>NC_071645.1:2594395-3891592 GCF_014839835.1 Dryobates pubescens | reverse complement strand
GGATAGGATAGGATAGGATAGACCAGACCAGGTTGGAAAAGACCTTTGATATCATCAAGTCCAACCTATCACCCAACACCACCTAATCAACTAAACCATGGCACCAAGCACCCCATCCAATCTCCTTCTAAACACCTCCAGTGATGGTGACTCCACCACCTCCCTGGGCAGCACATCCCAATGGCCAATCTCTCTTTCTGGGAAGAATTTCTTCCTAACATCCAGCCTAAACCTCCCCTGGCACAGCTTGAGACTGTGTCCTCTTGCTCTGGTGCTGCTTGCCTGGGAGAAGAGACCAACCCCCACCTGGCTACAACCTCCCTTCAGGGAGTTGTAGAGAGCTAGAAGGTCTCCCTTCAGCCTCTTTTTCTCTAGGCTGAGCATTCCCAGTTCCCTCAGCCTCTCCTCACCAGCCCTGTTCTGGAGCCGGGTGGGAGTTGATGTCTTCTCCCAGGGAACAAATGATAGAATAAGAGGAACTTGCCTCAAGCTGCCCCAGGGGAGATTTATGTTGGACAACAGGAACAATTTCTTTCCCCAAAAGGGCTGTCAAGCCTGGACCAGGCTGCCCAGGGGCAGTGGTGGAGTCCCCATCCGTGGAGGGGTTTCAAAGCCATATAGATGTGGTGCTAAGGGACCTAGTTTAGTTGTCAACTAAGGTGCTGGGTTAAGGGTTGGACTTGATGATCTGAGAGGTCGTGGTTAAGGGTTGGACTTCATGACCTGAGAGGTCTTGGTTAAGGGTTGGACTTGATGATCTGAGAGGCCTTTCCCAGCCTAAAGGAGTCTGTGATTCTATGAGCCTCTCCTTCTCACAGAAAACTCCTTGAAGACAGGAACTTAACTGGGTGCAAAGAGGCTTTGTTAACAGAATATTTTTTGATGGACTTTTCCCATTTGGACCTTTCTGCCCCTTTTCAACCTGCAAAAATAGCAAGTTTCAGGTGAAATGACACACCATTTTCCTGGGGTTATTTTTTTTTCTGTTGGCTATTTTTAGCCCAATGAGACCTGTGTGTGGAAAAAAAAAACCCAAGGCAAACCAAAAAAAAACCCCAGCCCAAAGTGGTTTGCATCGACTCAGATCATATTTAGAAATAATATTTATGTCTGCTCTCTGCCTCTGACCACCAGCAGCTAAAAAAAATCCCCAACAAAATAATCAATAAATCTGCTGGTTTCACAGCTTTGGCTGCAGGTGGTGGGGAAATGGATAGGGAGGGAAAGCAGTTGGTGTGGTGAACCCTCTTGCATCTCTAGTTGTCTGCCTGACAGCTTTCTGGGGGTGATTTAGATAAGTAAAGACAAAGCAGTTGGTGACAATTATAGAATGGAATGGAATGGAATGGAATGGAATAGACTAGACTAGACTAGACTAGACTAGAATAGAATAGAATAGAATGCAATACAACACACTGGAATGGAATGGAATGGAATGGAATGGAATGGAATGGAATGGAATGGAATGGAATGGAATGGAATGGAATAGACTAGACTAGACTAGACTAGAATAGAATAGGAATAGAATAGGAATAGAATAGAATAGAATAGAATAGAATAGAATAGAATAGAATAGAATAGAATAGAATAGAATAGAATAGAATAGAATAGAATCAACCAGGTTGGAAAAGACCTCAAAGATCATCAAGTCCAACCTGTCGCCAAACACCTCAGGACTACTAGACCATGGCACCAAGTACCACATCCAGTCCCCTCTTAAACACTTCCAGGGATGGTGACTCCACTTCCTCCCTGGGCAGCACATCCCAATGGTCAACAGCTCTCTCTGGGAAGAACTTTCTCCTCACCTCCAGCCTAAACTTCCCCTGGCACAGCTTGAGACTGTGTCCTCTTGTTCTGGTGCTGGTTGCCTGGGAGAAGAGACCAACCCCCACCTGGCTACAACCTCCCTTCAGGGAGTTGCAGAGAGCAAGAAGGTCTCCCCTGAGCTTCCTCTTCTGCAGGCTAAGCAACCCCAGCTCCCTCAGCCTCTCCTCACAGGGCTGTGCTCCAGACCTCTCCCCAGCCTCATTGCCTTTCTCTGGACACGTTCAAGAGTCTCAATGTCCTTCTTAAGTTGAGAGGCCCGGAACTGGACACAGTACTATGATGCTAGGAGATCACAGACTCATAGATTGGGTTGGGTTGGAAGGGACCTTCAAGATCATTTGGTTCCAATCCCCCACCACAGGCAGGGACATCTCCCACCAGCCCAGCTTGCTCAAGGCCTCATCCAACTTGGCCTTGAACATCTCCAGGGAGGGGGCATCCACAACCTGCCTGCAACCTGTTCAGTGTCTCACCACCCTCACTGTCAAGAATTTCTTCCTAATCTTGGGTCTAAATCTCCCCTCTTCCAGCTCAAAGCCATTGCCCCTCATCCTATCACTATGAGCCTTTTTAAGAAGTTTCTCCCCAGCTTTTTATAGACCACCTTCAGGTCTTCAAAGGCCAGTCAAAAGTCTCCACAGAGCCTTCTCTTCTCCTGGCTGAACAGCCCCAGCTGTCTCAGCCTGTTCCCAACAGCAGAGGTGCTCCAGCCCTCTGGTCATCTTCATGGCCTCTGGACCCGCTCCAAAAATTCAATGCCCTTCTTGTTCTGGGGGCATCAGAACTGCAGGCAATGCTACAGACAGGGTCTCACAGGAGCTGAGTCGAGAGGGAGAATCCCCTCCCTCGGCCTGCTGGTGAGCTGGGTGACCATCTCCCCACTGAAGGCTGCCCATCTGCCTCTCCCCCATTTACACCAGTGAGGATTTAGGACCAAGGCGAACTAATCAGGAGACCCTCATGGGGAGAGAGGCGTGTTATTTAATTAGCTTTACAATGGACTGACTGGGAGGCACGTGGTGGCTCTAATGGAAGGAGATAGATGTCCTTTTAGCTGGGCTAATTGTTAGGAAATAGCGGAGGCTTTGTTCAGCCCCAGCATGTGGCCTGTGATCTCTCAGAGCCCAGGGGCTGCCCGCTTATAATTTTAGACAGATCTATTCAAGCCTGCTCTGTGGAGCGAAGGCTGAACAAGCCGGGCATTGTTGGAGAGCCAGGATCACCGTCCAAGAAAACCACCCCGAAAAACCCAAACACGTGTAGGGAGGAATATTTCCCTGTCCTTTATTCACCAGCGGGTCGGGCTGCCAAGCAGAGACAATTGCAAGCCAGGAGCTTTCCAAGGCTGGGAGAGTTTTTCCACTTGGAAACACCTAATGCAGGCGAGTCCTTCACCCAAGAGCAATGTGGTGGGATGAATGGGGTGTTTCCACCAGCAGAACCTATCTAGGGAGGGGAGTTTTAGGGCTTTAATTGTTAGCATGGGTCTCATCCTGTGATTCCCCTACTTTGGGCATGGTGTGCAAGGAGTAAACATGCCCATAGCTGAATGATTATCTCCATAGTTTAGGGCACCACTACCAGCAAAACAGCAAAGTGCTGGAGCAGGTGCAGAGAAAGGCAACAAAGCTGGTGAAGGGTCTGGAGAACAGGTCTGGGGAGGACCCAGCTGAGGGAACTGAGATTGTTCATCGTGGAGAAAAGGAGGCTGAGGGTAGACCTTCTCTCTCTCTACAACTCCCTGAAAGGAGGCTGGAGCCAGGCAGGGGTTGATGTCTTCTCCTTCAGGACTCTCTTGTGGATGCTCCCCTCCCCTTGTGTCTTTTCATTAAAAAAGGAAGAAGGAGGCACAAAACTTTGTATGAGGTCATAGGATCATAGAATCAATAAGGCTGGAAAAGACCTCAAAGATCATCAGGTCCAACCTGTCACCCAACACCTCCTGACTACTAAACCATGGCTCCAAGTGTCACATCCAATCCCTTCTTGAACACCTCCAGGGATGGGGACTCCACCACCTCCCTGGGCAGCACATTCCAATGGCTAACAACTCTCTCTGGGAAGAACTTTCTCCTCACCTCCAGCCTAAACTTCCCCTGGTGCAGCTTGAGACTGTGTCCTCTTGTTCTGGTGCTGCTTGCTTGGGAGAAGAGACCACCCCACTCCTGGCTACAACCTCCCTTCAGGTAGTTGTAGAGAGCAATAAGGTCTCCCCTGAGCCTCCTCTTCTCCAGGCTAAACAACCCCAGCTCCCTCAGCCTCTCCTTGTAGGGCTTGTGCTCAAGGCCTCTCTCCAGCCTCATGTGGAAATATTGACCAGGGATTAAATTTCCATCTCTTGAACCTTTCTGCCCTGGTCACAGAATTAGCCTGGGAGTCATTGTAGCCAAGTGTTTTATTTCTCCACACTGACCACTTCCACTTGGCTGTGAAAATTGTGTTTTTTTCTGGTGGCTGCCATTCCTTGGCCTGTGAATTTGCATACCAGGGTTTGGGGGCTGGACAGACCTTGCTTGGAAGGTGCTCGTGGGGCTCCTGTCACCTTCACAAAAGGGCAATACAGCTGTTACCTGGTATTTCTTGAAGCAGTAGGTCTTTTGGTGGTGGTGGTGGCTTTTCTGGAAGATTAAAAGCGTAGATAATTGTCAGTGAACACAGTCAGGCTGTCCAGATCTGCTTTGTCAGCAATGATCCCTTTGCCTTTCCTTTGTAATCCCTCACCTGTGTCCCAGGGAAAGGAATCTCAAGAACCATCAGAAATAGTCACCAGAGATCAGTGAATCATAGAATCACAGAATGGTTTAGGTTGGAAGGGATCTCAAAGATCATTTAGGTCTAATCCCCCTGCTATGGGCAAGGACACCTCCTGCTAGACCAGGTTGCCCCATCTGACCTGGCTTGGAGCACTTCCAGGCTTGGAGCCTCCACAACCTCTCTGGGCAGCCTGTTCCAGTGCCTCACCACCCTGATGGGGAAGAATTTCTTCCTAACATCTCATCTCAGTCCAGTTCCTCCTGGTTGAAGACATTATCCCTTGTCCTGTCACTCCATGCCTTTGTAAAAAGTCCTTCTCCAGCTCTCCTGGAGGCCCTTTCAAATACTGGAAGGGTGAAGAGTGCCAAGAGTGAAGTCACAAGCAGAGATGTGCTGCTTAAGGCTGAGCTGGCTGCATTCCTTTCTGCTACGAAGAAGGCTGCCCAAGAGATCTGCACAAACTTGAGAGGTGAAGTTTGGTGAGTTTCATCCATGCCTGCTCAGAGGACTTGCAAACACCGGGAGTTAAAACAGCAAAACCCTTCAGGTGATGTTTACCAAGAGCTCCACGCTGTAACTCGAGGAGGAGAAGGGGAAAGCAGCGAGAGCAAGCAGCGCTGCAGAATAAGCTTACACGGATTTTCCATCCAGCCAGTTCTTCCAGCAGGGTAACCAGTGAGTGACAGCACCCCCCACCAACGAAATCCACGGCAGAATTACACTGCCCAGGGCCCAGATTAGCTAATCAGGTTATGAATCAGCATGGGACCTCTGGGAAACCAATAGCTGGAGGCACTTGAAGATGCTCAAGACTGTTGATTGAGGTAGCTCCGGCGCGGCGCTCCCTCGCAGCCACGCTGGGATGTGTGTGTGCTGGAGCCCTGACTCCTAAGCTGGCCACAAAGATGCTTTTGTGAGCCATCTCCACTGGGAAGTTAATGAGAGCAAGATTCGGGGAGGCTCGGAGGCGGCTTCCTCTGCTGGCACCCGGAGGGCAATCAGAGGACGGTATTGTGGCAGCGACGTCCCGGGGCTGAAGGCTGCATCTCCACAGCAAACAGAAACTTGATTTTACTGTAGGCAGTGCAGAGGATGGGAACCTTCCGGGACTCCAGCCCTACAGCACAGAGCAGGGAGGGCACCCCAGAGGCCACAACCATCTGGGTCATGGAGGAGCCAACCCTTTTGTGATGGTCATCGTGTGCCTTCTCTGTAGACAACCCAAGGGGCACATGCGGTACGTGCTGCCTGACAACTCTATTTCCATGCCTGCTGCCTAGCCAAAAAGGGGAGGCCGTAGTCAGCCAGCCTCCTTTCACCAGCCTCAAACAACTCCCTCAGATACTTCCCAGCTTTGGCGAAAGAAAAAAAGTCTCCTATCATTTTAAATTCCAGGAAAGGTATCTCCCTGGGGAAGGGTCATGGCAGCTGCTTGCTCTTTCCTCTCATTGCAGAGGGCCACCTCCACACCCAGAGCCACCTCCCTGCTCTTTCCTTTCGCGGAGTAGCGGTCGCTGCTCCTTCCAACAATGTCCCCCTTGCGATAAGTCCCTTTCATGTCCCTGTTTCTCTCTGGAATTGCACGACGCTTTTGTTGGGCTTTTTTTGTTTTGGTTTGTTTTGGTTTTTTTCCCTTCCCCTTTGCTCCTGGTTTTATTTTTTGTTTCCTCTTCTTTTTGCCCCGTGCCCTCTGGATATTGTTTACTTGACCAAACATCAAACCCCAGCCCTGAGCAAGCTCGCAGTCATTAAAAAACAACAACAACCCAAAAAAAAGGGAAAAGAAAACGCCGTGGCAGTTTTTGGGAAGGCTCCAATTTGGCTAATTACGTTCTGCCATAAATATTCCCCCCGCAGTTTTAATTGGACATGGTGTTCTTCATTTCCTGCCCGGAACAGCTGGCTGGTGCTGCTCCCTGTCGTTCCGTAGCCCTTCTATTGCGCCCCAGAGGTGGCGGCGTTTCGGTAGCAGTGGTCCTAGGCAAAGCTCCCGTTGCAGCGCCTAATCCCGAGCCTGCTGCGAGGACAGCGGGCAAATCCGAGGCAGAGGAGAAGCGGTCCCAGCTCCTGGAGGAAAGCCAACAGCTTCCCATTTGCGAAAGCACTATGACAGGAGCGCATTTGGCCCTGATGAAGGGAAAGACCCAGCCTCTGTGAGCAGAGAGGCTGTGGAAGAGCAATCCTGTCCTCACTACGTGCTCGGAAACCACGGCAAAGGCTCCCTCTCGTAATACCTTTCCTCAACACCAAAGGAATAGTTCTTCTTCTTCTCTTAAAGCAAGGTTAGTCAGCATCCCTGGGAACAATGCGGCATTACCGCCTGTCCTTTCTTTGTTTCAAGCTGTTGAAAAACAGCCCGGCTGCATTGTGGAAGGAGGGCAGATGGTTATCTCTGCTCAACGGCGAAGTCTTTTGGCTACGTTCACGGCAGGAGCGCTTGTGCTCCGCAGCCCAGCATCCTCCCTCCACAGGAGAGAGCCCAAAGAGATGTTAATGTTGAACAACGACAGAATGGAAAAGGAGGGTGAGACTTGGATGTGGAAGAGGAAAGATTTCTCTGAAGCCTGCGAGCAGCAAATAGGAACCAGTTGCTGAGGCGAAGTCATGTTTGGCAGGTCTTGGACTGCAAATGGTCACATCCCAGCTGAAGAAACTAATCAATGGATTCCTTCCATGCCTTCTGCGAACACTGAGCCATTGAGCAGCTCAGCTGGAGTTCAGAGCCAGGGCTTTCATGTTGCAGGCTCTGAAGTGAACACAAATTAAGGCGGCTGCTAGGATGGAGTCGAGCTCTACGGAGGGATTCAGCTGCCCTGGGAGGAAATCTCTGTCCACAGGCTCTCTGTTCTTTTTCTCCACTTCAGGGAATTTTTGTCCCAGTGCTACTTTTGGAAGCACTTCTACTTTCCCCATACATAGGGACTGCCAGGCATTGCACAAGCAAAATGGAAGAGAAGTTTGGGAGAGCATGTAAGGGAGGTGGGGGCATGAGGCAGGAGAGTGAAGAAGCTCAAAGCTCCACCGCAGCCATGCTGCACCAAGCTCTGGCTTAGTGTCGTCGGCTTTGTGGGATCAGAGCTGAGTGAGATGCCAGGAGCTTGTGTATCTTTCCTAATAAAACCCACACAAGCTGTGACAAGGACCTTTATGAAAGCTTTTGTGATGGTCCAGGAGAGAAGGATCCCCATTACAGGTGCACTGGAGCCCAGCCAGCCCTTAAGACCATAAAGCTTGCAGGAGAGACCAAGCCAAACACACTGACCCACGGGAGCAAGGCTAATTGATCGACACCACAGGGGCAGCCACTGCTTCCTCTGGTGCTGTTTTTTAATCACACCAGGACCATCTCTGGTCATGAAAGTCCTCTCTCACATGACATCAACACCCCATCAGTGTCCACTCAGGCAAGCTCCACATCACCATGCTCCTCCTCTCCTGTTTCAGTCTGGGGACTGTGGTTTGCTGAGCTTGCTCTGAGCAGGGTGACTTAGCAAGCACCATGGATCATTTCAGCCCTGCTGGGACTGCAGGTGCTTTCAGATGGCTTCATGGCCACAGCCAAGAGCTCATAGCTGGCTGCATGAACTGGTCCCCACCATGCCAGCACACACAGGCACAGACTCTCCCACTCACCTGGCTGAGGATCTCAGCCTGTCTGTGCACAGGCTCGCTCAGGAGTTTGCAGAGTGTAGGAAGGGAAAGACTGTCAGGCTGCAATGACTTCATCAGGCTTCTTTTCCCAAGCCTGCTCTGAAGGGATCATATGGAAAGGCAGCTGTTTCTCCTGCAGCCCCTTTTGATTTTCAATGGGAAATGTTCTGCTAAAGCTCCCTCTCTGCAGTTTCTTCCTTCAGTCACTGCTGTCCATCCCTGTGTGGGGAAGAAACCCCTAAAGAAGGGCAGGTGCAAGCTCCTTTACAGAGAGAGGCAAAGGAGCCAGAACTTCTCAGTGGTGTCCAGTGACAGAACAAGGGGCAACAGGCATAAACTGGAACCCAGGAGGTACCATCTGAACAGGAGGAGAAACTGCATTGGTGTGAGGATTCTAGAGCCCTGGAGCAGGCTGCTCAGAGAGGCTGTGGAGTCCTTATCTGGGCAAATTCCAAACCCACCTGGACACTGTGATCCTGGCCAAACTTCCTTCTGGCTGTGTCTTGAGCTATCTGCCTGGGTAAAAACTGGCTGCTCCTGCAAGCCAGAATTAGGCTCTTGATTTGTGGCCCCAGCACCTCACAGCTTCTTTTACTTACAGGAACTTTCCTTCTATTAGCACGCCTCAGGCGACTGAGAAAGGCACTGCTGAAGAGGCTAGAAATAATCCTGAGCTGTTAGCTTTGCATCTGCAGCTCAGCTGTCTGTGTGTTTGGAGGTTTTTGTGCTGTTTGTCAGCAGGACCCTGCCTCATCCCATGGCTTAGCAGGGAGCCTTGAGCCCCTGACTCCTGTGGCTGCCCTCTCCCCCACCCCATTACAACCCAGACGTTCATTTGAGCCCATCTTGCATGAGAGCAGCCAAGTCTCTACTAGGCATTCAGACTCTATTAAGACTTTCAGAGTGAGAGAACCACAAGAGATGGTTGCTAATGACTTTTGTTGTGTGTTTTCTTTTTCTCTCTAACACTTGTACCGGTAAGTTGACATCTGTGAGTCATAATCTCCCTCCTGCTCTGCCGTTTGTGGTCTGAAGTCAGCGCTACCTAGCTACAATAAAACATGTTTCACGTGAAAACCAACGTTCTTCTGTTAACTTCATGCCCTGCTGGTGTGATTCTCATCTTGCATCTCTAAGAAGCTTTTTTTCTTTGCCCAGCCAGTGCCCAAACATTTTTGGCCTCCCACCTGTGAGCAGCCTGTGAACAGCCACCCCAGGCATTGCCCATCACCACAGGACTGAGTGTACTTGGTGCCCACATCCTCTGCCCTTGGATGTGCTTGCAGGTGGGAGAGGATCCCAGTGCTGGTGATGTGAGTGCGAAAACCTCGTGTCTGGATGTGTGTCCTGAGTGATTTACTCTGTGATGCTTCACTAGCAGGGGAATTGGACTAGATGTCTCCAGGGGTCCCTTCCAACCCCTGCCAGTCTGTGTGATTCTGTGCCATGGTTTAGTTGATTAGATAGGGTTGGATGATAGGTTGGACTCAATGATCTTGAAGGTCTCTTCCAACCTGGTTAATTCTATTCTATTCTATTCTATTCTATTCTATTCTATTCTATTCTATTCTATTCTATTCTATTCTATTCTATTCTATTCTATTCTACTCTACTCTACTCTGTTCTGTTCTGTTCTGTTCTGTTCTGTTCTGTTCTGTTCTGTTCTGTTCTGTTCTAGTCTGTCTTGAGACAGGCAGGGTGACCTGGTTTCAAGAATCACTTTTCAGCAGGCTACCATGGCTTCAGCTCAGGGCTGCCTGCAGCCAGCAGCATTTTCACATGCTAAAGCTGCAGCTCTCTTCTCTCTCCATCTTTTCAGGCTGGGATGCAAGCAGAGGCTGTGGCAGAGGTGTAGCAGCACCTCACTTTCTGCTGGATGTGCTGAGACCCCTCTCCATCACACTGCATTTCCCAACATTCCACACCATCTATGAGCCTGCATTCCCCAGCAGCTTGCATCCCCAATCACCTCATAACCCTCATCACCCTGCTACATCCATCACACTTTATCCTCCATCATTGAATCAGAGAATCGTTTTGGTTTAAGATCATCATGTTCAACCATTAATCTAACTTTACCAAAGCTGCTGCTAAACCACATCCCTCAGCATCACGTCTCTGCATCTTCTAAACATCTCCAGGGATGGGGATTCAACCACCTCCCTGGGGAGCCTGTTCCAGTTTTGGAGAACCCTTTCAATGAAGAAGTTTCTAAACCTCCCCTGGTGCACTCTGAGGTAATTTCCTCTTGTCCTTGGAGAGAGTGGACCCAAAACCGAACCCAGCATTCGAGTGCAGCCTCAACAGTGCCCAGTACAGGGGGCAACCCCTGCCCTGGTCCTGCTAGTCACGCCATTACTGGTCCAAGCCAAGACGCTGTTGGTCTTCTTGGCCAGCGAGGCACACGCTGGCATCACCCCGCATCCCCCATGCGCCCTCGGGGACACTTTTCTCCTCCCGCTCCCCCGCCCCGGGCCAGCTCCAGCTCCTCTGCCCGAGGCGCCGGGTGCCGGGGCCGCCTCCGGGGGCGGAGGCAGGGGCTGGCGAGTCCCTCCCCGCCGCTTGTCACCGCTCGGGGCCGGCCCAGCCCAGCCCAGCCCGGGCAAGAGCAAAGCGGGGGGGGGAAAGACGGGGCGAGGCGGAGCGGAGCGGCTGCTGCCAGGGAGCGCGGAAGGGGCGGCGGAGGAGCGGAGCAGGAGCGGGAGAGAGAGGAGCGAGGGAGCGCGGAAGGAAGGAAGGAAGGAGGAAGAGGAGAAGGAGGAAGGAGGAGGAGGGAAGGAAGGGAGGCAGGCGCCCGGGCGCCCAGCTCCGCGCACGGCGGGGCTCAGCAGCAGCCGCCGCCGCTGCTTCCCCCCCTTCCCGGTCTCGGTTTGACGCCCCCGAGGCGCTGCCCCAGCCATGAAGGCGGCGGTGGATCTGACCATCATCAAGACGGAGAAGGTGGACATCGAGCTCTTCCCGTCCCCCGGTGAGCCCCCCCACCCTTTCGTGTGTTCCCCCGACAGGGAAGCCCCCTGCAGCCCTTCTCCCTCTTTCTTTTTCCCAGCGAGGCCGGCGCGGGGAGGAAAGATCTGCCCGGCGAGAGGGTGATTTGGGGAGGGGAAGGGAACATGAACCTCAATCGCCAAGTTGCAGCGGAGCGGCACCGCCCGGGCTCCCCCCACGGACTCTGCCGCCCGGCTCAGCTCCGGTTCTGCTCTGGCTCTGCCCCTGCTCAGCCCCAGCTCAGCCGCGGCTCTGTCCCGGCTCTGCCTCTCAGCACAGCCTGGGGGAAGTCGAACTTGCTTCCCGAGCTGTTTAAAGACTTTCAACCCCCATTCACCCTCCTCCTCTTCAAAAACAACCCGCAGCCCCTCCAGCCTCCTTTTCTCTGGGATTTAGGCGGACACCTCCGGCCGGGATACGGGAGGGATGCGCTCGGATAGGGTTTTTTCATCAGCTTCCCGAGTCACCCCTGCTTTTCCGAGCGGGACAGGCAGTCCTGCAAAAGCTTCTCTGGGATGTACATCCCCACATCCCTCGCTAATGTGGTCCAAGCGCTCCTGGGTTTTGAGGCAGCAAAACTCCATCGGTGCCTTCTTTAGACTGGCCACGTTTAAAGCAGGAAAACCCTCTGCTTTGATTATGTTTTCCTGCTCTCTTCCCCGCCATCCCCCGTTTGGAGCTGGATAAATGGGTGGAGGAAGGCTGCAGGAGCTATCAGGGAAGACAGCAGCATGTTTGTGAAACCAGGCGTGTGTGTATGGGGGGGTGGGGTGGGGTTGTTGTAGTGGTAAGTTTAGATGCTGCTGGCTGTGGTTAAGGTTAAGAGTTGAGCCTTTTCGGACGGTTCTTCGCACACTTGATGTCGTCTGCTGAGCCTGGATGCTCAGCATGATTTCTGCCTTGCTCAGTAGTGGTAGAGGATGCGGCTCAGAGAGCCTTCAGGGAGAAAAACTTCTCTCTTTTTGGGGTGCAGAGGAAGGTGACATGAGTCCTGTTGCTTCATCTGTCCTTGCTGGAAACCCCACTGTGCTCAAGTGGATTGTGTGTAGCAAAGAAAATGAGATTAAATATAGACTCGAGTGTTTCTTTGCCAGTTAGCAAAGGAAACCCCCCAAGAGTGTTCAGCGCCTGCTAGGCAGTGGGATTTCAGGCTGCATGTGGGGAATGAACTGACAGCTGACTGCTGGAGTGCAAAAGGGGCTGGAGTGGTGCAGGGCTTGGCTTTCAGGTGCTTGTGGAGGAGCAGCTTTGTCTGCAGGGAGTCTCTAGAAAGTCAGATCTTCAACTCTTGAACTATGTGGTGCCTGCTTGCAGATTTGATGATCCATCTTCCTGATCTACCTGTATAGATCTGTCTTGATCACTATTTCGGTGCTCTGTGTCTCTGACAGCAAGGCTGAGCCTGGCTTTTAGGAGTGGGTTTGGAAAGCCAGGCTTCAAAATGCAGTAAGGCCACGAAGGATGATTTTTCCAAAGCACATTGGAGATGAAATGATAGGCTGAGGACCTCTTGGAGCCTATTTCCTGAAGCTCTGATTGAAAGAACACTTAACAGACTCATTCCTGTGCATCAAGTTGTGATTCTCTCCTCTTTCAGGAGAAGAAAATGTGATGGGAAAGAAACTCCTGATCCATTGGGGCAGGGCTGGGGGTGGGATATGGGAATCACAGAATCATTCTGGTTGGAAAAGACCTTGGGGATCACAAGAGTCCAACCACTCTCTAACTCTGCCAAGTCTGGTGCTAAACCACGTCCCTCAGCACCACCAAAAAACCCTCACCTTTGGATTTGTGGGGCTTGTTTTTCACTTGAAACCAGTTTAAATCTACACCTCCCCTCGCAGGGCTGAGAGTCTGTTACAGAGGCGTCTGTGCTGTTGAGGTGTTCGATCAATGTAATTGGGGAGGACTTGGTGTTTGGTGCTGCCTTCAGCTCCTTTGCTTCTTGCCCTGAAAGCTCTTTTTGCAGCTTAGGTCAGCGAGCAGTTCTGCAAGCTGACCTAAAGTTGAAACTTGGGCAGGAAGAGGACTGAAAAACAAACCGAAAAGGTAAAGAAGAGCTGACTCTCTCTGTCAGCTTCAGTCGCTTCTGGTTTTGGTGTGCGAGCCAGAAAGGTCAGCGTTGTCAATTAGCTGGCTTAACCTCATTTCCCCTCCAACTTTTTAGGGAATGCTGAAGCTGGATTGATGTGGAGAGAAAGACCATGGATGCTGCTGGTTGCTAGAATCCAGCAGCACCTTGTGTAGGGAACACAACTTCTGTCTGGTTTGGGCTGCACCTGAGGCTTCAGCTCCTCCTGGATGGCTCATTCAGCCCTCGGTCTTAAACCCGCCACCCAATTTTCCTTCTTTTCCAAGTGGACAAATTTGAAGGGGTTCCAGCTCCCGGTTCCTTCCCACAGCAGCATGCAGCAAGGCAGATTTGCCTCAAGGTATCCATAGGGTTAACTGTGTGCCGGGAGAGTCGTTGCAGGCAGAGGTTTTCAATTGTGCAAGATGTTTAATGTGCCAGGTGCTTGGTGCCCTATAAAGCTGCTGAGATATACAGCGGCCAAACATCCCCTGAAAGAAAACCCTGCTCCAACCCCCACGTGCGGGCAGCCTCCACTGCTAAAAGTTAGATGGGATTTGTGGTGTGTCCAAAGGGTTTAAAAATAACCTGAGAGGGCTGGGAAGTTGTACATAGCTTCCAAAGCCAAATTCTTGCCCCCCACACACACTCTGCTGTGGCCAGCAAGAATGTGTCAGTGAGATGAGTAGGGCAGGAGCCCAAGATCCACGGTGGTGGGTTCCTCTTTTTCGTATACAAGAGCGTGGGTTTTCATTACAAGGATCTGACAGCGATGGTAACATCACTTTTGATTGCAGAGATACAACTGGATTGAGTTGACTGGCTCGTTTTCAGAGAGTAAAAACCCCAAACCCTGCAAAAATCAACAACAGAAGGAACTTTCACCCTGCGACTGGTGAACGCTGCCTTCCGCAAATCGCTTTGTTTCCTCCATCTCTGCAAAGCTGTTTGCTCGCTGTGCTCAAGAGTTAAAAGCAGCTCCTCAACCTTTGCTGGAAGCTGGCGGCGTGGAATTGGGCCTCCTAAGTACCGAGAGATAATTTCTTGTTAATGAAGCTGTTGCCTTGCTGCCCTCGAGGTGACTCGCAACCCCTGAGGCAACCTACCAAGTACCGTGGAAGGGCTGTCATGGCAGGTGATGATGTTTGGCATCCCAGATGAGGGACTGGGCTCCCCTTCCTCCTGCATCCACTCCTCCTCTTGCTTCTTCTTTCTGGAGGTGTGTTACAGGGTGGTGGATTTCTTCCTGCCCGGCATGAAAAGAGGAATTGATCTGTTGATGTGCAGCGCAGGAATGCTGGCTGCGGAAGGACCCTGCACGTTCCACTCTTCTTCCCATGCGTACCCTAAGGACAGCTGGGAGACAAACGCCTTGTTTCCACTGGCCTGTGCGTGGGTGGCATCCCAGGGGTGAAGTTTTATCTGTCAAGAGCTTTTCCTTCTGGTTTAAGGTTTGGGACAGGGCTGAAGGCAAGATTTCTCCTGCTGTGGTTGCTGCAGGGAAGCGGCCAGCTTCTGCACTGTGTGTACTGGGATGTGGGACCCACCTGCATTGTGCTGCTTCCCCTTCTCAGGTCAATCTTTGTGTCCTTTGCTTTTGCTTTCAATGCAGGCAGATAAGGGAGGTTGCATTTGAAAGAAGTCTCCACTCCCCTGCCTTGGGAAATGGCAAAGTGCTTTATGAAGTCTGAGTGCATCTTTATTATGGTCTTGGGATGGGATCTTTCATCCTTCCCTCTCTCTTGCCCAGGAGAAGGGCAAGTTTCCAGCTCTGAATGTGTCTTTATTATGGTCCTAGCATGAGATCCATCATCCTTCCCTCTGTTTTGTCTAGCAGGGGCAAGTTTCCTGCTCTGGATTCATCTCCTCCAATGGATGAGATCCTTCATCCTTCTTTCTCTATTACCAAGGAAGGGCAAGTTTCTAGCTCTGAATGCATCTTATTGTGGTCTTAGGATGAGATCCTTCATCCTTCCTTCTGTCCTTTCTAGAGAGGACAAGTTTCCAGCCACACCTCTGCTCCCAAGTCTTTATATATGTGCACAGAATATGGTCACAACTTGATCAGCCCACTCAAGGACACTCAATTTGCTGAGCTGGTTGGGTAGCACACAGGGACTTGGAACATCATCCCTTCCAAAAAGGAAGGTTTGATCCCTTTCACATCTCTCCAGGCTGGTCCCCACAGCTGTGCCAGCTGCTGGGTGACTCAGTTTCCCCGCTGCTGTTAAGAGGTTGGTCTTTCTGGTGGCTTACATGGTCAAGTTTTCATGTGTGGGATGAAACTCAGCAGCAGAACACAAGCATTTCTCTCTCTGCTTTGAGATATATTCCATCCCTTTCTCTCCATCAGTTGTCCCTGCCCTCACACACTAAATACTGGAGCATTTGCCTGAAAGCCTGGCGAAAAGAAACAAGGTGAAGTGATTTCAGGGAAGCAGGGAATTGCATCCAGCATCCTCTTGACTGCTTCTGCGGTAGCAGCAAAGGTGGGAGCTGTGCTTTGGCTGTGGATTGCTCGGAGTGGCCATGAATCATCAGCCAGCCAGGGCGAGACTCTAATAAATGGAGGGCTTGGGGCTCCTCTGGTGTTTTCCATGCTGATTGCCTGTGGAGGAGGTGAGAATTCGAACTGAAAAAGAGCAATTATCTTTCTATGCACTTACAAAATGCCCATTACTGTGGTATCCAGCTAGGATGGGGGGAAGGAGTACTTCCCAGGAGGGAGGGGACTGGCTGCACCAGCTCGCCACCGGCTCCAGCTTTTTCAGGTGTCAACTTCTGTCTGCTTAAGGCGCAAAGCTGTGGAAAGAGGGTGCAACTCCGGAGCCCTTTCCCGCAGGGATCCCCAGCTAAAGCTCATCCCTGACTCCATTGAATGTGGCTACAGGGAGTAAGATTTCCAGGAAAGAGCAGCAAAGCCCAGTTTTTTTCGTCTTGAAGTCCCCAAAGCATGTAACAACTGTGTCATTACAGCGTTTGTTACACCAAGGGGCCGCTAATTTGCCATGTAATTACAGCCTGCTCGGAGAGACCTTATAAAATGAAGGGATCACACAGTTTCATGCTGGAATGCTGTGCTTGAGGTCTCCAAAGGGAGCTGATGAGCATGTTGTATCCCATCCTGCTCTCCCAAATCCATAGTGGGTTGCTGGCAGGCAGGCAGCAAGCAGCCAGGAGTGTGCAAGCTCTTGCAACAGGTCTGTGGCATGCTGAGTTCCCATCAGGAGAGCCAACTCTTGGGGTATGCTGCTGTGAAAAAGCAGCATCCTCCTGGATGGATCCTGCCCTGTGGCTGAGCTGGGAGGGAAGCAGTGGGAACAGGGTTTAAGTTGTCCTGTGGTTAGATCTTGGGATGATAGTTTGGTGCTGGAGGCAAAATGGAAGGTGGTTTGGTGTTTGGGTGAGAGCAGATACGTCTCAGGCACTCGAGGAGGAGGTAGGTGTGAGCAAGACCTGGTTTAGGGTTGTAAACTTGGCACTTCTGTCCCCCCCCAAAGGGCTGTTTTCAGTTGTGCCACTGATAGCAGCTGGGATTTTGGGGGAGAAAGGAACAAATCCAGGTGGATTCATCCCTGAAGACAGGGAAAGAGTGAGCGAATTGCAGGATTTAAGGGAGCAAGTGTCATTGCTGCCCCTGGAATGCATCCAAAGGATGGAGCTGCTGGCATCTTTCAGGCTTACAGATGTTCCTCAGGCAAAGAGGAAAATCCCATCATTCCTTGGTGGGATGGTGCCAGGGGACTAATTGAAGAAGGAGATGATTTACCTTGAGCATTACAATGCCCCTGGAGCTAGGGAGTGACTCTTTGCTGCACGGTGAAGCTGGGGATCCCCACAGCAACTGGGATCTTCCTGCTGCCTGCAAGATTCTTCCTCCATAGGTCAAGACCTGACTCCTCAGGTTCACTTTTTTTTTTTTTGGCTGCAAGTTCTGGACCAGTTTGCAGCTTGCCTAAACCAGCAGAGATGGTTCCAGCATCGCTGCAGAAGCCAGTGGCACAAATCTGCAGCTGATAGAAGCTCTGCAGCTGTCTCACAGCCAAAAACTGGGTCTGAACCCCCTCTTTCTTGTTTTTTTTAACCCAAGACATGGTTCTACATTTCAGCCCTTTTGTTCCTTTTCCGTGACTAAGCTGCTGGCTGCCTGTGTTGGGTTTCTTTCCCCTCCCCCCCCCCCCCACTCCCTTCACTGTGTAGTTTATAATCTTCCAACTAGATACAGGGAGAAAAAAAACTTGTTTGCAGCGCTGGCCAAGAAGGCTCCGGTTTCACTGGCACGGGGCCATGCTTACATCTCCAGTCAAAATACTGCTGGTTAAACAATAAATATTTATTGATTCTCCTACAAGCTCCTACATTTTTCCCAGGTGCTTTGGAATTTGAGGGGGTGGGAAGGGGATGCACTTCAATCCTGCCAGGGGAGGCACTTAAATCCTGCCACAAGAGTTGTGAGATGGCTCCAGAGATAGCTGCGGCTCTGGAAGGGGTCTCTGATGGGAAGGTGACCCTTGGGAAGTTGGGTTCAGTCCTGCTGTATGGCTCAACTTATAGAGCCTGCTGTTTTCAGCCTGTCTGTCCCAGTTGGGGTGACCTGGGCCTCTTTGGTGGTGATGATGTGAAAATGTGCACATCTGCAAGTTGCCTTTCCTGCCTCAAGATCTCCTTGGAGGGATTCACTTTCCCAGGGGATAAATAGTTCGATCAAATCTCTTTGGTTGGAAGAGACCTTTAAGATCAAGTCCAACCATTCTCTAAATCTGCCAAGGCTGGTGCTAAACCATGTCCCTCAGCACCACATCTCTGCATCTTTTAAACCCCTCCAGGGATGGAGATTCAATCACTTCCCTGGGGAGCCTCTTCCAGTGTTTGAGAACCCTTTCAGTGAAGAAGTTTCTTCTAATATCCAACCTAACTAAACCTCCCCTGGTGCAACTCGATTTCAGGTCCAGAGAGAGGTGGATAACCCCCTCACCCCCCTAAATCAGGGTGGTTTCAGTTTGTAATTTGGTTAAAAGCCTCAGCCTTGGTATCTAGGTTGTAGGATCTGAAAGTGTAACATGAACAGGCTGCAAATGTTTGCATGCAAAGCAAAGCAAAGCCAAGCCAAGCCTGAGCTCCTGCAAAGCTGCAGGCGTTCAGATGAAGCTCTGGGTTCTTGCACTCTAAAATGCTCAGAGTTATTCCGTCCCTATCTCCAAGGTGGTGGTAAGGCTGAAAGTAACTGTGAGCTTATTTGGCCCTGTATGGGGTAGTGGCAAACCCAGAGCTCTCCACCTTCTGAACTGTGAGGTGAAGCTGCACATTTTGTGTTTTGTTTGTGGTCGGGTTTTTTGTCGGCGTTCATCTGGCAAAAGTGAGACCTGGTTTGCTCTGCTGGCCCCTGAACAGCATCACATCACTGGGGCAATATCTGGATGTGCAGGACCTGGCAGATGATACATTTTTCTTGCTGACCATGCAGAAATTTTTTGGCATGCTGTTTTATACTTGGCTGCCTCCACCCAGTGTCCTGCTCTGTGCGCTGGTACCAGTCGCTGGATGTTGTGCTGGTGCTGTTCAGTCCTGGGTCTGGTCCCTTCAACCACACAGCCACTGGATAAATACAACCCATCCAAACCCGATGATAACTGCAAAGGAAGAAATAGCAGCTTGCTTTCCCACAGCAGAAAATCCCCTCCTTTCTGTGGCTCCCTCTGGTTTGGGATTGGGAGTCGAAGATCAGAGGTCACTGAGCCCTCAGCTATTTGCCAGCCCCAGTTGTGGATTGGGATGTGCAAAGTCGCAGGGCTCTGTCTGGGTCTGAGCTGGGGGGAGCTGTAATTCCCATCCCATCACCTCACAGCTGGTGCTGGGCACAGCAACAATCCACTGCTCCAGCAATCCCTTGCTTTCCAGCTTTTTCCCCTCCTTTTGAACCTTTCCTATAAAACCAGAAGAGGCTGAGACCTCCATCTCAGGTGGGGCTGGGGCAGATATCCTAACATTATTTGGGCTGCAACAAGCATCTAGCACCCTGGGGTGGTTTCATAGAATTCATGGAATGCTTTGGGTTGGAAGGGACCTTCAAGATCATCCAGTTCCAACCTTCCTGCCATGGGCAGGGACACCTCCCAGCAGACCAGGTTGCTCAAGGCCTCATCCAGCCTGGGCTGCCTGGGAGGGGGCATCCATGACATCGCTGGGCAGGGGGAAATTGCTCTCCTGTACCACACGGCTGCGTGTGGGAAACCTTCCCAGCTGAAGACCACCACGTCTTGCTGGGGTGGCTGTGGAGCTTCAGGCTGGCTCCTAAACCTTGGGAGCTTGTTAATGACCGACCCAAATGCGTTTTCTTACAGGGAGGGGATTTTAAATTGGCTCCACATGGATTATGGAGGTTGTCACACTTTCCCGGAGGGTGATGGCGTGAGCAGGAATGTGGGTTTGATGAAAGAAGCCAGACACTGAGTCAAAAGCAGAGCAGCTCCCTCCTGTTCTCCCCTCCCTGTGCCCCCTCTCTCCTCCCCTCCCCCCCCCCCCCCCATCCCATTTCAAATATTTGACGTGATTCCAAGGCATTCTTCAGATGGCTGGTGGGGAGCGCAGGAGAAGCCAGCCAGTGCGACTTGGCTGTAGTGAAAACCCAGCACAGTTCTGGGGCTCTGACCGCAGAAGATGTTGAGGAAGGGCTTGACAAGACCTGGTTTTGGGGGAAATCGAGGCACAGTCCAGCAGGAATGTGGGAGTGTCCTCAGCTGTGTGCTCCAGGTCTCCCTCTACTTGCAGGGTTCAGGTTTTCTTGTGATCTATGTGGAGCCATTCCCTACCTCTCTGGCTCCTCCACAGCACCAGGCAGGCCAAGGACCCATCTGTCTCTCAGCATTTCCAGCTTGGGTGGACTGTTTGACTCTGATTTGGGCTAGGAGCTGGACCTTTTGGAGAGAAGAGAAACAGCTGAGCCCTTTGTCCTTCTAGGATCCAAACATCTTGCACAGCAGGATGAGAGCTGCATATCCTTGTGGTGGCTGGAATCCTGGGCTGGGATTTCCACTGGGATGCTGTCTCTCCTGGGATGTCCTGGATGAAACTGCTGACTAAGGGAGAGCTGCCACTGCTCTTGCATCCTGTAGACCCTAAAATGTGGAGCTGAACATTGGGAAAGCACTTTGGGCTTTCTTTTCTCCCTCCCCATCATCACCATCTCTCACAGTCATCAAAATGTGGCTTTTTGACCCACATGAAAGTTATTTTACTCATAGGTGTTTGCTTGTGCTTGTGCAAAACCACTTCATACTGGTCAGTCTTCTGGGAGCTGCAAAGGGGTTGGTTTGTTGCTCTTTCTTTCTTTCTTTCTTTCTTTCTTTCTTTCTTTCTTTCTTTCTTTCTTTCTTTCTTTCTTTCTTTCTTTCCTTCTTTCTTTCTTTCCTTCTTTCTTTCTTTCCTTCTTTCTTTCTTTCCTTCTTTCTTTCTTTCCTTCTTTCTTTCCTTCTTTCCTTCTTTCTTTCCTTCTTTCTTTCCTTCTTCCTTTCCTCCTTTCCTCCTTTCTTCCTTTCTTTCTTCCTTTCTTCCTCTTTCTTTCTTTCTTCCTTTCTTCCTCTTTCTTTCTTTCTTCCTTTCTCTCTTTCTCTCTTTCTTTCTTTCTCTCTCTTTTGCCCTTTTTCTTTCTCTCTCTCTTTCTCTCTTTCTCCCTTTTTCTTTCTCTCTCTCTCTTTCTCTCTTTCTCTTTCTTCCTCTTTCTTTCTCTCTTTCTCCCTTTCTCTCTCTTTCTCCCTTTCTCTCCTTCTTTCTCCCTTTTTCTTTCTCTCTTTCTTTCCCTCTCTTTCTCTCTTTCATTCTTTTTCTTTCTTTCTCTTTCTTTCTTTCTCTTTCTCTCTTTCTCTTTCTTTCTCTCTCTTTCTTTCTCTTTCTCTCTTTCTTTCATTCTTTCTTTCCTTCCCTTTACCTTTTACTTTTGAGAAACTGTTTACTGAAACCTGAGCCACCAGAAGAAACAACTTGCAAAAGCTGAGTCCTCCTGGCTTTTTCCACTGGAAAAATTGAAAAAAGATGGAGTGGAACACGTGAAATTTGGGTCTTTGGGGATTTTTTTTCCCCCCTTTTTATGTTGGTGGGTTGTTTTTTTTACACATTATTGTTAGAAGCAGCTTGAGAAGGCAATGCCAAGTGCTTTCTCTTTTAAAACACTCAAGGCATGTTACCCAACCTCTCCATGAGGTCAGCACACACAATTCCAACTCATTTACAGCCAGGAACGGGGAAAAGAAACCTCCTTTATTCAACCCCCAGCATCAGCCGCAGGCAGCACGATGAGCCCAGCAGGTCAAACAGTAGCATTGTACCTCCCCATCCTGCCTCCTCACCTCCTGGTGTTCCCTGGGTCCAGCCTTTGGAAGGGCTGAGAGGACATTGAGGCTTGATGTGCGAGGGCTGTCCCTGGTTCTGGGAAGGCCGGTGCCGCGGCGGCGCTGGGAACGTTTGGCTTGCCAGCGCCAGCCGTGGGGTTTCGGAGCTGTCACGGTAGCCGCGGCCCGGCGGGCTGGTTAGTCACTGGGGCTGCTTCCCAGCCCTCTAAGCGGCTCCAGATTTGAAGCTGGCTTCTAAAGCTTGCGACTTGAAAGGCCCCGGCTGGGCGCCTGCTTTGCCTGGGAGCTGGATGACTCTTGTGCCTTCCTGCTTTCCGATGGCCGAGCCCCAAGCAGCCAGGGCCATATGGAGCCTATAGAGTGACCCCTGTGACGTCAGCAGGGTGAGGAGGGAAGGGGGCTTGGCAGGGAGCAGACCAACCTTCTGGTTGGTTGGTTTCTCCAGGCTCTGCTTGAGGGCTGCCTCTTCCTTGGCATCTCTAGGGGTTTGCTGGCAGCTAATCCAAGCACTCACTGCAGATTAGACTCATAAGATGGTTTTGGTGGGAGAAGACCTTTCAGATCATCGAGGTCAATCATTACATAACTCTGCTAAGGCTGGTGCTAAGCCATGTTCCTCAGCATCACACCTCCCCATCTTTTAAATGCCTCCAGGGATGGGAATTCAACTGGGGAGCTCATTCCAGTGTTTCAGAACCCTTTCCATGAAGAACTTTCTTCTAATATCCACCCTAAACTTCCCCTGGTGCCATTTCTTCTTGTCCTGTCACTCGTGCCTTGCAAGAAGGAGCCCCAACTGGTTCAAACCTCCTTTCAGGGAGTTGTTGAGAGCGAGGTCTCCCCTCAGTCTCCTCATCTCCATACTAAACACCCCAGTTCCTTCACCTGCTCCTGCTCTCCAGACCCCTCACCAGCTTTCTTGCCCTTCTCTGGATGTGCTCCCGCCCCTCAATGTCCTTCTTTGAGTAAGTGGCCCAAAACTGCACACCATGCTCAAGGTGTGACCTCACCAGTGCTGAGTACAGGGGAACCATCCCTGCCCTGGTCCTGCTGGCCACACCATTGCTGATCCAAGGCAGGACTTTGCTGACTTTCTTGGCCACCTGGATGCACTGCTGGCTCCTATTCAACTGGCTGTTGATCAACACCCACATGACCTAAAAAAGACCTAAAAATAGTTTAAAATCAATAACAATGAAGGGAAGAAGGGGGGTGGGTAAAGAGCCTGAGAGAGCAGCAAAGCTGGGAGGATGATTTGCCTTTAAAGAGCTGAGCGCCAGCATGTGTAACCGCGCTCCTTAATCCGGTGACTAACTCGGTGCGTTGCAAGGCAGCAGCGAAGCCCCTTGCCAAGCTGGGCTGCGTCCCGGGGAGGAAAGCTCCAGGAGTCATTGGGTCCCCTCCCTCCTTTCATCTTTCCCCTCTACACCCCTCCTCCCAGCCACCCCACCGCTCCCCATGGCAATTTATTTACTCATCTGGAGGGCACAGCCCCGGCGGTCTCTTGACTCAGCACTCCGGGGCCGACGGGAGCCGCGGGAGCAAATTCCAGGCAAGGAATAATCTCATGACTTGTCTCGGAAAAGATTGCTCCTAAAGATTCCCCTGACGGTCACGGAGCCTTCCCTGCCCGGCCCCTCCAGCACGGCCCTGACCAGGATCCCGATTTCCCAACCTCGGGAAGCTGGGGCAGGCAGCCAAGGGAGCCCCAGGGGGTTCATTTGGACCTTTTATTCCCCTTGGTAAAATGAGGGCTGGATTTGGAGCTGGTGCCTGGCACCCCCCTAGGGCGTAGGGCTGTGAGGGAGCTGGTTTGCCAAGGCAGGGAGATAGCTTGGGGCTGTGTTGAGTTTGGGGGCATTCCTTCTTTTTCTTCCCTTGCTTCCCAGGGAGGGGTTTAAACCCTTCCTTCATCCCCAGGAATTTGCATTCTTCCATCAGGGTTTTTCCTCAGGCACTGGCAGTACCCTCAGCAGCACCCTGGATGACTTGTGAGTGCCATTTGTGCTTTTTTGGCTCTTGGCTTCTTTTCATCCTACGTGTTTCTCTGGCCTTTTTCTTCCCACCTCCTCCCCACCCAGAGTCACTTCAGTCCCCATCCCCTTTTGAAGGCGCTTTGGGAGGTCTGGTCCTATGCCTAGTGCCTTCCCATTGGTGTTGGAGATGGGATGAGACCAGGCTGGCACTGGAGGATCTTTGCAAACCTGCAGCTTTTAGGGAGGAAAGTTGGCCCTGTGGGTGGGCAGAGCTGCTGAGCTGCCAGTTCCATTAGCTTCTGGGATCCACGCTCAGGAGCACACAGCTCCTGGGGGTGTAACTGCAGGGACAAAAGTCTCTGTGGGCATCCTGCCTTCCTGGAAGGGTTCTTGTCCACCTTGGTGGCTTTGCTGCCTTTTGAAATGGAGGTGTCTGAGGAGAGGAATCTCTCACTCCCCATATACTTAGGGTTTCACCCCAGCCCTAAAGCACCTCCCAGCAAGGGCAGCAGTGGGGTTTGCACCCCTAAGCCACCCATCCAGGGCCCTGCTGCAGCTTCTCCAAGCTTGTTACACTCGGTGGAGGATTCCCAGAGTTCCTGGCAAGGGCTCCCAGCTCCTGAGTCTCCAAATGACACCCCCTCCACCCCCATCCTCCATTTATGTCTCCTCCTAATAGCCTCTTGGCCTGAGCAGCCGAATTCAATCAGCCCTTTCACCATCTGCTCCCAGGCACTTCTGCCGGGGAAGGCTCGGGGCCAGGCAGGCTGTAATTCCTTAATAGCTTCCGGATGCTGTGCGGGGTGGATGCGAGGGCTGTGAGTGTCTCACCCTCTCTTCCCACCCCCCTCCAGCCTTCACTGAGGTTTCCAAGCTCAAGCTTCCTCTGGACAAATCCAAGCACCTCCAGCCGCTCCGATTTATCCCTGCCCGCCCTTCGCTCTCCCTTCTCTCCAGGCTGAGGCCAATAGGTGACATAATCCCTGTCCTGGACAGCCCTTGGCTCTGGGCTGGGGATGACTGAAGCTGATGGGGCAGCCTAATTCATCCTTGGCTGCCTTCCTCAGCTCACTCCCACCTTCTTCATCTTCCCAGGGCTTCGTTTGGCCCAATCTGTGTGCTCATCCCTTCTCCAGTGGGAAGGTTCCTAGAAGCTGGAGCTGGAAAAGAAGACCTTCCTGGGGCTCTTTGGGAAAACCCTTGCTCTTGTGAATGGGGATGCTTGAAAGGTGTGGCCCAGAAGGAGCAAAGCCCAGGAACTCTGGATGGAGGAGGTGTAATAAGGGCTCTTCAGCTGCCTGGAGTGCTTTGGAAAATCCTCTTGTTCTTTGCTTTCCTTTCCTTGTCTTCAGGAGAATCATTCCTGGGATGCTGTGGAATGAAATTGATTTGGCACTGGTGCTTTTGAAGCACTCTGACTGATGTGAGATGGAGAGTTTTGGTTCCCAGGTTCCTCCCAGGGCCCTTCCTGGTCTCCATCACTGGAAAAGCTGAGCACTTGGTCCACTCTCAGAGAAGAGGGAGGTGAAACAGTGTCCAGATGATAGGTAGCATGACTTTGTCCCTTGTCCTTCTGGCCCCAAGGAGGGGACAGTTACAAAGCTAACCCTCACTTGCCTTGCCTCAGTGATGCCTTCACTTGCATGGCTTTCATCCCAGACATGAGACTCTCTCTTGAAGGAGATGGATCTGGCTCAGGCAGCAGAGCAAAGAGAACAGATCCTTTCCTCTGAGCATCTATTACCTCTTGTGATAGTTGACTCTTTCTCTCTTCCTGTTAAACAACCACAGAATGGTTTGGGCTGGAAAAGACCTTTAAGACCATCAAGTCCAACCATTCTCTAACTCTACCTGAACTGTGGTGCTGGGAGGTGCAGCTGGTGTTGGGAAGACACTCGGGGCACGCAGCATCTCCTGAGCAACTTTGGCTTTGATTTCAGCTGCTGGAGGTTGTTGTGTGCATTTTGTCAGCTGCAGCAAGGGAGGAAGGATACCTTAAAGAGAGGGGGGTCAAGGTGCTTGTGAGGGCAGGTCCTCAGGGCAGCAAATCCAGCGATGCAAAGAGGTGAATCTGTATCTAGTGCAGGGGAATTGGAGCTGTGTGGATCGTTGCGCTGCCTGCCGTCTCTTGGCAGCTGCCAGCAGAGCTGACTGTTTGCTCCAAGGAATTATAAATAATTTTCTTGATTACAGTGATTGATTGTCTGTGCTCTGATATTATTTAGTCAGAGCAAACAGGGCTGAGATTTGCCAGCCGTGCTCTGACCTCCCAACCCTCTTCTGTTTGCGAAAAAGCCTCTGCAATTATTTGTTTGGTTTTGAATAAATAACCTAATCTCTCCTCTTCTCCTTTGCTGATTGCAAAGACCACTGGACAGCTTGGCCTGATAAGGGAGGGCAGGGCTGGAGTCCTCCTGTGTGGTGGCACCTCTTTGGGCAGAAAGGGATTTCAGGGGAATGGAAGCTCTTCTGTGTGAGGAAAGGCTGAGAGAGCTGCCTTTGGTCAGCCTTGAGAAGAGAAGGCTTAGGGCAGCCCTTATTACCATGGACCAGCACAAATAGTGTGGCTACCAGGAGGGTGGAGACTCCCTTTACTAGGAGTCCCATGGGAAAGAGAAAGGGTGATGGGACAAGCTGCTGCTGGGGAGGTTCCCATTGAACCTCAGAAGACAATTTTCCCCCCATGAGAACAGTTGGACATTGGAATCCTCTCCCAGGGGCAGCAGTGGATTCCCCTATGTTGGACAGATTTAAGGCTCATCTGGGCAGGGTGCTGGGCCAGCTTGTTTCAACTCCTCTGTTACCTGGAAAGGTTGGACCAGATGATCCTTGGGATCCCTTCCAACCTGGCATTCTGTGATTCTGTGCATGGAGTGGTGAAGTGGGGACCTGGTGGTCACTGGCTGAGCAGAGGGTAAAGCTTTTGGGCTTCTCCTCCTCTGCACATACTCTTTTCCTGCTCATGCTTCCTGGGCAGAGCCAAAACACTCCCTCACTGTATACAGAGAAACAGAAAGGTAATACCAAAGCCTGAACATTAGCAGAAGGGTTTTCTCTGAGTAAGGCAGCAGCAGCCATCCTCTGCAATCCGTGGGGGATGTGATGTGCTGCAACTTGCACCCTGCCGTTGAGGAATCGGCTGCGTAAGGGTTTCTTGTGCCTGCCCAGCTCTACGTCTGCCTGGCGCTGCCCTGGAGGGAAGGGTTGGCCAGGAAGGAGGTGGAGGTGGGACAGCAGCAGGAATCTGCAGCTGCAGAGATGTGGCAAGCTTCGCCCCCGTACCCTGCTGCCCTGCGGCGGCATCTGTGCCTGGGAGGTGACCCAGAGCTGCCAAGCCTCCCTTCCTCATCATCCAGACTCCCTTCTTGCCCTCAATTGAGCCTCCCTTCCTCATCATCCAGACTCCCTTCTTGCCCTCAATTGAGCCTCCCTTCCTCATCATCCAGACTCCCTTCTTGCCCTCAATTGAGCCTCCCTTCCTCATCATCCAGACTCCCTTCTTGCCCTCAATTGAGCCTCCCTTCCTCACCATCAGCTCAGCTCTGGTCTAGTTGAGAGGCATCCCTGCCCATGGCAGAGAGGTTGGATTAGATGATCTCTAAGGTCTCTTCCAGCCTAAGCCATTCTAGGATTCTATGATCCCTTCATCACTGCCTTCATGGTCTCTGCATCATGTGATAAGACAAGAGGGAATGGATTGAAGCTTGAGGAGGACAGATTTAGACTGGAGATTAGGGACAAATTCTTTCCAGTGAGGGTGGTGGGACCCTGGAACAGGCTACCCAGGGATGTCCCCTTCCTGGAGTTGTTGAAGGCCAGGCTGGATGGAGCCTTGAGCAACCTGGGCTGGTGGGAGGTGTCCCTGCCCATGGCAGGGGGGTTGGAACTAGATTAAGGTCCCTTCCAACCCAAACCATTCTATGAATCTGTGTGGAGATATCCTGGGCTTGAGGAATGCCATAGGAATGGCCATGGGCACCTTCCACTCATGACCAAGTGGCACTTATCATATGGACACCACCAGTGTGACTCCACAGCAGGTCCAGCCCTTCCAGTTTGAACAGTCTTCATTTGTGAATGAGGGAGCTGGGGAGTAGAGGAGAATGACTTTGATGTGGAGGGATATGTTTTGGGGGTTGAACATCATCCTGGCTTGAGGGCACTTCAGCCTGTGTCCTGCCATGTGGTACCCTCGTGGCTGGGTGTGATGTGGCATTGACTCAGCCTGGGGCCAAGGGCTAAGGCCAGGACACAGAGAGATCAGTTTCTGGAGGATTTGAGCTGAAAATCAAGTGAAGGTTGGGGAATTCCTTGGGACAGACAGATTGGAGGCATTTGGCTGAGTGTCTGCATGTCTAATCCCTTCCTGAGGCAAGGATAGTTGAGGGACCAGTGGGCAGAGACATCTGTGGAGTCCATCTGCATCAGAAGTGTGTCATATTGTGGTGCTGGGCAGCACACATAATTGATTTTTCATGCTGGGCATGGAGTCATTTCACGTGGCCGTGGAGACGAAACCATCCTGAGCTGTGAGGTCATGTGGAGCTGCCTGCAAATGTGTTGGCATGGAGGCTTCTTCAGGTGCATTTGAGCCAGCGTGGAGGGGTTGGGATCCCTTTGTGGGGTGATGAAAGCTCAGCATGAGTGAAGGTTCTTTGGCCCTTAGCCCTGCTGCAAAGGGGACAGCTCTGCCAAGAGATCTCAGCCTTCCCTGTTCACACTTCCCATCCTAACAGCATCTTCCTCACACAATGTTCTGTCGATTAACCTCAACCCAGACTTGCAAAATCTGGGCTCTCCCTTTGCTGGGGGATGATCACACATGGTTTGGCATCCCAGCCCTTCCTTGGAGTAAGCAGCTGGAGGCTTTGGAGCTGAGTCTCCATTGTGTGTCTGTCTGTATCCCTGGGTGATGATGGAGGGGGAGGTTAATATTGAATCATAGAATGGTTTGGGTTGGAAGGGACCTTAAAGATCATCAAGTTCCAACCTCCCTGCCATGGGTAAGGACATTTTCCACTAGACCAGGTTGCTCAAGGCCCCATCCAACCTGGCTTTGAACACTTCCAGGCTTGGAGCCTTCACAATGTCTCTGGGCAACCTGTTCTAGGGTCTCACCTCCCTGATGGGGAAGAACTGCTTCCTAATGTCCAATCTAAGTCTGGCTTTTTGCAGTTCAAAGCCATTTCCCCTTGTCTTGTCACTCCATACCTTCGTAAAAAGTCCCTCTCCAGCTCCCCTTTCAAATCCTGGAAGGCAAAAGTCATATCACTTCTTCATTGAAGATGGCAGAAATGGCATCATCAGCCAGAGATTTAAGGTGGGAACAGCAGAAGTCCAGTTTAGCGTGTGCCTGGGCAGCAGTGTGTGCTCTCTCAGATGGTGGGGCTGACCAGGACCACCGTTTCCTCCATGGAGCGCCAGACCTCAGCTGTGGCTTCACTTTGGGAGGGTTCAGGCTGTGGTCTTGTGGCAATGGAAACATCCAGGGTGGTGGAGGAGCCCAGCCTGAAGAGAGTGAGGAATTTCAAGAAGCTTCTGGTCCCAGGCAGGAGCCAGTGGAATACCTCAGGCAGCCTTCCAAGCAGCACAGCCTATCTGGCAGTTTGCTCGGTGGGGATCGCTGCCTTTGGGGGACCTCTTTTCTTCTCGTTGCTGAGGAGCAATTTGAGCTTTGCTGCTGGCACTTGGGATGTGAGGAGCTGGGTTTGAGCCTCTTCTTTGCAGAGGAGCATCTCCCAGAGCTGGAGAACTGATACAGGGCAGCTGACATGGGCAGGACCTGGCCTTGGTGTTTCCACTTGACCTCCTTTCACTCGGGGCCGGGTGTCCATTACAGGCTTTGCTGCGCCCACCCCACGCCCCCATTAGCAGCGTGTGCCTGAGCAGGGGGATTAGAGCTGTGGAGCACTGCGGTTCACAGGGATTAGAGCGAATTAGCACTGGGGGAAGCAGCCTCATGGGGCTGTGCGAGGCAAGGAAGTGTCCTCCCAGCCCTGCTGAGGAAGGACAAGGCTCAAACAGCCTGGAAGTGAGCTCCTAACTCAGTTTCAGAGGGGGACACCCTGGCTGTTTGACAGGCTGAGAGTTGGGACTGTTCAGCCTGGAAAAGAGAAGACTGCTGGGGGACTTCCAATGTTTGAAGGCTACAGGAGAGCCAGGGAGGGGCTGTTTAGAAGGGTTTGTAGTGACAGGACAAGAGGCTTGGACAATGGTTTGAAACTGGAGAAGGATAGATTCAGGTTGGACATTAGGAAGAAATTCTTTATTATGAGGGTGATGGAATGCTGGAACAGGTTGCCCAGGGAGGTGGGGAAGGCCCTGTCCCTGGAGGCATTCAAGGTCAGGTTTGATGTGGCTCCAAGCAGCCTGATCTAGTTGGGGTTGTCCCTGCTTACTGCAGGAGGGTTGGACAAGTTGACTTTTAAAGGTCCCTTCTAACCCAGTGCATTCTATGATTCTGTGAAACTGGGATGGTGAAGGGTGATGAGGGCTTGAGCACTGCAAGAAGATGCTTCAACTCCAGAGCAGGTTTGGGCAGGTGGCTGCAGCCTCCTGAGCTGTGACCTTAGCCTCCCCAGGGGTGTAATTAATTCCAGGCTCTGCCATCAGGCTGCAGGGTTCACCAAAGGCTTGGGAAGTTGGTAGCCAAGATGCTGTTAAATTTGAAGCCATTTGGAAGCCGATTCAGGAGTGTTTGCCTTGGTGGTGGTGGCTTGCATTGGGTTAACAGTGGTGGCCTCACAGCAGAGCTTAACCTCTGCTGCTGCTTGGTCTTGGTGGAAAAATCTTTTTGCTGACTGCTTTGCATAGTTTCTCTGAGAACTGTTAAACCATGGCCATGTTCCCCAACCTCAGAGGTGGCTGATGCTTGCTTGTATCCATCTGTGCTCCTTCCAGTAGCTGAAATGGGGGGGACAGAGCAAAGCTCCCCACCAAGGAGAGCCCTACTGCTGGTCCTGTCCTTGCTGCTGAGGCTGAAGCTGAGGCAATGTTCCCACCGTAGCAGCAAGCGTTGACTCAAGGCCTGTGGTTTTGCTTCACTTCAGCCCAGGGGTTTCTCTTGCACTTCTTTCCCCTCCTCTCCCCACAAAAGCCCCACAAACAAGCTGTGACCACCAAGCTGCTGTTCCCCTGCGAGCTCCTGGGACTGGAGGGGATGCTGCTTTCCCAGGATCTCCGTCCAACACCCACATCATAAAGCTGGGAGAGAGGGAATGGAAAGGAGCCTGAAGGAGGGCAGCAGGCTGGGAGAGCAAAGCCTGGGACTTTGATAGTGGGGGAAGCATCCTTTCACCTGCTGGTGCTGCTGCCTGCTTCCTCACCAGGAGACAAGCACTGCCTCACCTCTTGTGTCCAGTTTTCCTCGTGGGCACATCTCCCCTGAGTGCCTCCTTGCACTCAAGCAAAGCTGTCTCCATTTTACAGAGACCTGAGGCCGAGCAGAGCATCCCAACATCTCACCCTCACCTCAACCTTTCCCCTCCTTCCTTCCCTCCCTGTGATGCTCTAAGTGCCAGGAGTCCCAGCTTGGAAGAAATGCTTTTATCTGCATTTAGGGAAGAGAGTTTCCAGGCCCTCTGTTTAGGGGCAGAGCTCTGGCCCCCATGACACACCACATCTCCATAAGAAAGCTGCTGAATGCCGGAAGAAAGCCTGCTTTGTTGTGCTTTCTGCAGCGCTAAGCAGTGTGGGCTTTTGGTTTCCTCTCTTGTTTTTTTCTCTTGAAGCCCAGCTTTCATCTCAGAATATTTATTTTTCACTGCTTGAAGGAGAGAGAAGGGAAAAAAAAAAACCCACACCTACTTATTTCTTTTTCTTTTAAAGTACTCTATTTATTTTAAATTAAAATAGCAAATGTCTTGTGCTTTTTGTGAGGGAAGCAGAGCTGATCTCTGCTGAGATGCTGCATGAAGGGAAACCAAATCTCTCCTCTACCCTGCCCTCCACCTCTCTCTTCCTTGCCCATCCTCAGCAAGCCCTGTGCTCACCCTTCCTTGCTTCCCTCCACCCTTCCTTCCTTCCATCCTTGCTTCCCTCTGTTCCCTTTTCTCCAGCTTTCTATCCCACTTTCCCTTTCCCCCCCTCCCCCTAATTTTCTCTGCCCTTTTGGGCCAAGGAGCCCTAATTGGAACAGGCCGGCTCCTCTCCTGCTTCCTGCGTGGGAGTGAGAGGCAAGGCTTGTGAAAACAGTTCAAAAGTGCAGGCAAATTTTTGCCTAATCCTGCCTAAATAACAGGGGGCTCAGCCGGGGTTAGCTGCCCGGGTGTCCCTGCTCCAAAGCTGGGGGCACCTGGGAAAGGCAGAGCTGCCCCAGGGGGAATGGAGGTGCCTGGTGTTGGTGGTGGAAACCTGACCTGGGGAGGTGGTGCCTCCATAGCGCTTGGCTGGGGAGCGTGGGAAGGGTCTCGGCTCCTGGCTCCCCTCTTCCCAGCCTCCTCTTATCCTGAGAAAGGTTTCTCAGCGGCTGAACCCTGCTAGCTGGGGGCTGCTGGGAAATCTTCTGTCCTTCAGCTTCCCCCATCCCTGGCTCTACCCTGGGTTTGGTCCTCAGGAAGGCTGGGACAGAAGGGGATCAGCACAGTGGTGGGATGAGCTCAGGCAGTGTCGGACTTGGTGCGGGCTGGAGATGGGGAGTTTTGGGGCTTGGTGGTCACAGATTCACTGTGGGCACACAGAAAGAAGGCAGGAGAGCAGACTCTTGTCCTTTCTTGAGCCTCTGAGAAACTTCTGCTCCATCACAGGCATCCAGGGTGGGAGGATGTCCTGGACCATGGACACCTCACAGTGGGCATCACTGGTGGCTCAGAGAAGCATCTGAGCTAGCTCAAGGCTCAAGGACTGAGGTCTTTTGAGGGAGACAGGTACAAATTAGCATCTTAGAGAGGTGGTTTTCTGGGCTGTCTCCTAAAGGTCTGGTTTGAAACCAACAGACATCTCCCCATGCTATTTGGAAGCACCAAAGGGCATGAAACCTTCACAGTGTCAGCATACATTGGAGTTAGCCTCTGGTCCAGAAAGGGGAGGATGAGGAGGCTTTTACCTGAGACTACAGCACGTTGGGTTCCTGACCTTAGTGTCCATCCATCAGAGCCAGGGCAGGAAGAGGCCACTGGGTCATCTGGCTCCACTCTGGCCACATCCATTTACACACAGGCTGCTGGGTCAAATAACAGGGACCAGACAAGGACACACTGGGGCTTTTTGATGGGAAAGAAAGTGAGTGGCCGAAGGGAGCTTTAGAGAGGCACTGACCCTGAGTGGAAACTGGGGTGAAAAATGACTTTGCTGCTGCTCAGAGCAGGGTTGTTGGTTTTTCCCCCCTTTGCTGCCATCTCTTGTGCTTACGCAATCAGCTGTGGCTGCTCTGCCGTGCGAGCGCGGCCGCTCGCCTCGGAAGGTCAAAAGCCCCAAAGTTTGTAAATCGTCCTGCACAGAGACCAGAATGGTAGAAATAGTTTATAGAGCCTGGTGAGAGCAGAGTCAGGGTTTGGCTGGGTGATGAACTCGGTGATCTTGGCCTCTTTGCAGGCTGCTTTGCTCCCAGGCTTCACGTCTCTTGGTCCGGCACCTCGCACAAGTAGGGTGGTGAGTTTTGGGTAGATCCTCCTGATGTGGTGCTGGCTCCTGGCACTTGTTAGAGTTGTTATTATCCTCTTGGCTTTGTGGGGTCTCATCCAGGTTGCTGGAGGGAAAACAGAGTCTGGGTTTGAGAAGCCTTTGAGATCTTCAAGATCTTTGAGATCGAGATTAGGAAGAAATTCTTTCCAGTGAGGGTGGGGAGACACTGGGACAGCTTGCCCAGGGAGGCTGTGGATGCCCCCTCCTGGAGTTGTTCAAGGCCTGGTTGGATGAGGTCTTGAGCAACCTGGTCCAGTGGAAGGTGTCTCTGCCCATGGCAGGGGTTGGAAGTAGATGATCTTTAAGCTCCCTTCCAACCCAACCCAATCTATGAACCTATGGATGTCCAAGTGAGCCCCTAGATCCCTCCTTGCTTTGAAAAGCTGCAGCCAGATGATTAAATGTCACTCTCTGCCTCCCCACAAGGCAAATTCCTTTCTCTTTGCTCTACAGCTGCTGGAGATGCTGGTGACAACATTTTCCAGAGTGACTGCACCTCCTGTTACTATTTAAAAATCAAACCATAACACCCTGCCTGCTCTCCCAGGAGGAAAATCAAATGCAGCTCCCTCTCAGGGAGGAGGAGATGGCATCTGGGCAGCAAACGCCATGTGGGTTCTCAAAGACTGGTACAGGCTGCCCAGGGAGGAGGTTGAATCCCCATCCCTGGAGGTGTTTAAAAGAGGCAGAGGCTCAGGGGAGACCTTCTTGCTGTCTACAACTATCTGAAGGGAGGTTGTAGCCAGGTGGGGGTTGGTCTCTTCTCCCAGGCAAGCAGCACCAGAACAAGAGGACACAGCCTCAAGCTGCACCAGGGGAAGTTTAGGCTGGAGGTGAGGAGAAAGTTCTTCCCAGAGAGAGCTGTTAGCCATTGGAATGTGCTGCCCAGGGAGGTGGTGGAGTCCCCATCCCTGCAGGTGTTCAAGAGGGGACTGGACGTGGCACTTGGTGCCATGGTTTAGTCATGAGGTCTGTGGTGCCAGGTTGGACTTGGTGATCTTTGAGGTCTCTTCCAGCCTTGGTGATTCTGTGATTCTGAGGTTTTTGGGCTTCAGAGGTCCCTTCCAGCCCCTGCCATTCTGTGCTTCTGTGTGCAGGAGAAGCCTTGAAATGCACACTGTGGTGTTTAAACAGAGGCCTTCCTCTGGCTCTTCGCTTCCACATCTGGGAGCAGACTGTTTGCTTCTCCGACGACCTCTCCCTGGGAATTCACTTTTAAGTCATCCCTGTTTTGACATGCTGTTTGTGCAGAGCTCAGCATTCACCTTACTCAACCGAAACCTTATCCCCCCCTGCTACTGAACAATTGATTTGCTGGCTCTGTGCAAACCCAGCCCCACGGATCCTGCCGCACGAAGCAAGGCGGCTGCGAGAGGTACTCGAGCTGCAGAGCGAGAGAGCGAGCCAGGGTTTTGCACCCACCTCACCTTGCCCTGCTGCTGTCTGTGGCTTGCCCAAAGGAGGTCACCTCCACCCAGGTTTTCCTGAGTGGTTCAGTGTTAAAAGTGGGGCTCGAGATGTTTTCTTGCCCCACCTCTGACTCATCCTCCCGGCGCACCGGGGAGCAGTGCAGTGCTGCTGAACCAGGCGGCAGAGGGGAGCGGATTCCTGGGTGGTCTCTGCAACCACAGAGCACAGCAAGCAGAGTGCTCAAATGTAACATGAGGATGAAGGGAAAGGGGCACTGAACCACTTTCTCCTGGTGTTATCTCAGGGCAGCAGATGGAGAACAGAGATAGTGAGGCTGCCTGCTCCATTTTTTTTTCCTGCCCTCTCCAGCTAAATTCAGTAACTAATGAAGTGCAATTTCATAGAATCACAGAATCATTAAGGTTGCAAAAGAACTCTTAAGATCATCAAGTCCAACCATTAACCCAGCACTGCCAGGTCATCACTAAATCATGTCCCTCAGCACCGCTTCTCCGTGGTTTTCCAATCCCTCTAGGGATGGAGACTTCAGCACTGCCCTGGACAGCCTGTTCCAGGCCTTGACAACCCTTTTGGGGAGGAAATTGTTCCTCATGTCCAACCTAAACTCTCCCTGGTGCAAATTGAGGCTGTTTCCTCTTGTCCTATCACTTCTTCCTTGGGAGAAAAGGCCAACCTGAACCCTCCCTGCAGCCTCCTTTCATGTAGCTGTAGAGAGCAATGAGGTCCCCCCTCAGCTTTCTCTTCTCAACCCCATTTCCCTTAGCTGCTCCTCAACAGCCCTGTTCTCCAGACCATTTGCCAGCTTCATTGCCCTCCTCTGGACCCACCCCAACCTCTCAATGTCCTTCTTGGAGTGAGGGCCCCAAAACTGAACCCAGTACTGAAGGTGTGACCTCACCAGTGCTGAGTTCAGGGGGACAATGCCTGCTGGTCACACTATTGCTGATCTAAGGCAGGATGCTGAGGGAGGTGTAGCCCAAGCTTATGAGGCTGCTGAAGTTCACTCAAGGTGATTGTTGTGTGAGGCTTTCCTTCTCTGGAGGAAGGTTTTTCAGGAAGGCTTGGAAGAGCCAAAGCTTTATTCCGACGGAGCAGGGTTTGTTTCAGTGCTTGCTGTTGTTTATGGAACTTTTTGGCTACAAATTGCTGCCTCTTTCCAAATTAGACAGAAGTTTTAAAAAAGGAAAAAATAGCAAGGAAGAGCTTTGCTGCTCCTCAGCAGTTACTCCAAGGCTTGGCCCTGAGCTGTCCCATGGGGGTGGCTGAGCATTGTTCGGTGACTCACCCTGAGTGGCAGCGCTCCGTGCTCATGATGTCATTTGGGGCTAATGTGGGATTTTCCAGCTCTTTGTTTTCCCTCCTCTTCCAAAGGGTTTTCTGCTGCTCCTTCACCCTGCTCAGCTTTACTTTTTCCAGGATTGCCTGGGATTCTTTACCATTCATCTTTTCCTTTTGCCTTTCTTTGGACTGGGAGCCCAGAGGTGGAATGGGAATTCAGAGGTGCTTTCCTCCTTGCTTTCTTGCTCACTTTGGTGTGAGCACAAGCCCTCCAAGGACAGGCTGAGGGAGCTGGGGTTGTTTAGCCTGGAGAGGAGGAGGCTCAGGGGAGACCTTCTTGCTCTCTACAACTACCTGAAGGGAGGTTGTAGCCAGGTGGGGGTTGGTCTCTTCTCCCAGGCAACCAACACCAGAACAAGAGGACACAGCCTCAAGCTGCACCAGGGGAAGTTTAGGCTGGAGGTGAGGACAAAGTTCTTCCCAGAGAGAGCTGTTAGGCACTGGAATGTGCTGCCCAGGGAGGTGGTGGAGTCACTGTCTCTGGAGGTGTTCAAGAGGGGATTGGATGTGGCACTTGGTGCCACGGTTTAGTCATGAGGTCTGTGGTGACAGGTTGGACTTGATGATCTTTGAGGTCTCTTCCAAACTTGGTGATTCTCTGATTCTGTGAGTCACCATCTTCATTTTCACCTGGACCTTTTCTGCTACCTCCCAGGCTCCAGGTGCCACCTGAGGTGATGAAGCCCAGCAGTCTGTTGACTGGAAAGGTCTTTGATGTTTAGATTGGATATTAGGAGAAATTTCTTTATGGAAAGAGTGGTGAGGCCTTGCAACAGGCTGCCCAGGGAGGTGCTGGAGTCCCCATCCTTGGAGGTGTTTAAGAAACCTGTGGACATGGCACTTGGGGACATGGTTTAATGGCCATGGTGGTGTTGGCTTGCTGGTTGTACTCAATGATCTTTAAGGTCTTTTCCAACCAAAACAATTCTGTGACCATTCTTGGCTGGCTTGTGTGGAGCCTCATGTGCACCATGTCACCATGACTCATTTATATTCTTGAAGCATAGGATTTTTGTAAGCAAAAGAGTCTTCTTCTTGTGTTTAAGAACCTGCTTGTGGTCTTGCAGGGTGTAGATGCTGGATTAGAGGGTCTGAGTGTGAAAATGCCAGAAACAAGAAAGATTTCTCTGTTTTTCTGCCCAGCACAACTCCTGGTGTCTTTCCCAGTCCCACCTCCTTATGGCCATTTTTCTCTCCTGCTTCTTTGCAGACATGGAATGTGCAGATGTGCCTTTGTTAACTCCCAGCAGCAAAGAAATGATGTCTCAGGCATTGAAAGCCACCTTCAGCGGCTTTGCAAAAGAGCAGCAGCGCCTAGGAATCCCCAAAGGTAAGGCATGGCTGCCCAGGGAGCCCCAGGGAGGGTGGCCTCCTGCCTGGCTGCTCCTCTCCCCAGCTGATGTTCCTCTTCGTGTAGTTTTGCCTCATTTCTTGGCAGCTTCAGCTGGAAAAATCTGGACATGCAGGGAAAACCTTTCAGTACCCATTACAAACTACACCTGTCTGACAGATCACGTCTGTCTGTCCTGCTGTGCTGGGTGACCGGTCTGGAGGCTCTAGAGACCTGCTCCTCCTTTGGAGGCAGCTCCAGGACTTCAGTTTGCAAGTCACCTCCCATTTAGACAGAGAAGAAGCAGGAATCCTTCAGTGGAAGCTGATGATAGGGAGAAAGCAAGCCAAATGGGGAAATGGGTGGGAGAAAGTCAGAGGACAGGTGGGATTGCTAAGAGTCCCAAACAAATCCCAATCCTATTCCTTGTAGGAAATATGGCAGCAACAGGGCTGATCCAGACTGGGGATGTGATGCTCCCCCACCACATTTTACCCTTGTTATGCCAGTGGCCTGCCAGTGGGACATTGGGACCATTGCTGGGATGAGGTTGTGGAAGCACAGAGCAGCTGCAGCACTTTTTTCCCTGGGGAAGTGGCTGGTGGTTGCTCACCAGTGGCTCTCTTCTGCACCCAGATCCCCAGCAGTGGACGGAGACACACGTGCGGGACTGGGTGATGTGGGCAGTGAATGAGTTCAGCCTGAAGGGAGTGGATTTCCAGAAGTTCTGCATGAATGGAGCTGCCCTCTGTGCCCTGGGCAAGGAGTGCTTCCTGGAGCTAGCACCTGACTTTGTGGGAGATATCCTTTGGGAACATCTGGAGATCCTGCAGAAAGGTGAGTGCTGGAGGCTCTGGGATCACAGAATCATGGAATCACTGAATCAGTAAGGTTGGAAAAGACCTCAGAGGTAGGAAAAATAGAATAGAATAAACCAGGTTGGAAGAGACCTTCAAGGTCATCATGTCCAACCTATCATCCAATGATCATCAAGTCCAACCTATCACCCAACACCTCATGACTACTAAACCATGACACCAAGTGCCACATCCAAGCCCCTCTTGAACACCTCCAGAGACAGTGACTCCACCACCTCCCTGGGCAGCACATCCCAATGACCAATTACTCTTTCTGGGAAGAACTTTCTCCTCACCTCTAGCCTAAACTTCCGCTGGCACAGCTTGAGACTGTGTCCTCTTGTTCTGGTGCTGGTTGCCTGGGAGAAGAGACCAACCCCCTCCTGGCTACAACCTCCCTTCAGGTAGTTGTACAGAGCAATGAGGTCACCCCTGAGCCTCCTCTCCTCCAGGCTAAACACCCCCAGCTCCCTCAGCCTCTCCTCACAGGGCTGTGCTCCAGACCCCTCCCCAGGCTCGTTGCCCTTCTCTGAAGGCTCTTGCCATCCTGGCTAGCCTGATTTGGGGTCTTTCCAAAGACCTTGGCTCTCCATTGAGAGGTTCACTCCGAGCTTCGATCCCACTAAAAGCAGCTTTCAAAGCCCATCTTCCCATCAGAGTTTCAAATGGAGATCCCAAATGGAAGTGGGATCCAAATCCTGGCACTGCTTGAAAGAGGAAGGGTGTTTGCAGTGGCTGCTTGGCAGGAGTCCACGGTGGGCAGGGACACTCAGCCTGCCTGGAAACCATGGTGGGATTTTCCAAAGCTTTCTTCCTCAGCTCGCTCAGCTCCCGTCATGAATTTTACTACTTCCTCTGGTACAGCTGCATACAACAATCCCACCCCAGTCCCACCCTGATTTCCCATTCCCTGTGTGACCGCGCTCAGGGTGTTCACGTGCGCCGACAGGGTTCACACACACCTTGACTGATCACAGAGTCAGGGAACGGTTTGGGTGGGAAGAGACCTTTAAAGTTCATCTTGTCCACCCCCCCTGCAGTCAGCAGGGACATAGAATCATAGAATCAGTAAGGTTGGGAAAGACCTCAGAGATCATCAAGTCCAACCTAGCACCCAACACCTCATGACTAACCAAACCATGGCTTCAAGTGCCACATCCAATCGCTTTTTGAACACCTCCAGGCATGGGGACTCTACCACCTCTCTGGGCAGCACATCTCAATGGCCAATTACTCTTTCTGGGAAGAACGTCTGCAGCTAGGGCAGGTTGCTCAGAGCCCTAAACAGCCTGACCTGGAATTGTTACAGTGATCAGGCTTCTACCACTGCTCTGGGCAGCCTGGACCAAGGTCTTACCATGCTTGCAGTAAAAAGTTTCTTCCTTCTCTCCAGTCTAAATCTCCCACTTTTAGTTTCAAACCATCCCCCTTGTCCTGTCACAAAAGGCCCTGATAGAAAGCCTGTCCCCAGCTTTCTTTAAACCCTGAAAAGCTACCAGAAAGTCTCCCTGGAGCCTTTTCTTCTCCAGGCTGAACTACACCAACTCTCTCAGCCTGTTCTTGCAGTAGAGGGCTTCATCTTTGCTGTTGCCTCCTCTGGCCCCACTTCAACAGGTCCCTGTCTCTGCTGACTCCAGATCTGGCCCCAGCACTGCAGGGGAGGTCTCAGCAGAGCACAGCAGAGGTCCAGAATCCTATCCCTGCCTCTGCTGCCCACACTGCTGGGGATCAGCCCTGGACAGGCTGGGGCTGGGCTGGGAGTGCTTGGTGCTGGCTCCTGTCCAGCTTTGCACCCTCCAGCATCCCCCAAGTCCTTCTCCACAGGGCTGCTTTCCAGCCCTTCATTCCCCAGCCTGTGTTGATAGTAGAGGTTACCTCAACCCACATGTAGAACCTTACACTTGGCAATGTTGAGCCTCATCAAGTTCCCATATCATCATTCTCCAGCTTGCCCAGGTCCCTCTGGCTGGCTCCCATCCCTCCAGTGTGTCAGCTCCTGGGTGTTGGCTCTCACAGTGTGTGGATGCCCAAGAGACACTTAGCCTGGGGTGGTTTTTAAAGAGCAGGTGAAGAGCTTAACACCTTTCACTGGGCCAGGAGCAGCAGCAAACCTGTCTTCATTCTCTAGCTTCCTCTTGCCCAGAGCTGTTTGCTTTCCTGGAATATCCCTTGTGTTGTCATCCTGACCCTGTGTGCTTGTCAGCAGACCTGTGCTGGTGGCAGGAAGAGGGGGGGGGGGGGGGGGGGGGGGGGTTGTGCAAAGATCTGCCTTCCAGGAAACCATTGACAAATGGATGTTAATTGCTGATTACTAATTTTGCTGCTACCTGTGGTTTGCAGAAGGTAAACATGGCTCTTCCCAGGCTCTGGCTGCTGTTTTTCTGACTCTTTGCCTCTGTCCTGCTCTTCTCCTTTCGCATCGGTTTTATTGAGTGCTTGTATCAACAGCCAGCAGCTTAAGCAAACAGAGCAAAACTTTGAGGTCAGGCCAATTTCTCCTTGCTCTAACCCATCTCTTGGAATTTAGCTGTGCCTCCTTGCAGCCCTTCTTCAGCACAGAAAGCCAACCATCTCCTGGGCTGCTTCTCCAGCAGGGCAGGGGAGGGGATTCTGCTCCTGTGGCCTGCATGGGGTTGTTGTGGCCAAAGCGTAGGACCCTGCCCTTGGCCTTGTTAAACCTCATCCCCTTGGCCTGTGTTCATTCTTCTCTTCTTCACAGAAAGAGAGATTGGCCACTGGAATGTGCTGCCCAGGGAGGTGGTGGAGTCACCATCACTGGAAGTGTTTAGGAAGAGACTGGATGAGGCACTTGGTGCCATGGTTTAGTTGATTAGATGGTGTTGGGTGATAGGTTGGACTTGACAATCTCAAAGGTCTTTTCCCGCCTGGTTAATTCCATTCCATTCTATTCCATTCCTCTGCTCAGCTCTGGTGGTAGCTCAGCTCTAATACTGTGCTCAGCTCTGGAGCACCCAGCACCAGAAAGACCTGGAACTGTTAGAGCAAATGCAGAGGAGGGACATGAATCTGATCAGAAGGCTGGAGAATGAAGACAGGCTGAGAGTGCTGGGCTTATTCAGCCTGGAGAATAGAAAGTTCCAGGGTCAACTTGGAGGAGCCTTCCAGTATTTGAAGTGGGCTACAGGAGAGCTGGAGAGTGATTTATAAAGGCATGGAGTGACAGGACAAGGGGCAGTGGCTTCAAACTGGAGGAAGATGGATTGAGATTAGACATTGGGAAGAAATTCTTCCTCATGAGCATGGTGAGGGATTGGAACAGGTTGCCTGGAGGTGTTCTAAGCCAGGCTGGATGTGACCTGGAGCAACCTGGTCTAGCAGGAGGTGTCTCAGCCCATTGCAGGGGATTGGAAATAGATGATCTTTAAGGTCTCTTCCAACCCAAACCATTCTATGATTCTCTGATTTATTTGGGGTGTAACCTCCTGGAGAGGCTTGTGATGGGCAGGAAACCTTTGTGCCTGTTGCAGCTTTTCATCCAAAAGGATGACAATTGATAAAGCTGAAGTTCTTTGTGTCTCAACACTCCTCCTGTAGCCCTGGGAACCAAGAAGTCTCTGTTTTACTGGTGGCTTTGTCACTTCTTGCATAAGCTGAGCCTTGGCTTCTCTGGTGGCTTCTTAACACAGTTCCCAGAAAGGCAATATCTGTGATGTATTTGGAGTGTAGCTTCCAAGAAACAACCAACCTCACCCCAAGCCCTAATTTCTTTTCCCTGTAAGTCATGGGGCTTGTGTTTCTGGTAGCACATCTCCAAACCCCAGACAAGACCTGAGGTGCTGGTGCTCTACAAACATAGCATGGAAAATTGTCCCTGCCCCACACAAGAGGAGCTGGTTGCCTCCACTTGGCAAGTGGGGATGTGAAGCATGAGGAGGTCAAGGTTTCCCCAGGCTCAACCGTGGAGTCAGTCCAGCTTGCCAGCTCCCATCTCTTCCAACTTCTCCAGCCAGCCACCATCATCCCTTGGGGGTGTTGATGCTGGGATTGGTGGTTAACCCCAAAAAGGTTTGGCTTTACCTATAGCTGGGTCATGCTGGGACAGGCTGTGACCTTGCTGTCCCTCCAGCTCCCTTGTGAGAGCTTTCTGAGAGTGACTCATGGACCTCAGTTTAAAAACGGCAGCAGATGGGCGATCCCTGCCTGGATTTGGGTATTTTCAGGCCTTTTTCTATCCCCCCCCATATTCCTTCTTAAAATAACCTCCTCAGTTACCAGCAGTCAGCAGTGCCCTCTGCTTGACTGTAAGCCTAGCTGAAGGTCTCTCCCTTTTCTCTGTGGCCACCCACCCTGTGCCTTGGCAGACACCGTGGGGAGAGGACAAGAACGTTTCTCATCAGGTCTCTCTGTTTGCACAAACCCTCCTCTTGTCAGAGAATATTTTTCCACCCTGCAGTCCCCAGGGGATGGGGCCAAAATTAGGCTCCTCACCAGCAAACGTGCTTTGTCTTCAGCCTGCTTCTCTCCAACCTCAGCAGAAGGCAAACATAACCCCAGGTTGTCTGTGGGGCTTTTTATTTTGGTTCCCTTCTGCAAAGGAAATTAATTCTCCCATGCCAGGACCTCTGCCCACAGGCTGGGCTGGAATGAGTAAGGTGTGCATGGAAAAACTGGTCAGGGTGGGAGCAACGTGGCTTTGACAGGGAAAAGCAAATTCAGCACCAAGCCCAGGAGTACCAAAGTGCTTGGAAAAAGCAACAGAAAGAGGACAATCAATGATTTGAGGTGATCCATGCTCGTCCTGGTGGAGTCACCATTGCTGGAGGGGTTTAAAAGCCAGGGAGATGTGGTGTTGGGGGGCATGATTTCCTGGTGACCTGGCAGTGCTGGGTTAAAGGTTGGACTTGGTGATCTCTTCCAACCAAAAAAAGATCCCATCATTCTATCTTAAATGTCTCTTCCAAGCAAAAGGATTCCATGATAATGTATTAAATGTCTCTTCTAACCAAAAATGATTCCATGATGATATGTTAAAGGTCTCTTCCAACCAAAAGGATTCCATGATAATATCTTGAATGTCTCTCCCAATCAAAGCAATTCCATGATTCTATCTTAAGGGTCTCTTCCCACCAAAATGATTCTGTGACTGCCCAGTGAGTGACACCTCCAGAAAGGCTGCACTTTGGTGTGCTGCCCAAAGGGTCAAGAAACAAAATGACCACGGAATAAGAAGTGAAATGGACTCAAAGAGTCCATGGAGCTGGGTGAGGCATGGTGTGACAAAGCTTTTCTGCACAGGAGATCCTTTGCCTGCACCAGGTGTAAGGGAGAAGGTTCCACCTAGGCTGGGAACTGGTATTAATTTGGGGCTGGAGGAGCTGGTTTGGGTGTCCATTACACTTGGGCACATCTACAGCTGCTCTAAAAATAGCCTTTTTTTGCCAGGAAAACAGTCCTTATATGATTTTGTTCCCCCTGAGCTCAGACCTGGAAGTGTGATAAGCAATCCTCAAGAGAATGAAAGGCAACAGAAATGGAGGCAAGCAAGGAAATGATGCAATTGGTGTTTCAGAACCACCTGGTGCCTCTGGTTGGGAAAGATGTTGCTGTCCTGTTTTGTTGTGTTTAAATTTGGCCCTGTCTGCAGAAAGAGTTCCCAAAGGAACCAGAGTGCATCAAGCACTTGTTTTGGTGGGACTGCTTGTAGAAAACAAGCTCTCCACAAGGCAGCAAAGTGCCCTTGTGGCCAAGAAGGCAAATGGTCTCCTAGGGTGCATGAAGAAAAATGTGGCCAGCATGTCAAGGGAGGTTCTCCTTCCCCTTTATTCTGCCCTAATTAGGCCACATCTGAAGTATTGTGTCTAGTTCTGAGCTCCCCATTTCAAGGGAGACGGGGAACTGCTGTTGAGAGTCCAGCAAAGGGCCACAAAAATGCTGAGGAAAGGCTGAGAGCCCTGGGATTGCTTAGCTTGGAGAAGAGCAGCTTGAGAGGGGATCTGATCAATGCTCAGTGAGAGCTAAAGGGCCCTCAGGGGGCAAGGAGATGGGACCAGACTCTTCCCAGTGGTGCCCAGGGACAGGACAAGGGGCAATAGGCACAGAATGGAACCCAGGAGGTTCCATCTGAATGCGAAGAGAAACTTCTTTGCTGTGAGGGTGCTGGAGCCCTGGAGCAGGCTGCCCAGAGTGGTTGTGGAGTCTCCTGGTGATTCCAAACCCACCTGGACATTAAGATCTTGGGCAAACTGCTGTGAGTGACCCTGCATTATCCAGGGGGCAGGACTGGATGATCTTCAGAGGTCCCTTCCAACCCCTCCCATGCCGGGATTCTGACATTTCACCTCCCAACTCATTTTTATTCCTTTGAACGTCACAGTTTAACCCAGAGAGGAACATTCTAGGAAGTTCAGAGCTCTCTGTGTTCCCTCAAGCCTTGCCAAGCACCCTGTGCCTAGGGCTGTGTAACATTTCCTTCCTTTCCTCTTTGCAGAAGAGGTAAAACCCTACCCAGCCAACGGAGTCAACACGACGTACCCAGAGTCCCGCTACACCTCAGACTACTTTATTAGTAAGTCTCAGCTCTCAGTGGCATTCTGGTGCTTCCAGGCATGGAAGAGCCACCTAACAGATCTGTCCACATCAGGAAGTTGTTGCTGTGGCATGGCAGAGCATGCAGAAGGTGTCCTGTTGTCTTTCCTAGTGTTTGGGGTTTATTTAGAAGCTGGCTGTAATTTTTGGTGGCTGCCTTGAGGTGCTGCAAGCTGACTTTGCCAGCACCTTCTGAAGCTGTAGCTCAGCAGACCTGAAAAGTGACCTCAACTTTTTGGTGGCTGCCTTGAGGTGCTGCAAGCTGACTTTGCCAGCACCTTCTGAAGCTGTAGCTCAGCAGACCTGAAGAGTGACCTCAACTTTTTGGTGGCTGCTTTAAGGTGCTGCAAACTTTACCAGCACCTTTTAAAGCTATGGCTTAGCAGACCTGAAAAGTGACCTCAACTCTCCAGGATTAGGAATGTAAAAAAAAATCTTAGCAAAAAAAGGGAGGGAATAGGGTGAGGAAGGCTGAATTCTGGATTGCTGGATAGCAGCCTAGAAGAAAAGGGCTGAGTCATCAATCTGGACTCCTGCACTTCCCATTGCATATTGGTTTGGGAGTGTTCTTGAAGGGCATTAGAAGTCTGTGATGTATTTCATGAGCCAGCAGAAAGCCCAATTCACTTGGATTGGGATTCCAGACTCTGGCCAATGAGGAGAGGTGGCTGTGGAAATCACAGCCATCAATGAGACTTCTTTGTCTGCTATCTCCTTTGCTGAAACAGTGCTCTTCATGATTTTCCAGCTTTGTCCCACCAGCAGCTTGCTTGAGAGTGGAGTTTGGCCTAAGGCACATTGTTGAGAGTTGAGAATGTCTTCTGTTTGTTGAGAGCTGCAGTAACACTCCATCTCTGTAGCTTTTACTCAGACCCACCCAGTTGTGGTGGGTGTTTTATACCCATGGCAGTCTCCTCTCGCACTGCAGACCCCAAATCTCACAGGGAGACTGGTGGGGGAGGGAGCAATGGTCTGATTTCCTCAAGCTCTTTGGGTCTGGCTTGCTTCCTGACGCTCCCTTTCTGCCAACAGGTTACGGCATCGAGCACGCACAGTGTGTGCCTCCCTCCGAGTTCTCCGAGCCCAGCTTCATCACTGAGTCCTACCAGACCCTCCATCCCATCAGCTCAGAAGAGCTTCTGTCCCTCAAGTACGAGAATGACTATCCCTCAGTCATCCTGCGTGACCCAGTGCAGACAGACTCCCTGCAGACAGACTACTTCACCATCAAGCAAGAAGTTGTAACGCCAGACAACATGTGCATGGGGCGCGCCAGCAGAGGTGAGCTCTGCTGTCCCCCCTCCTGATCCACCCCTACCAGCAGGAGTGCCACCTTCCCTGCTGTAGAGATGGTGCTTTGGGTGACCAAGGCCATCAGAGCACACCTTGGGTCCTGTGTCCAGTTCTGGGCCACTCAGTTTCAGAAAGATGTTGAGTTGCTGGAAGGTGTCCAGAGAAGGGCAACAAAGCTGGGGAGGGGTCTGGAGCACAGCCCTGTGAGGAGAGGCTGAGGGAGCTGGCGCTGGTTAGCTTGGAAAAGATGGAGGCTCAGGGGAGACCTTATTGCTCTCTACAACTACCTGAAGAGAGGTTGTAGCCAGGAGGGGATTGGTCTCTTCTCCCAGGCAACCAGCACCAGCACAAGAGGACACAGTCTCAAGTTGCACCAGGGCAGGTTTAGGCTGGATGTGAGGAAGATGTTCTTCCTAGAAAGAGTTATTGGCCATTGGAATGTGCTGCTCAGGGAGGTGGTGGAGTCACTGTCCCTGGAGGTGTTCAGAAAAGGATTGGATGTGGCACTTGGTGCCATGGTTTAGTTGAGTACATGGTGTTGGGTGACAAGTTGGACTGGATGAGCTCTGAGGTCTTTTCCAACCTTATTGATTCTATGATTCTATGAAATGTCATGAAGCTATTTAGCTGATGAGGTTCAACTCCCAGCTGGATTCTCTGGTGGTTTGAGCTCTACCTGCCTTTCTCTGCAGAGCAAACATGGAGAAGGTCTTTCTTTTCTGCCTGTTTTTACCACATTCTTCAACAGCACAGCGTTGCTGGGGCTGGGGTTTGATGGCAAACTGGAGTTGAAATTGAGATAGGCTTAGGGTTATTGGGAGGACAGACTGCAGTGTGGTTGTCTGAATCTCATTTTCCTAGGAGACCAGGCAAAACCCCACAAATCCTTCACAAGTTCTCACCAGGAATTACTGCCCAAGGCTCTGAAGGGTTTTACTCATGATCCAAAGCCTTTATCCATGATCTCTACTGATTTGATGGCTGCTTGCTCAAACCTGATACCTGTTCTGATGAACCCAAGCCCTGTGCTTCATCAGCAGATGCAGATGCTGTGAGCTGAGTCAGTGACAGAGCTCAAGAACCCCTTGAACCCTTGTACTACAGCCCTGCATCTCCAAATAGTTACAGACACATGATTCCTGTTTGAGCTGATGCGGTTTAAACACCTAAACACTTCTGAGGAGCTGAGCTCCAATGCTTTTGCAATTAGTATCATGAAATCCCGAGCACATGGGGCCCAGATGCTTGATGCAAAGCTCACAGAACATATTCAAGGCAAGAGTTCAACCCACAGACCACAAAGTCACTTACAAAGTGCTAGCATCATCTCCTGCTTCCAGGCAGGGAACCTGAAGCACAGGGAGGAGATGTGACCTGCCTGCCATAGAATCCAGGTGTCCCCATGCCTCAAACTCATCACAGGAACATGTTGCTGTGAGCCAAGTTTGATGCTGGACATCTAAACTCACTCAGCCAGCAAGGAGAGCTGAAGATGTGCTGGCTCCCTGTGAAAGCCACAGGCTGTTTGCAGGTCTGCTCCATCTCAGTGCAACCCTCCCCCTTTCTTTTTCCGAGCTGGGAGAGTGAATGGTAGGAAAGTTGTTATTTGTGTCATTACCTCTGCTCCTGCTGGCTGAGTATTAAATGAGAGGTGATTTGGATGGGATGATGAGCCAGGGGAGACAGTAATGTTATCATTTTAGGTAAGCTCCTCTTCCTGGGGGTTGTTTTGCTGGCTCTTTCAGCAGGATCTTCCCCTTTTCTTGACCTTGCCTCTAACATAGGTGATTTCATAATCCCTCTCCCTGGCACGCAATGATTCAGGCATGCTTTTGCAATTCTACCTTGAGCCTGTTCTCACTGGCAAGCCTCAAAAAGCTCCAGGGGAGGGAAGAAAGGGCCCTGAACTCCGTTGTTAACCAGCGCTTGCACATAACGATTGCAGCTGAAGAAATCGGACGTCCATAGAATGGTTAAGGTGGGAAAAGGCCCCAAGATCATTGAGCCCAACCATCCACCCAACACCTCCATGGCCACTAAACCATGTCCTGAAGTGCCATCTCTGCACTTTTTTTGAAGACCTCCAGGGATGGGGATGCAACAACTTCCATGGGGAAGTTCCAGGCCTTGAGAACCCTTTCAGTGAAGAAGTTTCTTCTAATATCCAACCTAAACCTCCCCTGGTGCAGCTTGAGGCCATTTATTCTTCAGTATGACTCTGGTAAAACTCTGGAACAAGTTGCCCAGGGAGGTTGTGGAGACCTCCTCCCTGGGGGTGTTCAAGGCCAAGCTGGATGAGGCCTTGAGCAACCTGATCTAGTGGAGAGGCATCACTGCCCATGGAAGGGGATTGGATCTCTTAAGATCCCTTTCAACCTAAACCATTCTGTGGTTCATAGTATCAGTCAGGGTTGGAAGGGACCACAAGGATCATCTAGTTCCACCCCCCCTGCCATGGGCAGGGACACCTCACACTAGATCAGGCTGGCCAGAGCCTCATCCAGCCTGGGCTTAGACACCTCCAGGGATGGGGCCCCAACCACCTCCCTGGACAACCCATTCCAGGGCTTCACCACTTTCATGGTGAAGAACTTCCTCCTCACCTCCAGCCTGAATCTCCCCACCTCCAGCTTCATTCCATTCCCCCATGTCCTATCACTACCTGGTTCTATGATTTTCTATTTCTCTATCACTTGTTACTAGGGAGAAGAGACCAATCCCCACATGGCTCCAAACTCCTTTCAGGGAGGTGTAGATAGCAATGAGGCTTCCCCTCAGCCTTCTTTTCTCCAGGTTAAACATCCCCAGTTCCCACAGCTGCTCCTCACCAGCCCTCTGTTCCAGGCCCTTCACCAGCTCCATTGCCCTTCTCTGGACCCACTCCAGCACCTCAATGTCCTTCCTGCAGTGAGGAGGCACAGACTATGGCTGTGCATAGACTAAGGCTACATTTCAGCCATGTAGAGAGGACTTTGGGTGGCACAGATCCTGCCAGGGTGGTGTGAAGAGACCTTGACATAAAGCAGAGTCCACTTAATTGATATTTCTGCATCTTTACCTTTCACTGTGTGACAAGTTTAGTCTGCCTGGAATTGAGATGTTTCAGCAGTGGGAAATTCTGGATGAAGAAGGTTTTCCAGACTGCTGCCTTTTGCTTTTCTTTGTGTGAGCTCCAGGAGTTAAATCTGTTGTCCCACAGGAGTTGTTTCACTTTGCCTTATCAGTCTGGTTGGAAAGTGCAGCTGCCAAATGCATAACAAGCTTCTCCTGAGTAGGTGCAAGGTCTGATTTTTCCACTCTTTGGGTCAAACTGAGGTGAATGCTCAATGAAATGCCTTAAGTCACGTCCTCAACTCTGTGGCTGTTCATCTGGCAGCTTAAATGAAGAAGGTTTTCAATCTTTTTTCTACATGAGCTCATGCTTCTCAGGGAAGTGGTTGTGCCACTCGAGGAACGTGCTAAGAATGGGGTTAATTCTCATTGAATAATAGAATGGGTTGGGTTGGGTTGGAAGGGACCTTTAAAGGTCATCTAGTCCAACCCCCCCTGCAGTGAGACACCCCCAGTTAGATCAGGTTGCTCAGAGCCCTATCAAGCTTAACTTTGAATGTGTCCAGGGATGAGGCTTCCATCACCTCCCTGGGCAACCTGTTTCAGTGTTCCACCAACCTGTTTGGTGTTTCACCCATCTGCTCAGTGTTCCATCACCCTCCTAGTGAAGTACTTCTTCCTCATGTCCAAAAGTTTTCCCCTTGCAGCATTTGGTGGTGAGTCCTGTGTCCAGTTCTGGGCCCCTCAGGTTAGGAAAGATTTTGAGACTCTTAAAGGTGTCCAGAGAAGGGCAACAAAGCTGGGGAGGGGTTTGGAGCACAGCCCTGTGAGGAGAGGCTGAGGGAGCTGGGGTTGCTTAGCCTGGAGAAGAGGAGGCTCAGGGGAGACCTTCTTGCTCTCTCCAACTCCCTGAAGGGAGGTTGTAGCCAGGTGAGGGTTGGTCTCTTCTCCCAGGCAAGCAGCACCAGAGCAAGAGGACACAGTCTCAAGCTGTGCCAGGGGAGGTTTAGGCTGGATGCTAGGAAGAAGTTCTTCCCAGCAAGAGAGATTGGCCATTGGAATGTGCTGCCCAGGGAGGTGGTGGAGTCACCATCACTGGAGGTGTTTAGGAGGAGACTGGATGGGGTGCTTGGTGCCATGGTTTAGCTGATTAGATGGTGTTGGGTGATAGGTTGGACTCGATGATCTCGAACCTGGTTAATTCTATTCTATTCTATCCTATCCCATCCTATCCCAAAATGCCTAAAGGGAAATTCTGAAACAAAACCAAAAGAACTAAACCAAGCTTGCAGCCTGGATACTTCCAACAGACTCAAGCTGATGGCTCCACACTTGTAGTGTGATTCTGGGCCAGCCATCAGGGCAGACTCATTTTTTTTTCAATAGAATAGAATAGAATAGACCAGGTTGGAAGAGACCTTCAAGATCATCGAGTCCAACCTATCATCCAACATCACCTAATCAACTAAACCATGGCACCAAGCACCCCATCCAGTCTCCTCCTAAACACCTCCAGTGATGGTGACTCCACCACCTCCCTGGGCAGCACATTCCAATAGGCAATCACTCTCTCTCTGTAGAATTTCTTCCTAACATCTGGTCTGAACCTCCCCTGGCGCAGCTTGAGACTCTGTCCTCTTGTTCTGGTGCTGGTTGCCTGGGAGAAGAGACCAACCCCTGCCTGTCTCCAGCCTCCCCTCAGGGAGTTGTAGAGAGCCCACAGCACTGGAGGCTTTCTGCAGCAAGTGCTCTTCAAACTACAACACAACAAATATTTGGCGAGCGTGCCAGCGTCCTTCCACGTTCCTGCTCCCCTGGGACTTACTCGCTTGGGCCCGAGCTGCCTGGTAGCTCTGCCAGTGGAAACTTCTCCAGGAGTTCTTGCACAATCCCCAGCAGCTGTTTTTAGCCCAGTTTGGGAAATGAGTGAACTTGAATGATCCTGTTACGCTCTGGGTTTGTCAGTAAAGATGTTGAGCAATCGGCAGCGTACGGGGAGATCAGAGAGAGGGAGAGAGAGAGATTGCAGTTTGCTCTGTGGAGCCTTTTTTTAGCTCTCTGCTTTCAGCACAGAGGGTAGGCTTGTGCTGGCTCCAGTGGGTGTAAAGCAGCATACCACTGCTGAGGATCTGGCCTCTTCTGTTCTGGTCTTTACTAAAAATACCCCAGAGAGCAGCCTTGATCTAACCCAGCTGTGCTCACCTTACCAGAACGGGGAAAAAAGAGCTGTTTGAGCTCTCAGCCTTTTGCTCTCCTCCTCCATCAAATCTGCTGCTGGTTGGGGATTTGGGGGTGGAAGCTGGTTGTAACATATGGCAGTAAAAGGCTGCTGTGTAGGTTCACAGGAAACATCAAAAGTAAAGCAGCTGGGTGTCCAGTGCCCCTGGATTAATGGTTGCACTCCAGGATCTTAAAGGTCTCTTCCAACCAAAATTGCTGCAGTACCTGAAGGGGGCTACAAGAAAGCTGCAGAGGGACTGTTTGCAAAGGCCTGCAGTGACAGGACAAGGGGCAGGGACTGGAAATTAGAGAAGAGGAGATTAAGGTTGGATATGAGGAACAAGTTCTGCACCATGAGGGTGGTGGAACATTGGAACAGGTTGCCCAGGAAATCAGTTGAAGCCCCATCCCTGGAGATATTCAAGGTCAGGCTCAACAAGCAACCTGATCTAGTGGAGGACATCCCTGCTGACTGCAGGGGGGTTGCACTGGAGGTCCCTTCCAACCCAAACCATTCTATGTGATCCTGTGATTCTGTGCCTGAGTGGCATTTACATGGGGCTGGCAGATACAATATGGTACCTACTGGAGACCCATGTCCTTCAGCAACAAGAGCAAGATGTGCTGCCACCTGAACTGAGCCTTCAGTATCTGCCTAAAGAGGGTTACCACTTATCAGCCATTGCCTTTCTGAAACAGAGGACAATTTGCAGCTAGCCCCAGGCATCACTCTTGGGTAGAGAGTGAGGACTTTGGGTTTTCTCTTTGCTTCTGCCTTGCTTTGCTGTCTGAACTTCTCCAGGGCTCAGATAGTCCTGCTCAGAATTATGGAGATGATGAAAGTGTCCCAATTTCAGGCCATCATTATGAGTTTGCTTGGAGATGAGGCACGGTGGGGTGACCACATGTACTTGGTTGCCTGGTCAGCTGTCCTGGCTGTGGCAAACTCCCCAGGCAGATCTCATATCCCCTTTCCCCTTCTTGCCAGGTAAACTGGGCGGCCAGGACTCCTTTGAGAGCATAGAGAGCTACGACAGCTGCGACCGCCTGACGCAGTCCTGGAGCAGCCAGTCCTCCTTCCAGAGCCTGCAGCGTGTCCCCTCCTATGACAGCTTCGACTCAGAGGACTACCCTGCTGCCCTGCCCAACCACAAGCCCAAGGGCACCTTCAAGGACTATGTTCGGGATCGGGCTGACATGAACAAGGACAAGCCTGTCATTCCTGCTGCCGCCCTGGCTGGCTACACAGGTAGGCTCCTGCTCCTCAGGAAACCTCCTTTCTGCTGGCCATCTTGGGTAGAGCCTCTCCATCAGTGGAGGGAAGAGGTCCTGTCTGTGAGGGAGGGGTTTTGGGGTGTCTCTGAGGTCAGCCGCACATGGGGGCACACTTGAGAGCGCTCAGCCCTCCAGAGCTGTGTGGCATAGAGTCACAGAATTGGCAGGGTTGGAAAGGACCTCAAGGATCAACCAGTTCCAACCCCCTGCCATGGACAGGGACACCTCACACTCCATCAGGCTGCTCACAGCCACATCCAGCCTGGCTGTAAAAACCTCCAGAGGTGAGGCTTCCACCACCTCCCTGGGCAACCTGTGCCAGGCTCTCACCAGCCTCATGGGGAAGAGCTTCTTCCTAACATCCAATCTGAATCTCTCCATTTCTAGTTTTGTTCCTTCCCCCCAGTCCTATCATTATCTGACACCCTACAAAGTCCCTCCCCAGCTTTCTTGTAGCCTCCTTAAGATACTGGAAGGCCACTATTAGGTCTCCTGGGAGCCTTCTCTTCTCCAGACTGAACAGCCCCAACTCCCTCAGTCTGTCCCCACAGGAGAGGAGCTGCAGCCCTCTGCTCATCCTCATGAAGGTGTCCTTCAAGCCTGGGCATTCCAGCCCTTGTGGAGGATGTAGGACCTGGCTGAATGTGGGCATCTGATGCCTCGTATTTTCATTCACACCTAGATGGGTCTGGCCAGAGTTGGTGCCTGCTTTGTGTTGCTGAGAGCATGAGGTAGCAGAGAGCCCTCATCTCCCCTTCTGGCGCTGTCATGCAACGTGCTGGCTGCCTGCTTGTGGCTTCCCACCCTGGGCATCGCTGTGTGTGATGTGCAGTGATCTTCTCTTCTGCCATGGAGGAAGCACTTGGGTTTGCTCTTTACCTTGGTGTGAGGCAGAGATGGGATGGTGCCAAACCAGACCCAAACATTTTCCATTCCCTGCCCTGGGAAAGATGAGGTGATAGGCCATGGAAACTCCTGCTTTTCATATGACAGCCCTCCAGCAATCTGGCATCTCCACGGGGAGAAACCTGGTGGGATGTGGCTTCCAGCTAAAACTGAGATAATCCTTTCCAGTCCTTCTGTGCCATGTCTTTTCCCTGTGCTGGAAGTGCAAGCCACAGGGCAGCCTCCTGCCAGCTCCCCTTTCCCTTGTACATTCTGATCTCTCCTGCCCCAGCTGGCAGCAGCTGTGGTGGAGCAGAATAGTTTGGGCAGATAAAGATCACCAGAAAGGTTCAGAGCAGATCCTGAGGTGCCACTGTCCCCAAAATCTCCTCCCACGCACAGCTCTCTGAGCTTTTTGTGAGGGGGAGAGAGAGAGAGAGAGATGCAGAGAGGTGGGGAGATAATTTTAGGAGCTATGTGTAAAAAAGGAAGTGGTTTGTCGCTGCAGCTTGAAGTTGGAAGGAGAGCTCAGCCCTGCCTGCTGAGCGAGCCTCTTTCCACCAGGTCTGTGCAACATCACAGTGTGCTCTGCCATTCCTGAATGGCTTTTGGCTGTGGGGGGGATGTGGTGGAGAGAGGCACAAGTGGTAGCAGAGGTCTTGCCCTGAGACACCATGCTCCAGCATGCCACAGAAGTGCCTAGGAAAAGAGACCAGTGAGGACAATTTGCAGTCTTTATCCCTATTTTTGCCTTGCCCTTACACCCTGGGGGAGTGTTTTGGGTACCCAGTGCCTGGGCAGGAGCCTTGGTTGCATGTTATGCACCCCAAAAGGGTTGTCAAGCCCTCAGACAGACTGCCCAGGGCAGTGGTGGAGTCCCCAGGCCTGGAGGGGTTTCAGAGCTGTGGAGATGTGGTGCTGAGGGCCATGGGTTAGTGGTCACCTGGCAGTGCTGGGTTAACGGCTGGACTCGGTGGTCTTAAAGGTCTCTCCCCACCAAAACAATGTCAAGATTCTGTGATTATCAGCTGGGGAAACTGAGGCATGGGAGGCAAACCCAGGAGCTGGATTTTCCAGGCTAGATGTTTCCCTCCACGTTTCCTTGTAGCTGATGGAAAAGAGCCACCCCCAGAGCAAGGCAGCACTCCCAGCTCCCTCCATCAGCAAGGAGCCAACGCTGGAGTCTGGAGCCGGTGTTTTGCCAAGGAATATTAGCACCCCAAAGAGTGTCCTTGGATTTGTGCCACGGAGAAGGGGACAATTCCCTTACTCCAATGCCAGAGCAGGCTTCCAGCTCTGCACTGCCTAACATTTTCCTTTGCCTCATTCCCAAGCCCCTTTGGAGCTGGGAAGACAATTCCTTGGCACAGGTATTTCGGTGTGATCAATAAGCAGGGGTTTTGTTGGTGTCCATTGCTTCACTTGAGAGACTTCAAATGGGGAGAGGAACACCAGAGGTTTCCAGAAGTAGTAATCACTTGAATGTCCTTAAGCTGGAGCATTGCTGGCTTGCTCCAAAGGCTGCTAAGCAAGAATTCATTGTCAAACCAGCACAGCTTGCATTTACCATGAGGAACAATCTTTGGAAGGTGAGACACATTGCCCAGGGAGGTTGTGGATGCCCCCTTCCCGGAGGTGTTCAAGGCCAGGTTGGGCCTGGGCTAGTGGGAGGTGTCCCTGCTCATGGCAGGGGGGTTGGAATTGGATGATCTTTAAGGTCCCTTCCAACCCAAACCATTCTATGAATCTCTGAATCTCTGCTGATCCGTGACTCCAGAGATGTCCTCTATCACCTCTACCAGTCAGCACCTCATGTTTTCTGGGCAAAGGGGGCCTGGATGAGTGCAAAGCAAAGGGGGGTTGCTGTGGAAGCAAGAATGAGTGAGGGCATGTTGGTTTAGTTCATGTGGGAGAACTGGGAACCCTCAGAGCTGGTGTGTTTCTGCAGAAACAAAAACTAAGCCAGGCTGGCTACCCAGAAGTGCTGGACCTCTTGGGCCAGCTGAGCATGAAGTGTGAGGCTTCTAAGGCAGAACTCATAGGTTCTTCTTTTTTGCTTTGCTTTACATTGCTTTTAGTCTGCTCAGAGGAGGAAGTGTTGTCTATTAGCTAGAGCAGAGGAACTTTAAGTCTGAGCTCTGTTTGCAGCTCTGGTGAGGAGGTGGAGCCTCCAAGCAAGCAGAGCAGGGAATTTACCAGCCCAGGGTCCCAAAGCAACCAGGACCTCTGCTTTCCCTTTCTCAAATGGTGCCTCAAGCACACATCCACCAACCAGTGGAGCACCCAACAGGCACAGAATCCCCAAATCCCAGCATGGTTGGGGTTGGAAGGGACCTCTGGAGATATCCAATCCAAGCACCCTCAGGCTGAAGCAGGGTCACCCACAGCAGCTTGCTCGTGACATCCAGGTGGGTTTGGAATCCCTCCAGAGATGGAGACTCCATAGCCTCTCTGGGCAGCCTGCCCCAGGGCTCCAGCACCCTCAAACTGAAGAAGTTTCCCCTTAAGTTTAAGAGAAACCTCCTGGTTCCAGTTTGTGTCCAGTGCCCTGTGTCCTCTCATTGGGTGCCACAGAAAAGAGTCTGGCCCCAGCCTCTTGCCCCCCACACTTTAGCTTGTGCTGAGCATTGATCAGACCCCTCTAAGGCTGCTCTTCTCCAGGCTAAGCATCCCCAGAGCTCTCAGCCTTTGCTCCTGTAATGGGTTGCCCAAGGAGGTGGTGGAAGCTTCACCTCTGATCTAGTGTGAGGTGTCCCTGCCCATGGCAGGGGGTTGGAACTGGCTGATCCTTGAGGTCCCTTCCAAGCCTGCCAATTCTGTGAGTCTATGCCACACAGCTCTGGAGGGCTGAGCCCTGTGCCCCCACGTGTGGCTGACCTCAGAGACACCCCAAAACCCCTCCCTCACAGACAGTGGGCAACCCAAGGACCTCTTCCCTCCACTGATGGAGAGGTTCTACCCAAGATGATTCTATGCTGGGCACCTTTCAGAGCTGGCAGTGTGAAGCCTGGGGGACACCACGTCCCGCGTCGCCAGGGCTCTGTGGGTTGACTTTTAAGAGCTTGCCGACGTTGTTCAGCTTTCGTTGCCAAGTGCCTGTTTTGCTGGTGGCCCAGGGGAGGTGGCCCAGTGCTTTGGCACAGGCAGGGCAGATCTCTGATGGTATCTGCCCCAGGAGGTGCATGCCTGGCTGAGAAGGTGCATTCTGGCGGAAGCTCCGTTGGCCTTTGATGTGTTCTTCGCCCAGCTCAGAAGCAGCTTGTCAGAGCTACCTTATCTCCCCCCCACATCTTGACCTAAATGAACAAGTTGCTATGGTTGCTCAGATAGAAGTTGATGCAATTTTCTTATCTTCTTCTAGAAGGAGAAAGAAAAAAAACCAAACCAAACATGTAACTGCTGGGGAGTTGGTGAGCTTTGGTTTTCACAGCTGCAAGCAGAGCCGGCTCTGGACACCTCGAGCTTTGGGGGCAGCTCTTGGCCAGCTGGAGTCTTTACAGGAAGGCATTATTTGACATCGGCTTGGGAACAGAGCTGTATCTGTTCAATTCAGATGTAGGGAAGAAGGTTTAGGCAAAAAAGGAAGAAATATTTGATGCCAGGGGTGATGAGACAGTGGCCCAGGATGCTCAGAGTGGTGGTAGAAACCCTGTTCCAGGTCAGGTTGGATGAGGCACTGAGTGACCTGCTCTAGCTGAAAATGTCCCTGCTGGCTTCAGGGGGCTTGGACTAGACAACCCTGAAAAGTCTCCTCCAAGCCAAACCATTCCCTGGTTCTATGAACTGTAGGCAGGTGGTGTGTCAGGCTGTGTCTTCTCTGCTGGCAGATGTCCTAAACCTGGTGTTGAGCTCTGAGCTTGGGTTAAGCTCCATCATTCATGCAGCAGTGCAAAGTTGGTGTGAATGGTGGATCCCTCCACATCTGAGCCCAGCTGGGCTAAACCAAGCTCAACTTTGCCTCTCTGCCACCCACAGCCCTGCCTGCAGCTCTGCCATAGCTGCATCTTGCAAGCCACTGCCTCTGACAGCTACTGTGACCACCAGGATCCTTCATGAGACCTGGCACTATGTGAGTGAATCATAGACTCTTAGAATTAGTTGGGTTGGAAGAGACCTTTCAGATCATCAAGTCAAAGCCCCACATGGCTCCAACCTCTTTTCAGGGTGTTGTAGAGAGCCAGAAGGTATCCCCTCAGCCTCCTCTTCTCCATACTAAAGAACCCCAGCTCCCTCAGCTGCTCTTCACCAGACCTGTGCTCTAGACCCTTCACCAGCTTTCTTGTCCTTCTCTGGACCCCCTCCAGCAAATGTAGCAGAGAAGACAGAGGTCCCACAGTGTGGGTCTGACCACATTGATTTTTGACCTTTCTGCCCTATATTCTTTTTTCTGTGACTCTGACCTACTTGTCCTGCTGTCCTCATGGTGACACAGGTCCAGCAGAGGTTCAGACCCTCTCTCTGACCCTGTGGTTGGCCATAGCCACATGGGACTGAAGTGTTTTCAGGTTATCTTGAGCACCCCAAAGCACCTGTGTGGGTGTACAGAGCAGAGCCCTGATGTTTGCTTTGTGGTGTGTAGGCCCTCAGCATGGCCTCTGCAAGCTGCAGTTTTCCAGCTCTGCCTTGCCACCTCAGCAGAGCTGTGATGTACCAAGCTGCTGCTCCACAGAGCTCAAGAGGCAGAGCAGAGCCCTTCCCCTGGTGCTTGAGAGGTGAAGGGAGGAAAGAAGGATGGGAAGGGCGATGTGAGCACCCACCAAGCCTTGAGCTCTCCTCTGCAAGGCTGATGTTGAATTTCTGCTGCTGTCCTTTCTTATGGACCTGGTTAGGAGAGTTCTGGTGTCTTTAGAGACCACCCCAGCACCTAAAGAGTTACTGCTCCCTTCCCAGCTAATATCACACATGACCTGAGGTCTCTCTTAGCACAGACTGATGCTATCATCCTTATCATGCTGCTCTGAAAGCAGGCAGAAGGTACTGCAGGGAGTAGCCACCTCTCACAGATACTATCTCACCCAAGCATGGTTTTGCCCAGTCCATTCTCAACCCTGACCCTGGCTATCAGCATTCACAGCACCATGTTGATAGGGCCCAAATTGGCCTCCTCAACCCATCTGCCCTGTCCAAACTGTGGTGTAGAGCCTGAAGGCTTCTGCAAGCCTCTGCTTCAGGGTGATGCTTATCTGGGACACAGAAGTGAAAGCATTCAGCTGCTGTTTGGCAAGAGAGTCAAAGTGGTGCCCCAGAAAGTGGGCTTCTCCAAGAGAGCCTGCGTGCTGCTTCCCCTTGTCTTGTTGCTTGTGCTGCTGGCTTGAAGCTTCCACCAGGGAGCTTCCTGGATTTGCTGTGCCCATCAGCATCCAAGCACCCACCAGCAGCTGCCTTCCTGGACTGGTGATCACAGAACGACAGCGTGGTTTGGGTTGGAAGGCATCTTTCAAGCTCATTTAGTCCAACCATCCTGCACTCAGCAGAGACATCTGCAACTAGAGCAGGTTGCTCAGAGCCCCCAAGTCCTACTCCACCGGGCTGCTCTCTGTCCTTGACACCCAGAGTCTGTGCAGCAGCTTTCCTAGAAACATCATCATCCTTCCTGCTGGCACCTCTGGCCCCTGTGCCATGTAGGGATGTTGTGACCTCTGGGTCATAGCCTTTACCTGCCCTTGCAGGGTGGCTTCAGGTGAGAGAAGCCAGCAGCTCCTGCCTGCTTTCTGCTTTTGGTGCAGAAACTCCATGGGCTCCACTGCCCTTTTCACCTCCCCAAGGTGGGGAGCTCTAGGCTGGGGCTCAGGGTTGGTTTGGTGCCTTCTGCTCCACCTGCCAGCCGTGTGCAAGCAACAGTGAAATCAGCCCCATGCAACACTGCCCATCTGTGACAGCAGCTTGGATCCCACCAGAGCTGCTACAGACACCAGCAGTTGCTCCTCAGCAGCAACTGTGGCTTTGTGGCTCCTTCCAGCAACAAACTGGAGGGTTGCACAGCAACTCTTGACCTACAGAACCACCTTCAGGGGGAGATGTGAAGTTCACAAAGCCCCTTGTGCTTTGCCACGTGCCTCTGGAGGGAGACTAGACCCCCCCAGCATGTTCATCCTTGAAACAGAGGAGGTGCTTCAGGAAAGCAGAAGTGGCCAGAGTGGCCACCTGGCTGCTCTTCTGTCTGTGAATGTGGCCAGAAGCATGTGGCACCCAAGCAAGGTACATTCTGGCTCCTTTCTCACATTCCCCATGCTTGCTCTTTGAGGTGCTTCTGTCTGAGCTCCACTGCTGCCATCTCACCCCTGCAAAGCCAGCACTTCATGGTGTCCTGACTACCAGCACCACTCTGGGCAAGAGCTGGGGTTGAGCTTGGTCCAACAAGGGAGCCATGGGAACGAGCTCTGTTGTCCCTCAGTGCAGTGGGGGAAACTGGGGACCTTCAGTGCCACAGTGCCATGGGAGCAGGCTGGGGCAGGGCAGGCTCTTGGGTGAGGTGAAGGCTGTTTTGGAGCTGTTGCTATGCCCAGTTGTTTTGTTGGGTTGGAACCACAAACCACAGGGTGAGGAGCTTAGGTGTGCTGCTGGGGGGTGGGGAGGGAGGGGGTTTGGGGAGGGTGTTTTTCTTTCTTTCTTTGTCTTCTTACTGCTTGAAAGAAGGCAAAATGAAGCCAAACAAGGCCGTTGAGAGGAGTGGGGGTGTGAAACCGTCTGGAGAGATGACGTGGTTTGGGTGGTGCCTTCCCCAGTCCAGCGCAGATGCCAGGCTGCCCCAGCTGGGTGGTGCCCCCAGCAGTGCAGCAGTGAAAGTGGCCGTTGTGCACAGCTTGGTTTCAAATCCCTCCAGAACCAATGAGTAGGAAGGTGGGAGGAGAACTGTGGCCAGAAGGTTCAGCAAGGTGGTTCTGCCTCTCTGCTCTGGTGAGACTCCCACCTGCAGTGCTGGGGCCGGCCCTGGAGTCCACAGCACAGCACAGGCAGGGACCTGTTGGAGTGGGAGCAGAGGAGGTCACAGCCATGATGGGAGGGCTGGAAGCCTTCTGCTGTGAGGACAGGCTGAGAGACTTGGGGTTGTTCAGCCTGGAGAGGAGAAGGCTCCAGGGAGACCACAGTGGCCTTGAAGCTGGGGACAGATTTTTTAGCAGGTCCTGTGTTTTGGTTTGAAACTAAAGGAGGGAGATTTAGACTGGAGAGAAGGAGGAAATTCTTGACACTGAGGGTGGTGCCCAGAGAGGTGGGAGCTGCCCCATCCCTGGAACCATTGCAGGTCAGGTTGTTTGGGGCTCTGAGCAACCTGCTCTCGTTGCAGATGTCCCTGCTGGCTGCAGGGGGTTGGACTGGAGGAGCTTTGAGGATCCCTTCCAACCCAACCCATGCTGCGACTCTATGACCTCCAGTCCCGACCAAGGGAGGTTGGTGCAGGGGTGGCATGACACCAAACCCTTTGCTCTGGGGACACCCATGGGTGCCTTCAGAAGACTGGTGCTGAGAAGGCACCACTCAGCCAGCCATTCCCACCAGGGCAGCTGGCCCTCATCCGGCTTAAGAGACATATTTTCCCCCTGACGCAGAAGAATTCCTGGGGTGTGACACTCCCCTCTGAAGGACCCTGTTCAGTGCCACCCAAGGCCAGACAGGGTCCCCATTGTGGCCCAGGCAGGCAGGCGAGCCCCTGGGGCAGTGCTATTCTTAGCAGCCTTCCCGGGTGCTGGAGGTCACGGCAGAGTGGGAGCACATCCCAACACCCTCTGAGTCCTCGCCTTGTCCTTTGTGGAGCTGGGGCTGCCCTTGCTCTGGGAACCCCCTGGATGTGTGGGGCCATACAGGGTGGCTTGTGTTCACTCCAGCCTCGGGGCTGCATCCCAAAAGGAGGCTGTGAGAACACTGCAGTGGTGGTTGCTTTTGGAGAGAGCCAAGGCGACAGGGCACGTGCTGGGAGGCACTCGGCCTTGGGGCAGTTGGTGAGGCCCTGAGCGCTTGCACCGTGAAGGGATCTGGACCAGGCATCCTGGTGGGGATTTCCAGTCCCATCTGGGGATATGTGGAAGGGTTGGAGCAGAGGAGATGGAAAATGGGCCTTGCTCCCAGCTCCTGTGAGGGTGGAGGCTTGGGGTGCAGAGACAAGCCTGGCAGTTTCATGGTAGCTTGCTTTGGGGATGCAGCATCGGTGGGGTGGAAACTCTTCATGAGCCCAGGGTCACCTTGATGCCCTTTTATGCCCCTTACTGCTGTGCAGAGCAGGCAAAAGAAGCTCATCTCTACCAGTAGCCCTCCCAAAACTCCTTACAGCTCTGCTGGCCCGCCAGGCAACGCACCAGCCCCACTTCCCTCAGCCTTTCACCTTCCTGCCCTCTCCCCAGAGCTGCTTTGGGGAGCAGGCTGGGGCTTGTGCCAGGCTTTGCTTCTTGCCACCCCTTTCGTGGCCTACCTCATGCCGGTCCGGAGCCGTTCCACGGCAGCACATCTGCAGGACTTCTGCTGTTCCCCTCTGGCAGGGTGTGTGTGTGGAGGAGCTGGGACATGCCTGGAGCCCAGCAGTAAACACATTCTTGACATAATTGCTCGTCCAAGGCGGCAGAAGTTGGGGTTTTACGCCTGTCCCGCAGGCAGCCCAGAATAGACCTGGGGAATCCCTGTTCCAAGGATGACACTGCTTCCTTCCCAATCCCAAAATACCCAACAAAGCAGCACCCAGCACGGTGACAGGAACCCTACCTCATTGCTGGAGAGAGGACAAGACATTCCTGGGCTTCCTGATGCCTCTCCGTGCCAGCTGGCAGCCAAGCCATGAGCTGCACCAGCCAGGGTTAATGACGCTTGAAGGCTTCTGCAGAACCAGAGTGGCCCAAGGTGACATTTGGAAGGCAGTTCCTTAGCTGAGAACCTGGAATCATGGAATTGTTTTGGTTGGAAAAGACCTTGGAGGTCACCAAGTCCAACCATTAACCCAGCACTGCCAGGCCACCACTAAACTGTGTCCACCAGCACCACATCTACACAGCTTTGAAACGCCTCCAGGGATGGGGACTCAACCACTGCCCTGGGCAGCCTGGTCCAGGGCTTGACAACCCTTTTGGGGAAGAAATTGTGTCTCATGTCCAACCTATACCTCCTCATGGCACAATTTGAGGCCATTTCCACTTGTCCTACCACTTACTCCTTGGAAGAAGAGACCAAGCTCCACCTTCCTCCACCCTCCTTTCATCCCAGTTGTGTAGATTCCCTTTGTGGGTCTGAGCCCTGCTGTTTTGTGTGGCACTTAGGTGACAGCTTTCCATCAGTCTTAGTTTGGAGAAGGGACAGAAAGGGAATTGTTCTTTGATTGGGCTGGAGAGAATCAGTGAACCTGGTGGTGAACCTGCTCTTGCTTAGTCTTGTCTTCTGTTTCTCTGTCAACCTGATTTGGGTGCTGGATGATCTCAGTGTGTGTGGAATCAGATGGGCCAGGAGAAAGCTCCCCCAGGTCAATTCAGCTGCAGTTCCCTGTGAGGACCTCAGGCTGCCAAAATAACCTTTTTTCCCCCCACTGTTTTCTCTGTATTTAAAACTCCCTGCTATAAATAGCTTGAAGCACTGAGATGTGGTGGCATTTCAGGCCAGGCTTTTGGCTCTTCCCATTCAGATGGGAAGTGAAGAAAGCATCATCTGAATTTCCTCCCTCGTTTTGGCATAGATAACCCAAATCCATCCCTGCTGGAGAGTGTGGTCACAGAGTCAATGTCTTGGCAAGCTCCAAGGGCTGGAGCCTTTCCCCACTGAGTGTCACCTTCCCATTTACAGCAGAGGTGCTGTGAGCTCCCTGCTTTGTCCTACTCTATGCCCTGTGATAATTAATAGTCATGAGGTGTTGGGTGACAGGTTGGACTTGCTGATCTTTGAGGTCTTTTCCAACCTTGTTGATTCTATGATTCTGTGAGCCCCTTGTCCAGATCATTGGCAGAGGTATTGCAGTGAGCCTGGCCCCAGCAGGGAGCCCTGGGGAACACCACTTGTGGGTGGCTGCCAACTGGAGTTACCTCCATTCCCTGGCACCCTTGGGAGTGGTATTTCAGCTTGTGTTTTAAGCTGCATTTAAAGCAGGGCAAAGCTTCTCCTGAAACATGTTGCCTGGAGCTAAGTGCAATATTTTGGGTGCGGCCACAGTTGGAAGTTGCTCATCCAAAGAGAGTTTGGCTTGAGGGCATCTCCTCCACCTTTTGATTGGGACATGAGCACAAAGAAGAGATAAGCATTACGAAATCCCTCCATGCACACTGTTAATCCAGCCAACAAACCAAGCTGTCAGCAGGGTGCTGCAGGTTGGATGTGGCTCAGGGCCCCCAGGCAAATGGCTGGTGGCCAAAATTAGCACCCGGGGGAGGGGGGGGGCGGAAAGAAGAGTGTGGAGTTGTGAGGAGAGGCTGAATGGGATGCTTGTGGCTCTCCAGCTGGATTAGCACCAGGCTTGGTAGAGTTAGATAATGGATGGACTCAATGATCTTAAAGGTCTTTTCCAGCTGAATGATTGTCTGATTAGGGGAACCACAACCACAGGGAGATTTGCATAGGGCTTTGCCAAGACCACGGTGGGGAGATCCACCAGCCCTCAGCCAGCCAGCCCTTGTGTTCCCCACACTGAGCTCCAAGGGCTGGTGTAGCCCATTCCTGCTGCAGCATGCCCTGGAAAGAGGCCAAATGATTTTCATACCTGGGTCTCCCCCCCTTCCCTGGGTAAACAGCCACAGAGCAAGGAGTCAAGGCCAGGAAGCAGGAGTCTGCTGGAGTTCATACCATGGCCAACTGCTTTTTGGCCCAGAGGGAAGGGGGATGCTCTTGTGCCAAGACAATGACTCCTCCTAGTTCAGATGCCAGGAAAATAATCCTCTTTATGTAACTCCAAGTGAAGCATTCCAGTGCATGAACAGTCAGCTGTGGCTGCAAGTAGGAAGCACTTTTACCTGCAGGATTGAACTCTCAAGCTGTCACCTCCGCCCCAGGTTTTGCCCCGGGGGTCTGATGGGGGATTTTTGATCCCCAGTTCTTCAAAGAGAGAGCAATTGGCCACTGGGATGTGCTGCCCAGGGAGGTGGTGGAGTCCTCATCCCTGGAGGTGTTCAAAAAAGGCTTGGATGTGGCACTTGGAGCCATGGTTTAGTTGTCAGGAGGTGTTAGGTATTAGGTAATAGGTTGGACTTGATGAGCTCTGAGGTCTTTTCCAACCTGGTTGACCCTATGATTCTTTGACAAAAGGTTTTGGTGTTGTTTTTTTTCCAGTGAGCACTGTTTGCATGTGATTTTTAATCTCTCTCTGGTGCAGAAGGAGCTCTGGTTTCCCTGTCATTAATTTCTCCCTTTTTCTCTTTGTCTTTCTAGGCAGTGGACCCATCCAGCTGTGGCAATTCCTGCTGGAGCTGCTCACTGACAAGTCCTGTCAGTCCTTCATCAGCTGGACGGGTGATGGCTGGGAATTCAAACTTTCTGACCCAGATGAGGTAGGATGCCCCAGAATTAAGTGCCCAGCCCAGATCCCTCTGGGATGTTAACATGGATAACCCTCCCCTCCTCCCTTCAGGACTTGTCCTGGTCTTGGGTACCTGTAGGGAAGGCCAAAGAAACCATAGAATCATAAAATCATTTTGGTTGGAAAAGGGCTTTGAGGTGATTAAGTTCCCAAGATTCAGAGCCCAGCAGAAAACTGGTTAAAAATTGGGCTGCAGGGAGGAGCCAGGAAGCAGCAATTGGTGTCCAATGTTGGTGGGAAGTAGCTGAGGTACAGTCAAGAGAGGCCTGGTGCCAAAGCTCTTCAATAAGGATGTGTGTGGATAGAGAGGGAGGGATTCCTGCTGGTTTTGGGGAGCAGATGGGACATTCATCCCCTTCCCTAACTTTCATGTCATGGAATGTATTGGAAGGGATCCTTAAAGCTCATCTAGTCCACCCCCCACCCCAGTCAGCAAGGACATCTGCAACTAGAGCCGGTTGCTCAGAGCCCAAACAACCTGACCTAGATGCTTCCAGGGATAGGGCATCTGCCATCTCTCAGGGCAACCTCTCCCAGGGTCTCACCACCCTCAGCATGAAAAATTTCCCTCTCTCTCCAGTCTGCATCTCCCTCTTTTAGTTTCAAACCATCACCCCTTGTCTGTCACAACAGGCCCTGCTTAAATTCTGTCCCCAGCTTTCTTTTAAGTCCTTGAAAGGCCACAAGAAGGTCTCTCTGGAGACTTCTGTTCTCCAGGCTGGACCCCAGCTCTCTCAGCATGTCCTTACAGCAGAGTAGTTCCAGCCTCAGATCATTGTTGTGGCCTTCTCTTGAGTCTTGATAGAGTCACAGATTGCATCAGACTGGAAAGGACCCTCAAAGGTCACCTTGATTCTATGATTTTGTGACTCTGTGATTCTGTGACTCTATGATTCCATGATTCTGTGTTTCTATGACTCTGATTCTATGATTCTATGACTCTCTGACTATGATTCTATGATTCTATGACTATGACTCTCTGATTCTATAACTATGATTCTATGACTCTATGATTCTATGACTCTTGATTCTATGATTCTATGACTCTATGATTCTATGACTCTATGATTCTATGACTCTTGATTCTATGATTCTCTAACTCTATGATTCTATGACTCTGATTCTATGATTCTCTAACTCTATGATTCTATGACTCTGATTCTATGACTCTGATTCTATGACTCTCTCATTTCATGGTTTCCCCCCACCTTCAATTCTCGCGCCCTACCCTTAAAGGCACAGACCTCGCATCCAGGAGGCTGCTCGGTGAAGCCGGCCTGACCTCTCCCCGCAATATCCACCTTCCCCTTGACTCTCCTCCTCGCCCCTCCCCTAGGTGGCCAGGCGATGGGGCAAGAGGAAAAACAAGCCCAAGATGAACTACGAGAAGCTGAGCCGCGGGCTGCGCTACTACTATGACAAGAACATCATCCACAAGACGGCCGGCAAGCGCTACGTCTACCGCTTCGTCTGCGACCTGCAGAGCCTGCTGGGCTACACCCCCGAGGAGCTCCACGCCATGCTGGACGTCAAGCCAGACGCCGACGAGTGAAGGTGGCCAGGCTGATGGAGGAGCCGCTGGCTGGGACTTGTTCTGTTTGGTTCTTTTCTTCGGTTGCTGTTTTTATTCTCGCTGTAATATTTTCTTGGGTGTTGTTTCGGTTGAGTTTGTTTGCCAAGAGCGACTCCGAGTCGATGCTTTGAGGACGGAGGGAGAGATTGAAAGAGAGAGAGAGAGTGGTGGAAAAGGCAAACTTCGGGCCAGAAGCTGAGAAGTTGGGTTTGGAGAAAGATGAGCTTTATCATTTTTATTTGAGGGGTTTCTTTTCTGAGGGGGGGGAGGGGAGGGAGGGGAGGTGAAATCCTGGGGGTTTAAGCAAGCCGGAACGATGTAGCTCACTTCAAAACCAAACCCCTCCCAGGCCCCTTTTGCCCACGGAGCTAAAAACCCATCCAGCGGATCCCTTCAGGGCCCAAACCGGTGCAGGAAATGCTATCCCCTAGGAGCTGAGGATTTCAAACCTCTACTGGGAAACAGGGGAGGGGGAAAAAAACCAAAAACAAGGCGGGGTGGGGGAGAAATATTCCTGCTTCAGGGAGGGGCAATATAGGACAGAACCAAGAACCCTTTGTTCTTGTTCCACAGCCTTGCTGTTGGCTTCTCTACGCAAGGCAGACTTCTGTTTTGGTTTGGTTTGGAGGGATCAAGACTTTTTTTTTCTCTTTTTTTTTGGAGGGGGTGTTAAAAGATTTTTATTTTATTAAATTTTGTGCCAGTATTTTTTTTACTGTTTTTTTTTTTTTAACTGTTGTTTTTCAATAGTCTTAAGCTCTAAGATGGTCTCAGTATTGCAATAGCGTGTGTGTGCGCGCGCGTGCGTGTGTGTGTGTGTGCTCGTTTACCTGTTACGCCAGCAGAGAGGTTTTCTGGCAGCGAGGAGGGAGAGAAGGAGAAGGAATGAGTGTTATCTAGACCCTGCTGGAGAGGGGCAAAGCTCCAGCTCAGCATCTCCCAACTCAGGTGTGAAGGCAAATTAACTCCAAAGGTGGCTCCCGGTGACGCTTGGCTGGGCTGTTCCACTCTTGCTCCCAGCCCCGCGCTCTTTCCTTGGCTGTTTGCTGGTGAAGCTGATTGAAATTCCCACTTTTCTTGGGTGGTTTTCTGCCTTTTGAGGGCATGAAACCAACCAGGAGATGTGGCCAACACATCTTTTTTGTTTGGTTTTTTTTTTGCCTTTTCCAAATCACTTGGGGTTGTTTGTTTTCATTGGCTGCAGAAATGCTTTGGTGCTTTATGTTGAAGAGGGAAGAGGAGAAATTCATGGAATCACTGAATCATGGAACCATCCAACTGTAGAAGTATTGCATCAGAGAGTCATCCAATCACAGAATCATCAAATCATAGAACCATTCCCATGCTTTCAAAGTGGTACATGGAAGCAATTTGTTGACTGGGGAGGGGAAACAAAAATGATCAGGAAAACATTGAAAAACCAAAGGGAAATGGTTTTTTTCCTTCCTCTTTTGACCAGCTCTATCTTTATTGCCATGTGTGTAAACCACACAGGGAGGAAATTGTCCTTGCAAATGGCTTCTTTACTACTCTGTGTAAGCCCAGCCCTGCAAACTGGGGTGTGATTAACATGAAGCATATGACTGATGTCACTGGGGTGAACGAGAGGCCTCCTGTGCTCGCCCAAAATGGGCTCAGGATCAATCCCAGGGGGAGCTGCTCCATCTCCCCTCTGAACCTTTTGCATCTGGGGTGGCTCCTGCTGCACTGAGCACTTTCTGGGATGCCCTGTGGCTCATGATGTCTTCGGGATGGGCTCAGGGGGAGTTAGAGGGTGGGGTGGTGAGCAGTTCCTTATGTTGACACAGCCCTGAAGCTGGATCCGTGTGGATCCAGCTGCCCAGTTGGGGTCTTTCAGCCCTGAGAGCCAGCAGGTGTTTTCTTTTTTAAAGACAGTATTAAGCATTTGAACCAAAAGTAGCTTCTTTTTGTGTTGTTTGTCTGTCTTGTCTGTGTGGTTTAGATGGTTGAGTTCATTTCAGAGGCACTGTGAGACAGTGTGGGAGGTGGGGAGAAGACCTCCCAGGGATGCTGTCTGGGTGATGCCTGCCTGATCTGGTTGGACTGGATGATCTTAAAGATCTTTTCCAACTGAAAGGATTCCCTTTATCAGGTCAGCAACACAGGACTGCATGCAAAGAGACAAAATATTTGGGCATGTAACCCCTGTGCACAGGGACAGTGTTGGATGGGAAGCTGAACCCTGGGGTGAAGTGGTCCTCAGAGGAGCTGGGCTCCATTTGTTTCAGGGCACCTCTGTATCCCTCTAGCTGGTCATTTTGGGGCAAGTCAGCTCCAGAACTGCTGCATTCTTAAACAGGTGATGGTGGAGGGGAGAGGAATAGACTAAGAAGGAGCTCCAGCCAAAGGGAGATGGAGGAGATGGTGGCTGGGGTAAGGGAGGTTCTTAGTTGGGCTGTGCTCATGGCACTGCGGCTGTCTATCATCCCAGTGAGCACATGGAAAGAAAAGAGTGGGCTGGAATGGAAGGAAAAGGGGATGAAAGGAAGGTGAAAGAAGCATGCACCAAAGGAGGAAAGGGACACTGCCCACTGGGGAGTTAAACTTCAGCTCAGCCCCTCGGGCAGACAGGGAGAAATCAGCTTGGAGGAGCTGGAGAGAGGAAAGGAAAATGAATCGGGGATGAAACTCCCCCCACCAGTGAGGCACCAGGGCTGAGCAGGGTAAAAAGGGAGTTAGGCAAGATGTGACAGCACAGAAATGTGCAGGGGAGGAGGAGCTGAAGAGCTTCTCAGCAGGACATGCTGTCTGGGCTGGAATTTTTGCAGTCAGATGGGGTTTGCCAGGCGTTCATGGTTGCTGTCCTACTTGCAGCTGCAAAGTGCCCTTAGCTTACCCTCCACAGGCTACTTCTAGTAGTACTTTGATGAATCCCCCTTACAACCTCAGAAAAGGTGCTGCCAGGAGGCCAGGCATCTCATTTCCTACCACTCTGTGCCCCAGGACATGCCTCCTGCTTTGCTTAGATGCTCCCCTGCAGCTAAAGTGCCTTTTTCAAGCAGAACACAGGGACAAACCTTCCCTCCCAATAGAAGGAACCACAGATTTGGGTACCACTCCATCCCTCTGCCAGGCTAAATCCCTCATCTGATCCTCCAGGCTTACTTCTTCCCAGTTTCCAAGCCAAACCTGTGTGTTCCCAGTGATTTGGGGAAGGTGGTTTAAAGGTTAGAAAGGGCAAGGTGTGGGAAGCAGCTCAGATTTTTGGAAGTAGCCCCTGGCCGGAGCTTCTCCATCCCTTCTCCTGGCTGTTCACCAGCCCAGCTCACAGCCTGTGTGTGAGTGGAGCAGGAAAAGGTCAATCCAAGGGAGAGCAGGTTCCTCACCTTCTATTTTCCTCTTAATTTTTATTCCCAACCTAGAGACCGTCCTGGAGAGGGCTGTGTGCTGTTTATACACTGGAAAATTGCAGATGTGCTTTTGTTGCTCTTTATTTCTTCCTGCTTTTTAATTGCTTGTTGGCTTCTGGTGAGGGACATGCTGGAACCCAAACCCTCTGACCTCCTCCTCTTCCAGGCTGTGGCAATTTGGTTAACTCACACCCAGAAGGATGGCTTTGGGAGGGATGATTGAGATCTCCTGGGGTTGAAGCTCACTCCTGTGCGGGTTTCTCTTCATGGAGCAAGCTTCACCCTCAACAGTTATCCATGGCTTTGGGAAGGATGATTGAGATCTCCTGGGGTTGAAGCTCACTCCTGTGCTGGTTTCTCTGCAGGGAGCAAGCTTCACCCACAACAGCTACCCATGGCTTGTGGAATTGGGGTCATTGTGTCTTGTTTTGGAATGGCTCAGGTGCTTTTGGTGATATTTTCTAGTGGTGAAGTAGCCAGGAAGGGCAAGAAAGAGAAGATAATTAAGGTTAAGCCTCCTCACATCATTCCAAACCAACATCTCTTCCAAAACAGAGGTCCCTGAGCGCTGATAAACTCAGGTGCTGCAGGAAGCATCCCCATCCTCTTGCCTCTTGCTGTGCTGGAGGGGTTTTCTGCCAAGCTTGAGGGCTTAGCTGCAGAATTTCAGCTGCCTTGGCCTGCTCTGCTCTCTGGCAGGGTCTAGATAACACCTGTGAGCTGATGTCTACATTCCAAAGAGGTCGAAATAACTGAGAAGTCTATGTATGCCTATATGTTATAATGGAATAGCTCTGCCTCAGTCACATAAAAAGAAAAACCAACAAAAAAAAAGGGGGGTTGGGGTTTTATTACATGTGGGATTTGGGGTGGGTTTTTTTTAAGCTGATAATCTTAGAAGAAAGAACAAAACAAACTAAGAGAGAGAAAGAGAGAGAGTTATATTGTGCTGTTTGACTATTTTCCAACTTGTATTTTCAGATAATTTATATTTTGTAAAGAGGAGGAGGGAGGGAGGGAGGGGAAAAAAAAAGACTTTAAAAGCGAAGGGGGGAAAAAAAGGGAAAAAAAGGGGGGGGGGGGGAACAAAACAGAAAAAAAGGGAAAAAAAACAGGAGAAAAAACAAAACAAAGAAAAAAAACAGAGGAAAAAAAGAAACAAAACAGAGGAGAGAAGAAAAAAAAAAAAAAGCAGGTGCTTTTTGAACAAAAACTGAGCTGAGGTAGCTTAGAGATGTAGCGATGTGTGTGTGTGTGTGTGTGTGTGTCTGTCCCTGTGAGTCGTGGGTTTGTTTCTGTTTTATAAAGAGGATACAAAAAAAAAAAAAAAGAACAAAAAGGAGAAAAGAAAATAGAAAAGATTTAAAAAAAAAAAAAAAGACAAAAAAGAAAGACCAAAAAAAAAAAAAAAAAGAGTCCCTCCTGCCTTGGAATTCCAGATGGAAAGGAAAGGAAGGGATGGGGTTTTGTTTTAATTGCTGATGCTGGCACATCATTTTGCTGGAGAGTTTTTTATATGCTGTAGCCTTATTTCATATCGTATTTTAAACCATGTGAAATTAAAAAGAGGAATAATTCATAAAAGCTGCCCTGGTGTCCTTGGCTTTTGTTGGCTCTCCTCTGCGGACTTCAAGGAGCACACGGTGCATAAAAACCACCCCAAAGCTTCCAAAGCCCTACCCAACTCTTCCTGTCTTTCATCGTCAGCACCGTAGAATCGGAGTCATAGAGTCGTGGGAGCTTAGAGACATAGAGTCAGAATCATAGAATCAGAGTCATAGTCATAGAATGAGAGTCATAGAGTCATAGAATAATAAAGTCATAGAATGAGAGTCATAGAGTCATAGAATCAGAGTCATAGAGTCATAGAATGAGAGTCACAGAGTCATAGAATCAGAATCACAGAGTCATAGAATAATAAAGTCATAGAATGAGAGTCATAGAGTCATAGAATGAGAGTCATAGAGTCATAGAATGAGAGTCATAGAGTCATAGAATCATAGAATGAGGGTCATAGAGTCATAGAATGAGAGTCATAGAGTCATAGAATCATAGAATGAGGGTCATAGAGTCATAGAATGAGAGTCATAGAGTCATAGAATTGGAGTCATAGAGTCACAGAGTCATAGAATTAGAGTCATAGAGTCATAGAATCAGAATCATAGAGTCCTAGAATAATAAAGTCATAGAATGAGAGTCATAGAATTGGAGTCATAGAGTCATAGAATCATAGAATGAGAGTCATAGAGTCATAGAATCAGAATCATAGAGTCCTAGAATAATAAAGTCATAGAATGAGAGTCATAGAATTGGAGTCATAGAGTCATAGAATCATAGAATTAGAGTCATAGAGTCATAGAATCAGAATCATAGAGTCCTAGAATAATAAAGTCATAGAATGAGAGTCATAGAATTGGAGTCATAGAGTCATAGAATCATAGAATGAGGGTCATAGAGTCATAGAATCAGAATCACAGAGTCATAGAATAATAAAGTCATAGAATGAGAGTCATAGAGTCATAGAATCATAGAATGAGAGTCATAGAGTCATAGAATCAGAATCACAGAGTCATAGAATAATAAAGTCATAGAATTAGAGTCATAGAGTCATAGAATCAGAATCATGGAATCGTAGAATCAGAGGCATAAGGTCATAAAATCATAGAATCAGAGTCATAGAGTTACAGAATCATAGAATCATAGAGTCATAAGGTCATAGAATCATAGAGTCAGAATCATAGAGTCATAGAATCAAAATCATAGTCATAGAATGAGAGAATCAGAGTCATAGAATCATAGAGTCATAGAATCATTGAATGGAATGGCTTAGGTTGGAAGGGACCTCAGAAATCATCTACTCCAACCTCTCTGCCCCTGGGCAGGGACACCTCTCAACTAGGCTTGACTGCTGAAGGCCTCAGAGATTCATCATTGTTATCTCTGCTAATTATAAAGGACTCTGCAGTCCACAGATCCACAGAATGGTTTGGGATTGGGAGGGACCTTGAAGATAATCTATTTCCTACCTCCCACTAGCCCACGTTGCTCAAGGGCTCCTCCAGCCTGGCCTTGAGCACCTCCAGGGAGGTGGCATCTACGACCTCCCTGGGCAACCTGTTCCAGTGTCTCCCCACCCTCACTGGAAAGACTTTTTACAGTGAGCTTGAGATATCTGTGGTTTGCCACCCCAAATGACTTTCAGAGCAGCATTTTCTTCAGCAGGCTGTTGTGAAGTAGATGTATCAAATCCCCAAAGCCCTGCAGCCACCAGCTCATGCTCACTGAGCATCCTCTTTCCATCTCAGAGAGGTTCATGGGCCAGAAGACGACGCTGATTCATAGGGCTGGGGAGTTTGTGGGGTGGGAAATTCCCTGAGGAGAACATCCTTGATACTGCTTTGCTTGAATCAGCACAAAGTAGAGTAGACAGAAGTGTTCAGAATACCAAGGAGGGTGCACAAGTCATCAGCCTGAAGAGGAAGCAACGGATGAATCCAGGATAAGGACTATTTACAATAACTCCATTTATAGCCACTGAGCTTGCAGCCAGCCAGGAAGCAAGATGTCTTGGGGAAGGACTGAAGGACAAGGGGTGGAGAATCAAAGAACCACAGAATCCCAGCATGGCTGGGGTTGGAAGGGACCTCTGGAGATCAGTCAGGGTTGGAAGGGACCACAAGGATCATCTAGTTCCAACCCCCCTGCCATGGGCAGGGACACCCCACACTAGATCAGGCTGGCCAGAGCCTCATCCAGCCTGGGCTTAAACATCTCCAGGGATGGGGTCCCAACCACCTCCCTGGACAACCCATTCCAGGGCTTCACCACTCTCATGGTGAAGAACTTCCTCCTCACCTCCAGCCTGAATCTCCCCACCTCCAGCTTCATTCCATTCCCCCTAGTCTTATCACTACCTGAGATCCTGAGAAGTCCCTCCCCAGCCTTCTTGTAGCCCCCTTCAGATACTGGAAGGCCACAATAAGGTCACCTCAGAGCCTTCTTTTCTCCAGACTGGACAGCCCCAACTCCTTCAGTCTGTCCTCACAGGAGAGGTGCTCCAGCCCTCTGATCATCCTCGTGGACCCAGTCCAACCCCCTGCTAAAGCAGAGTCACCCACAGCAGCTTGCCCAGGATCTCAGTGTCCATGTGGGTTTGGAAGCTCTCCAGAGGAGACTCCACAGCCTCTGGGCAGCCTGCTCCAGGGCTCCAGCACCCTCCAATTGAAGAAGTTTTCCCTTAAGTGAAACTTCCTGTGTTCATGCACAGCTCTGATGGTCCTCACCACAGTCACAGGACACCAGGGTCTGTCAGAGAGGTTGGGTGAGAGCCCAAAACGGGGGCAGCTTTAGGGACAGCACCCAGCCTGCTCTGTCTCACCCAACCTGCTCCATTCTTGGCTTGGCCACCCAGAGCTCCAAGCAGGAGTGGAGCTCGGATTTGCCACGCTGCTGTGGGACCTTGATCTTGCTGAAGCTCTTTTTATCCCAGCTGGAGCTGCTGGGCCAGGCAATGTGGCCTCGTGCTCGGCAGGTCCTGGCTGCCCTGGGTAAATAAACAGCAAGTGCAGCTCCTTTCCCATCCGCTGCTTTCAAGTCTCTGGCTGCCTGCTCCAAGCTGGTGGCTTCTGGCTGTAAAGCAGCTTAAAAACCCAAAGGGGTGACCATGCCCCAACACTTCAAGGAGGGTTTTCCCCCCTGTGCAAAGGAGTATTTGCAGAAGAGGATGCTGATGGTCCTTCCAAAGTGAAAGGAAAGGAGAGGAATGAAAAACTGAAGGGGAAGCTGAGCTGTGGATACCCAGCGTCCTTCATCCCCACCCCAGCAGTCACAGATGACTGCTTCAAAGCTTGCACTAAAAATACCAGCTGGGGGACAACCCTCCCCAGGGCACCTGGGGTACCCCCTATGGAAATGGAGGGCAGCAGTTAATGGCCTCACTGCCTGAGCACCCCACTCTCTGCTCCCCCAAAGGAAGCACTGAGGGAGGCAACAAAGCAAACACTCCCCACTTGACCCCCCTGCCCTATCCCACCATGTCCTTTTCCCACACTGAGCTGGGGGTACTAACCTGCTCAGGAGATTTGGGATGGGGAAGTAGAGTTTGGGGAGGGATATAAAACACCTTGGGTCCTGTGTCCAGTTCTGGGCCCCTCAATTTAAGAAGGACCTTCAGACTCTTGAATGTGTCCAGAGGAGGGCAATGAGGCTGGGGAGAGGCCTCGAACACAGCCCTGTGAGGAGAGGCTGAGGGAGCTGGGGTTGCTTAGCCTGGAGAAGAGGAGGCTCAGGGGAGACCTTTTTGCTCTCTACAACTCCCTGAAGGGAGGTTGTAGCCAGGTGGGGGTTGGTCTCTTCTCCCAGGCAGGCAGCACCAGAACAAGAGAACACAGTCTCAAGCTGTGCCAGGGGAGGTTTAGGCTGGAGGTGAGAAGAAAGTTCTTCCCAGAAAGAGGAATTGTCCATTGGAATGTGCTGCCCAGGGAGGTGATGGAATCACCATCCCTGGAGGTGTTCAAGAGGATGTGGCACTTGGTGCCGCGGTTTAGTAGGCATGAGGTGTTGGGTGACAGGTTGGACTTGATGGTCTTTGAGGTCTTTTCCAGCCTTGCTGATTCTATGATTCTCTTCCCATGGGAAAAGCAGCATGGAATTATTCATAGAATTATTTATATTGGAAAAGACCTTGAAGATCAGCAAGCCCAACCATCAGCCCAGCACTGCCACGGTCACAGCCCCAGGGCCCCAGCATTCCCACAGCAAAGTTTCTCCTTCTGGTCCAATGGAACCTCCTGGGTTCCAGTTTGTGCCCCTTGACCTTTGGGCACCATGGAGAAGACTCTGGCCCCATTCTCTTGCCCTTCCTTTTAGCTCTTGCTGAGCATTGATCAGATCCCCTCCCAGGCTGTCTTCCCTGGGCCAAACAGCCCCAGGTCTCCCTGCCTTTCCTCCTCAAAGAGATGCTCCAGGCCCCTCAGAATCTTCAGAGCCTCTGCCACACTCTCTCCAGTAGTTTCCTCTCTCTCTAATGAACTGGGGAGTCCAGTCCAGTCCTCCAGATGTGGCCTGACTAGGGCAGAGCAGAGCAGAGGAGGATGAGAACCTCCCTTGCCCTGCTAGCTGCTCTTTTCTTCTCATCCTGGGGACAGCAAGGGCTTTCCACCAGCACAGCTGGAGGTTTAGTGCTGCTGAAAGGTGCTTAGCCCCTTGGAGCCTTTTTTTTTCTCCTCCATCGTGCCCGGGGCGATGCTGCCTGGGGGTGGTGCCGGGGGTGCCAGGGCTGCCTTTTGGAGTCAGCATTTTCCGTCCCACGAGCTGTTTGCTTTCCGCAGCCGCTTCCCTCCCGCTGCTCCCAGCCCTCTGAACGTGGTCCAACAGCAACTTTCCGGCTCCTCCAGCGGCCTTTCCCCCCACGCCGGCCCAGCGCTGCCGTTCCCTGGCCTCGCTTAAAAGCTGGTCCCACAATGAGCCATTGTGCCAGGCTGCCCCGGGGGCGGGGAGGGGGGAGGCCAAAATCCAGCTGCTGGGAAAGGGGGGATCCGTGTGCCTGCCAGCACCCAGCTGTCTCCTGGGGAGCCCAGGGCCAGAGATGCTCCCCAGAATGCTGGATCCATGGGGCAAGGATGTTCCCCAGAATGCTGGATCCATGGGGAAGGGATGCTCCCCAAACTGCTGCATCCCTGGGGCAAGGATGTCCCCCAGAATGCTGCATCCCTGGGGTAAGGATGCTCCCCAGAATGCTGGATCCATGGGGAAGGGATGCTCCCCAAACTGCTGCATCCCTGGGGCAAGGATGTCCCCCAGAATGCTGCATCCCTGGGGTAAGGATGCTCCCCAGAATGCTACATCCTTGGGGAAGGGATGTTCCTCAGAATGCTACATCCCTGGGGTAAGGATGTCCCCCAGAATGCTGCATCCCTGGGGTAAGGATGCTCCCCAAAATGCTGTATCCCTAGGGTAAGGATGCTCCCCAGAATGCTGTATCCCTAGGGTAAGGATGCTCCCCAGAATGCTGTATCCCTGGGATAAGGATGCGCCCCAGAATGCTGCATCCCTGGGGTAAGGATGCTCCCCAGAATGCTGTATCCCTGGGGTAAGTATGTCCCTCAGAATGCTGTATCCCTGGGGAAGGGATGTTTCCCCAAATCCTGTGTCCCTTGAATGAGGATGATCCACAAGATCCTGCATCCTTGGGATAAAGATCCTCCCCACAGTGCTGTATGCCTGGGATAAGGATGCTCCCCAAAGTGCCACATCTCTGGTGTAAGGTTGCTCCCCAAAATGCTGTATACCCTTCTTTACTGCAGCATCTTGGAGACTCCCTCTCTGGAGATATTCAAGACCCACCTGGATGTGTTCCTGTGTGATCTGCTCTAGGTGATCCTGCTCTGGCAGGGGGGTTGGACTGGATGATCTCCCGAGGTCCCTTCCAGCCCCTAACATTCTGTGATTCTGTGATGTTTTGGGGACAGAAACAAGACACTCACAGCCCTGACCATGCTGGCCTGAACTAGGTTCTTCCTTCAGACAGCAGCACCTTTCCATGGGATCACACTGGGATGTCCTAATTCCCTCTCCTTGATGGAACCAGAGTGATGAGCCTTGCTGCTTCCCACTCCACAGCACAACCCAGCTCTGTGCTGTTTCTCAGCTGCCTTCCCACACTCCCCTCTCCCTCTCATCCCCTTCTCCTTCACCCTTCCCAGCACCCCAAACCCACCATCTCTTTCTACTCCTCCTGCTCAGGGTCACCCCTGGCCCCCTCCCTCTCATCTCCTCCCACTCAGCTCCTGGAAGAGGCATGGCAGGAACTCTGCCATGGATTCTCAGCTTCCATTAATGACATTTGCCAGCTGGAAATGAGGAGGGGAAGCCAGAGCCAGGCAATCCCTTGGCTCAGTGCAGACCACCAGCATGCCCACCACAGACCACCGGTGAGCCCAGGGCCCTGAGCCCAATCCCAACAGCCCTGGGGCTCACAAGGAGCTGGGAGCCAGCAGCTGCGTGGGCTGGGAGGGATGGAAGGGAGAGCAAAGTGCTGCAGAGCTGAAAGCCTGGCAGAGGAAGGGGGTTCTTTTGGAGAGGGGAATATTCATCCTCTCAGGGATGCAAAACTCCCAGCTGGTGATGTCCTCATGCCATGGGCTCTGTTTGAGGGGCACAAATGCTTTGCTAGATGAACCCAAGGAATCAGTCAGAAGGGTCTGGCAGCAGGAAAGGGGTTTGCTGCCCATCAGACAGGGCAGGAGGGACTGGCAGGTGTCTTGCTATGGAGGTTTATGAGGTAGAAGGTGTGACTTGTGGAGCTGTTGGGACATCTGATCTCTTGCACCCTCTCTGCCTAGGTTTCCCTGAGTGCAAACCTGTTTTCCAAGCCTTCCCTGTCTGGCTTAAAAAGCCCACATGGACACCAAGGATCCCTGTTTGGGAGCAGGATGGGATGGCTGCTCCTGCCAGCCCCACCATTGCCAGGCTGTGTCTTCAAAGCCTTTTCCAGTTACCCACACACCTGGCTAGCACAAACCAGAGCTGAAGAGTTAGCCCATGCCCACATCTCTGGCAGCCTTCTCCATCTTTACCCCAAATATCTCCCAGGAGAGCAGGACAGAGGTCACTGAGGGATGTTGGCTGGGATTTCCTTGGGGGCTGGGATCCTCCATAGGGATCAGGGTCCTGTGGGAAGGTTGCTGGCATTCTGTCTGAAGAGCTCAGGGCACTTCAGCCTACAAGCAGCATTTGCTGGTGGTTCTGGTTTTCCAAAGTCATCCCCCTGGGTCCCCAAAATGCTTTTCTGGGAAGAGGGGGAACAGCAGAGAGAGCAGACAGCCCACATGGAGGATTAAAAATTAACCTGGGGGATCTGGGCCCTCAATGATGTGCAAAAGCCAAACTCTGCTCTGCACAGCATCCTTTCATCCAGCTTGGACCCATCCTGTTATTTCAGAGTCTGCTGGGCTCAAGGCCACTCCAAATGGAGTCAATGGCTGCCCCTCAGTGATGGTGTAGGCAGCTGGAGGCACCACATCCCATACCCTGAGTGAAGGTGACCCTTTTTGGCTTGGTTTAGAGGCATTTTACAGCCCTCTGCAGGAGCACCGTCGACATCTGCTTCCAATTCTCCTGTCAGCTCCTGCTCCTCTCCCGGTGACCCCCCCCCCAACCCAAACCCCCTTCTCCAACCCCCTCCTTCTCCCTGCTCTGGGCAAGCAGAAAGTTCTTGTAGGAGCAGAGCTCCCTATAAATCACCAGGCTCTGCATCACTGGGGGCTCATTTTTCATCATGAAGCCACCAAAAAAAACCAGCAAATGGGGGAAGAGTCACTCTCAGCACAGAGCTGGCACAACCTGCCTTTGGCTTTTCCCTCCCCCCCATGAGAACCAGCCCCCAGCCTGGCACAGGGGGAACGTGTCTGTTTATTTTTCCCCCTCCTCCCCTCTCTCCCCTCCCTGCCCCCCCCCCCCAGGTTTTGGAGGTCCTGTTGCTTCTGTGAGGTCCCACGCAGCACTTTTCATGCCAGATCCAATCCCTGACGATAAAAATAGTGTGGAGGGCCTCATGCCAGCAAGGGAAAGAGGAGAAAGAGGGGATGAGATGCTCAGTAAATAAATAAAGGCCAGTGAAAGGCACTCCCTGGGCTGCTGGACGGCTTGAGGATCCAAGGAACTGCTGGCTGCTGTGGATATTCCAATCATGGAATTAGTTTGAAAAAAAACCCCTTTAAGATCATCCAATCATTCTCCAACTCTGCCAAGGCTGATGCTGAACCACATCCCTCAGCACCACATCTCTGCAGCTTGTAACCCCCCCCCCCCCCAGGGATGGGGATTCAACCACCTCCCTGGGCAGCCTCTGCCAGTGCTAGAATCGTAGAACTGTTAGGGTTGGAAGGGACCTGAAGGATCAACCAGCTCCAACCCCCCTGCCCTGGGCAGGGACACCTCACACTACAGCAGGTTGCTCACAGCCACCTCCAGCCTGGCTGCAAAAACCTCCAAGGATGAGGCTTCCACAACCTCCCTGGGCAAGCTGTGCCAGTCTCTCACCACCCTCATGGGGAACAACTTCTTCTAACATCCAATCTGAATCTACCCATTTCTAGTTTTGTTCCTTCCCCCCTGTCCTATCGTTATCTGACACCCTCAGAAGTCCCTCCCCAGCTTTCTTATAGCTCCCCCTCAAGATGCTGGAAGGCCACAATTAGGTGTCCTGGGAGCCTTCTCTTCTCCAGACTGAACAGCCCCAACTCCCTCAGTCTCTCCTCACAGGAGAGGTGCTCCAGCCCTCTGCCCATCCTAGTGGCCCTTGAGAACCTTTTCAGTGAAGAAGTTTCTTCTAATGTCCAACCTAAACCTCCCCTGGGAGAACTGGCAAGAGGCAGAGATGTGGTGCTGAGGGACATGGGTTAATGACCATGCTGGTGTTAGAGCTAGGGTTGGACTCGATGACCTTAGAGGTCTTTCCCAACCCAAACACTTCTCTGATTCCATGATTCTACCTTGAAAGCCTTTTCCAACAAAATGATTCTGTGATTCTGAGCAGAAACAGCCAAGAAAGTTTAATGTGTGGGTTTAGGAATCCCCTGACAGCTGGAGGCTTTGGTTCTCCCACCATGAGGGTCAGGCTTGTAGGAGAGGAAGGGGGTGGCGGGGGGGGGAAGAAACCAGAGTGCAGGCTGCTTCCAGAAGTTGCACATTTTAGCTCAATTAGTTTAATAAACAGTTTGGTGGATGATTCAAACTTGCTTAACCACACAAGCAGAGCTGATAGGAATCAGCCTGCTCTCGCTGCATGGCTTTGCACGCAGCTGCAGGCTGCTCCTCACGCCCCGTGTGCATGTGTGGAGATGACCCAGGGCCTGGATTAGTTCAGGAGAGCAGACACAAGAAGGATTGAATGAATTTAACCTCAAATCTTGTCTTGACCACGAGAAAAATGAGCTCATTTTACCCTGACCACCACCAAACTGCATGGGGGGAGAAGCAGCATGGAGCTTGCAATGGTACTCCAGCCCTGCCTGGCATGAGGACCTGAATCCTTCTCTGTGAGCAGATCCCTCCTGTATTTAGATGATCTTTAGATGGACAACTGACCCATTGACCCATTGATAGTTTTTCTCAGGCATTCCTTTTACCATAGAGATCTTCATGCTGGGCTGATGTAGCTACAGAAATAAACAGAAGTTGCTGCTGGTGGGTAAAAAAGGTTTGTGGTTTTTGACTGACCGACTTCTGTGCAGTCAGCTTCCAGATGCTTTGAGGAGGAGGCTCTTTGGAGAGCTCTGGTGACATCAGCTGGGAGAAGCAGGGCTGCTTAAAGCCACTCAAAATGAGGCCCCCAGATTTAGGACATGAGTTATGAGTTATGTTCTGAGTAGGAGCTGGTGGAGCTATGGGGGAGGTCTAAGCTTAGCAAGGTGTAAGAAGGAAAAAATGGTGGTGCTTCCCCTTCTGCACTTCCTATGCAGGATGAAGGCAGTCTGCAAGGGCTGACATGTTCATAAAGCACTTAGTAGGTACGGTTCATGTCCCAGCAGGTGTTAGAAATGCTGACAAATGGAAACTCAGTTCTTGCTTTCTCTGTTTTCCCCCACACCAAACCCTGAGAGTTGTTGGAGAATTACCCAGGCTCAGTTGTCCACTCGCTTCCTTGTCACGTCCCAGTGGCATGGAGAGGTCCAAGCCATGCATGTCCCAATTTCTGTTGGACAAACCCTCCCTGTGAGTTTCATCTCACCCAACTGCAGCCACCAAAATCATTGGCACTGTCTCTGACTCCTTCTTGAAGCCCCAACACAGGGATAGGAAGGATGGTAGGAAGCCAGCCCTGCACGTTCGGCTGAGGAGTCCCATGGTGACCTCCCATGGATGAATCCATCACCAGTAGATGTGTTTTTGGGAGCATCCCTTTGAAAACCAGCCAGGGAGGAAGCCAGTAGATCTCCTTTGGGAAAAGCTAAGCCTGTAGAAGAAAAGCTGGTGGTAAATGAATGAAAGTCCAGCAAAGGAACTTGGAGCTGTGAAGATCTCAGCCTGCTAGCAGGGCTGCCTAACCTAAACCAGATTGCTGTAGGAAATAACTTGGGGACATTTCCACCACAAACTATGCACTGCTGCTGCTTGGATGAGTCCTCTCACCGTCATCCCAGTCTATTTTTTCCCCCCCATCTTTCCCTTCCAAGCATTGTTCCAAGCCTGAAGACGCTGCCGCAGCCAGCTGGGTGCCCTGGGAAATTACTTTCCCACCACTTTCTCTCCCCTCATGAAGGACATGAGAAGAGGGGGGGCAAGCAGCAGACAAGAGGTCTGGCCCAAGTCAGCAGGAAGCAGGCAGTTGTGTGTTGTGTTACTGCTTAGGAGGACAGCTGGGAGGAGGCAGTGTTGGTTCTTCAGCCCCAGCAGCAGAGGAGCTTGAGCTGGTCGCTCAGGCTCTGCGTAGCAGAGCATGGGGTGGGCTGGGAAGCAAGAAGCCTGGTTTGAAAGTCAGGATGGAGAAGACAATATCCATTTGCTTTCCAGGAATGGAAGATGAACACAAGGGACCATGACCTCAAAGAGGGTTGAAGGGGCCAAGGCAGCCCCAGCTAGTTCTCCTCTTCCACGCCGGATACTCGGAGGAGCAGCACATGTCTCCCCTGCAGCTCCACTGCTCTGCCAGCTCCTTGGTTTCTTGAGTTCCTGAGTGAAAGAAAAGCCTGGAAAGGGCATAACTGGCATTCCTGGAAAAGGCAATAATCCCCCAAGACAATTTTCTGGGATTTGGGATACACTGGGAGGTTTTCTGCTTTCCAATGACATTCTAGGATTGAGGTTGCAGGAGGGGAAGGAAGGAATCCACACAGCCTTACACTGAAATCCTCACTGTGTGGGCAGAAATTGGGCAGAGTTTGGGGTTTAGCTGAAAACTAACCATTTTCTGGGGGTGGAGAGGAGCTAAATTAAATGCAAACATGTTTTGGCCAGCCCTCCAAAATATCCCACCAGCGTTCTCTCCTGAAGGTGCTGGAGTCTGCAATCCATGGAGCTTTCCCAGCATGGCCCAGGGGGTCTTTCTTCCATCCTTTCCACATCTTGTTGCCCTTTCTGCCTGCAAAACCGAGCCCTGATGTTGCTTTTGAGAGCTGCCACCCTCAGAAGCTGACCAGAGGGAGGTACTAAGAGCTGCATCTTCTGAGATGAACCTGATAATGCAACATAGATAAGATGAAAGTGGAGAGGGGTTACCCATCAGTGATTGGCAGAAGGATAAGCAGGTGAAGCAGGTGATCAGTAACTGGGAAAGTAACTCACCTATGATTTGGTTGTTGGCAGCTCCCCCAGGTCTTTAGGCAATGCTGTGCTGATAGTTTGGGTGGCAGAAATCTCCGTCTCCAAAGACAGTGCAGCCCTGAGGATCTTTCTGGCAGGAGGAAGAGGGTGGAGGTGCAAATGGAAAAGGTGGAGACCGAAATCACAATGAGCTTGCCAAAGGGCTTGCAATCCAGTGTGACGACTGGAGGGTTTGGTGGCCATCCAAGGCTTTGGGGAAAACAAAGAGAGAATCACAGAGCCATTGAGGTTGGAAAAGACCTCTAAGATCATCAAGTCCAACTATCAGCCCAGCATTACTGTGGCCACTGTCTTGAAGAGCCAGGCCTACTTAAGCTGTTAACACCTCCAGGGATGGTGACTCCACCACTTCTCTGGGCAGCTTGTTCCAATGCCTGACCAAGCAATGAAGCATGAGGTGACCCAAGCAAGGGCCACGAGAATGAGCAGAGGGCTGGAGCACCTCTCCTATGAGGACAGACTGAAAGAGTTGGGGCTGTTCAGTCTGGAGAAAAGAAGACTCCAAGGTGACCTAATTGTGGCCTTCCAGTATCTGAAGGGGGCCTACAAGAAGGTTGGGGCCCCATCCCTGGAGGTGTTTAAGCCCAGGCTGGATGAGGCTCTGGCCAGCCTGATCTAGTGTGGGGTGTCCCTGTCCATGGCAGGGGGGTTGGAACTAGCTGATCCTTGTGGTCCCTTCCAACCCTGACTGAATCTATGACTATGGTAACTAACTTGCTGAGGTGATGCCACCAATTCACCCTGAGTGACTTAGAAGAGATTCACAGAATTATTTTGGTTGGAAGAGATCTCTAAGATTATCAAGTAGACCTTTAAGGTCACGAAGTTCACCTTTAAGGTGGTCAAGCAGACCTTTAAGATCATCAAGCTCCTGCACTTCCAAAGCCTTCTTATTTTCCTGGGCAGGAAGAAGTCTTGTTTCCAGCAGCTGCAAGTGGGGCAAGCCCATGAGGTTTTGAGGCACTTGGGGTTTTTCCCCTTGTAGGTCCAGGTGGCTGGCGTGAGGGCAGCAGGAATTCACTCTCCAAGCATCTTTCTGTCCCTCAACAGCAGCTGCCTTGGCCTGAAGCCCAGGGAAGGATTTATACCATCAGGAGCAGATGGATAAACTTCACCTCTACGTCTCTGACAGCTAAAGCTACCTGGAAGAGGAAACTTCATCTTTTAATGCTTTATTGTTTGAACATCTGTTGAAAAAGGAGTTTGGGGAGCTTGGACATTTCCTCCCAGGGATAATCCAATTAATTTCAGCACGAGGACAGCTTTCCAAGCGTGCCTGGGATTGCCATGGGTCCTTTGGCCAGGATGAGGCTTCACTCTGAAGCCCAAACATAGGAGCTTGGAGAATCCTAACTCCGAGCTTGGTGCACATGGGTTGGAGTTGCTTTCACCCCATGGCCCTGAAGATCTTCCCAGTTTTCCTGATGCCTCCTAAAATCCCCCCTGTCAGCTAGGATTTGGGAGTAGCCAGCAGCTGAGTTTGGAATTTGAAAGCAAGAGGGAAAAGTGAAGCAAAATAAAATTCTAAGGAATAAAATAAAATTGAATGTAGTGAGCCTAGGGATTGGAGTCAGCTGAAAGTGCTGGGGGTGAGGAAAATGCTGGTCCTGGAAGTGGGTTTTTGGATGTCCCTAGGACTTTGCTAGCAGAGATGAAAGGAGGAATATTCAGAGATCCACAGAATGGTTTGGGCTGGAATGGTCATTAAAGACCATCTTGTTCCAAGCCCCCTGCCATGGACAGGGTCACCTCCCACCAGCCCAGGTTGCTCAAGGACTCATCCCACATGGTCTTGAACACCTCCAGGGAGGAGATATCCCCATGCTCCCTGGGCAACCTGTTCCAGTGTCTCCCCACCCTCACTGTCAAGAATTTCTTCCTAATCTCCAGTCTAAATCAAGCTTCCTAATCTCCAGCCCTCCTCAAGCTACAATCCACTCTCTCTCATCCCAGCACTACACGCCCTTGTTAAAAGACCCTCCCCAGGTTTCTTGTAGCCCCCTTCAAGTACTGGAAGGCTGCTCAATCCCCTCTTGAACACCTCCAGGGATGGGGACTCCACCACCTCCCTGGGCAGCACATTCCAATGGCTAACAACTCTCTCTGGGAAGAACTTTCTCCTCACCTCCAGCCTAAACCTCCCCTGGTACAGCTTGAGACTGTGTCCTCTTATTCTGGCACTGCTTGCCTGGGAGAAGAGACCAACTTCCACTTGGCTACAACCTCTCTTCAGGTAGTTGTAGAGAGCAAGAAGGTCTCCCCTGAGCCTCCTCTTCTCCAGGCTAAGCAACCCCAGCTCCCTCAGCCTCTCCCCAGCCTCGCTACCCTTCTCTGGACACCTTCAAGGGTCTCCATGTTCTTCTTAAATTGTGGGGCCCAGAACTGGACACAGGACTCAAAGTGAGAGTACTCACTCCCATTCCTCCCCACACTGCATTACTGGGCTTCTCACAAATAAACCAGGGCCTGAGTATGAAGAAATCCTCTACAGAGAGCCAAGAAAGTGGGAGGTGCCCCAGCAGCCCCCAGGTCTCTGGGTGCCCTGCCCCACTGCCCTTCTCCCACCCTCCCAGGGAGAGGACTTCAAAACGCCGGCTGGTAACGTGAACCCAGGCGCCCCCTTAGGAATGAAGGGCTTGACCAGAGCTGGTACCAAAAATTCCCCAAGTCCCTGAGCAACGTGTAAGCCCTGGGAGTCTAAACATATTCCCTGGCATTAATCATGGATAATAGAAACCAGAGCTGGCTCTTGTCCCCGCTGAGTCAACGCAACCCTTGACAACGCGTTGGGAAATACGCACGCAGGCTGAGAACAGGGCATGAAAGAAATTCCAGGCAAGGGCTTCTTTTGCTTGCTTGCTTCCCCCCCCACCCCCCCTGCTCTCTTCTCTTTTTTTTTTTTTTTTTTTTTTTCTGCTTTAAGTGGAATTTTGAAGTTGGAACAACATAAAGGGAGCAAAAATAGAAACAACAACCAGCAGAAACCTCAGCGATCTGCTGGTCATGAACCTCCCTCTTCTACCTTCCTCATCCACCTCCCTACTTTTCCTCCCTGGCTATCCCACCCCTGTCCCTACACAAGGTTTGGCTGGGAGGAGCAGGTAGGGCCTTGGAGCAGAGAAAGGCCTCCCATGAGCCATTTGTTGAGTGATTTCAGGGCATCTTGGTGCAGGGAGGGGTGTGGAGATGGCTTCAGAGCTGCGCCACCCTGCAAGACCACCACGAGCCCCACAGTGAACTGGAATTTTGGCACTGGAAAACTTGAAAAGGAGTAGAAATAGAAACAACAACAACAGCAGCAATCTCAGTGGTCTGCTGGCCCTGAATTTCCCTTCTTTTTCCCTTCTTCAACCTCCCTTTTCTTCTACCTCCCTCCCCCCTTCCTCCCATCCCATCCCATCCCATCCCATCCCATCCCATCCCATCCCATCCCATCCCATCCCATCCCACCCTCTATGTGAGCTTTGGCAGAAGGAACCTCCAGCTCAACATTTTTGGGTCCAGGGCATGAAGCTGAACAGCACCATTGGAAAGGATGGTGGAATGGGTTAAAAGACCATGGCATCACTTTTTGCCAGGACAGGAGGAGCCAGTTTTTGTCCCTCCTGGTATTTTCAGCAGCTCCTGCCCCTGGGCAGCTCATCCTAATCAGAAATTTTGGTGACAATACATCTTCCGTGGGGTCATTTCCTCTGGGGCAGGCTCCTGCTGGCCACAGCAACACTGTGGGCTTCTGTTTAACATCTGGTCCTACTGCTACCCCTGGCCTTTTGGGTCACAGGCTCTGCCCAACTCATCTCCCCTTTCACCCTTGTGGGGACAAGGCGAGGGAGCATCGTTCTCTCCCCACCTCTGCCAGTCACAGCCTCCGTCACCCCCATGATGAGTTTTGGTGTGGGGATGAGCTCCTCACCCCTGTGTGAGGTCATCTGTGAGGGTCACATTTGGTGGCACTGGCCTTTGACCTGCTGCTCTCAAAGAAAGCAGCTTTCCCCAGCAGATAACTCAGTCTGCTCTGGTAAGGCACCAGCACTGCAGCACAGAGCTGATGTTGTCTGAGAATCCACACTGCCTGCTTGGCTTCCATGCTGCCTGCCTGGCATCCACCTTTCCACCCAGAGTTTTGGCTCCAGCAACCAAATCAATCATGAGCATAGAGAAGCTCAACCTCTTAGACATCAGAGAATCTCCACTGTATCTCCCAAGAGCCTGGTGCAAACCCTGAGGTTCCTGCTTGGTAAAATGAAGGGTTTGGCTCCTACCAGAAGTTATTCATAGAATCAATAAGGTTGGAAGAGACCTCAGAAATCATCAAGTCCAATCTGTCACCCACCACCTCAAGACTACTAAACCATGGCACCTAGTGCCACGTCCAATCCCCTCTTGAACACCTCCAGGGATGGGGACTCCACCACCTCCCTGGGCAGCCCATCCCAATGGCTAACAACTCCCTCTGGGAAGAACTTTCTCCTCACCTCCAGCCTAAACTTCCCCTGGCACAGCTTGAGACTGTGTCCTCTTGTTCTGGTACTTGCTACTTTCCAATAAAGTGGTTTTGGTACTGACAAGAGGGAACATGGTCTTCAGAGGAGTCACGGAATGGCTTGGGTTGGAAGGGACCTTAGAGAACATCTACTGAAGTCACAAAGATGAAGGCTCAGCAGCAAAGCTTAAGGCCCTGGAGCCTTGTTTTATGCCATCAAACCTCCCCAAAATTCCAGGAAAAATATTCCCTACTGGTTTTCTAGGGCAGGATTTCCCCTGGGTGAAATATCAGCTTCACCAGCTTGTGGACTTCACCTCCTGACTTACTTGGATGTCATCAAGACAGGACAGACAGGTCCCCATGGCCACCTCTCTGCTTGGACAGGAGAATGGGACATCCCTGGGAAGTAAAGCACATGGTTTTGATTTCCCTCTTGATCTGCAGAGAAAAGGAAAGAGAGAAGATTTATGGCCTCACTTCTCCTCCTCCAGGAATATAAATAGCATTCATCAGGTGCTGGGCACATGGTGGCTTTTGGGGGGAATGGCAGAGAGGGATCAAAAGCAGCATTGGGTTCCTCCTCCTCACCCCTTTCAACGTGTCTAATCTCTGCTCCTATCTATAAACAGCCACGTCAGCCTCTCCAGTTCAAACTGGAAATGCACTGGGAGAATTCACCACCTGAAAAGCTTGGAACCTACCCCCAGCTTCTGTGCATCTAGCCCCAACCCCTTATGGCTTCAATCTTCTCTCTGGTTTGCCCTGGAAAGTTCAGGCTGGTGGAGAGGGTGAAGCTCCAGGTGTCCACGTGAGAAGATCTCACTCCTGTGTGTGTTTTGTGGCCCTTATACCATTAAAAATGTCCTTGGTGCAAAGGACTGGAGCTGTACAAGTGATGGTGCATCAACATGAGCATTGATCTTCTTCTTCTCCAAGGTGCTATCACATGGTCATGATCTGTGACACCACCAGAACAAGAGGACACAGTCTCAAGTTGTGCCAGGGGAAGTTTAGGCTGGATGTTGGGAAGAAGCTCTTCACAGGGTGATTGGCCATTGGAATGTGCCGCTCAGGGAGGTGGTGGAGTCACCACCACGGGAGGTGTTTAGGAAGAGACTGGATGGGGTGCTTGGTGCCATGGTTTAGTTGATTAGATGGTGTTGGGTGATAGGTTGGACTTGATGATCTCAAAGGTCTTTTCCAACCTGGTTAATTCCTATTCCTTTCCTATTCTATTCTATGCTATGCTATGCTATTCTATCTCCCACCATTTAAAGAGTTATAGTGCAAACAACTCAGGGCTGAATCCTCATCCATCCCCAGATGTCCATCCAGAGACATCCCAACCAAGCCCCAGCTAACGAACCCAACCATAGATAACATTTTCCATTCAGGATATGGCTTCCAGAAGGGCTGAGGATAAAGCTGTGCCAGGATTAACCTCTTCAGACCACTCTCAGAAGTCAGAAAGTGGTTGGGTTGATGTAGTTGCTGTTGCTGGAGATGTCAGGTCCAGGAACAAATAGAGGAGAGCCGTTTTCCAGCACTCAGGGATTCAAAGCTCCTTCCCCTTCCACTTCCAAAGGGTTTGGGTTTGTTGTTTAGTTGGTTTGGGGTTGTTTTCCCCCCCGTCCTTGCAGATGCTTTTACTGATTTCAGGATTAAAAACCCTCAGTAAACAATGCTGCTGGACAGACATTTGGAGCCCCTTTCCAGGTGATATAACTCCATGCACGTCAGCAGGAATGGACATGAGGTTGGAAAATCAGTGTCAAGAAGGGTTGCAAAACAAACAGCTGCTGGCTTCAAGTTGCTCTCTTAAAGCAGAGTGATGAAGCAACAGCTTTTGAACTGACTGCTGGGCTTTAACTATGTTGTTTAAATAGGGTGGGGTATTTTTTTCTGGCCCAGGAGCTGGTGTCCTGTGTCTGGCCCATTTTGGCAGCCCTCCCTTGCATGCCCCAAGCTCTTGGCTGACTCCTCATGTTGATATTGATGGGCACAGGGCACCTTCTGGGCTCAGAAAATGAATGAATCACAGGGTTTCAACTCCTACCCAGGGAGAGAGGCTTCTACACCCACCATGGAGTGGGACTTCCCAGCCTTTCTCACAGAATCCCAGCATGGTGGGGGTTGGAAGGGACCTCTGGGGATCATTTACTCCAACCACCCCTGGCTAACACTCTCAGAGATGACCTTCTGGCCAGCTGGGCTTAAAGGGATTTGAGCCCACTTGCAGGACTCTCCCCGAGTCCCATGGCCTCTGCAGCTGCTGCTTTGTACAGGGTCTTCCAGACTCAGTTTAGACGTTTTCCAGACTGACATTATCTCCATTCCCACCATTCCAGGTGCCCCCATCCAGCTGTTCCTGCAGTGCAAGCAGTAGCTGAACCCTGCTACCAAACCCATCCATCCACGGCAAGAGAGAAGAGCTCAGCCATGTGTTTGACATCACCTCAGAGGTTGACATGAGCCAGCAGATGCCAAATAAAAAACTCCAGCCAGCAGTTTCAGCCCTGTCCATCCACCCAAGAGGTCCAAGGCATCCTCACCAACAGCTCTGGGGCTGTGCAATCTCAGGCCATCGCCCCCAACAAGCTTCCTTTGAACTCCAAACCCTTTGGGCCATGGGGCGGCCACGAGCGAGCGTTGTCTGAACATGGTTTTAATCTGCTTGGATATATTTAATGCACTGACATGCCTTAAACCAGAGGAGATCTAAGCCCTGCCTGGCAGGTGTGATGGAAAGCAGATGCTGTCCTCATTGGCTCTCTCTCTCTCTGGCTTTGGAGGGTCTGGTGGGAAATGCATGATCAGAAGCACTTGCCCGGATGTTTTGTGCCAGAGGAGCACCCAGCAAAGCTGGGCGAGCTGAAGGGGTGGGGGTGGAGGAAGGTGAAAAAGCACAGAGAGCAGGAAGGAAGCAAAAAGGGAAAGAGGAGATGATGGGGATGAGGCACCAGGAGAAGGCACTAAGATGAGGGTGGTGGAGCTGGCAGGTTTTTTTGGCTGGCTGCTTGTTGAGAGCAAACATCTGCAAGAGAAATTGGTATTTGGGAGCTGTTCTCTCCCTGAAGGCTCATTCCCCAGAGCCAGAGCCCTTCCCAGCAGTGACAGCTTGAGGATAATTCTTCTTTAACTGGAGCATCCTCAGGTTTCTGGGTCAAAAAAAGGTAACCTTACAAAAAGCTGGCAAAGATAAATGGAGAACTCCATGGACAAAGGTGTGTATCCTGCATAATTTGCTGGGAATGGAATGGAATGGAATGGAATAGACCAGACCAGACCAGGTTGGAAGAGACCTTCGAGATCATCAAGTCCAACCTATCACCCAACACCTCCTGACTAACTAATCCATGGCTTCAAGTGCCATGTCCAATCCCCTCTTGAACACCTCCAGGGATGGGGACTCCACCACCTCCCTGGGCAGCACATTCCAATGGCAAATCTCTCTTTCTATAAAGAATTTCTTCCTAACATCCAGCCTGAACCTCCCCTGGCACAGCTTGAGACTGTGTCCTCTTGTTCTGGTGCTGCTTGCCTGGGAGAAGAGACCAACCCCCACCTGGCCACAACCTCCCTTCAGGGAGTTGCAGAGAGCAAGAAGGTCTCCCCTGAGCCTCCTCTTCTCCAGACTAAGCAACCCCAGCTCCCTCAGCCTCTTCTCATAAATGCCTTTCAGGGCAGACCATGGATCAAGGAGCTACCTTCCATTTCTACCCCCAAGTCTTTCCCCAACGCCAGTGAATTATCCCTGATTTATCCCACCAGGAGACCCAGATTATGGCCTGGAAAGGGGGAAAAGGAGCAGTTCCAGCCCCTGCAAAGGTGGCCAAGGAAGATCTCAGCTCCTTTTTCCTGGCACTCCCTCAGCTGCTGTTGTCTCTGCAGCAAGGCCGTGTGATCTATTAAGCACCTCAAATAAGGATTTAATTTAGTTTTAATAAGACAGTTTGGGAGATGTTAATGAAATTGAGTTATTAAAAGCACATGGACTGGGCTTGGCTAATTCATTTCCTTGTTTTTATTAAGTCCATTAAAAAATAAGGGAAGAGAGGAATGGGGGGGGGGGTGGGAAGCTGCCTTTAGATGCAGAAACTCATCCAAGGATCTCCTTTTTCCTTTGCACCCTGGGAGATGAACAAATCCCAACAAACCAAGCAAGCCGGGAAGGGAACAAATGCCAACAAACCAAGCACCCTGGGAGATGTACAGATCCCAGCAGACCAAGCACGCTGGGAAGTGAGCAAATGCCCACAAACCATCCAGGTGAACTCAAATCCTCCCAGGCTCAACAAGCTTTGGCTTAAGGATGAAGACAGCCCAAGGAATCCTCTCAAGGTTCAGTATCCAGCCCTCAAATCCAAGATTTCCTCTCATCTCCATCCCTTCTGCTGCTTCTGGATTATTGATGGGAGAGATGCTGGAGTGATGCAGCCCAGGCAGTGCTCCCAACCAGCCAGGAAAAGTGCAGGAATGCACCTTTTTATCATCTTGCCTAATCAGATTTGTCCTCCCTCTGACAAAAATGCTGCTGGGAATCTCTTTAGCTGAAGGGATTGTCAGGGGTGATTTGGTTAAGCTGAAGAAAAACTCCCACATGCTTTAAAAATGACAAATATTGTATTAGCTGGAAGTGTAAGCAGCTGGAATTAGCTTAGCAGCCCTGAGTGAAGAGATTCAGAAGCTTTGGAGGGTAACAATGCAGTGGTGAGACAATCTGAATCGACCTGTGGAGGAAACATCCCAAATGAACCTATTCTTTACAGCCAGCCTGTGCAAATCTATCTCCTAGATCTGCCCTGAGAGCTTCACAGGATGAGGAACCCACCAAGATTTTATCCAAACTCTATGCAAGCCACAGGGCAATTCAGGGTGGAATGGAATGGAATGGAATGGAATGGAATGGAATGGAATGGAATGGAATGGAATGGAATGGAATGGAATGGAATGGAATGGAATGGAATGGAATGGAATGGAATGGACCAGACTGGGTTGGGAAGAGACCGTTGAGATCATCAAGTTCAACCTATCATCCAACACCATCTCATTAACTAAACCAAAGCACCAAGCACCCCATCAAGTCTCCTCCTAAACACCTCCAGTGATGGTGGCTCCAGCTCCACCACCTCCCTGGGTGTAGAGCAAGGCAGCAACCAACCAGCCTGGCTGTGGGACACGACAGCAACCAACCAGCCTGGTTCTGGTGAGACCTACCAGCCTGGACAAGACAGACAGAATTAAGGTGGCTTTCTCAACTCCACTTTGAGGGTTAAGCAGGCCTTCAGGCCATGGGGTAGCACTTTTTGCCCTTGTAACACCCTGCCTCAGTTTCCCCACCTGTAAAAGGGGTGGCTCTATGTGAGCAGGGTCACATTGTGCAGACTCCGTGAACTCAGCTGTGACTTGGGGACGTTCTGGAGGTCTCGTGCCATCTCCTTCCTTCCAGCATGCCTGCACAACAAAGCAGGCTGTGTCCTCTCTTCCTCCACCCCACACTGGGGCCTGGGCTCTGATAAAAGCTGCTGAGTTTACAAACAGGGAGGCTCTGGTTTCCTGAGTCACAGCGGCGAGGCGAGGGCAGCGCGTGGGAGGCTGCGACGTGGCTTTGTGCAGGCGCCGGCCTGGGATGTGCAGTGAGGTGGACCTGGAAGCCGTGGCAGCTCCAAGGCCCTCAGGTCATCCAAGAGGAATGGAAGCCCATGGGTGTTATGGCCACAGAGTTGAGGTTTGTTCCTTCTTCATCTCAGAATGGCTGAGGGAAGGTGAAACCTGCGTGTTCCAGTTCTCTCCCCAGGCAGCTCAAACCTTGCTGGCTCAGTGTGGTGAGGACATGGCACGTGGGGCCACCTCCCCCCCCAACAGCCCTGATGGTTGCAAAGCACTTTGAAATGGCTTCAACAGCTTCAGAGCACTGATTTTGGATCTGTATCCCTGTGTTCCCCTAGGATCCAGGGCATCCAGCCAAAGATGCCCCTGCTTACTGCAGGGAGGTCGAGCTAGATGGCCTCTGAAGGACCCTTCCAACCCAATGCATTCCATGATTCATCCTGCAGAGATATCTCAGTGCCTGCCCTGCACCTAGCAAGGTGAATCCCACTCTTGGCAAACAACTCACTGAGAGCTTATCCACCTTTTCATCTAGATAAACAGGAGATAAAGCAACCTGCTCTAGCTGCAGACATCCCTGCTGACTGCAGGGGGATTGAGTTAGATGACCCCTGAAGACCCTTTCCAAACCAAACCCATCTGTGATCCCATGCCTCTATGGGTTTCCATCATGGTACCACCCTCAGCAAAGGGAACTGGGTCTGATGACCACCAAGTGTCATTCCTACAGACTCCTTCAGGGAGAATTTCTCCTGCCACCCATCCTTCTCCCCTCCCCAATGCCCCCCCCAGTGATGCCAGGGACCTGAGAAATAACAAAAGCCATGAGAATAGAATAGAATAGAATAGAATAGAATAGAGTAAACCAGGTTGGAAGAGACCTTCAAGATCAAGTCCAACCTATCACCCAACACCATCTAATCAACTAAACCATGGCACCAAGTGCCTCATCCATTCCCTTTTTGAACACCTCCAGGGATGGTGACTCCACCACCTCCCTGGGCAGCACATTCCAATGGCCAGTCTCTCTATGAAGAACTTCCTTCTCACTTCCAGCCTAAACTTCCCCTGGCACAGCTTGGGACTGTGTCCTCTTGTTCTGGTGCTGGGTGCCTGGGAGAAGAGACCAACCCTCCTCCTGGCTACAACCTCCCTTCAGGGAGTTGGAGACAGCAAGAAGGTCTCCCCTGAGCCTCCTCTTCTCCAGGCTAAGCAACCCCAGCTCCCTCAGCCTCTCCTCACAGGGCTCATACCTTCATTTTGATATTAAAAATTCATTAATAGAAGCTCTATGGAATTAATTCTGGGAGCTTTTTACCTATTTTTTTATTTGGTTAAAAGAAACAATTATGACCATTTCCAGGTGGTTGCTCCCTCCTGCAGATGAAGCCATGGGCAGCCTGGCCCTGAAAACAAAAAAAACCCACCCCAAAACCCACGGGCTGGGCTGCGGGGGTAGGAAACATCTGGAAATACATTTGCCTGGCCTGTCACAGGCAGATAAAGGAGCAATGCTAAGTGACAACCGTGTGGGCTCCGCACATCTGAGAGGCCAGCCGGAGCTGCAGGTGGGATTTCATGGGGAGGGGAATTCTCCAGGAACAGGAAAAAAGCCGACAAATACTGCAGGCTGACGAGCGGCAGCGGGGAGCTGACGCACAGCTATTGTTAGCTCGTTGGAGGGGGGGGACAGAAAACAAAACGACTTGATGAGGAGATGCTGAGGACTGACGTCCCCACCTGGACCCAGGGGTTGAGGGCTGGGCAAAGCAGCAGCAAAGATAATTATTTATACAGCCATTTGACTAATGAAAGGCTTTGAATGGGGGTTTCCTGGAGCGCTTGCTCTCCACCCAGCTTTGGCAAGGCTTAGATTAGGGTTGGGAGGGTCCTTGTTTGGCTTTGTTTAACTCCTGCTGCTGGGGCTGCACCAAGCTGGGGGAGGAGAATCTGTCGGATGCTTGGCCTTGTGGGTGATCTTTGCAAACTAGGTTAGGAACATCTCTGTTTAGGCAGAAAAATACCGGTGGGGAAAGTGCGGAGAAATCATCCCCTGGGCACAGCTCAGAGAGGGAGATGATGGACCACGTCCCCAAGGAGGAGATGCTGAGAGACCTGGGGCTCTTTAGCCTGGAAAGATAATGTTGAATGATAGGTTGGACTCGATGATCTCAAAGGTCTTTTGTAACCTGGTTTATTCTATTCTGAAGGAGAAGACTGAGGGGGATCATCTCAATGCATGTAAATACCTAAAGGGTGGAGGTCATGAGGATGGGGCTGGCGTTTTTGCATTGGTGTCCAGTGATAGGACAAGGGGCAGCAGGCACAAACTGGAACCCAGGAGGCTCCATCTGAACAGGAGGAGAGAATTCTTTGCTGTGAGGGTGCTGGAGCCCTGGAGCAGGCTGCCCAGAGAGGTGGAGTCTCCATTTCTGGAGAGATTCAAAACCCTGCCTGGCCATTGTGATTCTGGGCAGCCTACTGTGGGTGCCCCTGCTTTAGGAGTGGGGGTGGACTGGGTGATCTCCCTTTCCTCTTTCTGGGAAGAACTTTCTCCTCACCTCCAGCTTAAACCTCCCCTGGCACAGCTTGAGACTGTGTCCTCTTGTTCTGGTGCTGGGTGCCTGGGAGAAGAGACCAACCCCCACCTGGCTACAACCTCCCTTCAGGGAGTTGGAGACAGCAAGAAGGTCTCCCCTGAGCATCCTCTTCTCCAGGCTAAGCAACCCCAGCTCCCTCAGCCTCTCCTCACAGGGCTGTGCTCCAGACCCCTCCCCAGCCTCATTGCCCTTCTCTGGACCCCTTCAAGAGTCTCAAAGTCCTTCTCAAATTGAAGGGCTTAAATTGGGCTGAGGCTCTCACATTTCTTTGGCACTTTTTCTCATTGAACATTGATTTAACTTTTTCTTCCTCATCCCAGAACAAATCCCTTCAGCAGAGAGAACCCAAACCCCATCCTGTTGTGGTCCAGCTCTGTCTCAGAGGTCACTGGCTGGGGTGTGGGGAAATGCCTGCAGGCTCTCAGCACCACCCATGCCCTGGTGGAGGTCCGGTGCCAACGTTGTTCATTTACCTCCCAAGACAATAAAAGGTTTTTGGGCAAAAGGTCTCTTTTGCTGCAATAAACTGTTTCACACACCACACCAGGATGGAGAGGAGAGATTACTTTTAGCCCTTTTCTACTACAGCTCCACCAAGGCTGTCTACAACTACCTGAAGGGAGGTTGTAGCCAGGAGGGGGTTGGTCTCTTCTCCCAGGCAACCAACACCAGAACAAGAGGACAGAGTCTCAAGCTGTGCCAGGGGAAGTTTAGGCTGGAGGTGAGGAGAAAGTTCTTCCCAGAGAGAGCTGTTAGCCATTGGGATGTGCTGCCCAGGGAGGTGATGAAGTCCCCATCCCTGGAGGTGTTCAAGAGGGGATTGGACATGGCACTTGGTGCCATGGTTTAGTAGTCATGAGGTGTTGGGTGACAGGTTGGGCTTGATGATGTTTGAGGTCTTTTCCAGCCTTATTGATTCTATGATTTCAATTGGGGTTGTTCAACCTGAAGAAGAGAAGGCTTCAGGGTGACCTTGTAGCTACATTTCAATACCTGCTGGGGGCCTACAGGAGTTCTGGGGAGGGGCTGTTTAGAAGGGCTTGTGGTGACAGGACAAGGGACAGTGGTTTGAAACTGAAGCAGGGAAGATTTAGGTTGGACATCAGGAGGAAGTTGTGCACAATGAGAGTGATGAAATGCTACAACAGGTTGCCCAGAGAAGTGGTTGATGTCCTGCCCCTGGAGACACGCAAGACCAGCCTTGCTGCAGCCCTGGGCAGCCTGCTCTCACTGGAGGTGTCCCTGCTGCCTGCAGGGGGGGGTGGACAAGATGCCCTTGGATGTTGCCTTCCAAGCCACTGCAATCAGTGGAGCTGTGACTCCCAAGCTGCCCTCCCTCTCTCTGCTGGGAGGATAAATGGGATTTTTGTGGAGCTGTGAGGAGTGGCTGGGCTCAGCCCCGTAAACAGGAAGGTGAGGAAACGAGGAGTGGAGCCCCGGCTCATCCAGGACGCGGGGTGCACGCCGGGGCCGCCGGCACACAATGCCGGGCAGGAAAGGGGATTATAAATACCCAGGGTCAGGGCCGGGCTCCGCTGAACAATGGGCAGCCAAGGCCACCCTGCCGGCAGGGAACGCAGCTCAGACCCCCAGGGCTCGCAGGGCTGAGGAGTTTGGTGTGGCTTGGGTTCTGGGAGCCCTGGCTTGGCAGTCGAGCTCCCTGGTGAGGGTTCTGAGGTTGCCACTCACCAAAAAGGGGTTCAGGTGCTTCCCCCAGTTTGGTGTGGTGGAGGGGGAGGCAGCACCCAGTTGATGTTGGATGGCATGATTTAAGACTCAAATCCTGGGTTCAGATTTGGGGCACTCGCTCCAAGAAGGGCACTGAGGGGCTGGAGTGGGTCCAGAGAAAGGCAACAAAGCTGGGGAAGGGTTTGGAGAAGAGGGCTGGGGAGGAGCAGCTGAGGGAGCTGGGGGTGTTCAGCCTGGGGAAAAGGAGGCTGAGGGCATGGCATGTGCTGGTGGCTGTCTTGCTGGAAACTTTGAGTGGTCCCCTGGAAGAAGTGGTGAAAAGCTCTAGGTTGTGAAGGGGAAGCTCCAAATCAAGTCAAAAATTCATGTGGAAATGTAGCACAGGCCATGCAAGGGTTCCAGAAGTGATGAGGATGATGGCACACTGAACCAGGCTGCTCAGAGAGGTTCTGGAGTCTCTTTCCCTAGAGAGAATCCTGCCTGGATGTGATCCTGGGCAAGCCACTTTGAGTGACCCTGCTGTGGTTAAGTGGATTGGACTATATGACCCTCAGAGGTCCTTTCTATGCCCTACCATGCTGGGATTCTGTGATTCTGGAGTTCAACCTGGAGAAAAGGAGGCTGAGGGGAGACCTTCTGGCTCTCTAGAAATCCCTGAAAGGAGGTTGGAGCCAGCTGGGGGTTGATGTCTTCTCCAAAGGAAGAAGCAATAGGACCAGAGGAAATGGCCTGAAATGGCACCAAGGGAGGTTTAGGCTGGACTTAAGGAACAATTCCTTCCCCAAACAGGTTGTCAGGGTCTGGAACAGATTGAGGAGGTGGCTGAGTGCCCATCCCTGGAGGGGTTTCAAAGCAGTGTAGATGTGGTGCTGAGAGACATGTTTTAGTGGCAACTTGGCAGCACTGAGTTAATGGCTGGACTTGGTGACTTTAAAGGTCTCTTCCAACCAAAGGATTTCTATGATTCTATTAGATGTCACCACAGTTTGCCACTGAGAATCCCAGTAGCCTGGAGAAGGAAGGTCACACCTCCTCCACACCAAGGCTTGCACAGTTTTTCAAGGACACCCTCAGTCTAGCCAGGACTTTGCACCAATGCAATTTGAAACAGAGATGGTTCAAGAAGCTGCTCAGGAATGATGTGGACACCTTAGGTCTGGCTGGAGACAGACTTTCCTCCCTGCTCCAGAATCTCATGGGGTTATCTGTGTGATTCCTGTGGACGCAGGAGGCTGCATTACTCCTCAGCTGTCTAAGCCACCCCTGCTCCGTGCTAGCCTAAAGACGTCAAAGGAAGGAGAGGCATGAAGAGATAAACCTGCACCAAGGGGGATGCTGCAGCCCAGCTCAGCTTCAGCAGGGAAGGTCAGTGATAGCTGGCTGCTGAGGGTGCTGAGCACCAGGACCTCTCTTGATAACAAAAACCAGGTCAGGGCCAGCAAGAATTGCAGGAAACATCTTGGCTGCTGCTGAGCAGGAGCAGTGTGATGGAGCTGGAGGGGAGCTGACAGAGCTGGAGGGGAGCCCAGCCCCTTCCTGCACCCCAGACATGCTGTGATCCCTCAGCATGGGGATGCTCAGGAAGCTGGGAGCTGCCTCCTGGTGAGCAGCTTGTGGCTCTGATACCTTTGTATACATTGATTTTCCATTCCGGTCCTTCAGAGAGGCATCCAAGTGTCCCCTGGGAGTTGTATTCCTTCCTGAAAGGGCTTTTTAACCCTGTGTGTGGGGGAGGCACTGAGCATCGCTGATGGCAGTGTGGAGATCAATGCATTTGGTCCTGGAAATTGCCTGATGGAGGGCAGAATTCGGGCTGGGCTGATTGCCCTGCTCTCTGGGCTTTGCACCTTGACGGGCTCCGAGTTTGCCTGCGAGAACATCCCCGTGTTGAGAGCTGGGAGGTTTCTGAGAGCCAAACCCCATCTCCAGTGGCCTCCTGCATGAGGTTAGCATATTGCTGCAGGCTCTTCTTAACCCTCAGCCTACAGGCTGACACTTTCCCATGGTCCAAAAACAATCAGGGAGCAAGCCTGGACCTTGCAATCTGCATCTCTATGCAGCTGAGCTTGGAGCAGCCTGCCCTGATCACCCTCTACAGAGAGAGAAATCTCTCCCCTCATCACTGCCCCCATTAAAGATCACATTTCCCATCTCTTCTCCTTAATGGTGTCCCCAAGGAGATGCTGCTTGTTCTTAATGCCTGGGAATTAGCTAAATGAGGGGGTTAATTTGTGAGGGGGCAGAGGATGCTGGAGGGGCAGAGATCAATTAGCGATGACAGCTTGGAAATGGCTGGGAATAACATCTCCTGACATCCCCACCTCGGGAGCAGCCCTTGGGGTCCTCAAAGCAGGAGCCAAAATATCTCTAGGTCCTCTCCTGTGGGGGTCCTTCCCTGGATATTTTAGAGGCTGAAAAATCAAATACCACAACAGAAGAATGCCATAGGTGATACTGGAGAGGACATCAATCATCTTCCTACCTAACCGGGGGGCCACCAGGCCCCCCGGCCTTTGTTGTCACCACCACCATCACCCAGTGTGCACCACAGGCACTCACCAGTGATGAGAGGAGGATCCCTCAGCCCAAATGGGCTCAGCTTAGGGCTCCTGCCTTTCCTGGGGGGGATTAAATAGGGGAGTGGGTGGGGAGGGCCAAGTGGCCACACCTGGGGTGGGAGGAGACTCCAACAGAGCCCAGGTGCTCTGGGATTTGAAGGGAAAAAGGGGGGAAATGGGGTGGGTGAGGGACTTTGAGGGTGTCAGGTAATGATAGGACTAGGGGGAATGGAACAAAAAAGAAGTGGGTAGACTCAGATTGGATGCTAGGAAGAAGTTCTTCCCCATGAGGGTGGTGAGACACTGGCACAGGTTGCCCAGGGAGGTGGTGGAAGCCTCATCCCTGGAGGTGTTTATGGCCAGGCTGGATGTGGCTCTGGGCAACCTGCTCTAGTGTGAGGAGTCCCTGCCCATGGCAGGGAGGTTGGAACTGGATAATCCTTGAGGTCACTTCCAACTAAAACAATTTTGCAGTTTAGGCTGGATGTTAAGAAGAAATTCTTCCCAGAAAGAGAGATTGGCCATTGAAATGTGCTGCCCAGGGAGGTGGTGGAGTCACCATCACTGGAGGTGTTTAAAAGGAGGCTGGATGAGGCACTTGGTGCCATGGTTTAGTTGATTAGATGGTGTTGGGTGATGGCTTGGACTTGATGATCTTGAAGGGGTCTTCCAACCTGGTTAATTCTGTGACTCTGGAAAGCCATTCCCTGTTCCACTCCATGTTGGAAGGTGGAAAAGCAGTTTAGAAACCACAGGAGAAATAATTCACCATTTCCAGCCCCAGCTGCCTGGAGTCCATGGGGTCCTACAGCCCATGGGGCATTATCCACAACAGGAAGGGTCAGTATGAGGTGGCTTCAGCCCAGGAGCTGAATTCCAGACTCAAGGAAGGGAATTACACCTCAGGACGTTGCTTAAAGGCCATGGTGGCCTTAGGTTGATGGTTGGGCTTGATGATCTCAGAGCTCTTTTCCACCCATAACAATTCTGGGATCCTATGCAAGTTCTATTGATGTGAAACAACTTTAGAGGGGGACAAACAGACCCAAAATATAGGTTAGAAAAAGATACATAAACACTCTGGGAATGCCAAATGGAACCTGAAATGCTGTTGCAGGAGACTTGGAGGAGTCTCCATAGCCAAATCCTTCCAAACAACCACTGATACTCTTGAGGTTTATCTTAACCTATACTCTGGAGTGGCTGTGGGGCACATAAGCAACCCTGCCTTTATTTTTAAAGCACCACCATCACTTCAAACACTTTTTGGGCCCTCTAGTGTTGGCTGCTCTGAGGGTCAGATCTGCTCCCCAAACAACCCACCAAAACCCCAGGAGCTGTTATATTTTGCTCTTCATTTTCCTTACACGAGGAAGAATGAGGGTGGGGGCAGACCCTCTGCAGTGGTGCCCAGTGACAGGATAAGGAACAATGGACACAAGATGGAACCCAAGAAGCTCCACCTGGCCATTAGCAGAATTTTGATTGCTGTGAAGGAGCCCTGGACCAGGTTGCTTGGACATTGGGCAACCTGCTCTGGGTGACTCTGCTTTAGGAGTGGGGTTGGACTGGATGATCTCCAGAGGTCCCTTCCAACCTCATGTCCTTCAACTCCCCACCCTGAGCCCTAGTCTGCCCTTTTTACTGGTTTGCAAGCCCACAGCAGTCCAATAGTGCTGTCCTGACAGCCCCTGGGGGCTCCATGGCTATATCCTGATGGCTTTTGGGTGCTGGAAGCCACTTTGAGAAGCCCACACCGGAGACAGCACAGCAAGACCTGAACGTAGGAGGGGGGTGGAATCCCTCCTCTCCTTAATTACATTATGGGTGATAAAAACACTAATTACAGTGATGATGATGAATGGATGGATGAAGAGGTGGTGGGGCTGTGCTGAGCATCATGTAGACTGCATGAGTCACTGTGCCCAGTCTCTAGTGCAAGGCAGAGATGGCAAGAGGTGAAGATGGCAAGAGAGACAGCAAGAGGTGGACGTGGTGATGCCAAAGGGCACCTTTCTATGGGTCCTTCTCATCTCTGGAGGAGAAGGCAGGTGGGTGGGGAGGTTGTGTGAAGCCATAGATGAGCAAAATGGAAAGGAAGATAAGGGAGATGGGATGTCAGAAAGGAGGAGCTAGAGGAGGAGGGTGGATTTGCCAACACACCCACTGCTTCTGGAGGAGGAACAACGTTTCCTCTGGCATCCTGGGCTGAGTCAGAGCTCTAGAGATGAGTGTGTGAGGAGGACTTGGCAACCTGCAGCTCCTCCACAGCAGGGTTTGGGGTGAGCCCTGGTGGGATCTCATGCTGACATGGAGCCCAGGGTACCTTCTGGGCTCTGAGACATGGCAAGAAGCCCAGAAGGCTTAATAAAAGTTGATGAAAAATAGGGAAAGTGCTATTTTTTTTTCAGTGCATGCCATCCACCTTGTGCTGCTGTGCAGGAATCTTGCACTGGATTCATCATGATTAGATGAATTATCAACAGCTGCCCACACATCTGGCCACAGTTTGGGCTCTGTGGTGCTGGGCACAGGGTGAAATTAAAGCAAGCCAGAGCTTTTGTCTTCCCCCAGCCCCATCGCTCTTCACAAGGAAAACACTGCTCAACTCAGATTCCTTTTCACCAGGGTGAATCCCTAGGGATGTGCTTCTGGCCCAGCACCTCCCCTGGAGCTCAGCTGGTTTTTTTGGTGGGGGAGGGCAGGGAATAACCCAAATCCAGATGTTGCCAAGCTCTCTGTAGGAACAAAGCTGGTTTAAGATGCTCCCATCCTCACCCTCCTCATTTTTGAGTCACCAAGGGCTTCTTTAAGCATGAAACCCCCAGAGAGGGTGCTTGGGGCATAAACAGACAAACACAGACACAGAGATCTTCTTCTTAATGTGCCCAGAGCTGGTCCTGCACCATGGGCTGAGGGGGTTCAGGGCAAGGTTTTACCATGGATCTCCATTTCTCCACTCTGTTATTTTTGGATTGCATTACACAGCTTCCCAGATGGAAAGCTTCATCCCCTGGGGCAGGGGGAGGGCAATAAAATGGATTTAAATAAAAAAAAAAAAAAAAAAGAGAGAGAGAGAAAAGAAAAGAAAAGAAAGGTCCTGACCCCATCACTAAAATAGTAACTGCATTTCTAGGGGGAGAAAATTCCTTTTATGAGGCAGGGAAGAGGAAATTTGGGACTAAGGGGGATGGAGCCAGGGGGGAAAATAGGGATCAAAAGCACTAACCCCATTTATTTAGGGGCTGTTGAAGGCTGGAAGAGAATGAGGAGGGGATATAATTACACCAGGCTTGGTTAATAAACCACTTTTCAATGTCAGGCCTGGCAAAGAAAGGCTGAAGGCAAAGCCCTTGGTCCCTAGGATCCTCCAACCCTTCTCTGCTTGGTCAAACAGGCTGAGAAGGGTGGCAGATTGCTGGGTTTCAGTTGATCTCTGGGTTGAATCAAGCTCCTTTCTTCTGAGGCTCCTAAATTATTTTCTCATGAAGGGGGAGGTCTCATGGCAGCTTGGAGGAAAAAAAAAAAAGGAATGAATGCACCCCTGGCCAGTGGGGATTATCCTAAGTGCAAATTGCTGTTGGGGTTGGATGCTCTCTTCCCAACTTTCCCACCAAGAGAAAGCTGGAAATGTGTAAACATTTTGATCCTGGAGGTTTCTGGTTACTAAAGAGAAGCCTGGGTGGGGGGGAAGAGTGGATGGAGAAGAAGGGGAGAGTTTCTTTTCATCTGGATCTAGTGATGCTCCTGGGCAGAGCTCTCTGTTTGGCCAAGGGGCAGAAAGAGACTCGCCCAGGACCTTCCTTATTGAATATATTACTTATTATATATTTATTCAGCCCTTCTTGGGGCACTCAAACAGGCAGAGCAGCTTCTCTTTTAATGGGCAAATTGCATGGGGAAACAACATTTGCTTTGAGAAAAGTGGGCTTGTGGCAAAAAAACCAGAGATTTGGAGATGAACTCAGTCTTTACAGACCCAGTTCCTCCCCTGACTCATTGTCATAGTATCATAGAATCAGTCAGGGTTGGAAGGGACCACAAGGATCATCTAGTTCCAACCCCCCTGCCATGGGCAGGGACACTTCATACTAGATCAGGCTGGCCAGAGCCTCATCCAGCCTGGGCTTAAACACCTCCAGGGTGTTTAATCTCTCCTTCTGAGAGATTTGCATCAGTCTGCAGGTTTCTGTGGGGAAGATTCTCCATCTCTATGTGAAAGCAAGGACTGGAAGCCCATCAAGCCATCTTCTGCTCCACCTGAATCATCCCCCAAGTTTCTTCACCACCTAACTGCAGGAGCACCAAGCCAGCCACCAACCCCAGCCTTGCCTCTTGCGGTTCCTTGCTTGCTGCACCTCTTTCTTTTGTTTTGCCTGTCCCAGGGTCCTCTGTTGCTATTCAGCCCTTTATCTTGATTTCTTAGCTTCTGGGCAAAGCATCTGCAAAACAAAGGCCAGAAAATGAAAAACAAACCCTCCTGCCTTTCACAAAGGAGCTGTTACCAACCTGACCTGCAAGCAGAAACGAGCAGCGGAGCTCTTCTCACATCTACCCGAAACCAATCTCTCTCACACAGCTCTGAGTCACCACACTGTTTGCCTCAGGTTGGTTGGGTTGTTGGGGTGGTTGGTTTTTTTTGTCTTTTGGGTCTGCATGGTGACACTCGAGATCTCAGCACGAGAGGAGCTGTGGAAATCTCTTTGCTGCATCTCCAGTGTTCACTTTTCAGAGCGTTGTCATGCTCTGAACCACCAACCTGCCTCGTCGTGTGGGGAGCACCCCACCCTCCAGCCTTCTCTCCCTGACTGCTGAGCATCAGTGGCAGCATGGACCAGCCTGATGGGAAATGTGGGTCCCTTACTGCCTCCTCAAGAGGCACATTTAGGAGCTGAGCATGAGCTGAGCCCTTCTGAGAAGTTTCAGTTTGCAGTGGTAGAAACTGGGGGGTTAACCAGGTGTTGGATAGAAGAAGCTGTCGAAAAGAAGCCCCAGATGCTCCTTTTCCAGCTCAGTCTGAGCAGCTTCATCCAGATGAGCTCTTCTTTTTTTTCTCCTTTTTCCTCTTTTTCATTCTTTCCCCCTCTTTTCCTTCCCCCTCTCCTCATTAGAAACCTGCCTGCAAGGTGGTTTTGCGGCAGCTGAGCCTGGCTGCATGAGCCAGCTGTGGGAGGACCATCTATCAGTCCAAGGGCATCAAACTGCTCCTAGGGCATGGGGTTTTCAGAGGGACCACTGAAAGCCACTTGGACTTGGGCAACAAAGTGCCACTTCTACGTCTGCAATGCTTCCACAGCAGCCAGGGGTGGGATTTTCTATGAGACCTCTGCTGCCTGTAGGGCACAAGGACACTCAGTGCCATCTGAGTGAGATTCAGGCTCCTAAATCACCCAGAAACCTCAGTGCTTTGGGGTCTTCATAAAATCTATGATTTACTGGTGTGGCTGTGTGTATTTCTGTCCTCGTGGTGGATAAATCCCTTTTTTCCCCTTGATCCTTCCCTGTTCTGCAAATATCTACCCAGGTCTGCATCCTAAGCCATGGGAGGACAGAAGGTGCTGGAGAAAGGGGGATGAGTTTTGGTCCTCACTTAGATGATTTTTGTCTCTCTAGCCTTTTCCCACCCTGTGCAGCAAAATCAATCCACACATCAATGGGAAATATCCTCAATTAATAAGAAATATCTTCAGCAGTGTGGTCCAGGATGGGGGGAAGATGGTGAGGAGAGACATGTGCAGGCCACATCACTCCTGCTATTTGTCCCATGGGCTACTGTGCACCTTCCTAATGGGATCCCCTTCAGGAATCTTCATGTTAATCCTTTCCCTGCCATTGCTCAGGAGCAAAAATGCTGCAGCAGTGAATAGGATAGGATAGGATGGGATAGGATAGAATAGAACAGAATAGAATAGAACAGAATAGAATTGAATAGAATAGAATTGAATTGAATTGAATTGAATTAACCAGGTTGCAAGAGACCTTTGAGATCATCAAGTCCAACCTATCACCCAACACCATCTAATCAACTAAACCATGGCACCAAGCACCCCATCAAGTCTCCTCCTAAACACCTCCAGTGATGGCCAAGTATAAACTAATGGGGAGAGGGGGGAACCAACAAATCCTGCATCTAGATATGTTTTAACACCTTGTTGTCCACAGTGTGGTTAACAATAGCCCACCTCAGCCACCCTGCAATGTGTTGGGTTGCAGAGGAGGGCAATGAAGCTGGTGAAGGGCCTGGAGAATAAATCTTAGGAGGATCATAGAATCAATAAGGTTGGAAAAGACCTCAAAGATCATCAAGTCCAACCTGCCACCCAAAACCTTTTGACTACTAAACCATGGCACCAAGTGCCACATCCAATCCCCTCTTGAACACCTCCAGGGATGGGGACTCCACCAGCTCCCTGGGCAGCACATTCCCATGGCCAACAACTCTCTCTGGGAAGAACTTCCTCCTCACCAGAGGAGCCACTGAGGGAGCTGGGGATGGTTAGTTTGGAAAAGAGGAGGCTGAGGGGAGACCTCATTGCTCTCTACAGCTGCCTGAAAGGACATTGCAGAGAGGCTGGTGCTGGTCTCTCTACCACCCAGGCAGTGATAGCACAAGAGAGAATGGCCTCAAGCTGTGACTGGTTAGGTTTAGGCTGGACATTAGGAAGAGATTTTTCCCAGCAAGAGTGGTCAGGCAGTGGACTGAGCTGCCCAGGGAGGTGGTGGAGTCCCCAAGCCTGGATGTGTTTCAAGGAGGTTTGGATGTGGTGCTCAGGGTGAACCTTGTAGAGCAGGGTTCTCAGTTGGACTTGGTGATCCTGAAGCTCTTTTCCCACCTGAATATTTCTGTGATTCTGTGATTTCCAAGGGGTTTTTTGCCTCCTGGCTGGATGACAATGGCTGATGATCACCCCAGAGCTGTGATCTGGAGGAGCAAGCCTGCGGACCAGTGGGTAAACCCCAGCTGCGTGGCTCCAGCCGCTGCAAGGAGGCCATGGTGGGGTTGAGGGTCCTGTTTATTGGCAAGGTCCTGACCTCCCTCCCCCATTTATGACCCCCCCTGGGACCTCTGCATGGAAAAGGGATTTGTAACGTAACACTAACAATAACAGAGCACAGACAGCCGTGACAGGGCTGCCTGCTCCTACACGCTGCAGCTGGCTCCCCAGGATGGGCAAAGGGGTGAGGAAGGAGATGTTCAGCATGCAGGGTGGGGGTGTGGGGGTGTTTCTCCTTGAGTTATAGCTCTGCTGGATGGATCTGCTCTCCTTTTAAAGCTGATTTTAAAAGGGAGGAAGCTCCTGCATGTTGAGAGGATGGGCTGTGGTGGCATGGCACAGCCAGGCTGTGGTAGATCACTCTTCTGTACTGAGTCATATCCAAATCTGAGTGGCACAGAACTGGGAGGAGTGGTGACACCCTGGCAGGATGTGCTGCCATCACCCCAGGCCTGTCCAGGGAGAGGAACTTCATGAAGTTCAACAAGTGTAGGGTCCTGCCCCTGGGGAGGAATAACCTTCTGAACCAGTACAAGTGAAGGGTGACCTGCTGGGAAGCACCTCTGTGGAGAAGGACCTGGGAGTGCTGGTGGAGAACAAGTTGCCCATGAGCCAGCAATGTGGCCTTGTGGCCAAGAAAATGAATGGTCTTCTGAGGAGCATGAAGATGAGTGTGGCCATCAAGTCAAGGGAGGTTCTTCTCCCCCTCTGCTCCACCTCAGCGAACCACAGGAGTTTCCGTCTGAGGATGAGGAGAAACTTCTTTGGTGTGAGGGTGATGGAGCCCTGGAGCAGGCTTCCCAGGGAGGTTGTGGAGTCTCCATCTCTGGATAGATTCCAAGCCCATCTGGACACCAGTTTTCCAGTACAGTCAAATCCATCTGTGCCTCAGTTTCCCCAAGAAAGCATCACACATGGTGGTGTGGATCCCATTCCTTCATCTCCATGTGCACCATGACATTATTCCTTCATCTTCATTCTTGCATGGGAGATGCTAAATCTTGGGAAACTCAATACTTGGGCTTTTTTTTCCCTGCCCTTTGGGTCTCTTTTCCTCCTCCATTTCAAAGCTGAATCTTTTCCCTGTGCAGTGAGTCCAGCCCAGCAGGTTGTGACAATGCTCCTCTCATGGCAAATCTCTGCTGAAGGCATCTCCGGCTCTCCCTTCTTCGCCCCACCATAGAGAGGGCCTGAAAGTTCATAAACCCTTTTGCTCCATCCTCTGGGAATGAGCAAGGATTTTCTGAGGCTCAGGTGCCCCAAGGTCATGTTTTCAAGTCTTGAGACCCCCACACTTCAAGAGAAAAGAAAGCTGAGGCTCATCTGTGACGATGGCATTCCGGGAACTGGGGCTTTTAGGAGAAACAAAGAGCGTGAGAGACAAAAACTAACTCGGGTGACCTGGCATGGATGGGTAGCTTCAGCAGGCTGACAGATACAGAGAAACTTCAGAGCTTTTATAGCTCTTTTATAGCTCCTTCAGGCTCCCAGCTTTCATTGAAACGGAGCCAACGGAGGTTTCCTTTTGATCTTGAAATGCAACCGAGAGATGCTCCTCAAATGCTTCCAGGACTTTCACACCCCAGATTTGCAAAGGGCTGTGATATCTGCAGCTCCATCCCATTCACCTACAACTCCCCCACCCCGTTCCCCAGAAGCAGAATCACAGAATCACAGAATTATTGAGGCTGGCAAAGACCTCTGAGACCTCATCAGGTCCAGCCTATGGCCTAAGACCACCACACCAGTTAAACCAGGCCACCAAATGCCACATCCAAGCTTTTCTCACAGACCTCCAGTGATGGCAATCCCACCACCTCCCTGGACAGTCCATCCCAGTGCCTAATCAGCCTTCTGTGAGGAAGTGCTTCCTAATAGCCACCTGAACCTCCCCTGGCATAGCTTCATAGTATCATGGTATCATAGTATCAGTCAGGGTTGGAAGGGACCACAAGGATCATCTAGTTCCAACCCCGCCTGCCATGTCCTCTTGTCCTGTCACTGGTTGCCTGGGAGAAGAGTCTCACCCTGACCTAACTACAACTTCCTTTTAGGTAGTTGTAGAGAGTGATAAGGTCCCCTCTAAGTTTCCTCTTCTGCAGGCTGAGCAAGCACTTCCATCCATGCTTTTTCTCCTGCAGCAGAAGCCTACGAGGCTCCATGATCAGCAGTCTGAGCATGGAGAACACACAGCCACATCTCTAGCTCTGTGACCCATCTCACCAGAGCTACACATTTTCAGCATGGTGTAAGACATCTCCTTCTGTGCAACACTTCACTGCTTGAAGAAACCAGGGGCATCTGAAACCAGGGACAGGGACTGGAGACTTCAAATCCAGTGTAAACCAACAAAGGCATTTCCAGCTCCACCTGAATCATCCAGCAGAATGGTTGGGTAGGTCCTAAATGCTTTAGAGCTGGGATGGAGCCTCCCACCTCCACTGGACGCGGACTGAGAGGTCTTCACCTGCAGGCTGTTCATTGTTTTGGTGCAAAGCTTGGCTCAGCAGCTCCCAGTTGGTTGGATTTGGCAATGATGCTCAGCATCCCCCATCCCAGGAGGACTTTTGGGGGCATGGGTATCCTCTCCCTCATCTTCCTCCCACCGTGTTTCTCCTACGCTCTTTCTCTTGGCACCATCTAGTGGTTATAGAGATGCCTCCTCAGCCTCCGGGGGTCAGAATGCCAACTCCTCCTCATCCTCCTTGTCTCCAGCCTGGCTTGGCTCCTTTGGGATGCTTTGTGATGCTTTGGATCACTTTTGGGATGCTTTGGGACGCCTTTGGAGTGCTTTGAAACAACTTTTGGATGCTTTAGGATGCCGTTAGGGTGGGAAGTCTCTGGGAAGTCTGCTCCAGGGTGACAAGCAGCCTCACAGCAAAGAAGTTTCTCCTGCTGTTCAGGTGGAACCTCCTGGATTCCAGTTTGTGCCCAGTATCCCTTGTCCTGTCTCTGGGCACTGGTGAGAAGACTCCAGACCCATTTTCTTGCTTCCCATCCTTTAGCTCTTGCTGAGCATTCCTCAGATCCCCTCTCAGGCTGCTCTTCTCCAGGCTCAACAGCCACAGGGCTCTCAGCCTTTCCTGCTCACAGAGATGCTCCAGGCTCCTCAGCATCTTGGTAGCCTCTCTGCATTCCCTCCAGGAGTTTCCCATCTCTCTCCAACTGGGGAGCCCAGCACCAGACAAGACACTCAGGCTGTGGCTTCACTGGGTCATAGAAGAGAGGGAGGACTCCCCCCTGACCTGCTGCTCACACTCTTCCTCACATCCCTCAAGAGGCCATTAGCCTTCTTGTCCACAGCATCCTCTAGACTTGGAGCATTTTTGCTTTGTTGCTGCTGCTGTTCAATGTAAGCATCCAACCCCCCCTGATGAACCTAAGGCAGTGTTGGGTGGTGGGAATGTTGGTAAGGAAAAAGATGATGTGGCTTTGGGGGGGTTTAAGAGAAAAAGTGTTTTCTGTTGAATCTGAGCCGGAGCAGCACTGGTTGGGAGGGTCAGGGGGGAGGAAGGGAGATTTAGCTGTGTGTCTGCAAGGCATCAGGAAGATGCAGGCAGAGAGAGGTCCTGCAAATGATGGATTGTCTACAGGGGCTGCATCCAGGGTGATGGATGGAGGTGGCCAAGGCTGTCTGCAGGCAGGCTGCGAAAGCTTCGTGAATGTTTTCATCCTGATCCCTGCACTTTGCATAACCCAAAACCCGAGCTCCTGTTCCCCCTCCAGACAGGGAGAGCCAGGCAGGGAAGCATCTGCCCAGAGAGAGACCGAAGCTGCAATCCTTCCACTCTTCCGACGCGGAGAAGCTCCGTCTCTGAAGCCCCAAACCGGGGCCGAGCAGTGGATCCTGTTGGCCATCATCTCCCTTCTTCCTTCCTCCTCGGGGCTCTTTCAGCCGGGCAGAGAAGGCCTGCTCCCATCACTTCCTATTATTCCCAAATAAAAAACAAATGTTGGGCAGCACAAGGCCTGAGTTCAGATGAGGGGAAAAGCCACAAATCTCTTGGCCGTCTGGGATCCTTTGTTTATCCCTGCACTTAATCCCATTTTTTTGGGTCTCCTGGGCTGGAGAGAAAGATAAATGAGGTGAGTCAGAAGCTCACCTGATTAACTTGGCTAATTCAGTGATTTTATTCCTTTTTATTTCCAAGGCTGAGTTGGAAGGGGGAGAGGAAGGAATTTGTGTACACAGAATCCCAGCCTTGGGAAGGCAGAGGAAAGGGGGTTTCGGTGTTCTTTTGGGGGGTTGTTGGTTTGATTGGGGCTTTTTGGTTGGTTGGGGATTTCTGGGTGTTTTGGGGTGATTTTTTGTGTGTTATTTTGTTGGATTTTGTTGTTTGGTTTTGGTTTTGGTTTTGTTTTATTTTGGTTTAGTTTGGTTTTTAGTTTGGGTTTGGTTTGGTTTCTTGTTTGGTTTAGTTTTGGGGTTGGTTTGCTTTGGTTTTTGGTTTTGGTTTGGTTTGTTGTTTTGGGTTTTTTTTGGGTTGGGTTGGGATTTTGGTTTGGGGTTTGGGGTTTGGGTTGGGGTTTTGGTTTGGCTTTGGTTTGGGTTTAGTTTGGTTTAGGTTTGGTTTGGGTATTTGTTTTGGTTTGGGTTAGGTTTGGTTTGGGATGGGTTTGGTTTGGTTATTTGGTTTGGTTTGGTTTGGTTTTGGTTTGGTTTTGGGTTGGGATGGGTTTGGTTTGGTTATTTGTTTTGGTTTGGGTTGGTTTGGTTTGGGATGGGTTTGGTTTGGTTATTTGTTTGGCTTTGGTTTGGGTTTAGTTTGGTTTAGGTTTGGTTTGGGTATTTGTTTTGGTTAGGTTTGGTTTGGGATGGGTTTGGTTTGGTTATTTGGTTTGGTTTGGTTTGGTTTTGGTTTGGTTTTCGGTTGGGATGGGTTTGGTTTGGTTATTTGTTTTGGTTTGGGTTTGGGTTGGTTTGGGTTTGGTTTGAGTTTGGTTTGGGTTTGGTTTGAGTTTGGTTTGGGTTTGGTTTGGGTTGGTTATTTATTTTGGTATGGTTTGGTTTTTTGATTTGGTTTGGTTTGGGGTTGGTTTGGTTGGGTTTGGGTTTGGTCTAGTTTGGTTTGGATTTTTTTTTTACATAGTGAGGATTTCAGCACAGAAATCCCTGAGTAAAGACCAGAGCTGTGTTGCACTTCAGTTTTGGCCAGAGCAAGCATGTCGTGCTGCCATCCCCAGCTCCACACTGCCAAAAGAGCAACTTCCCTCACTGATGCCCTTCAAACCTGGGCTGTAGGTGTCAGGCAGCCACTGCAGTCCCACAGCCACCCTCTTCCCTCTGCTTTTTCTCCATTAAAAAGCTAAAAAGAGGGACTTTTGCCCTGCTTTTTTTGAGGGATCAGCATGCTGGACTGCCGCAGCACTGTGGCAAGCCCAAAATCCTCCCCAGTGAGTTCAAACCATGGTGTGGAGTTCCCATGGGTGCTGCCTCTCAACCCAGCCAAGAAAATCCCCACATGTAGCCCAGGATGGGGGGATCCAGGACTTCTTAGGTTTTTTTCTTGTGTGAAATGCCAGCCCTGCAACAGGCAGGAGGATGCTGCCTTCATGTCTCATTCCTGCTGCTGGATCTGAATGAGAGATGGAAAGAAAATGTGCAGGGCTGACCCGGGACTGCCGGAAGCTTGGGTCTTGGAGAGGAGAATGGCTTAACTCTACTGCCCAGGCTGGTAAAGCCCTCCAGCCTTCCTGACTCTTAACACAGACTCATGTTTTCAGGCACCCTTGCACAAGCATCCCTGCAGGGGAGATGCAGCAAACCCCCCCAGTCCCAAAGGTTTTCTCCCAGACCTTATCCCACATGTTTCACCCCAGATTTTATCCCCAATTCCAGAGGGTTTATCCCAAATTTTTATCCCCCCATCCCTTGGGCACCTCTGCTCTTTTTCTGCAGATGATCTATTTTAATCACTTTATCTCCCCAGGTCCTCATTCCCCCCCCCCCCCCTCCCCCAAAACAGCCTGGCCCATCCCATCTGGTTTGGGTTAGGAGCCTGTCTGCCAAGATCATCGCTGGGGGACTGGGGAGGGGAGTTGGGTGGGGTGGGGTTTGCAAGTTCAGCCCCAAAAGTGAGCCACAGGAGCCTGGGGTTGCTGGTGGGAGCTCAGCCCCAGCTGCTTGCTCTGCTCATTGTGCCCCATCCGCCCCCATGCAGCAAGCTGCTGCCTCCAACATCTGCTTCCAATCGCTGCTTCATCTGACCAGGGCTGGGAAAAAGCAGCTTTCTGCTGCTGTTCAAGGTCTTAAAGGCAGCATGTGAGGACAAACTCCCACCACTTATGCCTGCTCTGGAGCCATCCAAGTTATACTACCCCCCTCCCACCTCCCCCACTCCTGCAAGTTTTCCCCTCAATGAAATACAAGCTAAAGGCTTTTTATTCCAGATATGCAAAATGGATTTGAGATGCTCTACAAGATTCATGCAATCAGAATAGTTTGGGTTGGAAGGGACATCCAATTGCATCTGGTTCCAACCCCCATGAGTTTAGGCTGGAGGTGAGGAGAAAGTTCTCCCCAGAAAGAGGAATTGGCCGTTGGAATGTGCTGCCCAGGGAGGTGGTGGAGTCCCCATCCCCGGAGGTGTTCCAAAAAGGCTGGGATGTGGCACTTGGAGCCATGGTTTAGTTGTCAGGAGGTGTTAGGTGTTAGGTAATGGGTTGGGCTTGATGATCTCTGAGGTCTTTTCCAACCTTATTGATTCTATGATTTTATTCTATGATTCTGTGATATGGGCAGGGGACACTTCCCTCCAGACCAGATTGCTCAAGGCCTCTTCCAACCTGGCCTTGAACACCTCCAGGGAGGGGACATCCACAGCCTCCCTGGGCAACCTCTTCCAGTGTCTCCCCATTCTCACTGGAATGGATTTCTTCCTAATCTCCAGTCTGAACCTGCCCTCTTCAAGCTTCAATCCATTGCCTCTCATGTTACCACTACAAGCCCTTGTGAAAAGTCCTTCTCAAGCTTTCCTGAAGGTCTCCTTTAGGTACTTTTCTTCAGCACGGAGCAAGCACAGTGGTCCCTGGGCTCTGTGGTGGATGAATGATGCTTGTACTGCAAGAAGTGGTTGGGGCCCTGTCCCTGGAGGTGTTTAAGCCCAGGCTGGATGAGGCTCTGGCCAGCCCGATCTAGTGTGGGGTGTCCCTGCCCATGGCAGGGGGGTTGGAACTAGCTGATCCTTGTGGTCCCTTCCAACCCTGACTGATACTATGATACTATTTGCATCTTTGCAATGCCTCAAGGATAAATCTGCATGGAGAAGGCAGATCTTGGAGCTGCCTTTAATTGTTGCCCGGTGTCACAACGGCCCCTGCGTGTTCAGAGCATCCTCGGCTCAGAGCTGAGGCTGGATGTGCTGAACGCAGCATTCCCACCTCCTCCCAGGGAGCCAACCTGAAACCCTTCCCAAGCCAGTCACAAGAGGGAGACAAAAAGCCAACGGCAGTCACGGATTGGGTTGGGAACTGCTTTTGGGGGTGGGAAAACCCCCCCCCACCAAAACATTCAGTGTTGCCAATGAAGGACAATATTTCAGCCCTTCTTGTTCTGGGAGTTGAGTAGGGAAATGGAGTGGACCCAACCAGCCCCTGGAATTTGATGTTCACAGGCTGAGCTGGAATTTATCCTCATGCTGAATTCAATCTGAGCAATCCATGAGCTTGACCCAACTGTCAGAACTGGGAGGATGGAGTCAGAGGCCATTTTTTTCCATGCACAAAACACACTTGGCCTCTGCTAAGGTGAATTTACAGCTCTGCAAGAAGCAGGCAGCATTGTTAAAGTTGGATTTCCAGCAGCTTGATCCCCTCCTGGACCCAGTGATGCTCAGCAGCATCCTTCATCCCCTTACCCTGGCAAGGAATGTGGCTCCTGCATGGATCCTGTTTCACGGTGCAGCATTGGTGCATCCAAAACCATCTTGAGCATGAAAAGCTGGGGAGAGCATGAAAGAGCTGCCTTTAAACCGCTCAGGATGTACTCAAAGTGCGGCTGCAATGAGCTGTGAAATCTCAGGGAAGAGCCAGGGCTCAGAAAGAGGAGAGGAAAATCTCTTCCAGAGGTTCAGAAGGCCCAAAAACTTGTATTTTCGTGGCCAAATAAAAAGCAGAGTGACTCCACAGCAGGAAAACTCTTCCACCCCCCTGCTGGGAGTGGGATTAAGCCCTGGAGAAACCTTCTGGTGGGGCTGGTTGCTAAAATTAGCCTGCAGAAAGCCTGGGAGATGGGAGGGTGAGGAAGCAGCTGAGTGGCTGGAAGAGGCTGAGCAGATTGGGGGCTTCACGTGAGGGCTCTGAGAGAGCTTCAGAGGATTGAGGTGGGGCAAATTTTGCTTTATTTGCCCCCAAACTGAAATGCCAGCAGCTGGCTGGACCTGCCAACCACCTGCCTCATGAGCCAATGGGGAGAATTAGCCCTGATATTAATAGCTGCCCTTGATTTCAACTTGCTGACACCGTGAAGATGGTTTTAATTAAAACTCGTTAGCAGCAACCTGCTGCTGAAAATGAGCGTGGCTAACCCAATTAACAGAGCCAGCTCCTTGAGGATGCTTCTCTTCCCAGAAACCCACCCTGGGCACACTGTAAACCCTCACCCCACTCCTCCTCTCTAAGGAGGGTGGAAATCCCCAAAGGAAAGCTGCAAACCTGGGGTCCTGCATGGCTTGGGGGTGCTGGAGCAGAGGGAGGGATGACTGCTGTGACATCCACCCCTCTACATGGGATCACTCCTCCTTGGGGATCTGTGGGCTGTGAAGTGCCAGCTTTAGAGCATGGAGTGGATCTTTTGGGTTGAAATTGGAGCTTGTCTCCTGTTGATCACCTTGAGGCTGGGTTGGGAAGCTCAGCTCTGGTGCAAGATGGGATTCCCTCTGTACAAAGCTGAGCTGGACCAGGGGGCTGATGCCAGGACTCAGCATCAGAGATGAGATCTGCTCAAGGAAACAGGAAACTCCCTCAAGCTGGAAAAAAACCAACCCCACCACGCATGCCAGTGGCATCCTGGGTCCCAAAAGTTGGCTGTGAGGGGTTTGAGCACCCCCAGCACCCCCACTGCTGGGCTTTTTTGGGTGTTACCTCCCCCAAGCCTGCCTCACGCTGGAGTCTCAGGCAAGAAGCAAGAATATGAATGGTTCCTTCTCCCCCTGCACCAGCCCCTTTGGCTCCTGCTTTGCCATCCCCCCCCAGCAGCAGCTGTTTCCTATTACCATAAAAGCTGACAAGAGGTGCAGGGCTGGAGCAGAGCCTCCTCTGGCAGCTAATTTTGACGAGAGGCAGAGGCCTGGGCCGGGTGTCTCTGATGGATTTCCGGGGCTGCTATCAGCCTGGGGTGACCTCCTCCTGTCTGTGTGCTGGACCCGCTCCCTGCGCTGGGAGGCTCAACATCACCACCTCCTTCCTCACTTGGGAATGGGCATGGGGCATCCTCAATAGGCATAGAAGCCTAGAGTGGGTTTGGTTGGAAAAGACCTCTAAGGTCAAGTCCAACTGCTGGCACAACACCACCATGGCCACTAAACCATGTCCCCAGGTGCCATGTCCCCATGGTTCTTGAACACCTCCGGGGATGGTGACTCCACCACCCCCTTGGGCAGCCTGCTCCAATGCTTGGCCACTCTTGCAGTAAAGAAACCATTTCTCAAGTCCAATCTAAACCTCTCCTGGTGCAGCTAGAGTTTATTTCCTCTTGTCCTCTCACTTGTTAGTTGGGAGAAGAGATCAACCTCCATCTCACTTCAATCTCCTTTCAGGGAGCTGGAGAGAGCAATGAGGTCTCCTCTCAGCCTCCCCTTCTCCAGACTAACCAACCCCAGTTCCCTCAGCTGCTCCTCACCAGCCCTGTTCTCCAGACCCTTCCCCAGCTTTGTTGCCCTTCTCTGGACCCACTCCAGCACCTCAATGTCCTCCTTGGAGTGAGAACTTCATGGATGACACAACAATGTGATGGTTAGACCCCAGATTGTCTCCCCTGCTTTTTGGGGGGTACCAGCTTTGCCTCCCTGCCTGTGCTTCATGGCCTGGTGTGCAGAGGATGGGATTGGGGCACTGGAGCTCCTCAGCTCCTGCTCATCAGACTGGTTCTCCAGACCCTTCATCATTCTCATTGTCTTTCCTCTGGACCTGCTCCAGCACCTCAGTGTCTTTCTCGGAGCAAATCAGGCACTACAAGGGGCACCTAAGGGAAGAAATGTTAGGCTGCTCTTGCCCACTGCCTGTTGATAAGCTGCTTACCCAGCCCTTCTCCTTAGGCCACCAGCAGCATCCTCATCCTCACAGAGGGACGCAGGCGAGCAGGTGCTGCTGTGCTTCAAGTGGGATGCTCACCCCCAGCTGGCTCTCTAGCTCTTCCCCAAGTGGACTTCTCTTCATGCAGGAGGTCAGCTGAAGTTCTGAGGCCAGCCAGCCCTCGAGGATTAAATCTCTTTATCAAGTAAAGCAAATAAATGGAAGCCACATCTTCTGGGTGCCCATCGATTCGCTTCCACTGCCCTGGGTAAGAGCAGCAGCACCACTTGAAACACAACGAGCACCCCAGTGCCCCCAGACAAATTAATGACCTCCTTCCCAGTCAGACACATTAAACATCATTTTGCAGCTCTGCCCAGGGACTGGGAGATGTGATTGAAGCTGCAGCAGCTGGAAAACTCACCGTGGCCCGGAGGAGAAGGAATCACCGGTGGGGTACAGGGGGGAGTAAAAGCAATTTGTCTTCAGCCTTGCTCAAGTAAGAAGCTCTTGTCTTGTTTCAGCTGGGTGTGGGTACATGAACATGTGTGTCGTGGCTCTGAGGTGGGTCAAAACTGGGGGATCCTGGGTCAGAAAAAGGCATTTTCTGGGAACATCCTCCCCAGTTTGGCTTGGCAGTGGTCTGCATCCTCCCTTTCTCCTGCTTCAGTTGAGACCATGCCAATTTGGTCTCTGTAGAAACTCCATGGCCAGCCTCATTTGGTTTCTTCAATCACAGCTTATCCATTTCAATTGTCCTTCATTAGCCAGTAATCAGATAATTGCCTTCTCTTTAACTTCAGCCAAGACTGTGCAGGCAGCTCCCCATCACCAGCCTCATTAGCAGGGAGATGCCATCCTTCCTCAAGGAACTTTCCAGCTCTTGCTACCCTCCCTGGCCCCTGCTGTCTCTTTCAACACCCAACCAGCAATGCCCAGATGAGACAGAGGATGAGTTGGGGTTGATCAGCTCAGCAATGGAGGGGTTAATGCACTTTTTCTTTTCCCCAGGGACAGCTCCCCAAGCCACACACACTCCTGTTTGCATTTGCCTAATAAAACCCACTGGTCCCAGTCCTGTTTAACATCAGCCAGAGCCCATTTCCATGTGCCTGACAGCTTCCAGGGCTGGACAGTACCTGGGTGTCCAGAGGAGGGAGGAGAACTCCTGCAGTGAGCTCCAGGCTTGGTTTTGTCCAAATTTGCTTCATTTTTTTTCCCTGGCAGTCCTGCCTCAAATTGCAAGGATGCTTCTGCAGAGCCTGCCTGGAAGCACAATGTTCCAAAGCACCTTCCTTCATCACCATCACAGCTCTTGCTGGACCCAAAAGCATCTTCTCCCACTTCTCCCCCACCCTTGGCAAATGACCTTCCTGCAGCCTGGCACTGAGAGGAAGGAGGATTTTGGGGCCAGCTGCCTCTTTGTGGTGATTTTAAGGAAAACAGCAGATTAAAATCTCACTGAGCTGCAAGGATTGAGTCCAAGTGCAACATCTGAATGGGGCCTTTCACACTGAACCCTCTTTGTGTGGCTGCTGTGACCTGGCTCTGTGCTGCAGGGCTTTCATGCCAGCCTTTCTTGAGTGTCAGGTTTGATTATGGGGACAAGGGTGGGTTTTCATCCAAGGTGTTATCAACAGACAGCATTCCTGGGAGGCCTAAGCTCTGCAAACCCAAGGTGAGCTTCTTCATCTCACCTACACTAGAAAGAGGAGTTGAAGTTCTTGAGGTCTGGCCAAGGGGCACACAGGTGATAAAAACCAAACAAGCCCAAGGTTGATTTGTCCTTGGGAGGCCACACGAGAAGCTGGGCTGCCCTCCCCCTGTCCTTGAATCCCTCTCCTGTGGCAGACTGACACCTTGGGAGCTCTGTCACCACTAAAATTTCTCCTGGAGCCTGGGAAGCATTATTCTGTCTGGACTCAAAGTGGCTTTGAAGGTTGAGGTGTGTAGGAACTGACTCTGGAATGGTGGTTGTCCTGCTCTGGGTGTTACTAACAGTACTGCCACCCCAGCCCATGCTCCAAGAGCCAAATTAAAAGCCCTGGTGTTTATATCCTTCTTTGGGGGGACAGATATTTTCCAAAGGCACCACTTTTTCCCCCAAACAGGCCCACTTTCTGGTGCTCCTCAGCCTCCCTGCATCATCCTAACTACATGCTCACAGATGCTGAACTCTCACTGGTTTTAGGGGCATGGTGGTGGATGCATGAGGCTCCCAGGACAATGTCAGGTTTGATCCTTAGGGAAAGAAACCCTCCTGTCTCACAAGAAGTCTGGCTCCAGTGGTGGTCTCAGGTCTGAGAAGCACTTGAGGATGAAAGGAGGGATAGAAGTGTCAAATATTATGTTAAATAGCTCTGCAAGAACTCCTGGATGTTTTAGGAGCACTGCCAGGCAGCGAGCTGAATGAAGCCAAACTCTTCCAGCCTATTTATTTTTTGAAGGCTTAATGTTGTTTAAACAGCAAGGTCAGAGCAGATAATGAGGCTGGGAGCTCCAGTGCCCCAGTCCCATCCTCTGCACACCAGGCTGTGAAGCACAGGGAGGGAGGCAAAGCTGGTACCCGCCAAAAAGCAGGGCAACAGGAGACAATCTGGGGTCTGACCATCACATTGTTGTGCCATCCATGATGCTCTCACTCCAAGGAGGACATTGAGGTGCTGGAGTGGGTCCAGAGAAGGGCAACAAAGCTGGGGAAGGATCTGGAGAACAGGGCTGGTGAGGAGCAGCTGAGGGAACTGGGTTTGTTTAGTCTGGAGAAGAGGAGGCTGAGAGGAGACCTCATTGCTCTCTCCAGCTCCCTGAAAGGAGATTGAAGTGAGATGGAGGTTGGTCTCTTCTCCCAACTAACAAATGATAGGACAAGAGGAAATGGCCTCAGCTTGGGGAGGTTTAGGTTGGACATTAGAAGAAAATTCTTCACTGGAAGGGCTCTCAACCACTGGCACAGGCTGCCCAAGGAGGTGGTCAAATCCTCATCTCTGGAGGTGTTTAAAAGATGCAGGGATGTGGTGTTGAGGGACTTGGATTAGCATCAGATTTAGAGTTGGAGAATTGTTGGACTGGATTATCTAAAAGGTTTTTCTCCCAACTCTATGCATAAGCAGGGCAGAGGTTTTGCTGCTCATAACCTGTGAGCTGCAGCTCCATGGCTCTGAGATGCTCCTTAGAATCATAGAATCAATAAGGTTGGAAAAGACCTCAGAGATCATCAAGTCCAACCTGTCACCCAACACCTCCTTATTAGCTAATCCATGGCTTCAAGTGCCATATCCAATCCCCTCTTGAACACCTCCAGGGATGGGGACTCCACCACCTCCCTGGGCAGCACATTCCAATGGCCAGTCTCTCTTGCTGGGAAGAACTTTCTCCTCACCTCCAGCCTAAACTTCTCCTGGTGCAGCTTGAGACTGTGTCCTCTTGTTCTGGTGCTGCTTGCCTGGGAGAAGAGACCAACCCCCACCTGGCTACAACCTCCCTTCAGGGAATTGTAGAGAGTAAGAAGGTCTCCCCTGAGCCTCCTCTTCTGCAAGGTAAGCAACCCCAGCTCCCTCAGCCTCTCCTCACAGGGCTGTGCTCCAGACCTCTCCCCAGCCTCATTGCCCCTCTCTGGACACATCCAGGTGTCTCAATATCCTTCTTGAATGGTCCAGGAGCCTCCAGCCTTCTCCTCCTACCTTGGGCCACCTCATCTCTCGGCAGCAGGGTACAGAGGCATAGCTTGGGGGACCCAGAGGCCTGGGAAGCAGCCGAGCCAGGCTGAGGTCACGCTTGCAAAGCTGCCTCCTGTCATTTACTGATCCTAATCAGGCTGCAATAAAACCTGTGATTGCACATCTCATAAGCGAGATCACAGGGAGAACAGGAAATGAGCTAAGTTAATCAAATTAGATGAAAGACAAGGGAAAAGGAGCCTGAAAATCCCATCTGGGGAACAAGTTTATTAGTGCCTTGCACTCCTGTGGAAGGTTTTTGATGGGGAGCACCGAAGCATTAACTCATCCAGGCAGTGCCTCGCAGCCACCGCACTGTCACAGGCAAGAGGATGAAGGTGAAGATCGTTTCCACCACCAAAGGCTGGCCCCTTTGAGCTGCACAAGAGAAAACCAAGACCTGTTTCTCATTGCTAGATTGTCCCTCTGCTAAAATTCAAATAAGCCTTCGATTCAGCACTGGTCAGGCCACACCTTGAGTCCTGTGTCCAGTTCTGGGCCCCTTAGTTTAAGGACATTGAGACTCTTGAACATGTCCAGAGAAGGGCAACAAAGTTGGGGAGGGGTTTGGATCACAGCCCTGTGAGGAGAGGCTGAGGGAGCTGGGGTTGCTTAGCCTGGAGAAGAGGAGGCTCAAGGGACACCTTCTTGCTCTCTACAGCTACCTGAAGGGAGGTTGTAGCCAGGTGGGGGTTGGTCTTTTCTCCCAGGCACCCAGCACCAGAACAAGAGGACACAGTCTCAAGCTGCACCAGGGGAAGTTTAGGCTGGAGGTGAGGAGAAAGTTCTTCTCAGAAAGAGTTGCTAGCCATTGGAATGTGCTGCCCAGGGAGGTGGTGGAGTCCCCATCCCTGGAGGTGTTCAAGAAGGGATTGGACGTGGCACTTGATGCCATGGTTTAGTCATGAGGTCTGTGGTGCCAGGTTGGACTTGATGATCTTTGAGGTCTCTTCCAACCTTGGTGATTCAGTGATTCTGTGATTCTCCTTCTTGGAGATCAAGAGGGAGTCTTTTCAGCCTTCCATCAGAGATCTCCTGCTTTTGCTCTGTGGTGAGACCTCTCCTCTCCCTGTTGTGGGTTACAAATGAAATGTGCAGGATGCATCTTTCCATCTTGATCTCACATTTGGTTGCCTCTTCCTGCCTTTCCCTGAATTTCCTTAACAGAAGGAATGAATATTTCATTCCATTCCTTCTGATGTTGGCTTCTCTTGCAAGTCACCACAGAAGCCTAACAAAAGTATTGTCTAAGCCATCATATTAATCCCATAAATTCCAGACCACCCAGCAACAGGCTTGACACTTGATGGTGGTTTCACCTTCCCCACTCTTCTCTGCTTTGGAGTCCTGCTGCTCCATATAGGTTCATTTGTGGTCAGTGGGTGAGAGCTGGAGTCTCCTGGAGGCTTCCCACAGCTTTGCAGATGCTGTGCCCAGGCTATATTTAGGAGCCTCAGAAGAAGACATCTCCACCAGGCAGCAGCTCCTCTTTTGGCATTTGGAAAGCTGGGTGCTCGCTCTCCCAAGAGCCAAGCAAGATGGTGCTGGTTTGAAGCCAGGCCAGGCTGTGTTGCTTCAGTCTCTGAGCTAAAAGACAAACATCTTGGACTATTGGTGTCACTGCATAAACCTGGTTGGTTTCCCCAGCCCTGTATCATAGAGTCACAGAATTGTTAGGGTTGGAAGGGGCCTCAAGGATCATCTAGTTCCGACCCCCCTGCCATGGGCAGGGACACCTCACACTATCAGGAGGGAGTCAGAGTCAGGCTGAGAAAGGAGAAGAGCTCTTTGGCAAAGGTCCTCATCTGCAGCTTCATTAATGCATCTAGGTTAATGTTTTAAGAACCAGGGATTCAGAGCAGCTCTTTGGCATCATTTCTGGTGGTGCCAGGCCTTGGGTTTCATCCTGTTGCAATCCCATCTAGAGCTCAGTTTGAAGGCCAGGGGCAGAGGAGTCAACTCTAGTCTTGTGCCGGTCCCACACATAGAATCCTGCAAAGCAACCAGGATTTAACAATGCCTGGAACACCTTCCAACCTCACCCAAGACCTTCTGTGCTCTAACCCACCATGAACCCACCCCAGCCAGTCCTTTAGCCTCCCCCTCACCTGCCTTAGCTCCATTCCCCTGCATGCAAAGAGCAGGGAAAGAGTTTGACTTGCAAATATTGTTTCAGTTCCTCATCAAGAGTTGAGCATTTCTGAGCTGCACCAGATTGCACTGGGGCTTCTCCACCCACCACCTCCACCTCCACTCCCTCCTGCATCACACTTGCACCCAAAGAGATGCCACCTGCCCAGTTTTGGGGGTGCAATGGAAATTGCAGCATAAGCCATGGACACGTTCAATTCAATGACTTGTCCTGACTTTGATCTCCCAATATCCAGGTCAAATATCTCCATCCCTGCCACACAGTTGCTGTGGTGCTGCAGTCCTGATGTTTTCCCCCTTTATGGCCTATTTAAGATGCAGAAATCCACAGAAATCACAGAATCATAGAATTGTTAGGCTTGGAAGGGACCTCAAGGCTCAGCCAGTTCCAAACCCCTGCCATGGGCAGGGACATCTCACACTACAGCAGCTTGCTCACAGCCACATCCAGCCTGGCCTTCAACACCTCCAGGGATGAGGCTTCCACCACCTCCCTGGGCAACCTGTGCCAGTCTCTCACCACTCTCATGGGGAAGAACTTCTTCCTAACATCCAATCTCAATCTACCCATTTCTAGTTTTGCTCCATTCCCCCCTGTCCTATTACTCCCTGACACTCTCAAAAGTCCCTCCTCAGCTTTCCTTAGCCCCCTTCAGATCCTGGAAGGCCACAATTAGGTCACCTGGGAGCCTTCTCTTCTCCAGACTGAACAGCCCCAACTCCCTCAGTCTGTCCTCATAGGAGAGGTGCTCCAGCCCTCCGCTCATCCTCGTGGCCCTTCAATCACTTCCAAGTAACCTGGCCAAGGGTCTTTCAATCTTTTGTTGTTGTTGTTTGGAGCATCTTTCTGTTGTGCTTTTTTGTTGTTGTTGTTGTTTCTTCCCTTTTTTTTCTGAAGAACCACCCAAAACTTTGTCAGAAAGTGCCAGCTCTGTCACAACTGAAACCCTCTGCAGGAAAGGGCTTTCAAATGAGCTTCCTGTTGCAAAAAGAGAAAAGGAGAAAAAAAAAGAAGAAAAGGTTTTTAGAATGTCCTGAAATTGTCAAAAACATCCTGTTTTGACATGCAAAGAAAATTGATCTTTTTGGTTGGGTTTGATTAGGAGGAAAAAATATATATCACTTTCTGAAAGAATGGAGCAAAGAGCCCCAACCCAAAGCAATGCAGCCTTCGATGATCTTGGTGAGCCCAGTTCTCAGGAAAGTCATTCTGCCCTTGTGCTCAGCACTGCTTAGGCCACCCCTGGAGTCCTGTGTCCAGTTCTGGGCTCCTCAATGTAAGAAGGACATTGAGAGACTTGAATGTGTCCAGAGAAGGGCAACAAAGCTGGTTAAGGGTCAGGAGCACAGCCCTGTGAGGAGAGGCTGAGGGAGCTGGGGTTGCTTAGCCTGGAGAAGAGGAGGCTCAGGGGAGACCTTCTTGCTCTCTCCAACTCCCTGAAGAGAGGTTGTAGCCAGGTGGGGGTTGGTCTCTTCTCCCATGCAAGCAGCACCAGAACAAGAGGACACAGTCTCAAGCTGCACCAGGGGAAGTTTAGGCTGGAGGTAAGGAGAAAGTTCTTCTCAGAGAGAGTTGTTAGCCATTGGGATGTGCTGCCCAGGGAGGTGGTGGAGTCACCATCATTGGAGGTGTTCAAGAGGGGATTGAATGTGGCACTTGGAGGCATGGTCTAGTAGTCATGGGGTCTGTGGTGACAGGTTGGACTTGATGATCTCTGAGGTCTTTTCCATCCTTGTTGATTCTATGATTCAATGATTCTATTCAAGATCAAGAGTGCCTTCAGACTGCTGTGTCTCTGCCAGGCTTTTACACCCACCTTAAATCTGTGTGTTCATGACACTCATTCAGAGCCTGGACGTCAGAGATGGGGGTCCAGGAGGCTGCTGAGCCCAGGGTATTTGCAGCCATCCACCACTTTTGGTCCAAATCAGAGCAAAAGCCTCAGCAAGCAGCCAAGTTCAGGTCAGGTCAGAGCAAAGAGAACTGGTGTGCCAAATGCATGTATTTTCTGAAGCTAGCAAATGGTTCCTTTGAGGGTTTTTTTTTTGGTAGAGAAGTCAACCCTGCTGTGCTGGCTCCACTTCTAAGCCCAAAATATCATTGAAAACTGAAAGAAAAACCCAACACCCAATGAGCATTTGGGGAAATGGCAAGGTGAAAAATGGATTGTCTGGAATTTTTGGAGGGTTTTTTTTTTGGCCAAGTTTTGTCCAAAAGGTAAATTATTCTGAGCTGCTGAATAGTTTCTTCCCTGTGCTACACCAACCTCCTTAAAACCTGCTTTCTTGGGGCCAATTTATGGACCTCACAGACCCAGCAAAGCTTACAGCATCCTCTCTGAGAGGTTTTTACCGTGGCACTTGGAGGGTTTTTGGTGGTAAAAGGGGATAAGAGCTAATGAGCTTTGTGATTTATAAGCCCTGACATACTAAATTCATTAAGAAAGAGTGGACAGCATGCAAATCTGGACCTAGGGAAGGAGAGCACATCACTAAGTGGATTTCAGGTGATGAATACCCAGGTTCACAAGTGATGAAACAGTGAAGCTATGGAAGGTGTCTGCAGTCACAAAGCAAAGTCTATTAAGCTGACTTGCTCTGGAGACTATTGAACAAAGCTCAGGAGAAAAATTGGATAAAATAAATGCTTTTGATTTCCTAATGTGTTTTGAGCCAAGGCCAAGGGCTCAGATGGTTTCCCGAGGAATTACGCTGGGTTGTGTGCAGGGAAATAGCTCTTTACACCAGAACAGTCTCTGGAGCTGCTGAAATGCATCCCAGCTGCGGGCTGTTGAAGTCAGATGTCACTGGAGTCTTAGCAAAGCCTTCCTCCCTCACAGATGCAAAAGGGCTTTAGTCTTCAGAGTGCTTGATATTAAGCAACAGCCCCAGAAAGCGGGGGTGAGGAGCTTCGGAGAGCCAAAAGCGCTCTCAGCCTGAGAGGTGTTGCTATAACTTGCAGTGCTCTGCAACCCAGGAGCATCTACTTGGTGCTGGAGGAGCAACAAGGTTCACAGAGTCATAGAATCATAGAATCAATAAGGTTGGAAAAGACCTCAAAGATCATCAAGTCCAACCTGTCACCACAGACCTCATGACTAACTAAATCATGGCACCAAGTGCCACGTCCAATCCCCTCTTGAACACCTCCAGGGGTGCTGACTCCACCACCTCCCTGGGCAGCACATTCCAATGGCCAACAACTCTCTCTGGGAAGAACTTTCTCCACACCTCCAGCCTAAACTTCCCCTGGCACAGCTTGAGACTGTGTCCTCTTGTTCTGGTGCTGCTTGTCTGGGAGAAGAGACCAACCCCCTCCTGGCTACAACCACCCTTCAGGTAGAATAGTTGGGCTTGGAAGGGACTTAAAGATCATCCAGTTGCAAACCCTCCCTGCCATGGGCAGGGACACCTCCCACCAGCCCAGACTGCTCAAGGACTCATCCAGCCTGGTCTTGAACACCTCCAGGGAAGGGACAGCCACAGCCTCCCTGGGCAACCTGTTCCTGTGTCTCCCCACCCTCACTGGCAAGAGGGGACCAGGAGGATGCTGCAGGAAAAATGCAAAGCTGTTACTGGAAAATGGGGCAAAACCAGCTGGGTTTGGGTGCCTTGAGGACATGAGCATAGACATCTGTGCCAGCTTTCATGCAGCAATGCTGCACCCCTCCAGGCAGCCCCAAGTCTCATCTCTTCCATGCTTTCCTTTGAAGCTTTGTTCTCCCCTCTCATTTATGTTATTATTTTTGTTGCCCCCCCCCCCCCCCCCCCCCCCCCCCGCCAACTCTCAGGCCAAACCATTTCTTTTGCCAACATGTTTCCTGCTTGCAGATGAGAGTGAAAAAGGAGGTTTGGGGGAAAGGAGGGGATCATCTGGACATTTCTGGGCCTCTGATAAAGGGCTGGGGAGGGTGGGGGTAGGGGGGCTGCTGGCAGCTCTGTCAAACCGCGGCTGCTGCTTTTGTGATGTGGGCTGTGTAATGTCCCATCTGGGAGGGAGACAAGAGAGCCAAACTCACCCACTCACATATTTTCCAGAGCTCTGTTACTGCACATATGTTCAGAGGACAGGAGAAACCTGTTAAAGAGATAACCCCACAGCATCCCGACGCCGTCCTCCTCCAAGGGCTGCTCTGCTTGCAGGATCCTTATGCTGCTCTCAGCCCAGGAGAGCAACAAGTCTTGCCAGAAGAAGAGAAAGGAAAGTGCTTGCTGGCATCTGGCCCATGTTAACACCATGTCAAAGCCCTGAAGCCACTTGAAATGGGCTGTGTAGGGAGAGAAGTGAGGTGAGATGAGGGGACAACAAGTGGGTCCCTGCGGCAGGTTGTTAAGGAGGTGGCGATGGCATCCAGTAGCTGCTTGTGTGCTCCTTCTTGGCACCAAGGGCCAAATCCTGCCCCTATTATGCAGCATTATCTCCTTTGTCCTGGAGAAAATGGCCTTTGGGAAAGAAGAAGGAAGTGAAGGGCTCACAGCAAAGCACCAGCACCCTTTTGCTGGGGGGAAATAGTCTGTCAGTGAGCTCAGCACAAGAAGATGAGGCTGAATAACAAAGAGATCATTAGTTGTCTCTCAGAGCAGCTTCTCTCAGGTCTGGGCTAAAATCCCTTCACCAGAAATGCTCTCCAAGAAACATGCATGCCCCTAAAACCTTGGAAAGCCCTTCTAGTTTGTTGGGATCCTCAACTGAGATTGCTAAATCCCAATTCCCAGCAGCCTTTTTGCCCTACATCCCTTTAGTTTGGTGACATAAAACCTGCCCCAGGAGATGAGAATTGCCCAGAAGTTTTTAAGGGATAGAAAAAAGAGGGTGGGAAGCATCAAGACATTGCAGAGAGCAAGCTGTGATGAATGTTCAGGGGATTGGAGGAGCCCCGTGGTGGGAATGGGTATGGCAGGGCTCACATCTCAGATGATGATGCTGAGGAGCTTCCATGGATGCTTTCCTCCTTGCCCGTGGCTATTTTGCTATGGATCTCTTCCTCCTTGCACATTCATACCTTAATGTTCACGGGTTTCCATGCTCTTCTGCAGCCTTTTGATGATGCAGATGGTCTCTTGTGGCAAATGGTTTCTAAACCTCATGAGTTCAGGAACTTTAAGTTCAGAGTTCAAGCTTTTAGTAGATCCAAATATTTGTCTTCTAAAGAAACTGAGTGTCCAGGGAGGCTGGAAAGATGCAGCCCTTGGATCACCTCTTTTCCTCTCAAGCTGTGGGTCACAGCGGTCGTGGCACCTGTCTTGATCCTATCCAAGAGGTGTCACCACAAGGCAGGACCTGGAAATGGTCCTTGCCTGACCTTGGAGGGGAGGAGGATGCAAATGTTTGCTGCTGGATAGCCCAGAAGGAGCTGGGAAACAAGGGCTTGGCAAACGGTTTTATCACCTCTACTCATCTCAGGGGCCAGATGCCAGACTGCTCAAAGGTCAGAGAGTTAAGAGATGGATGTTCAAGAAGGATCATTTGCAGCTCTCACTGTGTTATGGTGGAAAAATGTTCTTGTTCATCCAGTTCATTGTACACCAGGGTATAAGCCTGGCTGGCCTGGAGCTGGCAGCCACCTCCTCCTGGAGCGCCAAGACTCTTCTGCACTCATGCAATAGAATAAATCACTCAAGCTACTTGCATCACAGCTTGGTCTCTCTCCCACCTCAGCACCAGGAGCCTGGAGCCAAAAAGCCATCAGAATGGGGTGGCTGACCTGTGAGCCATCAGCCCTGTGTGGCTTTTGGGTCTTCAAGGACAGTGGTTTCAGAGCTTCTTTGCTACAAACCGTTAGAAGCCTTGCTGTGCGCTTCCCTTGCTCTTAACCAGCGTTAAATCATCTCCAGATGATCTTTGCACTTAGAGGACCTGTGCAAGATGCAGGTAATGCAAAAAACATGGAGGCTGCTCAGGCAAGAGGCTTGGATAAGATAGACTAAGCTCCAAGCCACCAGCTTTAAGAATATATCTGCACTTCAAGCTTAAACAGCATAAAGGGCAACCAGCACCAGAACAAGAGGACACAGTCTCAAGCTGTGTCAGGGGAAGTTTAGGCTGGAGGGGAGGAGAAAGTTCTTCCCAGAAAGAGTAATTGGCCATTGGAATGTGCTGCCCAGGGAGGTGGTGGAGTCCCCATGCCTGGAGGTGTTCAAAAAAGGCTTGGATGTGGCACTTGGAGCCATGGTTTAGCTGTCAGAAGGTGTTAGGTAATAGGTTGAATTGGATGATCTCTGAGGTCTTTTCCATCCTGGTTGATTCTGTGATTCTATGGTAACACCAGCCATGTACCAACCCCTTGCTGCTCTCTCCCACACTGAGCATCCATCAGGGAGCTCATGGAAGGATCAGGGCTCCATAAGCCTCAGCTCAGTGAGTTAAATCCTGCTGACCACCAGTGACAGCTCATATCTACCCTCAGGAGCTGTTGCCAATAACTTAAATGAATTGGCAGAGGAACACTGGCAATGAAGCTGGGACCCACCACTTGGCTACTCTGGTGTTATGTGGCTGCAGTAGAAAATGACACCCAGGTTTTCTTGAAGTCATTCCTTTTGATCATGATAACTTCAAAGATGCAACAATAAAGGGCAGGAGATGCTGGGCTGGGACACCAAGCCCCATCTGTGCTGCTGGGAGCAAACCCACCCCATAATAAATTTATCATGGCTCACACAAGCAGCAGTTAAAGCTCCTGATTTGCCATATCAGGGCCAGATACTTGCCCATTTAGTATAGAGTAGAGTAGAATAGAATAGAATAGAATAGAATAGAATAGAATAGAATAGAATAGAGTAGAGTAGAATAGAATAGAATAGAATAGAATAGACCAGGTTGGAAGAGACCTTCGAGATCATCATGTCCAACCTATCACCCAACACCATCTTACCAACTAAACCATGGCACCAAGCACCCTATCAAGTCTCCTCCTGAACACCTCCAGTGATGGTGACTCCACCACCTCCCCAGGCAGCACATTCCAATGGGCAATCACTCTCTCTGTGTAGAACTTCTTCCTAACCTCCAGCCTAAACCTCCCATAGCACAGCTTGAGACTGTGTCCTCTTGTTCTGGTGCTGGGTGCCTGGGAGAAGAGACCAACCCCCACCTGGCTACAATCTCCCTTCAGGGAGCTGGAGAGAGCAAGAAGGTCTCCCCTGAGCCTCCTCTTCTCCAGGCTAAGCAACCCCAGCTCTCTCAGCCTCTCCTCACAGGGCTGTGATCCAAACCCCTCACCAACTTTGTTACCCTTCTCTGGATACCTTCCAGCAAGTCAACATCTTTCCTAAACTGAGGGGCCTAGAACTGGACACAGGACTCAAGGTGTGGCTTAACCAGTGCAGTGTACAGGGGCAGAATGACCTCCCTGTTCCTGCTGGCCACACTGTTCCTGATGCAGGCCAGGATGCCATTGGCCCTCTTGGCTGCCTGGGCACACTGCAGGCTCATGTTCAGCCTACCAGCGACCAGCACCCCCAGGTCCCTCTCTGCCTGGCTGCTCTCAGCCACTCTGACCCCAGCCTGTAGCACTGCCTGGGGTTGCTGTGGCCAACATGCAGCACCCAGCACTTGGATGTGTTCAATCTCATGCCGTTGGATGCTGCCCATGGGTGCAGCCTGTCGAGCTCCCTCTGCAGAGCCTCTCTACCCTCCAGCAGATCAACTCCTGCCCCCAGCTTGGTGTTATCTGCAAACTTACTGATGATGGACTCAGTGCCCTCATCCAGACCATTTTTCCATGGCAGCACATCTGAGGTGCTGTGGGAAGAATTCTCCCTTCACAAACCTCTCACAAACTCCCTGATCCAACTCTGCATTCCCCAAGCTCCTCAAGCTCCACCTTTGCATCCCTCATCTCTTTGGCTTGCTTTGCACATCCGTCAATCCTAGCTCTTTGGAGCCCTGTTCCAAACATTCACAGCCTCAGATATCGCTGGTTTGCTGGAAGAGGAGTAAGAGCAGCCATTAATAAAAGGGTTTCAGTGCTTTTTCAACAGCATCAATGGGAATTAGCAGAACATTTTCACATCTTGTGCTGCAGGGAGCAGGGACTTTCTGCAGACGAAAGCAGTGTCCTCGGATGTGCAGATGTTCCAGATGTTCTAGGGCTCTCTGCTATGCTAATAGTGAATGAAAGCAGCTTATCAGCATCCAGTGGGTAATTACAACCTAGCATTTGTTCCCTTAGCTGCCTCTTGTGGTGCCTGGTTTGCTCCAAGAAGGGTACTGAGGGGCTGGAGTGGGTCTAGAGAAGGGCAGCAAGGCTGGGGAAGGAGCAGCTGAGGGCTGTTCAGTTTGGGGAAAAGGAGGCTGAAGGGAGACCTTCTAGTTCTCTCCAACTCCCTGAAAGGAGGTTGGAGTGAGATGGGTTTTGATCTCTTCTCCCAAGGAACAAGTGATAGGACAAGAGGAAATGAGCTCAAGTTGCATCAGAGGAGGTGTAGGTCGGCCATGAGGAACAATTTCTTCCCCTTGAGGGTTGTCAAGGCCTGGCCCAGGCTGCCCAGGGCAGTGCTGGAGTCCCCATTCCCAGAGGAGGTTCAAAGCTGTGTAGGTGTGGTGCTGAGGGGCACGTGTTTGTGGTCACCTGGCAGCACTGAGTTACTGTTTGATCTGAAAGGTCCCTTCCAACCAAACAATCTGATGATTCCAGGAGTCTTAATCCACAGCTATCTGGTTTGGGAGCTGGCACGAGGCATTCTTTGCATGCCCCTGGAATAGCTGCTGAAATCTGCTCCGGCAGCCTTTGATGTCTGCGCTCTCCAGCATCATCTGGTTTCCGCTCGACTTGTCTCCTCAGCTCAGCCCTTTCATTCCAGGAGCCTTCTCCCTGATGCCTCCTCCATTCCTTCTGACTTTGTGCAGCATCTGGGGAGCTCAGCACGTGCTCATGAGGGCAGCAGGCTATTAATTGGACAGTAAGTGGTGGGCCATGTCCAAGGCCATGGCACGTTGGATTAATTACTGAGTGGCTAATAACAACCTCCTGCCCCTGGTATTTATAGAATAATAAAACCCATCCATGACACTGGCCCCCACATCTGGTGAAACTGGCAAACACATTTTCATTTACCTCCCTTTCTCCAGCCTGCTAACAGCTTTCAGATTTCCAGGGGGACAAGTGGAGGGCTTGAGAGCTTATGGACATGCTGCGAATGGCTCTGGAGTGAGGGGTGAGCTGAGATTTGCACTTCAAACAGGACACCAAACCTCAATACTAGAATAGAATTGAATTAATTAGGTTGGAAAAGACTTCAGAGATCATCATGTCCAACCCATCACCCAACACCATCTTACCAACTAAACCATGGCACCAAGTGACTTATCCAGTCTCTTCCTAAACACCTTCAGTGATGGTGACTCCACCACCTCCCTGGGCAGCACATTCCAATGGCCAATCTCTCTTGCTGGGAAGAACTTCTTCCTAACACCCAGCCTAAACTTCCCCTGGCACAGCTTAAGACTGTGTCCTCTTGTTCTGGTGCTGGTTGCCTGGGAGAAGAGACCAACCCCCAGCTGGCTACAACCTCCCTTCAGGGAGTTGTAGAGAGCAAGAAGGTCTCCCCTGAGCCTCCTCTTCTCCAGGCTAAGCAACCCCAGCTCCCTCAGCCTCTCCTCACAGGGCTGTGCTCCAGCCCCCTCCCCAGCGTTGTTGCCCTTAAATGTATTCCCCCCTCTTGTCCCAGTAGTCCTCCTGTCATCCAATGTGGTATTGTGGGTTTGGGCTAGAAGTTGGGGGTTTGGTGTTACATCCCTGTAGCCATCAGTATTTATAAGTCCCAGGTGAGGGATGAGGGGCAACACCTCCACAGGTGGTGTGCATGAGTGGCCTGGGCCCTATATAAGGCACATACCAGGCTGGGTGTCTGTTGGGAGGATTGAAGAGAAATGTTTCCAGGTAGGTCTAGGAGGAGATGACTTCTTGCATTAGGAAAAGCTGTACAGGACTCTAACTTTTGAGGGGTTTGTAGATGTCCCTGCTGTCTGCAGGGGGCTTGGACTAGTTGAGCATTAAAGATCCCTTCCCTCCCTGCCCCCCAGCCCACTCCTTGATTCTGTCTTGTGGAAACCCCAAGGAAATAGAAGCCTGTGTCCAGTATAGCATGTGCTGTAGTTTTCTGTTGTAGCTGGGTTCCTCCAGAGCAGGCTTGAAGGTTCAGAATGCCTGAACTGCTTATCTCCAGGTCCAAGCTCCCAAGTAACCTGAAAGCAAAGGGCTTGGAGGACATGGTGGAATTGTAGGATGTTTGCCTATACCTCTGAAAGGATTAGCTGGCCAAAGGGGTGGACTTATCATAGAATGGTTTGGGTTGGAAGGGACCTCTAGAGGTCATCTAGCCCAACCCCCCCTGCAGTAAGCAGGGACATTCTCGACTAGCTCAAGTTGTCCATAGCCCTGCAAGACTGCCCTTGAATATCTCCAGGAATGGGACTGCAGCCACCTCCCTGGGTGAGCTGTTCCTGTGTTCCAACAACAATCTCTTCTAAAGGATTTGGGGGAAACCTACCCCAGAATGTGGTTTAGGACTTGTAGGGATAGTGAAAGGTTCATAAGCAGGCAGCCAAACTCCTCATTGCCCAGAAGACTGCTAATAATGTCCCCTCTGTCCAAGCTTCTCTGCACACATAGCTGGGAGGGCACATCTAACCATCTTTTCCCCCTCCCCTTCCTCAGACAACTGCTGCTCTCCAAGATAGAGCCCCAGGTTGTCTCCATTCCAGCTCCACACGAGCGTCAGTGGCCTGGAGGAAGTTACATCACGCTGCAGGCATCGCCGGGCGCAGGCGAGGCACTGAAGGTATGTGCTGCTCCTCGGCGCCTTTGGCCATGGGCCAGAGTCCCCCCTCCATGCTATCAAAGCCTCTCTGTCTTATCACCCTGCTGGGAGGGCATGATGTCATGCAGCCCCCAGAGCAGGAGCCACGGGAAAGTTGGATGTTTCCATCATCCTTCAGCTCTTAGCTGCAGTCTGGCTGGCCCGAGCAGAAGGCTTCCTATGGCTGTTCATAAAAGCTTCTCTTTGGAGAATCAGGACAGAAATAGCCTCTCTGTCTAGATTCTAGGGCCCTGCTCTGGCAGGGGGATTGGACTTGTGCCCAGGTGGCCAAGAAGGCCAATGGCATCCTGGCCTGCATCAAGAATAGTGTGGCCAGCAGGAGCAGGGAAGTCATTGAAGCTCTAGGTTGTGAAGGGGAGGCTCCAAATCAAGTCAAAAATTCATCTGGAAATGTAGCACAGGCCATGCAAGGGTTCCAGAAGTGATGAGGATGATGGCACACTGAATCAGGCTGCCCAGAGAGGTTCTGGAGTCTTTCTCTAGAGAGAATCCTGCCTGGATGTGATCCTGGGTAAGCCACTCTGAGTGACCCTGCTGTAGCAAGTAGATTGGACTAGATGATCCTTTCCAAGCCCTACCATGCTGGGATTCTGTGATTCTCCTCTGCTGCTCTGATCAGAATTTGTTTCTGGCTTGCAGGAAGCTCATGAGCTTGAAGACCACCAGACACAACCATGATCCATGGAAGAAGGTGGAAAACTACTTCTTGAGCAGTGGAATGATGTCTTTTGGTGGACAGTAAGACCTCATCTAGCCCAGTAAGTGTGAAGAGCAGCAGGATGAGGTTCACATGGGGCACTGGGGAGCACTTTACTGTAATGTTGGTCCTTTGAGTCTTCCTGTCTCAAATCCTCTTTCATCTGATGCCTTTCCCCACACACACACATACTTGTCACCACTTCTTCTCCCAGCTCTGGAGACATCTGCTTTGCCCATGGCCTTGAGAACTGCCGAGGGGAGGGCAAGGAGAAATGTCATGGCTCTCTCTGCCTTGAAACAATAACTGCTGAAAACATCTGAACCAGACATCATTCTCCTTTTCAAGAGCCCTATCTGAGCAGCTCCCCAAATGCTTGGCTCTGGCTTCAAAGTTGACCATTCTGCTATAAATAAAGAGCATTTCATTAAAGGGGGGAAGGGGAGGGGGAAAACTAAAGGAGAGAAATTAGCCCAAAGAAAAACCCCCCAAGCCTTCTCCAAGCAGAAGCTTAACCAAAGCCAGATAATGGGGCAATGGGGAGGTTTATTTTTATCCACACAGGTCCACGTGCTCTTTATCTGCTGCTGTAATTTATCCCCATAAATTAGGTTCATGATATTAAAGTGCCATTAGAACCCCTACCTACCACAGAGGGAATGCTGGTGGGGTTTCAGCCAGGGCTTTGAGATCTTCAGATGAAAGGGACAACAACCTTGACCACCAAACCTGTTGCTAATAACTCAATCCAGGCAAGAACTGCTGAATGTGGAGAAAGCGTCTGAGGATGAAGCTTAATTGGGACTTAATTGGCAGATTTGTACCCATTAGGATGATGTTGGCTGTCCTGAAGCTGAGTTTTAGTCATCTTAGCATCTGATGGTGTGGAATTTTCTTCAGCTCCTGCCTTACCACTGTAGCACCTTTGTCCATCAATGTGCCCAGAAGTTTATTTCACAGAATCACCAAGGCTGGAAGAGACCTCAAAGATCCTCGAGTCCAACCTGTCACCACAGACCTCATGACTAAACCATGGCACCAAGTGCCACATCCAATCTTCTCTTGAACACCTCTGAGGATGGTGACTCCACCACCTTCCTGTAACTTCCACGCCAAGTGGTTGCTCAGACTGTACAAACCTTTCTCCACCTTCTCTTGTGTCATCTCTTCTTTTGCACTGTTTAAACCATCTCCATCCAGGGCCTTAAATCACTATGGTGTGATGGGGAAAAGTTCCCTTAAGCTTCTCCCAAATGACAGGGCAAGAGGAAACAACCTCAAATTGCATCAGGGGAGGTTTAGGTTGGACATGAGGAACAATTTCTCACCAAATTAGTTATGGTTGGAAAAGACCTTTGAGATCACGGAGTCCAACCATTATCTAGGTCTGCCAAATCTGGTGCTAAACCACATCCCTTGTTTCTGGCTCTCTTCAACATAGACACCTTAGCTGGGGATTTTCCTCCTTCAGTCATCTCTCTGCTGCCTTTGGTTGAGGAGCACCTTTGACTCTTCTACTTTTCCCCTTCAGTGGTGGCAGCTCAGCCTCAAATGGATGTTTCGTGGCTGGATTTGCACTGCTTGACCCTGGTGTCAGATTCTATTGATTTCCACAGGGGAACCGCACAACTTCTGCTCAAAATGCATCTTCCTGAGCTCATTGTGGTTTCCCATGACAATGTGCAACCCAAGGAGGCAGGAGACCTCCATGCTTCGCCCTTTCCATCTGCATACAGCCAGCACAGTGCCACATGAGCCTCCTGCTTTTCAGTTCTACCTCTGATCTCTCCTAAACCTGGAGAAGCCCTGGGGATCATAACCCTGTCCAGATGCCCACATGAAGCACATCCACCACTCTCTCATGCTGGCTTCTTTGGAAGGCTATAAGTAGTTCCTAACTGGAAGCACAACCTGGGCTATTAATACCCAATGCACAGAGATCCTGAGTGATGCTCTCCAGAAGATTGGCTCTCTGCAAGCCTGCCCATCAGCAGTACATGCTCTTGCTGCCTAAAATAGGTGCCCTCTTTACCTTTCTTCTTCTTCTTCCCCAAGCTACAGAGCACTGTGGCACCAGAAAGACCAAACATGGCCTCTGTGCTGTGGTGCTCAAAGCAGCAGCAAGTGGTGCTTGGAGGAAGGGCACTGCTAGACAGTGGGGATTTCCAGTGACTCATATCTAGTACCAGAAATGCTTGAAGATGTTGAGGGAAAAGAGAGACCAAGTGCACTGGGCTGGTTTTTACCTGCAGCCACCTGCTTATCAGAAGTGCCTAGGGTAGAGCTGGGGTTTTTCTCTGTATAAAAGCTCTCTTTTCTTCTTTTTTTCTTCGAGTGCATCACAGATGTGGCTGTGAAAAGCCCCAGGAGCCGTGGAACATGCCCAGCCCAAAGTGAATGCTGATGTCAAAGACTTACTGAGAACTTTGCCCTTCTGTTAGCCTCTGCCTCCTCCAGCACCTCAAAGGAGAAAACCAAAAATGGGTCAAGATGGGCAAAGAAAGTCTGGGTTGGCTCCTCTGCACACCAAGCATTTTTCACCTTCTCTTCACTCCCCCCGAGGCTCCTGTTCAGCAAAGTCATCATGTTTTCTTTACCAGAAAAATACAGTTCCCTCTCTTTAATTTAATTAGAGCTGCCTTTGACCATGGCCTTCAGACCTGGAAGATGAGTGCCTCAAACTGGGGGTTGCTCCTAACCCCAGCAGCTCCCCTGCCTCCTCAGGGACTCTGTGTGGGACAGACAGGAGATTAGTGCCTGAGAATGCCTCGTCCAGCCCGAGTGCACGGAGATAAGAGATAAAAATACGTCTGCCTTGGGTATGTGCCTGCTCTCCCTTGCTGCTGGAGCTTGTAATCTGCTTCTGGCTGGGCCACAGGCAGGCAGTCAGCGCCACCTCTTGGTACATGGCCTGCTGTCTCTGCTTATTGCACTCCCACGAGCATCTCCATCTCACCACTGCGGGCACCTTTACCCCCCGCTGCAAATATCCCTACTCAGCTGCTCTGAGTGGGGATCACTGTGGGCATCTGCAGCCTATGATCCTGGGCACTCCACTACTGTGGGCGTCCCAATCCCACTGCTAGGAGCATCACACTACTGTGGGCATCTCGCTGCCATGCACATCTCCATCCTGCCGCCACAGGCTTCTCCATCTCACAACTGGTTAGAATAGAATTAACCAGGTTGGAAGAGGCCTTTGAGATCATGGAGTCTAACCTATCACCCAGCACCATCTAATCACCCATGGCACCAGGCACCCCATCTAGTCTCTTCCTAAACACCTCCAGGGATGGGGACTCCACCACCACCCTGGGCAGCACATTCCAATGGCCAATTACTCTTTCTGGGAAGAACTTCTTCCTAACATCCAGCCTGAACCTCCCCTGGCACAGCTTGAGAGTGTGTCTTCTTGTTCTGGTGCTGCTTGCCTGGGAGAAGAGACCAACCCCCACCTGGCTCCATCTCAATGCCATGCACATCTCCATCCCACCACCACAGGCTTCTCCATCCCACAGCTGTGGGTGTCTCCATCTCAATGCCATGCACATCTCCATCTCAGCACCACAGGCATCCCATTCTTGCTGCTGTGACCACTGCATGGATATTTTCCACCTCCCTTCTCCCTGTGGTTTCTCTGGAGGGTTCAGGCTCAGGCTATGATAATATACCTGAGGTCTGCAAAGCATTAGAGCAAGGCTCTTGTCAGATGGATGAGCTCATCGGGGAAGCAGGCCAGACACATTTGTTACCAGGGAGAGAAACTACTTCTTGCCCTGACCCACTTCTAACTTGCTTTGTCTTTGTTGTTATCTATCAGCACCTTCCTCACTCATTTGGAGCAGTTGCTTAGTTCCTGTCCTTGACCACCCTCTCTCCTGCCTCTTCAGCAGCTGCTGAAGGACCTGGCATATCAGGGAGAAAAGGAAATATTTCTCCCAAGAATCTGTTCTCTCTTAATGTCACAGCACTGAGGAATAACAGTGATTTCCAAGCAAATTAGCTCACCCTGTCATGGGTGGAAAGCTTGGCAAACAAGATGGGTTTCCTTCTTTCTTTGAAGGAGGATACCCTCTGAAAATCAAGGCCAGGCTGCTGTAGGAAACCAGAGAGTGAGGCTCTGCCTGATCTCGCTGATATGTGGGCAGAGCTACTTTCTTGGAACACCTGAACAGAGTCACTTTGCTGCAGAGACCTCAAAAGACATCCAGTCAGTGAGCTTGTGAAGCTTCTGCTTCTCATAGAATCAATAAAGTTGGAAGAGACCTCAAAGATCATCAAGTCCAACCTGTCACCCACCACCTCATGACTACTAAACCATGGCACCAAGTGCCACTTCCAATCCCCTCTTGAACACCTCCAGGGATGGGGACTCCACCACCTCCCTGGGCAGCACATTCCAATGGCTAACAACTCTCTCTGGGAAGAACTTTCTCCTCACCTTCAGCTTAAACCTCCCCTGGCACAGCTTGAGACTGTGTCCTCTTGTTCTGGTGCTGCTTGCTTGGCAGAAGAGACCAACCCCCACCTGGCTACAACCTCCCTTCAGGTAGTTATAGAGAGCAATAAGGTCTCCCCTGAGCCTCCTCTTCTCCAGGCTAAACAACCCCAGCTCCCTAAGCCCTACAAGGAGAGGCTGGTGCTTGAGGCCTCTCCCCAGCCTCATTGCCCTTCTCACCAGGGTGCTGTTTCCAGTAAATGCTCTGTTGATTCCCCATAGACTTTGTAAGAGACAGAAAAGGTTCCAGGTCCAAAGAAGGGCTCTGTGTGTAATTCCTGCTTCCTGGGGCTGCAACTGTACCTGCAGAGAGATACTCCTTACCACCACCCTCCAAAACAGATCAACTCTTCAAACAGCTGAGAAAATTAGAAGGAAAAGGGCTGATGGGTAGATGGATGGAGCCATCTGTGTGCAGCCTGTGATGGTGAAGCAAGAGCAGATCCCAACACACCTGGAAATCAAAGATGCCTCCTGAGAGTTTAAACAAGTCAGCTCTCTACACTCCTGAAAGGAGGTTGGAGCTAGGTGGGGGTCAGTCTCTTCTCCCAGGGAGCAAGTAATAGGGCAAGAGGAAATGAGCTCAAGTTGCACCAGGAGAGGCTGGACATGAGGAACAATTTATTCCCCAAAAGGGTCATCAAGGCCTGGCACAGGGCTGGCCAGGGCAGTGGTGGAATCCCATTCCTGGAGGGGTTTCTAAGCTATGCAGATGTGGTGCTGAGGGCTATGGCGATAGTGGTGACCTGGCAGTGCTGGGTTAACAGCTGGACTTGTTCTGAAAGGTCTCTTACAACCAAACTGATTCTGTGGTGCTGAAACCCCACCTGTGCAGGTAAATCCCTGCCTTGTTCTCCTGAGCAACCTCACACTGCACCCTGAGCATCTCTGTGGGCTCTGCTATCATCCTGTCTCTCTGTTCTCCGGGTCACTTAGAGATTTCAAAAGGGAGGTTCAGGCTTGACATGACCATCTGTGCATGCAGCTTAGCTCACATCCGACCTCAGGACAGGCATCAGCATGCTCTGCAATAGGAGGAATCACACTTTTCCTGGGTTTTTAACCCTTTTCAATAAGAAAACAGCTGCCAAAACGAATCTCTGGCAGACAGTGACCTCCTGTGCAAAGCACATGGTTGGTGCTGAAGTATTTTTGGCAAGGGGGCTGGGTTTGAGAGCTTGTGCACTCTTTCATCCTTTCCTCTTGGAAAGAGGAACAGATCCCAACCCAAGCAGCTGCCTTTAGGAATTCTGATAGCTAATGGTTTTGACAGGGCAAAAACATCTGGGTTAAAGAATACAGAGAACCTGTGGACAGAAATGAAAGGAGGGGGGGAAAGTTTGGAGTAGAGACCTGGGCTTGTAGAAAATAATATCTGAGGTCAGTGGTGAGATCCTGAAGGGTTGAAATGCTCTGAGCTTGGCTCCCAGGAGGCTGTAACATTAAACATGAAAAACAGAAGATGATCAACAAGGTGCAGAAGGCTGGGGAGCAGGGGCAGCATCCCACGAGGAATAAAGTTGCCAGGGTGCAAAGGTTAAAAGCAGAAAGCCAAGGTTCATTTCAGGATGTTCATAAAGCAACACATTGTGCTTTGCATGCCCAAAGCTGTGGGATTTTGCAAGCCAAGAGCTGGGAATGTGATGGAGTTTGATTTTTTTTGTCCTTGAGCTCTAGGACTGAGTCTCTGGGCGACACTTTGTGGTTTGCTGAGATGGAGCTCGCTGGTTCCTCGTGATCCCAGCTGCCTAATTCATAACTGGGGGATCCTCTTGAATATAGGAAAAGAAATCTAATTCATTAGAAAAATGAATGAGTGAATGGTTTGGAATCAGCCAGAGGCACAATCCCTTGTGGTACAAAGTCACCACTTTCCCCCAGACCTCGGCTTCAGCCCATTTTTAACTACTGATGGCACACACCAGTGCTTCTATTTACACACACCCATCCTCCTAGTCACAAGGACAATGTGTAAGGATAAGAGATTGTAGAAGGGGAAAAAAGACCTGAACTCAGCACTGACCTGGAGCACGTAGCTAACCCTTTCTTGGCTTAATTTAGACCAAGCGTAGGTGTGTTCCAGGGGAGTATTTGGATCCCTAATTAGGAGTAATGATGCAAAAGGAAGTGAAAGCAGAGTGAAAATGGATCAGAAAAGAATTAATTGGCTAATAGTTGTCTTCAGAGCATTGACTTGAAGCTATTCTTGGTCCTCCTTGGGCTGGAGGGAAGCCAAGGAGCAGACTCCATTGCAAGCAGTGCACTTCCAGTGTCATTGTTGGGTTGCTTTTCCGTGTGGCTTCAGTTCAGCATTTAGTCCTCAGACCCTCCAGTGAGCCTTAGCTGGGAAAAAAGTGAACTTCCTATAGGAAATCATTGTTTTGTCCTCACAAAGGCTGAAAAGCCCAAGCCAAGCAGGGGAGGATCCACAGAGGAATAAATATGGGAGAATCACTGCTCCTAAAATGCTGAAGTGTGTCCGGAGAAGGGCAACAAAGCTGGGGAAGGGTCTGGAGAACAGGGCTGGGGAGCAGCAGCTGAGGGAACTGGGGGTGTTGAGCCTGGATAAGAGGAGACTGAAGGGAGACCTCATTGCTCTCTACAACTCCCTGAGAGGAGGCTGGAGTGAGGTGGGGGCTGGTCTCTTCTCCCAAGGAACAGGCAATAGGATAAGAGGAAGGGGCTTCGGGTTGCAGCAGGGGAGGTTTAGATTGTACATTAGGAACAATTTCTTTGCTGTGAGAGTGGTCAGGCATTGGAACAGGCTGCCCAGGGAGGTGATGGAGTTCCCATCCCTGGAGGTGCTCCAAAAACATGTGGCCATGGCACTTTGGGCCATGGTTTAACCAGCATGGTGGTGGTGGTGGGTTGATGGTTGGACTTGAAGCTCTTTGAGATATTTTCCACCCTCATGATTCTGTGATTCTATGAATTCTATCATCCTGTGATCCTTTATTTGTTGGCTGCTCACTGCAGCCACTGACCTCAGACCTGCTCATGATCCTGAAGGGCTCTGGAGGTTTTCCAGTGTGTGCAGTTTCAGCCGACAAGCTTTGGCATCTAAAACGTTGTGGTTTTTCCCCCTCCCTTCTTGGCTTCTCCTTTGGGCTGGAAAACAATGGGGTCAGATCAGTCTTGGAGCACAGGGCTGAAGCCAACCTTCACTTTAACACACAGAATTATAACATCAGTGGCCAGAGGTCACATCCTGCTGTCTTTTCAAAGATAACTGCAGCCCCTTCCCCATTTCCCCAGTTCCTTATAAACCTGGCTTGACCCATACCCCGTAGCAGCGAGCCTCCACAGTGCAACAGCTTGGATTAGTTACAAGCTCTTCAGATGAGCTCCAACTCATATTTCATATCATTTCCCACCAGCACCCCCCTGGCTGCAAGATTTGGGTTTGTCACATTTGCTGGAGACCGAAGCACACAACCATGTTTTATTCATTATCTGTCGTCCTCGCTGCAACAAGCACCTGCAAACCATTTTGGCTCTAGGCTGGATCAACAAGGCTTCATTAGGCATGACACTTTCTCCCCAGCTACATTTTCTCCTTGCCCTTCTTGGCTGTAAAATTGCCTGGAGATCATCACCTTGGATGAAGGCAGGATCCCCAGACCCCAACGAGCTAAGGTGGAGAATAGGGATGGAGGGAATTACGCAGCCCGGATGGTGGTGAGCTGAGGGATGTGGAGTTATTTTAGCCTTGTAACATCCAGAGGAAAGCTGAGCTCTGCTTCATTCCCAAGGGGAATGGAGGAGCAGAGGTTTGCACCACCTTGTACAGGGAGTTTGCACATCACTGGGAGCAGGCCTGAAGATTCAGACTAGAGAGAAGAATTTTTTTACACTGAGGGGGTTGAGACCCCAGGTTGTCCGGAGAGGTGGAAGATGTCCCATCCCTGGAACCACTCCAGGTAGGGTTATCTGGGGCTCTGAGCAACCAGTTCTGGTTGCAGATGTGCCTGCTGACTGCAAGGGGGTTGAAGTGGATGAATTGTAAAGGTCCCTTCCAACCTCAAACCATTCCATGTTTCTTTGGTTTAACCAATAGCTGACACTGGAGCAGTGGTTCAAAGGTCCCTGTCTGCTGCAGCCTCAACCTTTCCTTCTTGCCAGCTCTTCTCTCTTGGCTACTGAATATTTATTGGATGCAAAAGAGAAAACCATCACCAGGAGAGAGAGAGAAGCTGTTTTCCATGCAAAGTTCAGCAGCTCAAGGTGAGCTTTGGAAATAAGGGAGAGAAAGGGATCCCACAGCCTCTCTGGACAGCCTGCTCCAGGGCTCCAGCACCCTCACACCAAACAAGTTACTTCTCCTGCTCAGATGGAACCTCTTGGGTTCTAGTTTGTACCAGCTGCCCCTTGTAATGGAAGAAGGAGCATGGTAGGAGCTGAATCCACCCCTTTTAGGTGTGCTCTTGATAATTTTGCTGGAAATAAATGAATTTTGAAGCTGCTGAGGAGGGGAAAGGGTTTTTCATCCCTTCTGCCTCACTCATTACTAAGCTGTCTGTGCACAACAGAGTTTTGTCATTGTGCAGCTCCAGTGGTGCTTTGCCAGGTTAAATATCAGCCCAGCCTCTGATTAGATGCGTCCCTGGGGGCATCCCTGGATTTTGCTTTTAACCCCTCATCACTCCCTGCCCTTCCCTCCACATCTCCTGGCCAGGCCTCCCTGCCCTTTCCTGTTATTGTCCTGCTTGCCTCTGATAAGATTAAATATGTGCCCTTCACAAAAAGAAAAGAGAGGGCTTTCCCTCACCCCCTGTGCCTTATTGTCCTTCAAAGACATGGAGAAGACTCAATCCTGCTCCTGAGTCCTGCTCAGAACAGCTTTTGATCTGTGGGGCTTTTTTCCTTTTCCCATCCAGCTTTTCACTCCTTAGCACCTTCAATTCCTTCTCCACAGGGCTGCTCTCCATCCTTTCATCCCCAGCCTGGATTGATTCCAGGGGTTGCCCTGACCCACTGTGTAGCCTCATAAGATTCACACAGACCAACTCCTCCAGCTTGTCCAGGGTCCCTCTGGATGGGTCCTACCCTTCAAGCATGCCAGCTGTGCCACTCAGCTTGATGCCTTCTGCAACCTTGCTCAGGAACAAGTTAGAGTGGGAAAAACAATCCCCTGTTATGTTATCACTGAGCTGAAGAGCTAAAACCTCCTTTTCTTTCCTCACTGCTGACTGCAGTAGTTTGAGGGACAGCAAAGCCACTTTGGCCTCATCCTGCCTCTCTGGGCAGCGTCCAAAATTCCTCAGCTAAGGTTTGACTGCTGTTGGAGCCCTCAGTGGGTCCTGCTGATCTTCACAGGGGGCTTGGAGCATCTCCACCTCTTTCTTGGGTGCCTTGCAGAATAAATCCCCCTCAAAGGGGCAGCCCAGCACTGTGTGCTCTAAGCCAGACTGGAAATCCCAATTCCTGTCCCATCAGAAAGCCCAGCAGAGTGCACTGGGGGAAACAAACAAAGAATAAAACCCCAAACCAGTAAAACTGGTGCAAAATGCCCTTTTTTTTTATTTAATAGAATAGAATAAACCAGGTTGGAATATCACCAAACCATTTCAAATCACCTGGCTGCTCTTGCTGTGCCTGGTGTCCTAAGCCCTACGAGGAGAGGCTGAGGGAGCTGGGGTTGCTTAGCCTGCAGAAGAGGAGGCTCAAGGGAGACCTTCTTGCTCTCTCCAACTCCCTGAAGGGAGGTTGTAGCCAGGTGGGGGTTGGTCTCTTCTGCCAGGCAAGTAGCACCAGAACAAGAGGACACAGTCTCAAGCTGTGCCAGGGGAAATTTGGGCTGGAGGTGAGGAGAAAGTTCTTCCCAGAGAGAGTTGTTAGCCATTGGAATGTGCTGCCCAGGGAGGTGGTGGAGTCCCCATCCCTGGAGGTGTTCAAGAGGGGATTGGATGTGGCACTTGGTGCCATGGTTTAGTCATGAAGTCTGTGGTGACAGGTTGGACTTGATGATCTTTGAGGTCTCTTCCAACCTTGTTGAATCTGTGATTCTGTCCTCAGTGCAGGGTGGTGCTGTACTCAAAGCATCTCCTGGGAGGCGTCACATCTGGTACCCTTCAAATCTTCCTTTCCCAACCCTGGAAAACTTTTACCTTCTCCAGTTCCTCCCCCAGAATCACTGTGAATTTTACAACAAATTCCTTTTCTCCCAGGACAAAGAGCACAACCTCCTCCCCTCCTTCCATTCCCCCTTGCTCCCCAATTAACCCATCTCTCCCCCAACCCAGAGGTTTAAAAACAACCAAGAAAGCCTCCAACAACCAACCCTCAACATCTAATACTCCCTGGAGGGATTTCCAGGGCTTGACAGCCTTCAATAGGTTAATTTTTCAAAGTGGTAAGTTGATATTTCTGCATAAAATGCACATCTGCAGGGTAAATGCTATTAAGTGCTGGTGAATTATGGTCCCAGAGTACAGATCACTTCAGCCTTAATGCTATGAGCACCTTCATGGCTTTATTTATTTATTTATTTATGTAAAATGGAGTTGCTGCTAATTGCTTCCAGATGATCCCTTTTTATGATTTCATTTTTATGTATCTCTCTCTCTCCCTAAGCTGTTCTTATTTCCCCTGTTCCATGCACAGTGCAGCAGGGAAATGCCACTTCATTTAAGCCCCCCCGTGGGTTAGGTTTGGTCTTCATGGTGTTGTCAGCACCAGGTCCAAGGTTGCCCTCAGCCCTAAGCCAAAGAGGAAGAAAACTTGGGAAATTCAACTTCTTTTCCACCCCAAATCAAGGGATTGGAGTCCCACAGAATGGTAGGGGTTGGAAAGGACCCCTGGAGAGGTCCTGCTTTGGCAGGGGGGTTGGACCTCATGATTTCTTGGGGTCCCTTCCAACCTCTTATACACTGTGAGATCACCTAGTCCAGACCCCATGTTAACACAGGTTGGGTTGCACAGGCTCACATCCAGGTGGGTTTTGAAAGCCTCTAGAGAAGGGGATCTCCACCACCTTTCTAGCAGCCTGCTCCAGCACCCTCAAAGTAAAGAAGTTTCTCCTTAACTCTAAGTGAAACCTCCTGGGTTCTAGTTTTTAGCCTCTGCCCCTTGTCCTATCACCTTGGGCATACTCAAACGACTCAGCCTGTGCCTTGGAGGCCCTAAACCCATTTGAACATCAATCCAAGCCCCACTGAAGTGATACTTTTACATCCAGGATTTCATATATCCAGCGATGGGCGTCTCAGGAGAGCCTTGGTTCTGCCTTTCTGCCTTTTCAAAGGGCAGAAAGTGAATGAAACCTCCTCAGAGGAAAACCAACAAACCCCTTCTGAATGGTTTTTTTTCATTCCTAGAGGAGCAGGAGATGGGAGTGATGCTGGTCCTTGGAGCTGTCTCCTACCAATTTGGAGGGCTGCTCTTAGGAAATTCAGGTGCTGCCCCCTTAGAGCTGGTTGTAGCACGGGGATATCACCTTGCAGCAATAAGAAAGGGATTCCTTAGGAAAATTGGAGCTTGATAAAGTCTCTGGAGCTGGAGAGGTCAAGCACTTCACACAGCTCTGGTGGGAAAGCAAGAGGGCAACGTGCTGCAGAGCACAGCTTTGGAAAAAATAGAAGCAGAAGGTGCTGGGTGATGGAACCTCTGATTTACAGCCCCTGGGTTTTATAGCCAGGTCTCAGGGGTTTACAGTAGAGCCCTGAAGCAGCCCAATTAATGAGTGTAATGAGAAGTCCAGGGCCTGCTGGAGGCTGCTGCTTAATTAAAGCCTAGATCCCAAATTCTGGACATGCTTAGGTGCACCTCTGCTGTCTGTAATGTGATTAATCTTGACACCAGTGTAAGAGAGGACAAAATATGGCCCAGAGGATGGAAATAGAATACAACAGAATAGATCAGACCAGGTTGGAAAAGACCTGTGAGATCGAGTCCAACCTATCACCCAACACCATCTGATCAACTAAACCATGGCTCCAAGCACCCCATCCAGTCTCTTCCTAAACACCTCCAGGGATGGTGACTCCACCACCTCCCTGGGCAGCACATTCCAAGGGCCAATCTCTCTTTCTGTGAAGAACTTCTTCCTAACATCAATAAGGTCTCCCCTGAGCCTTCTCTTCTCCAGGCTAAGCAACCCCAGCTCCCTCAGCCTCTCCTCACAGGGCTGTGCTCCAGACCCCTCCCCAGCTTTGTTGCCCTTCTCTGGACATGTTCCAGCAAGTCAAGGTCTTTCCTAAACTGAGGGACCCAGAAATGAGACGAGGAGAATTCTACCTCTTGCTGGAGTTCAGATCAGGTCAGGCTGTTAGGGGCTGTGCTGGGTCTAACATTTCCCTTCTTCCATGCAAAGCCAGAAGAGGTGAAAGCATCTGGCTCCTAGACACAGAGAAAAAGGGTTTGGCCACGCAGGGCTCGCTCGGACTGGAAGCTCTTCATGTGAAGGGCTGCACTGCCATCTCCAGGTCTGGCTGTGCAGCCTGTCTGCAGGCACAAACATCATCTCCGGTTCGTTCTGCAATTACAGCGTTCTTATGGGACTTCTTTTTTTAACCCCTGACTCCTTTCCCTTTCTTTTCATAATTTCGTGCTGGGGAAGAAAAAAAACCCCATAAATAAATCCAATCTGATCTTGCTGCTTCAGCAGATGGGACATGCAGATGCTCACATCAAGGGTAGGACAAAGTGATCCACCAGCTGACTGCTCCCATCCCTTTCTGTGTCCCTTGGGGGAAATCGACCATTTTCCAAGAGAATCTTCAGGGTTTTTTTAATGGTTTTCCTTTTTCTTTTTAAGCTGAGTGCAGGAAGTGCTGCTGTGCCTGTGTGCTCCTCCTCTGGTGCCTCCACCTTCGAACTCAGGTGTTCCCCCCATTTGTTACCCACACCTGCTCTGCTCCTGACAGGCACTTCTGCTGCATGAGGGGTTGGATGAAGCCTGAAAACACATCCACCCACTCATCCATCTGGGCCACTCAGGTTAGGAAAGATGTTGAGTTGCTGGAAGGTATCCAGAGAAGGGCAACAAAGCTGGGGAGGGGTCTGGAGCACAGCCCTGTGAGGAGAGGCTGAGGGAGCTGGGGTTGCTTAGCCTGGAGAAGAGGAGGCTCAGGGGAGACCTTCTTGCTCTCTCCAACTCCCTGAAGGGAGGTTGTAGCCAGGTGGGGGTTGGTCTCTTCTCCCAGGCAAGCAGCACCAGAACAAGAGGACACAGTCTCAAGCTGTGCCAGGGGACGTTCAGGCTGGATGTTAGGAAGAAATTCTTCCCAGAAAGAGAGAATGGCCATTGGAATGTGCTGCCCAGGAAGGTGGTGTAGTCACCATCACTGGAGGGGTTTAGGAAGAGACTGGATGGGGTGCTTGGTGCCATGGTTTAGTTGATTAGATGGTGTTGGGTGATAGGTTGGACTCGATGATCCCAAAGGTATTTTCCAACCAGCTTCTATCCTATCCATCCCTCCATTCTTCCTTCCCTCCCTCCATCCTCGCACAGTGCATGGCTGCACCATCCCAGTGTACCCATGAGATGGCACTGGAGACGCAGCTTTTGGGGCTTCTGCTTGGACTTGATGGACGAAGCTGTTTCTTTTCTTGGGGAGTAAAAGTACTCCACTTTTAGGGGCGAGGTCCCCAAAGTTTATTGCTGTTGAATATCTGATGTGGGACTGGGGTTACCTTTCATCCTGGGGAGCCAAGTGAGGTGTGGAGCAGCTCATAAAGGTGTTGGGAATCAAAGAAACTGAGCCGTGGACCTTGCTGGGATAAAGAGAACTGAGGAGCAATTTGCAAACTCTCTGCTTCCCTCCAGCCCCTGCTTTTAACCAAGGAGCTGCCGGGCTGAGCTATCCCATACTCTACCAAGCTATAAAAGATCATTAATTACACCAGCTGACAAAGGAAGAGGAGGAGGGAATATAAGCAACATGCACTGCCCCACTGGCTGGTGGCCAGGAGATGACAGCACCTGACCACAGAATGGCCAAGAGGCACTGTTTGTTTCTTGGTGGTGGGTTTGGGCTTGTTTTGAATTGAATTAAAGCTGTGATAATAATGCTAATTTATGGTGTTTAATTTCATCTAGAAATGTCTCCCATTCATAGTTAAGCTTGGCCTTGAGGGAGATGCCTGCCTGGAGTCAGTGACCCAGCTGGGGGAGAGAGCTTCGTCCTTGCTAATTGGTGGGAAGCTGAAGTTGGGGTAGAGCCTGCCCTGCTCAAGCAGCTAATTCAGCATCTTGGGGAAGCCACAGAGTTACAGAGGGAGTCCAGGAGGAGAGGTAAGAAAAAAAAGCTCTGGGTTCCTTGTACAGCTTTGTTGCTAAACATGAAATACTCTGCTACTGAGGGAGGGAAACCTCTGTGTGTGCTCTGGGAGCGAGAATCAGCTTATTTCCTACACATACTGCAAGAGAGAGAGCTTTGAAGAAGCTTTCACTGCTTCTTGAAGAAGAAAATGTTATTGAGGGATTTTACAGGGGTTGAACGTTCCTGTTTTGTGAGTAAACAGTCACCATCCCTGGAGGTGTTCAAAAAAGGCTTGGATGTGGCACTTGGAGCCATGGTTTAGTTGTTATGAGGTGTTAGGTGTTGGGTAACAGGTTGGACTTGATGATCTCTGAGGTCTATTCCAACCTGGATGATTCTATGATTCAATGATCAAACCCAGGGTTAGAATCTGCAGTGGCCTTAAGGATAGTTAAGCAAACTGTGCTTAACTTTTTTGCATTGGAGGTGTTTAGGAGGAGGCTTGATAGGGAGCTTGGTTGCATGGTTTAGTTGATTAGGTGGTGTTGGATGTGATGATCTTGAAGGTCTCTTCCAACCTGGTTTATTCTATTCTACTCTAGAAAAGAGGGAAGTCCTTAACCTTCAACAACTGCAAAGGGTTAAAAAAAATAGGAAGAGGGGGAAAACAAAAAGGAAAGGAGAAAAAGGGGAGGGGGGAAGGAAAAAAGGGAAAACATATAATAATTAAAACCCAATTGAAACCCATCAGGCAAAAAAGAGAGCTTGGTGTTTGGTGGTGGGTGGCAAATGGGTGGCTGTAAGGGAAGGACATGTCTCAAAGCTGTGATTTGGAATTGCCAAGCCAGAAAGGCTTGCTGCAAAGGCAAAACACAGCTGAAGCAGGAGGCCAAGCAGCTCCCTCACTGCTGAGCCTCAGTACTTGTCTCCTCTCCCTGGTCAAGTGCCTGTTTTTTCATCACACGATTGACTCCGTGGCTGTTTTGTTCGGGCTGAAAGACAGGAGCGCTTGCTGGAGGAGGCAGTCAATGCAGAGGTCCTGGGGCCTCGAGAAAACAAGGATTAATAAGAGCTTTGCTGCCTTTGAGCTCTGCACCCAAGTCAGCCCTGAATGAAGGCTTTCCTCTAGGATGCAAAGCCAGAGCTGCCCATTTCCTTTGGGGTGCCTGGAAGGGAAAGCGGGGTTGAGATCCCTGAGTTGTGAAGCAGCCAGCAGTGTCTGGCAGCTGAATTAGAGAACTGGCTGCTCAGGGGGGAACCACCCTGGTCCTGAAAGATAAAGGGCTGTGTAACCTGCTCTCCTTGTGCAGAGCATGCTCAAGGGCTCCCCCAGTTCCTGCTTCTGCTGCTGTGTGCCCACCTTGTCCCCAGACTGTTTGATGCCTTCAGCTTTCAAGGCCTCTTCCACTAGTAACAAAGGCCAACACAACCTATGAATGCACAGGAATACATACTGTGAGTTAGTCTAGGAGCTTTGTCAGAAAAGAAAGCAAATCTTCAGGAAAAGAAAGCAAATCTCCTGCATTTCATGTGTTACTGGGGGGGGTTATTGACATGTAAGAGCAGTAATGGTGCACCTAAGCTTGGTACCTGGGAGCAAGAAGCAGGTAATCATTCCAGTACCTGAAGGGACCTTATTGCTTTCTACAACTCCCTGAAGGCAGGTTGTAGCCGGGTGGGGATTGGTCTCTTCTCCAGGCAACCAGCACCAGAACAAGAGGACACAGTCTCAAGCTGTGCCAGGGGAGGTTCAGGCTGGATGTTAGGAAGAAGTTCTTCATAGAAAGAAAGATTGGCCATTGGAATGTGCTGCCCAGGGAGGTGGTGGAGTCACCATCACTGGAGGTGTTTAGGAAGAGCCTGGATGGGGTGCTTGGTGCCAGGGTTTAGTTGAGTAGATGGTGTTGGGTGATAGGTTGGACTCGATGATCTCTGAGGTCTTTTCCAACCTGGTTAATTCTATCCTATCATCATCACCATCTCTAATTCTACAACTGGTGACGACTCCCCACTGGGCAGCACTTTCTGTCTGTCATCAAATCTCTGATGAAATCTTTAGGCATGAAATATTTAGCCCTGCTCCCAGCCCAAGTGCACGTCGTGTTAACGCGTCAGAAGCTGCCTGGAGACAGCATTAGGGTGGTAATTTGAAAGCGAGTGAAGTGATAATGCCATGCACACTGCTTTTGTGAGCCTGCATTAATGCAGCTTTGGCCAGGGCTGGGCCATTGACAGCAAATCGACTCCCACTAAGAGTAGGAGGGAGGGTGGCTAAAACTGGGGCGGGGGGAGGCAGAAAATAAAGCATATTGACCAGGCAACTGCAGCGCCTCAGTAGCCTTTAATCTATTATTGCCCTTGATGGGGATGTTTTAATGCAACTTTACTGTCAATTGCATTTATAGTGGCACACTCCTGCCTGCTGGGGAGCGCTGGGAAAATGGCAGAACTTGGCTCATGCTGTTGCTTAGAGCTCATAGTTATTGATCGTGGCTGGGCTCAGGAGTCTGGGTTATAATTATTTCATTAAACCATTTAATGGTTATCAAATATGAACCCTTCTACTAGTCCATTTAGGAAATGTAGTGAGCTTGAAGTTTTATTGCTAATCCATGTTGATCTTATTTTTCTGAAGCTGTCCAATGCTCCCAAGTGGTCTGCCAAAAGCTCTTGGAGTATCGATCCCAGGAGAGCTGCTCTCCTCAGCCCCGGCCTCTCACGTGGCGCAGGGAGCTGGGGTAGGTTGTGAGTTAGCCTGAGTTAAGAGATCATCTTAATAACTGCACACCTTGGTCACCTCTCTGACTTGTTTTTGTCACAGTGGAGTCACTCCCAGGCTGTCACAGTAGAGAAGACACTCAGGCTCTTCCCTTATGAAAGACATTTCAGATTTAGCCCTATGAGGAGAGGCTGAGGGAGCTGGGGTTGCTTAGCCTGGAGAAGAGGAGGCTCAGGGGAGACCTTCTTGCTGTCTACAACTCCCTGAAGGGAGGTTGTAACCAGGTGGGGGTTGGTCTCTTCTCCCAGGCAAGCAGCACCAGAACAAGAGGACACAGTCTCAAGCTGTGTCAGGGGAGGTTTAGGCTGGATGTTAGGAAGAAATTCTTCCCAGAAAGAGAGATTGGCCATGGGAATGTGCTGCCCAGGGAGGTGGTGGGGTCACTATCATTGGAGGTGTTTAGGAAGAGACTGGTTGAGGCACTTGGTGCCATGGTTTAGTTGCTTAGATGGTGTTGGGTGATAGGTTGGACTCGATGATCTCAAAGGTCTTTTCCAAGCTGGGTAATTCTATTCTATTCTGTTCTCAGATCCAGTGGGGTTGGACTGGATGACCTTTAGAGGTCCTTTCCATCCCAAACCATTGTGTGATTCTATGATTCTAAATCCTCTGAATTCCTGTTATCTTCACTTTTCCTCCTTGTGAGTGGCAGATGAAGTCAGGCTTCAATTCCTGTAACTGAAAAGCCCCATAGGAACCAGAGGGAGTGCAGAAATCCCAGGGACTCTCATCAGCTGCTCCAGAGCACGCTGCTGCCCTCTCTCTCACCCAAGTACCTTTCAAGCCAGGCAGACTTCACGTTTAAGACGTGGGAAAACTGGATGAAGCCAGGTGCAGGGAGCTAGGGAGGCTTTGAGGGAGCACCTTGCTATGCATTTGTATTCCAGATCCATTGAAAGGCTGTGTTTGCTGGCCCCTTTCCATTAAAACTCTGGATGCTCTGGAAAAGCTCTATCTTAATTCGAACAAACTGATTCCTTGGGTTTGGGGTGGGGTTTTTTTTCCCCCTTTCCTGTGGGCAGGCAATAGAGTTTTCTGCAGAGTCCTTTATCAGTATTCTGTGCTGCCTTCTGGCAGCTGCTCATTTCGTGTTGCCTCAACCTGTGCTGACCTCATTTTCTATCACAGAGCAGTGAAGGATTTGGTAAAAATTAGTTATATTAGTGGCTCCCGATCCAGGCAGTTTATTTGTGATATGACAAATATTTCAGCCATTAGGATCTTTCCATCTCTTAGCAGCTTAAATGCACTCACTTATATTCCAAATCACTGCTTAATTTAAAAGCCTATTTGGCTAGATTGTTGCAGGCACGAAAAAAAAACACAGAACACTTACCCTTTCAAATAGGCCCTGTAGCACAACTGGAGTTGTGCCTGTGATTGGATCTCTCCCTCCATAACTTTACACTCAGACTAATCACTCCCAGCACAGCAGAAGCACATCAATTCCACAGAGGAAGGGGCAGACGCCACGCGAAGGATGTGGGGGCCGGATCCCTGCCTCCTCCCCTCCCTGCGTTGAGTCAGTGCTTTGCTTTCCCCCACCTGCCCTGAGCATAGATTCATAGAAAGGTTTGGGTTGGAAGGGACTTGAAGATCATCCAGTTGCAACCCCTCTGCCATGGGCAGGGACACCTCACACTAGTTTAAGTTATGGGCCACTCAGTTTAGGAAAGATGTTGACTTCCTGGAGCATGTCCAGAGAAGGACAACAAAGCTGGGGAGGGGTCTGGAGCGCAGCCCTGTGAGGAGAGGCTGAGGGAGCTGGGGTTGCTTAGCCTGGAGAAGAGGAGGCTCAGGGGAAACCTTCTTGCTCTCTCCAACTCCCTGAAGGGAGGTTGTAGCCAGGTGGGGATTGGTCTCTTCTCCCAGGCAACCAGCACCAGAACAAGAGGATGCAGTCTCAAGCTGCGCCAGGGGAGGTTCAGGCTGGATATTAGGAAGAAGCTCTTCATAAAAAGAGAGATTGGCCACTGGGATGTGCTGCCCAGGGAGGTGGTGGAGTCACCATCATTGGAGGTGTTTAGGAAGAGACTTGATAGGGTGCTTGGTTGCATGGTTTAGTGGATTAGATGGTGTTGGATGATAGGTTGGACTCAATGATCTCAAAAGTCTCTTCCAACCTGGTTTATTCTATTCTATCCTATCACTACCAGCCCTTGTCAGAAAGTCTCTCCCCAGCTTCTCATAGCCCGCTTTAGGCTGCTCTAAGGTCTTCCTGGAGCCTTCTGTTCTTCTTGAACAGCTCCAACTCTCTCAGCCTGTCCTTATAGGGGAGGTGATGGGATGTGAAAGTTGTTTCCTACCTTGCTATGTGTGCAAGGGCATAAAAGCCACTGCAGAGCTGGGAAGGGCAAGAGGGCTAGCAAGCCACTTCTGCCAATCAAGCAGGCAGCAGGTATGTGCTGTTGTGATGCTTGGAGGAGCTTCCATATTTCTTCCTTTCACATTTTCCCACCCATGACTTCTCAGCTCCTCTTTGACATCACTGTTCCACCTAAAACTGGGGAGCAAACCCATCCTTCCTCCTGTCTTCCTGGCCATTGAAAGCCATTACTGGCTGGTGAAAGTTATTACAGCACCAGAGTTTTCTCTTCCTGAGCTCTGAGAGGAGCTTTCTGTCTGTGTACTGCATCAGCTTCCACCACTCCAGCTCTGAAACTGGTTCCTCTGCTGGTCTCTAATGGACAGGTTTAAATTCACAGGCAGCAGCTGTTTAAAGGCAGCAGAAGGGAGCACTGCCAGAGAGTGGTTTTTATCAAAAGGATGAGCTCTTGTTTAATGGGTTGGGAAGAACCCACAGGTAGGTTGTGTGATGTGTTTGCTGCCTTCTCTGCCACCCCTGTTTTACCCTCCTGTAGGTCTGCAAGCCTGCCTGCCCCTGGATCTCAGCTGGGACTAGATGCACTAGTCATTTCCCTCTGAATTTTAGGAGATGAGACTCCAGGGCTGAGGTTTATTTATGAGGAAGAAAGGACCCACAGATTAACTCAGCTAATGTCTCCCTCTGGAACTCTGTAGAGGGAACCAGTTCCATGTCTTAACCCAGGGGCTGGGTGTCATTTTTTGCCCTGGTTTTCCCAGGCTTCCTCCCAGTTAAGTAGCAGCTCATCCAGCCTGCTCTTAAACACCTCCAGGGATGGGGCCTCAACCACCTCCCTGGACAACCCATTCCAGGGCTTCACCACTCTCATGGTGAAGAACTTCCTCCTCACCTCCAGCCTGAATCTCCCCACCTCCAGCTTCATTCCATTAGGTTATGGCAGAGGATTCTGGTAGGTTACAGCAGAGGTTCTGACCAGCCTGATCTAGTGTGAGGTGTCCCTGCCCATGGCAGAGGGGTTGGAACTAGATGATCCTTGTGGTCCCTTCCAACCCTGACTGATACTATGATTCTGACTGCAAAAAAGAGATTATCCTAAGGCAACTCAGCCTTGATAAATTCTCCTCCACCTTTCACCATTGAAGAGTTATGATGGAGACTTATTTAATTGCTCAGGGAAACAACAGCAACAAAAAAAAAAGGCTGAGAGAACCCCAGCAAACTGCAATTCTTGCTTAGTTTCACTATTCAACTTGCAAGACTCTAGGAGTTCAGATGCTGATGGAAGTGTATTGATTTTTTCCTCCCCCCACCCCCACCCCCTTATATTGAAAGCTTCCCAAAAAACCTCCATCTCAACAGAGTGGGGGGAGGCAAGAAAACCCAACCCACCTCCCACGATGCAGGTCCCATGGTTCCAATTAAAATCACCTGTTAACTTTAAAAGGCCTCCCCTGAAAAAGGGGGCTTCAAAGATTTTCATTTAATTGACTCAATGCAAAATGCCCTTTACAATTACCACCACAAACTGCTCGGTTCCCGCTGAGTAAGACCCAATTTGAGATGTTTATCAAGACTTTGCACTCTTTCCCATTCCTCATACTGAGTTCTTGAGTCCCTTATTGACAGCCTGCATCTGTCAGCAGTGGATATTTTTAGTTGGTGGCAAGAAGGCTTTTAAAAAGGTTGTAATGGCTTGGTTCTGGGGGGGGGTGGTGGGGGGTGGTGGTTTGTGTGTGTGTCTCTGTGGTCTGAAGCGCTAAATCAGCTCTGAATCGCCTCGGGAGTGTGGGCAGCGCTGGGTGCCCTTTATTTCAGAGGAGCCAAATGACATGATTTAACAAATTTCTGCTCTTCTGCCTCTGAGTTATTTCCATAAAGGCAGAGCTGTTCAGTGCAAAGCTCCCACCCCTTGTTTTCCTTCGCTTCTTGCGTGCCTTACAATAAACTTCGCCGCCGCGGATAAGCGGCGTGGCACTGGGCTGGTTTCTGCTGCTCTCTCTGGGCTTGATTGTGGGGTTTAGCTAGAAATTTGTCCTCCAAAGACTGCCATCCCTCCCCCCCTCTCCCCCAGTTTGAGTCAAGTGTGCTTTTATTAGAAGACAACGGTTTTATTTGAACACATTTGCTGTCTCAAGCCAATAGAGCACTTCAGTTTTCGAGCTGGGTACGGCGAGATGGGCAGAAGGACATGGGGTTTGCAGTGCACAGGGCACATACCTGGCCCCTCGCTGTGTTTTAGTACCCAATTGTGTTTTAGTACCCTCTGAGGACAGACTGAAAGAGTTGGGGCTGTTCAGTCTGGAGAAGACAAGGCTCCAAGGTGACCTAATTGTGGTCTTCCAGTATCTGAAGGGGGCCTACAAGAAGGCTGGGGAGGGACTTCTTAGGATATCAGGTAGTGATAGGACTAGGAGGAATGGAATGAAGCTGGAGGTGAGGAGGAAGTTTTTCACTGTGAGAGTGGTGAAGCCCTGGAATGGGTTGTCCAGGGAGGTGGTTAGGACCCCATCTCTGGAGGTGTTTAAGCCCAGGCTGGATGAGGCTGTGGCCAGCCTGATCTAGTGTGAGGTGTCCCTGTCCATGGCAGTGAGGGTTGGAACTAGATGATCCTTGTGGTCCCTTCCAACCCTGACTGATTCTATGATTCTAAAATGTAAAAGGGAGGGCTTTCTCCAGCCAGAAAACCATAATGTTTTTGTGCCTGTGAGCTGGATAGTTCCATAGGCTGTCACCCCACCCTGCAGGGACCTAGCCCCGAAAGCACAGCCCTTAAGATGAGGCAGAAAGGCCACAGACAGTCTCTGGCTGCTGGGAGGGAGGTTAATTTTCCCCTTCTGTCAGGACAATTTGGAATTTTTTTCATCCCTAAGGTGACAAGCAGGGTGAGGGAGGTGATTCTTCCCCTTTACTCTGCTCTTGTGGGACCCCCACCTGCAGTGCTGCATCCAGTTCTGGTGCCTCCAGGACAAAAAGGACATGAAACTGTTGGAGTGGGTCCAAAGGAGGTCCAGAAAGTGATCAGAGGGCTGGAGAATCTCTCCTATAGGACTAGGTTGCAAGAGTTGGAGCTGTTCAGCTGGGAGAAGAGAAGGCTCTATGGAGACCTTAGAGTGGGCTTCTGGTACCTGAAGGGGGCTGCAAGAAAACTGGAGAGGAACTTTATACAAGGACTGGAATTGACAGAATGAGAGGGAACAGATTGAAACTTGAGGAGGGGAGATGGAGACTGGAGATTAGGAAGAAATTCTTTTCAGTGAGGGTGGTGAGACACTGGAACAGGTTGCCCAGGGAGGCTGTGGATGCTCCCTCCCTGGAGGAGTTCAAGTCCATGCTGGATGAGGCACTGAGCAACCTGGGCTGGTGGGAGGCGTCCCTGCCCATAGCAGGGGGATTTGAAGTAGATGATCTTTAAGGTCCCTTCCAACCCCAACTATTCTATGAAATGCAAGCAGTGAATTGCTGAGGCTCTGAGAGGAGGTCATCCAGAAGCCAAGATATTGTCTGAGGGCAGACTCTGCCTCCCCTCTCTCCTGCACAAAGGCCATGCTCGTGCTGCCCAGCAGGAACGCTGCCCTTTCTCTTTACTGAACGCCACCTAGCCTGCTAAACCCCAGCCCAGCTCTCTGAGCTTGCTAACAAGGGAGGCTCATAAATTACCCCAATTAGAGTTCCACAAACAGTGAGTTTGTTTCCACACTTTCCAATCAAAACTCCAGCCGGACTGGAGGGGAGAAGCTGTTAGCTTCCAGCCCCCACTGCAGCCATGCTAATTACAAGCCACAACAGGTTAAAAGTGTCCAGCACAAAGGTGATAAATATGGGTGTAATTAGGGGGTTATTGTAGGGGCTTAATTAGGATAGCTGTAATTAGCCTATTTTCCCTGATCTCCGTTTAGCTGCTGACAAAATCAAATGGAAAATATTTTAATTTAAGAGGGCCTTCTAAGCACAGGGCTGCTAGAAGAGACTTAATTACTCATTGATAGCTGTGAGGTGGAGAAATCACTGCTTTTGTGCCAGTAGTAATAAAAAGCAAGGATGTTAGCCAAAAAAAAAAAGAAGGGGGAAAAAAAAAAAGGAGAGATTGATTTAGGATTCAGTCCAAGTCCTAACCTTCAGCATCATGAAGCTTAACCTGCAAACAGGCATCAAAACCTCCAGGGAAAGGTCTTGTTTCTCCTTGGAGGCTCAGGGGACACCTAATTGCTGTCTACAGCTACCTGAAGGGTGGTTGTAGCCAGCTGGGGGGTGGTCTCTTCTCCCAGGCAAGCAGCACCAGAACAAGAGGACACAGTCTCCAGCTGCACCAGAGGAAGTTTAGCCTCAAGGTGAGGAGAAAGTTCTTCCCAGAAAGAGGAATTGGCCATTGGAATGTGCTGCCAGGGAGGTGGTGGAGTCACCATCCCTGGAGGTGTTCAAGAATGGCTTGGATGTGGCACTTGTAGCCATGGTTTAGTTGTCAGGAGGTGTAGGGTATGAGGTCATAGGTTGGACTTGATGATCTCTGAGGTCTTTTCCAGCCTGGCTGATTCTGTGAACTTGTCCCCATCACCCCTTGTCTTTTCCACAGGACTCCTAGTAAAAAGAGAGACTCCATGCTCCTGGTAGCCACCCTTTATATGCTGGTCCATGGCAATAAGGTCTCCCTTCAGCCCTCTCTTCTCAAGGCTGAACAAATGCAGCTCCCTCAACCTTCTCTCGTACGGCAGGGCTCTGACCTGCTCACTTTCCTTAAGGTTAAACAAAACAACCAACTCCCTGCTGGTGCTGTGGGAGCAAGGTACAACTCATGCACAGCATACCAGGGCGTTGTGGCATTGCTGCTTCTTTTTATCTTTCCCCAAAGAAACTCCTCCTGCTACCATCCCTGTGGATTAGGTTGCTCATTTACTGGGCTTGAAAACATTTTCCTGCTCGCAAGCTAAACAGATGAGACTCCAAGATTCCTCTCTTTCTTGTTCACTTAGGGGTGAAAAATTGCCAGCAAGAATTCAATTAGCATCATATCTGCTTAGCCTGGACTGTGCTGAGGGCCTTCCTATAGCCATACTTTCACTGCATCATCTTCACAATAGCAGCATCTGCTTTATTATGAGTTGCCTAATTGCTTCTGACATGCCCACTTATTATATGTTAACAATGTCCTCCAGGGTGAATAGTTAGAGAAAAAGGGAGGGGTGATCACAAAGATGTTTTTCTTCTGTGTCTTGGACCTCCTTTCAGAGTGAAAAGCTGTGGCTGACCTACTGACAGAAAGGTCCCTAACTTGTAGACCTAACTTCCTTGCTTGCAGAGGCTGGTGGCAAATTGTCCTCTGGGAGTTTGTTGTGGGGGTGGGCTGGTGGGTTTGTTTCCTCCATTGGAAAATACATGTTCAGCCTTGTCAGGGAGGCTTCTGGATTGTGTGGAATGGGCTGATGTGTTACGTGAACATGAAAGAAGGCTCTGGGGAGACCTTAGAGTGGCCTTCCCACTGCTTGAAGTGGGTCTACGAGAAAGCTGGGGAGGGACTTCTTACAAGGGTTGGTTGTCGTAGGTCAAGAGGGGATAGACTGAAGCTTGAGGAGGGCAGATTTAGACTGGAGATTAGGAAGAAATTCTTTGCAGTAGAAGTGGAGAGACACTGGAACAGGTTGCCTGGGGGTTATGAATGTCCCCTCCCTGGAGGTGTTCAAGGCCAAGTTGGATGAAGCCTTGAGCAACCTGGGCTGGTGGGAGGTGTCCCTGCCCATGGCAGGGGGATTGGAACTAGGTGGTTTTGAAGGTCCCTTTCAACCCAAACCATTCTATGAATCTATGAAAGTCTCTGTGACATTCTTTCTGATGGTGCACAAGATAAGCTGGGTCAGGCTGGCATCCTTCACTAGCTCAGCAGAGACAGTTAGACAATCTGGGCACCTTTTGAAGCTCCCAGATGTGTTTTGCAAAGACCTCTATGCAAAATTCAAAGCCATCAGTCCTTCAGCTGGGACCTGAGGTCAGCAGTTATATATTGCTTTTCCATGGGAATTACAAAGTTGTTCTGAGTTTTCCTTCTATGAAACTAGGAGGGTTTTGCTGTGTGCTGAGGAATGAAACCTGATTAGCTTGGAATTGCTGGTATGGAGCACCCAAAGGTCATGGTGGTGACAGGAGCAGGAGCCAAAGGGAAATTCAGCAGCCAGGCTCAGTTCTATTCTGCTCTAGGTATGAAGGGTAGGGCATGTTTGGGGCAGGGAGGTGGACTAGGGCAGTCCTTGAGCTGGCTGCCAGTCCTGTTTCACACATGTTTGCATGGCTGCAACATCACTTGAGCAGTTTTATTAGCTAATCTTTGGCACTTTTATAATCTGGCTTGGTATCAACTGGCACTCTGATTTCTGTCTTCATTTCTGACTGCTGCAGAGACACCCTTGCTCTCTGTGGTGTTTTTGGCTTTGAGAGCTCATGTTGTACGCAGCTGGGCGATGGAGCTCCATCCACACTGCTCATTGCATGGTCTGTATCATTTCACATCAGAGAAAGGCTCACTCTAGAGGCAACAGACATTGCCCTCCTTATTGTGCTGCTGCAGAAGAGGAAGAAATCTTCCTGTACCTTGTGACCCCTCCTGGTAGCTGCTTCTCCTGCAGGATGCTGTAAAGGCATCACCCAGGAAAAAATCAAAGTGTCAGATGACAAAAGAGCTCACAGCAATGCAATGGCAAAATGGTTCTTGCTGGGAAGCATAATGTGTGCTTCTCATGGAAGATGACTGTTCATGGAAGTCCAGATCCTTAGCCATTTATCTCCTATCCCTCCTTGTGGCAATAGCCTGGCTCCTCTCCTGCATCCCTCATGACACTGCAGTGCCTCCTGATCAGGGGAATCTGATGGCTTAGGGATGCAGATTTAAATGGTAGGAGCCAGTGGGGATGTGATGAGCTCTGATGCCTCTGTCTCCTTCCATGGGCCCGTCAAGTGTGGACACACGGAGCTATTATATGAGCCTATGTCATTTAGAAGAGGGAAGTAAGAGGTGCCCCACTGTCTCTCTAAATTCACTTAAATATCTCTTGTAGGATTTTTGCTGTGGTGTTCAGGCAGTGACAAGCACTTTGTGTTAGGTCTCCTGCAGTTTATAGCCACAAAATTGTGCCTGAAGCTGAAAAGTGCAGAGCACCCATGTGAGAGAGGTGCATATGCTGGATACACAGGGAACTGAAGTACAGAGACACCAAGGGGTGCCAGTCTAAATCCTGTTAATCAGAGGTAGACTTCTCCATCCTTCCAATCACCCACACCAAAGTAGCTTGTGCAGGGTCCCTTGCACCAAAGTCTATGCCAGAAGCTACAACGAAGCCCAGGGTTCATGGAACTGCCTTGCCCAAGCACCTCCACCCCCATATCCCCTGGAGATAGAATCATAGAATCAATAAGGTTGGAAAAGACCTCAGAGATCATCAAGTCCAACCTATCACCCAACACCTCATGACTAACTAAACCATGGCTTCAAGTGCCACATCCAATCCCCTCCTGAACACCTCCAGGGATGGTGATTCCACCACGTCCCTGGGCAGCACATTCCCATGGCCAATCCCTCTTTCTGGAAAGAACTTTCTCCTCCCCTCCAGCCTAAAATTCCTCTGGCACAGCTTCAGACTGTGTCCTCCTGTGCTGGTATTGGTTGCCTGGGAAAAGAGATCAACCCCCACCTGGCTACAACCTCCTTTCAGGTAGTTGTAGAGAGCAGTAAGGTCTCCCCTGAGCCTCCTCTTCTCCAGGCTAAACAACCCCAGCTCCCTCAGCCTCTCCTCACAGGGCTTGTGACACTGTCCACCCTCATGGCCCAAGACTAGGTGGGAGAGGCATCAAGCTGCCACCAGCATGCTCACTGGTAGGTACCACCCATTAGAGGCAAGTTCTGAAGGGTGCAGATTAAGGTGAAAAGCAAACAGAAATTGCAGTGGGCTCTGCTCCAGCCTTGAAAGCCCAAGCTGGAAGCTGCTGAGGTAGGTGAGCAGTGCAGGTGTTCCTTCCTTGAGCCACGTTTTGGGCTCATTACAGGCAGTGCCAATTGCTGCTGCACGTCGGCTGGGCTGCGATGGGAAGCGCCTTGGACTTTGTCAGAGGAACTTATTAGGGAGCATTAATAAAACTTGTTACCCTAATTGAAACAAATACTTAGAGAAAAAAACCAAGGCTTCAGACATTAATGGATGGGGGGAGAGAAGGTGAAGGGGGGAGCAGCACACAAGGAGCTAGGCTTCCTGCCCTTTTAGGATTGGATAGCAATAACCTCCCCATGATGACAGCTAAATTAGAGAAGATGGCTTCCCATAATTTCTCCAAACAATCACTTAATGGGAGAGGTATAATTCCATGAAATAGGTGAATGGAGTACTGATCCATTTTATGGAACCATCAATAAACTAAACCTTGCCTGCTTTTAAGATTAAACTGAAGGGAAAAAAAAATAGGGGAGGGGGGGAGGAGGGAAAAAAGAGGGAGGGGGAAAAAAAGAGGGAGGGGAGGTAAAAAAGAGCTTCCAGCCAGGGAAAGGAGAAAGGAAGAGTATTTATCTTTACACATAAAATTTGTGTGCTAGTAAAGTGCAGGCAGTGACAGGAATTTCAATTATTTAATCAAAAAGAAAATGAAAGTGGCTTTAAGTGTTGTGATTTGAGCCAGGGAAATCTAATGTGGGCTCACATTGAATATGAGGGAAATGGGAAGAAAATTAAAGCTGCTCCTACTTAAATCATGTGGTTACAAATGGTAAATTAGTTTCTCGATGTTTTCATTTAAGTGTTTAAGTGGAAGGTTTTATTCTTAATGTAGTGTTGTGACACAGAATAAAAACCTTATCTGTCTCTATAGCTTCCCACCCCCCTTTTTTCCTTCCCCTCTCTGTGCTGCTGCCTTAGAAGGCAAAAGGGGGGGGGAAAAAAGCTGCAGCAATATTGGGCTGCTTTTGTTAAAACTGGGAGGCAATATGCTTTCACCACAAGCTCATTAAGGTAATAGATGAATAATGCCTATTAAAAATGCACTAGGCTAAATGAATTTAATGTGTGTTGGGAGGGGAATTGCATTTGCCAGAGGATACAAACTGGAAAATTTCCCTCTTTTCCCCCCCCCCCCCCTTATTGTACTTATTTTGAGGCTCAAGTACTGACCTCAGTTGGCTAGAAAGGCACAGACAAGCAGGCAGAGAAGCCTGCACACACTCAGCTCTGGTTTGGGACCTTGTTAGAAGGATGGCACAAGCTCAGAATATTCTACAATCCTCTCTTAGCTTGGAGGGAATTTTTGCATGATCTGTTGCTTCCCAGAACTGTGCTGCTGTTTTCCTCTCTTCAAGCTTATGCCTCTTGACCTGCTGGACTACTTCTAGGTTTAATTTTCCATCTGAAATAACAAATGGCACACTGACTTGCAGAGGGGGCTGCAGGCTGTTGAATGCCAAGGCTTGACCCCCTCTGAAGTCAAAAAGAAAGCAAAAACAGCAGAGGTTTTTTGGGGGGCAGAGCACAAACACATCTTTTGTGTTGTGAACCTGGTGAGCATATTGCATTGGTTGTTTCTAACATCAGCTTCGAAGAACAGACAACATTTAAGAACTAGGAGACTGAAGAAACAAGGGACAAACTCCACACCAGTGTAGCTTGAAGGTCTCTTCCAACCTGGTCTATTCTACTCTATATGGAGCTGCCTGGGTTCAGAGATGCATGGTCTGAACTGGTTGGGGTTCCAGGCTGAGTTGGTTGGCAATCCAGTAAGATGTTTGGAGGAGATGTTTCTAACATCAGCTTTGAAGAATAGACAACATTGAAGAACTAAGAGACCCCATAAGTCCTTATTTAATATATTGAGTAGAGATAAAATAACACACACACACACTCAAAAAAAAAGGCCAATATGTGTGTTCCATAGGTAAGAAATCAGGTTTCTGAGGCTGTGCACTTTCCCATCATGCTTCTCCTTGTTCTAAAGCAAAACTGCCCAGCTCTGTGTGCCATGGTTTTTCTTCCAGCTTTGAAAAACCAGGAATACAGAAATCTTTTTGTTGTCCAGAATGTGTTTAGCCCATACTCTTTTTACATGCCTGCAAGATGCAAAACTGATCCCCCTAGTCCAGTTAGATTTGTCAGAAAGTTACTGTTCCCCCTAGAAGCATCTACAGAGTTTAATATCTAATTAAAGATGATCTTATAGCACTGTCCTACTGCCTGAACAGGCTCTGGCCACATATCTTATAGACTTAAAGATGAATTAAAGATTATCATCAAATTGTTAGGGTTGGAAGGGATCTCAAGGAGCATTTAGTTCCAACCCCCATGCCAGGGGCAGGGACACCTCACAGTAGAGCAGGTTGCTCAGAGCCATATACAGTCTGGCCTTCAAAATCTCCAGAGATGAGGCTTCCACCACCTCCCTGGGCAACCTGTGCCAGTCTCTCACCACCCTCATGGGGAAGAACTTCTTCCTGACATCCAATCTGAATCTACCCATTTCTATTTTTTTTTTTCCAGATTGGATCCTGTATCACTCTCCCAATGCCTGCTGCTGGAACTGTTAGAAACCTCACAGCATCCTCCCCTGAGGTGATGCCTGTGCATTTGCTTTTGCTACACCAGACCCAAAAGAGGCAGTTGGGTCAGGGACTGAAAGCCTTTGTGATTCTGCTAGCCTCATAGGTCAGGCTCACACTGTGCTAATGAAGTTACTGCCTTCTAGTCAGCCACTTAAGAAATGCTGTGTCCAGTTCTGGGCCCCTCAGTTTAGGAAAGACGTTGAGTTGCTGGAAGGTGTCCAGAGGAGGGCAACAAACCTGGGGAGGGATCTGGAGCACAGCCCTGTGAGGAGAGGCTGAGGGAGCTGGGGTTGCTCAGCCTGGAGAAGAGGAGGCTCAGGGGAGACCTTCTTGCTCTCTCCAACTACCCGAAGGGAAGTTATAGCCAGATGGGAGTTGATCTCTTCTCCCAAGCAACCAGCACCAGAACAAGAGGACACAGTCTCAAGCTGTGCCAGGGGAGGTTTAGGCTGATGCTAGGAAGAAATTCTTCACAGAAAGAGGAATTGGCCATTGGAATGTGCTGCCCAGGGAGGTGGTGGAGTCACCTTCCCTGGATGTGTTTAGAAGGAGACTGGATGAGGCACTTGATGCCATGGTTTAGTTGATTAGATGGTGTTGGGTGATAGGTTGGACTCGATCTCAAAGGTCTTTTTTTCTCTGCTCTGTATTTTGGGCAAGTCCATTTAATTTGACTGAGATGACTCTGCTAAATCCTTATGATGGTAAGGGGGAAAAAAGAGACTTTGAGGTAGTTGTAAAGGTATCATTTGCTTTAGCAGGAGTTTATATTAAAGTAAAATGTTGGGAAGAGTGAGGAACGGCTGGAATGACTCAAATCTTATAGAATTAAAGAAATTGAGTTGATTCTTTGGAAACATGGCAAAAAAATGATGCCAGCATTATCTTACTAATCTATTAAGAGGCCACCACCTGCATCATTACTGGTCCTAGGTGACCCAGAGCATTGCAGTACTTCCATTAAAAAAACCCACCAGTATTGACAAATGTGAGAAAGTGGTTTTTAACATTAGACAGTATTATCTTGCATCAGGTTGCCATTTGAATACCTCATCCTTGGAAATGTACAAAATGCCATTCCCCAATGTCATTTCCAGCTTTAAAGCATTATTTGGAGCTGCATTTGCTGCCTGGATTCTAGCTTTTTTCTCCCCTTCGACCTGTCATCCACTTCTGAAGTGCTTAAAATAAAGTGCACAGATACAGAGTAAGCTGAAACAGTCAAGAAGCAATATAATACAGAAATGTTTTGAGTAAAGTGTGTTACTCAGATCTTTCTAAAGTACATTTCTCCCTTTATTCTGAAGGCCACAGCGCAGGCAACTCTGCCTAATGCAAGTAATGGAACCAATCTCTCCCTTTGATCATCAAAAAGGTTATCTGTTTTTGTCAACTGGGTCCAACTAGTCGTAGAGCAAGCGTGAAAGGAAAAGGTTTAATTGTCTTTCAATCAGGAATGATTCCTTTTCTTTTAACCAAATGATCAGCCAGGGCAGCATCAGCTTGTGACCAGCGCCGGGCGTGAGAGACATGGAAGAGGTGACAGTGGTGTCACAGCTTCTCTCTCAGCATCAGGTGATGTAACAAGTTGTGTATTTGAAGTAGGAGGGGGGAGGAAATGAAGGCAACACGTTGAGGCTTGTGCCAGGTGATTTATAAAATCCACTCTCTACTAGAGGTTCACCTTTGAACCCAGGGCTGAATCACATTCAGAATCATAGAATCAGTCAGGGTTGGAAGGGACCACAAGGATCAGCTAGTTCCAACCCCCCTGCCATGGGCAGGGACACCCCACACTAGATCAGGCTGGCCAGAGCCTCATCCAGCCTGGGCTTAAACACCTCCAGGGATGGGGCCTCAACCACCTCCCTGGACAACCCATTCCAGGGCTTCACCACTCTCATGGGGAAGAACTTCCTCCTCACCTCCAGCCTGAATCTCCCCACCTCCAGCTTCCTTCCATTCCCCCTAGTCCTATCACTATCTGATATCCTGAGAAGTCCCTCCCCAGCCTTCTTGTAGCCCCCTTCAGATACTGGAAGGCCACAATTAGGTCACCTGGGAGCCTTCTCTTCTCCAGACTGAACAGCCCCAGCTCTTTCAGTCTATCCTCACAGGAGAGGTGCTCCAGCCTTCTGATCATCCTCGTGGCCCTAAAGCTTAGCACGGAGCTTGTAACTGATCACAGCTTTTCAACTGAGCCAGTCGAAATATAAACACAGAAGATTGGAGAGGCTTGCTAGAGCTCTAGAGCTGAGGGAGAGCTGTTCAGAGCACCTTATTTGTAAACACATGTTGCCTAGGTGTACCTTGTGATGTACCACAAAGCATGCAAAGAGCTAGAAAAACAATATTCTTCCCCCACAGCCAACCTCAGCCGGATGGTTTGCCTCGGAGTTTGAGAAAGGAGTTACTAGGTAAAACTCCAGTTCTCGTGATCCAGGAGGTCAGACAAGGTGGGTTATAACAGCTCCTCTGGCCTTGGAGTGCATCATTTGTGTGCTTTTCATTTTTTAAGGCTGCAAAACGAGACACTTTGGGGTCGGGAAGTGGAGAGTGGAACTGAGAAGAATCAAAGTATTTGTGTCATTTAGATCCATAGGGTCTGTTGGGGTTTATGTAAGATACTCCCCACTTAGGCCAGCCTGAGATCAGGCTCAGGGATTCTGTAGTTGAAGCACTTCTCTGAGCAGGAAAAGACATATGAGGTTTTCATGAGGAACCTGGAGCTGCTGGAAAGAGTCTGACAAATAATCAGAGGAAAGGCACAAAGAGCTGTGGGGAAACAATGGGGCTAAACCAAAAGCTTGAATAGCTAAGAAAGGGGGAAGGAGGATTATCATGCCCCAAAACTTAAAAGCAAGGATGTGCAAGGTTCATACATCATGAAATTAGGGGGGAGAGGGAGGTTCTGAGATGTTAGTGTAAAAAAAAAACACAAGTGAATTAAAATGTTGAGTTGTGCAGGTGATTGTTAGGCAGCTGGAATGGAAGAAAACAAATCAGCATTGATGTGCTGAAAGCAACAGCAAAGCAGCTACTACAGGGGTAGGAATGGATTTTTTTTGAGAGCAAAGGATTAGTGAAGATCCCAAAGTACAGATGGTCTTGGGTGAAATAATCACCTTTGCCTCGAGGGAGTAAGCGCTGCCCACGGGTTGGTCACACGATGGGGAAGAATTGATATGTAACCAAATGAAGAGAAGACTAATTGAAAGCAGGTCCCAGGGAAACTTCTAAGCCTCCCTCCCAATTTGTGGCTCATTCAAAACCAAAACAACAACAGCAGAAAAGAAGAAAAAAGGGGAAGGGAAAGGAAAGGCAGGGGAAGGGAAAGGAAAGGAAGGAAAGGGAAAGGAAGTGAAAGGGAATGGAAAGCATTAATCTTGCTGTGTTTTGGAACAGTATAGATAATCCTGCTGGAGCTGAATACAAGTATCAGGTAATTTAAAAGATCCTAGCTCTTAGTATGAGTCATTATTTTAAGGGAAGTTTTTTGGATCAAACCTGTCAATATTTTCTTTGGTTTATGTAAGTAGCCTGCCTTCAGAAACTGCCATGAGCTGGCAGGTTTTGGTGCCCAGTGAGGCAGGCCTTGGAGACCCGCAGAGAAATGGCAAAGGCAGACAGGATGCAGAGAGGGAAAGGGATTGCAGTGAAAGACAGGAGTATTTTTTCCCCTTCTCACCAGGAGCACCCATTGAGCCTCTGGGCAGAGGCACCCTGCTCCTTCAGGGTGGGGAGAGGTTTTGCCTGAAGCATCATGCATGGAACATTCTCCATTAAGCCATGCTTTGTGTTCAAAAGACCTCTTTCTATGTTGCGTCTGTGGCTACTCATACCGAGCTCTTCAGACCTCTTTCCTGCAGCCAGGAGCCCATTTTGATCGTATCAAGGCTGTCTGTTTTTAATTTAACCCTTCCTTTTTGAGTGGATGTGTCTTGAAAGGCATGAAAAGGCTGGGCTTCCAAGCTACCTCACCTCTTCAAGAGCTCTGGGAAGGTAAGTGCACGTATTTTTAAACTGCACCAAATTTATCCCTAATGCAGCACAGAGAAATAAAGCTCCCAACATCAGTGTAGCTGCACTGACCTTTTAAATGACCCCCACCTCCCCCTCCTAGGTTTGAAGTCAGATACATTTCTGTTTTCCTGGAGGAAATTTCCCCATCATATCTTGAAATGATCTTAAGTTGTGCAAGTAATGACAACTGGTGGCTGTGCAGGCAAAGCACATCTGTGTTATTAAATCATGGAAGGAGCTGTGCCTGTACACAGAGCCATAGAATGGCCTGAGCTGGAAGGGATCATATGTGGAGAAGGGGGGAGGGATATGCCTGTTGCTATCAGCAATGTTTCTGAAGCTCTTGGGGACTGTAGATACCATTTTGTTTTCTTTGACTGAAGAAACAAGGGACAAACTCCACACCAGTGTAGCTGCCTGGGTTCAGAGATGCATGGTCTGAACTGGTTGGGGGTCCAGGCTGAGTTGGTTTGCAATCCAGCAAGGTGTTTGGAGAATGCAAGAGCAATCCTAGGTCCTCTTCCTGGAGAAGGAATACACAATGAATAAAACACTCGGCAAGTCAAACCAACCAACCTGCTTGCAATGACTCCAGATTGTCTCATTTCCTCCCTTAGATGTGCCTCTCAGCCCAGCAAGACCTCAGCTTCTGCCCAATTTGGAGACAGTTTCTGCCACCTCTGAGGAAAAGCTGTGGTGCCACCTTGATAGGGGACACCACCTCATTGAGAGAAGAGTCTCTTTGGAGCCCCAACTCACCCATGAATTTGGCAGCAAATGAAGGTGTTTGTGTATGCAAAAATACATAGCAGTATCAGCTTGTGTACATGTCTGGCCAGCCCGGGGGGGTGGGAAAGAGCTAATCTATGATCTGGGGACTAGTCCTCAGGGAAGGCTGAGGGTGCTGGGTTAAGATCCATACTGCTGGGTCCCCATCACCGTGGGAACCTGCAGAAGAGGGCAAAAAAGAGGTAAAATAGGTAAGAGATGTGTAGGGGAAGGTGGTGGGAAGCACCTGCCCCCAATCCTTCTGTGACAAAAAGCCAGAAAATGTTAAACTGAAAAAATCCATGGGTTCTTCAGTGCAGAGGTCTTCCCTTCCTGAGGGTTATCTTCCTTTCAAGGGACTTCTCCACAGACAGGGGACTGTCACCTCTCTTTCTTGCCCTTGATTTAGCTCCAGGGAGATGCTGCTATGCCTGAAGCACCGCTGCCTAGCTTGGAACCAAGTTTTGCTGCTGTTGCTGCAAGGTAAGAGCAAGACAGCAGCCCTGCTGCTCCCTCCCCAGCTCTACCCTGCATAAAAAAGGGACTCAAAAAGCAGCCCCCCTCAGTGTCTATCAGGCAAGCAAGCTCTTGTCTGAGTCCTAAAGCTGTGACCCAATCTGGCTGAAGTAACACAGCTTGAATCTTTCAGATCTCCTTTAAATATATATATATATACACACCCCAGTGATGAGCAAAGTCCTGCCCCCTTCCCCCTCACCCCCCAGTTAAGCAATCTGAGCTGATGAAATGGCCAGTCAAGCTGCTTAGACTCCCTCCATTAACAAGTCAGGCATTAGACTCATTTCATCACTGTTAATTCATTTACTTACTCATTTGCTCCTCAGAGAAAGTGGTTAGCCTGTTGTATTTTTTAAACCCCTGGCCCAAATCCTGGGCTGATGCTGAAATGAGCATTTCAGGAGGGGACAATGCAAGGAACTTCAATATTAATTTTTTTTAGCATCTTTTTTTTTTCCCCTGAAGGAAAAGAAGGAGCTTTGCCAACCTTTCCCCTAGCCCTGCCCCTCCCGAAGCGTTCCTGCCTCTGTGCAATGCCGTGCCCACATCCACCCTGTGTGGGCACAGATGTATAGAAGATAAAGGCACAGAGATGATGCCCACATGTGGGTACCACACATCTAAAATAAAATGTCTATATATCTACAAATATCTATAAAACAGCTAAAACAAAACTTGTGTGTGGCTGCTGTCTCTAGAGAGACACACACTCCCATAGGGGTTTTTTCTCCTGCTGAGACAGGGAGCTCTCCAGTCCCCTCCACGTCTGGCCAAGTAGAACTGATGATGGAGCCTCCACATCTGTATTTCCAAAGCTGCCTCCTGAGATAACCAACTGTCCTGGTGCCACCCACATGTATGGTGCCAGGGAAGAGGAAAACTGCAGGCACTGCGAGTTGCAGGTTCATTAACACCGGACACTTGCAGTTTCTATTCTTTTAAAGGTTGTTGGTTTTCCCCCCCCACCCCCTCCCCTCATCTATTTACCATTTACCAGCTCATCCATATGGAAGACGTGGCTTACACTTCCCTGAGAACTGTACTTTTAGGACTAATTGATTCTGGTAATTAATTTGTTCTACCTGCTGGATCAGATGGAAATGCTGTCCGTGTGCCCAAGGATTAGCACTTGCCTTTCTAACATCTTTCTTAATTATCTAATAGCATGGGTTGTGTGAATTCTGGCTCTATTAGAACACTTTTACTATTAACAGTAGTGATTGGAATTGTGATGACAACTCGATTTCAACAAATTAGAGCTTAAAATCAGGAGATGAAGGAGAAGTGCCTTCTTTTTAATTTCCCTGAGTTTAACATCAATAATTAGAGCAATTTTCTGAGATGTGAACCGAAATTATCTCGGCTCTGATGTGGTGTATCACCCTCATTTGAGCAAATTGACTCCTGGGAAATGAATGTTACAGATTAGGGGTGGGGGAGAAGAGGGGAAAAGAAAAAAAGAAAAAGACAGACAAATAGAGGAAAGACCAAAACCAGGAACAAAACAACAACAACCAAAAAAAAAGCAAACAAACAAACACAACCAAAAGCGGTGCGAGCACAATACTGAGCGAGGACTGGATGGGGACAAAACCCCGGCAGGGTAATAACCTCAGTGGAAAAGGACAAGTAGAGCACGGGGCAGGGCAGGAAAGTGCCACTAATGCCCCCTTCACTTCATCAGCCCCCTCCGTCGCCCCCCTTCCTCCCCCACTCCCCCCCCTAAGTTTTTGCTTTTAAAAGGAAAAGGACCAAACGCCTGTCTTTGGGAAAAGGCCCCGACCCCAGCGCTGGGACCGGGGCTGAGGCTGCTCGGGGGAAGCTGCGCGGTACCAGAGAGGCTCCGCGCCCCCTCCGCGGTTCGGGTGGCTCGTCCCACCCCACCCCGGGCTTTGGCGATTGGTTCTCTGCAGAGCCCCCTGCCCACCGCGCCTCAAAGGTGCGCAGCTCCCCGCGCAGCCCGCGCCCACCCACCTCTCATCCCCCGGCTCTTCCCGTTTATTTCTGGCTGGGGGGGAAATTTTAATCTATATATTTTGTTTTCCTCCCCTCAAATTGTTATTATTTATTTTTGCTCTGATTTTTGTTAATTGTTATTTGTTTATTATCTTTGGTTTTGTTTACTATCTTCGGAGCCGCGAGGTGCAGCCGGCCGCGCTGTTTCCTCCGGCAGCCAGCGCTCAGCCCAGCTCGTTCCCTTCCCTGCTGCCTGAGAGGGGACAACAGTAATGAACCTCAACTTCACCTCGCCCGTGCACCCCGTCTCGGCGCCCAGGCCCACCTCCTTCTTCATCGAGGACATCCTGCTGCACAAGCCCAAGCCCTTGCGGGAGGTGCCTCCTGAGCACTTCCCCGGCTCCTTGGCCTCCCGTGTCCCCCTTTTGGACTATGGGTACCCCCTGATGCCAGCCCCGACCCTCCTGGCGCCTCACCCGCATCCTGCCCTGCATAAGCCGGAGCATCATCACCACCACCCCTATTTTCTCACCACCTCGGGTAAGTGCAGCCCTTCGCAGGAGGAACCTGTGGAGTTTGTGGCCAAGTGGTGTCGAGGTGGGGACTCGGGTGGGAACAGGAGCCCGCAGCCTCAGACGGGACAGGCTCCAGCAGGAAAAGACGAGTTCTTCTGTTGTGGTGGGCACCTGCCCGCATCCATCGCCTGAACCCCAGCTTTGTGCCCCGGGCAGCAGCCGTCAGCTTCCCTCCGCCGCGGGGAAGCACCGGCTGCCCGAACCCCGCCGGCCGCAGCCCCCAGTCCCGGGAGCCCCGGGCAGTGTCAGCTTCGTTATCGGGTAAAGGAGCACCCCGCGCTGCGCTTGTCAGGCACTAGATTGCCCGAGATCTTGAAGGTTTCCCTATCCTTCTTTGTCTTTAACTTTGATTTTTAAAATTACTTTTACTTTGAGACCGCTAGTATCTCTTTTTTCCTTGCGTTGTCCCTCCAGACGGTGACCTGGCTTCGCTTTCCCCGCTCCAGCGGCACTGCTGGGGCTGTGCCTGTTCCTCTCCCAGGGGCTGGGACAGGGTTCCCCCTCCCGGCCGGAGCCTGGGGCTCTGCCAGCGCGGTGATGGGCGCTTAGACCTCCTCGGGCCCGTTCTCTACGCTGCAAGCAAGCCCGCTTTCAAAGTTTCTCACCGGGCACCTCAAATTGCACATCGGTGCGGCTGATGGAGGACCGCTCTTCTCCTCCCAGCCTTATCAAGGGCTGCCCTATATTTTTCCGTCTCCATTTCGTTGTGGTTTAATTGCTGGCAGGTGAAGGTTTTCCTGGCAGGGCTGAGCAAGTAGCAATGGGAAGGTTGCGGGAGATGCCCGGGCTGCTTTTGCCTTGCTGGGCTCAGCAGAGGAGAAGCGCTTTTCAAAGCTCCGTGTTTTCAGAACAAGGGAAAAAACCCAAACCAAACCGATAAAATAACCTCAGAAACGAAATAAACAGGGAGGTGTGGGGGGGAGGATTTAAAAAATAAAAGAAGCAGGTTGAGAGCTCAACCCCGAGCCGCTGCAGCCCAGCTGGGGGTCGCAGAGGGCAGAAGCCCTCGGGTAGCTCCGGGATCGGCTCCTTCCCCGACGGTAGCCCTGGTCTCGGCCGTGTGTCTCCCCAGGAGTGCCGGTGCCAGCCCTGTTCCAGCACCACGCTCACGCCGAGCTTACCGGGAAGCACTGCCGCCGCCGCAAAGCCCGCACCGTCTTCTCGGACTCGCAGCTATCCGGCCTGGAGAAGAGGTTTGAGATCCAGCGCTACCTGTCCACACCCGAGCGGGTGGAACTGGCCACGGCCCTCAGCCTTTCCGAGACGCAGGTACTGTTTAGGGGGTCTGGCATCCGGCCCCATCCCGTATCCCGCGCCGCATCCCCACTTTCGCTTTTTAATTTTCAGCTTTTTTTTTTTTTTAATTTCTACTCTTTTTTTTTTTTTTATCATTACTTTTCCCCTCCCTCCTGCTTCCCCCAGGTGAAAACTTGGTTCCAGAATCGGCGGATGAAGCACAAAAAGCAGCTGCGAAAATCGCAGGACGACCCGAAGCAGCCGGGCGCCGAGGAGAGCCGGGAGCTGAGCTCTCCCGAGCCCGAGCTGCCCGAGGCGGCCGGCGTAGAGCCCCGCAAGGCTCCCTTCCTCCTGCAGGACCCCGAGGACGAGGTGGACATCCTGGAGGAGGGGGACCTCTGCGCCGGCCCCCATCGTCTCTAGCCGGCCCGGACTCACCTGCTTCTCCGGGGCGGCACTGCCCCAGCCCGGGTCCCGCAAGCCGCTCCTTAACCCCCAGCCTCCAGTCTGCCGGAGCCCCGAGGGAAGGGGATCACCTTTTGGAAGGAGGTGCTGACGCAGGGGGAGCCCCCTCCCCGGCGGCCAGGCCCAGGGAGGAGGCAGCGGAGCGGTGTGGGGGCACCGCGGTACCCCCGACATCACTCCCTAGCTTGGCCCGATGTTGGCAGAGCAAAACAAGGCAAGTTTCCTTTCCCTTCCCATCGAAATCTCGGACTTCCCCCCGTTCCCTGAGCTTTCCAATAAAGGTACAAGCGTGGCGGGTTGCTGTGGTCACTGAGCGGCAGTGGGGATCCCTCGCTCTGACCCCGCCAGACCCCGCAGAGCACCCCTGAGCTGGATTGGTGCTTATCGCATCTTCCCCGGGGCGGTAGGTCGGGGTTTCATCCTGGGCAGAGCTTCCAGGGCACCCATATACTAAAAAAAAATAAATCTAAAATAAAAATAAGGACAGAACAAACCCAAAGAATTGTACAAACACACTCGGAAGAAACAGGTGGGACCAAAACAAGCATTTATTGAATTCCGAGAGGGGAAAGGGGGAGCAGCAGGAATCTTTCGATCCTGCCAGGACTACTCGGAGTAAAAGAGATTTTTCTCCAGCTCGGAGAATCACCTGCATGGGCAGCCTGATTCCTTCACGGCTTCCAGTCGTGAATCACCTTCGGGATAATTTTTCTTTTCCTCTCAAAGAGCCGCAGAGCTGGTCCCACCTTTGGCTTCTGTTCCCCCCTCCCCAGTCTGCTTCTACCCCAGCGCCTCTCTGAGCTCCGTACTGCAGTCAGAGCACTCACCCTCCGTGCTCGTTTTGCCTTTTTCTTCCAGAGAGATGGTTTAATTTCCAGGTAAACGATGACATTATTATTTTTTTACATTATTATTATTTCTTTGGGTTTATTATTATTACTGTTTGTTGTTTGCTTCGTTTTGGTTTGTTCTGTGGCGAGCTGCTGGCTGACAAATGCGCTGGGAGCGCAGCGGAGACTCCGCATCTCCAGGGGAAGCTCGGAGCTTCCCTCGGTTAAAAACCCGCAGCTAAGGCAGTGTTTGCTCAGATGCTGGCCGTGCAGCCCCGCTGGCACGTCGGTGCCTCTTTGGGTTATTTATTTCCGCCCCCTTCTCCCCTCTTTTTGGTTTTTGTTTTGTGTCGTTTTTTAACGGGGAGTTAATTAGGTCGTCCGATGTCGTTAAGACTTTCCAGGGCATTTTTGGACTATGGGACACGCAAAAAAAGTGTCCCTGTTTAATCTGTCAAATACGGACGACTGAAACGTGTACGTTTGCTTCGTTTTTGTGGCTTTTCCTTTTGTTTCCTTCGGGTTTTGGTTTATTTTCTTTCCTTTTTTTCGGTGTGTGTTCCTCTGTGTTTTATTTTGTGTGCTTTTACTTTGGGGTTTTTGTTTGTTTGTTTGTGGGCTTTTATTCTTTTCGTTATTATTTTCTTTTAACACTTAAAATAATAAAGATCAGGCATTTGGGAAGGGTACCAAATACCCAACCATCTGTCCAGAAAATGGTTCGTTGCCTTTTACCTGGTGTATGGAAATATTTTCAGGAGAAGTATTTTCATCAAGAAATTTTGCTAAAATGCCACCCACCTCCCTAAAACCAAAATTAATATACATATATATATAATTATTTCAGAAGACAAACCAAACCAATTTCTCCCCAAAGCCTCGGTGTGATTTGAAGATCATTTGGAGAGCCAGGTGCAGGCTCCAGCAGGTCGTTTTCCATTGCCGTGGTGCTGGCTGGAAATGCTTCTTTTCGGCTCCGTGGCTCTTCCCTTCACACCTACCCGGCTGTAGGCAGGGAGGTGATGGAAACCACCTCAATAAGCTCTGGACTCGATGCTTTTGTAGATCCCTGTTCAGTCGCCCACCGAGTATTTTGTTTGTTTTGCTCTGTGCTGATCGTCAGCCTCCCCCTGAGTGCGCATTTCATTAGGAACTATTAAAAGTGATATAAAAGAGAAGCTCTACTGTGATATTTACATGGTAATTTTCACTCTCTCTCCCTCTCTGACTACATCTACTGCTGCTCTTTCCGGGGCTGTGGATGTGCTGTGGATGCCCAGCTCGGATCTGGCCTGGCAAGCCACACTCTGCTTGCAGGGGCTACTGAATTCACACCAGTCACTCACCTTTGGTAATAGGATTGGGCAGCAAAGTAATTAGGGGGAAAACAAAATGAATCCCTCTGGTTTAGTGAGAGAGAATCTTGGGGGCAAGTCTAAAGTCAACCAAAAATAAAGATATATTGCACCTAGGTGAAAAGGGACATTAAAAGTATTGTTTTCTTTACATTTGTGTGTGGTTCCTTCTCCTTGTGTAAATAACTCTTCTAATTATTGAAGAGAAGGGTGTGTGAAAAAAACTTCTGAGGTGGATAGAACAGAAAGGGAAAAGGCAGGAGGAAGTCAAAGTAGAAGATTAAAATGCACATATGACAGGGGTTTGGGCACAGACACACAAAGTCAACTTTTTCCTTCTCTGTGCATTTACACCGCTGTTTTGCAAGGCAGCCAGGGGATGTCATGGAAATGGTAGTGTCAGCGCCGCCAGGCTCTGCCCTCCCGGTGCAGATCGAGTAGTGTGGTCACGTGCGTGTAACCAAGCACCCTCCTGGGCCAAGCACCCCTGAAATTGGTGCTCATTGCAGCTGCAGGGGCAGGGGCATTTGCACACGGGTGGTTCTCAAGGGAGGGAAGGATGTTGGGATTCAGAGGTACATCCAGGAACAGGCTCTGCAGCACAGGACCTTTACTGTGCCACAACCCAGACAGTGCTGCAGAAGATAGCAAGGGAGGTGAGGGCAGATAAAACCCACAGGTGTCCTCATCTCAGACCTCTGGGCAGGGCCACGCTCATGGGATCCCTTTAGCAGCAAGGTGCCACACGTTTTCTGGGGCACAGTGAAAGACATTAAATAAGCCTAGTAGTTGTGTTCCACCTTTACACCTCTAAAGACATGCTGTCAACGATGAGGACTGGAAACCAGATGAGATTCTAACTCCTGCAGTCACTGAATACTTCAAATAGGCATGAACAAGATGTAACATCCAGACAGCCCACAAGCCAGGCATTTGATTATTATCATCTCCTGTTAGGGATTGCTTCTACAGTAAATTGCAATAGCATAAAGAATATGCTTCCTTTTATTTCTTTATTATTTATTTGTTTTGCATGCTGCCCAATCCTAAGTGCTCTCTTGTGTGAGAATAAGGAAGCCTGTGAAGGAAGGACCAGCTCTGGTGACTGTGAGAAAGAGCTCCAGATGCACAAACCCAGTATTAGGTAAAGGCAGCAAATCTCCACTGGTGACAGCTGGCAAGGGTGACTTAAAGCAGCCTGCCTTAGAGAAGAGCCTGCTTTGAACAGAAGTGATGCTGAGCCAAAAACCTGGATAGAGCAGATGCTAAAGAAGCATCCAGCAGATCAGCAAGAGCTTTGCATAATCGTGAGTGCAGAGCAGGCAGCTGCAGGTAATACCACAGGACTACTTTTCTGCATCTCACAGAAGCACTTCAGGGTTTGTTCCAGCAGTCACAGCAAAGCCAAGATGCACAACACCAGAGGACATCGAGTCTTTACTTTAGGAAAGCAAGCTGAGTGGCCTCAGCAGGACCCAAACAAAGTGAGTCAAAAGACTTGGTAAGCTTGCCTTTGCCTCTGACATTTCAGAAACCTGTTACCTCATTATCCTGCCTTCAAACCAAGTTCTTCCTTGAAAGATTATCTGTGCCCTAACAGGTAGAAAAGGCACTGCAGCCCACTCTGGGATCGCATTTTCTTAGGCTACACTTTACCACCTTTACCACCAAGTATTATCTGCCTTTATCACCAAGTATTGCTACTGCTACATGAACTCTATGTCAGTATTGGGAGCCAGTCCAGGGCTCTCCAGAGCTACAAGTGTTTCACCTAAGATTATCATGCTATAGAAACAAGATAAATCCAAGATATAAGACAACTCTTTTTAAGCTAGGACCATTCAGGCAGGAGTTTGTAATTAATTCAAGTGATGATGTTTGGTTTTGTAAGTAGAGGAGAGGAAGAACAAAGCCACAAGTTCAGGTGGCTACAAGACTCAGGAGTGCTGCAGTCAGCATCTTCTCTATGTTCTGTGGCACAGAGGTGAGAAAAAGAGCCCAATTCCTTTCTGCCAGCAGCATTATCACACTTAGGACATGCCAAGTTACTGAGGACCAATCAGAATATGCATCAAATAACACCCAAGCCTCTGCTGACTCTCCTGTGCCACTACAGGAACTTTCCTCCTCACAAAGCATTTATGCTGGTCAATAAAATTAAGTTAAATTCACAATCACCCACATTTCTTCACCTCTCTGTGGTTCTAGGCACCCTGGCTAACATTTAAAACTACCATCACATTTAAAACCAAAGACAACCTTGCTGACAAACACACAGAGAATGTGACCGACCCCCCCCCCACCCCATCCCATTGAGTCCCCATCCCAGCCTGCTCCTGAGCATTGCAGGGAACAGGAGGAGACTTTGGGAACAGGCTGCTGATCCCAGAAAATTTGGTTCAAACAAGGGCAAACCCTCTGAGACTGAGGCAGAAGAAGGAAAGAGTTGCTACTTGAGACATCCTCTCACTCATCAGCCAGCTCCTTGCAGGCTGGGAAGCAACCCCTGCCAGGCTGATGACAGGAAGCTGGCATGGCAGCATCATGGTATTAAGTATCATCATCAGATTCAACTCAATCCATGACACACTGATAAAATAGGATGGCTTTGTCAGTCAGCAGCCTGTGAGCCAGCTCTTGCTACCTTCTGTGAGACAGTGGTGACTTGAAATTTGATGGTGATGCAGCATCATGGGCTGCCCAGGGAGGTGGTGGAGTCACCGTCCCTGGAGGTGTTCAAGAGGGGATTGGATGTGGCACTTGGTGCCATGGTTTAATTAGTCAGGAGGTGTTGGGTGACAGGTTGGACTTGATGATCCTTGAGGTCTCTTCCAACCTTATTGATTCTATGATTCTAATTAGAACTGACCCTGGATATTTGCCCACTGAAGGTGCTCTCAGCTTCTACACCTCCTAAATCTAAAAATATTAAGAAAAGATGGCCCTTAATCTAAAACATTAAGAAATGATGGCACTGGAAAGAGTCCAGCAGGTAACATGTTGAGAAGTGTACACAAATACATTCCTGCCCCTGTTGAAGGCAGCCTGTGCTCAGGATGAGTAACACTGCTGGAGCCATGCAGCTATGCCAGGCAGGTTCTACTGCAGCTCAATCTCTCCCTGAATTCTTAATGCAAAATCCAAGCCCTACTTCCTATTTAAATTCCTTGCCTTCCTAATTTGAAAGACATCAAGTTTTGGCCTTTGCTTTTAAGCAGATGGATGCTCATCATTTACTTGTCTGGTCCCCTTTTGTGCCACCATATCTGTTAGGTGGAGGGGAAAAAATTGCACTGGTATTGAGGTAGATCAAAAGGTTTCCTTCCCACATGTGCTGCAAATAATCAGTATCATAGAATCAGTCAGGGTTGGAAGGGACCACAAGGATCATCCAGTTCCAACCCTGCTGCCATGGGCAGGGACACCTCACACTAGATCAGGCTGGCCAGAGCCTCATCCAGCCTGGGCTTAAACACCTCCAGGGACGGGGCCTCAACCATCTCCCTGGACAACCCATTCCAGAGCTTCACCACTCTCATGGGGAAGAACTTCCTCCTCACGTCCAGCCTGAATCTCCCCACCTCCAGCTTCATTCCATTGCCCCTAGTCCTATCACTACCTGAGAGCCTGAGCAGTCCCTCCCCAGCCTTCTTGTAGCCTCCTTCAGACATTGGAAGGCCACAATGAGGTCACCTCAGAGCTTTCTCTTCTCCAGACTGAACAGCCCCAACTCCTTCAGTCTGTCCTCATAGGAGAGGTGCTCCAGCCCTCTGCATTTTTCTGGGAGAAGAAACTCACTAAATAAAAATAATCCTAACCCAGTCCTCTCCAAATGGTTTGTGAGATGGTCATGATCAGTGCCCTCAAAGCAATTAATCTGTCTCCTCTCCCTGGAGCAGCATAATATGGCTTCTAGTCTAGCACGGGTTTAGTATTTAAAGGGTTCCTAAAAGTTCTTTGCTTTAGTGGGGATAAAAAAAAAAAAAGAAGCCCAAATGAAACACATCACCCACCCAGAAAGATCACCCTCATTTCTGGGAGCTCTAAAAGGGAGTAGGATGCCAGATAGGGGGAAGGTGATCAATTAAGACATTAAGCATTTTGCACCACATGGACGCATCTGCATGGCAGCCAAATAATAAGGCCATCAGCTCATTTTCAGGGGGCTGTTGCCTACTTCAACTCAATCCTCAGATCAAAGAGAAAATGTCTGCTTGCATTTTCTAATCAGAAAAGGGATGCTAATTTAGGTTCCTTAATGTGTGGTGGTAAGAGACTTCTTCAATTAACTGAATTCTATAGCTCAGAAAATAAAAAAGGGGGGATACAAAGGGAGTCAGGCTGGAAAGGCAGAAGTTCTCATTAAATCAAAGGTCCAATATTCATTACCTCCAGCATCTGGGGCTAAACACTAAACATGGAGATCATCAAAGGGGGTTTAATGGGTTAAATTGAGAATATAATCTAATTAAAATATTAGATACGAGTAAATAGCTCTTTGATATTCATCTGAAGGTTTCATTAAAATAGGTACTTGAGGGTTGTATGAAGGGGGGATTATCACTTTTAAGCAGAAACAACAAGTTGAGGTTCCCTAATCAGAAATGCTTCAAAGTGTTACCATTGGGTTTAAAAATGAAAGTAGAAAAAGCAGCAACTGGCAGAGGACAGAAACATTTACCCAGCCTGGCTTGCTGGAGCACACCACAGGCATGTAGAAGGAGAAGGCAAACACACTTCCCAAAGGCAAGAAGGCTGAGGCAGAGAATGGGCCTGGTCCAGAAGGTGCAGAGGACATTTGAGAGATGTCCACCGCTGCACTTTGATATGCAAAGCATTTCCCCTGCAACTTGACCTGCATTCCCCACATTGGAGATCACCTCTTCCACCAAGCTTCCCCCAAAAGGTTATGGAATCATTGAATTGTAGAATGCTACGGGGTGGAAAGGACCTCCAGAGGTCATTGAGTCACACAGAATCACCAAGGTTGGAAGAGAACTCAAAGATTATCAAGTCCAACCTGTCACCCAAGACCTCATGACTAGACCATGGCATCAAGTGCCACATCCAATCCACTCCTGAACACCTCCAGGGATGGGGACTCCACCACCTCCCTGGGCAGCACATTCCAATGGCTAATGACTCTCTCAGTGAAGAACTTTCTCCTCACCTCCAGCCTAAACTTCCCCTGGTGCAACTCCCCTGTAGAATAGGACCACTCAGGATGGGTCACACAGGAACAGGTCCAGGTGGGTTTGGAAGCTCTCTAGAGAAGGAGACTCCACAACCTCTCTGGGCAGCAGTAATGCACCTCACATGCTTCTGCCTGTGAAGGTTAACAGTTTAATTCAGCACATGTGGTGGGAAACAACCAACAGGGTGGAGAGCTTCCCAGCCCTCAGGTAGGTCAGGAGGGCTTTAAAAGCAAGACACAGAGCCCTTTTCCATAATGGAGAGATAAGGTATGGTGATCATTTCTTCTTCATATTGGGGTGGGTGCCTGATTGGGGATCCTGCAGGGTGTATTTCTGCAACTAACTCACTTTGGGGAGGACTGAGGCATCCTGAGGACTGTGGGATAGGGGTTAATGGCCAGGCATTGGAAGAGGTTACCCAGGGAGGTGGTGGAATCACTGTCCCTGGAGGTGTTCAGCAATGTGTGGCCATGACACTTTGGGATGTGGTTCAAAGGCTATGGTGGTGTTAGGTGGATGGTTGGACTTGATGATCTTACAGAGCTCTTCCAATCAAAATTATTCTGTGATTCTATGAAACTCACCCAGGATTCTCTAAAGTGAATGGTATGGAGCTTTACCACCTTGCCTTTCTGTTGTTAGCCTCCTCCAAGGAGACTCGCCCCCTTTTTTGTTCCCCCCCCCCAAAGACTAGTTCTCTCTCTTCCCCTTATACAAAAGGGGACCCAATAAATTGCATAAATCAATTACACATCATCACAAGGTTGTTGCTTCCCCCTCCTTTCAGCTAGCCCATTTTCTAAGAGATTTTTGTGTGCTTTCTTCAAAATTCCCTTCTGTCCCAATCCCATTTCAGCTGTTGCCCTAATTCCTAATTTGCCAAGTTAAAGAAAGGGAACCACTGTCAGAAACCCATCTGTTTGTTGTAATTTTGATAGAATTAATCTGTTAAAAGCTGCTTCCTCTCCAACATGTAGCTCTCAATTATCCTCAGTTAGTCAATACATTTCCCAACTGCTTCTGGCTAACACCAGATTGTCTGCATGACCAGCCAGTACTCGGTTTGCATTTCCTTGCCCCAGATGAAGCTTCAAAAGGTTGGGCTTGATGTGACAACTATTCACTGACAGAATAATTAGCTTTGGGGCACATTTTTTTGGTTGTCTTTCTCATCAGCAGTGGGTTCTTCTTGGCCTTCATTTCTGGATAGTCTGCCAACATCTCCTCAGCACTTCCAAAAGAGAAACACTGCTGATATTAGAATCACCAAATGAAGCTGCTGGTATTAAAATCACCAAATGAAGCCCTTTCTCAGCACTGGTTAGGCCACACCTTGAGTCCTGTGTCCACTTCTGGGCTCCTCAGTTTAGGAAAGATGTTGAGTTGCTGGAAGGTGTCCAGAGAAGGGCAACAAAGCTGGGGAGGGGTCTGGAGCACAGCCCTGTGAGGAGAGGCTGAGGGAGCTGGGGTTGCTTAGCTTGGAGAAGAGGAGGGTCAGGGCAGACCTTCTTGCTCTCTACAACTCCCTGAAGGGAGGTTGTAGCCAGGTGGAGGTTGGTCTCTTCTCCCAGGCAAGCAGCACCAGAACAAGAGGACACAGTCTCAAGCTGTGCCAGGGGAGGTTCAGGCTGAATGTTGGGAAGAAGTTCTTCATAGAAAGAGAGATTGGCCATTGGAATGTGCTGCCCAGGGAGGTGGTGGAGTCACCATCACTGGAGGTGTTTAAGAAGAGCCTGGATGAGGCACTTGGTGCCGTGGTTTAGTTGATTAGATGGTGTTGGATGATAGGCTGGGCTGGATGATCTCAAAGGTCTTTTCCAACCTGGCTCTGCAGATATGCCCATAGGTTGGGCATATCTGGCTAAGAAATGATCCAGCCTGGAAGATGCAACTGCTAGGTCAGTTGATTTGGAAGCAGAAGAGCACCAGAGATTACACATTTAAAATGCCACATAAGCAACTGTTTAGATATAGATATATTTTTTTACATTACCTCTAGTTGAACTGATTCTAAAGTTTAACAATGATTAAACCTTGTCTTTCAATGGAATGGAAAAACACCCTGTGTGAAAGTCACAGTTCATAACCAAACAGTTCAGCCATTTGTGCCTTGAGGATGTCCCTGATAACTTCCAACGGCTTATAAGATGTGAAGGGTTCTGAAAGCAGCTACGATTTGCTTCTCCTTCTCGTGTCGATGCCACAAAGCTTCCAAGGATGCAATTTGAGGTAAGCTGTCTTCATTAAAAGAGAGCAGAGCTCTTTCCTCTCTCACCTCTTCATCTGACTGCCTTGCCATGAAAGTCTTTGGTCTAGGAATCGTCTTGGCATACTCCAGTGCCTGAAACCAGGGAAATTGGGACAGCCGGTTAAGAGAAAACCTGCACAATTATCTCCAAGGCAATGTAGGTGTTCCCATGATGAATGTCCTCAAGAAACCCAAAGCCTTTTGGCCATCCAAACAATGCACTTTCCTCTCTTTGTGGTTTGTGTGAGGTTTAGGAAGAAATGCAAAAGGTGGTGGGTGCCCCCTCCCTGGAGGTGATCAAGGCCAGGCTGGATGAAGCCCTGAGTGAGCTGGGACATATCCTTGCTCATGGCAGGGGTTTGGAAATGGATGACCTTTAAGGTCCCTTCCACCTCAAACAATTCTACAGCTGTATGGATCTGTGGTCTCTTTGCAAAGTGCACTCTGCAGTAGTGTGGCCTCCACTGCTGATGTGAAGCAGAGCAGGTGCTGTGCTGGGTAGCATTCCTAGGGATGTTCTACCCTTTATTTTCCCCCTTTCCCCAGGAAAACTTCACTGGCTGGTTAGGCTCAGTTGAGTGCTGATAGCTTGGAGTACTGCTCTATTTCCACATGGTGGACTCTCCTGAAGAGCCAGGCAGATGCATGAACTAAAGACAGCTGCTGGCACAGAATTCAGCAACTCTTGGCATACATCAACAGCCACAACAGAACAGAAGCACAGGGGAGAGCTTGCCAGGATCCCATGAGAGCAGAAGTCCTGAGAGTTGCTAAAATACAAATGGAGAAACTATTTTAGACTCCTGTGTGTCATATCTGTGCTCTTCCTTTTGTGTGTGTCTGTGTGCAAAGTCCAAAACCTCTCCCTGCATGTGCTTTCAAGGGTCTCTGCTCTTACCTTCTGCCTTGACACTGAAGATACAGCCTGGGGTTTTGCAGGTAACCTCTGAGCCAAAGCAATGCTTTTCATATTGTGTTGCTTAATTTGCTTTGCATATTCCTTTAGTTGCTTTAACTTCTCTTTCTGCCCAAAGGAAAAAAGGTGTCTGGTTAATTCAATGCCTCAGTAGATCCATCAATGAAACACTGTTGGGTTTTTCCCATGGGAGCCTTCCATTTACACCTCTGTGGCTGTTTAACCTGGCTGTGCTATTGATCATCCCTCAGCAGAGCACAACAGGAAATCCTGACAAAAGGCACAGATATTTTTTTTTAGGCACTTTTCATGTTTAAGAGCTTTTCTGGCTGGCATTGAGGGTAGAGCTCAACAGAAATGTGACAGTCTGAATGTTTCAAGGGATCTGTTCAGTTCTGTGCTGGGCTCATTTCTCTCAGCTTTTGCAATGATTTTTGAAACCTCTGTACTTGTTTCAAGGCTCTCAATGACAGGGTGCTTTTACTTAGCTGATATTCTGTGTCTTTATATTTCCAGCAATTTATTACCCTCAGATGCAGCAGGATGCTCTGCCTTGCCCCTGTTGGGAGCCAATGTCCCTTATTTCCTTTCAATGCATTGATACCCCAGTGGCACTCTTTGCAGTGAGAGTGGTGAGACACTGGAACAGGCTGCCCAGGGAGATTGTGGATTCTCCCTCCCTGGAGGTGTTCAAGGCCAGGTTGAGTGGTCTAATGGGAGGTGTTCCTGCCCATGGCTGAGAGGTTGGAATTAGATGATCTTCAAGGTTGCTTCCAACCCAAACCATTCTATGAATCTGTGAGTCTATGGCATAATAATGCAACACAGTCCTGGGAATGTGGAATTTACTGATGTGCTATTATCCTTGTTGGATTCTGTGAACTACTCCCTGGTTCTGGAACTACAACATTAGAGGGTTAGGTTTATCCACAATGCAGTTCTTTCCTTTCATTTGAATCTCTCCTTAGGATCTCAAGCTAGATCTAGAGTCAAAGGCATAAAGCACCATACAAGTTGCTTCTTAGCAGCACTATTTCTTTGTCATTTTCCCCTGCCTAAGCTCACTTTGCACAACTAAAAAGCAAATCACACAACAGGGGCTGCTTACTTTCTCTTTGATTGCTTCATAGTCAGGTCCAAGGCCTCCAAGCTTCACATTCAGATTTATGTAGGCCTTTGAGCTCTGTGGCTGAAAAACAAACAGCAGTGACAGATTTGCCTTTATTTTTCCTTGCTAGGATTTCCTGCAGAGCATAATTGAAACAAGTCTTATAAGGGCAGAATTCAACTCTCAGGCAGGTATGTCTCATTTTAAGGACTGTAAGTGACCAAAAAGGTTGAGTTAATTGTACAAGTCAAATAATTCACTCAAAAATTATCTATTTAAACAGCTTAAAGTGACTATGTGACTGCTGCTGGAATGAAGCTCTGAGGAAATTGTTATGAGAGAAGCAGATAAAAGTACCTGATTTTAGTGGCAAATAAAAGGCAAGCAAATGTTATTAGTGATGGTTACCTTTAAGATCTCAAAACTGAAATGGAAAATTGTTGAGATAGTTGGAAAAAAAAACCAAGCCCTGCCCTGTTGTAATAGTATAGAAGTTTTAATCTACCCTCTTCCCACACCCTGTAGCACAGCAAAAGCTTCACAAGCACACAGGGAAGACAGAAGATGAGTGATACCATTTCAGTCCTTCATGGCATTACTCCAAAGCCCCCAATAATTCCAGAAACTTTTAAATATGGACCTGATGGAGTGAGTCCAGAGGAGGGCCATGAAAATGGTCAGGGGCCTGGAACACCTCTATATAAGGACAGGCTGAGGGAGCTGGGGTTGTTCAGCCTGGAGAGGAGAAGGCTCTGGGGAGACCTAACAGCAGCCTTCCAGAACCTGAAAGGGGCTACAAGAAGGCTGCAGAGGGAGTGTTTGCAAAAGCCTGTGGGGATAGGATGAGGGGCAATGGTTTGAAATGAGAGAAGAGCAAATCTAGATTGGATGTGAGGAACAAGTTCTGCACCATGAAGGTGCAGAAGGTTGCCCAGGGAGGTAGTTGAGGCCCCATCCTTTGAGACATTCAAGGTTAGGCTTGACAAGGTTCTGAGCAACCTGCTCTAGAGGAGGATATCCCTGCTGACTGCTGGGGGATTGGACTAGATGGCCTTTGAAGCTCCCTTCCAACCCAAACCATTCTATGGTTGATTTTTAGAAGTGGCCTATGCATTAAAAACCGATCAGTGGAACCTCATTATGGTCAGCTCTGTGGTCACCTCAAACACAGAGCGGTGCAGAAAGACCAAGAAACTTCTATATGCAAATAAAATGTGTGCTTCTTCAATGGCCATTTTCAAGTTAAACTCAGCTGCAGAGAAACTAAGCCCATGCACTGGATTTTGTGTTTGATACTTCTTTGTGTCAGTGATCCCTGTTCTTTTGTCATATGCTTACACTCAACATTCAGTTTAAGGTACTGTGAGGAGTTAATCATTCAGCTGCCTACAAGAAAATCAGGGTTCCCTCACTTCATGCCATGAGCATGAGTGCATTTGTTTCTCAGGAGAAGCTGGATTTTTCAGGGAGGCACAAATAGTCTCATTCCTGTGCCTCTCCCCACATAGGAAGCGTGAGAAAGCTACTGAAAACACAGGAGAAAAACAATGGCTTGAACTCAGGAGAACAGAAAGGGAAAGAAATCTGCCCCTCAGTTACTATCATAATCCAGCTAATTCTTCTTAGAGGCATTCAAGCAGCAATCCACCAACTGCCTCCTACATGAAACACAGAAGTTATTATTCCAGCTTAGTTTTGTCTGCCCAGAGACATGGAGCTAACCTCTTAAACATTTAATTTGTCATGGACATGGAGCTAACCTCTTAAACATTTAATTTGTCATGGACACACAGGGCTCTCTCTCTGCTGCTCCACTGCATTGGTGTTAAGTGGTTACAACATGAAACTGGGCACACAGAGGAGATAAAAAAGAACCAAGTTTTAATAAGACCCCAAATGGCATCATCAGGAGACTTGCAGTAATGTTTCTGCCGTTAGCTTTACAAATCCTCTAAGTTTGTCGTCGTTCAGTTTGATTCCCTTGGAAACAAGAGATTGGAGTTGGATCACAAATGGGCATGACCAGGATAATGGTTTGCTTAGATCTTGAGGCCTGGCTACCTGCTGCTTTATACAAATAGCTTTATTCTACATCATTTTATCACTGGATAACTTAAAAGACAAACACTGCTCTGTGTGTTCTTAGAGCTAATCAAGTTTGAAAGTGACAAAGGGAGAGGTGGTGGTGAACTGCTTTGCTCTTCAGGCTAAAATGATTGTAGTGTCTGTTTCCACCCTTTGTTCCTTGGGTGCTCTGGGCAAGTCAGTGTGTGTCTGTAACAAGGAAACAACACTCAGTCCCCCATTCCCTGTTTTGGTGTGTGAAGATTTTTTTTGGCTTATTAAGGTAAAAAAGGAAACAGAGGAAGAAATAGAAATGTTAAACCATCCAACCCACATCTGGTTGCTTACCTTCTTGCTGACTTTAGGCTGGTTTTGCTTTTCCATTTGCATGAGATGCCCTTCTGAGTTGCTTCGGCTCATTGGCACTTGGTTTCCTCCCCCACTCTCTGGATCAAGCTCTGAACCATTTTCTGCCTGTGGGACTATGGGTGGAAGGAGGCTGAACATGTGCCTGTCAGCCAGGTGAGCTGCTGCCACATGACTGATCTCCTGGTGATGTTGCTCCCAGGTTTGTGCAAAAAGGGAGGCTGCACAAGGGGCTCTTGGTATGCTGTGTATAGAAGCTTGAGAAAGCCTGAAAAAAAAGAAAGAGGGGGGGAAAATAAGAATCTTTATCTGTCTATAGCAGATAGCTCAGCAAGCAACCTGGGCATGGAATGATCCTTGTTCACAGAATATTCTGGGAACATTTAAAGGGGAGGTTGAGACTGGATGTTAGAAAGAAATTCTTGACAGTGAGGGGGATGAGAAACTGAAACAGGTTGCCCAGAGAGGCTGGGGGTGCCCCCTCCCTGGAGGTGTTGAAAGGCAGGTTGGATGAGGCTCTGATCATCTTTGTGGCCCTCCTTTGGTCCCTGCCTCTCTTGTTTTGGGGACTCCAGAGCTTGACACAGCACTGTAGGTGAGATCCCACCAGAGCAGAGTGGCAGAATCAGCTCTCTCCATATGGTGGCCACATTTCATTTGGTGCAGCCCGGGATGCCGCTGGCCTTCCAGGCTGCAAGTGCACATAGCTGCCTCACGTCCAGCTTCTCATCCACCAGCACCTCCTTGCTCATTTCTAATTATTAAGGGCACCATAGTGTTATGACAATACTGTTTCAATGCTTACATCCTTACCCTAAACCACTTCTAGCATCGTTCTGATACCTTTTATCCACACAGATATGTCTCTTGCAATCCTGAAGTGGTACTTGGTCCATCAGTAATTCTTGGAAGCTTGCATTAAAAGCAGATGGAATATTCCTCTGATTTGGATGTGCTTGGCCATTGTTGCTGTCACCTCTTGCAGAAGGCTGCAGAGTGCCATGGCTGTATGAATGTAGCTGGTCATGTGGAAGTCCATTTGGAGAACCATGACGGTACTTCGTGTTCTCCTCGCTGGTGTATGTTGAAGATACAGCCTCGGCTGGGTTGAATTTCTGTGGTGTTGGCTGAAAAGGATAGGTAGATGTGGTGAAACCCTGATTAACAAAATCTGGGGAAATTATTTAGGCAAGAATCTGAATTTGCTGCTGTATGAGAGTCCAGGCCAACAGAAGGACCTGCTCCCAGCCATTTATGCAGCGTGCTGCTGTTGTCTTGCTCCACTGCCTGCATGGGAGCAGCCTGGAATTCTGATATTTGGTGGTAGCAAGACTTTGGTTTTGCTCATCTTCTTGGTGGTTGTTGCCTATCATTCCTTGGGAAAGCTCTCTCTTGGAGACTCTGGTTGGGCTTGGTTTTATTTCTCTAGGAGGACTTATTTTGGTGATCCTAAAAGAAGTTCCCAAAGGTGAGGTGAATTTCAGTGGTTGCTATTTCACCTGTTCCTTAAGGGCAAGTTTGCCTGTCACAGTGCCTTTCACATCTTCAAGTATCCCTTGAAACCCATTGCAACCTGTGAATGTGTGATGTCTATGATTTAGATGCTTGGACCTCTAAATCCAGTTCTTTTCCCTGCCCTATATCCTGCAAAACATCATCCAAATGATAAGAAACAATTGATGAATTCAAGCACACCAGGACTCCTGCTTTGAGCTAAACTCTCAGTCTGGAGTTTATTCAAGACTTGCCACTTTCAATTACAGCATCAGGTGTGGCCTGCTTTGAGGAAAGACACAGCTTTCTTTCTAGGGACTATATAAATCCATTCTCAGCCCATTTAATCTTTGTCAGCTCTGAAATCCTCCATTTCATCCTTCTGTCCCTCTAGGGTTCTTTTGTTAGCGACACTTGCAGTCACTACATGGCACATGCACTCAGAATAACTGCTTAATGGCAGGTATTAAATCCACATATAGAGCAGAATGTCTTGGCATAAAGCTTTAGCACTGGGGAATCCTGACTCCTGGTGCCAAGATGATGATTTGTTAGCTCGACCTCTGCTGTAACAATTAATGTGCTGGCACAGTGGTGGAAAGTATGAACGGCTGCCAAACTGGGACCAGGCCAATGTTTTCCTCTTTAAATGGATTGGACAGCCCTCTAAAATCCTGCCTTCATTCTGAAATTCCATATATCATAGAATCAGCCAGGTTGGAAAAGATCTCAGAGATCAAGCCCTACGAGGAGAGGCTGAGGGAGCTGGGGGTGTTTAGCCTGGAGAAGAGGAGGCTCAGGGGAGACCTTATGGCTCTCTACAACTACCTGAAGGGAGGTTGTAGCCAGTAGGGGGTTGGTCTCTTCTCCCAGGCACCCAGCACCAGAACAAGAGGACACAGTCTCAAGATGCACCAGGGGAAGTTTAGGCTGGAAGTGAAGAGAAAGTTCTTCCCAGAGAGAGTTGTTGGCCATTGGAATGTGCTGCCTAGGGAGGTGGTGGAGTCACCATCCCTGGAGGTGTTCAAGAGGGGATTGGATGTGGCACTTGGTGCCATGGTTTAGTAGTCATGAGGTGTTGGGTGCCAGGTTGGACTTGATGATCTCTGAGGTCTTTTCCAACCTTATTGATTCTATGACTCTGTGATAACCTGGTGTATTTTATTGTGCCAAAGACTACCCCCCTGAACTGCTTGGAAAGGTTCCGCATAAAACTTCATGTATATATGAGGAGCTCAGTGCAGAGTTTTCTACTTGTAACATTTTTCTGGTTGATGCTCAGGGGGATTTTAGGGGACAGAGTAATGCAAGAGTAGTTGTAGCTCAGAATCCTCATGAAGCATCAAACACGACCATGTACTAGTTTGCCCTTTTCCATTAGCTCACCATTATGGTTGCATTATTTCACCAAAATAGGGACATTTTACGTTATTATCAAGCAGATAATGCCCTAAATTGAGACACTGAGAGTGGCAAACCACTGGGAAAGGCTGCCCAGGAATGTGGTTGAGGTTCCATCCCTGGAGACTTTCAAGATCAGCTTTGATGTGGCCCTGAGCAGCCTGCTCTCGTTGGAGGTGTCCCTGTTGACTGCAGGGGGGTTGGACAAGATGACCTTTGAGGTTCTCTTCCAACTTGATGCAATCTGTGAAGCTGTGTAAATAGATGAGTTGGGCTCAGAATTTCTTGGGATTTGGGCTCTATTTTGATTTTAAATCATTCAGTACATCCAGCAGCACATGCATTAAACTTTGGTGATTATCTACTGATATGTATCCAAGGATTTGTTGCCAGCAATTGTAACTTTAAAAGCAATGAGATTACAGCTTTTAAACATCCAAACTTCAATTCTTTTATATATATGTGTGTGTGTGTATATATATATATATATGTATATTTCAATTATGATGAAAAAGAACCTTGAGCTGCTGTGCTTTCTGGTACCATTTATCTTCAGGCTCCATTTTCACAGTCTGGAATGGTAGGACACTCTGCACTGGTTCCTCATCAAGAGTTTTAGGACCTGTAACCTAAAAATCAGGAATGTTTATGGCTACAGCCCAACCAGATGAAAGCATATAAAAGCCTTTGGGGAAAGGGTGAGAAATAATTTACCTCCTATTAAAATGCTGGAGTTAGGCATTATCTAATAGATAACCTGAAAATGAATGGCTGAAAGAGAAAATGAAAAAGGAAGCAAAACCCCAGTCAGCAGTTGGGGTAGTGCAGGGATTATTCCTTCTACTTTTAAGGAGAAGAGAGGGGAAGAAAATTGCAGGAAGCTTGCAGCACAGAAATCTACTTGTAACTCTCAAATGTCTGGGCTCCTCCATTTATACAAGAGCCAGTGGATGCACCTAATAACAGAAAAGCAACTAGACAATCATCATTGTCCAAGCAATCAGCCAGTGTAGCAAGATTCTGATGGATGACATTCACCACAGCAAGGTCTTGAACAAGAGCTCTGTGTGTGGTGGGGGGGAAAGAGATGGCAAAACATATAATGTTGGAAGGAAAGTACAAGGAGTAGCTTGCAGAAAGAGGCCATCTAATGTACACAGCCTGGCAGCAGCAACAAATAGCTTGTGCAAAACAGCAAGCCCACAAACAGGGAGAACATCTTCATGTAGCCACAGTCATGGCAGCATGGCTGGAAAGCAAATGTGAGCCATGCTTTGCAAGTGGCTGCTGGCACTGCAGATTTCAAAGCCAAGTGATGGCTGTGTAAATTTAGCAACAGAGAGAAGTTTTCTTCAACTCATAGGATCATGAAATTGTTAGGGTTGGAAGGGACCTCAAGGATAGGATAGGATAGGGGAGAATAGGATAGAATAGAATTAACTAGGCTGGAAAAGACCTTTGAGATCCTCGAGTCCAACCTATCATCCATCTAGTTCCAAGCCCCCTGCCATGGGCTCAGCAAACTTTTCTTTTTTACCCTGATCTATGCAACCTCAGGAAAACCAACTTTATTATATTTTATTTATAGATCTATTTAGGTTGGGGATTAGGAAAAAATTCTGTACTGCAAGCATGGTCAGGCGTTTGGGGGTTGGGCTTGCTGATCTCCAGAGGTCCCTTCTGACCCCTAACATCCTGTGATCCTCTGCCTGGAGCAGGCTGCCCAGGGAGGTGGTGGAGTCACCATTCCTGGAGGTGTTCAGGAAATGTGTGGCCATGGTGCTTTGGGATGTGGCTTAATGGCCATGGTGGTGTTAGGTTGATGGTTGGACTCAATGATCACAGAAGCACGAAATGGCTTAGTTTGGAAGGGACCTTAGAGATCATCTACTCCAACTCCACCCTGCCACAGCCAGGGATGTTTCTCAACCAGGTTTGGTGGCTCAAGGCTTCATCCAGCCTGGCCTTGAATACATCCAGGGAGGAGGTATCCACAACCTCTCTGGGCAGCCTATTCCAGAGTCTCACCACCTTTGCACTGGAGAACTTCTTCCTAAGTTCCAGTCTAACCCTGCTCTCCCTCAGCTTCAAACCATTCCCCCTTGTCCTATTGCTAGGCACCCTCATGAGAAGTCTCTTTCCAGCCTCCCAGTAGGTTCCCTTCAGGTATTGCAAGGCAGCTATGAGATCCCCTTGGAGTCTTCTCTTTGCCCATCTCAGATCTCAGAGGTCTTTTCCAACCGAAAAAATTCTCTGATTCATTGCTCCAAATGGTAGTGTTGGTTCTGTTAGTTGGGAGCAGAGAAGTTCACAGATTGTGTCCAGAGAAGGGCAACAAAGCTGGGGAGGGGTTTGGAGCACAGCCCTGTGAGGAGAGGCTGAGGGAGCTGGGGGTGTTTAGCCTGGAGAAGAGGAGGCTCAGAGGAGACCTTCTTGCTCTTTACAACTCCCTGAAGGGAGGTTGTAGCCAGGTGGAGGTTGGTCTCTTCTCCCAGGCAAGCAGCACCAGAACAAGAGGACACAGTCTCAAGCTGTGCCAGGGGAGGTTTAGGCTGGATGTTGGAAAGAAGTTCTTCCCAGAAAGAGAGTATGGCCATTGGAATGTGCTGCCCAGGGAGGTGGTGGAGTCACCATCACTGGAAGTGTTTAGGAGGAGACTGGATGAGGCACTTGGTGCCATGGTTTAGTTGATTAGATGGTGCTGGATGATAGGTTGGACTTGATGATCTTGAAGGTCTTTTCCAACCTGGTCATTCTATTCTATATTCTATTCTATTCTATTCTACCACACAGGTTTCCTGAGCAGTGGATAGCTGCAGCCTGGCCATCAGCAAGATGTTTTTGGTGGAACCAACTGCCTCACTGTATTGCTAGTTTACTGGGCAGGTAAAGCATACTTCTACATTATCTCTTTGAAAGAGGAACAGGACACAACCTCTGGCAGCATTTTTTTTTCCCTCTCTTTTTCTTTCCCCCCTTTTTTTTTTTTCTCCCTTTTGGTGAACTATTCTATTAATACCAATCAAATTGAGAAAATGATCAAATGAAATTGCATTTTGAGAATCATAAGCTGTGTAATGCCTATTCTGTTAAATTGAGGCCCATAATTGCTTCTCTACTGAAAAGATACAACAAAGACAGCAATCATGGCATGTCATTATCCCAGACTAGGAAACCGGCCTTTGCAGTGAGGACTTCAAAGGCTTGTGGTTCTCGAATTGCATTTGGCTGCTATTGTTGAAGCGCAGGCAATCTTGATTAGGTGTTTACACTGAGGTAAGGCTCAGTGCACAGAGAGTCTGAGTGCCTTGGTCTAGAGCCATTAAAAAATTGTACATTATGTTCCTTGCTTTGAAGTAAGGGGCTTGTAGGTAGGAAAGCAACTCATAGTGAGTACAGCTGAGCTAGCTTGGGCCACTGCTTCTCCCTCTCTCCTTCTCTCTCTCTCTCTCTTTTTATTCTTTCTCTCAGAGAGACTCATCATCAGGTTCTTAGAGAATCAGGCAACACTGCAAAGAACTTGATGCTTTATGAAATGCTGTATAAATTAGTAAATACACAGCTCAGCACGGGTTTGTTGTACGTTTGGGCACATGCAGCCTGCTGGCTGCATGCACAGAGGCAACAGCTGTGAATCTTGCAGCAAGGAGGCTGCAAATCTTTTCGCCTAAGGTTATGTCAGATGATTAAAAAAACAACACCATAAAGCTGTCTGCAAAGTGTAAACACCCAGGGAGGTGGTGGAGTCACCCTGATCCAGCCCTCTGATCATCTTTACAGCCCTCCTATGGACCTCCTCCAGCAGGTCTGTCTCTCTCTTGTGTTGTATCAACTTGTTGAGGGCAGAAGCAAACTGTTCTACATCCATGCTGCCTGACTCCTGCTGTGTCACAGCTCTGCTGCCCTCCTAGCTGCTTCAGCGAGGCAATCTTTGAGCACAGCCCTGATTTGAACAGATTTTTTTTGGTGTCTTATTTCTTACCTATCTTTGAACGGTGTCTCCACAACAGAGTCCTGATCTCTGGCTCCACTACTTACATCTGAAACCTTTTCAGAATTCCCCAACCAGTAAACACAATTATATCAACACAGCTTTAATTAGCATCAATCTGCACTCATTATTTTTACCATCAACAAAATTATAACTGGGAAAAAAAAACAAAACACCAAACCACACCAACCAACCACAATCAACAACAAAGTGCTCTTAATAGCTCTGCTAGAAGAAAGCTTGTCCATCCTTACACTCCTTGTCATGCAGATGCCCTCCACCCTTGTGTCAACTGTTCATCAGCCTTGGAAAACGTTTCACTTGGAGCAGAAAGTCTCTGTAGCTTTTGCAAGGGAAGGATTTTCCGTGCTACAGCTGGTGGAGTGATTCACTCACTCCCACCTTCCCATTATGTGTAATAAGTATCAAGTAAAAGCAACAAACTCATCTATAATCGTTCATTAGGAACTGTAATTACATTTCCACTTAATCCTTAATGCAAGTTGCCTGAGGTTTCTCAGTCAGTTGTAAGAAAGCTAAGCCCTTCAAATCCAAGTAGTGTGCATGGCTGCTATCTGCTGACTGTTTTCAAGCACAAATCCAGGCTGGGAGAGGACTGGCTTGAGAGCAGCCTCAAGGAGAAAGCCTTGGAGGTGTCAGGTGAAGAAAAACGCAGCATGAGCCAGAAACCAGCTGTGTCCTGGGCTGCATCAAAAGCAGTGTGACCAGCAGGATGAAAGAGGTGATTGTTCCCCTCTACTCTGCTCTGAGTGAGACCCCCTCTGGAGTACAGCATCTCGTTCTGGTACCTCCAACAAAAGAAGAACATCAAACTGCTGGAGTAGCTCCATGGGAGGCCAAGAAGATGATCAGAGGGCTGGAGAATGTCCCCTTTGAGGACAGGCTGTGAGACTTGGGGCTGTTCAGCCTGGTGAAGAGAAGGCTCTTGGAAGACAGGCTTGTAATAATGTCTTCAGTGGGGTTCTAATTGAAGGCTTTTTAATTATTCCAGAATAGAATAGAATTAACCAGGTTGGAGAAGATCTTTGAGATCCATTCCATTCCATCATCAAGTCCAACCTATCACCCAACACCATCTAATCAACTAAACCATGGCACCAAGTGCCTCATCCAGGCTCTTCCTAAACACCTCCAGGGGTGGTGACTCCACCACCTCCCTGGGCAGCACATTCCAATGGCCAGTCTCTCTTTCTATGAAGAACTTCTTCCTCACATCCAGCCTGAACCTCCCCTGGCACAGCTTGAGACTGTCACATGTGTCCTCTTGTTCTGGTGCCTGGGAGAAGAGACCAATCCCCACCTGGCAACAACAAACCAGGTAGTTGTAGAGAACAATAAGGTCTGTCCTGAGCCTCTTCTTCTCCAGGCTAAGCAATCCCAGCTCCCTCAGCCTCTCCTCACAGGACTGTGCTCCAAACCCCCCCTCCCCAGCTTTGTTTCCCTTCTCTGGACACATTCCTGCAACTCAACATCTTTCCTAAACTGAGGGGCCCAGAACTGGATAAAGGGTGACCAAGCTTTTGCACTGGCAATCAGGAGTTAGCAGTTGCATGCTAGATTGTAAATCTGCTTACCCTCCTCTGCAAACCACCAGGCAGTCCTCAGATTATACCAATTAGAACACATCAAAGAGTTACCTACCTGCTCTTGGAGAACTTGTTGCCTCTTACTGTGCAGCTGAAGATAAGAATTTCTCTTCTCTGAAGAGAATCCCAAGGTCTGTTTGTTTTTTTCCACAAAGTTTTTTTTTGCCTTTTGTGGTCGACCTTCTTGAGCCTGAAGAGCCAAAGCATTTGGGCTGGCTTTGAAGTGACACCCAGCTGCAGATCCCTTCCCTTTGCTATGCAGCTCAAAAGGAGCATCGCTGCCCACAGCATTGGTTTTAGGGAAGCTTGGCAATTTTGTACCAAACTTTGGGAATGTACCTTGTGCCTTTGCCTCCTGTTGATTCTTTCCCTCTGAGCAGTCATTGGCATGGAGGTAAAATGCATCCTGTGCAACGTCCATGCTGCTCCCTCCAGCAACCTGACAGGCTCGTTCTGCCTCAGAAAATTCTGCTACCTCTTTTGTGTTCTTCCAGTTAGGGTTGTATCTTAGGCTGAAATATTTGTCCACAGCCTGATGTTTCCTGTTTAAAAAATAAACAAGAAACACAAAGCTATTCAGGTCCAAGCTGTATGAATTTTCTATCATTTCACTGTGCAATTTGAGCCAAGAAATGTCTTGCAAATATGATCATCAGAGTTACTCCAGTGTGGGCAGTATTGCTATTTGAATCAGGGAAGGGTTCAGTTTGGAACAGTGGGACCTCCCTGCTCCTGCTGGACTTAAAACCTCCAAACATCCAGCCTAAACCTCCCCTGGTGCAGCTTGAGACTGTGTCCTCTTGTGCTGGTGCTGCTTGCCTGGCAGAAGAGACCAACCCCCACCTGGCTACAATCTCCCTTCAGGGAGTTGGAGAGAGCAAGAAGGTCTGCCCTGAGCCTCCTCTTCTCCAGGCTAAGCAACCCCAGCTCCCTCAGCCTCTCCTCACAGGGCTGTGCTCCAAATCCCTCCCCAACTTTGTTGCTCTTCTCTGGACACCTTCCAGCAACTCAACATCTTAAACTGAGGAGCCCACAACTGGACACAGGACTCAAGGTGTGGCCTAACCAGTGCTGAGCACAGGGCAGGATGACCTCCCTGCTCCTGCTAGCTACACTGTTCCTGATAGAGGCCAGGATGCCGTTGGCATAGAATCTATACTAAGTACTATAGTAGAATCAGCTGAAAGAGAGGTGATGTAAAGAGAAATAATGTAAGAGAAACGACAATGGAAGAGAAATAATAAGAGAGAAATGATCTATTGCACTGCTTCTGCTGTTTCCTTTTAAATGTTGGAGCCTACAAAAGCCAGGAAGTGTTGCTCATCCTTCAAAGCCTCTGCAGTCTGAAATAAAAAGTGATACTCCTGGTAAAATCACTCCCTCAAATGTCACTTGGAGACTGTCTAAAGAAGAACAGCCTGCAGCTCTGTTTTTCAATTCTCTTTGCTCCTTCCTGTGAAACATCATGATGTGGATGTTTCAATATCAACAAAAGAAAAGAACCTCTCCAAAAAGACTTAAAACTTCTCAGTGCAAACCAGGCTGTAGCTGACACAAGCACAGAAAAACACAAATCAGGAAGGTTTGTGGAGGTTTTGTGTGCTTAGGTTTTTTTGTATTCTTTTATTTATGCCTGCCTGATCAACTTGATTTCTTTCTATGCCCAGGTGACTGCCTGGTGCCTCCAGGCTGTGGATGGAGTCCATCTGGACTTCAGCAAGGTCTTTGACACCGTCCCACACAGCAAACTCCTGGCCAAGCTGTCACCCCCTGGCTTGAACAGCAGCACTCTGAGCTGGGTTAGGAACTGGCTGGAGAGCTGAGCCCAGAGAGTGGTGGTGAATGGTGCCACATTCAGCTGGCAGCCAGGCACTAGTGGTGTCCCCCACGGATCAGTGCTGGGCCCCACCCTCTTTAATATCTTTACTGATGATCTGGATGAGGACATTGAGTCCATCATCTGTAAATTTGCAGGCAATACGAAGCTGGGGGTAGGAGTTGATCTGTTAGAGGGCTATGCAGAGGGACCTTGCCAGGCTGGACAGATGGGCAGAGTCCAAGGGCATGAGACTGAACACATCTAAGTGCCAGGTTCTACACATTGGCCACAACAACCCCAGGCAGTGCTACAGGCTGGGGTCAGAGTGGCTGGAGAGTGGCCAGGCAGAAAGGGACTTAGGGGTACTGGTTGACAGCAGCTGAATGTGAGCCAGCAGTGTGCCCAGGTGGCCAAGAAGGCCAATGGCATCCTGGCATGCATCAGGAACAGTGTGGTCAGCAGGAGCAGAGAGGTCATTGTGCCCTGTTCTCAGCACCGGTTAGGCCACACCTTGAGTCCTGTGTCCAGTTCTGGGCTCCTCAGTTTAGGAAAGATGTTGAGATGCTGGAATGTGTCCAGAGAAGGGCAACAAAGGTGGGGAATGTTCTGAAGCACAGCCCTATGAGGAGAGGCTGAGGGAGCTGGGGTTGCTTAGCCTGGAGAAGAGGAGACTCAGGGGAGACCTTCTTGCTCTCTCCAACTCCCTGAAGGGAGGTTGTAGCCAGGTGGGGGTTGGTCTCTTCTGCCAGGCAAGCAGCACCAGAACAAGAGGACACAGTCTCAAGCTGTGCCAGGGGAGGTTTAGGCTGGATGTTAGGAAGAAGTTCTTCATAGAAAGAGAGATTGGCCTTTGGAATATGCTGCCCAGGGAGGTGGTGGAGTCACCATCACTGGAGGTGTTTAGGAAGAGACTGGATGGGGTGCTCGGTGCCATGGTTTAGTTGATTAGATGGTGCTGGATCATAGGTTGGACTCCAAGATTTCAAAGGTCTTTTCCAACCTGGTTTATTTCTATTCTATTCTATTTGATTGTGTGTTTGAACAAGTCAGGAAGGTTTGTGGTTGTTTTTTGTTGCTTTTGTTTGTTGGTCTGGGTTTCATCTGTTTGTATTTTCAACAAGTCAGGAAGATTTGTGGTTGGTTTGTTGTTTATCTGGAGTGTATTTGTTTGTGTTTTTAACAAGTCAGGAATCTTTGTGTTTGTTTGGGTTGTATTTGTTTATCTGTTTTCAACAAGTGCCCACACAGTTGCTCTAAGCTACACCTGTCAACTCTCATCAAGCAAACAAAGCCTTCAGAACCCCACAGCTGATTTTATTTATGATCTAACAGGAGGAAAACCAACTGCAGGAGCTAAACACATACAAATTGGCTTCCAGGAAATGGGCAGGCAGTGGCAGGAGTAAGAAGTGTGGGAGGAAAAAAGGCTTTTAACACTGTTTTCCTCTTAACTGGACCTGCAGTGCAGTCCTGGTTTCTTGAGCACTGACAAATGCAGAGAGGGACTGATGTACAGGCACCGAAACCTGGTTGACTCTTCAGCTCCTTACTAACAGAAACATCCTGATCTGCTGGATTCTCCAACCTGGGGCTCAGTTAATTCTAATATCATTTCCATAAATCATTTATTCATCCTTTCTAAATTAGTTCCATGCCTGTGCCTCTCTTTCAAGTGGCTCCTAATAACAAACTAATCTGTCTCTCCAGCCATGCTTTTTCATTTCAGGTAAGCATTGGTGCCGGGGTAGGCTGCGTGGCAGGGATTAGATGATTTATGCTGGTGAAGATGATTATTATTCCCAGTTGCCACACACCCCAGGTACACAGAAAAAGGTGAGCACATTTTGAAATGAGTACAGAAATATGTGGTACAATTGCAAGGATTCAGATAACACAGTATAATGCTAAAGAGTTCTATTGTGCTGAAATGTGTGCACAGCAGCTCAATTGTGTTCTGCAGGCCAGGTCACCGCACGGGGAGCGAAATGAGTGTGAAGAGCTCCTTCATCTCTAATCATCTGCAGACAAAAAGTGCACCTTTTATTCCTCCCTCCAACTTGATAGAAAGGTTAGATGGACTCTGTGCCCGTCAACAAAAGTGTTGCATGCAGACAACAGATGCAGTGTCTCCTCTTCAAATTCCCAGGTTAGTAATGGATGTAGAGAGGGGGTTTCAGATGTAGATGCTGTGATATTTGCTCCAGTTAATGGACTGGATTGGAGTACTTACTAGGCTAAGTTCAAACAAAATAAAAATTAAATCTCCATTTAATGAAGAGCCTCACATTCAGTCCAAAAAGGAAAAAAAAAAAACCACCACCAAACCACTAAAAATTAGAGCATGTTTCCAGTACAATTAACATCATTTGCACTCACAATCAAATATTCAGTAACTGGCCGTTTTGCCTGGTGAGGAGGTGAATGCAAGGATGCTATTAATCATTTAGCCTTCATTTGTTTGCCATTTCCTCTTAAGTAGACAATTAAACTGAAACTGCACATTATGATTGCTTCAGGTTTAATTTAATCCCTTTAAACTTGTGAGTTATTCCCAATTTGTACAGCGTTAAGCCCTTTTATGTCTATGACAGCAAATTACATTTTGTTTTATGTGCTGAGTTAATGCTTTCTAAAGGATAATAATGTGGGCCTGGAAATGTGGATTTTGGACTTGCACAGCTTTCAGGACAAAACTTAAGCACTTTGGCAACGTAAATTGGTCTTGAAGATGTGGACATGGCACTGCAGGCCATGGTTTAAAGGCTGTGATGGTGGTGAGAGTCGGTCTAGATGATCCTTGAGGTCTTTTCATAGAATCAGTGAGGTTGGAGAAGACCTCAGAGATCATCAAGTTCAACGTAGCACCCAACACCTCATGACTAACTAAACCATGACTTCAAGTGCCAAGTCCAATCCTTTTTTGAACACCTCCAGGGATGGCGACTCCACCACCTCCCTGGGCAGCACATTCCAATGGCCAATTCCTCTTTCTGGGAAGAACTTTCTCCTCACCTCCAGCCTACTTGTTTTCAACTGAAACAATTCTATGATTCTATGTCATGTAAATTCTGAGGAGTGGAAGCTTTTGAAGTGTTAGAACTATTTAACTGGTTTACTAAAGTCCAGACTCCAGAGGAGGGCCTCAAACATCATGAAAGGTCTGGAGCACCTCTCCTGTGAAGACAGGCTGGGAGACTTGGGGCTGTCAGTCTGGAGAAGAGAAGGCTCCAGGGAGACCTTTAGAGCTGTATTTCAGTATCTGAAGGGGACCTACAGGAAGACTGGGGAGGGACTGTTTGGAAAGGTCTGTAGTGATAGGACAAGAGGCAACAGTTTGAAACTGGAGCAGGGGAGATTCAGGTTGGACATCAGGAGGAAGTTCTTTGCAATCAGAGTGGTGACATACTGAAACAGGTTGACCAGGGATGTGGTTGAGACCCCACCCCTGGAGACATTAAAAATCAGACTTGATGTGGCCCTGGGCAGCCTGATCTAATTAGAGGTGTCCCTGCTGACTGCAGGGGGGGCAAACAAGATGACCTTGAGGGTCCCTTGCAGCCTGATGCAATCTGTGAAGCTGTAAAATCCCATGCCTTACCTTCCATCACCATTATTCTTTTGTATTCCAGTGGTACATCGACCTGTGTCATCCCCAAGTCCTTCTTTTAGAATCATCTCCTCCAAGCTATCTCCTTCTAAGCTGTCATTCTCCAACTCATCTGAACACAGTTCTACCAGCTCTTCATTTTCATCAATCCACCTCTGGAGCTCCAACTGGTACTGTGTCTCTCGAACAAGGCTTTCAGAGTCAGACTCTTGGGAGTCATTCAGACTTGAGGTAAAGCTCTCTTCACTTATAGATGGCCTTTGCCAGTTGACAGTGTGGACATCTGCTTGCATGAGGTTTGGAGGAGAATAGTTTTCACTGATGTTGCAAGTAAGTGGAGAAGAAACTGAGATCTGTTTCATCTCTGAAGAATTCATTCTGTGCTTTGCACCAATGGGATACACCAGCCCTGTGTTTTGAAAGCATGACAGCAAACATAAAAAGGCTGCTCACTCTATAATAATAATGGTATTTGTTAAAAGCAGGTACTACTGTTGGCTTAGGCTCAGGATTGGACCTTCCACAGTTAAAAAAGGCTCAGGATTGGACCTTCCACAGTTAAAACAATTCTTTGCTTCCATCTGTTACACTGATTTTTCCTTTAAGCAGTTAATATCAAGGTCCTTATATCCCAAATGCACGACTTACTGCTACGAAATCTGCCTCAGACTATTAATGGTAACAAAGCTGTGTACAAACAGCTTATGAAAAAGAAAATGAAGCTAAGACAAAGCAATAACTTTTTATCTGTTAACTTCTGGAGAGGTAAAAGACATTTTCTATATTCCCTTTATACAACTTTATGCCATTTTGGCCTGGAAGCGATTAGCAAGAAAGTGTGTGTGCCAGAAAAGAGCACAGTGAAAAGAACTGGAAATCTTCTTCAGTTAGGAAAAGTTTCTTTTGATTGCATTTTAATGTTCCTAAATCATTTGTACCACCAGAGTGTTGCAGCATAAACCGTCCGGGGGGAGCAGGAAAAAACAGTGTTTTGTGACAAAGGTACTTGGGACAGTGTGACCCATCCCCTTTAAAGGCATACAGTGAACTCCACTTTCGTAGGAGAGTTAGTTTAATAGGAGAGTCCACGTATGCGGCTGCTAAGAGATGGAAATGCCGACTATAACTTTTGCAGGGTTAGCGCTGGTAGTCACACAGCAGTTTACCCTTCGGAACTCCTTTTGCAACCGAGAGGATACCTCTGGCCGCTGCTGCCGCGGCCGGTCCAGAGGAACGCCTGGCATCGGCATGAAGCTTTCGCTGGAAACTGCCTGTGGTCAGCAGCGCCCGCAGCCAGCCGGCAGCGCCCGCGGCCAGCCGGCAGCGCCCGCAGCCAGCCAGCAGACCCCGCAGCCAGCCGGCAGCGCCCGGCCAGCCGGCAGCGCCCCGGCCAGCCCCCGCTGCCTCCAAGCAGGGAGGGGAGTCCCCGCTGCAAGCCCTGTCCCGAAGCCTCTCTCCAGCCCGGACACAACTCGGCAGCTCCCCGAGCCGAGCCAGATCTGCAGCCCCGCCAAAGGCCTCGCCGCGCCCCCGGCTGCCCTCACCCCAGCGCTCTCACCCTCGGCGATCCCGGCTCGGCCCCGTGCCCAGCCCCGGCTGGTCGCCATGGCAGCAGCGGAGGACGCCGCTGTACCAAGAGCCGCGGCGGCGCGGGGGAAGCCGCCGCCGCCGCCCCTGGCGGGGAGAGTGGTACCGGCTGTGCCGGGCTGCGGCGAACTCTTCCCGCTTGGAAAAGGTCGTGATTCCCAGCGGGACTTTGTTAATTCGTTAGTACAAAAGTAGCTTTCAGCAGTTTTCTTGCTTCTAGTGAGAAGGAATAATCTCTGTTTCTTGCTGCTGCAACAATAACACGGATTCAGGAAGGGCAAATCCTACCTCTCCAAGCTGATCTCCTTCTATGCCCAGGTGACTGCCTGGTGGATATGGGGCAGGCTGTGGATGGAGTCCATCTGGACTTCAGCAAGGCCTTTGGGAAGCTGCACAACCATAGCACCCAAAGGTTTTGGGTTCAGAGCCCCTTGCAGACTGGTGCAGTCTTGCACAGCACAGTGTGATGTTGTCATTGCACAGGTGAGCAGCTGAGGCAGAAGTCTTAGCAAAGAGGGAACAAGTCTTAGGGGTTTTAATGACAGTTTGGATGTCAGGATGCTTGGATGTCCAGGTTTTGATTCAGAGAGAGATAATACAAGTCCCAGATGGTTTGGACCTCCTGGGTTTTCCTGCTCAGTCCCATGCTTGCAGAGGAGTTAGCTGAAGCATTGCATGATATCTTCCTAGCCTGTGGTCCTTGGAGCTAATTGTGTGTTCCCTTGGCAGGACCTTAATTGCTGATAGGACCTGAGATGGGATTTGATGAGCTCTATTTCTGGCAGTGCTTAATGAAGTCCTTTGAGGATTGCAAGTAAGTCACTGTGTTCATTACTAATAGTTACAGGTAAATCAATGTGCTCATTACTAATAGTTTTCTAGGAGCACCAGGCCCATCTGCCTGTCCCACCATTTAAAGAGAAGCTTTGAGGGTAGCTGTTTGTACTTCTGCCCCTTGAAACCACATTAAGATCAGAGCACTGTAATGTGACTATCAGGACCCAGTGGTGTTTCTGCAGGTTGCACAGGTTTGCCATTGCTATACATCTGTTTCCTTTCCACACCCAAACAGTTTCTCTCTTGTTGCAATGTTTTTGTCTCTTGGAGGCTTCTGGGTAGTTTCCATGCAGCCTTCTGTCACGTACTGCATGCTGGGTTTCTGACTGACAGCTGAAAGATGAACACATGTTGGTTGGTGGATTTGGAAAAGAGGAGGGGGTACCTGCATGCTTGAAATATTTTGTAGCTAAAAACACTTGAAAAGGAAGAAAAGGTTTGAAAAACATTCTAGGACTAATTATGAGCCACTTTCCCTTTTAAAGCAGTTCAGGTGCTGCAAGAAACTCATGTGGAAAGACGCTGGCAAAGTTCCCTCGTGTTTTGCCACACAGGCTTATCCACCTGCCAAAAGACGCCTTGGTGCAAGTGTGGAGCAGAAACATCCCAGCTGAGGAGCCAGTCACTGGCTGGGGACAGGGCTGACGAAGCTTGGGTGTTTTGGTGGTGGTGAAATCAGCTAAGAGCCATTCAGGATGGTAGTATTCCCACTACAGGTCATGCATAGTGTTTCAGTACATTAGATTTGGAAGCTATATATAAACCCATTGTGATAACCCAGTCTAACCTATCAGTCTATCTATTATCCAGTTCAACTAACCTATCCTAGCTAACCTAATTGAAGCTAAGGCTTTAATTTTGTAGTTTCACATCACTCCTGCTGAAGCTATAATGTCTCTGGTGGCCCTCCATGTATGAAGGGCTGGCTTTAGAATATTCACAGTTTAAACCATGCAATTTGCAAAGCAGGCTTGACTGCAATCTTCTGCTGTGGGCAGCAGCAATGCTTTACCAGGAATTGGTTTCTGTTGGTTAAAGCTTTTTACCATGTCCGTTCTTCTCATGGCCTGGGCAGTCTTCATTAGATCTGGATTTGTAACTCTCCAGTGTCTGCTCTGAGACATCATTTTCTGTGCAGAAAACAAAGGCAATTAAAATGATGAGCATTTTTCCATGGCCATTCCTCACTCTCTGCCTTCAGCATAAAAATGCTGAGAGAAGAGTTATAAAGTGAGGGCTCAACCATCGTGACCATCTAAGAGATGTGCTTAAAGTGATCATTTCATGGCTTTTGTGGCATCTCAGTTACAAGGACTCTTAAACAGTTTGCCACAAGTCAAAGTCACTGTTTATAGGAGAAGGACATTTAACCAGAGGCTGCAGGAGCTGTGTCTTGTCTCTGTTTAACAGGCTCCTCAGCTCTCCCTCTGAACACAGCCCAACCCAGCAACTGCTGCTGCTGCTATCACTCACCTCTCTTCCACACTCCATGAGCTTTTTTCAGCTTCCTCATAAAAAGCAGGACAATGATAAGCAGTGCAAAAATCAGAGCAGCCACCAAGATGGGCAGCAAGAGATTCTTCTCCTTCTTTTTGATGCCTTCAGATTTCGGATCTTCCTCTGTAAAAGAGGCAGATGTACATTTGTGCTGTTAAATAGGTTCCCAAGAGTCTTTGGTAGAAGGACATATCCTGGACCAGGGAAGATGAAGATGGTGAGAGAGCAGAAGTCACCTATTTGACTTAATCACAGACTAAATAATCATGCAACATAAACCACAGCATTTCTTGCTTGTGCAGAAATCAGTGCTTGGGCCTCACAAACAGTAGCATTTAGCTTTCTTCTAGGTGATGAAAATGGTTGTGTTTCTGTGGTCTTTCTCCAAGCCGGCAAGCCAGCATTACCCTGACAAATGGTTTGGAGGTGGACATGTGGCCAGGGAGGACCAGCTTAGTGTAAGAAATGTTTAGAAGCTGTCATACCAAAGGTGATGGAAATCACAGTCACATTTTCACTTGGGAGTGGGGCTTCTGTCTTGGAAAGTTCCTCTTCTGTGACGTTGCCATTGAATGCTGCTTCAGTCCCTGGAAGAATGGAAAGGAGAATAGCATTTGTCTGAAGGGAAAAGTGGTCCTTAAGAAATGCAGAGGGTTTTTCTGTACTCTTTTACTGTCTTCATAGCTCAGAGTGGTGTGGTCACCCAGTTGCCATCCCTGCCTCTGCCACCCTTGTCTGATGATGTGAGGTCATACCGTTTGGGACATGATAAGTTGATGAACCAGCCAGTCCTTCCTTTCCTGCTGCAGGTGGTGTTACTTCAGGCCCTGTGCAAACAGACAGAGGTGAGCTCTGAGTTTCTTATGCACACAGACAACATATCCTTGTAGAGTTGACACTGATTCATAACACTAAAATGATAATGTCCACTGTGCCTACCAAAACTTGACAGTCAGAAGAGATTTTCTTCCTTATCCAAGCACACCTAGTGAAAGTCCTGCTTAAGATTCAGGCTCCCTTTCCTTATATGTTCATCACTGTAGGTGTGAATTCTTTATTGGGTTGTAGCCATCCTGTGGCATTTGTAATCACTGATGCAGCATGATGATCCTAATGGTTTTTTCCAACCTAAATAATTCAAGGATTCCAGGGCAACACAGCTGGTGAAGTGTCTAGGAAAGAAGTCTTATGAGGAGCAGCTGAGGGACCTGGGAGTGTTTAGTCTGGAGAAGAGGAGGCTCAGAGGAGACCTCATTTGTCTCCACTCCAAGGAGGCTGCACTGAGGTGGGGGTTGGTCTTTTCTCCCTAATATCAGATGATAGAGCAAGAGGAAATAGCTTGAAGTTGGACCAGGAAAGGGTTAGGAAAAAATTTCTTTGCTATAAGATTGGTCAGGGGTGGGAACAGGCTGCCCAGGGAGGTGGTGGATTCTCTGTCCCTGGAAGTGTTCAAGAAATGAGTGGACATGGCAGTCTGGGACATGGTTTCATGCTCATGGTGGTGTTAAGTTGGTGGTTGGTCTTGGAGGGTTTTTCCAATCCAAACAATTCTATGCTTCTGATTTTGTGTTTCTATGTATTTCTAAGACAGCCAATTGATTTTTCTCATTGCAGGGCCTGTCACGTTCAGCAGGTGCATGTGACCAACTTGGTGGGGTTTGGTCCAACCGATTTGGATAGTGGAACTCTGAATTCTCCTGCTGGAAATAACTCCTCCGTTGAAGAACTGCAAGCTGCAGGCTGCTGCGTGCACAGATTAACTGTTGTTGTGCAGTGCCACCTAGTGCAACCATCCAGAGAAATCCCAGCCTGGCCTCCTGCCATGCTGCTACTGCTGATGTCGTTCTGCATCTAAAAAGAGATCTTGTCTGCTTTCCCAGCTGTAAAACCGAGGGTTCTCCACACAAGCTAGAAATGCTGTGCTTTATGTTATGTGTGTGGGCTTGTAATGCTGTTCTCAGTGGCATTTCTGTCCTGGCTTGGTCAATTCCTGTAACTAAGACCAAACTTACAAGCAGATGTGAAATCTGGTTGGAGGTTTTGCTGGGTGGGTGTCAGTGCTGAGCTAGCAACTACTGGATCTTCTGGTGCTGCAGAAGAGATGGTTGGTTGGTCAGATCCTAAAGGAACAACCTCACCCCCCCCCCCAAACATAGGACAAAAATCAGCAGAGACACTTTGCTATTGAACTGATCCTTGAAACTTGCTCCTTTTTGGCTGCTCTGATCAGTGGTTAGACCTACAGTCCTATCCCCCCACCTTCAGTTTCCCTGCCCTCCAAATATATTTAATGCTATGAAATGATGGGGGGTGGAGGGGGTGGAAATGAAGTGAAACCTTACCAGTAGCCTGTGGGTAGCTTGGAGTGGAGGTTGTGTTGCTCTTGAGATCTGGCACTGGTGTGGTCACTGGGGAAACAAAATAGGCTGTGCAAAATGTCCCTCAGTGCTGATGGCAACTGGTTGAAACACTGCTCTGCTTGTCTGTGCATCAATTAAAAAGAGACCAAGCAATGAATGCCTACCTGTAGGCTGCTCAGTCTCAGGGACATGTGTGTCCACCTCTGGTGCAGCTGATGCAGGATTTGGTTTTGTCACTGAAAAAAACCCACAACCCAACAGCAATGCATCTTTCAGAGCACTTTAGGAGCATTTCTTGAATCTAGCAATCTAAGGCAGAATCAAATCTGAATGGTTAGATCCATTCTAAAGATGAGGTGGGAGGCAGAGTTTACCCTGAGAATTATTAGACAGGCAGCTTCAGTGTTAATTGACAATCTTTACACCCTGCTGGCTCTTCCAAGTGGATGTGTCTAGTGCACAGAAGGCACAGGAAGCACACAGCTTCTGACAACAGAAACTTGGAGTTATCTTTAAAGCTTTAGGACAAACATCACCTGAATTCTAGCAGTAGCAGTGGGGAGCTAACCTCCCTGGGCTGCTGTGGTTTCATGTTTAACAGATTTTAAGGTAGTTAGGAAGCAGGAGAAAGCCTCCAAATCTTAAGTTGGAGTTGTTCTTTTGCCCTCGATAGCCCTTTCATTTAAAATAGATTCTACATGTAAGGCAGTATCACAGGATCACAGAATCAACCAGGTTGGAAGAGACCTCCAAGGTCATCAAGTCCAACTGATCACCCAACCCTAACTAATCAACCAGACCATGGCACTAAGTGCCTCATCCAAACACCTCCAGGAACATTGATCCCACCACCTCCCCGGGCAGCCCATTCCAATGGGCAGAAACAGAAGAATTCAAAAAGGAGACTGTGGGCTTCAGCTCTGCCTACATATCTGCATAAATTTCACCACTTCAAAATGGTAAAATGGGGTAGCCTTTGGTGGAGGAGCCTGCAGTACCTGTCCTAGGGAGGTTCTCAAACAGGAAAGATGACATCAGCTTCTCTTCTCTCAGTGCTGGGTGGCGAACGGCGCAGCTGGCTGTGGAATTGGGCCCATAAGCCAGGACTGTCAGGGTGCTGGTTGTGGTCCATTTCTTCCCATCAGCTTCTAACTTGTGCTTAGTGTCACCTATACACCCGTTGGAAGAAAACATTTAAGTGCTTTCTGGTCAAGAGCAATTCAATGAAAAGCCTTCCAGGCGCCATCTGCATCGCTTTGGTGTGCTAGAGCAGCACCTGATTGCTGTGCAGAGTGCTTCATTGTGTAAATGGGAGCCCAAAGGCAGCAAGGTCAGGCTTGCTTCCTCAGCAGCTAAGTGCAGACCTTGCTGTGCCTCCTGCGCTCAGCCCAAAGCCTCTGCTTGGTTTTATGACTGGTGTGGGGAAATTCCACTGCAGCACCATGCAAAAGGTCTCCACTTTTGGTCCTTGCCAAAGGGGATAAATTCCTCTGCTGTGTGCTACGGCCATGCATGGCCTGCAGTGGGGGAGCCTCAGGGCTTGGCACCTGCTGTTTTGCAGCACGACTGAGAGCTAGAAAAGTTCTGCTTCGTAGATGCCTAGAATGGTTTGGGTTGGAAGGACCCTTAAAGATTATTTAGTTTCAACTCTGGTGCCATGGGCAGGGACACTTCCCACTAGACCACCTTGCTCAAGGCCTCATGCAACCTGGCTTTCAACACCTCCAGGGAGGGGGCATCCAGGCTCTCCCTGGGCAACCTGTTCCAGTGTCTCACCACCCTCACTGACAAGAATTTCTTTCTAATATCCAGTCTAAATCTACCCTCCTTGAGCTTCAATCCATTCCCTCTCATGCAATTGCTGCAAGCCCTGTAGTGGTTGTGTCCAATTATGCTGTGTGATACACAAGGGCATGGAATTTGTGTCCTAACAGCTGTGGATTTGTTACCCCAAACACAAAAAGAAGTTGTGCCATATGTGTGGATACTGACAAACATGCACAAATAAATATTGATGTGCAATACTTGAATCTGGAATAAATAGACCTTTATATAACCCTATGGTACCCTGCACAAGTCCTCCATCATCCCTTTTCCCCTTTGGCAGCTGGAGAAGTTAACCATAAAGATTAATTGCTTTGCCACAGTGAATCAGAGAGCAGAATGTAACTTGTCTGGTGTGGTCTCTGCTCCTCTAGGTAATGCTGACTTCTACTCACTTATATGATAGGGAAAAATAAAAGGTGTGTTTCATGTGGCACAAAGAGAGGTGTTTGAAGCACTCTGCTAGAGAGAGAGAGGTTTGGGTTGGGTTTTTTCCCCCCCAGATATTTACCCCTGGTGGCAGACTGGAAGTGTTTAAAGAGACTGAATGGGGTGTTTAGTGCCATGGTTTTGTTGATTAGATGGTGTTGAGTGATAGGTTGGACTTGATGATCTCAAAGGTCTTTTCCGAGCTGGTTTATTCCATTCCATTCCATTCCATTCCATTCCATTCCATTCCATTCCATTCCATTCCCATTGTCTGTTTGTAGTGTAGAGCTGCTTTGGAAACAGCCTGGTGCTTTCCCTCCATCTGTCACCCTTGGTAACACTCATTTCTTAAACGAGAGGAATTCCTCATTTCCAAATTAGCCTTTACAGATAACTTGCTGTGTTACACAGATCAGTATTTCTCAACCCTCTTTTCATCTCCAGCAGGGTCACATAAGAGCTCAAAAGGATTTCAAAGTGGGTTTGGTTTTGGTTTTTTTTTTTGGAGTTTTGGTTTTTTTTTGCTAGGAAGGAAATAATCTTTGCCAGCAACAGTTCAGTAATTACAGCTGGTTTGCCCCTGCTGAGCCCTGGTGGAACCGAGGTGCTGCCAGTAATTAAGATGTATTAGCTAGTTTCTGATTAGTATAAATATTTGCAGTAAGTGATTAGAGCTGAGAATGGGGGGGGGAGGGAGGGGAGAAGGCAGTGTTACTCAGAGACAGTCACCTTCCAAAGGGGAAAGGCACTTGCAGAAAGTCTGAGAAGCAGTGCACCAAGGCAGTTTTTCTCCCCCTTTCAAGCCCCCATGCAAGGTGTGCCTGGGTGAGGTGAAAGCAGCAGCTCACGTGATGCCCAGCCACACCTGAGCCTCATCCCAGGTAATTGCAGCACAGGTCTTAATTGATTTCTAGGTGGCCTGGTGCTGGGCTGGAAGCTCTGCTGGGACCTCCTCTCATGGCTGGCTGGGACAGTGCAGCAAGGACAAGGAGAAAAGGTAGGAAAGTGGATTTTTCTGATGTTAAAGTAGGTGGAGAGGTGTTTAGTGTCTGTGTTGTTACAGAAATGGGGCTTTATCAGGCCAGAAGTGAGGCTCTTTCACGTTTAAAGAGCTCCTGTTTCTAGAAGACCATAGGGAGCAGTGTATGTAAATGCTTGGCCACGTTGCTCCCCTGAGCTCTTCGCAGCAGGGACTCCCCCCAAGCCCTTACAGCCATACACAGCCCTGCTCTTCCCCCACACCCCGTGGTTCAGAACCTCCTTTTCCAAGACCTGTCTACTTCTCCAGAGCAATCACAGGCAGCTCTCTACCCTGGCTTTCATGTGGCCTCTTACCAGCTATACTGCTTTCCTGGAGTGCAGCTCCCTTAAAGCTCAGGGCTTTCTACAGTTGCATTAATGTCTGGCGATCTGGCAGACAGGAGGGTTTTTTTCTTCTAGCCTTGATTTCTAGCTATGTTCTGCCCAGCACACCTCTCTGCTCTTTTCCAGAGCTCTGAGTTTAAAAAAGAAAAGAAAGCCACCTTGTTGGGGTAGGAAGATTACAGCCTAAGCCTCGAGTATGTTGCTTGATGATGCAAAATACAAATAAGAGCTTGTTAGTGCATCGAAGGAAAAGATATTTGTATCTCTGGGTATTTTCCTCACACTTTGGTAGAGATTTCCTCTCCACTGTGCTACAGTTACAGCTGCTAAGGTGGTGGTTATTATTAGAACCTGGTGTTCAGGGCAGCTATTTATGTAGTGCACAAGTGAAACTGAGCTATGTGGCGGCTCTGTTCCTCCTCCTGCTTGTCCACCTAGATGCCTGCAGGCTAAGGAGAGCCTCAGAGGGCAGAGTGAGTTGTGTTTCATGAGCTCTCCTTTTCCTTCTGCTGGTGAGCTGCCTGGCTCTGACAGATTCATGAGAGAGGAAAGCTGCTGGGGTGTGTGTGTGTGTGAGCTGAGGGAAATCTGCCTACCAGTTACAATGTAGAAATAGTTGTAATGGATTTATTAGCTGAGTTCATGCTGGGGTTTTGAGAACTCTGCCCCCACAGTTTTGGTTTCATTTTATTTCAGTGGAATTTCACTCTGGACTCTTAAGGGATTTTTGGTGCCAAGTGGTGGTGTTCTGGATATGGGCAAAACAGATGAGCTCTCTCCCTTGCACAAACACTAGAATACAATGCTGACTATTCTCCAAACCTGCACCAGGGAGCCAAGTTGTACTGAATGAGTGGGGGATGAATGGTGGTCCCAGCTGATGTACTGCAGAAGGTGTTTCAGCCTCCAGTATTTTTAAACACAGAATGGTTTGGGTTGGAAGGGACCTAAAAGATCATCCAACTCCAATCCCCCTGCCATGGACAGGGACACTTTCCACCAGCCCAGGTTGCTCAAGGCCTCATCCAACCTGGCCTTGAACACCTCCAGGGAGGGGGCATCCACACCCTCCCTGGGCAACCTGTTCCAGTGTCTCTCCACACTCACTGAAAAGAATTTCTTTCTAATCTCCAGTCTAAATCTCCCCTCCTCAAGCTTCAATCCATTCACAGAATCACCAAGGTTGGAAGAGACCTCAAAGATCATCAAGTCCAACCTGTCACCACAGACCTCATGACTAGACCATGGCACCAAGTGCCATGTCCAATCCCCTCTTGAACACCTCAAGGGATGGTGACTCCCCTCTTGTCCTCTCACAACAAGTCCCTGCAAAAAGCCCTGGGCTAGTAAGAAGAAATTGTTAGTAATCAATCCTTGGTCCTTTAACACTTACCTGGGAGCTCTATCCCATTGTCCAACAGCCAGGTAATCTGGGGCTGTGGTTTACATCCTTGGGTATAGCAAGAGAGTGTAATGCTTCTTTCTGTGTCTTGGGATACTTCCAGTACAGGATGAGAAGGAGCAGCTGCAGCAGTAAGATTTAGCATCAGTTACAGCTATTTGGCTTTATGGATGGCTGCATACATAGCATTACTTAGAGAGGCTGAGCTAAGACAGGATTATGTTGTGCTAGAAATGCAGCTGTGGAGTTGAGGAGCTGGCTCTGTTCTGCTCCTCTGGAACAAAGCAGATGGAGAAACTTACCTAATACCTCCACAGTCTTGTTCTTGCTTTTAAATGGGGTGCCATAGCAGAAGCATTTGTATACCCCTTCATCCTGCACCGTGATATTGGACAGCTGGATGGATAATTCATCTGTTGAATGATGGAGGAGTTTGTATCTCTGGTCTCTTAGAGCTGTAAAGAAAATAAAGCCCAGCATGCTAAACATGTTGGTTCACAAGAGCAAGACAGATAATCAAAGCAGTAATGGATGAGGGTAGTTTTCTTTATTGCATCTGCTTAATTCATCAACACTTGAGGTAAGGGAGCAGCTCTAGCACAAAGCTCTCCTAGCTGGTGCTGAGCTAGTGCAGAGGCAGCAGTGGACTGAAGAAGGAAGTGTGTGTCGAATACCATGGGTTTATTTTCTTGCTTTCACTTTCAAGGGGGTTTTATTCCTATGTTCCCAGGTATTAGAGCAATTTGGGTTCTTTAAGTGGCTAGATGGATCAATATGAACAAACATTGGGGTGTGAGGCTACAATATGTGGTCAGAAAAGCAATAAGAGTTTTGAATAATAGGGAACAAATGTGTGAACTGAGGACCTGTCCCTTCCCCATTCCCCAAGCCTTTATTTGGCCTTGAAAGAAATCACTTCCCCTCTTGGGGTGTATTTTGTGATAAATAAATGAACACTATGGTCAAGATGCACCTCTTCATTAACTGCTTATCTATTGCTTGGTTTGCTTCTCCTCTCCTTGTCTAATTACTATGATTTTAAAGAGAGCATCTCCTAGGCTGTTTGTGCTCTGCTGTCCTGACATTCTGGTTTTTGCTTCACTCCTCCTTGACCTGGTTTCAGCTGTCTGGGCTTAAACCATGACACTCCTGCTGACTACCACATGGGAGTCCTCGGGGTCAGGAGGCCAGCAAGTCACATGAACTATTCCCACAATCACAGCACAGAAAGTGTAACCTCCTGCCCCTAAACTGAACTGAAACTGGGGATATGTACCAGACATCAAGGGGTGGGGGGGGAAAGATTCCAACAGGTAGCTTTTTATTTTTAATTATTTTTTTTTAAGCTGAGGTCTTGTCAAAATATGGAGAAAATGATAACAGTGTTTTAATTTATGGGAGTGATTAAATATTAAAGGATTTTTGCAAGCAGCATCATGTAAGGCTCGTAGCTAAGCTGTCATCTTTTTAGCTACAGTGAGGCTGGAGGGAACTGATTCACGAAGTGGTTTGCTGGAGAAGCAGCGTGACAGAGATTCACAGTGGGGATTGAGAGTCAAAAACCAATGGCCCTGTGCAGTCTTCATCTTGCAGAGCTGTTGAATCATAGAATCAATAAGGTTGGAAAAGACCTCAAAGATCATCAAGTCCAACCTGTCACCCAACACCTCATGACTACTAAACCATGGCACCAAGTGCCATGTCCAATCCCCTCCTGGACACCTTCAGGGATGGGGACTCCACCACCTCCCTGGGCAGCACATTCCAATGGCTAATCTCTCTTTCTGGGAAGAACTTTCTTCTCCCCTTGAGCCTAAACCTCCCCTGGCACAGCTTGAGACTGTGTCCTCTTGTTCTGGTGCTGGTTGCCTGGGAGATGAGACCAACCCCCACCTGGCTACAGCCTCCCTTCAGGGAGTTGGAGAGAGCAAGAAGGTCTCCCCTGAGCCTCCTCTTCTCCAGGTTAAGCAACCCCAGCTCCCTCAGCCTCTCCTCACAGGGCTGTGCTCCAGACCCCTCCCCAGCTTTGTTGCCCTTCTCTGGACACCTTCAAGAGTCTCAAAGTCCTTCTTAAATTGAGGGGCCCAAAACTGGACACAGGACTCAAGGTGTGTCCTAACCAGTGCCGAGTATAGGGCTGAATGACTTCCCTGTTTCTGCTGGCCACACTATTTCTGATGCAGGCCAGGATGCCATTGGCCTTCTTGGCCACCTGGGCACATTGCTGGCTCGTGTTCAGCCAGCTGTCAACCAGCACCCCCAGGTCCCTTTCTGTTTGGCTGCTCTCCAGCCACTCTGACCCCAGCCTGTAGCACTGCATGGGGTTGTTGTGGCCAAAGTGCAGCACCCAGCACTTGGACTTGCTGAATGCCATCCTGTTGGACTCTGCCCATTTGGATCAACAGGAGGAGAGAGATCAGGACCGGGGGACATGAGGTGCAGAGAGCTGTGGTAGTTTTAGGCTATGCCTTTAAAATTTTGTTGCAGATTTTGAGCAGAAAAGTAGACAAATGTAAACAAATCCCTATTGGGTGTAAAAAGGAAAACTAAAGATAATTCTGAACAACTTGCTAATTGCAAACCCTGTGTATTTTGTTCATATCCATTGCACTCCATTGTAGATTGTAGTTTTGCTTGTAAATACAGCTTCCATTTGCTTCCAACTGGGTTGGTCTGGCAAAGTTAATGCTGGGGGGCAAATTTCAACCCACCACAGAGTGAAAGGCAACCCAACTGTAATGTTGCCTTTCCAGCACATATTAGGAGTCACTGCTTGTTTTCTACACATTCCTTCTTGATGCACTACATCAAATACCCTGAGGAGCCAGAGCAGTACCCAGGGCTTTTTAGGCATGTCCTCTTCTGTGTCTCTTGTAAGGCAAGAGTGAGTTTTTTTGTGCTAATCTCTTGGTGCTGGTGGTAACTACAGCTAAAAGCTCTAGTGCCAGACCACTCTTGTGGGGGTTTCCATTTCAGCAGCTTACTGCCGGAAAGGAGCTGAACGTCAAACCACCTCGAGCGGTTGAGTCAGACTGGCCATGGGTGGGAGCAAGGGAAATCCACTTCTGGGTGACCCTCCAGCTCCATGTGGAAAGTATTGTGCTCAGTTTTCACACTTACCCCTCTGGTTGTTGAGAAAAATGGCAAACCCATGAGGGTTTAACCACTGCAGGGCAGAACTGTTGTCGGTGCTGAGGGTGCAGTTCAGGTTTAGGTCCTCTCCTTCCTTTAGAGTTACAACTTCACTGCCAGCTCCTGGAAAATCCCCTGACAGAGAAGGGGGGTGGAAATTAAGGAAACCCAGGTATTAGAAATCTGACATGAATTGGCTGTGTGCTGCAGCAGTGGCTGGCTGCATGCTGGACAGGTTGGACTTGATGATCCTTGGGGTCTCTTCCAACCTTAGTTACTGTGATACTGTGATACTGGAGCTGATTTGCAAGTGGTGCAAATCACAGCTCTGAAAAATGAGATTATTTTAGTCACAGAATGCCAGGTTGGAAGGGACCCCAAAGATCATCAGGCCCAACTTTTTAGGCAATGGTGGAGTTGAAATGAGCTGGCCCAGCGTCCTGTCAAGCTGAGTCTTCAAACTGTCCAGTGTAAGGGAATCCACTGCTTCCCTTGTGAGGTGATTCCAATGTTCTGACTGTTCCCATGGAGAAAAAATGTCTTCTGGAGTCCCTTCCAGCCCAGTCTGTGAACTTAGAGCTGCTGTGGCTGATTTACTGTCAGATATGGCACATCAGTGCCTTTAGCTTATGTTTCCTTCTGATTCCACTTTCATCTCCTAGGGTTTCAGATGGCTTCTCAGGGCTCGTGCTTTGTGGGGGTCATTTACAGAGGGTTGTTAGAAAAGCAAAACCTCCTTGCATGGCTTCCACTTGTGAAGACCTGTGTCAGGAGATGCAGAGAGGGCCTTGACTGTGGTTTTCCATGGGGCTCTTCTGCACTTTTTTCATTGTGACTGTTTCCTGTTGCTAACAGCAGTGTGGGGTCTTCAAAGTCACACCTTTTGAGGTGGGAGCAACAAGAGAAGCTGGGGGTGTTGCTTGCTTTTCTAAAACAGGAAAACCCAACCCTCGGAACAGAGCCTAAAGGTAATTTCCATGAGAGACCATGGCTTCATTCAGACCATGATTCATGGGTCAAATTTCTTTCCTTGTGTAGGGGACAGCTTGATGTGGCTGTGGTCTTCAAGCCACTGTGGCACACACCACAGTATGGTCACTGGGGCATGGGAGAGATGCTCCTGTGCGTTGTATCTTGCAGATCTCAGGTGCACAGCTACCTGGAAAAATATCTGGCATGAAGTACAGGGATACATCCACCTTCTTGGCAAGGAAAGGCAACAATTGCTTTCCAGAAATTGCAGGATGCAGTGGAGAGGAATGGTTTGTGCCTCTGGCTGCACATCAGAAGGTGCACAGAGAACTCGTGGCAGTGATATGCACTCAGTGCATCATTTCAGAGCTATCTTTAAACCTGCAGCCTGTAGAGACATCCTGGTTAATGATTTTCTTTTTTGGCTTCTGGTGGCAGACCTGTGAGTGGAAGTCTGAATTCATTCTGAGGGCCAAGAGCAGCTAGCAGTTGTCAGCAGGTACAAATTCATCCTGCAGAAGGCTATGTTGGTGCTGGGGGCTGAGGGGTTGTAGACTGCAGAGTGAAAGCTGCTGATTGGGAGCAAGTCTGAAGGGCACTGCAAGTGTTAGCTCAGCTAGAATACAGCTGACAGCCCCTTAGGACCTGGCTTCTGCCAGGCACAATCAATGGCAATAAGAGATCCTAAGCACATAGTTGTGCTGCTCGGACACTGAGATTTGAAGTGGCCTCTGTGTGAGTGCATTAGCCAAGTGTCAGCAGTGGCACTGCCCTGCTTTCTGCTCCAGCATTCCTCAAGAAGGGAGAGAGAGACTATTGCATTGTCCAACACCAGGCAGGTGTGTGCATTCCATCCTCAAAGGCTGGGAGGGAAGCCTGCCAGACTCCTGAGCTGTAGACAGCTGCATTGCTGCTTTCCTTACTTAAACCTACCTCTATTTGCCATGCTCCAGCATGAATCTCTCTCACACTCCTGTGTATCAAAGACAGCCTAGCAAAGTAGGTATAAGTTGTATCCTCTAGTAGGAGTAAGGAGATTAAGCCTTTAAAGTGCTTTTCATTTTCAAAGTACTTTACAAGGGCTTTCTAAATTATTCTGACTTCTCCTGTTAGCTTCTTCTGACACAACACATGAACCAAGGTGCACACAGATATCCAAGCCATGGAATGCAAGCAGTGATCTGCCCAGATTTTAGGGACAACCTTTTGTCATCTCAGGCATGCCGCCAGCTGCTAGGAGGTGAACAGCTCTCATGGCTCCTGCATTTACAGGAGAAACTGGAGTTGAGCACCAGTGTGCTTTGGAAATGGGGTGAAAGTATGAAAATAACACCAGCAAAGCTGGCTTGCACTTGGGCTGCTGAAACGCTGGGAATCAAGCTCTCCAAGCTGGGCTGCTTGTAAAGGGGAGATCATAGAGATATTTTGGCCTTCCAGGATCTGAAGGGGGCTACAAGAAAGCTGGGGAGGGATGTTTTAGGGTGTCAGGGAGTGACAGGACTAGAGGGAATGGCACAAAAATAGAAATGGGTAGACTCAGGTTGGATATTAGGAAGCTCTTCCCCATGAGGGTGGAGAGACACTGGAAAAGGTTGCCCAGGGAGATGGTAGAAGCCTCATCCCTGGAGGTTTTTGCAGGCAGGCTGGAGGTGGCTGTGAGCAACCTGCTCTAGTGTGAGGTGTCCCTGCCCATGGCAGGGGGTTTGGAGCTAGATGATCCTTGGGGTCCCTTCCAAACCTGACAATTCTATGATTCTAGGTAGGACAGCATGCATGGCTTACCTTGCATCAGGAACAGAGCTGCGACGTGTAGCACCCTGGTGAAAGTCATGCTGTGGTTTGGGTGCAGGCAGGCAGCGCTGGCTTCCTCTCTGCTGGGTCTGCCGTGCAGCAGGTCCCTTTTCAGCACGGGGGGAGCAGGTTTACCATGACTTCATCACTGATGGGGTCTTTGCCTCCTTTCCTCCTTTCTGCTGTCCCACTCACTCCTCCCACTGTCTCACATTTCCTATGTGCTGGTGACTGCTGAGAAACCTGTGACCTCACCGGTCCCTAAAGTGAAACTGGTGGGTGGCAGGACTGGGGGCACTTCACCCTGCACCCCCTCCAGTGCTGCCTCACTCAGTGTCTGTGAAGGGGAAAGATGTACATGGGGGGGAAGCAGACAAAGGTGGATCCCTGGTGCAGTGATGCTACAGGTGTACTGTGGGCAGGATTTAATTGCCCAGGAAGGGGAGGCACCTAGGATGGTAAAGCTTCTCTGATGGACACTGCTTTAGTGCAGTAATTGCCAAGGCTGCTTGAAGACCCAGCTGTGCAGTTTAAATCCTTGGAAAAATACTCTTGTGTGACTCTATCTTGTAGCACCAAGGGCATGGGAAGTTTGCTCTGCTCTGCATACAGGAACCCTGGCAAAACAACTAACAAGAGAAAGGTAATTCGCTGTGTGTGATTTGTGGCTCTCTGGGTAACAAAGAGCGTTGGTGAGGGGGCTGTGAAAGGTTTGCTGAGCACCATAGCATGGGACAGAGGAATGTCTACAGCAAGGAGATCTCAGAGGACTGGGGGCAGAATCTGGGTTTCTCAGATCCCCTTTCAGGTCTGATTATTTCAGGAGCAATCTGGGCAATGGCAAAGCTTTTTGTGTCTCCTGGGTGTGTGATGTCCAGCAAGATTTATCCAAGCCTGTTGTAGGCAGAGCCTCTTTTCCTGATGTAGCCTGGTGTGATGTAGCTTTGGCAGATCCTCTCTGGCACTTCTCTGCAACTGCAAGTGACTAATGCTGTCAAAATGAGCCGATGCTAACAAGAAATATGATCAGGAAACTGTGTGCATTTGCAGGACATGGGTTTGAGGGGAATGGACAAAACTCTTCTAAATAAATTAGGCAGCTCACTTCTAATTTATTAGAGCCCATTTCCACTAAACTTAGAAGTGCATCATTCTGTTAGGGTCTGTTTGATTGAGGAAAAGCCATAGGCTTTTATCCTAATATAATCAACTTGACTAGAAAACAGAGCAGAAAGTTTAATGTAGATTTGAAAGGAGAGTTTCACTGGCTGTTAAAAGCTGCTGCTGGATTAAGAAATCTAGATCAAGAGGATGTGTTGTAAGCTTGGCTTTGGTTTGGAGTTTGTGCTTGCAGCTTCATGCACCTAAGCTTGGCAGTAAAATAGCTCTAGGGATGAAAAACAAAAAGCCACCAAGCAGTAGGGAGGCTGAAACCCCCTGCTTCCGAGCAGTAGGGAGGCTGAAGCCCCCTGCCTTCAAGAAGTAGGGAAGCTGAAGTCCCCTGCCTCCAACCCAGAGGGAGAACTCCATCCCTGTACAGCAGAGAAGCAGACTCGAGAAGGTTTTGTGCCATCTGCTGTCCGAAAAATGAATTGCAGCTTGAGTGGAGGGAATTAAAAATGAGCTCAAATTCCCCTGTATTCTTGATGCTTCCGAGGCTTACACCCCATCTGTGTGGGCATCCCAAAATGGGATGTGGTGAGGGCAGCACTGCAACCCAGACTGTGGAACAGCCCTGACTCTCTTTTTAGTGGCCTTCCAGGACATGAAGGGGGTCTAGAAGAAGGTTGCAGAGGGACTGTTTATAAAGCCTTGGAGTGATAGAACAAGGGGCAATGATTTGAAATTGGAGAAGAGCAGATTTAGATTGGATTTGAGGAGTGAGTTTTACACCATGAGGGTGTTGGAACACTGCTACAGGTCGCCCAGGGAGGTAGTTGAGGTCCCTGTAGGTAGGTGAACAAAAATAACAAAACCCCAAACCAAAAAATAAGCAAAAATGACACAAAAAATTTTAACAAAACCCAAACAAAAAAAGGAGCAAAAATAACAAAACACCCCCCAAAACCCCAAAAGAAAAAATAAGCAAAAATGACAAAAAAAACCCAAAACCCTAAGCAATAAAAGGGGCAAAAGTGACAAAAAATTAACAAAACCCAAAGCAAAAAATGGGCAAAAGTTACCCCCCAAAAATTAATCAAAACCCAAAGCAAAGAATGGGCCAAAGTGACCCCAAAAAATTAACCCAAATCCAAAGCAAAAAATGGGCAAAAGTTACCCCCCAAAATTAATCAAAACCCAAAGCAAAGAATGGGCCAAAGTGACCCCAGAAAATTAACCCAAAGCAAAAAATGGGCCAAAGTGACCCCAAAAAATTAACCCAAACCCAAAGCAAAAAATGGGCCAAAGTAAACAATCAGAATACCCCATCCCAACCCCTAACATAATAAACATCATGATACAAGTTTATACTTCTAATGATTTTTGTGTTTCCTTTATAATACTCCATTGATAACATCGAGTTTGCAGAGGTGCCCACAGAGAGGAACTTCAGGCAATCCATTTTGGTGTGGGAAGTAACCGAGAGGAAGCGGCCCTGTGTTTTCTGCTCTGTAGCGTGGATGGGTCATGAAGATTCCCCAGGGAGCAAGTGCTGGAGGGAAGTGGTGAGAAGTGAGCAGCAATTTCAGTGTGTCTGCAACCAATCACACTTACTGCTTGACTTTAATCTCTGTTGTGCATTCAGTCATTCACTCTTTTACGCTCGTCTGCTATGGCTCTCATTTCAGGTTTGTTTTTAAAGCTGAAGTAGTTTCCTCTGTGCTTAGGCTCTGCACCGAAAACAAACCAAACCACAACCCAAATCTATCCGTGCCCCCTTTCTAAACAAAGAGTTTTCATGCAGCATTTAGACTTGATGGTCTTTGAGGTCTCTTCCAACCTTGGTGGTTCTGTGATTTCAATGCATTTGAGGCTGTGAAGCATCACAAAGCTCATTTCCAGCTCTGGGTTTAGACGAGGGTGAGTCAGCTGCAGCCCAACTCCACTCTCTGCTGCCCCTCTCTTTGAAACGAAGGTGAATTACAATCGGGCACTAAAAGCTCACCCTAGTTCTGCATGCATTCCTTACAGCAGGACTGGAAGGGCTCAACCCTGCCCAGATGTGAGTCCTCCAAATTCCTCAGGAAGTCAGTGGCAGGTAGTGAGGAGCAGCCTGGTTTGTGTGGTTTCATCCCATGCCTGAGTATGTAATGAGAAATCTTCCTCTTGATTTCCCTGTGCCCTGGACCCACAGGACCCAGAGGGAAGAGCTGGCAACCCTTCACATCATAGTATCATAGTATCAGTCAGGGTTGGAAGGGACCACAAGGATCATCTAGTTCCAACCCCCCTGCCATGCAGTGCAGTGCTCAGGAGCTAAGCAGAGAGGCTGAGTTTGTCACAGTGCTGTTATCCAGCTCCCTCCCCTGTTTTTTCTGTCCCAGGAGCTGCAGCTAGCACAGTCAAAGATGACAGTCCCTGAGGTATTGCTCTTGGGGTGCTCAGCACTGCAGATCCAAACTCATCTGGTGGGAAGCAGCGTTTTAGCATTCCTTCTACCCTCTTTGTTGTGCAGAATTCTTCTCTGAAGAGAATTCCTGCAGAATTCTTGTAAACAACCACAGAGTTGGGGGGATGTAAATCACCACTTTCATAGTAACACTAGAAGCTAACACCAGAGGAGGGGAGCAGGCTCCTGCCACCAGCTGACTTCTTTCTGAAAGGGTGAAAAGGGAAATATGTGGTTTGTGTGTGGGGTTTTTTTCTGTAGCTATGGCCTGGATCCTCAGTTTGAGTGTGCAGTGTCAATTTCCACTCGTGGAGAACCTCAGAGGATTTAAATGTTGGGCTGTAGCTGCCAATGTAAGGGAAATGTGTGGAACTTTAGACCTGGCACCTCTGCTAAACTGGAAAGGCAGCCCCAAGCAGAGCTTGGGCTGGGGGCATGCTGCAGCCCCTTCCCACCCACTTCAGCAGAGGGAGAGACAAAGCCCAATGATACGGACAAACTCTTGATCAAACCTGAACTTCTTCAAACACCCTGGTTTTGAGCTCTTGGTGCTCAGTATCATCCCATCAGCTGCTGCCATGTTCACATTTGCTTCTGCACTTCGATCTCTTGTATTTTTCTAGCCCAACCTTTAAGTTCTGATTTATGAAAATAGAATCATCAATAAGGTTGGAAAAGACCTCAGAGATCATCAAGTCCAACCTGTCACCCAACACCTCCTGACTAACTAAACCATGGCTTCTAGTGCTGCATCCAATCCTTTTTTGAACATCTCCAGGGACAGTGACTCCACCACCTCCCTGGGCAGCACATTCCAGTGGCAAATTACTTTCGGGGAAGCACTTTCTCCTCACCTCCAGCCTAAGCTTCTCCTGACACAGCTTGGGACTGTGTCCTCTTGTTCTGGTGCTGTTTGCCTGGGAGAAGAGACCAACCCCTTCCTGCCTACAACCTCCCTTCAGGGAGTTGTAGACAGCAAGAAGGTCTCCCCTGAGCCTCCTCTTCTCCAGGCTAAGCAACCCCAGCTCCCTCAGCCTCTCCTCACAGGGCTTTGCTCCAGACCTCTCCCCAGCCTCATTGTCCTTTTCTGGACACTCTGAAGTGTCTCCATGTCCTTCTTAAATTGAGGGGCTCAGAAAATACTGAACAAGCAACTTATTCTTGACAGATCTCCAGCTTTATTCCTTAACTGGGAAGAGAGGAGGCAGGGGGAAGCCTAGGAACTGCTTTTTACCTCCTATGCCCTAATTAAACTGTTGGGATCTGATGCAGCTCACAGTGAAGGCAAGGAAAAGACTCACACACACTTCAGATAGATCAAGTCTAATGTTCTTCTGGGACAAAACACTGATGTGACATTAAATACACACTGAGGAGCAGCAATGGGTTGAAAGTGAAGCAGCATTTGTTTTGCATTCTTGACATCTCAATTAAAAACCTTTAAAGGAACATCTTTTATTCTTTCCCTCCACCCCTACCCCCCAGTAAGCCATAGCAACATGAGACTACTTTAACACAAAACCCTTAGGAGAAACCAAAAGGCTAGAAGAAAAGAAGATATTACTTTTTCCTTTCTGAGATTCTTGACCCCTGGAAAACAAAAGAAACTCATTTGAGAGAAGACTACAATTGTCAAAATACTCTTCCCAGACATCCAAAAATAGACTTTAATTATTTTATTGGTTTGTTGTTTTTTAAAAGAAGAGAGTGTTTTAACATCTACCTTCTCCAACACAACACTCTTTTCCTGGATCACTTACTAGATGCAAAGATCAGCTAGTACAATATTCAGATTGTGCATTCAGGTTGAGTTCCCTCCCTGTTTCATGCTTCTGCCTCAATAAACTCCTTTTATGATGTTCCTTAAGTGGAGCAGGGCCTGAGCAGCCTCTGCTCTTCCCTATAGGTGGTATTTGATTACCCAACTGCATGAGCAGCCTCTGTTGTTCCCTATAGGCAGTATTTGGTGCCCCAACTGCATGAGCAGCCTCTGTTGTTCCTTATAGGCAATATTTGGTGCCCCAACTGCATGAGCAGGCTCTGTTGTTCCCTATAGGCAATATTTGGTGCCCCAACTGCATGAGCAGCCTCTGCTCTCCCCTATAGGCAATATTTGGTGCCCCAACTGCATGAGCAGCCTCTGTTGTTCCCTATAGGCAATATTTGGTGCCCCAACTGCATGAGCAGCCTCTGCTCTCCCCTATAGGCAATATTTGGGGCCACAAAGGGCATCTTGCTGACCAATAGCATGAAACAAAAAGCAGTCCAGAGTATCACACATGCATCAGGAACCACATTTGTTTTGCTGTGATTGTCATTCAGCTGTCTACTTTTAAACTCTTTGCAAAGTTGCAGTGAGTAAGCATGGAGGAACACAAGCCAGAAATGCTCTTCAGAATGTCTGTACACAGCCAAAAATAGTTTAAATTACAGTTAAAAACTAAAGTGACAGCAGTAGAACTGCATGGGAGCAGTTTCTTCTGTCAGCTCATAAGTTATTTCCCTGACTTTTCAGTATACATCCCTGGTATAATAATGCACTTATGAAGAGCCCACTGTGTATTACATAGTCATAAAGGTACAAACAATGGCCTATTGTTAGGGATCATGACAAGGGACATATTGCACAGGATGAGATCTCTGCTGACTCCAAGTATCTACAGAATCTGGTGTCCTCTCCCAGGCAAGCTCAGTAAAACCCAGAGACAAAGCTGAGCTAAAAATCCCTTCAGACTTGTGGCACTGCAGCTGCTGCTGAGTGCTTTGCCTTGTTGCTCAAGGAGGTCCTGGATGCCCCTTCCCTGGAGGTGTTCAAGGCCAGGCTGGATGAGGCCTTGAGCAGCCTGGGCTAGGGGAAGGTGTCCCTGCACATAGCAGGGAGGTTGGAATTGGATATCTTTAAAGTCCTTTGCAACCCAAAACCATTCTGTGAATTCAGGAAGAAGGGGCTGCAGTTTATCACTCCTCATTTGTTCTGACTGCTGACAGTGCAGCTCAGTCAAATCCTACTGAAGGTGAGACCAGTCCTGCCCAAGACTTGATAGGTTAGAAGAAACCAAGACAAATCCAATTGTGATCTTGCTTTGAATAATAAGCTTCTGTCATTGTTGGCCAGCTTGAAGTTCTGTGCCATACAAACACCTCAAATGAGGACATGAACACTTCCTGCAGAGGAGGAGGGGTGCCTAGGATGCCAGAATTTCTTTCCTTGCCTTTGCTGCTCTTTATGGGAATACAGACTTATGGCCCACCCAAGAAAGGAGGATGCCTTAATGTTTCTCATCCTATTCAAGTACATTTTTAAGTACCTTCTGGTAAGATCCATACAAATGCCTGCAGCAACTTCTTGACCCAAGACTGATGATTTAAGACAATATTAACCTAAAAGAAACCTGTCCTGAAGCCAGTTTATGCAATAAACTACCCATTGGGGAGGATTCTGCACTCTCCTGTGAATTGGCACCTCGCAGACTGTTGCACTAAGAGGACACTTCTTGTCATGTCAAAGGGTTTAGCTACAGGTGGAAACCCTTCTCTCCCCCTTCTCCCCAAATCCTACCCCTTCCCCAGCTGCATAAATAGCATCTTAATAGGCCAAAACTTCTTGCTCCTAAATTGAAGTGAACTGTTTTTCCCAGCTCTGCTTTGATTTTTATGATAGGTGGCACTTAGGAATTAAGGAAGCAAAGCATGCAGCAGCAGAAGTTGCATTTCAGTGTCATTTTCATGTCATCATTACCTCCTGAAGAAAGCTGCTTACTGCAGACTCTCACCAGGCATGAGGGAAAAGCTCACAAGGGACAGAAAGCCACCACTGTGTAAATGGCCAGCACAAAATGTCAGTAAAAAGAGGGAAAAGCTTTTCCCTGAAGGGAATTTAAGTGACACTTTAGGCTAGAGCTGTGCACAAGGGTGGATTGCAATAAATAAAGGGCAAAAAACCCCACCCTCCTCCCAGCTTTCTAAATCATCCAGGTTTGGTTGGAAAAGGCTTATTTCATCTCCACTTAAAAGAAACTGCTCCCCAAACTGCTTTGTTGACAATGGGATTATCTTTTTGCTGTGCAGCCTTCATCTGTAACTGATGTGACATTCAGAACCTCCTTCTGACGTGGATCAGCACCCATCAATCTTTGCATCCATGGTATGCCCAGCACATCCCCTAACACAGAACTCAAGTAGAGGAGAGGCAGAATCTGATGCTGCCCACAGAGGCAATGCTGGAATCTTGTTTCCAGCTGGTGGTGATGCACTTTATGGAAGGTGCTGAGAAGCTGGGGGTTGTGAGTGAGGTGGGGGGGAGGTGTCAACACGTGGTCCTGAACAAGCCTGCTAATGCTTTGCAAAAGTAGATGTTGAAAAAACAAAACAAAACAAAGAAAACCCCCAACCCTGTCTCCTGAATGCTCCATTTTTACACAGTGCTACTTGTTTCTAATGTGGTGCAGAAGGCAGTGAAAGATATTGGTGTTATCAGAGCTCCATTCAAGGTGGGAAAGCCTACCTGAGCTACTGACTAAACAGAAACTCCCTGCAGTGCAAGACCTTCAGTCTGTATTTTAGTATATTGTTGGGGTGGGTTTTTTCCCCCGCCCCTGAATCTCACTCCCTTTTGTATTCCCCCTTGTATCTCACTCCCTGCTTGTAGATGAGAGCTGTTGTGTGACTGTGGCTGTGTGAGAGATGCTAGGACACCTGTTTGTGTGACTTTTTCCACTGTCAATAAACACAAGAAAGAGACATTCTCCAATGCTTAGGAAGGCCATGGGTTTTCCTTGCTTTGCCTATTCCTGCAGTAAGGTTTCTCTCCAGTTAAAGCCTCCAGTTGGTCCATGTGTGAGAGGGAGGATAGGGGGGTCGGTGAGCTGCCAAACACCTGTGTCTCCCAGTTCTTCGCACGAACAAAACCCCAAGTATGGAATCTGTGTGAGGAGAGAGGGGAAATAGAATAGAACACAATTACCCAGGTTGGAAAAGACCTCTGAGATCATCAAATCCAACCTATCACCCAACACCATCTAATCAACTAAACCATGGCACCAAGCATCCCATCCAGTCTCTTCCTAAACACCTCCAGTGATGGGGACTCCACTGCCTCCCTGGGCAGCACATTCCAATGGCCAATCTCTCTTTCTGGGAAGAATTTCTTCCTAACATCCAGCCTGAACCTCCCCTGGCACAGCTTGAGACTGTGTCCTCTTATTTTGGTGCTGGTTGCCTGGGAGAAGAGATCAACCCCCACCTGGCTACAACCTCCCTTCAGGAAGCTGTAGACAGCAAGGTCTCCCCTGAGCCTCCTCTTCTCCAGGCTAAGCAACCCCAGCTCCCTCAGCCTCTCCTCACAGGGCTGTGCTCCAAACCCCTCCCCAGCTTTGTTGCCCTTCTCTGGACACCTTCCAGCAACTCAACATCTTTCCTAAACTGAGGGGCCCAGAACTGGACACAGGACTCTAGGTGTGGCCTAACCAGTGCTGAGCACAGGGCAGAATGACCTCCCTGCTCCTGCTGGCCACACTATTCCTGATACAGGCCAGGATGCCATTAGCCTTCTTGGCCACTTGGGCACACTGCTGGCTCATGTTCTGCCTACTTTCAGCCATTCCCCCCAGGTCCCTTTCTGTTTGGCTGCTCTCCAGCTACTCTGGCCCCCCAGCCTGTAGCACTGCATGGGGTTGTTGTGGCCAATGTGAAGGCAATGAACAGGGATTGAGGTGAGCTCCTCCGAGGGCTGAAGTCCTGCTGTGGCACTGAAGCAGATCTCTGTCTTCTCTCTCTCCCTCTCACCAAAGCCCATTTTCAGCAGGGTGTGACAGCCAGACTCTGTGTGCTGCTGTGCACAACAGAGGGCACCCTTGTGATGCAGGTTAAACCTGGGTCAGCTCAAATTGGAGATGTCCTGCTGGCTGTCATGATCTCAAACCCTGAAGGTCAGCACAGCTCTGGAGGGAATATATGGCTGTTAGTCTGGCTCAGGTGTCTTCAGATCAAATATGAGTTATGGATATCTCAGAGAGCTTCTGCAAGGCTGGCAGTGGGCAATGCCACCTGCTTAGCTGAAAGGCTGGTAGTGGGCAATGCCACCTCCTTAGCCTGGAAGGAATGGGTTGTCCAGGGAGGTGGTTTGGGTGCCGTCCCTGGAGGTGTTTAAGACCAGGCTGGATGAGGCTCTGGCCAGCCTGATCTAGTGTGGGGTGTCCCTGCCCATGGCAGAGGGGTTGGAACTAGATGATCCTTGTGGTCCCTTCCAACCCTGACTAATGCTATGATACTATGAAGGCTGGCAGTGGGCAATGCCACCTCCTTAGCCTGGAAGGCTGGCAGGGGACAATGCCACCTCCTTAGCCAAGGTGAGAGTATAGCAGTGAAGGCAGCAGGCTTCATAATGTCATTAAAAGCTCTTTAAAGTGAAATGAGAAGGGGAAGTGCAGAGCAGAAGTGCTCTGTTAGCTGCGGTTAGGCTCTTTTCAGCACTGGAGGGCAGTGTGGGAGCCTCTGCAGAGCCCCAGCGTGTACAAGAGCGAAGCAGAGTCCCTGCAAGCCCAGCTGTAGGTGGGCATCCGATCCCATGCTATCTGTTACAGAAGTGCCACGTTCAGATAAGCCTCTTAAACCAATCTGCTTTGCTCTCCTGACTCGCGAAATGGATGGAACTCGCTAACGGGCAGAAGGATCAGATGAGAGGAACAAAGTGTCCTCTGCCTGGTTAAGCAGCTTGCAAATTCCTTTTGCCTTTGTCCAGCCAGCCAGCCAGCTTTCCTCCTGCCTGCTAATTACCTTTCGGACCATCTGTACAAAGTCCTTGGAGTTCTGCGGCGAGAGCCCTTGGAGCTGGCAGGTACAAGCCTCCAGGGAGGACGCATGTGCCACGATCAGGATGTTGTTTCCTGAAATAAAGGGAGAAATGCAGGCTCAGGAAAGGGGGGAATGAGGCCAGCTTGTAGAGAGCACCGAGGTACTCCCCTCAGCCTCCTCATCTCTGGACTGAACAGCCTCGGTTCCCTCAGCTGCTCCTCACCAGCCCTGTTCTCCAGACCCTTGCCCAGCTTTGTTGCCCTGGTGGAATAAAAGATTCGTAAGATCATAGGATTCTATGAATCCTGCATACGATTCATAGAATCACAGAACTATTGAGGCTGGAAAAGACCCCTGAGGTCACCAAGTCCAGCCTATGACCTAACACTACCACATCAGCTAAACCAGGCCACCAAGTGCCCCATCCAATCTTAAAGACCTCCAGTGATGACGACTCCACCACCTCCCTGGGCAGTCCATCCCCATGCCTAATCAGCCTTCTGTGAGGAAGTGCTTCCTAATACCTAACCCAAAACCTCTCCTGGTGCAGCTTCATACTGTGCCCTCTTGTCCTGTCACTGGTCACCTGGGAGAAGAGCCTGACCACCACCTGACTAGAACTTCCTTTTAAGTAGTTGTAGAGAGTGATAAGGTCCCCTTTGAGTCTCCTCCAGGCTGAACAATCCCAGCTCCCTCAGCCTTTGAAGAAGGGAAGATTGGTCAGGAATATCAAAATCCACATCCCAGGGTGCCTGTCTTGTTTTTCACCCCCTCTGTGGCACTCACCTTTGCCTTTACATTCACTGATGATTTCTTTTGTTACTTGGTAGCTTCTACTTATATATGTATCATAAGATTCAGAAACCACTAACTTGCTGACAGGAATATGAGGTCTGTGAAGAGAAAAACAAGTGTGGTAGACTGGGAGAAGTCCTTAAGTTTAAAGTGCAAGTTATGCTTCATCTGCAAGGAGCTGCTTCTCTTAACTCTTTCAATTCCCCCAAACTGTGTCTCTTGTCAGGACCACCACGATGATTTTTAGCCTTCCAGATGGAGATCTTTACCATTCCTGCAGCATTAAGATTGCTCAGTTAGCTGGGGAGGGTACATGGCACTTACTGAGGCACATATCCTCTGATCAGCAGATTTCAGGGTTCACCCAGCTACCTGAAGTTAGTGAGTGGCAGGAGAACAAAATTTGTCCCCAGCAGGAGTGGGTGAGCAGGAAAGGACAGCAGGACAAGGACAGCACAGACACAGCCACCTGCAGACAGCCAAGTCAGTTCTGCTGGCTGGGAGCTGTGGTCACTGCTGCCTAAGCCTTCTGTGCCAGGCTGAGGTCTGCACTGGGCTACCACAGCCTCCAGCTCAGAGGGTGGGCTGACAACATCTGTGTCTGAGGAGTCTGGGCAGGTACAGGGTGGAAATGTGGAGTGTGGAGAAGGCAGCTGCTGGCTCTTTTCACTGCTTGTGCTTTGATGGTGAATGGCAGAGGCAAACTGCTGCTTTGGCCATCTGTAAAGATGAGTTGCTGGGAAATGTCTGGAATTAAGCAGCCCCCTCCTGGGCCCAGGGCGTTTCAGTGAATTGCCTGGCAGGGCTCTGGCCAGTTCTATCATCTGGAGTAGGCTGATGTGCAGGGAGAAGCAGAAGGCTGTATTTTTGTGCTCTGGTACAAGTAAAAGCCCTAACTTTTGCCTCCATCCAGTGATCTGATCTGTCCATAGGAATCACCCTTATAAGGGGAGAAAGAGAGCACCAGGAAGGCTGTCTCCCAGTCCCCTATTTAACCAGCTGACCACACAAGGGCAGGCTGAGTCTTCTGGTGCTGAGAATATTTGTTATGGTCTTCCCAGAAGGCATGTGTTTTCTGCAGCAGAGCCTCTCCTGTGGTCCAGCTGCTCTGCTGAGTGCCAGCAGGGATAAATACAGTGTAAAGAATTCTATTTAGGTACCCTCAGCAAGTTGGAATTTCAGCTGGAGACCAAGAGGATGCATGACAAGTCATTTATGGTATAATTAGCTATGAAAAAAACCCCAGAGAGTTCTTTTTTTCTCCTTTTCTTCCATTTTTCCTCCTTGTTTTTAATGTCTCAGCTGCTTCTGTTCCACTTGAGGGCTTTTAAACACACAAGTGCACTGGGACACCAGGCAGCACGAGTGTTTCTGGTGATCCCCTAAACCACAGAAGGCCAGCCACAAAATATTTGTCAGCAAGCCCCACGTAGGTGGAGATATGCTCTGTGTTGTTGTTTGCTGTTGATCTGACATTTCACAGCTCACACTGAGACTGAAAGTGCTGCAGGACTGCAGAGCAACGCAGAGCTCAGCAGTGAGGGGCAGTGGAGGACTAAACTGTGTGACTTGCCTGGAGTTTCCTTCTTTGTGGGAGCTCTTTTGGGTCTGGCTTGTAGAAGTGAATCACAAGTTGGGAGAGTAGGAAGCCTGAACAGATCATCTTGACTGTTCTTTGCCACATGACTGTTTCTGCTGGGTTTTATTTAGCCTTTCTCTCTGCAGCTTACAGTAAAAGGCATCTGTGTGTTAGGCTGGAGGGCATCAACTGCTGTGCTGCTGCGCTGGGGAGTCAGAAGAGTCTTGACTTTCTCTCCAGCCTCAGGCTGCAGGTTGCTCCCAGCAGCCCTGTGGAGCTTGTTGGCAATGACATTGGGAACACAGAGGTATGGACATATGGCTGGATAAAAGGAAAGCAGCAGAGGCTGGCAGCAAGGGCGTGAGGTCAGGACGTGGAGCCAAACCAGGCACCAGGGCAGATGTGGGGGTGGTTGGCAAGAAGGCCAAGCTTTGGGAAGGTCAGCTCTGTGCTTTTGGAGCAGCTGTCAGGGCCCCTGCAAGCTGAGCAAATTCTCTTTGTGCTTCCCTTTCTGCAAAGCCTGAGGACAGATCAGTGGTGCTTAGCTGTTTGCCATTCAAATGGTTTTTCCCCAGATGTTTAGTTTGTTTGCTTTCAGCAGCTGGGGTGGGTTGGTTGTTTGTTTGGGGAGTTTTTGTTGAATACCCTGGAAACCTGAGTAAAAAACCTGCTATTTTTTTTTTTCTACTAAGAAGTGATTAGCTCTTTGATAGAAAACTTCTGAATTTTGCTGTCCCAGGACTCTAAATGCCTGACAGATGTAGACAGGTTCCCCAGGGTGATGCAAAACTGAAGTTCCACCACCATGATAATAATGAGAGACAGACAAGCTTTTTTTTTCCTCTGGAGAAGGGCAGGTGGGAATGAGCCCATGGTCCAGTTCAGCCTGTGGATATGATGGTCAGGGAATTGGGTCAGCAAAATTAGTTCTGTTAGCTGAGCCCAAACTCCTAAGCTTTAGTAATTAAAGCAAAAATCTGTTGAGGGTTTCCTGGACACCTGAAACATGCAGAGGGTGGAAGGTGTAATGGAAAGAGGGCCTCCATGATCAGCAATACAGCTGCACCTTGCCAGTGACCTGGGATATCTGGTTTATAATAAACCATTCTCAGGTGATGTTCAACACAGAAGCCTCCAACCTGTTCCAAGTTTATTCTGGGAGCCTCAGCAGCTCTTTCAGTCGCTGCTTCAAGATTCAGCCAAGTGCTACTCTTCAGAAACAAAGCCAAAAAGCAATGCAAGACCCTCTCACCCCCCCCTTTCTGCTACCTGTAGGTTGTATCAACGCTTAGAGTAGCTGCAGCTAAATCCACAGGGGGTATCCAGGCAGGTAGTGTGTTCCCAGAGACCCACTTGGTCCATTCAAACAAGCCTGGCTCTACTCGAATTTTCAGGTTGTTCTCTTGCTGCATCCCTGGGAAAGGGAGAAAGGAGAGCAGATATGAGTGGAAGTAGCTGGGGAGGGAGGCAGCAAGACTTTGCAGCTTTAATACTTCAGTCTGAATGGAAATGATCTTTTCTTTTTCCCTCTCTCTGAGTAGTCAGTTGATTAACAGCAGGTATGAAAGGTGAAAGTATTTAATATAGGTCCTAGGCATAGTATATGCCAGGGAATGTAAATCCCTTGGCCAGCAGCTGTGTGCAATATACTGACTGTTTTGGAGCTGGTTTTTTGGCTGTTTCCAATGCCAGGGCATCTTGTGCCTCTTTCACTACTTCCCTTCCCAGTGCCTGCAGTAAATTATTCTTACTGATGGCAGCAATTGCTGTGGGAGCAGCTGCAGGAGCACAAGCAGGCAAGGGCACAGGGCGTGCTGAGCTGGATGTGTTCACCCATCCCAAATGCACATCTGGCTTCTGCAGGGGGGGGCAATAAATTCCACCCTGACCAGCAGCTGGTGGTGGTAGGCCCAGCATGCTGTTTGCCTAAGCACTTTTCACACCATGCAATTAGAAAAGGGCTCCTTCCAGGCAGTGCTGTGCTCAGGTAAAGTATATTCCCATGGAAATAATCCTCAGCCTGATTTATCATTTGCTTGAGTCTCCCATGCCAGGGTTCCTTTTATCTTTCCCAGAATGTGAGGAGAACTCAGCCTTTCCTACTTGTTGGGTTATAGAATTGTTAGGGACCTCAAGGATCATCTAGTTCCAATCCCCCTGCCATGGCCAGGGACACCTCACACTGGATCAGGCTGCCCAGAGCCACATCCAGCCTGGCCTTAAAAACCTTCAGGGATGAGGCTTCCACCACTTCCCTGGGCAACCTGTGCCAGTCTCTCACCACCCTCATGGGGAAAAACTTCTTCCTAACATCCAATCTGAATCTCCCCATTTCTAGTTTTGTTCCATCCCCCCCAGTCCTGTCACTCCTTGACACCCTAAAAAGTCCCTCCCCAGATTTCTTGTAGGTGCCCTTAAGATACTGGAAGGCCACAATTAGGTCTCCTCAGAGCCTTCTCTTCTCCAGACTGCACAACCCCAACTCCCTCAGTCTGTCCTCATAGGAGAGCAGCTCCAGCCCTCTGCTCATCCTCGTGCCCCTTCTCTGGACACCTTCCAGCACCTCCAGATCCTTCCTGTAATAGGGGCTCCAAAACTGGACACAGTGCTCCAAGTGGGGTCTCACTAGAGCAGAGGAGAGGGGGAGAATCACCTCCCTCGACCTGCTGGCTATGCTTCTCTTGATGCAGCCCAGGTTGTGATTTGCTTTCTGGGCTGCAAGTGCAAGTTCTTACCTTTCAGGATGTTGTGTGCTGTCTGTACACACCGCAGGGATGGGGAGCTGTAGATGTAGTCTACAATGGTATTTGTTTCTAGCAAGGCTTCACCTGCAAGCAAGTTTCAACACTCATGAATAAAACCAGACACTAACACCAACAGCAGCATGAAGGGTACCTGCCACCCAGCCAGGAGCTGAAGCAGCTTCCCAGGAGCACTGCTGGTGTTTGGGGAAAGATGCGTACCCATCAGATTGATTTCAGCAGCGTGCTGGGTGCTGTGCTGTGCACAGCTGTGGACCCAGGAGAGGTTTGTCTGTGTCTGCTGCCCTTTCCCTGCATGCTGCACGTGGAGCAGCAGCTTTGGCTCCCTTTCTGCTGCTCTTAGATTTAACCAGAGAGCAAAGGAAAACTGTAGAGAGCTTGAATTTGATTTAGTTTCATTTCTAAGCTGTAAATCAGAACGATTCAACTTGACTGGAGTTCAACTTAATGCATTAATGCTCAATTCTCCACTAGTATAAATTACCATCTCATCACACAGGTGGGAGATTGCTGGAAATGAGATAAGAATCAACTCCACCATTAAGGTTGTTAATATTCTTGCAACGCCTAAGGGAACCAAATGAGAAAAGGAATCTGCTCAGCACTGCACAGACTTGCAGCAGGGCAGAGTGATCTGTGAAGAGGCAGGACAAAGAAGTGGGAGCAAGAAGGGGGTTGTTAACCTTAACTTCATGTGTTTAACGATGGCTGTAACTATGTCAAACAGCTCCATAAATCTCTGGAGAGAAGTGGGGCCGTTTAGGAGGAGCCACACATCTCGCAGCCCTCTTCGTTTGCTTTGGTCGTCAGAGGAATTATGGCTCCAGGCAACCTCAAGGTCGAGGCTGTGCTGCAGCAGCAGTGGGCAGCAGTTGCCTGCAGATGGCCAGCGTGCCACAGCCAGCCTGGCAGGTTGATGGCTCCTGGGTCACGTAGGCAGCTGCCTACTCAGACCCATTTAATGATCTCAGCGAAGTGTGCTGTGACTGCTCCCAGATTCACCTTCTGTTCTGTGCATCCTGCGAGCCCCTGATGCCACGTGGCTGGCAGTCTGAGCAGCCCTGCTGCTGCACAGCCATTTCTGTTTGTTTCAAATGCAAGTATAATTTTAGCTGCCCCAGTTTGAGTGTGACCAACACCAAGTGCTCTGAAGGATTTGCATCTGAGAAGATGCTAAGTACTGATCTCTGAAGCTTGTGCCTTTAAGGCTCCCCTAATCAAATGCTCCATAACAATTTTCTGTCTATGCACCACCAGGCTCAGAAGGCAGAGATGAGGATGGGGGTGTGGAAATGATTTGGACTCTGTTTTTGCCACATAAATGTAAAGAAGGCAGGCTGGTAAAAGCAGACTGACAATCTGAAATTTGAGCCTGCACCTTGCTGCACCAAAGTCACAGAAGAAAGCAGATTCTGCATGAGGTCACTGCCACACTGCTGCATTTCTCGCCAGCAGCTGGTGATAACAGCATCTTCCAGTGGTGCAGATTTACAGGGTGGTAGGAAATGCTCTGCAGCCACGCTGCTGATGGCTCTGATTTCGTTCTGTGTCCTAGATTATCTGCTTTGCTGCTTCTTCAGCTGCAGCAGCTGAAGGAGACAAAGTTTCCTTTGAATCACAGAATCATAGAATGGTCTTGGTGGGAAAAGAACTCTAAGATCATTGAGTCCCACCATCAGTCTAGCACTACCATGGCCATTAAACCATGTCCCAGACTGCCATGGCCACACTTCTCTTCAACACCTCCTGGGATGGTGACTCCACCACCTCCCTGGGCAGCCTGTTCCAATCCCTGACCATGCTTTCAGTCAAGGTTATTTTTCCTAATACCCAACCTAAACATCCTGTGGCACAATTTCAGGCCCTTTCCTCTTGTTCAGTCACATATTATTAAGGGAGAAGAGACCAACCCCCACCATACTGCACCTTCCTTTGAAAGAAGGAGCTTGCTGGGGAAGGTGAAGGGACTTGGCAAAGGCTCTTGAAACATCTAAATCCTCTTAGTTCAAGGCATTTGCACTTTTTTCTTTCTCTGGCTGGGTGTGTGGGAGGGAGATATCAAAGCTTCCTGGGCAAGTTCTTGCCTGAGGAAGACTACTTACCAACCAGCCTTGCCTGTGTGCAGCCCAGCACGGTGATGGGAGCATCTTTCTCATAGTCCCTGAAGCCGCCGCTTCTCTGAGGTAAGCTGTGAGGCATATTCAGGTTACTGCGCATGTACCTCCCTGTGGGAGCAGAATCACTGCATCAGAGAGAGGCAGGCAGCACCACACCTGCCCCAGAGAATCACAGAATGGTCTACATTGGAAGGGATCTTAAACGTTATCTAGTTCCAACCCCCCTGCCATGGGCAGGGACACCTCTTGACTTGATTTGGTTGCTCAGGCTCATCCAGCCTGACCTTGAGGACCTCCAGGGAGGGGACATCCACAGCCTATTCCAGAGTCTCACCACCTTTGTACTGAAGAACTGCTTCCTAAGTTCCAGTCTAACCCTGCTCTCCCTCAGCTTCAAACCATTCCCCCTTGTCCTGTCTCTAGGCACCTCTATGAAAAGTCCCTCCCCAGCTCTCCTGTAGCCCCTTCAGGTGCTGGAAGGCAGCTCCAAGGTCCCTCCAGAGTCTTCTCTTCTCCAGACTGAACACCCCCAACTTCCTCAGCCTGTCCTCATAGCAGAGGTACTTCAGCCCTTGGATCATCTTTGTGGCCCTATTCTGGAGTTGCAAAAGTTTTCCTGATGGTAATAAATGCTTGCACTGGACACTGACCAGCAACATCATAGCTTCATTTCCAATAAAAATGCCCTTTGGCAACCTTACTTTAATGAAATCTTTCCTGCAATAGCTTCCCAAATATTAGCAGATGCATTCACTCCCTGGCTTGTTTCTGCTTCTGACTGCAGCCCTGCTCTGCCACACAGAGCTGCTCAAGGCAGTTCTTTTGTGTTAGGAGACCACAGCTCCCATCTAAGCTTTGCCCCAGGCAGTCACCACTCTCCTTCCCTCATCTAAACCTAGAGGCCAAGAGCCCTGAGGGAGCTGGCTCACCTTTGGCATCAAAACACTGTGACAACCAGTACTTCCCAAACACGACATCCATCCTCTCCCCGTGTCTGCAGACAAACAGGCAGCGTTTCTGAGGCCCTGGCTGGCTGGTTATTCTCAAGGGCTGGAAGAAAAATGACAGGATATTTGACCTCCATCAAAGTCCAAGGGTTCTGCTGAGGTCTGATTTACTAACTGGAGTCAGGACCTCCTGCTTCATCCAGATGTGAGTACAGGAAACTCTTCTGAAGTTGGTAAATTTATGCTGGTATAAAGCTGCTAAAGTGAACAGAGGATGGGGCCCTGCTGCACCATGCTAAGAGCAGGATTGAGGGCAGCAAGGTCATAGATTCATAGAATGGCTTGGCTTGGCTTGGAAGGGACCTTAAAGGTCATCTAGCCTGCAAGGACACCTCCCACCAGCCCAGGTTGCTCACAACCTCCTCCAACCTGGCCTTGAACACCTCCAGGGAGGGGACATCCACAACCTCCCTGGGTAACCTGTTCCTGTGTCTCCCCACCCTCACTGTCAAGATTTTCTTCCTAATATCCAGCCTCAGTCTCCCCTCCTCAAGCTTCAGGTCATGTCTTGTGTGCCTGTGGTTAATCGTGTCATTGGGAAGCTTGTAGAGAACTTTAACTTGTAACCTGTGCTACAGGCAGTGAAAGGACACCAGAGGGCAAGCTGGCAGGGAAAACTCTGCTGCTGGAATCTTGCCGCTAGAGCTGTGTGTGATTGATGTGTGTGTGGCCCTACCTGCACGTTCTGGCAGATGATAGTGAGTGGCCCTGCATCACCAGGTCCTTGGTCTTCCTGCTGTCTTCTTTCCAGAGCTCCATCAGTGAAGGCTTGAAGGGATGGGGAGGATGTAGTATTCAGAATTGAGTAGGACCTGCCAAAAATAGAAAGATGTTGGCTTTGGGAACGCTTTGGACTTCTTCTGCTCAGGCTGCAGTAAGGAACTGATGATAATCACTCTTGTCATGTTATTACTTCTTCATTTGCATTTTAGTGCTGCCTAGGGAGCACCTTGCTGGGTGAGGTACACACCTGAAGAGACAAACCTCATTTCAACAGACTTTCTGTCTCCTTGGAAACAGTTTGATAGAATCACAGTTCCCAAACTTTGGTTTACAAGGCTCTGTCAACCATTTCTCATGGAAAATCACAGAATGTCAGAGGCTGGAAAGAGATCATCTAGTCCAGCCCCCTGCCAAAGCAGGATCACCTCTACCAGGCCACACAGGAAAAATGCCAAGACCTTCCTCACAGCCCCAGGATGCTCACTGACATCCTCTGGGGACCAGCTGCATATTACTTACATGGTCTTGTGGACCAAAGTTTGGAAACTAATTGCTGTAGGGAGTTTTCACTCTCCTTTGTAGCATAAGCTCTTGCTTCAACAGGAAGCTGGGGCACAGTCCTGCACACAAAATAGCTTGTAGCCACTGTTGGGGACATGGCAGACTCAGTCTGGGTTGTTGTCTCTGCATTGTTCAGTTCTGTCTATTCCAATTGCCATCTACAGTGGGGATTTATTCTCACCAGTGTTTCCTCTTAAGTGAAGCCAAAGGGCTAGGATAGATCCCATTCTCCCTCTGAATAAAGCTCTCATATCCAGACCTTCAATGACTTTGACCTAGACCCTCAGGAGTAAACTCCTGACAGGCAATTACAGAAGCTGCAGTGACTCTGGTGATTCAGTGCCACTGTTTGGGTTATGTTTGCTTAGCCACTACCAAAAACCAGTTATCAGACAGTGCACGTGGTCACTCACTTTGGAAGAAAGAGCTGCCAATGCCTGCACTTTTCAGTGCCTTACATTTGTCAGAAGTTGCTTCTGACTAGTCCCTAGTTAGGATAAAATCTCAGAAGGGTGTTTCATAGCTGTTAAAAGAACACCAAGTTTCTCTACCAATGGAATGAAAAATAGGTCATCTGCATTTTTGTGGAGAACTGAAATCATATGATCTGCATCTGCTTCAAGAAGGAAAAAACACCACACTGTTGGTCCTGATGTTGGTCCCTTAGCCTGTGTGACTTGCTCTGCAAGACAGGAGTGACACCACTCCTGGTTTTATCAGGCAGGGAGCAGATTCAAACCCAGAGTCTCTCAAGGCACAGCTTTGTTTCATGGGCTATAAATCTGCCTCAAAAGCAAAGCCTTAAGCTTGTCTTCCTAGTGTGGCAGCCTGTTGGTCTGCAGGGACATCTTTTTGTTGTATGTTTGTACACACAAAGTTCTGTGTGCCAGGTAGAGCTCTTGGGGCACTGAGAAATGAGCCATAAAACCCCATGCCCTGCAAAGCTCAGCTTCTGCCTGAGCTGTGCAACAGAGAAACCTTTTTGAGATGCAATGAGCAGGATCTAGGTATCTAATTTTGCTGTATTAAATATAGAACAGTATTTTGCCTGTCATATCTCACGTGTGGTACAGCCAGGGTGCTGCAGCCCAGCCTGAGCTGTGTTTTCCTGACTCAGTAACACAGGATTTTCACTTGAAGAATGCACTCTTTTGTAATGAGGAAGGAGAGCTTCATGGCTGTTTCTCCTTTCTTTTTCATCCTCTGCAGGATGTCTACATGAAGGCAGCACAAACCAAGCCCTAGGATCACAGCATCTTTGGCCAACTGCAGCCTCAGTCCAACACAATGAGCTGGGTCCTGTCTCCTGCCCCTTGACAGCTCTCCTGCAGTCCTGGTGAGTACTGCTGTGCTTACTCTTGTGTCCATGAAATGAAGGCATCTGTGTGCTGTTCTTTTACCACAATGATCCTACTGTGAATACTGTGACCTAGGCAGCAGTGGTGCTTAGCTTGCTGTGTAGTTCTGACCAGATGACTTTCTGTAGTGCAATATTCCCTGAGGGAAGCCCTGGTGCAAAATGAGGCTGTTTCCGGCTATGTGACAATGTTGTTTGATAAATGCTCTGGATTGCAAGCTCCAATTCATGATTTATAGTCTTTAGTAGTAATCAGGGAAGGGGCATTTCCTTTCTTTGCTTGTCTGGAGGCAGAGGTGCTGGAGTTACAAAACATTTGGCTTTCCTTATAGCTGCTGCTGCTGCAATAGTAACTCCTTCCCATGCTGCTCCCTAGGCCTCAGAACTCTTCCAGGCACTGTAAGAAAAACCAGGCTGCTGCAGTGGATGTGGGCTTGAGAGCATTTTGGCTGAGCAGTTTTAGGGGAAGTAAGGATGGTCTTGCTGGATTACAGAGTGGAGGAGAGTCTGGATTAAGTCCTGCCTTCATACAAACACTCTGATTGACTTAGACCATGTGTCTTGATTTTAATTTCTTTGAGCCCTGGCTACTGGAGATCTTTTCTTTCCTTGTGCTGAAAGATGAGCTGGAGTTCAGTGGTGACAGGCTCAGTGGAGACGGGTTTGCACTCTTTGGCAAATACACAGATGAAAGCCCTTTTTATTAGTTGTGTTCATTTCTTAGAGAGCAGGCAAGACAAGAAAAGATGGTTGTGACAAGAGGGGTAAATGAGTGATCTCTTGGTATGCTAGTCCCTGCCTGACAGACTTCTGGGTTGGGGAGGACTCAGGGCTAAGCCAGGGCTGCCTTACAGAAAGGCACTGGCTGGTGGCAGTCACATCTGGAAGCCAGCCTGCAAGCTACGATTGCTCTGTGCCTGCTCTCCATCTGTCACTCACCATGCTGCATGTATTAAGCCAGAAAAGTCACAGGCAAAGAAGCAGCCTGCTGCCCTTTCTGCTCTTTTTGTTTCCTGCATTTCCTTTGATTTGAGGAGCAGCTGGATCAGTTTCTGTTCGAGTGCTGGGTTAGGTCAGTTCTGCTGGCTGGCTTGTGCTGACATGGGTTACTGAATGCTTTCCCTTTCTGCCTAGACTCTCCCTGCACAGGTCTTGCTTTCCCACTGAAATCTGAAACAGTACCTGTCTGTATTTTGTTCTGTGTCTCCATCCCTTCCCTTTGCAGCCAACCTGCTCACTGGTGTGACTGCAACCAAACTTCTGTACTTGCAACAGTGCTTAGCAGAGGGGCAGCAGACAGGAATGTGTCCCCTCTCCTTGTCATCTTCTGTTCTTGCATACCAACTATTCCCTGATTTGTCAAAGGTATTTGGGTGTTTAGAGGTGCACACAGCCCTGCATTAGTGCCCAGACTCACCCCTCAAGCACTAGGTTTTTACTGCTGTTTAACAAACTCATCAAAATCAAGAGACACAAGGCATAACCTTATTCAGAAGATGAGTCTGCATTCTCCTCGAAGCCAATGCAGGCAGGCAACTAACTGCTTCTGAAAATCCTGCTAAGTATCTTAAGAAACATTGCTTATCCCAACTCCTTTTCCCCAGGGTATTATACACAAAGGATCTTGCTTCCCAAATTAATGCTCAAATTTAAACCTTTCTGATCCCAGTCCCATCGCAGAGGTGTCTACACAGCAGTGGCTCTGCAGTGGCCATCTGCTCTGTTAACCAGCAGCAGCAACTCTGTGAGTAATAGTTGCTGTAACATCTTAGCTGAGTAAATCACATCGTCCTCTAATCCCAGGCACCGGGGACAGCATCTGCTCTCCCTTTGCTCAGGAGAGGGGACTTTGCATGCCAGTATATTCCCTGCCCAAGCAACCTTCTCGGCAGCCCCTGGGAAATTCTTCACTTACCCAAGTGAAATCACAGCTGCTCAGCCCTCTTTTTACAGCAATGGAAGCTGGCCTGAGCAGCTTTACCTACCCATGAAACACCCAGGTCCCACATTCATCCGCCTTCGTGATGTAATTTTCAGGCAGTAGCCCGGAGCAGCCAGTTGCAAGGGAAATGCCATAAATCCAGCCCTCACTTGTACTGGTTTGTTCCACTGGGGACATGAAAATAAAATCCCCTGGGACCAGCTCCAGTTCATCATCATTCTGGGGGGTGTAAGGATAGATCACTTGCAGAGTCTAGGGGAGAAACAGAAGCACAAATGAATGAAAGGTTTGTTAATGGAAGGGAACTTTCAGCAGTGAGGCAGGAGCACTCCCATAGTGCAACTTCGACTTTAGCAAGGTGTGAACACATCTCCTTGTAATGCAGCACCTTGTGCTTTATCCAGGGAAGCTTTACCTTCAGGGAATTCCTGCCACTTCTCACTCTGCTCTTGGAAAGGTTTTCTAACTATTTACTGCCCCTTACCTCTTTGATTCTTTCACAACCAGGAGGGGAAAGAGGGATGATTTTTTTCTTTTAGTGAGCAAAACCACCTGCTTAACTCTTAAGAGCCCTGTTAAAATGGAACCAAATTCTTCCTGGGACGTGGTATTTACACAGCTCTAGTGGTCAGTGAGCATTTTGGTTTACCTCTTGCTACTTGATCTGAAAGAGGAGTTGTCCTTGTTGCTATTGCCTTTGAAGACAAGACTCTGTGACATACTGCTCTCCAAACTGTTCCTGAGGATGCTCAGGAAGAAACACAGCTGATGAGAGCTGCTGGGATGTGGCCACATTATTTTCTTTGTCTTTCCTAACATGGACAAGATTAAGTTAAAGGGTAGGGGAAAGAACAGTGAGTAGAGTTCTGTAATCTTCAGTGGAGCATGAGGAATCCACATGCATTAAGTCTGTCAGTAATTTTCCTTGGCAATGGCTACAAGAGCTCCCCATTTAAAAGGAGAACAAACATGGTACTGTCCCTGGCCAAGCCTAGCTTCTGCAATGGCACTGTGCAAAATAAAACCATAATCTGCTGAGCAGCTCTGATCTCCTGATGGTCTCAGCCCATTTGTTCATTAATCCTCCTAGACTGCTTCTGGTCTCTTCAAAGGAAGATGGAAACTAGTCACCATCACCTGATACCAACACTTTCACACATGGCTGCCTGAAGTTAGATATGCAAAGATGTGAGCTGGTTTCCAGCAGCAGCTCCCTTTGCACTCAGTGAGAGTGTTGACTGCTTGCAGCTTCTAAAGAACAAGGCTCTGCGGATAGGGAAGGAGGCTGTCATGCATGGGAAGCATCACTTGGGCTGGGTCAGAGCATTATGCAGGAGAGACTTAGCTCTCCAGAAACTGTGGCATCTCTTTATTCTGTGGTGTATTACGTGCTGGACTAAAAGAACTTTTTTCCCACTCCACCACAGGTTTTGTGTCTGATTCTGAACTTTGGTGGAGTTAATCACCCCAACCTTAGGGGTCTAGTTAGCTTCTTAAGCCTGAGCAGGCACCTTGTGGATGTAGAAAGTAGAGCTCTTAGATGGGTCAGATGAGTCACTTTCTGGAGGTGCCCATTTCTCCTCAGACCAGCTCAGACTTAGAGCTTTTAACTTGGGGATATTTAGAGGGAGGTGAGATGAATCTCACATGTGGTTTCTCTACACCCAAGATCCCAATCTACAAAATGGAAATAATGTATTTTTCTTTTTCTGCATATTGTGCTGGAAAACAACATTATTAAGAAAAATATGTTAAGACATGCAGATGTGGGAGTTATGGGATCCATGTGAGTAATGGAAGTACACAGGCCAGGAGGGGAAATGCATGAAATAACATGAAGTTTAACTAAATTCTGTTATTAATAACCATCTCAAGTCTGTACAGAAGAAATGGGTAGCAGTCAGGCTAAGGTACTGGCCTGGTTCTTCAGAGGTCAGACCAGCTTATGCTGAGCTAACAGGAGAGTCATTGTTAGAATTAATTAAACCAGCAGGACATTGTTCCCACAAGAAGCAAGAAACAAGGTGGGGGGAAACAGCAAGTCTAGACAGTAGGAGTGAAAAAGCACAAAAAAGGCAGGGTGGATGTTGGTTAAGATGACTGGTGGGGTGTGGGACATCTATATTCTGGGTGTCCTCGTGGGACCTGAGGCAGATTCCTTACTGCCTGCATAGTCTGCGCTGTGTACCCATACAGCTCTCATTCATCATCTGAACGCTCTTGAGCTGCAGATGCAGCTCAAACAGCCTACAGCTCTGCTAGGTCCTCTTTTATTTTAGTTTATTTCTTCTATTTTTTTTTTTTGCAATCTTTGGACTGGAAGAAGCTCCAAAGCTTTACCTCATGGTTAACGAAGCGTATGTCCCGGGAGAATATGGCAGCGACCCAGTCGCAGCCCAGCTTGACATCAATGTTCTGTGCTAACTTCTCCAGCGTGGGCAGGTGGCTGGTCTGGAAGTGATAGGCCAGTGTCACGTGGAGCTGCTTCTTGTGGGGCTCCACATGAACATCTGCAACGAGAAGATGTCAGCTAACAGCAAGTGACTGTGGATTTGAGCAGCTTCTCAAAGTTGTAAGAGAGTCTATCGCCTCCGGGCAGCAGCTGGGAGCTGAACTTCACAAGATAGATAGCTCAAGGGGAACAAATTTTGTAGGCCAGTATCTGAAAAGGCTTTGGGAAGGCTCTCTCTCTGCCTATTGCTGCCTTCCCAAATGTGCATTTGTAAAGGTAGCAGCTGTTCCCTTCCACTTCTGGAGGAAGAAAAGTTGTAGGTTGCTGTCAGGTGGAAGCACTGCATTTCAGAGGTGTGAGGAACCCTGCTCTCAACCAGGGGCAGAGACTTGCAGCTGTCCTGCATGGTTTCCCTCAACATGAGGAGGAACAACTTCACTGTGAGGGACACAGAGTGCTCGAACAGGCTGCCCAGAGGGGTTGTGGAGTCTCCTCCTCTGGAGACTTTCAAGACCCATCTGGATGCGTTCTTGTGTGACCTGTGCTGGATTCTATGGTTCTGCTCTGGCAGGGTGTTGGACTCGATCTCTGGAGGTCCCTTCTACCCCCTAACATCCTGTGAGCCTGTTATGGGGTGACTGTCTAGCATGGAAACAGCCCAGGGACTCAGAAGTTGCTGTATCTTGATGAACTTAAAGATCAGGCTAAGGCTGTGATAATGAAGCACTAAACCAGTTGTGCTGTGATTAGTCAAGGCTGAGCACTACAGCAACAGAGTGGGAGGATTAGTCAGGGAGCTATTATAGTGCACTAATGCTGTCCTTACTCTTAAGTTTGGAGGTACTCAGAGGACACCCAGAGAATCAGTTCAACAGTGGAGACCACTGGTTCTGGTTATCTCCCCTCCCTGGTTCCTCATGGGCTCCCCCATCTGGAAGCAGCAGAGGACCAGGCGATGGAGCCATGTGTTGGTAGTGGGATTTAAAAAGGTTCCCTTCTAGGTAGCCAGAGCACTTGGGGTCTTGCCACAGAGCCCTGTTTGCATCTCAGAAATGCAGCAAAAAAAAAATGAGCACAGCCTTTATGTGGCTGAGGAAAGTTTTGTGGCAGTGGCTTGAGGTGGTGAGTAGAGCAGGAAATGCTCAGCCTTGCAGACAGAGCATCTATCGGAAAGGTTAAGGAACCACCAAATGTCAGCTTCCCTTTAAGGAGATAACACATGAGATTAAGTGCAAGGTGATCTTTGAACTGAGTAAGCACTGAAACCCAAAGCACCCTGTGAGGTGTTCCTCTTGGGCTCTCAGTCTTCAGGCCACTTCTAAAAAGTACTGACTTACTGAGCTTTGCTTCTTCCTGCCATGGAAACTTTGGTTTCTCAGAATGCCCAGGCTTTGACCAAGCCACGAGCTCTTTGAAGTCACTCACCTGCTTTAGAAGCAGCCTCTGCAGCAAAGTCTGCAGCAAACTTCTTGAGCACCTCAGCACTTTCTTCCTTGACAAAGAGCCCAATGAAGTTTGAGGATGTGTAGAGCTCCAAAGGCAGAGGGGCAGGGAATTTGCATTTCCACCGCATCACAGTGGCCTGCAGAGCTTCAGTGAGAGCATCAACCTTGCTGTCCTCACACTGCCAAAGGGAACAGGAGAAGCCTTTCTCAGATGGAGAGTCATTCCTTATGCCTCTGTTTAGCTCTTGGTATAAAAGGAGAGGGTTGGGTGTGTGGGTGTGAATGCTCTACCTTTGCTGTAATGCAGTGAGAAAAAGCACAGGGTGCTACAAAAAAGGTACATTGAGAACTCATCTGCTCCTCCCTTGTCCTCAAATCAGGATCAGCTATCCCCAAGTAACCTTCCTAACCTCCCCTTCCCTCCTCCCAACCTATTTCCATGTTATCTATTCCTTAAGGTTAGGAGAATTTGGTTTTCTGCTGCTACTCTCCCCTGGAAACAAGCTGCTTAGAGTCCAGAAACCTCCTCAACAAGCCCAGGCATCAGCAGTAGTGGTGGCAACCCTCCCTCCAGCCCCCCAGCACAACCCCTTCTGTAGCCACTGAATGAAGTGTGTCATGTCTCCAGGCTGAGCCTGGCAAGCGCTGCTCATGAATGCATGCATAAAGGCAACGGAAAGAGGAGCACTGGTTTACCATAAAGAACTGGCAGAGGGTGATGTGTGGGAAGATGTTGTGAGCTTTGTTCTTCCCACAGATCTGCTTTGACTGCTGCCAGAACTCAGAGAGCTTCTGAGCCAGGGGACCGGTGGGGCGCAGGTAGAGGACGTACTCCCGGGGCAGGGTGTCATCAAGGAATGGGTCACCCACATGGGAGAACAGCCTGAGGGGGAGAAAGAACTGTTAGATTGGCAGATAAAGACATTGTATTTTCAGCAAAATCAACTTCCCTTGCCCTCACTCCCTTTTTGCTCTCCTTTTAGGGAACAAACCAGCTCCAGCAGGTCAGGCAGAGGTGCCTTGTCTCACTTGCAGCCCATTACCACTGCTAAGTGATACAGAAAATTGGGTTTTAGTTTCAGGCTGAGGCTCTGAAGATCTAACCTGGGTCACTGCTTCTGCCTTTCAGTGTACAAAACACTGGGAGGAGAGCACTAGAAATTGCTCAACACCTCTGAAAAGGCAGCTCTCAGTTTTCTGTTCAGGTGCTAGGGCGGAGAGCAGAGTGGCTTCTTTCTCTCACCTCTTCTTTTGCTGTTACTCAGGATCACAAGCCCTCAGACAAGGCTTGTTTCTGGGTTGCTTATTTACAGCCCTTCATTTTGAGAGTGCTTTTCAGATAATGCCCCTGTTTTAAACACATCCCACACCCTAATGGCTTAATCTTTAACATGAAATTCACTGATTCCTTTTACTCTTTTTTTGTGTCTGAAACATTTACTACTTCATACCAACCAGTCGCATGCTGCTTGAACACTTCTTCCACCTGTGGATGCCAGTGCTTTTTGTCTGGAGAGAGAGCAAAACAAAAAGAGCATTTCAGTGCTGCTGGATTGGATGGCTGTGGTCACATCCACTGCTTCATCCTGGGTCCTTACTGGGACTGTGTTTGGAAACCTGTGGGATATGCTCTCCAGACTGATTCCCTCAGCCCCCGGGCTTGCTTTTCCCCATGGGGCTTGCTTTTCCCCATGGGGCTTGCTTTTCCCCATGGGGCTTGCTTTTCCCCATGGGGCTTGCTTTTCCCCATGGGGCTTGCCTGCTCACACTCTCTCCAGCACAAGGACATGAAACTGTTGGAGCAAGTCCAGAGGAGGCCACGAAGATGATCAGAGGGCTGGAGAACCTCCCCTGTGGGGACAGGCTAGGAGAGCTGGGGCTGTTCAGTCTGGAGAAGAGTAGGCTCCAGTGAGACTTCCCAGCTCTCCTGTAGCCCCCATCAGGTACTGGAAGGGGCTTGTTACAAGGGCTTATTGTGATAGGACAAGAGGGAATGGATTGATGCTTGAGGAGGGCAGATTTAAACTGGAGACTGGGAAGAAATTCTTCAGAGTCAGGCTGGTCAGACACTGGAACAGGATGCCCAGGGAACTCGTGGATGCCCCCTCCCTAAAGGTGTTCAAGGCTAGGTTGGATGAGGCCTTGAGCAACCTGGGCTGGTGGGAGGCTACCTTGCAGGCAGGTTGGAACTAGATGATCTTTAAGGTCCCTTCCAACTCAAACCACTTTATGCCACCTGCCAAATTACTTTATGCAGTCTGAGTGGCAAAGCCATGCAACCTGCCCCTTTGTGAGGCAAGGACTTTTCCCTGCTTGGCCCAGTGTTTTGCTGCCTAGTGAAGCACCAGCTATTGGCATTTAATGACCTCTTTGCTGGTCATTTGCTTAACGTGACAATTAAAACGTTTAGCTCTGGAAGTGCAGAGGCTGAGGACACGAAAAATGCAATTGCCACCAGAGGGCACAAACCAGAGGTTTTTCAGGTTACAAGAAACTGCCCACATTTGCTAGCTCCCTTCATTTCTTGCTACACTGCAAGTGCTCTTTTGCTTATTTCCCTTCAGGCTGCCTACAAATCCCTTTTCACTCCAGCTAGGAAGACTCAAGCCTTCTGTTCAGCAAGCTTCCCAGTTGCAGAACAAGCCAGCACAGTGCTGTTTGACTTGTAGACACAGAGTAGTGTTTTTTCAAATGCTTGGTGTCAGCATTGAAATGCAGCTGTGGATCAGCTCAGCTCAGACTGCCAAACTCAGGAATTCACCCAGAATCCAAGTGGCATAAGTATTTAGCAAAAAAGTATGAATGAAGGAGGCAGAAAAAGGACAGAAACCTTAGGGCCATGGGGTAGAAGTCAGCCCCTCAGGTGCCATGAAGGCAAATTCAAGATCAGTGTTCCATATAAAGAGAGGCTAAGGGAGCTGGGAATGGTTAGCCTGGAGAAGAGGAGACTCAGGGGAGACCACCTTGCTCTCTACAACTACCTGAAGGGAGGTTGTAGCCAGGAGGGGGTTGGTCTCTTCTCCCAGGCAACCAGCACCAGAACAAGAGGACACAGTCTCAAGCTGTACCGGGGTGGTTTAGGCTCTAGGTGAGGAGAAAGTTCTTCACAGAGAGAGTCATTGGAATGTGCTGCCCAGGGAGGTGGTTGAGTCACCGTCCCTGGAGGTGTTCAAGAGGGTATTGGATGTGGCACTTGGTGCCATGGTTTAGTTGTCATGAGGTGCTGGGTGACAGGTTGGACTTGCTGATCCTTGAGGTCTTTTCCAACCTTATTGATTCTATGATTTTATGCACCATGTGGGATCTGCTGCAGGAAGATGCTGCTGGCTGGTTACAGGAAGTGAGTCTAAGCAATGGAAGAGGATTGTGGCTACAGAGTCCAGCCCATGGCTTTAGGATTAGGGCAGCCAGGACCCTCCATAACTTCCTTTTTTTCTGCCCATAGTGCTGTGCAGGATGCTTGCTGCTTTCTGTCACCCTTTCTGTCTTGCAGTGATGACTTTCAAAAGCACTCTGATAACCGTGTGGGAATACTCACTGTTACCCACCACCACCGAGACATGTGTTGTTGACTCAGCTGTGTTTCAGCTCTGCCCTTGGCTTCTCCACCCCTTGAATATGCAGATTTTTGTTCATTTTGAGAGTAAGAGGAAGGTAGAAAGATAATGTTGCAAAAACAACCAAAAATCCAAAAAGGGGTGGGGGGCTGTGTTGCAAATGGGTGATTATGAAAATACTTCCTCCTGAAGCATTTTGCTGCCCTTATCTGCCAGCACTCATTTGAGATCAGCAGATTGCTAGTCCAAGCACCTGCCTTCTGGAAGGATGGATCTTGCATGGTCAAGGTTGTAGCTTGGTCTGTTCTGTCTTGCTGACCTTCCCCTAGCCTGGCTCCCATGCACGATGCAAAACAGCCACTGCTTTGCTTTGCTTTGAAGAGCAGTTCAGACAAGAGCAAAGAGCAAAAAGCTCTCCCTTGCACAGGCTGGGACCCTTTCAGGGAGGCTGCTCCTTCAGCCAGCAATGTCCAGCTGCCTCAGCTGGCTTACTGTGGATCATCCCTGCCCTGGTTTCATCATCCCTTTCTGTTAAGTTGCCTTTGCTCAGTTCACCTCCCCTCTTGCCTGGATTGTTTATGCTCTTTAAAACACAACTCAAATGTGACTCTCCTAACTATACATCTTGCTACTGAAGCCTGTGTTGCATCCTAGGCAGTGAATTTCACCCTCCCAGTAAAGCTCTGGCTTTGAAATGAGCAGTTTCTCCTGTTACAAAAAGTGAGGGCTGACAAGCTGGCTCTCACTCCTTATTTACTCTCTCCAGACCCCAGAGCAGATCTCTGAAGGAGTCATGCACAATCTAGCAGGACAGATGGTTCTGCCACCCACCCTTGTTGACTTGTTCACGTAATGAATTGATGTTTCCTTGGAACAAATCACACAATAGAGCTCTGCTGGAATTGACTGCAGCTCCTTCTCCACTGCCTTTGGACTCCTGGGACCCCAAAGAGCCTTAGAAAATATTAGACTGGGCCCCACAGACATTTGTTCATCCATGGTTTCAAAAGGTGCTTATCTCTTCCATGGGGACACTAAGCTCCCTTTTCAATTTGATTCCCAGTGCAAGGAGGAAACACTGCAGAAAACAAACAAAAGCCAGGATACATTTTGATCACAGGACCTGAAGCTGAGAGACTTTCTTCTTTTCTTTTTTCTTTTTAATGTAGTGCTGGGAATGGTGATGATCACTGATAACCTCTGCTTAGGCACAAAACAGGGCATGCATGGAGTCCCTCCCAAACACCTTCCTCTGCAGCCACCAGGGCAGAACCTGGAGAGGACCTCCAAGTGCTCCAGATCAACTCTTTAAAAGCTGAGTACTCAAAACCAGTCACACCTATGTTTGACCACCTACAAAGTGGCCTGGTTTTTCACAACTGCTGAGTGCAGGGAGAGCTGGAAGGCATATTCTGCTCCTGAGAAAATCAGGTCACTTAATTAGGTGACTAATTATGGCTTAGGTGCTCGGATTCACTCGTGCTGGGCAGCAGGTTTGGGCTGCAGTATTGTAGCTGGTGGTGATGCAGATGCACAAGAAAAGGAAAACAGAAAAGGCCAGAAAATAACTTATTTTTCAGAATCTACCAAACTGGCATGGTACACTAACCTAGCCTGGTCATGCAAAAATTGCAGCTGGATTCAGTCAGGAGGTGTAAAGCTCTGTGCAGTATTACTAGTCCCTTGAGCCACCCAATTCCTCCATCTCTGAACTTCTGCTGCCTCTGAAAATCTTTTAACAATGCACAGCAACATGCAGAAGCAATTTTGAACTGACAGCAAGGAAGAGGCTGTGTTCAACTGCAGGCCTGGAGATGGAGAGTTTAGGCAAGGGAAAAGCAGATCCTAATAGTGCTTTCAGAAAGCACTGCAGTTACTTTAGCTACCACAAAGAATCAGAGGGGTTTGACTCTTCAGCCTCCATGGCCTCCCGGTGACACTCTTCAGTATCAAGTCACAAGGAAAGTCTTTCTCCACTCAATCACTGGTTAAAGAGCATGAAAATATTTCTAAGAAGTGGCCCAGCCAAACAGCTGACCCCTTAGCCTGAAACATTGCAGCAGAACTGCTGTTGCTGCCCTGGCATACATATTCCTATGTAAGTGGTGCCCATCCCAACCCCAGCCCACTTAATAGGAGAACTCACAGCTCTGCATGCTGCAGAAGTTAACTCATTACTGCTGAAGGGTTTTTGACTTCCTGCAGTCTCAGGGTAGGGGGGAAAAAAAGAAGAAGAAGAAGGAAAAATGGCAAAGAAGAAAAAAAAGGCAACTGGGGAGAATCAATTCAGTTAGGAAATATATATCAATAAACATAAAGTGTAATGGCATAATCCCATTTACTTCAGAGGAAATGGCTGTAATGGGGAATGATGCATTGACCATAAAGAGAACCTTCTGTCTCAGAAGTACCACGCAGAAATCCTCCCTCTCTAAGAGCTCAGCTTTCTTTTCTAGTCCAGGTTAAAGAAAGGAGGCTGTGTATGGCTGCCAGAGGGACTGTAGTGTTAAGGGACTGAGGTGGGGAAAGTTAATGCAAGCAGTACAAGAGCAAGGGTTGGGGGTGAACAGCTTTGAACTGGGGTGGGAAAGAAGAGTGTGTTTGTGCACCATGGCTGGACTGCAGGGGCCAAGATGTTTCAAGGCCACACCTTGAATACTGTGTTCAGTTTTAGGCCCTTCACTAAAAGAAAGACATTGAGGTGCTGGAGTGTGTCCAGAGAAGGGCAACAAAGCTGCTGAAGGGTCTGGAGTACAGGGCTGGTGAGGGGCAGCTGAAGGAACCGGGATTGCTCAGCGTGGAGAAGAGGAAGCTGAGGGGAGACCTCATTGATCTCCTCAGCTCTCTGAAAGGAGGTTGGACTGTGGTGGGGGTTGGCCTCTTCTCCCAAGGAACTATTAATAGGACAAGGGAAAATGGCCTGAAATTGTGTCTGGGGAGGTTTAGGTTGGAGATTAGGAAAAAATGGTTTCCTGCAAGAGTGGTCAGGGATTGGAACAGGCTGCCCAGGGAGGTGGTGGAGTCCCCATCTCTGGAGGTGTTCAAGAAATGATTTGCCATGGCACTTTGGGACATGGTTTAGTGGCCATGGTGGTGGTGGGTTGATGGTTGGACTGGATGATCTTAGAGGACTTTTCCAACCAAACCAATTCTATGTTTCTATGAGTCTATGCTCAAGCCCTCAGAGCTGGACCTTCAGGCTCATACAGAGCAGAGATTGCTGCAGGCAATCTCCTCTCCGCTTCACATTCAAATAGACCAAGGCTGAGTCACACAGCTGATCTCAACCCTCGGGTCCAGAGAGCCTGTTTGTTCTCCAGAAGCAATGTCTAATTCATGAAAAGTTGGCCCCTCTGGCTGCTGCTTTAGGACTGAATTTCCCCATCTCCACTGGCTCTCCCTTTGCTATAATAAGAAGAGATTCAAACCCTGCTGTCAGCAGAGCTGGCCTCTCTGTGTGCAAGAGGGAGCTTGCTCTGCTGCCTGTTCCTGCTCACAAAGGCTGTAGAAAATGCCAGCAGCAGCCTCCACCTCTGATCCACCTACAGTTGTCTGCCTACAGAGGCACTGAGGGATTTGTGAATGAGCAATGGAAGGATGCAGGCAGGCTGTAAAAGAACGGGAATGACTAAACCTTCCCTTTTGTTTTGCACCTCAAGCCTGGGCAAACTTCTTATCTGCGAACAAAACCCCTCGGGGGGGATGAATTCATCATTTCAAGTAGCCTCTGAATCTTTGGCCCATAAAAGATTGAGCTGTGCAAATAAAGGTTTGTTGGGAGCTGCATTAAGCATGATGGAAGCACTTGGCTCTGCTCATCGTTGGGCTCAGTTTGAAGGGCTGCCTGACATGATAAGATAGGAATTGTGGATCATGATTTATGCCAAAGGAGTTTGAAAGATGAAGGCTGTCAAACAGAACATTTCCCCCTCCCCCCTCCTTAGGATTATAAAAGAGGCATTTTTATTTTGGCTTGTGTGTGTGTGTATAAAGTACAGATCTGTGTGGGACAAAAATACATTCAAATAGGCACATGGAGCTTTTTTAAGCTCAACTTTTTATAGCCTGTGTTGGGTTACAATGAAAGAATAGAAAGGGAGATGCTGGCTGGCTTCAGGGAATGGCAAAATCCACAGCTCTGGGAGAGGTGGCTGTAGCTGCTCTTTGGAGCATGCCTGTGAGCCCAGGTGTGTAGGTCAGAAGCCCTCCCCTTTATTTTACAAGTCAAACTTGGTCATGGGTGGGAGGTCCTGAATTTAAGCCCTGCTGTATGGCAGCGCTGTGTGTAGGGAAGCAGTTGTGCATTCCTTGCACAAGCAGGGGAATTCCCAGCCTTTTGTGACTGTGTGTGTTTGTTTCCACACTTCCCATCAAGTGACATTTACATAGGCCTTATTTTTTTTCCCCAGTTGTCATCAATTGTTTATATCATTAGCAGCACAGTCTGCTGCAGGCTTTCAAGGACAAATTCTACACTCGAAGCACAGTTTTGCAAGCAAAATGTCCTTCCATCTGATGGCTCTTGATGTAGGGCAAGATACCCAAATTGCAATTAATTGACCCTGTGTCTCATGAGTTGTTTTTGTTCATAGATCCATAGAATGGTTTGGGTTGGAAGGGATCTTGAAGACCACCCAGTTCCCCTGCCATGGGCAGGGACACCTCCCACCAGCCCAGGTTGCTCAAGGCCTCATCCAGCCTGGCCTTGAACACCTCCAAGGAGGGCACATCCACAACCTCCCTGGGCAACCTGTTTCCAGTGAGGGTGGGGAGACACTGAAACAGGTTGCCCAAGGAAGCCATGGATGCCCCCTCCCTGGACATGTTCACGGCCAGGTTGGATGAGGCCTTGAGCAACTTGGGCTGGTGGGAGGTGTCCCTGCCCATGGCAGGGAGTTGGGACTGGATGATCTTTAAGGTCCCTTCCAACCTAAGCCATTTTGTGAATCATAGAATTGTTAGGGTTGGAAGGCACCTCAAGGATCATCCAGTTCCAACCCCCTGCCATAGGCAGGGACATCTCACACTACATCAGGTTGCCCAGAGCCACATCCAGCCTGGCCTTAAAAATCTCCAGGGATGGATGAGGTTTCTACCACCTCCCTGGGCAACCTGTGCCAGTGTCTCCCCACCCTCACTGGAAAGAATTTCTTCCTAATCTCCAGCCTAAAATCTCCTCTCTTCAAGTTTAAATCAATTCCCTCTCATCCTACCACTACAGGCTCTTGTAGAAAGTGCCTCCCCAGCTTTCTTGTAGCCAGCTTCATGTACTGGTATTCTTTCTGAGTGTTCTACACAAAGGAATGCCCACAGGGAAGTGTTCTGGCCTGCTGAGTTTTCATGTGGGTGATTCAAATGAGTTCCTCTGAATTCTCAATATGCAGACTTACAGTTGGTCACCAAAAATCATATGATACCATTTCTGTTCTTATTTGGGTGACCTTACTACTATAAATAGGGACAGGACAGGAAGATATCACTAGGGATCAAGTTCCTGTTTAGAGTAGGGGGTTGGGTAGGTTTCTTTACTGCTGTTTAAGGAGGGGAGGGGGGGAAATCAAATAAATTTGGTGTTTTAACCCAAGTGCACAGCAGAGGAATTACTTTTTCTCCCCTTCACTGAGCTTTGGTCTCAAGTCTTTCAAGCACCATCTTCTGTTGCTTTGCACCCATGCTATTGGACATGAAGTCTTCCTGCTGTTTAACTGCATGCCTCCAACTGCAGCCACATCCCTCACCAAACGTGAGGTCACTGCTATACCCTGAGCTCCCCTTAGGAACAGGCTGTTCAGTACAACATCCCCAATTTAGGTCAGTGCATGCTGTAAGCAGATCACAGCTCTGCACAGACCCACATCTTGCCTGAGATACAGGAACTTCCAGAGGAGGACGGGGAACTGCTCGGTGGCTACGGTGACTGCAAGATTTCAAACTGTGCTATATCCTGTAGGTCACATAAATATTTATAGAAGGTGCCTGACAGCATGAGAGGGGCTCAGTAGCTCTCTTCCTCCTCCTTTCCCAAGGGCTGGCTGCTTACTCCCAGATACTGAACACCAAGCTCTGGTAAGAGGAAAGAGAGAGAGAAATGGCAAACCCTCTCAGAAGTGAGTTTGGGCAATGCACTGCTTTGTGTTTCCAGTTTCATTTAAAATGCTGGCTGATTTAGATTTCTCTTTTAATCTAGAGGCCAGTCCAGCTGGCAAACTGCAGCCTGGCCACATGATGATGATGATGATGGTTATTTTTAAGTGCAAAGAGTGACGGCCTGGGCGTGTGGCTCTCTTTTAGGTGTTTATTTTTCTAAGTTATGTAAGATTTTGCAGGCGGATTTTTTTGCTTCCCCCCCCCCCCCCCCCATTCCTCCCCTCCTTTCTTCAGCACATGTACACTAAGTCATTCCCCTCAATCCTCTGCTTAGCTGGCTTGTTACAGCAAAAGAAAAGGGAAGTACAGACTCATAAAAAGCCTCCAGGACAAAGGCAGGAATGTAGCAGCCATTTAACGTTTGTAAAGAGATAGAGGGTTTAAAAAGGAAGCAGGATATTATTTTCTGCAGAACAATAACACTACAGCTTTTTATGAGGCATGGCCTTAGATGTCCAAGCCCTGAGCTCCCAGGTGCCAGCCATTCCACCAGGTCCCCCCACGTGCTGGAGAAGCAAGGCACAGGTATTTCGGCTGGGCTGAATGGAGGTTGTAGTCCAGTGGGGGTTGGTCTCTTCTCCCAGGCAACCAGCACCCAAACAAGAGGACACAGTCTCAAGCTGTGCCAGGGGAAGTTTAGGCTTGAGGGGAGGAGAAAGTTCTTCTGAGAAAGAGGAATTGGCCATTGGAATGTGCTGCCCAGGGAGGTGGTGGAGTCACCATCCCTTGAGGTGTTTAGGAAGAGACTGGATGGGGTGCTTGGTGCCATGGTTTAGTTGATTAGATGGTGTTGGGTGATAGGTTGGACTTGATGATCTCAAAGGTCTCTTCCAACCTGGTTAATTCTATTCCATTCCAAAACTCTTCTGCCCCTTTATTCTCCTCTTCAGTTTCAGATGCAAAACCTTGCCATAGATTCAGATTCATAGAATGGTTTGGGTTGGAAGGGACCTTGAAGATCATCCAATTCCAACCCCCCTGCCATGGGAAGGGACACCTCCCACTCATCCAGCCTGACTTTGAACAACTCCAGGGAAGGGGCATCCATGACCTCCCTGGGCAACTTGTTCCAGTGTCTCATCACACTCCCTAGAAAGAATTTCTTTCTAATACCCAGTCTGAACCTACCCTCATTAGTTTTGCTTGCACACTGTTTTCCTTTTTGCTTTTTGGATGCCATTTGTTGTCTGCCTTCTTAGTTCTCTTCCTTGCCTCCTTCTGTGCAAATCAAGAAATGTTTGTTTGAGCAGGAATCCAGAAGGTGGAGATAGAAGTAGATGATGTCTCACAATTTCCTAATAAAACCATGAGAGCTGGCAGAACCTCAGCTGGCTGATTTGGAAAGGTTCACAATTTGGGGGAAAGAGTGACAGGGTTAAGGAGGAGAGGTAATAACCTGCTGCTCTTGAAGAGTTCACAGAACTCTGAATATTAGCAAAATAGCCAAATGTAGAGGATGCAAAGACACTGAAAGAGAAGGTGGTTGTAAATTGAGCACATTCATAGAATTGTAGCATTGTTTTTGGCTAGAAAAGACCTCAAACATCAGCAAGTCCAACTACTGACCCAACAATACCATGGCCATTAAACCATGGCCCCAGGTGCCATGTCCACACCTTACTGAACAACTCCAGGGATAATGACTCCACCACCTCCCTGGGTAACCTTATTCCAAAGCCTGAACAATCTTCTCATAAAGAAGTTTTCCTTAATAACCTAAACCTCCCCTGGCACAACTTCAGGCCATTTCCTTTCGTTCCATCACCTGATACTATGGAGAAGAAAACAATTCCCATCTCACCCCAACTTCTTTTCAGGGGGCTGCAGAGAGCAATGAAGTCTCCCCTCAGTCTTCTCCAGGCTAAACAACCTCAGTTCCCTCGGCTGCTCCTCACCGGCCCTGTTCTCCAGATCCTTCACCTGCTTTGTTGCCCTTGTCTGGACATGCTCCAGCAAATCAGTGCCTGTCTGTCTCTCAGCAGAGGCTTGTCCCCTTCAAATGCCTAATTTGAATACTAGCCAGAATGCTGCAGAATGATCAAGGTTCCATTATTCAAACAGTGCAGTGCAGGAGAGCAGAAGCTTTCATCCCAATGCTATTAATACATTTTCAGCTAACCAGGAAGACAATGTCTTTGCAAGGAGCCAAGTTAGAGGTTTAAGTATGCTCAAATGTACCATCTGGAGTTCCAGTGATAGCCAGGAAAGGAAGCAGTTGTCATGCTGATTGGAAATAAATAAGTTCCCTTGCAGTGTTCAAGACAAATGTGATGCTTTCTTCTTTCTACTTGCTTTTCTTCCCAGGCAGGAATGAGCTGGGATGGAAGAGAGATTTGTCATCCCTCTTTTCTGTGTTGAGGTCCTTTCAGGGCTGGCAACCTCTTCTTTTTTCTCATCATGGGTGGGTTCTAGGCAGAGTGTGGATCTGCCACATGGCTTGCCAGAGTGGGAAGCTGGGCCAGGTGGCTGCTGATGGCACGAGGTGCCTGGTGAGCACTGCTCAAAAGCTGCATCACAATTGTCTTGCTGCCCCTTCATCAGCACCTGCCTCTCCATCTGTCACCTTTCCTCTGAGTGGCACAGCTCTTTGTTTGGAGGCCACTGTTTCGGCAAGTGGCCACAGTGCTCAACACAGATCCAGCTGGTAGCACCAGGACCTGCTTCTGAAACAGAGGAGTCGCCACGGTGCTGGAGCATGTCCTGCACACCCCAAATCAGAGAGAGTGAGATAGGAGGTGGAGAGACAATGAGCTACCCAATGCCACACAGGTGATGAGAAAGGGCATGGTCTCGCTGTAGATGCTCTGGTGTGCTGTGATCTGCCTGCATTGGGGCTCCCTGGAAAGACGATCGGGAGGCTGGAGCACCTCCTCTATGGGGACAGACTGTGGTCGTTTGAGGCTGTGCCTTTAAGAACAAACACTGCTGGAACACACTGGCTAATGTTTTTGGTACTAGAACCAAAACATTCTGATATTCTAAACGAATTTCATTGGTTGATAAACAAAAATTCAGCTTTAGATTGTGAAGCGGTTGGAAAATTTTTTTTTTCCTCAGTTCAGTTCGGTTTGGGAGTTGGGGGAGTTTGGTGTTTCAGCCTGTTCTCCCTGCCTGCTTCTTCTGCGAACTGCTGGACTTGGCCTTCAGATAAGCAAACACTAATCCTGCATGGGCTTTTGAAGCTTGCTAACAACTCTTTTCCTTAGTAACTTGCCTTTCTCTCTCTCTAACCCCTTTTTGGGGAAAAAGGGAGGTAAGGGGGGGAGAGCTAAGCCCTCTCTCAACCTACCACACAGGCTATGAGAGCTGGGTCTGTTCAGCCTGGAATAAGGAAGGCTCTGGAGAGAACATACAGCAGCCTTTCAATACCTGAAGGGGGCTATAAGAAAGCTGGGGAAGGAGTTTTTGTGAAGGCTTGTAGTAATAGGATGAGAGGGAATGGATTGAAGCTTAAGGAGGGCAGGTTGAGACTGGAGATTAGGAAGAACTTCTTGACAGTGAAGGGCGGTGAGAGAGACTGGAATGGGTTGCCCAGGGAGGCTGTGGCTGCTCCCTCCTTAGAAGTGCTCAAGGCAAGGTTGGATGAGGCCTTCAGCAACCTAGTCTAGAGGAAATTGGCCCTGCCCATGGCAGGGGTGTTGGAACTAGGTGATCTTTAAAGTCTCTTCCAACCCATTCTGTGAATCTCCACTTGCTTTTCTGTGCTTAGTTCCTTAAGGCAACCCCACTTGACTTCTTTGCATGTAGCTTTTTTTTACTATCACACAGATCTTTTGGAAGGGGGCAAAAAAACCAAACAAACCAACAAACACCAACCAAACAAAAAGAAACCCTAAAGAAAAAGGCCCAAGTAGCAATTTAAAGTGCCGGTGTTAACATTTTCCAGCTTCTTGGGGTTTCAAAACAGGAAGTTTGGGGGTGGTGCAGTTGCACAACTTGCCAGCAAGCTGCAGTTCTGTGAGCTTGGTGGCACTGGACTGTACCAGGAACTTGCTTGAGTCCTGCAGGGCCAGCAAGGCCCTTTTTTTTTCCCCCTTTTCCCCCCTGTGAGGGTGACAGAGCACTGGAACAGGCTGCCCAAGGAGGTTGTGGAGTCTTCCTCTCTGGAGATATTCAGAACTCGCCTGGATGCCTTCCTGTGTGATCTGGTGTAGGTGATCCTGCTCTGGCAGGGGAGTTGGACTGGATGAGCTTTCCAGGTCACTTCCAGCCCCTGAAAACCAGGGATTGACACTCTTGAATGTGTCCAGAGAAGAGCAACGAGGCTGGGGAGAGGCCTCGAGCACATCCCTGTGAGGATAGGCTGAGGGTGCTGGGGCTGTTTAGCCTGGAGAAGAGGAGGCTCAGGGGAGACCTTATTGCTCTCTACAACTCCCTGAAGGGAGGTTGTAGCCAGGTTGGTCTCTTCTCCCAGGCAACCAGCACCAGAACAAGAGGACACAGTCTCAAGCTGCACCAGGGGAAGTTTAGGCTGGAAGTGAGGAGAAAGCTCGTCACAGAGAGTTTTTAGCCATTGGGATGAGCTGCCCAGGGAGGTGGTGGAGTCACCATCCCTAGTGGTGCTCAAAAAGGCTTGGATATGGTGCTTGGGATCATGAGATCTGTGGTGACAGGTTGATGATCTTTGACGTCTTTTCCAACCTTATTGATTCTATGATGCTGGGACTAATTCTTAGTGTGACACAAGGAGGTTTGGATGTACTGCTGCTATTAGTAGGAGCATTGTGGGTTTAGCTCCTTTTGACTGCCTGTGGAGAGTTTTCTTGTTCTCCAGAGGGAGCAAACACCACAGCTATGGGAAAAGTTTTCCCAGCCCCACAGAGAGGAAGCTTTTAGAGATAACATAGATCAATGTCAACAGGGTATAGCTAAAGACTGAAAACAGAGCATTGAGCTACTCAAGTGTGGATCTCATGGTGAAACTTGTGATGCAAACTTCCTTCCAGGTTAGAGTCCAGGTCTTTGTATGATACACATCCTCAGAGGGAGTGTTTAAATGTTTGCCTGAACCTGCTCAGACTTGACTGCAATGAGATTTGGGCCACACCATCCACTTAATGCAAACAAGCAGCACTCCTGAAGCTTTGTTCAAAGAGGGTGAAGCATCAGGTTTGGGCTTGCATAGCTAAATCCACTCACTGTCTCCATCCTTTTCCATCTAGCAGAATATATTACAACTAAATCTCACTACAGCCTCCTAATTTACTCAATTTAACATCAGACTTGGTCAGTGCATGAGTTGGAATTGCCTCCTGCCACGAGAGAAGGTGATGGTTGATACCAAAGCAATGCTATTTTGTGGCTAGTCTGAATATCTGTTTGCTAGGGATGGAAGAGTTAAATCATAGAATCATAGAATCAGGGTTGGAAGGGACCACAAGGATCATCTAGTTCCAACCCTCCTGCCATGTGCAGGGACACCTCACACTAGATCAGGCTGGCCAGAGCCTCATCCAGCCTGGGCTTAAACACCTCCAGGGATAGGGCCTCAACCACCTCCCTGGACAACCCATTCCAGGGCTTCACCACTCTCATGGTGAAGAACTTCCTCCTCACATCCAGTCTGAATCTCCTCACCTCCAGCTTCATTCCATTCCCCTTAGTCCTATCACTACCTGACACCCTAAAAAGTCCGTCGCCAGCCTTCTTGTAGGCCCCCTTCAGATAGTGGAAGACACCCCTGTCCTGACAGCTGGACAGCAAGCTTGATTTGGTATTCTTGGCACTAGTCAGGTTTTGCAGTATTTCCTGCATTTGGAAGAGCCTGGTTGTGTTCATTCTGACATTTTATTCTCTTCTCAAGCCATCGTTTTCTCCTCTTTATGGGCAATGACTGTTTAGCAGGAGGAATCTTACATGTTGCATACAGCAGTGGACTCTCATCTTTGCTGAAAAGGCAAACCCCAGAGACAGAAAATGGGAAGTAGATGCCCAGCAAGAAGCTAACCACAATCTCACACCTAAAATAGACTCACGCAAAGCAACAAGAAGGAAGTCTAAGAAACTAAGGAAGGTGGAAGGAAGAAGGGTGGAGTGCTGAGATAGTTGGGTTAAAGGGAAAAAGAGACACTCAAAATAGCCTCCTGCTCTAGACAGCTCTGTTCAGGAAATCTTTCAAGCCTTGCTTGTTTTCAATAATCTAAATACTTAATGGTATTTCAGATAATTATTCCTCACTTACTGTTTCTTGCCCTCCAGGTAGGAGCAAATTATGTCAATATTTGTATGGGAGACCTGGGCAAGAACCCTGAAGGGCTGTAAAAAATGGGGGAAAGAAGCAGTAATGCAGTAGATGATGAGGCACACACGGCTAAAACACAACCCCTGAACAGTCTTGGGGTTGGGAGGGCCACAGTATCCCATCTTGGGGTGAGAAATTGCACACAGACCTCAGCCTCTAGCCTGAGAGGTTCTGCAGTGTGTGGTTAAACCAGTAAACTAAAGCTAACGATGTCAGAGTTTCCATTAGGGGGAAAAAAGGTTAGTAGCAGCTGAAATTCAATTTGGGTCTGCATTTGGTCTTTTGAGATCATTCTGTGGTCTTCAGCTGACACAAGCCTTTGCTAGTAAACCCCCAGCCCAGGGCAAAAGGAAAACTGCAGTTAGATGAAGCTGTAACAAAAACTCAGGTGGAAATATTAAGGGTAACTCAGCTTTGGCTTGCTGCTTCCAATTCCTGTTGCAAGAGGAGGGAAATTTAGGATAGGATAGAATAGGATAGGATAGGATAGAATAGAATAGAATAGACCAGACCAGGTTGGAAGAGACCTTCAAGATCATCGTATCCAACCTATCATCCAACACCATCTAATCAACTAAACCATAGCACCAAGCCCCCCATCAAGTTTCCTCCTATTTAGGCTGATGTGGATGCTTTTGAGAGCTCTGTACATAAAAGGGAGGTGGGATATACACTAAAGTGAGATGGGATACCAAAACTGGAATGAAGAATTGCTGTGTTGGTATCTGTCCCTTACCAGCCTCAAGTGGCAGAAGCTATAGAAGCAGAGTACAACAATTTTGCTGCCACACCATTAATACCAATGAGAAGGGCAGAAACTCTTGGTCAGACTTGAAATCCTAATACCAGGTTATATACTACAAATACCAGGTTATGTATTACAAATTACACCCAGCTCTGGAGATGTTTAAGACCAGGCTGGATGAGGCTCTGGCCAGTCTGAGCTAGTGTGAGGTGTCCCTGCCCATGGCAGGTGGGTTGGAACTACATGATCCTTGTGGTCCCTTCCAACCCTGACTGATTCTATGATTCTACCTAGCCAAAAGTGTCTGGCAGGGTTTAGGTATGGAAGGGTTAAAAAGAAAAAAGCCACATTAAAAATATGTTTGAAGCCTAAAAGGGAACAGGAAATGAAGAATTGTGATAAAATGAGAAACAATAAGATAAAGAAGGATCTGAGAATGTAATGAGAAAATGTTACCACAGAGTGGGAATGTTTCCCTGCATACTTAACTGATTTTACTTTCCAGTCACTATGGTTTGGTTTGGGTTTTTTCTTGACACAGTCTCAAGCTGTGCCAGGGGAGGTTCAGACTGGATGCTAGGAAGAAATTCTACACAGAGAGAGTGATTGGCCATTGGAATGTGCTGCCTGGGGAGGTGGTGGAGTCACCATCATTGGAGGTGTTTAGGAGGAGAGTTGATAGGGTGCTTGGTTGCATGGTTTAGTTGATTAGGTGGTGCTGGATGATGGGTTGGATGCGATGATCTTGAAGGTCTCTTCCAACCTGGTCTGGTCTATTCTACTCCACTCCATTCCATTCTATTCTACTCCATTCCATTCTACTCTATTCTATCTGCTCATATTCTTGCAGAATATGTGAGGGAATTGCAAAAACTCAAAAAGAAAATAGGAAGACCTTAATGAGACCTGGATTTAGTAATTATCCCTGCACCAAAGAGTCCTTATGCATCTATTTAACTTCAAGCATGTACTTAAAGACTTCAGTGAGGCAGAAGCAGATGCCAACTGCTCTTCTGCAAAGCATGTGCTGGAAGGCTATTGCAAATCAAAGCTTTGAGTCTGTTCTTTCTTCTAGCAGAATTTCTAAGGATTTAAACCAAGAGTTTGCCTTGATAAAAGTAATTAAGTTTTTTTTCCCTGTTCACTGCAAACCTGGGGATTTGATGCTAGCAAAGAACAAATGGATCTGCATTTGCTGCAGCAAGAATGTATTTATAGTTCCCACTCCCTCACAAAGGGTTCCAAAGCAGCACACCTGACCCAGGGACTGTCACTGCCTTCAGCACATCACTCCTTCAGCTTCATCCTCTCTCCACAGGATTCTCCTTGACCCAGTTCATAGTCTGTAGTTAAGGGCTTGCAGATCTAGCAGGTGTCATGATGCATTGGTTATTCTAGTGCTTAGTTCTCATGTTTACTGAGGAATAACTTCACCCTTCTGTGCTCCAGGATGGCTCTTTCTTCATAGATTCATAGAATGCTTTGGGTTGGAAGGGACTTTAAAAATCATCCAGTTTTAACCCCTCTGCCATGGACAAAGACACCTTCCACCAGCCCAGGTTGCTCAAGGCCTCATCCAACCTGGCCTTGAACACCTCCACGGAGGGGGCATCCACGACCTTCCTGGGCAACCTGTTTCAGTGTCTCCCCACCCTCACTGTCAAGAATTTCCTGCAGTGCTCTCTGCAGCTGCATCACTCTCTAGGACCTGGCACAACAGGGTTCAGGGACCTCAGCAAGGGCATCACCACAGAAGATCATAGAAGATGAGCTTGCCAGGTCTCTCCCCCAATCATTCAGTCTCTTCTGAGCCATATGAGTGAATGCAAGCAGCACTAGGTCTTAAAAAGTGCTCAGCACACAGTTTCATGTGGCCTCAAGGGATGGCAGCTCCCAGGGGCTAAGCACTGCTGAAAACCTGCAAGCTTTCCAGCACAGAGCAGAGTGGTGCTCAGCTCCTGTGTTCTTCACATCAAGAACTGACGTGAAGTGGGTCCCACAGCTGGGTTATGTTACATAACTACTCCTCCCTTCTCCTCTCACCATCATCACTTTAATTTCTGACGCTGAACAAGTCAGGCACTGGGAGCAGTGGACTAGAAGCAAGGAAGGAGATAGATCCTACTCCTTTTGTCTCAGAAAAGCTTGTAGTGTATGAGGCTCAGAGACATAACCTGGCCTCTCCTCTGCCTCTTCTACTCACATGCTTGGCCAATGTGACTACTGATGTTTTGTGACTGCTCAGGTACCTAAATAGTGAGAGATCTGGGGCTTCCATTTAGTTAGGTTTGGACCATAAGGCTTCTCAAGTGAGCTGTGCTGTCTGAACACAAAATGTTAAGGTTTTGTTTTGTCCTGATTTTTCCTTTGCCACTCACCAAAGGCAGCCAGCACCTTGCCTCAGTGCTTGCATCCCCCATGTGGAGGCACACTCCATCCTATTGCCAGGGCTGTGTAGGAGCCCAAGCCTTGGATGCTTGCCTTGGAGACCTTGTTATCCAGATTGATCTTTTCAGGCAGGTATTGCCAGCCAGCCATGCACACTAGTATCACCTCATTCCCATGGCATAGCTCTCCCCCACACTGGAGTATCACTACTGGTGTGGGGGTGTGCTTCTAAAATTATTCATGCTGCAAATCTTCTACAACTGATCCCCATCTTATCTGGGGCTTTTTTTTTTGTCTGTGTCTGATATCTTGAAAGCATACTCAGAAGTACAATTGATTTTTATTTTCTTTTTCCTTAAATGCAGAAGGAAGGGCAAGGTTTTGAGATGTTTACAGTTCTGCATAGATTCCTGCTTGGACAGACAAAGCTGCATAGAAATTACTCCAACCTGCAAGACAGAAAAACATTCACTGTGCTAAACTGTATCGAGACCATGAGGCTTTCAGAAGAGCTCAGCATTAGCCTAATTTTCCTCCCAGTGGTATTGAAAGAAGCAGAATTAGGCTAGAGCTGAGCTTCTGAAAGCTGTACCCTATCTTCCTCGTGCTACAGTTGTCTAAAAATAAGGAGTCCAATTAAGTCAACAGCAGTGCAAAGTATGAGGGAATGTATAATTAATTAAAAAACCCAAAGGCTGTCTTACAGCACTGATCAGCATTTAGCAATCCTGCCACCAGCTCTTACTCTTCTCATTCTTCCTTTTTAATCAGTGATTATTGTCGAATCTCCTTACATTATGATCACAGATTCCGGTAGGATTTCAATCTGACTGTGGCCCCTGGGAGCAGTAAACCTAGCCCCAAGAGACAAAGGAGAAACTCCACTAAGGGAGGAAGGGAAACATCTGTTAGCAGCTCCAGCCATGGTCCTGATACCTAACTGGAGCCCTGGTGAAAGATAATAATTTGTTTATTGTAAAGTCCTGATGACAAACTAAAGCCTGAGAGATAGGAAACTGCATATCCAAAGTCACTTCTTAGAGCTCTTGCTCTCCTTGGTGCTATTATTCTGTATCCAGCACACCCAAAACCAAATGGGGTTTGCTGGTCCATCAGGGAGAGAAGGCTGAGGGGACACCTCATTGCTCTCTACAGCTCACTGAAGAGAGATGGGGGTTGGTCTCTTCTCCTAGTAAGAATCATAGAATCAATAAGGTTGGAAAAGACCTCAAAGATCATCAACACCTGTCACCCAACACCTCATGACTACCAAACCATGGCCACATCCAATCCCCTCTTGAACGCCTCTGGGGACAGTGACTCCACAACCTCCCTGGGCAGCACATTCCAGTGGCCAACAACTTTCTCTGGGAAGAACTTTCTCCTCACCTAAAATTCCCCTGGTGCAGCTTGAGCCTATGTCCTCTTGTTCTGGTGCTGATTGCCTGGGAGAAGAGACCAACCCCCACCTGGCTACAACCTCCCTTCAGGGAGGTGATAGAAGAGGAGGAAATTGCCTGAAATTGAGCCAGGGGAGGTTTAGGTTGGAGATTAGGAACAACTTATTTGCTGCCAGAGTGGTCAGGCATTGGAACAGGCTGCCCAGGGAGGTGGTGAAGTCACCATCTCTGGAGCTGTTCAAGAAACCTGTGGGCATGGCACTTTGGGACATGGTTTAATGGCCATAGTGGTTTGGGGTCAGTGGTTGGACTCAGGGATCTCAGAAGGCTTTCCCAGCCAAAACAATTCCAGGATTCTTTGTACTCTTCCCGTGCAGTGTGAAGGGAGCTGGAGAGGATGTGCTCTTCTCAGTTATCCTGGCAGGAATCCCCAGAAAGTGTGCTGGATTCACAGCAAATCTGGAGGGACTCCATCTGGGTTGCTGGGAACAGAATCTGGCTTAGGAGTGCCAGCTGTTAATGGGAAACTGTAAGACAACATGGAACGAGGATCCACATCATGCTGCTCTAGTGGCTCTTCCGTGGTCTGTGCCTACATTTCTGTCTCTTTCCTCTACCTTGTTACATTTCAAGTTGGTTCAGTTCCTTTGGGGTAGCAAAGATGGACAGTTTAAAAGCCTTACAATAGGACAGCAGTGTCAGGATAAACTTTTGCCTCAAGGAAAGGTTGAGGGAGATTCTCCAGCAAACCAGCAGTGGTGGCACCAATTGCTCACCCTGTGGGTAGTCTGAGTGAAGTGAATGAATCTTGTGGTGGTGGCAACTTCCCCTTTAAACACAGTCATTGACACCATAGATACCTGCATCTACAGGAGGCACTTGTAGGGCATGTTTACTTTTGGAGAGGGCAGGCATTTAAAACAGGTCAGATGAGAGTAGAGTAGAGTAGAATAGAATAGAATAAGCCAGGTTGGAAAACACCTTTGAGATCATCGAGTCCAACCTCTCACCCAGCACCACCTAATCAACTAAACCCTGGCACCAAGCACCCCATCCAGTCTCTTCCTAAACACCTCCAGTGATGGGGACTCCACCACCTCCCTGGGCAGCACATTCCCATGGCCAATCTCTCTTTCTATGAAGAACTTCTTCCTAACCTCCAGCCTAAACTTCCCCTGGCACAACTTGAGACTGTGCCATCTTCTTCTGGTGCTGCTTGCCTGGGAGAAGAGACCAACCCCCACCTGGCTACAACCTCCCTTCAGATAGTTGTAGGCAGCAAGAAGGTCTCCCCTGAGCCTCCTTTTCTCCAGGCTAAGCAACCCCAGCTCCCTCAGCCTCTCCTCACAGGGCTGTGCTCCAAAGCCCTCTCCACCTTTGTTGCCCTTCTCTGGACATGTTCCAGCAAGTCATCATTTTTCCTAAACTGAGGGGTCCAGAACTGGACACAGGACTCAAGGTGTGGCCTAACCAGTGCTGAGTACAGGGCAGAATGACCTCCCTGCTCCTGCTGGCCACACTATTCCTGATGCAGGCCAGGATGCCATTGGCGTTCTTGGCCACCTGGGCACACTGCTGGCTCATGTTCAGACTCATGCTCTCTAAGTGCCTGTTTCTCCTCCTTGCCTGGAAAAGGAGTGAGGTGCCTATTCCAGACATGGACATCACCTACTGACATGTAAAAGCTCTCCTGCCCTTTGTTGTTCGCTGCTTTTACTGTGACTCTGCTTGCTGCACTCTCTCCTTTTCTCCTGTGCATATGGATCACAAATTCCCCATGGCACTGTAAACTCCTGGAGTGTGTGATGCCAATGTGATAGTCTCTTGGGACCTTTCAGCAGTACTGTCACCTAAATAACACTACAATACTTTTCAGCTAGTACATACAGAGAGTTGGGGGGGAAGAGATCAGTTGTGAGACAGAAACTACTCATAGTGCATTTATACCCTTGCAAAAGAGCTGAGGGGGAAGATCTTTTACCTTAAGCCATGCAAGCAGCTTTTATGTGTGATTCACAGTTTCTTTATCCCCAACTAAATAGCCCTTTCTCCAAAGCATGACAGAAATTGCTAGTAAAAGCTCACCCATCTCCAGCTTTCAGTGTAGCAAGTTTAGATCCCTGCTGCAGAAGGGTGTAGAACAGCTCAAGGAGGGTAGATTTAAGAATAGATTTAGACTCCTAGCTTGAGGAGGGCACATTTAGACTCAATATTAGAGAGAAATTCTTGACAGTGAGCATGGGGAGACACTGGAACAGGTTGCCCAGGGAGGTTGTGGCTGCCCCCTCCCTGGAGGTGTTCAAGGCCAGGTTGGATGAAGCCTTGAGCAACCTGGGCTGATGGGAGGTGTCCCTGGCCATGGCAAGGGGGTTGGAACTGGGTGATCTCTAAGGTCCCTTCCATCCCAAATCATTCTCTGAAAGAGGGGTAAAAAGGACTGTATTCCTTCAGGGCTCTCTGAGATTTCAAAATGGCTTTCAGGCTTGTATTTGCACAAACACCTGCCCTGGGCTCTGTCAGAGTGGTGTGTCTGGAAAGCAGAAGGGATTCTTTTTGGTTTGAAAGGCAATTTCACATAGCTCCTGCCTTGTTGATTTGCAACATCCATTTTGGATCTCCAGGCATGTGGGAAGGAACTGTTCAGCGCTGCAAACCTGACTGCCCTGCATGCAAGACTTGTCTAGTTTGTTTAGTGTCCACCTGAAGGATTAGCCCCTCAGATAAGTCCTTCAAATAGATTCAGGATTCTAGGATGCAGCCCTCCTGCTGCCAGATTTAAACATAAAGATCTCCACCAGGGGTTTTTTTTGTGTGTGTGTGTGTGTTGGAAAGAGTCATTTTCACTCTTCTGCTGCCTTTGCTGCCTGGACACTGGTTTCCAGCTATAGGCTGCTGCTCTGAACTAACTCATTTGAAGTTATTTTTGAGATGAATTATTACCCTGGAGTTGCAGCTTTCCCTCTTTCTCTCTTTTTTTTTATTGATGCATAATTTAGATTTTAGCCTCTTACAAATTCCATGCCTCAAGGAACTGCTGATGCTTCTGAGAAAGAACCAACAATAACAAAGCTGTACAAAGTATTCTTGGTGGGGACTGTTCTGGATGCAAACACATTTCTGCTTCTCTTGACTCTTCCCTGGTTTTATCCCTGGGGTGCTGACATCCAGACAGAACCTCTACTGTTACTGTGTCCAGTTCTGGGCCCCTCAGTTTAGGAAAGATGTTGAGTTGCTGGAAGGTGTCCAGAGAAGGGCAACAAAGCTGGGGAGGGGTTTGGAACACAAGCCCTATGAGGAGAGGCTGAGGGAGCTGGGGTTGCTTAGCCTGGAGAAGAGGAGGCTCAGGGGAGACCTTATTGCTCTCTACAGCTACCTGAAGAGAGGTTGTAGCCAGGTGGAAGTTGGTCTCTTCTCCCAGGCAAGTAGCACCAGAACAAGAGGACAGAGTCTCAAGCTGTGCCAGGAGAGGTTTAGGCTGGAGGTGAGGAAAAAGTTCTTTCCAGAGAGAGAGTTGTTAGCCATTGGAATGTGCTGCTCAGGGAGGTGGTGGAGTCCCCATCCCTGGAGGTGTTCAAGAGGGGATTGGACGTGGCACTTGATGCCATGGTTTATTCATGAGGTCTGTGGTGACAGGTTGGACTTGGTAATCTTTGAGGTCTCTTCCAACCTTGGTGATTCTGTGATTTGATAATTCACCAGATTTAGACTGGAAATGAGGAAGAAATTCTTTCCAGTGAGGGTGGGGAGGTTGCCCAGGGAAGTCATGGATGCCCTCTCCCTGGAGGTATTCAAGACCAGGTTAGATGAGACCTTGAGCAAGCTGGTCTGGTGGGAGGTGTCCCTGCCCATAGCAGGGATTTGGAACTGGATGATCTTTAAGGTCCCTTCCAACCTAAACCATTTTGGGAATCATGCAGTCCTATCTGCCATGCTTCTGAACCTGCAAGCCATTCCATGCTGTACCCTTGGTGGCAGTACTTAGTTGTTCTGTTTTACTTCTGCTTTCCTTATCTGTGTTTTAACGATGAATTATTTGCAGTATTTCCAGCAGTTTGGAATAGGGACACTAATTGCTATTTCAGATCAGGAAAGTGGCCTCCTTCCAGCAGACAGCAGAGTTAGTGATATTGCAGTGTCTTGAATTTAATCTCAAGTCAATTTTCATAGACTCAGAATGGTTTGGGTTGGAAGGAACCTCAAGGATCAGCCAGTTCCAACCCTCCTGCCATAGGCAGGGAAACCTCACACTACATCAGGTTGCCCAGAACCACATCCAGCCTGGCCTTAAAAACCTCCAGGGATGAGGCTTGCACCACCTCCCTGGGCAACCTGTTCAAGTGTCTCACCACCCTCCTGGGGAAGAGCTTCTTCCTCACATCCAATCTGAATCTACCCACTTCTATTTTTTTCCCCATTCCCCCTAGTCCTGTCGTTACCTGACAGCCTCTATGAATCTACAACTGAATTCCTTTTGTGCTGCTCCTCAGGTTAGAATAAAATAAGGATTGGCTGCAAACATCTAAAATGGGATGTTTTTCTAAGTATTGAAGAGCACATCAGCAGGTTTTTAAGCATGCAATTTATAGGGGAAGTGACTCAACTGAAATGATGCACTTTAAAAAATCAGCAACGTGTTGAGGGCATAATAAACTTAGAAGAATTTTTATAGCCCTTGCATAATTTGTATTATTATTATTACAGAGTTCCCCAATCCTGTAATTTTACTTCCTTTATTTTTGCTCTTTTTAATGGCACAGCTCCTAATATCAAGTGATGGCTTCAGAATCAATGAGTCTCATCAGAAAGAGCCAAGTCAATCCACATCTTTCCTGGCTGGGGTGAAAGGCTTAAGGAAACAGCTGAAGTCTATCCTAAAACCTTAGAGACCACAACAGACTCAAGTTTTAATGTCCTGGTTATTAAATCTTGCTGTCTTTATGCCACCCTCATCAGCTTCTATCCTTAGTCATAAGCCCTAATTTTCACAGTCTTCTGTTGGAGTAGGTACAAGAAGGAGGGGAAAAGGGATTACAAACTCCAGTGCTTCCATCTCTCAAACTTTGTGGCAGTTCCCCACAGGAGTTAAAAATGCCTGGCAGTTTATGCTGAGTTGATGGCTAATTTTCTGTGTATCTCCAGCCCATGAACAGGGAGAGCTGCAAGAGCATTTTGCGGTGCAATCCACTACTACTTAGAAGTCCTCATCATTTTCCTCCTCTCTTCTCTTAGCTCAAGATGCCTTGAAGACACTACTCATACAGAAAAGTCTTTTGTTGCCTGTTCTTGCTGACAGAACCTTTTCTGTGAGCATTCTGGTTCACTGGTTCTCCTCATAGGCACAGGCCCTATGAGGAGAGGCTGGGGGAGCTGGGGTTGCTTAGCCTGGAGAAGAGGAGGCTCAGGGGAGACCTTATTGCTCTCTACAACTACCTGAAGGGAGGTTGTAGCCAGGTGGGGGCTGGTCTCTTCTCCCAGGCAACCAGCACCAGAACAAGAGGACAGTGTCTCAAGCTCTGCCAGGACAGGTTTAGGCTGGAGGTGTGGAGAAAATTCTTCCCAGAGAGAGTTGTTTGCCACTGGAATGTGCTGCCCAGGGAGGTGGTGGAGTCACCATCCCTGGAGGTGTTCATGAAAGGACTGGATGTGGCACATGAAGCCATGGTTTAGTTGTCAGGAGGTGTTGGGTGATAGGTTGGATTTGATGATCTCCGAGGTCTTTTCCAGTCTTATTGACTCTATGCTTCTATGATTTGGGACCTGCTCTATTAGATCAGATAGAAATCCTATGCAGACCATTCTTTTTTCCTCTTCTGTGACCAGCACTGAGCACTCAAAGCCAGTATAAAAGCAAGCACTCAGACATCATCTTCATCTGCCCATACCCTTTGCACCTTCCTAGCATTCAGCAACTGGCAGTTTAAGTCAATGACTGTAAAGGATTTTAAAGGTCCCTTCCCACCCAAAGCATTCTATGATCCTGTGCAGTATTTCTTGAGCCAAAAAGTGCATCTGAATGCCTGTGAGATGATCTCTGGCCACACATTCATTCTCCCCCTTTACAACATCCTGACCCTGTAACTTACACCCTGTGCTTATTTGCTGCTTGGAAAAGTTTTACCTTGAGGTTGTTTTAAGCCTCCTGCACCAGCTGTAGGATCCAGGCAGACTCTTCCCATTGCTTGCAGCCAAAGCAATGTGTAAAATGGTAACTGAGACCATCAGGCTAATGCACTAGGGAGTTACAGACCAAGTGATGGAGGACCTTTACTAAGACCAGAACACATGATCCTGGGTAAAAGCCAAGTAAATGACAGCCTCACACCTCGTCCATTTCCATCAGGATTAAGCTTTTTATGTAGCCTGGAAATCAACTTTCTTCCTGTCTGGGAACTGCAGGATTGCAAACAGAACCTGCATTTCTTTTGGTCATTGTTGAAAAGGGCTGCAAATGTTCCTCTTGCAAACTTGAGGCTGTTGTTAGGGAGTGGGGTTTCTGATGGGAAGAGGAAATTCTGATCAACTCTTCTGCTTAACATCTCAGCCTCTCCTTGCCTTTGTAATGGAAACTACCTTTTGGTAGGGGTGTCTGAAGGGTCACCTGGAGGCAGGTTGATCTTGTTACCACCCCCCCCACCCCCAGCCTGTCTCTGGAGGAAGAAAGGTAACACCACTGAATAAACTCCCTTCTGCCTTTGACCCAAAGGCTGCAAACACCCTTCACAAAGGGGCTGGAATTTGCTCCAGGAGGAGTCAAACAATAACCTTTCCATGGATTCCATCACTTCCCTAATAAACAAAACACGATTCCCTTTCAAGCTTATCTGTGTGCCAAGTTCTGTGGTTCCAGTACAATAGCTGCATTGTTCTTCTATGCTAGGGGCTAAAATGTATTTTGGTAACTGCTGCTCTTTATAACACAGTTGTCTGGTGACAGTTACTCCAGCAAACCATTAACTCCTTCAGGACCTCTTCCAAGCAGGCTGAGGAAGCCTCAGGACCCAGGCAACCAGCACCAGAATGAGAGGACAGTCTCAAGCTGCACCAGGGGAAGTTTAGACTCGAGGTGAGGAGAAAGTTCTTCCCAGATAGAGTTGTTAGGCATTGGAATGTGCTGCCCAGGGAGGTGGTGGAGTCACCATCCCTGGAAGTGTTCAAGAGGAGACTGGATGTGGCACTTGGTGCCATGGTTTAGTCATGAGGTCTTGGATGACAGGTTGGACTTGATGACCTTTGAGGTCTTTTCCAACCTTATTGATTCTGTGATTCTATGAAGTTGGTTTCTCCCACTGAGCAGAAGAGAAAATAAGATAAACTTGGGGCTCTCAGTGTTAGATAACATGTAAATTGTGGTGACTCAGAGAGGGAAATCAGAGATAAAAATGACACAAGGACTTATTTAACCACCGTCTTATGATTCTTCCCCTGTACATGAGTGTAGGAGATACACTCACACATAGTTCAGAATAATGCTACTATTTGGCCATCCCCCCCACCCTGCAGCTGTCTTGGAGGATATGAGAGAGAGAAGAAAAATGTACATGCATATTCATATTTGCTGCACATTCCCCACTGAGGCATGAATGAACCCTGCAACACTTTCAATCACTGGTGCAGTGGTGACAACTACACCAATCCCCACAGTCACTATGCTCTCATGAAAAACCTTGCTGGTTTTTGCTAGAGTGCCTGGGCTGCTAATGAGAGAGTCCCATTTTTTCAGCTTGGTTTAAAAGAATCATAGGGTGAGACCTCACCTGGAGTACTGTGTACAGGTCTGGAGCCCTCAGTACAGGAAGGACATGAACCTGATGGAGTGGGTCCAGAGGAGGGCCACAAAAATGATAGGATAGAATAGAATTAACCAGGTTGGAAAAGACCTCTGAGATCATCCAGTCCAACCTATCACCCAACACCACCTAATCAACTAAACCATGGCACCAAGTGCCTCATCCAGTCTCTTCTTAAACACTTCCAGTGATGGTGACTCCACCACCTCCCTGGGCAGCACATTCCAATGGCCAATCTCTCTTGCTGGGAAGAACTTCTTCCTAACAGCCAGCCTAAACCTCCCTTGGCACAGCTTGAGACTGTGTCCTCTTGTTCTGGTGCTGCTTGCCTGGGAGAAGACACCTCCTGGCTACAACCTCCCTTCAGGGAGTTGTAGAGAGCAATAAGGTCTCCCCTGAACTGCCTCTTGTCTAGGCTAAGCAACCCCAGCTCCCTCAGCCTCTCCTCATAGGGCTGTGCTCCAAACCCCTCCCCAGCTTTGTTGCCCTTTTCTGGACACCTCTGCTATGAGGACAGGCTGAGGGAGCTGAGGGTGTTCAGCCTGGAGAAGAGGAGGCTCCAAGGAGACCTACTAGCAACCTTCCAGTACCTGAAGGAGGCTACAAGAAGGATGGAGAGAGACTGTTTACACAGGCCAGGAGTGACAGGTTGAGGGGCAATGGCTTCAAACTGGAGAAGAGCAGATTTAGATTGGATTTTAGGAATAAGTTCTTTACTGTGAGGGTGGTGGAACACTGGAACAGGTTTCCTAGGGAGGTGGTTGAGGCCCCAGCCCTGGAGATATTCAAGGTGAGGATTGACAAGTCTCTGAACAACCTGCTCTAGATGAGGATGTCCCTGACTGACGATTGCAAGGAGCTTGGACTGGATGACCATTGGAGGTCCCTTCTGGCCCAGACCAAGAAGTCAGTGGGCGATTCTATGCAGTGGAAAGACTGGAGACACAGAGTCAAGGTGATGGTTTCCCAGGCTTCCCTCCTTCAATGAAACTACAAGAACCACATGAATCTACGAGAGCTGCTTGGCAAGAAGGCCAAAATAGGCAGAATATCTGGCTCCTCATGGCAGGAAACACTGAGAACAAGGTTGGGTTGGGGCTTTTTTCAGTGTGTGCATGTGGTATTTTTGTAATTCAAGCTCAAGGCATAGCCAAACTCTGAAAACAACCCAAAGAGAAGAGCCAAATATGTTAACATGAGCTGGGGAGTGATTCCAGCAGTGACTTGAGAGTTTAAGGACAGGAGATATTTCTTCCTCCTCAATTCCATGCCCACATCCTAAACTAGGTTAAGGATCTTGGGAGGGGAAAAATAGCTGGGGGTGGGGTGGGTGGGAAAGAGTTTCATTACTGAAGGACAGAGGTTCATCAATAAGTACCAAAAGCTGTGGCTGGATTTCTAATAAAAGTGCATCACAGTCTAAAGGAGTTTCCACGTTACTCATCCTGCCCACCTCCCCCAACAGCACAGAATTGGTCCCTGTAGTATCCTTTCATTTGCTTCCTGCAGCTCAGCATCCAGAGGCTCAAGAAATGAGGCCAGGCAACCTGGCAATTAGAAATGTTCTTCCTAATATTCTGCCCTGATTTGTCTTTGCTCGTTTTCATGCATTAGCCTTTATGAACTTCGGGAGGCAACCTTAATTGCATTCCCTGCTGGCAGCCTAGGGAAGGGCTTTTATGGATTGAAAGCAGGGTTTGAAGGCACAGCCTTTGGCAGTCACATCAAGGGAGCATGGCCACTAACTGGTAAACAGCACTGGGCTGCTAGTCTTGTCCCAGCTCCTTCCCCCAGTGCATGATGCTCCAGCAAGGGCATAAGATTCATGTCCCTGTCACTGAGCCAATGTACATTTTATTATTCCACTGTATGCACAGTGCTTACTGGCTTGTGACCTTGATGTCAGAAGGAGGCTTTATGGTTCTACCAGCACATGCATTATTAATGTAAATATCATAACAACTAGTTGTGGCCTGAAAATTGTGCCAGGGGAGGTTTAGGTTGGAGACCAGGGGAAATTTCTTTATGGAAAGAGTGGTCAGGCATTGGAACAGGCTGTCCAGGCAGGTGGTGGAGTCTCCATCTCTGGAGGTGTGAATGGAGTGGAGTGGAATGGAATGGAATGGAATTAACCAGGTTGGAAAAGACCTTTGAGATCATCAAGTCCAACCTATCATCCAACACCATCTAATCAACTAAACCATGGCACCAAGCATCCCATCCAGTCTTTTCCTAAACATCCCCAGGGATGGTGACTCCAGCACCTCCCTGGGCAGCTCATCCCAATGGCTAAAAACTCTCTGTGAAGAGCTTTCTCCTCACTTCCAGCCTAAACTTCCCCTGGTGCAGCTTGAGACTGTGTCCTCTTGTTCTGGTGCTGGTTGCCTGGGAGAAGAGACCAACCTGGCTACAACCTCCCTTCAGGGAGTTGTAGACAGCAATAAGGTCTCCCCTGAGCCTCCTCTTCTCCAGGCTAAGCAACCCCAGCTCCCTCAGCCTCTCCTCACAGGGATGTGCTCCAAATCCCTCCCCAACTTTGTTGTCCAACATCTGGACACCTTCCAGCAAGTCAACATCTTTCCTAAATACATGGACACGGCACTTTGGGACATGGTTTAGTGCTCATGGTGGTTAGGATGACAGCTGGACTAGATCTTAGAGGTCTTTTCCAACCTAAACCATCCTATGATGAAAAGCCAGGAAGGACTTCTCACTGTCTCATTTGGAAGAGGAAAAAAGAACCCAAAAAAATCAACAAAGCTTGGTTGGTGATTTCTTTGCTCACAACTTGCTAGGGGACAGCACACCCCCAGAAAAGGCAGAAAACTTCTGCCATTGCTTTCCCCATCCTGCTGAAAGAACTCAGTGCCCTTATGGTGGGATGCTGCATTCCAAGGCAGTGAGGCACCACAGAGTTATCACGGCACAGATAAAAGTCCCCAGCGCAGTGCCACAAATGTGACCTTGAGTTTTCAGCTACGGCTGGAGTTTGGCAACCCTCTGTGGAAATGCTACAAGGAATCACAGTCTAAATGCACAGCTAGTTAAGAATTCATGCAAAGTTCCCCAACTCCTGTGAAATTCCTCTTTCCTTTATCCAAATGCTGCCCCTGCTCACATCAGTCCCTTTCTATGCCTTTACAGGGACCAAGGTGTCTCATCTTTCTGCCAGCAGTGAGTCCATCTGACTGGTGTAACATCAACTGGTTCTGTCCCCTTCTTCTGCCTCCATGCTTAGATGAATGCAGATTCACAGATTGCATCAGGTTGGAAAGGACACCCCCAAAGGTCATTTTGTCCAACCCCCCTGCAGTCAGCAGGGACACCTCCAACTAGATCAGGATGCCCAGGGACACAGCAAGTCTGATCTTGAATGTCTCCAGGGACAGGACCTCAACCACATCCCTGGGCAGGCAGTTCCAGTGTTTCACCACTCTCATTGTGCAGAACTTCCTCTTGATGTCCAACCTACATTTCCCTTTTTCCAGTTTCAAACCATTGTCCAGTTAAAATACCATTGCAGAAGAGGTGCTGCCCTTGTCTGCAGGCTGGGATGTATGGTGGGTGTCACCATATAACATAATTTCTGTTGGCCTTTTGGTCTGGCCCCAGAATGTGACATGTGGGGAGTCTTGCTCTAGCAAGTACCTGGTGAGTTGTCTAGGAAATATTCAGAGAACCACTTCCTGTGCTATTGCCAGGGTGTGATGAGCAGTACTGCTCACTTTGCATTCATCTGAGCCCTGAAGGACTCAGCAAAGAGCAAACAGCATGTGGTACAACCATTTTGTTAAGAGAGGGAAAAATCCTGATCTTTAAAGCACCATTTTCCCCTGTTATAAATACATGGTACAGAAAAGCTAATTATAGCCCCAAGGCTGACAATTATCAGTGACAAACACAAACCTCCCAAACAAACCCAAGAGTTTCTCATTTTCAGGAAGTTCTAGAAATGCTCTTTTAATGGCACACCACCTGATCTGCCTGTCAGCTTGCTCTCCTGCTGATGCTCACCTAGAATGAATCACTGCTTAGAGGGGAAGCAGAAAGCGAGGGAGAAGTTAAGCCCTGGCAGCCATCTGAATCCCAGGCATCTTGCTTTACTTTCCCTTTCTTGGTGGCAGATGGTAGCTCTGCAGAGGTGTTAAATCTGCTCATAACTAATAGGGTGTTGTTTCTTTGAGTGCTCCAGCTATTTCCCCCTGGAAGAATCCATCAGCTCTCACTGTAGCATGGCACCACCCAATAGCTAATGTGACTGGGGAAAAAAAAGAATCCCACCACCTAGGTCCCCAAAACCCCTATCAAATACAGAGTAACAAATCAAAGCTGTTTGCTATACTTTCTCCCATCTCATGCATTGTTAGTTTAAGAGCTGAACCCACTCTGCCATTCCCCAGGGCTTTCACAGGCAGGCTCCTCAGGCATGCTAAAATATGCAGGCTGAGAGAGATGCTTTGGTTCCTTCAGGCCCAGAGCTGCTGTTTGCTCAAAGGATAAGACACAATCCCTGCCCTGAAGTACTCATGGCTTAAAGAGAGAATGGAGTAAACAGTGCATCATCCTCGGGACCTCCTAGCATCAAAGGGCACAGGTCAGATGCGTTATATAGGTCTCAGTCCCTGTTCTACTAAGCTTTCCTTTCACAAAGCAGTGTCACTTCTGCAGCAGCACTGACATTTTGGTTATTTCCCTTTCACATAAATAGCACAGCCTTTGGCTACATCTGAGAGTGTTCAGCCACCAATTAGGTAACTCTGTATTGGCTCAAGCTGCTGTAAGGGATTGAAAGCAAAGCTAAAATTCTTTCCCTTCAGTATTTCCCCAGATTGTAATCCCATAGACTCTGGCAACCCCTCACAGTCTCAGATGAGTGCAGGATGTGATGAGGGGCAGGTGGTGGTTATAAAACTGCTCAGTACTTGGCCATTTACATGACTTTCAGTTTCACTTCAGAACTGAAAAGTAATCTGTTTGCGTGAAGCTTTTTCCTTACCATCAGCAGCTGAATCTCCTCTCTACTACTGCCACTGCACCTGCTAAGAGAAGAACCACCAGAGATCACAGCAAGGCAGATTTTGAATGCTGCTGAGCTTTGAAGTGGCCCAGGTTTAGACTTTCCTCTACCTTCCCAGGACTGCAGGGAAGAGTTTCAGTTTTAATCCCAGCATCTGGTGTGCATTTGGTTGCAGAATACAAAGGTTCATTCATTCTACACATGCAGATTTCAGCCTTCACTGTCAAAGTGCTTCCACTCAAACTCATCTGGGTAGAGTCCTTATCTTATCTTGATAGCCCTGCAAATGTCCCTGAACATTTTGGCCTCTCCTGTTTTGCCAAGGGTCTTGTAAACTATTTGAAGTGACCTTGTTGTTAAGAAAGAGGGGTAAAAGTGCAGCTAGCAGGAAGCCTCTGGTGGTCACAGTGTGATTTTGTGGCCTTTTGTTGTCCTCACCTGCACGCCCAGCTCAGCCTGCACACTGCCTGCTGCTCAGGGGACAAGCCCCAGCTCCTCCAACAAGCTCTGTTGTCAGGCGTGCAGGATGAAATGAATAGACAAAAGGGACACCAACTAGAAGCAAGGAGTTTTCCCACCCACAGGGCAGATACAATGACACTTTTTTTCTGCTACCAGAAAGATAGCCCAGCTGTTTATTAGTCTTAGTTACTTTTAAAACGTAGGGGCTGTGACCTTTCCATTCAGGTCGAAGGAAATCAGATGGCAGGGATCCCAGGGATTTCACAAGCTGGCTCCTGTTCAGGCTCTAGACTCTGTTAACTGCAGGACAAATTCTGAAGGCCTTCCAGTTTCTTGGTTGTGCAGACGTAAGCTCACGTGGGGGTACTCTCTGCTGGATCAAACTGCACAGACCAAAGGGGCAGGCTTGGCTTCCAGCTATGCCAGCGTCGTTTCAATTAACCTTTATCATCCATCAAATAATAAGCTCAGCTCAGAATCAAAGGAATCAGGTGCTGGAATTTGCTTATCCCACACTTTTACGTGATGCTGCAAACCGGTTTAGAGCTCTGTTCATCCCAGAGATGGCTCAGAGACAGAACACATGACTGGCTTGCCTGATAATGGCTCACTCCTGTGCTTGCTGACTGGGTTTTGGGATGTTCAAGCTAAGCTGAGTTCAGAAAACTTTAATACTTGAAGTATGGCACAGCTCTCATTACAGCCTGGGAAACAGTGAGCAGCACGCAGGAGACAAGATTCTTAGGCTGAAGCATTGTGCTGATTTTCTTTTGTTTTGTCTAAAAGGGGAAAGGAGGATTTCCCACTTTTACTGAATCACAGAAATCACAAAATGGTTTGAGTTGGAAGAGACCTTAAAGATCATCTAATTCCAACCCCTCACCATGGGCAGGGACACCTCCCGCTAGACCAAGTTACTCAAGGCTTCATCCAACCCCTGGGCAACCTGTTGCAGTGTCTCACCACCCTCACTGTCAAGAATCTCTTAATCTCAGTCTAAATCTGCCCTCCTCAAGCTTCAGTCCACTCCTTCTTGACCTACCAGAACAAGCCCTTGTAAAGAGTCCCTCCCCAGAGCCCTTCAGGTTCTGCAAGGCTGCTCTAAGGTGTCCCTGGAGCCTTCTCTTCTCCAGGCTGAACAGCCCCAGCTCTCACAGCCTGTCCCCATAAGGGAGGTGCTCCAGCCCTCTGATATCTTTGTGGCCTCCTCTCCAACAGTTCAATGCCCTTCTTGTGCTGGGGGCACCAGAACTGGATACAGTTCTCTGGGTGGGGTCTCATGAGACCTTTTTGCTTCCCTTTAAAAGCCAATGCAGCTATATGATAGCCACCAATCTCTTGTTTGTCTGGACTCTTGCAGTAGCTTGCCTCCTCAGTTCTCTCCATTTCCTTCAAAAATCATTAAGATCAGACTCTTCTAAACTGCATTCACAATGATTTGATTACAAGTCAGGACTGTGCTCCCATTGATTTTCATGTGGCTTTGCAGCATTGTCTTTGAAATCACTCCATAATATGCTCATGGCCTCAGCACAGTACTTGATGGAGTTACAGCAAGCAGAAGCCCAGCTCAGATGAACTATGGATTTGTTAATAACCATTGAAGGCCAGGATTAAAATGCATCTGACCCAATACTTCTTGTGCTGTCAAAACTTATACAAAGATTAATAACTTAGCTTCTGTCAAATGCACTTAAAAAATCAAGGGCATGCCCTGTCCATGCTTTTACCCAGGTCTATCCATCTAAAAAAACAGAGAAGCAGCATTCACAGGAGTGGCTGAGGAATAAAGGGCTTGGGTATCTTTGGGAAGAGTGGGATTGAAGATCACAGAATCATAGAATGGTTTGGGTTGGAAGAGACCTTAAGGATAACCTAGTTCCAACCCCCTGCCATGGGCAGGGACACCTTCTACCAGCCCAGGTTGCTTAAAGCCTCACCCAACTTGGCCTTGAACACCTCCAGGGAAGGGGCAGCCACAACCTCCCTGGACAAGCCGCTCCAGTGTCTCCCCTCTCCCCTGCTGCCACTGTAAAGAATTTCTTCCTAATCTCCAGTCTAAATCTATCAGGGAATGATAGACAACCTCCCTTCCTCAACCAGTAAAATTCAGTCCTCTTTGCTGAATCTTTGCTACACTCAGGTTTGGATGCTTCTCACGTAACTGTGTTTGACTGAGTCACCTAAAATAAAAGCTTAGGAGACTTGGGGATCCTCTGGAGTTGACTTAAATGGTTTAAACATGAGCAATCTCAAGTACTTTTCAGATAATGCATTACTGAGTGGTGGAAATTACTGGCATACAGTGTTGTGGAGGTTAAAGTATAAATGCATTAAAGAAAGGCAATTTAAATTAGGCCTGGCTTAATGGTGGCTTTCAAGCATTGGGGCCAAATGCAAAGTTTAGCTCAGGAAATTTCCAAGTTGCTGACTGGCACAGACTTAAGAACAGAAGAACTGCTTGGTGGTATATTAAGCTAAATGAACCTTTCATCTACCAGGCTGTGCAAGTCTTATCTTTTTATGCATGCACATTAAAGGAAGGGCAAACCATTCTTCTTTACAGCCTGGCTGAATGATTTCTGACATCCCTCGTATCACAGCGGGCCAGGACTGATGGCTGAGTTCAGTGTGACAGCCGTGGCAGAGCCCCACTGGCAGCAGGGGATTTGGACTGCTCATTTATCTCAGGGCAAACGAGATCAGAATTAAGCCCATTCATTTCCTGAAACTACTGGCTCACATCCTGTATGTGCTCAGCCATGCAATGGTGTGCATCTCTGAGATGAAACCACAGAAAAGGAGGCCTCAGAAGACAATGCAGACACACCACTTTCCCCCAAGCACTGCCCATCTTAATAACAGCCTGGGGATTGTTTTTAAGCCCTGTCCTATATATTGTTTGCCATCCAGGCCACAACTTGCAAAGCAGGGGTGAAACAGTAATTACAGAGTCATGCAGAATGCCAGGTTAGAAGGGACCCCAAGGACCATCTGGTCCAGCCTTTCTAGCTGATAGTAGAGTTGCAGTGAGCTGCCCCAGCACCCTGGCAAGCTGAGGCTTAAAACTATTCAGTGTAGGGGGAATCCACTGCTGCCCTAGGGAGATGATTCCAATCTCTAACTGTTCTCATGGGGGAAAATTGTCTTCTGGAGTCCAGTGGGAATCTCCCCAGCAGTAACTTGTCCTCATCACCCCTTGTTTTTGTTCCATGGGACTCCTTGTCAAAAGGGAGTCTCCATCCTCCTGGTAGCCACTCTTTAAGTATAGGTCCATGGTAGTAAGGTCTCTCCTAGGGTTTTTTTTTTCTCAAGGCTGAACAACCCCAGCCCTCTCAGCCTTTCCTCATATGGCAGGTCATGTATCTTGCTGTGCAAAAGTAAGGCTATATTAATCAGGCATCAAGTTCCTATGAGTGTGGTCAGGAAGAGATCCCTCATCAGAACAAACATGCTGTAGGACAAGTTTGTGTTTCTGCTGCTAGCCCTTGCACAAACTTTGCTTTTGGTCTGCATTGCTTAGCACTGCAGACCCTCCCCTGTGGTCCACATGGCTGGCATGTGTTTGTTATTCAGCTTTTGTAAGTGGTGTTTGTCCATCAGTCTCCAGGTTGTCTGCTGAACCAACAAGTTCTCATGGCTTCTACTGCTAATTCTGATGGTTTGGTTTGTGTTGTGGAGAGGAAAAGGGAGGGGGGTGGGGAAAGAAAGAAATCCACACACTGGCCACGAATTGCTGCCAAACTTCAACTGTATATACTTCATTGTATATAATGTACAGACATATGCTTGTGTATGGGAATAGAAACCTGTGCAGATGCCTGCTATCTATAGTAAGTAGCCATAGTGCTGTGTATTTTCACAGCTTACTAGCCCTAAGTAATCTTGGGGATTTCCAGCATTATAGATATGTTGTATGTGAAGAGAGATAAAATTGCCTTAAGGTGTTTTGGGGTGAGCTATACAGTTGCAGAAGGGTTGCAGAGATGGAAGAAACTCTTTCCTTCCCTCATTCAGAAATACACACAGGAGACAAAATGCCCTTGTGTGGTACCATCACAATGTCCAAAGGGTGATAGGGGAGGCAGAGCAGGGAGCACACTCAAGTACAAGTGTTAGGGTGGAAAAGGAGGCCTCCACTATCTTCTAGATACTCTTGTGCTTCTGTTATGCCTTGGAAATGGGTGAAAGACAAAAGTGCCCCAGGGGCTGCTCTGACTTTGGCAAGGAACCATGAGAAGTCACAGCAGTGTTAAAACTTGCAGAGCTCAGAGGGGAGAATTCTTGTTTCTCTCCTTTGAGTGTGTCACAAAGAGGAAGAAAGAGGAAGACACAAAAATCCTGTATTTCAACATTTCTTTTCTTCTAAGGTGGGCCAGCTGTCACCAGAGCATATTTCTATAACCAGAGGTAAAAGCAGAAACAGCCACTTGTGGCAGATTTCCAGCTCCAGACTTATGACCTTTGTTTCCTGCCCAGAGCAAGGACAGTTGTGTGCTGGGCTCTGTCCGGCACGCTCCCGGGAGAGGGAAGGGATGGAGAGGAAGCCAAGGACTGTGTTTCTGGGACAGATTCAAAGCTACTTTGCTGGGAGCTATCACGTCCTGGAAGCACAACATTCTGCAGAAGCAGAGACCCTGAGAAGGGCAAAAAAAACCAGCAGTGCACTAGCCCAGGCAGAAGCTGCTTGTGGAGCATGCCTGGAAAGCATTAGCACCGGGGAGGAAAGGTTGGCCACATGCTTACACTGATGCTGATTGACTTCTGTAGGGAGGGAAGGTGGTGAGGGATGTGCTCTGCAGCTGGATGGGAGGTCACAGTGCTTATAGCCTTCTTCACATCTGCTCATCACGTTTCTCCCAACGCCACTCAGAGCCAAACCTCTGCAAACACATCAGCTGGCCCTGGAAGCACAGCGAGGCAAAAAGGGCATGGGGCTGGATGCTCGCAGTGATTCTGCTTGACCTCCTGAAAGTCAACCCCTAGTCCCTTCAGTGCTTTCTGGGAAAAAAAAACCTGCCTCAGTAAAGCACATCCCTCTCTGAAACCCAGAGGGTTGGGTTTCCTCCTGCCTTTTGCTCTCTGTAGCCATTTTGCAGGCATGCAAAGTGGGAGCAGGGCTGCTGCTGTTCTGCCAGGCTGCCTGCTCCGCTCAGCTTGCACAGGGAAGGAGAGAGCAAAATATTTCCCTTCCTCGGTCCATCCCATTCACTGAAATCAATGGCATGTAAACATGTGTTTAGGGCTTTCTTGAATGGGAACTTAAATGTCCTTCCCTGCATGTCTTAATAGATCCCATTCAGCCATCAGCATAAAAGCTTCATTGTCACCCATTACTGCAAACATTTTCACCACCTCTGCTCAGCCTGCTCTCCTGACCAGCTGAAGCCAGGCCAATCTCGCCAGCCGGGCTAATCACATTTCCTGGCCGAAGCTGGTTTATGGATGGCTTGGATATCACTAGCACACGAGGGAGGGAGGAAAATCAATGCTTACAACCCGATTCAAAGGGCTGCTGAATTCAAGGGAACGATTCCTATTCAAGCCAGCACACTCTGAATGAGGCTGGACAAAAGGAAGCTTTGATAGCCATTGATTTTTGAAGGGAAAGGAGCTGCATCTTTTGCTAGGTTTGAAAATGAGTTGTTTAAAGGTAAAGGCAAAATCCATGCTAGCTTGGAGAAGGTGATTATGGCTGTGCAGAGGCTGCAGTGAAGAGACACAGGCAGGCTCCAGTCTCTAATGAAGAGAATTGAGAGGAGCTGTGCTGGATGTACAGAAGTACTCTGCTGTGAGAAATGAGACAGTGAGAACTGATAATGAGAACGAAGAACTTCCTTTGATTATTGCTTCTCATTTCCTATAATGCAATCTACATCTTTAAAGAAAGCTCTTCTGTTACATGTTAGATCCCCTTGCCTCCTCCACGTGGTTAGGAGATCTTAGGCACTGGTATTGAAACAGAAAGGTTAACCTGGATAAAGTAGAAGATAAGCCTATTTCCTTTTTTTTTCTGCTTTATATGCTACATTAATGCATTGTAACACCACAGGTATGAGTGGAGCCATTTCAGAGGTACAACAAAATTTGGCAGGCAGAAATGTGCAGAATGGTACAGGGTAGCAGCCAAGAGAGAGAATTGCTGAGAAGGAACAGAAGGTGATGGCTGAACCCATCCTGAGCTGGTCCTGGGGACTAGGGCAGAACTGTTACCTGTGGTTTCTTTTAAAAAAGCTAGCTGGAAAGAATTCTTGTTTGGCTGGGTGCTGAAAATGTAGCCCCAAATCTCCTTTGAGAACAGCTATTGAATTTGTAGGTTGTTAGACATGCCATCCCAGCTTGTAGATACAGACTGGATATATAGATTTGGCTTTGGAGTAATTGCACAGCCTTGATCTGTCACAAGGAGGTACTGATTTTGGAGCTACCATTTGAGTTGAGCAGGGATTTTCAAAGACAGGGAGCATAATGCATCAGGGCTGGATGTTTGAGCACTCACACAGTGCCTGCTTTTACCTGTTTAAAACTGAAGCCAGGTTTGAAAACATAAGAAGCTTAAGCTTTCTGTACTTGCACTTTCTGTGTCTGTGAAATGGGGATGGTGATAACACTTGCTGATGGCAAGTGATGCCTGCTGATGGCAAAGAAAGCTGCCAGAAATTTCTCTGCCATCCTCACACTGCAGTGGATGGCACAACACTCATGGTTATTACAGGGCAATGTGTCTACTTGAAACCCTCTTCCTTTGCAAGTGGTAGACTTAAGCCCATGCTGTTGGCCATGTCCCTAGGTACAGCACTAATTCATAGAATCAAGAATGGTTTGGGTTGGAAGGGACCTTAAAGTCTACAACTACCTGAAGGGAGGTTGTAGCCAGGAGGGGGTTGGTCTCTTCTCCCAGGCAAGCAGCACCAGAACAAGAGGACACAGTCTCAAGCTGCGCCAGGGGAAGTTTAGGCTGGAGGTGAGGAGAAAGTTCTTCCCAGAGAGAGTTGTTAACCATTGGAATGTGCTGCCCAGGGAGGTGGTGGAGTCACCATCCCCGGAGGTGTTCAAGGGGAGATTGAACGTGGCACTTGGTGCCATGGTTTAGTAGTCATGAGGTGTTGGGTGACAGGTTGGACTTGATGATCTTTGAGGTCTTTTCCAACCTTATTGATTCTATGATTCTAAAGATCATCCAGTTCCAACCTCCCTGCTATGAGTAGGGACATCTTCCACTAAATGAGGTTGCTCAAGGCTCATCCAACCTGCCCTTGAACACCCAGGGAGGGAGCATCCACACCTTCCCTGGGCAACCTGTGTCTCCCCACCCTCACTGTGAAGAATTTCTTCCTAATCTCCAGTCTAAATCTGCCCTCCTCAAGCTTCAATCCATTCCCTCTCATCCTATCACTACTTGTAAAATCAGTGCCAAGTAATGGAGTTGTACATTTCAGAACAAACAGGATGCACATAGACACATAACAGGAAAAAAAAACCCAACACAAACCTTCTTGATTAACACCCAAGGGGAAATGAAAATTAGAGATACTAATCCAGATAACCAAATCAAGTGGCTCTAATGTGGAATGGCAGTTAACTAATGGTAACAACAGCAGAGAGCTAAGAACAAAACTCCACCCTGAGCCACAGTATTTAAGCCCAGAATTGTTTCAAAGGCCACAAGCTAGCTGTGAATTTATGTGCCTGAGTAGCTCAATTAGAGCCAATGGAACTATTCATCTGTTTGAACTTGAGCAACTGTGTTTGAATCCTTTGCCAGATTGGCACCTCAATCCATCCCAGTTTCCTCCTTGAATGTAGGGCCTTGCAGGGGAGCCTGTGGAAACCTGTGTGAGTCCTCAGAGCATGCTGTTCAAAGGATGATGTTCCCCCTGCCCAGCATGCTGCTGCAAAGCTCGACTTGGCCTTCAACTTTGCAAGCCACAGGGATTTTTCTACCCAAGGTCTACCTTAAACCTACTCTTCAGCAGCAGAAACAACTCTGTCCAAACCGTGCAGGGTGTAGATGAGCTGCTGCAAGGATTTTTCTACCCAAGGTATACCTTAAACCTACTCTTCAGCAGCAGAAACAACTCTGTCCAAACCATGCAGGGTGTAGATGAGCTGCTGCTAGGATTTGCCAGGGTTGGTTTGGGTTTTTTTAAGAATAAGAATAAAACAGAATTAACCAGGTTGGAAAGGACCTTTGAGATCATTGAGTCCAACCTATCACCCAACACCATCTGATCAACTAAACCATGGCACCAATCACCCCATCCTGTCTCTTCTTAAACACCTTCCTGGGCAGCACATTCCAATGGCCAATTCCTCTTTCTGGGAAGAATTTCTTCCTCACCTCCAGCCTGAACCTCCCCTGGCACAGCTTGAGACTGTGTCCTCTTGTGCTGGTGCTGGTTGCCTGGGAGAAGAGACCAACCCCCACCTGTCTGCAACCTCCCTTCAGGTAGCTGTAGAGAGCAAGAAGGTCTCCCCTGAGCCTCCTCTTCTCCAGGCTAAGCAACCCCAGCTCCCTCAGCCTCTCCTCACAGGGCTGTGCTCCAAATCTCTCCCCAGCTTTGTTGCCCTTCTCTGGACACCTTCCAGCAACTCAACATCTTTCCTAAACTGAGGGATAAGGGAAACAAAAAGCCATAGTTTTCAGGAATTTGCATTCAATGGCAAACTTGTCTCTGCTTTGACACATCCCTTAGGGCAAAGAGACAATTATTTAGTCACAACACTCAATCCCATTCGTGTAATCTCCTCTCAATTGTTCAACTGCTTCAAATACTTCTGTGATTAGAGAAGATACTCCACAAATAAACCGGCGGCGTGCTCTCGACGCTCGCAGCGAACGTGTCGCAAGTAAGGGAAAGATAAAGCAGCGTGGCAAAAGGATTCCTTCCTCACCATTACTTACCCAACCTATGAAACCACAAGATTTCATGTCTCCTATTGAAAGTCACATCAAAGGTCCTGCAAGACTTGGGGGATATGCTGCAATCCCCCTGAAATAATATTTAGTAGGTGGAAAGTTGAGCTGGATGCCTGGGACAGCGTCTAATTGCCACATGAGAGCACATTCTTGTGTTATTTATGGCCTGAGATCTGAACCCAGTACTGCAAGACTTTCTTTGTGCCCTCAGGCCAATACCTTATGATGCTTTCATGCTTGTTGGGAGGTGTTTAACTTGCAGAGATCTTTCCAAAGTGGTTGCTGACTTTAGGTAATCCGTTTTGGCTCTCTGAAAGGGGCTTCGTTTCCAGACACAGCAAAGCACTCTGCTCTCATAGCTACGTTTCTTTTGGTGAATCAACTCTCATTTCCTGCCTGTCATCACATTTGAGCTGGGTGGCCTTGGCTCTACCCATTTAAAGTTCATTTTGCAGCAGATGGGCCTATCTAAACACCAAGTGCAAGCAAAGCAATCAGCAGTTGGTCAGAGGAGTTTCCTAGGGGAATATGAGAACATGAGCCTGCCCTGTGCTCTTGGTTGGGCTGACTCACACAATAAGCCTGGTGAGATGTCTCTTGGGCACAACAGTCCCTTGGACACAGCCTGGGCTGGAATCACAGGGGTGATGTGCTGGCAGAGGGCCCTCTGCAATGCACTTTCAGAGGGGTCAGATGACATGGTAATAAGGTCTCCCCTAAGCCTTCTCTTCTCAAGGCTGAACAAACCCAGGGAGAGCCATGAAATTCAGGCTCATGTGGTGTAGAGTAGGGGAAGCAAGTGTCTGAATTACCATTTCTGAACACAGGAGGTTCCACTTAAAAATGAGGAGGCACTCCTTTATGGTGAGGGGATGGAGTTCTGGAACAAGCTGCCCAGAGAGGTTGTGGAGTCTCCTTTGGAGACTTTCAAAACCTACCTGGATGCATTCCTGTGCAGCCTGCCCTAGGTGACCCTTCTTTGGCTGGGGAGTTGGACTCAATGATGTCTAGGGGTCCCTTCCAACTCCTAACATTCTAGGATTCTGTGACTCTCTCAGCCTTTTTTCATATGGCAGGTTTTACAGTCCTCTGGTCATTCATGTCCCAAAAGGCAAAGCCTCCTGATAGTGCACATCAGCACAGCACCATTTACTTTGTTGGAGCACAACTAGTACACACCAGCTGAGGATCTCACCTACAAATAACCCAACTTACACTGCTGTGAAAGCTTCCTCTAGAGAAATAAGGACCTTAAGGACCTTTTTTTACATCATCCAGGTAATGCAAAGAGCCTGTGTGTAAATATGAATCTCCCAGAGCTTCTGGGAGAAAAATACAAAGCTCAGGAGCTTCTTGCCTATTCACAGCACATAGACAAATGGTGAGTCCAGCTCTGTGCCACAGCACAGCTACAGCTGCCATGTGCTGGGGAGCACCACGGCCCCTCCACACCTAATCACAGAATGTTAGGGGCTCCAAGGGACCTCAAGAGATCAACCAGTCCAACCCCCCTGCCAGAGCAGGATCACCTAGAGCAGATCACACAGGAACTCATCCAGGCAGGTCTTGAATATCTCCGTAGAGGAAGACTCCACAGCCCCCCTGGGCAGCCAGGCAGCACGGGTGCAGTTCTCTCCCCAGGTGCCCTGCTTGTTTGGGTCTGAAACACGTCAGCCAAGCACAGCAGGCTGGGGAGAGGATGAGTCAGGATGAGTCCACAGAGACTCAAATCATGCAGGCTTCCCGCAGCGGGCAGATAGGTTGTGCTGCGATGGCAGCTGATGCTGTTTCCTTCCAACATTGCACTGATTACAGGCTCAGTGCTCCAGCAGCACGGCCATGGGCTAGGCTGATTAATGCACTCTCTGCTCTGAGTTAGCCCTGATGTGTGCAAGAGGCCTCCTGTGTGGGGTGAGCTGCACAACTGGGACCTCTAACACCAACCTGAAACCAGCTGTATGAGGGGATATTAGGGCTTGTTTACTCACTCCTCAGTGGTATTTCCTCCTTTCTCCCCCTAAGGTAAAATCTTTCCCTGCAAATGGTAAGGCCAGCCTGCATGAGAACTATCCATTTCATCACCCAGCTCCCCAAAGCTCATCAAATGCAATCTCTGAGGCAGGATTTAACTCTCCTGACTTTGGGGGTTAGTGTTTATTCCTCCAATTCCTGCCCCAATGCTGCTGATCCTCATCAGGATCAAAGGGCTTTAACCAATACTTAAGGAGTGGCTATCAGGAGGATAGGAACTCCCTTTTTACAAGGAGTCCCATGGCAAAAAAACAAGGGGGGATGAGGACAAGTTGCTGCTGGGGAGATTCCCACTGGACTCCAGAAGACAATTTTCCCCCATGAGAACAGTTAGAGATTGGAATCATCTCCCAAGGGCAGCAGTGGATTCACCTACATTGGACAGTTGGAAGCCTCAGCTTGTCAGGGTGCTGGGGCAGCTCATTGCAACTCTACCATCAGCTAGAAAGGCTGGATCAGATGATCCTTGGGGTCCCTTCCAACCTGGCATTCTGTGAGTCTATGATTTATGGTGCAGGAGGGGGTTGAAGAGGCTGTAAAGGGAATATCAATGTGTGTCTGGTAAGGTGTAAGTTACATTTACTTGAGGGCTTGCTTCCATTTCCCCCAGACTACTGTGAATATGAACCTGACCCAATCTTTAGTTTGAGATCTCTTTGAGCAGTGCCTGGGAGAACTGACTGCATCTTATCCATGAGTACTGTATTGTGACTTGACACTTGCTAGGACTTGGCAGCTACTCTCAGAAGGAAATATTGATTGTGAAGAATAAATTCAATGCAATAGTAGAACAAGGGAGCAGGACATCATTGACACCATTTGCAACCTCCAGTTCTGAAGTGCCTTTTGTTTTGAGTGGATGGCAGATGTTAATTAAGGTGCTCTCTGTGGCATCAACAGACTTGGTGGATCATCTCATTGTACATTTTTCTGCTTGTAAGATGGGAATGACATTTATTTCAAAGTAGCTGCTCATACCAGTGCCAGTCCCACACAGCTGTGAATTTCACCCAGAAGGCTAACTCTGTGTAGCTGTGGGTAACAACTGGGAGTAAAGGCTTTTGGAGGCAATGCTGGGATCAATGCCTGTCAGCAGGAGATGATACTGTCTGCTTCTTCATAGAATTATAGAATCAACAAGGCTGGAAAAGACCTCAAAGACCATCAAATCCAACCTATCACCCAAGACCTCATGACTACTAAACCATGGCACCAAGTGCCATGTCCAATCCCCTCTTGAACACCTCCAGGGATGGGGACTCCACCACCTCCCTGGGCAGCACATTCCAAAGGCTAACAACTCTCTCTGGGAAGAACTTTCTCCTCACCTCCAGCCTAATCTTCCCCTGGCGCAGCTTGAGACTGTGTCCTCTTGTTCTGGTGCTGCTTGCCTGGGAGAAGAGACCAACCCCCACCTGGCTACCACCTCCCTTCAGGTAGTTGTAGAGAGCAATAACGTTTACCCTGAGCCTCCTCTTCTCCAGGCTAAGCAACCCCAACTCCCTCAGCCTCTCCTCACAGGGCTGTGCTCCAGACCCCTCCCCAGCCTCGTTGCCCTTCTCTGGACACGTTCAAGAGTCTCGATGTCCTTCTTAAATTGAGGGGCCCAGAACTGGACACAGGACTCAAGGTGTAGCCTAACCAGTGCTGAGTACAGGGGCGCAATGACTTCCCTGCTCCTCTGGCCACACTATTTTTGATGCAGGCCTCTCCCTAGAGACATTTGCTCTTTCTGACTCCTATTTAGATCGCCAGCTCTTGGAGCAGGGGAGGCTGTTTTACTTTTCTTTTTGCACACTGGCAGCACAACAGGGTTGTGGTGTACAAAGATCAGCTGCTTCTTACCGGTGCCACGGAAGGGAAAAGCGCTGCTGCTGCTGCATCTCAGTACAAACTCAGGGCTTGACATTTGGGCTGTGAAACTTTAATTTAATCACTCTCAGCAAAATGAGGAAATGCTTAGAAGAACAACTGCTACTGGAAGCAGCCTTCCAGTACTTGAAGGGGGCCTACAAAAAAAAAGCTGGGGAGGGACTTTTTACAAAGCTTGTTGTGATAGGATGAGAGGGAATGGATTGAAGCTTGAGAAGGGCAGATTTAGACCAGAGATTAGGAAGAAATTCTTCCAAGTGAGGGTGGGGAGAGACTAGAACAGGTTGCCCAGGGAGGTCATGGATGCCCCTTCCCTGGAGGTGTTCAAGGGCAGGTTGGATAAAGCCTTGAGCAACTTGGTCTAGTGGAAGGTGTCCCTGCCCATGGTGGGGGGGTTGGAATTAGATGATCTTTGAGGTCTCTTTCAACCCAAGCCATTCTTGACTTTATCTATGCCCCATATTTCCAATGCCATGCCATGTAATTCATCCTCCTTCATGTTCTGTAGGAATGCAGCAGACATCTTGCTCTCAGCCATTCAAGCAGCACGTGGTCAAGGGCTTTGCTGAATCAGGCCATTAATGAGATTTGTGCCACGTAAGAACTTGCTCTATTTCATTAGGTAGAGGAGAAAGAAAAAGGGAGAAAAAAGAGACATTTATACAAATCAGGAGATGAAAAAGTCTGAAACACACCTGCCTCTACCCTGGCAATTATCTGACCGTCCCCAACAAGGACTGATTAATTCTGCACTATGGTGAGCTGCAGAGCCCAGCTCCAACACTGCAGGAAAGGGAGAAAGTGCCACTTGCCGTGCGTTTGATAATAGCAGGGGGGTGAGGGGTGTGAGTGAAACACAGTTAAAAGCCCTTTTGATGTCAGGCTATGGAATGCCAGGGGTGTTTCTGAGTTGCCTATCTTTGGGAATGCTTTTGTGTTCCTGGTGCAGAAGGCAGCTATCCCAGCTTTGCTCAGGACTGCTGTTTGCTCAGCCACCTGCATATCCCTTCACTAGCACTCTCCTGCTGACCTGCTGACAGGGACTGGCCTGCAAGCTATTCAGGCTGGCAAGGACAGGAGACTTCAGCCTCAAGGACTTGAATTTGGTGTCTGGGGAAAGCAAAGACATCAGACACATCTCCTGTCATTCATTCCGGGTTCCAGTGTATAATTGCTTGCTTTCTGTTGCAATTTTATGCTGCTGCTTGGTGGGTGACAGAAACCACTCAGGTATTGACAATATCTGTCAGGATATTGTCACATCTACACATTCAGCTCTGCTTTCTGTGCTGATCTTTATTCTTTTGGGAATTCCTGTAGAAAAAACAACAACCACTAAACAGGAAGGCTGAGGCTCCCCAGGGAATGGAGGAGCAGTGGCTCCTACTCCCTATGTGTGCAAGATCAACATCTCCTCGCTGCATTTCATGAGCTGAGGATATTTGGGAGGGCCTTAAAAAGTGCTGCTTTTTTTTGCTGCTAGGACTTGTAAAATTGAGGAGAAATATTGGGAGAGTGGATTTGAAAGGGCAGCACCTGTTGTCTTAAGAACACAGACAAGGGGTACAAGATGTCTAAGCCACTGTTTATGTAGATTGTCAGCTGCTTTGTCGTGGGGACTTCAGCAATTCCCTTAACCCATCCTATTCTTTCTTACTGGCTTTTTTCCTCCCTTCCACTTTGCCCTGCTCTCTAGACTCACTCTTTGTGCACGACTGGGCACCATAGGATGTGGTAGGGGCAGAATAATGCCAAGCAAAGCCAAAGCCTATTCTTTTCAGGTCTGTTTATACAGGGAGTGAGTAAGACATAGGCGCCACGGAGCACCCCATTGTAATGCACAATGCCTGCAGCGAGTCTTGGTGATGGAATCCAAAACACTGTCAGCTGCTAAACTACAGCTCTTTTGATGACTCTGCTTGTTGAGGATAATTAGACTGGTGCAGTACAGACACACACACACGGATGTCTCTATTCTTTTTGCAATTGCAGAGCACATGCTGTGAATCCACTACGAGCACCAGTTAAAACCTAGGGCAACGTTTTCAAGTGTGAGCAGGACTTGGGAGTCTAAGATTCATGTTCAAAGGTGACTTGAAAACACAAGTTCCATCAGGAGCCAGCAGGCTTAGCACTTGACATTTACAAGCACCAATTTTTTTCCTCTCTTTGCATTATATTTGAAACTTGTGCTCACGATCTTTCAAAGAGTGGAATTCCCCTCTGACTTTCTGACAGCCTGTTTATTCAGGAGGTCCCAAGGGTTGGCAGCACCCTTTGAGAGGCTCTTGCATAGCAAAGTGACAGCAGTAATCTAGGGGTAAACTTCCAGAGGGCTCTACAAGGAAATGATCCAGAATCCTGCAGAACCAGGCCGTCATGCTGCCACTGTCACCAAGTCCTCAAGGCGGGGAAATAAGCAGCTTCTTATACAAACAAGGCTCCATTCAAATGGTCCATGCTGGCTGGCTGAAATCAGGAGTTTCTCTAGTGAGTCTTTGTCTTGAGAATCTCATCTGTAAATTTAAACTGGCTTCTGACAGTAGTATCAGGTCTGTGGAGTGAGAGACTAAAAGGGACAGCGTAGGAAAAGATAACGCTGGTATCAGTAGCACTCAAAACTGATAGGTAGCTTGAAAGGGAGTTGCATACCAAGGATCACGTTATTAACTACTTGAGTTTTTGACACAGGAGGCACAAAGCAATTTTTCAGGCTCTGGCAGTGACATATTGGCTCTGACTGTGCTTTTTGAAGGTCCTTTCCTTCGCAGTATAGAGGGTAGGATCAGGAGCTTTGCTCCAAGACAAAAATAACTCAGAGAGAAGCATGAGCAAGTGTTTTCTTGTCACCATGTCATTTTAATACCAAAATGAATGAAGTACTCAGGGACCAGGAAACTTCCTGACATCTCTTAATAGTGTTTGCCAAAGTTTGCCCTGAAGAAAACATCTCAGAAATCCAGGGATTGCTGTCTTCTGACTAACTTGCCACTGAACAAGGAACTCATTGCATGTGGTGATGCTGCTTAGACATTTAAACATGTCAACAAAGAATGGTTTGTGAAGGCACTCTAGAGGTAGGATTTTTTTTCTCCTCTGAACATGTGCAACCATTCCTTCTGGGCAGCTAGCACTTCTGCAGCAAGCACTGCAGTGACTTGCTGACCTTGGCTTTGCTGTGAGCACTCTGTGCAGGGATGCTCTGTGCACAAGGATGCTCTGTCCTTAAAGTGCTTTCTTGATGTTTGTGGCAAAGACTTTTCCTTTGTCCGTATCAGACCTGAATATCTGCTTGCTCCACTTCTCCCAGCTATCAGATATGATTAATGGCAGTTATGTATACAGCATCCTGAATCACTGAGGTAATATGGAGAGCTCCCGCTGCCATTATCATTTTAGAGTGGGATCTTATCACAGGAATGACTTCTTCAGCCTCTGATAAGGTCTCTCCGTTTGAAAATTTTAGACAATGTCATGGAAATAGAGGTTTTCTTTAGACCTCATATCTAAAGCTTGTGATTAAGCTAATAGGCTGAAACTCTACAGATTTAGGTGCCAAGCACCGGCCCAACTACAGATCTGACAAATATATCTAAGCTTCTCTGTGCCTCAGTTTCCAGACTAGACAGTGGAAATAAAGAGCCCTCTATGACTTATCACTTTAGATCTTTTAAAAAAGGAACTAATTGATAGAGATCTTCCCCACAGCAGTGGAACCAATGGCACATCACAGTCTGCAGCAATCATCTCTTGGTCTCACAGCAGAAATCTGCAATGAAGCCAATGAAAAGAAAATCCATATGCAGAGCAGCCATGGGACTCAGTCCCAAATGTAGGCTCGCTCAAGTCTTTCTGCAGTGCACCTTCCTGGCAGCTGCTAACTCAATTGCAGTATCCATGTTCAGTTGCACAGTGCAGACCTGTTGGATCCCTTCCAGCACAGATGTACAAAATTGTTCAGAGGCCTCAGTGCTGAACCTAGGAATTGCAATACATGAACTAGACTGGTTAATTGCTCTGACTGTTGCTCAGGTTACAATGCCTTAAACCCCAGCATGGCCAAAGAGCTGCGTACCTCATCACTGCTGACAAAAGGTTAAGCAGGCACAAAGAAAGGAAAGGTCACAGTAGGGAAAGTAGGTCGTGTCCAAGTGATCTGCCAAGGAGTGCACCTCCAGCAAGTTCTTCCTCTTTCACTATCTGTAGACTGCAAACAGATCACAAACACTTCTTAGGGAGCTGCTACCTAAATTTGTGCCTTGGTCTGACGGCTGATATGCAATAGATGCATCTTGCTTACTTTCTTTATTGCACAGTCCAGTGGTTCAATTCAAGCCCAAACCTCACTGTCTTAAATGACGAGCACAGAAAGAGCATTAGAGGAAGCTTTTTGCCTAAGCCCCTGCAGCTACACCACCTGAATTTTCTATTCAGCAGCTGTAGATTTTCTCCAGTGCTGTTAACAAACTGGGAAATGCACTGTCAGTGTAGCTTTCTAAACTGTTGCTTCTAGAAACATTTCTGTTCATAGACTTCTTCACTTGGGATGGGGTTTCACTCACACACTGGGCCAACACGAGTCTATGTGAATCATGAAAACCCTTCTTAAGCTTGGGCTCAAGTGAGGCTTGGGGGATACCTATGTTTCGGGCTGTTCCTTCGTAGTAGAGTGCATTTCAGCCAAGAATATTTGCAGAAAACTATTACCTTGAAGGCAAAACTGTGAAGGAACAGAAACCACTTCAAAATCTAAAGACTATCTGCAGCACTTTTTTCCCCCATGCAGTTATTTTCCCCAATCCAATTCAAAGCCTAGAGGACTGAGAGACTCTGCAGCCTTTCTGTGCTGAAATACTGCTGTGTTGCTAAGTCTGTTACTAGGCAAAACATGTTTTAGCAGCCTAGAAAACATTTTCAAAACACAAGAAAAGATTTTGCTGTTTGTAAACTGGATCTGAGCTTCTTTTCTCTGAGAATAATGAAACTCTTCATACTCCAAAACTCTCACAGTTACTGAGAAACAAAATCGAAATCCAACTGGCTTGGTTCTATTCAGGAGCAGGGGAAATGTGCTACAGGTTTGTGAATTAAGTCCTCTTCAGAAAGGGATCCAGGGGTACTGCATGACAGCTGGCTGAACATGAGCCAGCAGTGTGCCCAGGTGGCCAAGAAGGCCAATGGCATCCTGGCCTGCATCAGGAATAGTGTGGCCAGCAGGAGCAGGGAAGTCATTGTTTCCCTGTACTCAGCACTGGTTAGGCCACACCTTGAGTCCTGTGTCCAGTTCTGGGCCCCTCAATTTAAGAAGGACATTGAGATACTTGAACAAGTCCAGAGAAGGGCAACGAGGCTGGGGAGGGGTTTGGAGCACAGCCCTGTAAGGAGAGGCTGAGGGAGCTGGGGTTGCTTAGCCTGGAGAAGAGGAGGCAACCAGCCTCCCAGGCAACCAGCACCAGAACAAGAGGACACAGTCTCAAGCTGCACCAGGGGAAGTTTAGGCTGGAGGTGAGGAGAAAGTTCTTCCCAGAGAGAGTTGTTAGCCATTGGAATGTGCTGCCCAGGGAGGTGGTGGAGTCCCCATCCCTGGAGGTGTTCAAGAGGGGACTGGACATGGCACTTGGTGCCGTGGTTTAGTTAGTCATGAGGTGTTGGGTGCCAGGTTGGACTCGATGATCTTTGAGGCCTTTTCCAACCTTATTGATTCTGTGATTCTGTGGTTCATGTCCATGAACACAGAGTGAAACCTAGCTGGTCTTTTGTGGGAGGGAGGAAAGAATAAATGTGTAGTATAGGAAAAGCAGTGAGGTTGATTCATGGTAAACTATACAATATTCCTGTGTATCCTATTTTTATGAGGGGGAAGTGTTTGCAATCATGTATAGTGTCAGCAGATTCACCCAGGAGCACAACATTACACACTGAACCAAGACTGTGGACCTGTCTGTAGAAGATGGTGCCCCTTTTTCAGGCTGAGATGATAGGAAGGAATATCAGGTCAGTTTTGGAAAGCTTTGCCACCTGTGCTGAGCCACAGCTCATCTCTTACACTTCTCACTGAGAGCATGGCAAAAAAACCCCAGCAGGATGACTGTAATTTAAGTGGTGTGTTTATGGGCAGTGTTTTACCCAGCTTGAGTAATGACAGGGGCCAGAGAATTATCTTCATTTTTCTAGGTCTGGATCTCTTTTGAACCAGTAGCTTGGAGCTGTGGGTTTGAATGCAGAATTGTATGCAGAAACTCAGGGAACATCTTTCAGTTTTGTAGGTTTATCTATTCATGCACATATGTGCAGCCAGCATTAAAAGAAAGCAAGCAGACATTTGGTTTTTTCATAGCAGAATTTTAACTTCCTGGTTTGGAGAATATTTTGGAGGAGCTTGAATTCTGACAAGAAACTTTTAAAAGCTGTGAACCCCTCACAGATTCTGGGGCCACACTGATTTCTGCACCATAGAGGCCACAGGATTCCAACTGCTTATCTCTGTGTTAGCTCCAATAGTTTAATTATGGGGCAAATATCTTCTTCCATAGAATCAATAAGGTTGGAAAAGACCTCAAAGATCATCAAGTCCAACCTGTCACCCAAGACCTCATGACTACTAAACCATGGCTTCAAGTTCCACGCCAATCCCCTCTTGAACACCTCCAGGGATGGGGACTCCACCACCTCCCTGGGCAGCACATTCCAATGGTAAATTACTGTTTCTGGGAAGAACTTTCTCCTCACCTCCAGCCTAAACTTCCCCAGTGCTGGTTGCCTGGGAGAAGAGACCAATCCCCAGCTGGCTACAACCTCCCTTCAGGTAGCTGTAGACAGCAATAAGGTCTCCCCTGAGCCTCCTCTTCTCCAGGCCCATCACTAATTTTGTATGGTAGGGAGATTTTTAAGTTGCTTGTACATACAGAGTGGTTGGAAGGGATCCCCTGTGGTTTCAATGGTGTTTAAACTACACTGTGCTCCCCTTCCATTTACTCTCAGGAAGACTATCAACACCTGTGTAGGGATTGCCACACAATAGCAAGAGGTGCTGGCAGTCAGATTAGACCTGTGTGTGCAACCACTGACTGCGCCTCATCTTCTTATGGATCTGCTATATTTCAGGGCACCTGGGAAATAATAGCTGTGTGAAATCTCTGTCTTCTCTATCTAGAGGAAACTTGTTCTTGTGTTTAGGGTCTTGAGACACTGGAGATCTGGTTAGACTTTTGTGTGACCCTGGGTAAAATGCTTGTCTCAGTGCTTGCATTGCAAAGAGGCAATCATAACATCACCTTTGCCTTCCTTCCTTGTTTAAATCAGATGCTACCTGAGATAGGGACAGCCTCCTCCTGTGTGACTAGACAGCATGTAACGTAATGGGCTAATTGCAAAGAGAAAAATATAATGTTTGTGTGCTGGCAAGACCCCCAACAAAGCACAACAGCTCTTCACACTAAAAGTCCAAAGTGATGACATCTTCCAGTGGTTTGAGCAAGTGGCATCCACAGGTGAAGACATCCAAAGGTGGTTTGTACATCACTGCATCACCACTGTCATTTAGAGTAGCTGAACTGGGGCAAAGAGGCAGACAGCCACAACAGAGCTGCTCTTCTGCTTGTGCCAGCAAAGATTTCAGTGGGGGAGTGGGGATGTTGCCATCAGTGGAGCCTGTTAACTTCAATACCTGCTCTCAGCTTATCTTAGCTCACAAAGGAAGGATATGTCCTTTGGTGGAGCTTTTATCCCTACTCCCCCATAAAGCATATGCAGGACGGACAGATAAAGGCTATTATAATAATGCCTTAGTTCGAACAAAGGATCCATGGGCAGTTTTGCATAAACCCTTATGACATTCTCTCCAGGTTTCAGCCTGGCTTATACCTTCTACTAACCATCCAGTAATACCTGGAAATCATATTTTGCCTTTTGATTATTCAAGCCCACATAGGGTAAAAGTGGCTTGCTCCAATTAATACAGAACCAGGAAAATAAAATGAACATGAGAATCCTCAGCTCTGAGCTCTACCTGCTGTAATGAACTCTAAGCATGGAGAAGTATTATCAAATAATTAACTGTTCCAGTTTTGAAGAGACAAAAGCTGACCTGGCCACTGGTAGGGGCGTGAGGTACATGAAGTTACTCGAGCTGAATTAGAAGCTGAAAGTTAGGCAATGTGAGTACAGGTTGGACTTGATGATCTTTGAGGTCTTTTCCAACCTTGTTGATTCTATGATTCTACTTCCCAAGATGTCAGTACTGTCTTGATACTGTATCTGAAAACAGCACTCTTGTGATCTCAGGTAGCTCCTGTGTCTCTTTACCCTGGCTTCAGCAGTCCTCCCTGTCAGTCCCCCTGGCTCTAACAAGAAGCCAGGAGGCCACTGAAGGCATTTTGTGACGTGCCTGACAGACTAGTCTGACAACTTGGGAGCTTTGTTTTGCATAAACCATCCAAACAGATGGCCACCACTTCTAAGTATCAGCCTGGCTTGTATTTGTATGCAGCATCTACAGGCACATAGCTGCAGTCCCCTGTTTTGCTGAACTCTCTGCTTCTATATCTATGGCTTTGGGATAGAAAACAGGGCTGTGGGTTCTGAGAGGAGGCTCAAAGGGGCTTTACTGTAAGGCTAGTTCTCAATACCAGCTTTGGGAAGCAAAGGTGTTTTCACATCCCTGGCAACTTGGTCATCTCTTTCATTCACACTTGCAAAGTAATATGCTGCCAGTTGAAGAGCAGCTCTGTGAAGCAGTGACCTTTGGGCAATGTCCTTTTGCCATGCAGTCCTATCTGCCATGCAGTCCTATCTGCCATGCTTCTGAACCTGCAGGCCATTCCATGCTGTACCCTTGGTGGCAGTACTTAGTTGCTCTGTTTTACTTCTGCTTTACTTATCTGTGCTTTAACAATTAATTATTTGCAGTATTTCCAGCAGTTTGGAATAGGGGCACTAATTGCTATTTCAGATCAGGGAAGTGGCCTCCTTCCAGCAGACAGCAGAGTTAGTGATATTGCAGTGTCTTGAATTTAATATCAAGTCAACTTGCATAGACTCAGAATGGTTTGGGTTGGAAGGAACCTTGAAGGTCATCTAGTTCCAACCCCCCCCTGCTACCATGGGCAGGGACACTTTCCACTAGACCAGATGGCTCATGGCCTCATCCAACCTGCCCTTGAATACCTCCAGGGAAGGGGCATCCATGACCTCCCTGAGCAACCTGTTCCAGTGTCTCACCCCCCTCACTGTAAAGAATTTTACCTCAAATTATATTTACAATAAGTACTCTGTGCAGCTGGGGATATTTTACCCCTTTCTCTGCCTTGTTCTCTGGGTTTAACTTTCCCTATCTCGTATGCTGAAGCTTTGGGTCTATTTTTTGTCAAATATTATAGTTTTCTTGGGCAAGTCTTTGAACCATAGACAGCTCCTCAGCTAGCAGTTAGGTAAGACCAGGGCTGTCAGCCTTGATGGCACTGTTGTAACTAGTTTCATTCAGAGATCCAAGCTGTTTTTATCTCTAGCTCCACTGAAAGATGCACATCTGGGTTTTGAAGCGAGCAGAGCATGAAGTCACCAGTCCCCTACTATCTACATTTGCATTCACTGTACATAACTGCTGTATGTTGCTTTCAATAGATATCTACAGATCACTGGCAGACAAAGCACAAGCAGGACAATGGAAAACATACATCAGATTCTCTGTGTGTGCTAGGGCAATCTCATGAATCCACAGATAACATATGTCCTCATGCATATTTATTTCAAAAAATGCCCAAAGACAGGCTGCAAAACCTCTGCTTTCTGACTAGCATCAACAATAAAAGGAAAACTTAAGCAGATCAAGGAATCATCCAAATCCCCACTGGGTTCATTTGCACCCTGAAGTGCAAAGTCCCACTTCAGGAGTCACTACGTTTAAACCTGGGGAGTCATTATTAAGTTAGCATTAGGTTGCTGCCTAATTAATTTTAAGCATAAGCACATGCAGGGAGATTACACCAGGGCATTGCTAAATTGGGTAAGAAAAACCTACCACTTTGGACTAGGGCAATCTTCTTCTATTGCTCCCTTCCCCTTTTTTGTTGGCTTGTACACGGATTAAAGGAAATTTCCCGGGTGACCGAGTGAGCCAAAGCAGTTGTGCCAAGGGCTCCTCATTTTCAAAGTGCAGGAGCGATGGGCTCTGATTGCAACTGCCGAGGCAAAAATTGCCTCCCCGGCCATCCCAAACTTTCCAGGGTTGCCTGCGCCGTGCAGTGCAATCTGGCTACTCCGGGCAGCGCCCAGGCCCTTCAGCACCCTGCGGGACGGGACAGGGGGGGGACGCGCCCCGGGACAGTACCTTCCACCCCCCTAACGCCACCACCTCACCATTTCCCTCGCCCCCCGGAGCCGGGCCAGCGCTCTTGCTTGGCTGCGGCGGCCGCCGGGAGAGGGGACCCGGCGCATCCTTCGGCCCGTACAGCATCCCCGGGCCGCTCCGGCAGCGCATCCCCGGGCCGCTGCCGGCGGCACAATCCCGGCCGCGCCGAGCCGCTCCCGGCAGCGCATCCGTCCACTACCCGGGCCGCTCCCGGCAGCGCATCCCGTGGCTGCCCTGCATCCCCGGTGGCCGGAGCTCCCTCCCGCGGTCTCGGCGCGGCGCCGGCCGCCGGTGGCGGTCTGGAGCAGCGAAGCAGAAAGGCGCCCGTCGCTTCTCGCCGCCGTAAAACGAAAGGGGGAAGAGCCGCGGGGGGAAGGGGGCCGTGCGGCGACTTACGCCCGAGCTTTGGGGAAGCCCATTGACAGCAGGATCTCCAGCGACGAGCCATGTTTGATGGTCCCCGCGCGGTGCTGCCGGTTCCGCCGGGGGATGACTTTGCTGTACAGCTCCTCTTTGGCAGCCATGGCGTGCGGTGCGGGCTGCCCGCGCTGGGCCATCACGCAGCCATCGCCGCCCGCGCAGGGCCATGCACACCCGCAGCGCCCAGCGCCCCGCCGGGGGCCGCGGCCGGGCCCTGCCTCCCTCCCCGCTCCGCGCCCAGCCCAGCCCAGCCGCTCGGCCCCCGCCGCCACACGTGCGCGCCCCACGCAGCCCCACGCCGGCACCGGAGCGCCGAGGAGCAGCCGCCCGCCCCCGTGCTTAGAGCCGCCTCCGGGCGGGCGGGGGCAGCCCTGGCCCCGCTCCGGCCCCCCGAGGGGTTGCGGCGCTCACCCGCTGCCGGCCGCTACTCTGGAGATGAGCCGCAGCAGGGGGAGAAGGAGGCGCGGAGTGAAGCGAGGGACGGGGGCCGCACGGAACGAGGGATGGGGATGTGCGGAGTGAGGCACGGGGGATGCGCGGGGCAGCGCCGCTGCTGGAGCGGATGGGAGAAGCGAAGGCGTGCTTTAGGAAGCTAATACTACTGCACAGACGAACGTTTGTTGTAATTTATTTTTCTTGTCTTTTGGAGGAAAAGCTCAGTGCAATATGGACCAAACTGCACAGGGCAGAGAGCAGAAGGCAGGCAGGGTGCTCTGCATGACAGTGCTTGAGAGGCTCTCTCCATCACTCGGCATTGCTTTGGTTTGGTAGCACTAGTGGTTAATCCAGATGTAGTCGGATGCTCCCAAAATTTCCCCTTGGTTCGCGTGTTTCTGCATCCTTCTCAGCCCTCTCCAGGCTGTCACTTGAAGTTCGGGCCTCGGAGCGTGTCAGCTCCAGGGCAGTCCCTGCCCCTCCCGGTGTCAGGTCTGCTCCCACGCAAAAGCTGCATGTTCCTACGGGCAGGGTGAGACAAACATCGCTATTTTCTTCCCTGTTGTATTTCAGTTCAGACTTCGCTTTGGTATCTTTGGGGTTGTAAACCAAGGGGTTTATTTGTGACAACGGGGCTCCTTCTTCCCTCTTTTATTTTTTTTTTTCCTTGAGGTCCTCCTCTTCCCTCCTTTACCATGCACCCCACAGCCTCTCTGCTTTCCCCTCATTGTTAAGGACAAGATATCAATACTGATCTTCCCAGAGCAGGCTCAGCTCAAGGGTTATAGAGAGCAGTATGAAGTTACAACCCTGTAAACAAACAAAACCCACTAAGAAATATTTTTTTTTAAGGTACAGCAGTTTACATTGGGGAAGGAAAGCAATGCTGGCAGAGACAAATCTGTCACTACAGTTATTAGCGTTAGAGAAAACAAACAGCCCATTTCCATTTTGTTGTCTCAATGAAGCCAGAGAAGGGGAAAGCTCCCAACTATCTACTCCTTCCCCTCCCATGCCAGTTTATTTTCTGCTGCTTTAGCCAGAGGCATGAAGAGAAAGGAGCACATGCTGCAGCCAGCGCTCCCATGCCACACTGGGGGCTGTGTTCCCACCAGGACAACAGGCCAGCAAGTCATCCTCACACTGCCTGAACTAACAAGCACCATGAAAATTCAAGCTCCAGAAGGACATTGCACAAAGCACTGCTTGTTCATTTCTTGAAGTCACTTTCAAGCCCTTTGATGTTGCGGAGGCCCTGAGTCTTTCGTTTACCCCCACTATTAATTGGCAAGTCCTTCGTTAGAGTCTGTGTGTGAATCCAAGAAGCGTTTAATCACGGATTTCAGCCATGGCAGACATTTTGCAGCTGTGAAATCGGGATCAGGCACCTAATCTATTCTCTTTTAATGGAGGAGGAGAGTTTAGGATCGTTGTTAACAATATTTGTGCTGAAACATACATTGTCAGAGCCCCCAGAAGTGTTGATCACTGATGAACTCCTGTTTATCACTGATGAACTCACGTCCAGCCATGCTAGGGGCACCACAAAGGCACAGCTAGTTGTGGACCTGTGAAAGCACAAGATGGAAATACCAAGGTAACACTGACCCCCACCTCCCTAACAAGCACTTGCAGACAATTCCCAGGAGAATGTGATCAATGTAGAGGGATTTGCAGCCAGCAGAAACCCATGAGGGGTGTTGTGTTTTGACTTCACTCGCTATGCTTCACTCATGCATGGATTTTTGCTCCAGCTGGATTACTCAATCAGGAAATAACCACAGAAATGTAGTTTGCTATGGAAGTAGCTTCCAGGGGCTTTGCCCAGATGAGAATCTCTTTCCTTGAGCTGTGACAGGTTCATAGCATCCATATAAAAAATAATCAAATATCCACATTATAGAAGTTATAATACTGAAGTTTTGATGGTTGGATGAACTGCTGTAGCTAACTCCACTGGAAACATCAGAGGTGTTAGAGCAAGCAAGAAGGAACACAACTGGGATGTTACGTATCATTTGTAGTCCATCAATGGGGCTGGCTGCACACTGGCTTGAAAAAGCATCTCAAGGCAGCAGCAGCACTTCAAGGTCCACTGCTAAGAGAAGTGCCTCATGTCCTTGGAACTTTGGGGAGTGCCTCTGCATCTGATCTGGCTGTGCTTTATTACTTGGAAACCCTTTCACTGGGAAGCAGTCCCTGTATTTTCCCCCAGCATTTAAATATGTGCCTTGAAATAATGCTTCCTCCCACTTTCCCCTTTTTTTTCTCCCAGCTAAAAATGGGAGCTGTCAGAGTGATCACATGAGGAAAAGGAGAGAAAATAAAAGTAGAAAGAAAATTTGTTAAACACACAGAAAATGGTGTTTGAGTCCCCAGATTAGCAATAATTGGGGGGAGGAAGGAAATATATGAAATGATTGTGCCTGAATGAAATCTGTGCCATGCAGTTGATTTAAAAATGCTGAGAGAGATTCACCTAAAATCTTCCTGATATTTTTTGCTGCTTCTCCCCACCCCCCTCCCCCTTGCTGTCATCCTAGACATTTCTGTGTGCTTAAATAACTACTGCTACCCTTTCTCCTGACTCCAGAGCAACAACTTCCAGGTGCCCAAAGCCAGGCAAGTGTGTGAGTTCCTGTAGCAAGAGGCTTGCCTCTGCTCTTGGTGCTCCTCTAACTTTTTTCCTGAGTGAAACTCCAATGTGATCTCTTTTACCTACAGGAAAATGCATCCTTAGGGGGGTTATTTATATCATTTCCTTCAATGCAACACAGAAATAATAGGGGGGGGGGGGGGGGGGGGGGGGGGGGGGGGGGGGGGGAGGGGAGTGATGTATTTAAAACTGCCCCACTAGACAGTGAGTGGGAGTGTTGCTGTATACTTCAATAGGAAGAGGTCAGGCTCCTGAGGAATTGGAGCCAAATTTAGCCATCTTCCCAGCCTGATACAACCTCCTCTCATTTGCATGCAAAGGGTTGAGTCTAACAATGGCAGCACTCTGAAATATACCAGCACAACAGCAGGAAACAGAACAAGGAGTTTGCTTTCCTCCTTCCTCACCTCCCTGCCTTAAAAAAGGGGTCAGATGCTTTCAGAAAGTCCTTGTTCAAGGCTCTGCTTTTGAATTATGACCAATTGAAATGCATTATTGCCCCCAGAACGGGGGAAGGAGGGACAGGGAAAGGGAAAGGAACAGGATGTGGAGGTCTTCCTGGGCCAGCACCTCTTTTGTAGGAGCAGCAAGGCAAAGACTTGTCCCTTCTTCCTCCTTCCCCCAGCGAAGAGAAAATCTGCCCTAGGGCAAAGCCTGAGCAAATGCTGAGCAGTGAAGGACACAGCAAGATTGCAGTTTCCTAGACTTGGAGCCTGGTCTTGCAATGATTCCCACACTTCAACCTTTTTACACACACAGTTATTCCGCAGGGCAACTTCAGGCCCATCAGCAGATGGGAGGAAGGCTTCTCCCTCACCTTGCTTTGGCAAGTCCATCCTTCAGTTATTTGCCTGCACATTGAAGTGTGCACACAAACCTTTGGGACAGAGCATCAGAATGTGCAAAATAATTAAAAGTGGAATTGAGTCCCTCCTCAGCACTTTCCCTCCTCTTCTTCTTGTTTCTTCTTATTGTTTTGTCTCCTGAGTTCCCCAACAGCAAGAAAAGATGATTTATCACCGAGAAAAACGAACAGCTGCCTCACACTTGATTCAGAACAGCATGCAAATTGAGTACAAAAAAAAGTAATATTAATCAGAGTTTTTACAGAGCTAAGACCAAAGAATCTTCAGCAGACTTCAGCCCTTTTCCTCTGCTGTTGATCATTGCTCTGTGGGCAGTGTTTTGTGACTGCTTGGGTTTCTGTGTTTTAACACCCATCTGAGCATGTTTGGAAGAACTGCTGAGCCTTGGTGAAAGTGGAAGGACAACATTCCTGTGAGCAGCTTAATCTTAAAGCCTAAAACACCTTTGTCCAGCTATTTTACCTGTCTGGGCTTTGATAATTGAGCTGGAATGAGCATTTCTCTGTGGTTCTGTTCCACAGGGATAGTTTCCTTCCTTTGCTAAGCATCCATCTGCATAGGTACTTACATGAGCCTCCTCTTCTCTCATCACTGCAATATTTGAGTCCCTCCAGAGCATTTAAAAATAGAAAGAGCATCTGGTTTATAGGAGAACAGGGTTCTGTACTTTATGCAGAAGGCTGTGAAAGGACTTTCTCACCTTTCACTGTATCTACCTCACCTCAAACTTCTGTCATGAGATTTGGGCTCTGGGAGGATTCATGAGGGCTGCAGAGCACCCCCTAAGGACCAGAGAATTTTTAGCCATCTTCAGCTTTTATTGCCTTGAGGCTGTAACTCCACACTCTGCTGCAAACCTGGAGGTGTGGGGGTGGATTTGGGCCCAGGGTTGGTCACAGCACTTTTGGCTTCATTAGAGAGCAGCTGTGGCTTGGAGGATCCAAGCTGGTCACAGGCACAGGAGAATTTGCTTTTCTAGCTTGGATTTCCTTCCAATTTGGAGTGTATTCTCCTCCTTACAGACAAAATTTCATCATAATCTCTTTCTTTGTGCATAGAGCTGTGGAGTCAAGCAGGACCATCAGGTATGTCAAGAGGCAAAGTGTCCTTCAGGTATTTCACTTTGAGAGCAGAGGGCAGGAGATGACGTCTGGTGCAGCTTGATTAACTTCCAAGCCCAGATTTCAATGTAAAAGAAAAATAAAATAACAGATGTATTTTTAAATGCTTTGAGCATTGAGGGAGGATTCTGTGTGAGGGAGGAGTCCTGACTTTCTTGCTGGATGTGCCTAGGAAATGATTTACTGTGCCAACTCTTCTCCTCTGGAGCCCAGTTCTCTCAGTTCAGTGGCCCCACGGAGGGAGGATACTCAGGGTACATAAGAGCAGAATTTGCCTCCTGGGAGGGGTTGGTAGCTTCATTTGGCAGACTCAGCAAAATGACCTTTGAGGGGTCATTGAAACATGAACAAGCCACAGGAGAAGGAGCAGTGCAAAGATGGAGTTCACCTTCTCTTAACCTGTGCAGCACTGCATCCTTTCACATCTTCAGCAAATAGCTGCACGTTTTGAGTTTCTCCTTACAGAGCTGCTTGCTGCAGCAGTGCAGCTGGCCAGAGGGAAGTGAGTTCAGTGTGCTGTGGAAAATGCTTGCAGCCCCTCTTCAGTCACATAGGTGGGACTTGCAAAGGGAACTGAAGCCACCAGTGAGTGGTGGTGAATTCACAGCACTTCACTGGCATGAAATCCACCAATTCGGGGCTTGAGATGCATGGTTAACTAGTTTCTGCCACAGTCTGCTCACTGTAATCCTGGTCCCTGTGAGAGGAAGAACAGTTGAGCAAACAAGATGAATAGACTCCCAACTTCTAGCCCATGTGCAAGAAACATCTTGAGCATTGGCTATCTTATCTGTTGGATTTCATGTCTGTTTCTGCTATGCTTGTATGAATCTCCTGTATCGTGATGATTATTTATTCGCCTGGGAAGGAGCCAAGAAATAACAAGATACAATAGAAAGCTGCTGGGATTTCCCCAACTCCCACACACAGTAAATATGCTGAGCTGCAGGAGCTTGTACAAAGTCTGCAGCATTTCTGCAGAGGCCTTCCTTTCTTTTTTGACTTTTGCTTTTGTTGTAATTGTTCTTGTTTGTTGCTGGGATTTGTTTGGCTGCATTCCTGTCCTCGTGAATGGGACCACTGTCAGATTACGTGAAGAAAACCACATTTGTTTGACATAAGGCTGAAAAAAAAAGGAAAGGGAAGGAGGTGTTTATGGCCACTTGAAATCTTCCTGATTATTTTGTAGAACTGTTTGAAAAGATCTGAAGATTGGTGATTTGCTTTTGTCTCCAAGAGAGGCAATAAGAAGCTAAAAGCAGTGGAGTGATGCTGAGGACTGGTTTGATTCCTTTTCTCATTTTTCTTTCTCTCTTTTTAACTTTCATTGAGTCATAGCATTGTTTTGGTTGGAAAAGACCTCTAAGATCATCAAGTCCTAAGATCATGGTGGCCATTAAACCATGTCCCAAAGTGGCTTGTCCACACAAATTGGATCCTCTGTTTGGAGTTTTTTAGAGGGCTGGAACACCTCTCCTATGAGGACAGACTGAGGGAGTTCGGACTATTCAGTCTGGAGAAGAGAAGGTTCCCAGGAGACCTAGTTGTGGCCTTCCAGAATCTGAAGGGGGCTACAAGAAAGCTGGGGAGGGAGTTTTAAGGGTGTCAGGGAGTGATAGGACTGGGGGGAATGGAGCAGAAATGGGAGTACATTCAGACTGGATGTTAGGAAGAAGTTCTTCCCCATGAGGGTGGTGAGAGCCTGGCACAGGCTGCCCAGGGAGGTGGTGGAAGCCTCATGCCTGGAGGTGTTTGCAGCCAGGCTGGATGTGGCTGTGAGCAACCTGCTGTAGTGTGAGGCATCCCTGCCCATGACAGGAGGGTTGGAACTGGATGATCCTTGAGGTCCCTTCCAGCGTTAACAATTCCATGATTCTATGGTATGAGCAACAGCTTTTGGGTGGAGAAGAGAGTGAAAGTGCTTACAAGCAAAAGTGAAAGTGATTAATCATGTTTCACGAAGTTCATTGAAACAGAAATAATAGAAGTGCAGTAAAGCAGGAGTGGCATTGATAAGCAAAATTAGGGGGAAAAAATACTTCTAATGTAGTCATCAAACCTGCTTAGGAGCATAAAGGGCAATGAGGCTGCAGAGAGGCATCGAGCACAAGCCCTGCAAGGAGAGGCTGAGGGAACTGGGATAGTTTAGCCTGGAGAAGAGGAGGCTCAGGGGAGACCTTATTGCCAGCTACCTGAAGGGAGGTTGTAGCCAGGTGGGGGTTGGTCTCTTCTCCCAGGCAAGCAGCACCAGAATAAGAGGACACAGCCTCAAGCTGTGCCAGGGGAGGTTTAGGCTGGAGGTGAGGAGAAAGTTCTTCCCAGAAAGAGCTGTTAGCCATTGGGATGTGCTGCCCAGGGAGGTGGTGGAGTCCCCATCCCTGGAGGTGTTCAAAAAGGGATTGGATGTGGCACTTGAAGCCATGGTTTAATAGTCATGAGGTGTTGGGTGACAGGTTGGGACTTGATGATCTCTGAGGTCTTTTCCAACCTTATTGATTCTATGATTCTACGATAAAAGACCCATTTTGGTTTATTTCGGTTTTTTTTCCTGTTTATGCTAATAATTTAAGCTGGAAACCAGCACTTGAATAATGCAGATCTTTTAATGAGAGGGGAGGATTACTTTCCATGTAGGTGTATGGCCGTTACAGATACATTTCTGGAGCTGGAGAGGAGCTTCAAGCTGCAATTTCAATATGAATGAACATCATCCAACATCCTGCTTCAGCTGCGAGCACTTGCAATTTATTTCCTATTTAGATCTTCATTAGAGGAAGGGCTAAAAGCTAGAGGCTGTTCTCTGCAAATTAAATTCTCCCCCTCTCCCCCCCCCCCCCCCCCCCCCCCATGTGGCTCCACGTGGAACTCTTTGCAGTCATTTACTTGAAACGCTGCAATCAGAGCATAAATTTCCATGGTGCTTTGATTTCAGCTGTCTTCATCTGACTGAACGATGCAGCAAATTAAATATGCTTAGTCAAAACTCTAATCTCTGCTAATAACACTTAGCATAAACCTTGCTCTTGTCATCCACCACAAAAAAAAAAAAGGAGGAGTAATTAAGATTTACTGGGTAAGGCTGGCTGCAGCCCTAGAAGCCTACACACATGTTTAACTTCACCACCCAGCACAGCCTCGTTGGACTCCCAGTGATAAAATTAAGTCCATGCATCAATGTCTGCTGGACTGGGGGCCAAGGTAAGACTCGGTGCCCTACTCAACACATCACATAAAAAGGAATGTGGTGCTTTGTCAGTGCTTTGTAGCTTTGCTTGTTCTCCCCTGCTCGTATGAAGTAGCTTGCAGTTGTGTGATCCTACTTGTGTTTCTTGTTAGGCTTTTGAGGGATAAACAAAACAAGGCAAGCAAACAAGGAAAGAAAAGAGTTCCTGTTTGCAAATCATTGCCCATCTGTTTCTCATTCCATTTGACTCCAGGGAACATTTCCACACTGTATACACCTCATTTTAAAGAACACAGAGTCTGGATGAAGGCTTTGAGCTTCCTACTTCTAATGTGGACTCCTATTTCACTTGAATCTGTGTAGATGGCCCTTAGCCTTGTAGGAATCCTTGGTGTTATGCTGAGTTAGAAGTAACCCCAGAGTAATTCAGGACATAGTTTAGACTAGACTAGACCAGACCAGGTTGGAAGAGACCTTCAAGATCATCGCATCCAACCCATCATCCAACACCATCTAATCAACTAAACCATGGCACCAAGCACCTCATCAAGTCTCCTCCTAAACACTTCCAGTGATGGTGACTCTACCACTTCCCTGGGCAGCACATTCCAATTGGCAATCGCTCTCTCTGTGAAGAACTTCTTCCTAACATCCAACCTAAACCTCCCCTGGTGCAGCTTGAGACTGTGTCCTCTTGTTCTGCTGCTGGGTGCCTGGGAGAAGAGACAAGCCCCCAGCTGGGTACAACCTCCCTTCAGGTAGTTGTAGGGAGCAAGAAGGTCTGCCCTGAGCCTCTTCTTCTCGAGGCTAAGCAACCCCATCTGCCTCAGCCTCTCCTCATAGGGCTTGTGCTCCAAACCCCCTAGTTTAGTGGCCATAGTGGTGTTAGGTTGGTAGTTGGACTTCATGGTCTTAGAGGTCTTTTCCCACTGAAACAATTCTGTGATTCTATGAATGACAACCATGCTGTGTGCTGCTGACTAACGGAGGGGACAGTCCCTGGTGCAGGGGCCGATACTGCACACCCAGTGATGCACAGACCTGCTCAGAAATGGGAAAGGGTAGGAAATGGAAGTGTTATTGCCTGGTGGTCTCTGTGGCCAGTTCAGGAGCCAGGGGTGGGAGAGAGCTGAGGGGCCACTGAGAAACATGAACCAGAGCCACTGATGCTGCTGCTCAGGTGTGTTCAGCCCAAGCAAACTGATCAGCTACTTCAGAGAAAACATAGTAATGAAGCATCAGAGACTTTCATCATCTGAGAAAGGGTCTTTGGAGAACTTCTAGGGGTCCTAAAGTACAGCTGTCCTTTGGGTGTTCTGGAAATGCAAAGGGATCCTGCAGGAATCCTCTTTACAACCTAAAAATCATTTTTGAAACAGGGTGTGCTTGACACAGGGACTTGGAATCCTTCTGTAGCATCATTAAGATGGAGAATTGTTGTGGCTGTGTTCAAAGTACAGTCTGAAAGCTCATTATCTCCATTAAACCTGGTAGGATTTCCTGTATTGACCTCTGAAATACTGGATACAGAGTCCAGTGTGGCTGGATTCAGATTCCTGCTCTAGGGTCTAGTGACATTGTCTTTTTAGAGGCATCTGTCAGAGAGTACCTATTGAAACAGTTTGCTTTAGACAAGAAAAACTTTGGATAATTGCAGAAGTACCTTCCTGCAGTCCAGCTGAACTTAACCTTGGGTTTAAATGGCAACACTTGTTTAAGTAGTTGGAAACTGTGGCTACCACACATCCTGTACTCAGCTGCAGCTTGCAGTGTTGTTCAGGAAAATGGCCCCCTTCGAGACATGTAAAGTAAATTAGATTGTTCATGGCTCCAGGCATAAGCACAAGGGGAGGGAGGAAAGGCTCTACCATGCAATGACCTATCTCTTCTATGCCCTTGTCCCCAGTGTGTGAGCACAGAGCTTTAAGCCCAGCCTGAAAGCCTGTTGCTCTTTCCCATGCAGCAGGTTGGATTTTGGTGCTGCACTTCCCTCTTGTGTTTGCTGATAATACTGAATTTCCTCTCTGCCTGCTTGCAAGGCATGCAGAGAGCCTCAGGGGTGTCCTCTCAACTCCTGCAGAACGGTGAGCTGTTTACCCTTGCTTGATTGTCACCTTCCTTAAGAGCTGCTGGAATAATTCCCTATGCCCTTTTGGACAGGTTCCTGAGGTGAGAGCCCTGGCTTTGTGCACTGACTGTAGCATGAGATGGTCCTGGCCAGCTTGTTTAGCACATGGCTGAGGTCACAAGCAGATGAGCTGTCCCTGGGACAGTGCTGTTTTGACTTGTTTATGAAAGAAAAGGCCCTGTAAGGGAGCAGAGATTTCTTTCCTGTCCTTTCATATTCCAGTCCACAGAGTTTAACAATGCCTGTAAGCAGTGGCAAAGTCAAGGCCTGGTCCTAGAGCTCTTAAATCTGAAGTAAGGTTGTATAATCTTTTTAAGGCAAGAGTTGAAGCAATGAGATTTGCTATCACCAGTTGTGCTCCTGCACATTTGTCTACTTTTTGCTGTAAAGAAAAAACTGTGTGGTCAGTGAAAACCCCAGAACTGAAGTGACTCCAGTGCATTTCTCACCAGCATGAATAAGGAGGTTGGAGCTGCTTAATTACAGGGTGACTGAAAGTGGTCTTTTTTCCCTAGCTTTGCTGTTCCCAAGCTGTTTGCTGGAGGTTGAAGTCTTTGACACACTCACAGAGATATTTCAAAGCAGGGAGCTACCGTGGTCATGGAGGTGTTGGGTAGGAGGTTGGACTTGATGATCCTAGCAGGTCTTTTCCAACCTTTATGATTCTAGGATGTATGGAAGTTCTGCTTTATTTCTGAAAGATTTCACTGCATTCTCCACAATATTTGGCTCCCCAACAAATCCAAACACAGAGTTTCACAGCAGATGGGGCTCACAAGATCAGGCATCCTTACAGGATATACAGACAGATGTCTGTCTTCCTCCCTCAGCTCTGGATTTGACACCATAAGGAAGGCAGACATATGAGCTGGGATCAGCTTCCCTTACTTAACTGTGCTGAAAGGAACTTTTAACACTGAATATTGTATAGAAATATTTTCCAGCCATGTCTTCAATAGATTGGGAGTTGCTCCACTGAAATTTATCTGTCTCTGTGGTGAGATGCAGTTACTTGTGAGGCAAAAGTTTCCCAAGGGCATTTAAGTATGGACTTTCTCTCTGTTCTTCCCATACAAAGTAGGTTTGCTTGATGCTATTTAGCAGGCACCATGCTGCTCTCAGCTATTGATTTGGAGCAGGGCCGAAAAGGAAGTTTCCAGCAGGTCAGGTAAAGAGAGATGAGAGCACTTGATTTTAATGCAGGCCTCAAATGACTTGTTTCCATTTATCCTCCTCCTTGAAAGCCTGGCAATTATTTATTACAAACCAAGGAGGTTGGGGGGCAAAGAATGAAATGAATGGAGGTACAGTATCTGCAGGCCAAGAGTGTGATTGAAGATGAGGTTTTGAGCCATGACATGAGACCTTTAATGGGACTGCATTAGGATATTTAGCTCGAATGGGATCCTGAGCCACAGGCTGCCTCTCAGAGTACTGCAAGGTGCTTTGGTAGTGGTGGAGAAAAGGGTGGTGGCTTGTTAGCGATGAATTGCCGTCCTTGGAGGTACAGGAGAGCTTTCAGGGTGGAAATCAGAAACCCAGGCCAGCCTGAGCCACGGGCAAGGCAAACTAAATTAACTGGCTACATTCATATGTGCTCTGATTCAGTCTGGGAGTCAGCATTCAGCCTGCTCATTAGTCTGACGGAGACTGGACTGAAGATTTTATACTGCCTGCCTTAAACTTATCCCTGTCAAAACAGCAGCATGATTCTGACCAGGAGCAGCTGCCTTTTGGTAGTGAGGCATACAGGATGACAATGAGCTGACTTGTTCCATTTGGGTGCTGAATCTGGATTCTCTTTGTGTGAGAAGTCTGCTGGAAGTCTGTTCTTCTTCTGTGTGAGAAGTTGCCAGAAGTCTGTTGGAAGCGAGGAGGCGCTGCAGGAGGGGCAAGAAGGCAGGAAACAGGTTGAAGGATGCAAAAAGTTAACTTCTGTGCCAAGTTCTGCAGAGGGGTCCAGTTTAACAAGACATGGGGAAGCAGGCACACAGCAGAGACCAGTGCTGTGCTATGGAAAGAGCTACAGGGACACAGCAACTCTTTGGGTGAATCAGCTCTTCCTGGCTTCAGAGGTTGGAAGTTCACAGTAATTCAATTGTTGTTTTTTTCTTTGTGGAGCTTCCCCAAGTCTTATTAAAGTTCCTGTAACGTGGTCTTACTAAAGCATAAAGAAGAGGAGAAGCCTTTTGAGGTGGGAAAATTTCATTAATCAGCTGGTAATTCTGGGTGTGGGTTGATGGTCCTTCCATTGGGGAGGAGACTGTGGTGTTTAGAAAGCTCATTTGAAGTCTGTGGTTATAGCAAATGCTGATACTGTTCTGGTAGGCACAGATGAGGGTCTAATGGCCACTCCACTTGTTGCAGAAATTGCTAGGAGTAGAGATGTGGGCTGAGTGTGCCTGTAAATGCCTTGGGTTTTCGGTGCTGAACGGGCTGCTGGGCTGAGTTTGGGATTACAGTGTAATTAGTGTGGTGGGTTTGGGGATTTCAGCCTGCAAAACCTACCTGATACCTGAATTTCATCCTCCAAGAGTTTTCCAGGTAGGTTTGGGAAGTTTCTAGATGGCCCATGAGAGATAGAATCATAGAATCAATAAGGCTGGAAAAGACCTCAAAGATCATCAAGTCCAACCTGTCACCCAACACCTCCTGACTACCAAACCATGGCACGAAGTGCCACATCCAATCCCCTCTTGAGCACCTGCAGTGGAAGCTTCTCTGTAGTTTCTACTCATGTCTAATGGGCTTTGGATCAGGATTCTGTGCTCTGTCCTGGGGTCATCAAGTCAGTGTCTGGTTTGTCAGCATTGCTGTGTGTAAATCCCTGCATCCTAGAAGCATAAAACCAGAAGGCTGCTTACTTGGGCAGTTTGTGAGTGCAGTACTAGAGAATACATGTAATTAGTTCCTGTGCCACACCTGAAATCACTCAGACTGGAATATGTTCATCCTGTGAAAGGCAAATACTGGACATAGTTGTGATGCTGAAGGGGGAGAGATGCAGTTTTCAGAACAACTGCTTCTGAAGGAAGTGTCCTGATCCCCCCAGCAGGCTCATCAGTTTGAAGCTAGTGTAATTCCATGGGGAGTGAAGAGATTTACTCTGTACACTCTGCCTCCAAGTTCAGAGCCCAGCCTAAAACACCTCCTGACACCAGCACTGCCTAGACAAAAGGCTCTGGTGTGACCAAAGTAGAAGGGCCTTAAAATGAAGGCAGAGGTCCAAGGTCAGCAAGTAGATTGACACAGTAAGTTTGTAAAATGTTTGTGCAGGAGGAGAATTATTGGCAAGGGAAGAGTTAAGTTCCTTTCCTCTTTCAACTTAGAATCATAGAATTGATCATAGAATTGGTTTGGTTTGCAAAGGCTCCTAAGATCATGAAGTCCAACCATAGGTCTAAGACCACCATGGCCATTAAACCATGTTCTGAAGTGCCATGGCCACAGGTTTCCTGAACCCCTCCAGGGACAGGGACTCCACCACCTCCCTGGGCAGCCTGTGCCAATCCCTGACCACTCTTGCAGGCAATAATGTTTTTCCTAACATCCAGTCTAAATTCTTTGGAGCTGTGAGTTGGCATGGGGTTCATTGCACTTACAAAGTGCTGCTCTTTGCTTTGTAACATCAGGGCAGCCCACAGGAGCCCCTGCACATCCTCCTCAGCAGAGGACCCCCTTTCCAAGTGACAGCTCTGCTGCAGAGGCTGCATTTGGCTGGGCTGTTCAATTCCTGGCACATCAGTGTGGATGTGAGGAAAATGGGAGCACAGCCAAGGCACTGGGCTGCTCCAGCCTGGAGCAGTTTGGGAAGTGACGGAAGAAAGCAGTTTAGCACTTACAGCTCTTTCTGCTGTGGCCTTCTCCCTGATTATATGAACCAGGTGAATCTATAGTGAAAGGAGCACCTGGAGAATTACATTGCTTTTTAAGGAGACTATAGCTTTTTGCCCCATCTAGTGGGTACACGATGTATAGAGCCTGCAGATCCTCCTGGTGTTTTAATTGCAGCATTCAACTTGTCTAATGCAGCTCTCAGTCCCCTGTTTTAGCTTTACCTGCTGGCTGTTTAAGCAATACTTGTGCATGTTAAATGCACAGAGAGAGTTCTCACACAGAGAAATAGCTCAAGCAGTAGTTACTGAAGGAAGTGGTGAGAGGTGAGAGTTGGTCTCTTCTCCCTGGTATCAGGTGATAAGACAAGAGGAAATAGCCTGAAATGGTGCCAGGGGATGTTTAGGTTGGAGATTAAGAAGCATTTGTTTCCTGCAAGAGTGGTCAGGCATTGGAACAGGCTGCCCAGGGAGGTGGTGGAGTCACTGCCCCTGGAGGTGTTAAAGAAATGTGTGGCCATGGCACTTTGGGACATAGTTTAATGGCCGTGGTGGTGTTGTGTTGATGGTTGGACTTGATGATCTTAGAGGGCTTTGCCAACCAAACCAGTTCTATAATTCTATGACTAGGGCACATTTTTTTAGAGTAGCTGGTTTTGTATTGGGTCTGGATGTTCATAGAATCATAGAATCACCAAGGTTGGAAGAGACCTCAAAGATCATCAAGTCCAACCTGTCACCCAACACCTCATGTCTAACTAAACCATGGCACCAAGTGCCATGTCCAATCCCCTCTTGAACACCTCCAGGGATGGTGACTGCACCACCTCCCTGGGCAGCCCATTCCAAAGGCTGACAACTCCCTCTGTGAAGAACTTTCTCCTCTGAGGCTCCTCTGTGCCACTGACTCCTTCCAAAATTTGCTATGCAGCTCCAATGATCCTGTGCTCCAGAAAACTCCTGGCAGGACAGCCTGTAGCTGTGCCAAGATGTGAACTGTATGGCAGCTCTGCCATCTGCCAGGAGGGGAAAATCATTTTCAGACCTCAGCAGAGAGAAGGATATTTCTTGCAAGAAATGTTGTTAACAAGTTTAGCTTCTGGGCCAAGGAGGTCACTTTGGACCTAAGGGCCATTTGGCCTGAGGATCAGTAGAAGGTTTTAGATGGAAGAATCTGCATGAGCAGTGTGATGCAGGGGTTGAGGGCAGTCTTATTAGTGGCTGTGGGGTTAGGGTTAGTACAGCTTCACTTTCTAAAGTGTGTTAAGGACCATGGTTTAGTCATGAGGTCTGTGGTGACAGGTTGGACTTGATGATCTTTGGGGTCTCTTCCAGCCTTGGTGGTTCTGTGATTCTGTGTGATTCTGTGACCCTGCTGTCACTCAAGAGTGACATGAGCTGCAAGGTCTTGAGATGCTTCTGAGAACAGAAGTAAAGCTCTTAGTTCAGCTGTGTGCTTTCCAGAGCTTCTCTGCTCTGCTATTGCCTCAGTAACACTTGCAAATCAACCTTCCTACCCAGCAGCATGCATAGAGGCTGTGGTATTACACACAGTGGCCAATTCTTTGTCTCTTGGTTCCACCAAGTGGGAGTATTTCCTACCTTACAGAGACTGAGTCTTAATTTAATACATGTAAAATATCATTACAGCTCTTGGATTACAAAGAAAAAAATCAGAGTGGTGAGGGAACAATAATTATTTCATTTACTCTAATATGCTAAAGGAGGTAGTCTTCTTTCAGGCATCCTTTCAATCTGGTTAAGTATTGGACACAATACACCATGAGGGTAATAGCTGTGTTTCAAGTAGGAAAGAGCTAAAGCAGTGAGGATTTGCTATTATAAAGTGCAGTAACTCTGAATTTGTTCTGGTTATGCTAATCCTTCCTTGCTGCTTAGGTTAGGGCCTCCTCATCCAAAAGAAAGCAGTAATTTGCTGACAGTGACCTGTGCTGAGGGTGGCATTTTCAATTGTTGCCTCTAGGTTTAGGAAACAGATACAACAACATTAGGCCTTTAGAGGATGAGACAATTTTATACACAGACCCTGGGTACATCCTGCCTTTCCTTTCTCAGATCCTGTGTTCATTATTTCAGTTGTCCAAAGGCTGGATGTTGGAAGCTGTGTTGAACACACAGCCAGAGCATCCAGCTTTCTGGTGTATGGAGTGAGGAGCAGGATCAGATGAGAGATGAGCAGCACAGAGAAAATGGCTTTGTTTTACAAGGACATTAGGAGCAGCTTTGCAAAACTGTTCTCAGGGATGCTGAGGCTTGGACCACCCCCTGAGCAGCTCCAGCCTGGAGAGGAGGGACATGCAAAAGTGTTCTCAGGGATGCTGGGGCTTGGACCACCCCCTGAGCAGCTCCAGCCTGGAGAGGAGGGACATGCAAAAGTGTTCTCAGGGATGCTGGGGCTTGGACCACCCCCTGAGCAGCTCCAGCCTGGAAGGAAGGATTAGCATAACCAGGACAAATTTCAGTTGTCCAAAGGCTGGTTGTTGGAAGGTGTGCTGAACACACAGCCAGGGCATCCAGCTTTCTAGTCTATGGGGTAGAGAGCAGGATCAGATGAGAGATGAGCAGCACAGAGAAAACCAAACTGTTTTCCTGCTTTGGAACATTGAGGAGGGGAAGCAAACTTGGCCTGTCTGAAGGTTGTTTAGCAGTAGCTGCTGGCCTTTCTGTGCTAGGATGTGTCAATAAACTGTTCACACGTGGGTGGAATTGCAAACCATCATCTACTGGAAAAAGTGGTAGACATCTCTGGCTGGCTGGAATTCAGAAATGACAGGCTGCCTAAAAAAGCCAGAGATTTTACCACTTTCTATTTATTTGTTTCTTCATCCAGTTGTGAGGCTAAGCCATGGTTTTTAGAAGACTTTTGTAGGGCAAGCAGACTCCTTGAAGAGAGCAGCTGCTGGCACAGTGGGCCAAGTTCTCACCTGGGATGGGAAAGGCTCCAGGCTAAGTCTGGGCCAGCACAACAAAAAAAAAGATCAGAACCTAAATATGGCATTTTCCAAATAACAGACCCAATTACAAGGTTATTTAGCTGGATTTAGAGGTCAGGGTCTCTCTGAGGCTATGACCCAGAGGACACAGTCTCAAACTGCGCCGGGGGAAGTTTAGGCTGGAGGTGAGGAGAAAGTTCTTCCCAGAGGGAGTTGTTAGCCTTTGGAATGTGCTGCCCAGGGAGGTCCAGGGAGTCACCATCCCTGGAGGTGTCCAAGAAGGGATTGGATGTGGCACTTGGTGCTATGGTTTAGTAGTCATGAGGTATTGGGTGCCAGGTTGGACTTGATGATCCTTGAGGTCTCTTCCAACCTTATTGATCCTTCTGATTCTATGATCCATCCTGTGGCTTGGTTCCAACACAGAATATCCAATCCAGCACCCTTCACACCTGTTACCTGTGCAGGCAGCTATATCAGAAGTCTGCAAACCTGGAGAAAACAACAGAACCAGTGGAAAGAAATGAACTCTGTGCCTCAGAGCACCACAGACTGGGCCACCTCTCTTGGAGGTCCTTTCTTGTGTTTGTGGCCAGCACGAAGCAGCCTTAGAAATGTCCGCAGGAGGTATCTGCAAAATTGGTGGAAGCAGCCACAAATCCTTTTGTCACAGATGCTGCAGGTTGTCTTTGGGTCTGTCACCTGAGATTGGAGATCTGTTGGAACAGGTTTGCTTGCAGCAGTGTAACAAGAGATAGTGTCTGTTCTCGGGAAGCTGAATATAAATAGCTCAGAGTGGATGGCGCAGAGGAAGCAAGTTGCTGGTGGATAGATGAGGAGCACAGAGGTGGCTGAGGGTTGCCACTTGAAGGGTAGAATGGTGGATATCTTTAAAGCCTGGTCCTCTGGGATTTACTCAAGGTCATGCAGGGAGTTTGTAGCAGAGCCAGGGCCTGCATCCAGATCTGCTGACTCTCGGTGTGGTGCCTTGAGAATAAAGGCTATCTTTCATCTAAATTAAACCCCTACAATTTTAGAGAAGCTTCAGGGCCTCTGTCTAATCTATTCACACAGCATTCATCACCATGGCATCTAGGTGCCACTCTCCTCATCTCTTAACCTTGCCAGAGTCTATCATGAATATTCTGAGCACCTCTCCGTGTTTCCAAACGAGACGAAAACAGCCTCTTCCACTCTCTGCCTCCCCTTGCGCTGCACGCCTGATGAACAGCCCCATCCGTTACAGCCTCCACACCAAGAGGAAGACAAAGCACCAAGAGGCTGTGCAATTAGCAACTACCTCACTTGGCCCACGTTTTGGAGCTTCTCTTCTCCCTTCCCCGTTAGAACTTAGGCAGGCTAACGGCGCGCAGCCCGCCAGCTGCGGAAAATGAAGGCATCAGGCTTTCTTAATTGAATGCATAATGAGTTGACTGGCAGGTTTAATTAACAAAACTCATCCTGTCTGTGCACCTGGAGGTGAAAATAAGTTTAATCAAGAGGAGTTGGCAAGTGCCAACAGCTCTGTCATGGGTTTGGGTGTTGTGTTTTCTTCACCACCCCCCTCTCCGCTCTCCCGGTTTGGTTTGTTTCAACCAGGCTTTGTATTTGCAAAAGCGGCTCTGGGTGCTGATTAATTATCTTTTGCCCAAGATTGATGAGCTGTTGCAGCCTGCCTTGTAATGAGAAATGCTGCTCCTGGAAAAGCTGCACTGAAAGCTTTAATAAGCAGGCTGCCTTTAGATAAACTATTTATGGCAAACGTTCAAGGTGCCTGAACGTGGCCCTAGCGCTGTAACCCTTGAGGACCTCATCCTTGGGAGGAAAACGTGTTCTTAAAGTGTGTTGGCTGCTGTATTATTGGTAAGAGAAGCTGGATTCCTGCTGAAGGCAGTGGTGTGTAGCTTGCTTAGATGTTACAAGATTAAGGCAGAAACCACAAGCTACTTTAGGCTGAATTGCTTGAAATCAAATTGAAATGCAGTTCTGGGCCTCTCAGTTTAAGAAGGACATCGAGACACTTGAAGGTGTCCAGAGAAGAGCAGGAAGGCTGGGGAGAGGCCTTGAGCACAAGCCCTATGAGGAAAGGCTGAGGGAGCTGGGGTTGCTTAGCCTGCAGAAGAGGAGGCTCAGGGGAGACATTCTTGCTCTCTACAACTACCTGAAGGGAGGTTGCAGACAGGTGGGGGTTGGTCTCTTCTCCCAGGCAAGCAGCACCAGCACAAGAGGACACAGTCTCAAGCTGTGCCAGGGGAAGTTGAAGCTGGAGGTGAGGAGAAAGTTCTTCACTGAGAGAGTTGTTAGCCCTTGGAATGTGCTGCCCAGGGGAGGTGTGGGTGTCACTGTCCCTGGAGGTGTTTAAGAGGGGATTGGACGTGGCACTGGGTGCCATGGTTCAGTCATGAGGTCTGTGGTGACAGGTTGGACTTGATGACCTTTGAGGTCTCTTCCAACCTTGGCGATTCTGTGAAATGCCAATTATGGCATCTTTGGTGAGACATTTGTGTTGAGGAACAGTCATAGGTAGAAGGTAAAGAATGCCTGCCTTCCTCCTGGAGACAGGGCTAGTGGATATATTCTCATAAGGGCAACCTGTGCTGTTATTCCCTCTGCCTACAAGACAGGACTCCACACTATGTCAGACATCCACTTTGATCCATCTGAACCCAAGCTGAAAGTGCAAACCTGGGAAGATAGAGATGGAGAGACACATCTCAGAGATGACAATTCATAGCCTCATAGATTCATAGAATGATTTAGGTTGGAAAGGACCCTAAAGATCACCTACTTCAAACCCCCTGCTGTGGGCAGGGACACTTTCCACTAGCCCAGGTTGCTCAAAGTCTCATCCGACCTGTCCCTGAACACCTCCAGGGAGCAGGCATCAACAACCTCCCTGGGCAATCTGTTCCAGTGTCTTACCACCCTCACTGGAACAGGTTGCCTACGGGCAAATTCATCTCCCTTGCCTACCAAAATGGGCCCCTGGACAGCTGAGGCCTCTGGGTGTGCCTGCAATGGAGCTTCTGGATTCCCTCGTTCCTCACCCAGCATGTGGAAGGTATCTACCAAGCCAAGTTCTAGCTAAGGTTGTGGGCGTTCTCCAGGGAGGTTAATGCATTCAAGCTGTCAAAATATTCTTCCTGCTATTCACCCAGTTAACATGCCCTCTCTTTCTTTTGCCTGAAAAGGCATTTGCTATGGTATTCTAATAGATGGTCTGTGTTCAAGATGTTAGTGACAGCTGTTGTATGACTACAGGAAGGAAATTATGACTCCCTAATGATAACATGTCACGGCACGTCTCTTGCTTTTCTCTTCCTTTAGATGTACACTTCTTCTGCCAATGGCTCCGTCACTGCACACATGCAGCTAATTGTGTATCAGTGACATGTGTACCATGTGTTGAGAGCAGGGCTTTTAAAAAGGATCTTCTGAATGCTTCTACCTCCTCTTTAAACAATGGGGAGCTGGCGGTGAAGATGCCCCGTGTGGGAGCCTGATCCCTTGAACCTTGGGATGCTTCGTATCTGAGCATCACTGGCTGGCTACAGGATGCTCAGTCAAGGAGGCAGCATTCAGGGTGATGAATGTGTGCATTCAGATGTACTGTCACTTAAATCATAGAATCATAGAATTTTCAGGGCTGGAAGGGACCTCAAGGATCATCTAATTCCACCCTCCCTGCCATGGTCAGGGACACCTCACACCAGATCAGGTTGCTCAGAGCCGCATCCAGCCTGGCCTTCAAAACCTCCAGGGATGAGGCTTCTATCACCTCCCTGGGCAACCTGTGCCAGTGTCTCACCATCCTCTTGATGAAGACTTTCTTCCTAACATCCAATCTGAATCTACCCATTTCTATTTTTGTTCCATCCCCCTAGTCTTATCATTACCCTAGAAAGTCCCTCCCCAGCTTTGTTGTAGGTGCCTTACAATGACTTCTAACCTTACCCTGATAACTTTTGGAAGGACTGTTGGTGTTGCAGAATGAGCCTGTTAAACACAGAAGTGGCTGTCTGGCCACCACAAGCCTCTCCCAGCTGTGACCTAACACCTCCAGCCTTTGAAGGGAATCTTGTCACAAAACTCTGATGAGAAGTGACCAAAAAAACCCAAGTGTTTTGCATCTGCTTTAAGGAACTTACTGGAGTGACAAGGATGTTTAACCTAGTTTTTAATTCCCTTGGTAGGGGAAAATTTCTGTGCCTGGGCAGAAGGCCCAGAAGGGTTATGCATCATTTACAACCTGATGTTCAAAATGAGGGGTAGGCTGAGGGTGGGAGGGAGTGAAAATGTAGGTTTTTAATTCTCAGCTCAGCAGGAGCCCCTGCTCTGCACAGGGGCAAAACCCAACTGATTAACTGCTTCTGGCAAGAGCAGCAGTTCTTGGTTCCTCATGCTTTGGGTTGGCATGGCAGAGAGAGTGTCTCTTCACTATGGCAAATTGCTGCTATCAGCTGAGCATACCCTCTGTATCTGCAGGACCTTGTCAGGTTTGGGGGTCACCCAGAGCAACACAACAGCTGTGATTTTGCTCTGTGAGACACAGTGGTTCCTGTTCATTTCCCATTACATCTAGGAGGCATCTGTTTGTCTTTGAGTGGGGTGTTGCTTCTGTTCAATATAGAAGTTTTCTAATACCAGGCTGGTTTAAAAAGAACCCTAAAACATTTGAAACAAGACAGGAACAGCATCAACAAAAGGTGTCTGGTGATATCTGGAGGTATCACTCTCTGTGGATAGTCAAGCTGTGGTTCCAGGGAACATGTGTGTGACTCCATGAGCTCAGAAGTCAGACACAACAGGGCTGGGTGCTGTTGAGCATCCCAGAGGGTATCCAAGAATGTGGCTGAGGGCAGCACCAGCTGCTTGTGCATGGCTCACTTGTGTAGCCAGGCTTACCATGGTCCTGAATGGAGAATTCCTCTGAGGCATCTGCTGTCATCTTCCTCCTGCAAAGTGATGCCAGAGACCTCTGCATCTTGAGCTCTTGGAGAGCTGAGGCATGTGTCTTAGCACTGTCATATGGGGATATGGTTTACTGCTGAGAGGCTCTCCTTAAGCCCAACACATGCTGTACTGCTGCCAGCCAGGCAATAGAACAAACTTGCTGGTGAAACTGAGGCAGGTAATGCTGTAAATGCAGGCCAGACAGTTTTTTGGGGTAGGACTTTGATTTTGACAGTCTTTAACATGGGAACCTTTTCCAAAGCACTTGAGTTTCCTGTGGGACCCCTTGCTTCTGCGAGGTTGGAGCTGTATGGCAGGTCAGCACGATTTCTCAGGTGGAAACTGATGGGCAATCTGCATTTGTCTCCCAGAAGGGATTTTTCAGATTGCCTCTGGTATAAGAGCACAAGCTTGCAGAAGGGGAGAACACACTTTGAAAGTTGTTTCAACACCTGATAGCTGTGACAGCCATAAAACCCTGAAGAAGCTGCTTTCCACACTATTGCTCAGAAGAGTGGTATCTGTGACTGTGCATCCAGGCTTCCCCAAACACCCCTTCTGACACTGGCAAGATGTTGTTTCTGTTTCAGCCATGAGAAAAAACCCCAACCAAACAGAAATTGCTTTAACGTTGTCTCTGAGCTATGGATGAATTCATCTGTTTGTAGATGGCTTGGCATCAGTGCAAACCCAATTTTGTCTCTGTGCCTCTGCTGGGGGCCCCTTTTGTCTCTAAAAAAGGTGAGTTTTCTTTTGAGACCAATGCTAGAAGTTGAGTAAAGGCAAACTTTGCTTCATCTTCTCTGTGGCAATAGACCCAGGGAAGACAAACCAGGCCGAGGGATGTCCACAGAGGGAGTTTTTCAACCCCTTTTTGCCCAGGTAATCTAAATAATGAGCCGGAGGAGACGGAAGGGCAGAGCCTGCTGCTGGCTGGGTCGCGGCTGCGGAGCAGCAGCCACAGGAGGTCAGTGTTGCACTGCGGATGCGGCTGCGAAAAGGCAGCAGTGGCCTTGGAGGAAACCTTGACCCACAAGGGAGGCTCCATTCGTCTTGGGCACTTCTGGGTAGTTTCCCACCCTGGTTTACTTCTGCGTTCAGCAAAACCCGCTGCTCGTGAAGAGCATATTCCTGGAAGGAACAAGGATTTGTCAGCAGTGCGGAAGGAAAGCTGCCAGAGGAGCGCGGTCCGGATTTGACGCCGCTGGGGAGGCACTGGGGCTGAGAACCAACACTAGATGGCTCAGGACTGAGCTGGCGCTGGGAGCTGCAGGCTTTCACCTCCAAATCGTTGCCTTCCCTTTTTTTTTTTTTTTTTTTTGGCCCACGTATTTGCTTGCAGCCTCAGACAGCTGTTTGGTGGAGGTGAAGCGGTTTGGCAGCCGGGGGCCAGCTGGAGCGGAGGGTGTCCAGCATCCCGGCGGATGCGGCTGCGGCGCAGGTGGCCCTGCTTGTTGGCAGCTTCGCTCCAGTTATCAAGGCTGAAAAGCTCTCTATGCCTGATCTCAATTCCTGTGCCTGCAATTTATCCTTCCAGGGTGGTCCGAGGGCAGGTTGGTGCAGGAGGCGTGAGGGATGCTTGCACGGCTACTGTCAGGGTCGAGTCTGGTTGCTGAAAGAAGATTTGCATTCCAGGAGCGTCCAGCCACTGCCTTCCCCCAGGGCTCCCAGTGCTCTGAAGCAGATTTTTTTTTAAGGCCCATTCCTAAGGAGGTCTGGCAGCTATTTGATGTGGTCATAGTGCTTTTAGAGAATGGCTGGGACAATGACAGAAGTGAAACTCAAATATTCTCCAGTACGCTCTGTGGTTCCTTCATTAAAAACAGACAGATAAACAAACAAGTTACAGCCCATTATGAGCATGTCCTTCAGTTCCTCATCAAACAAATTTTTTTTTGCTGTTTTAAGAAGCCTTAAATAAGGACACAGCCTCCTGAGTCTTTGCCATAAACTCTTGGTTTTAAGCTTTCCTTATGTCTCTAGGTCCACTGCCTCTGCTCTCTTCTGTCTGATGTGAGCTTTTAATTCGTTTGGCTTTTCCTGGGGAGAGACTTCATAACAAGATTCCTTGCATGCTGTCTTTGATGTTACACCACAAAGCATCTCCCCCTTTTTTCCCCCTAATGCTCTGCTGAACCCCCATTAGAAAAAAAGAGAAAAAAAAGTTGTATGTAACTAGGTTGAGAGGAAGTGGGGTGACCCATGCAAATAGTTTTTGTGTCACTTACAAAGGCTCAGATGCTATGGTGATGGGTTCAGCAAAAGAGACCTGAACTCATTTAGAGAGGGCTGAGCTGAGATGTCTTTGCGTTGCACTGGCTGAAAGGCAGAAGAGACAGAGCTGAGGATGTGAAGGAGTCCCTGCCACGCTAGGTTAATGCAGCTCATCCTTTCAAGAGCGCTCTTCAGACCTGGCCAGTTTGCTGTCTCTTCTCTGCATGCTTAAGGCTATGCTCTGGTAACACAGATTGTAAGGTTGAGAAGAACCTGCAGCTCACAGTCTTGAAAAGATGAGGTGAAATGCACTACTAATCCATCCAGAATTTCTGTTCCTTCAGACACAGATGAGCAGCTAGCTGGTTTGCTTCTTCTGACAATTAGCAGCTTCTGCTGTACTACTTTGTTGGCACAGGGCTCCTGATATTAGGACTCTCCTCCATGTCTTATCTCTTCTAATGCCTTTGCCTTTGGGCATCTTCAGTTCTTCCCACACACAACATTCTTAAAGCTAAGAGAGAGGGAAAATGGTTGTCTCCATCACAGAGTAAAACAAAGCTCTTGATTTTTATAGGCAGTGTCTTTGCCTTTGCAATCTGGATTGCTGACTGAAGGCATAGTGCTTTGGGAGTATTTTGTTTGGGCTCCTTCTTGCAGTCTAAAACCAAAACAGGTGCCATTGGTGTAGCATGTGAGTCTCCAACTTCATGAAAAGGCTTTGTTCTAAGTGTGTTTTTTTTGGAGAGGAGAAACCTATGCACTGACCCTTTTCAGTATCATCTGATGCATGCACCATGATTAGAAAGAGTAGGGGAAGTTAAAAATAACCTGTGGAGGAGGCATTCTAATGAGCAATTATCATTCCTTTCCATTGACTTTTGCAGCAAGGCTCTCCATGTGTTTAGTCTTCTCAAAAGAATATGCCAGATGTTAGAGTGAGTGACTTGTTAAGTTCCTGAATCCTATTCTCACTGGCAGTACTGAACCATTGTCGGGGGAGGGGGGTGGTGGTGGTGTTTGTAACTATTAAAATAATTGGGCCCTGAACATTCTGACCTGATAACAGGAAAGAATCTTGGCTGCCTTTCCTCGGGGTCACGTTTGTGAATAGGAAGCTCAGGGAGCGTTTGCCAGAACAAAGAAAGGTTTCTGCATGCAAAGATCTTCAATAACTTAATCTGAGGTGGAATCATCTGGCTTCAGAAATTGTGCCTCCTGGCAAAATCTGACTTTTGCATTTCAACGTCCTGAACTTTAGTCTTCAAGGAAGCTTTTCGCGCTCGTGGGGCTCTGCTGTTCTCCCCAAAGAGAGCTCTTTAGAAGTGATTGACGACGAGGCCGAGCCTACCTTTGCAGGCTTTCAACATGGGGGAGAGCGAGGAGGGAAGCCGACGCCTCTTTACAAAGTGACTGCAGCCCTTTGGCATCCCCACTCGCACACAGGAATCTTAATTGGATTAAAATACAAGTCTGTATATTGTGATTTTGCATGCTATGGATCCCACCGCCTTGTTTTTAGCCACATTGGCCAAACTCAATGGAGTGCGCGGTCAATGTTTTAGCTTTGCCTTTGGTGTCCCTCGGTTGGAGCTCATTAAGCATTTCGGGGAATAATAATTCTGGGACTTGAACTTTGATCTGAGGAATCTGGGAAAGAAAGGGCCGGAAATTGCAGCAGCCTGATTAGCTACCCCAAGTTGATCAACTTTTCTGCCAGATGCAGGCAAAGCTCCCAGAGGCTGAAAGACAATAGCAGGAGTGAGGGATAGCTGCCTTGGCCGTGTTGTGTCTGTGCTCCTATCACTTCCCATTACTGTCTCTCATGCAGATGGCAGTTTGAACCACTTCGTGTGCAGCCACAGCCATCCAGAGTTGTTGAACAAAATACCTAGTTGGCAGGGGAAAAAAACAGAAAATAAAACATATATATACATATATATGCATACACACACACACACATATATATATATATTTGCTTGCTAATTTTCATGATTTGGGGACCTGCCTGCTTTCACCTAGCACTGGAAATATCAGAATATCTTGAGGGAAGCTCAGCCAAACCACTGAGGGATGTATGTGCCTTAAAAAAAGATATGCTTCAGAGCACTGAGAGCTCTGGAGTCTGGCTCTGAACTTGGGCTAATTTCAGAGGGAGGATATGAATTGCAGCGCAGCAAGAGCAGGATAGACTTTGTCTGCCACAGCTGGGTAGTACTTTACCCCTCAGGAGGAAGTTTAGATTGGGTTATAAACCCTAAAATGCTTCCATGCAGAACAAGGTAGAATTTGCCCTATATTTTCATTTTCTTAAAACCAAACCAAACCAAACCCAAAAAAACCCCAAAACAAACAAACAAATAAAAACAACAAAAGAATAAAACATCATGAAACCATGAGAATTTCAACTGAAATTCAAATACATGCTGTGACAACCTAAACTCAACGAGGAACCAGCTCTAGTGCTCTGCTGTGGCTGCCTGGAAGTCTTCTGACTTTGGCAACTGAAAACTCCCAGCTGTAACTGAGTAGAAAGTGAAATGAAGTGGTTTCTCCCAAAGCAAAGTTTGCAACTCAGATTCCTTTCTCCTTGTAAAGTAGATGGAAGATCACAGAATCACAGAATGCTAGGGGCTGGAAGGGACCTCGAAAGATCAGCCAGTCCAACCCCTCTGCCAAAGCAGGATCACCTGGAGCAGGTCACACTGGAACGCATCCAGATGGGTCTTGAATATCTCCTGCCACCATCACATTACCTTGAAAATGCTGCAGTACCAAACCCTCCCTCTTTGGAAAGCTTTCCTTAGCATTGTCACTGTTCCCTTACAACTTCTTACACCTTTAATGTCTGTCAAGAGGCACATTAAGTGTCTACCTCAATATCTAAGGGAAACAAATATCCACAAGCAACTGCTGCCTGGTGCCATGCCTCTGAATCTTTGGCCAGCTGGCAAAGCAGGAACTGGATGTGGAGGTTTTCCAGAAGAGCTTCTGAGGAAGACATTTAATTTTTTGTGTGTGTGTCCCTATATTAAATATTGTAGTTGAAAACTCCAATGATTTAGGGTCCAGAAATAGGACAATGTGATGCCTTAGGAGCTGTGCCTGCAATGCTCCTTGATCCTTCTTTATATGGGAGACACTTTGCTCCCTCTCCTGCAGTGCTGCCAGCTTCCTGTCCCAGGCATGGAGTGATGCAGTGGGCTAGCAGATTGAAATGTACCCCAGGATGTTTTGCAGGAGGAAAAAATCACTGTCATAGCAAATAACATTGTTTGAAAGAAAGTTTCCTTTTCAAATGAAAAATGTGCTAGAGTTTTGGCAAACTCCCATCTGCCTTCCATTCCAGCTCCTCCACGTTGCCACTGTGGATAGCATCAGGAACTCTATTTAATGCCATTTAGGAAGTTCTGTGTCAAGTGCCTGGGTCTCAGTTTTCTTGATGGAGAGGTGTCCCCTTGTCAGAGAGCCAAACATTCTGTGAGAGGTAAAGTTTTTGTTCCCTGTGCAAAGCTGAGTGTTAGTTTCAGGCAGGAGGCACAGTGATGGTGGAAGCTGACACTATTCCAACGTCTTGTTCACATCCTGAAGTGTTTTAATTTCTCCTGGCTGCTCTGGCACCATTTCACTGGGTAAATTAATGACAACAGAAGATTTGTGGAGTATGAGGACTCCCCAGACAGGTTACTCTTGTGGCTGATAAAGCTGCAGTGGTTAGTCAGTATTTTTTCCCCTCTATGGGTGAAATGGTTACAAGAACCTGCCCTATTGTTGCTAGAAAAAAAAGTGGCTTCCTGTGATAGAAAGTCATTTTTTTTTAATAGGAAACATATGGCTGGTCCCTAACAACAAAGTCATATTCAGGTGCTGATGGCATATGCCTCCAGTCCTATTACAGGAAGCTATCTTGGAAATCTGGTGGCAGAGGCTTACACACTAATTTTCAGGAAGTGGAGTAGGGGGAAGGAATCTGAAACTGATATCAGAAATGCATTTCCATGTTTCATTTCCCTGGGAGTTCCTTGCTATTCCTGCTTTGAAAGCCTCTGATATTCATTCCCTCTTAGCCACAATAAACAAATACTGTGTGAGGTCTGCATTGCTCCATTTAGTTTACTCCTCTGAGGAAAACCCCCTGGTAATTTCATAAGCAAGCCCCTCTCAGGACTTGATGCCTTGCATGATTTCACCTGCCTGTTCTCAAGCTGGGCACCTCTGCAGAATGGAGGAGACAAAAAATTGCTTTATAATCATAAGGTTAGAGAGGATGCTCTGTAATCCACCTCCACTCTCCACTTCAGGACCAGAAGGCCCAGGCTGTCCCTTAACAGATGTTTCCCGCTCAGAGTTCTGTTGGAGGCTCTACTGAATCCTTTGGGGAACAAATTTGGTGTGCCTTGTCCTGAGAATAGGGAAACTCTTGTTCTGAATTGTCATCGTTCTCTTCCTTTTTGTGCCTAAAGTTGGGGTGTTGCTGTAGCATTACCTTCTGCTTTGCATTTGCCTGACTCTTTTCATAGCTTGCTGAAAGCTCAGGGGGCTATTGGTGGTTACCATTTGTGTGCTCAATTACATTGCTCAGGCTTCAGGGAAAGAACTTGGACTGAACCATAGCTGGGGATTTGAGTTTTGCTCTCCAGTGCTGGCAGTTTTGCCTACCTGCTTCTAATGATTAATAGCATTTACCTTTGTTTCCTTAGCACTGAAACCTGAGCCACACCACAAACTTTTTACCTGTGCTTTAGCTAAAACTTCTAGACGTGCTGTTCCGTGTTCCACCACAGCCCTGGTATTCAGGTCCTTTCTCAGCTGGATCTTGGCTTGTGTTCACAGCCCAAAGTGACAATGGTCAGTAGAATCTGAAACACATCTGGAGATTTGCTGTCTTGGTATTTCTAGAGAGATCACAGAATCACAGAATGATTTGGGTTGGAAGGGATCTTAAAACTCATCTAGTTCCAACACCCCTGCCATTGGCAGGGGCACCTTCCACTGGATCAGGTTGCTCAATGCCTCATCCAACCTGACCTTGAACACCTCTAGGGAGAGGGTATCCACAACCTCCCTGGGCAGCCTGTTCCAGTGTCTCCCCACCCTCACTGGAAAGAATTTCTCTCTAATCTCCAGTCTAAATCTCCTCTTCTCAAGCTCCAATCCATTCCCCCTTTTCCTATCATCACAAACATCTTGTAAGATGTGGCAAACAAATGAGGGATGTATGGAATCAGCCTCACTGGTGGCATATCTCTCCTGGAGCTCAGTGTGCATTGCGTGTCTTTGCTGTGGGGCAGTGTCAAGCCACTAGAAGTCATTGTGGTTGTATCTTCATTCACAGAATCTTGCAATTGTTCAGTCTACTGCACAACCCCCTTTCCACCACCTCCTCTTCTTGCTTTCATTGTTGTTCAATTATCCAATTAGTGCATTCACACCTGCAGCATCCTCTTCATCTACAAACCTGCCATTGCCTTAACCCTTTGGCCACAGCTGGAGAAATGTCAAGATGTGAGAAACAGATCTCTGGATTTGGAGTGACAACATTTGATTTTGTTTTATTTTTTGGGGAGTTGACACCTAAGCAAAGTAGGGAACGACTTTTGTCTGGCAATGAGCTCTTAGGGGGCAAAAGGCATGATGAATAGGAAATATCTTAACTTTCACCATTAGGACATACACAGACAACTACCTGAAGGGATGTTACAGCCAGGTGGGGGTTGGTCTCTTCTCCCAGGCACCCAGCACCAGAACAAGAGGACACAGTCTCAAGCTGTGCCAGGGGAGGTTTAGGCTGGATGCTAGGAAGAAGTTCTTCCCAGCAAGAGAGATTGGCCATTGGAATGTGCTGCCCAGGGAGGTGGTGGAGTCACCATCACTGGAGGTGTTTAGGAAGAGACTGGATGGGGTGCTTGGTGCCATGGTTTAGTTGATTAGATGGTGTTGGGTGATAGGTTGGACTTGATGATCTCAAAGGTCTCTTCTAACCCGGTCTGGTCTGGTCTGTTCTATTCTATTCTATTCTGTTCTGTTCTGTTCTGATTTCTATTCCCATCCCATCCCATCCCATCCCATCCCATCCCATCCCATCCCATCCCATCCCATCCCATCCCATCCTATCCCATCCTATCCTATCCTAAGTAAGAGTCCCATGGTTTGCTAGTGAAGACTCTGAACCATGCAGGAATCATCTTCAGAGTTGCAGTGAGACAGAGCAGCTCAGCAGGATTGATTAAGTGTCTGCAACTCTGCCTATAAGATAGTGCTGTAATAAAAGTGACAAATGAGGAAGAGTAGTGTGCTGGAAACTTAGCATGAGTGAATGGGAAAAACGCACGGCCTAATTTATTGTCGATGAAGAACCATCAGCAGGAGAGAGTGAACCTAATTCATCCCAATTAATTAGGTATGGGACTTAAACCTTGGGCTTCCACGGCTCTAGCCACCCAGCCACTTGGTATCTCAGAGGGCTTTGGGTTCTGACTGCAGAAATCTTGAAAGGAATTTTGAATGGATTGGTTCAGATGTCTGCCAGAAGGATAAGCAAGAAGAGCTCTCTGAGTGTACCTTGTGTGGGAACATCACACACATTGTGACCTTATGAATACAGAAAGGGTGAGCCCCGAGAGGATGGAGCCAGGCTCTGCTGGGTGGTGCCCAGTGACAGCACAAGGGGCAGTGGTGGAAGCTGAGGCACAGGAAGTTTTGTGTAAATATAAGGAAAACTTATTACCCTGTGAGGGTGACAGAGCCCTGGAACAGGCTGCCCAGGGGGGTTGTGGAGTCTCCCTCTCTGGAGTGATTCAAAACTCACCTGAATGTGTTCCTGTTGGATCTGGTGTACGTGATCCTGCTCTGGCAGGGGGGGTTGGACTGGATGAGCTTTCAAGGTCCCTTCCAGCCCCTAACATTCTGTGCTTCTGTGATCACCATTACCAGCAGTTTCCAGAGGCTTCACCTGGGCATTTTTTCTGCACCTCCAGAGCTGTTTTAACACTACAGCTTTAAATAGATTTTGGTATTTAAAATAGCCATGCTTCTGGTGAGAGTTAATGGTTGGGGAGGGGTGGCTGCCATCCCTGCTGCTGCAGCAGTGAGGGTTTGCCATGGGGCTCTTGTTAGCACTCATAGCAGAGGGATGACCAGCGCTGGATGGCAACAACCTTCTCCAAGCGTGAGGCTGGGCACAGCTTTGTGTCACCCTCTGATTTGGCTGCAGTCCAGCCAGACTCCCAGCAGCCACCCCCCAAAAACACCTGCAGGCAGTCTAACGACCATCCTCCCCTCCCCAGCCCAATAAACAGAGCACCCTGCTGCTAACAAAGAAAACTCTAGTCATTCCCCAGGTAATTTTCCCATCTCCCCAGCTTTATGTACCCACTAAACCTGAGTGGGTACAGTGGGATGGGGGTGTGGGTGTGTGTGGGGGGGTGAGGAGGCAAACTGCAGCACCAAAAACCCCATTCTGAAGCATAAAGCACAAAAGATGCATTTTATGAGGCTGGGTGAGGCTGCTGCATGCTGAAGGGATCCCACCATGCAGCCACACACAGATAAAAGGATAATTTTATGTGATGTAATTCCCAACATGGTCTGCACTTCACTGAAGCTTCAGGCAAAATGAGTGTGGTCAGCTTGAGCTTGGAATGGCTGGCGGTGGGGGGAGCAGAGAGGAGGAGGAGGGCATCCCAGACCAGGAATGTTTTTACAAATAAAGGAACAACGACGACGACAACGACGACAAAAAAAAATCCACTCAAGCTCTTCCTCCCCTGACGGTTTGTCGGCAGCGCCTGGGTTGTGTGTGCAATCTCTGCGTGAGCCAGTCGCTTGTCCTACAAAAATGATTTGTTAGACAAGTACAGCCAGAGCTGAGAGCAGGGGGAGGTGGAAGGAATCGGGGTGGAGGGGGAACCTTGGAATGGATTCAGGAATGACTGATGGGCTTGACTGCAAATTTTATCCGACTACTACCTTATTGGGGGGGGGGGCGGGTTGGGGCTGAGAAGTGGAAGGGGGAGAAGTGAGAAAAGGCAAACGGAGGAGGGCTGGGCTGTCTGCTTTAGCATCGTGAGATTTTCTTTTTCACTGCTAGATGCAAAGTTGTTTGGTTTGGTTTTTTTTTTTAGATGCATAAAACAAAAAAAAAAGGAAAAATTTTAAAAATAAAAAAGAAAAATAAGGAAAAACAAGGAAAAAATTAAAAAAAGGAAAATAAGGAAAAATAAAAATTCAAATAAGAAAAATAAGAAAAGTAAAAATAAGAAGAAATAAGAAAAATTAAAATAAGCAAAAGTAAGAAAAATAAAAAGAAAAATTAAGAAAAATAAAAGTAAGAAAAAATAAGAAAAATTACAATAAGAAAAAATAAGAAAAAATTTGAAAAGAAAAAAGAAAAATAAGGCAAAAAGAAAAATAAGGAAAAAGAAAAATGAGAAAAAAGAAAAATAAGGAAAAGGAAAAATGAGAAAAAAGGAAAAATAAGGAAAAAAGAAAAATGAGAAAAAAAATAAGGCAAAAAGAAAAATGAGAAAAAAGAAAAATAAAAATAAGAAAAATGGGAAAAAAGAAAAATAAGAAAAAATAAGAAAAAAGAAAAATTATTAAAACAGAAAAAAAGGAAAAAAAATAAGGGGGGAAAATAAAAATAAGAAAAAGCCTCTACCTCTCTTATAATTCCCAGACAAAGGAAGCTGAAGCAGACACTCTAGACAATGGATACTCCTTTCTCCCTTAAGCATTTGCCTTTCTCAGCAGCTAAGGTTAAAGAAAAAATAGGGGAAAAAAAAAAGAAAAAAAAGGGGGAAAAAAAATCCGAAACCCCTCATTGAAGGAATGAATTAAAAAGCTGACCCCCGGAAAACGTGGCAGCCTCTTTATTTGATGAGGAATCAAGTTCACAGAGTGTGTCACCAGAGGTGCTGTGATTTGGTCTTTCATTTGTTTCCTGGCAATAAGAACATTCCTTTTCAGTCTGATATCATCCTCTCACCGTCTCCCTCCCTCTTTGCTGTCCTTCTCTTCCTCTTCTCGCATCCTTTTTCCTTCCTTCCTTTTTTCTCTCTCACCCCCTCGCCCCCTTTCCCCCTCCCCCCCCCCCCCCCCCTTTTGCTTGCCAGTTCAGGCATTCTCACATACATTACCCCTTCCTTTCATCTCCGGAATGACCTGAAATGACCTTTTGCCTGGCACTAGACGTGACTTAACTGATAATAGCAGATACTTGGGGGCCTCAAGCGGTGGCTTGTCTGAGCACGTAGAAGGAAGGGGGGTGGGGGTGGGGAGGGAAATTCCCTTTCCCCCCCCCATAGTATGGATTTCTCTTTGTAGCAGCATTTCCTGCAAGGTAGCAATTAATGACACTTTTCTGCTGCTTATTGCCCATTAGATAAAATCCTTCCAATGCTCTCCTTATAGCGTGTGTGTGTGTGCATCCCAAAAGCTGCTGTAGGAAGCGAGGGAGGGGCAAAGGGGGGGGGGGAGGTGTTGGAGGGGTGTGTGTGTGGATTAAAAATCTGTCTGCAAGTGGTTAAAAAAAAATCTCCACAGCAGAATTTTTTCTGCCACTGGCTACCAGCGCTCTCTGCATTGCGTCTCCTTTGCCTTTGTGCTCCCGGCTCAGCCAAATACTTGTTGGAACGGCTCAAACGTCCTTCTGTCTTCAATAATCGACACTTTTAGGCGATTAATCTGCCCCACACCCCCTCCCCCCCAAAAAAAACCCCCAAAAGTTATTATTTTGCTTCTTAACGTCCCTAGAAGCCATCAGGGTAAAGATAAGATTGCAGTCAGCCCCACTGGGTTTCTGATTTTGATTCTCCCCCCCCTATTTTAACTATTTATTTGGCTCCTCGGCAAGGCTGGGTGAGTTACCACAGCAACGACTCTGAGTCTTGAACATGAAAGGGCTCTTATTGTGCCATGTGGTGCCTCAGAGATACAGAAAAAGGAGGAGGCGGGGAGGAGAATTCCTCTTTAAAGAAACAATAGCCAGACATTATGTGAACTTTTGGGGGCTTTATGGTAAAGTTTGAAGGGGGGGTGGGAGGGGAGGTAGAGGGGAGGGAGGTGTACAGCAGTCTGTGATGAACAAATTGTGCTGACTTCTCTCTAAGTTTGGAAAGAGAGGTGTCTGTGTTTATGGAGATATTAATTAATTAGCTGTTAACGAAAAGCTTCATCTATATACACGTAGTTAGGTCTTTTCTCTAACAGATCATTTAGCTGGTCAGGCTGTCAGACTGCCCAAGCAGATCAAGGCTCAGGGTCAGAACTTGAGAGATATTTGGGGGGGGGGAGTTGGGCATTTTTTTCTTGTTCTTTTCTTTCTTTCTTCTTTCTTTTTCTTTTTCCTTGTTTTATTTAAACGTTGTTCTGCCTTTTGCTTGCAAGAGAAAGGAAAAGGATTGGGCATTAAAGTGTCAAGAAAAGGTACCATGGTGCAGTCTGGTTTCCATTGTCCGGCACAGTCTCAAGCTGCGCCAGGGGAAGTTTAGGCTCGGGGTGAGGAGAAAGTTCTTCACTGAGAGAGTCCTTGGCCATTGGAATGTGCTGCCCACGGAGTCACCATCCCTGGAGGTATTCAAGAGGGGATTGGAAGTGGCACTTGGTGCCATGGTTTAGTCATGGGGTCTGTGGTGACAGGTTGATGATCTTTGAGGTCTCTTCCAACCTTGGTGATTCTGTGATTGAAACTTCAGACAATGGGAAAACTGGGACAATAGGGTTACTAAAGGATGCAGAGCTGAAATACATGGATGGCTGCATGTGGCAGTGGGTTAGGTGCCCCTGCAGCTGTCCAGTTCAGATTTTCCATTACCATGTCCAGATCCAGCCTGGGATTGAATGTGGTGCCACTCAAGCATCTCTGTGCTGGGCTCTCTGTGTTCCAGAGGGGTTTGTTCTTTCCAGACCAGAGCTGGCCCCATACCTGTTGTTTTGAGCCCTGTGTTTGACTTTGCCAGATCTGAGCTGGTATGGGGCCAGATCAAGTTGTCTCTGGTCTGTGCCACACTCAGATGACCATGCCATATAAAACATTTTACAAGGGCTTGTAGTGATAGGACAAGAAGGAATGGATTGGAGCTTGAGGAGGGGAGATTTAGGCTGGAGATTAGGAAGAAATTCTTTCCAGTGAGGGTAGTGAGACACTGGAACAGGTTGCCCAGGGAGGTTGTGGATGTCCCCACCTTGGAGATGTTCAAGGCCAGGCTGGATGAGGCTTTGATGAGCTTGGTGTAGTGGAAGGGGCTGGAACTAGGTGATCTCGAGGGTCCCTTCCAACTCAAACCATTCTATGAGTTTATAAATTAATATTGTGGGAGTAACCATCTCTTTGTGAAGTCTTTGACTCAGGAGTGCTTCATCTCACAGTCTCCTTACACATTTCTGTCTCTGTTGTGTACAGATACAATGTTTGCTGTCCTGGAACATTTTGATAACAAGATTGCTTTCCCCCCACCACTTTGGTGCATGTAGTTAAGAAACTTTAGGGTTTGAATAATATCGTAAAACTCCTCAGGATTACTTTCCCTCTCCAGCAGAAGTTCAAGCTCTACTCTTAATTAATTACCTGGGTTTCCAGCTCCTCTTTTTAGAGGAGTGTCACTGAATTGAGTGAAGTGGATTAAATTGCTGTTGCAGGTGAAGGACAAGGCAAATCAGGGTTTATTGCATGACTGCCTGAAGTGATGATGATTGTATATTCCTAAGGATGTTACAGCGTCAGCTGTCTAAATGTCTCTGGTGGTGGCATCCTGAAAGATTTCTGATTTCTTTCACATACAGGGTGCCTGAAAGTTAGGCTGAGATCTGTCAGGATAATATTGGCACTAAACCTTCCTCTAATTCTCAAAATCCATGTGAGTGTGAGATTAAGAAAGAGGAAGGGGGGGGAAAAAAAAGTTAGGTTAAGTCTCTAATCTCTTTATCAATAAGGAAAAAAAACAAACCCTAATGTGGTGAAAAAGTGAAGTGTATTTGCCTTTGATGGCTGGTCAGGTTAAGGAATAATGGCATATTATGGGTTAGCAGCCAATGGAGTTAAGCCTGGAACTCAAGTGGCAGTGGCCTCTGCTGAGTGTTTCAGGTTCAAAGGTTTTTAATGGTGCAAGGAGGAGCCACAATAGAAGAACACCTGGTCTTGCAGTCTGTAGAAATGGCCCTGCGCTGGAGAGGTCAAAGCCTCTGTTTCCCTACTGTCCACTACAAAGATCCTTCCCAGGCTCAGCAGTAGCATTTGACAGTTCCCTAGGGTAGCTACACTTTGCTAAATACCTTGTCATTGTCTTCCCTGCTCTTTTTTGTGGCCAGACTAAAGGCTACAAGAAGTCACCAGGGTCCCTGAGGCTAAGTGTCGTCTGTTGGCATGGGTTCCTCTGAGCACCTGAGGCCAGGCAAAGGGTACCATTAAACAGAGAGTGGATATGAGGCCAAGCAAATCTGACTGGTAGCCTTTGCTCCCAAAACTTCCAATCTGCTTTTAATTCTGCATTTGTAGAGTATCTCTCCCAAGCACTGTGCAAGAGGAATCATAGCAGCATATAGCATATGTCAGAAATGGTTATAAGCACCAAATTGACTCTTTTCTGCTTCATGTAGAAATGCTTGTTCATTTAATGGTGCACTAATCATGTATTAGCTCTTCACATGTGAAGCATTATAAATGGAGCTGTTCTCTAGCTCCACAACATAAAAGGACAGGAGCACAGGGACGCAGAAAACTGCCCAGAACCCAATAGACTGGAGATCAGGAAGAAATTCTCTACAGCAAGGGTGGTGAGACACTAGAACAGGTTGCCCAGGGAGATTGTGGATGCCCACTCCCTGGAAGCGTTCAAAGTCAGGTTGTACGAAGCCTTGAGCAACCTGGGCTAGTGGGAGGTGTCCCTGCCCATGGCTGGATGGTTGGAACCAGATATTCTTTCAGGTCCTTCCAACTCAAACCATTCTGTCATTTGATGAATACTCAGAAAAGATCCTCCCTCTCTAACCAAGCCAAGACCACATAGAGTCTGCTGCACTCTTCTCTTCTGATCCAGACAGGAACTTACTTTATACTCTCAGACTCGGAAGCTCCTTTCATATCAGACACCAAGCAGTTGTTTCCTTTTTAATCAATTGCTTAACTTCTGCATGTTAACAACACCAACAATAAGTGATTTAGATAAGCTTGGGTTATTAGGAAATCTTTTTAGAAACTGTGGAGTACATCAAGCCTGTGGAAATGGCTGTTAAAAGCATTTGTATTGCTTAGTAATTTGAACACGGAGCAGAGTCAAAAGGAAATGATGTCCCCAGTGAGCTGGATGGGGTTCCTTCATCTCAGGAGATGTGAACTGGAAGCTGTAGCATTACTTAAGAGTTTTGACCCCTGAAGCTTGTGTCTCCTTCCAACTGGCAAGCGAACAGTGCTAACCATGTAACAATGCTGGGGCTGTCTCGCTGAGTTCTCCAGTAGCACTCTGCTTTCTGTAGAGAAAAGAGAGGAAGAAGCTTCACATGGATCTCTCTCCTTCCCTCATGCCCTACCTTGCTTGTGCACACTGCAGTGTGGGTTCTGTGGCCTGACTGCTGTTGGAAGTTGAGACTCTTGATTTATGGCCTCACCTCCTCCGTTAATTTCAATGCATAACCTTGGGCACATAACTGCAAACTCTCATTTGTGAGTGGGAGTGGAGGTATTTGGGATGTCTTGAAGTGAAGGCTCCCAGCTGTCTGTGTACTCCTCTGCCCCAGCTCTCTGGAACGCATGAGCTGAACTGCTTCACTTAACAGCCAAGTGTTGAAAGGTGCTGTGGCTGACCTAGCAAGGCCACACTGCAAGCAGTGACATTTCAGCACCTGATGCTCCAGCAGCTCAGGTGAGGGCAGGCAGCCAGTCTGAGCATCCCCAGGAACTTGGAGCATTCAGTCTATACATGCTTTAATTAACCAGCTGGAGACAGCAGGCATTTAGGGACCACATTCTTAACTGGGGCTTATGGAGCAGGCTGAGATCTGTGATTTTCAGGGGCAACTCAGCAGAACTTGTGTTGCACCGGAGAGGTTTGCATCACTCTGTGCTGCATTAAGTACAGGGCACTGATGCTGTGAAACACACAGGGGCATACAGATTGAAGGAGGCTCCTTAAGGAGGCAATTACTTCCCCTGTGGAAGTTTCAAACAGAAGGAAGATAAGCTGCCAATAAAGGAGGAGGGCAGGGATTTATTTCTTCCTCCCTCCAAAAAAACCCCCCTATTTTTAGTTTTAATTTTTTTCCCCTTAGAAGTTATTTGCAGTAACTTGGGGTTGAGTCAACTCAGTGCTCTGCTTGCCTGCAGAGCATGGTGTCCTCTGCAGAAGAGGCTTTGAAGGTCTCTAATCCAGTGAGAGGAAGTGTGACTGCTGTGACACTCCCCTGGTGAGGGGGAATATTCAGATGCCTGTCCCTGCTCCAAGCACTTTGTCTTGGTTTTGTCCCAAGGCTGCTTAGTGCAAAGCAAAACAGAAGTATTGTTGAATGAAGCCTACTGTGTTTTAAATGCATATATGTGATAAATATCTGCCTCTCGAGGTGCTGCATTCACTCTGTTGTAACTTTCTGCTCAAGTTCATAGCAGCAACCTGTTTTAAACCACACAGGTGTGTTATGCTTTGCAGGTTGCTCCTTTTCTTCCTCTCCCACATGCTTGCTGTGTCTGAGGAGCCTTAATTGTTTCAATCAGTCAGTAGACAGGTAACAAGAGAGTCTAGCACTGCATCTCCTTGAACCTTGGGACAGGAAGAGCAAGGCAGCAGCTATTTGAACTATTAAGATTGGAGCCTGAGTAGCTGGGCTTTTTCTTCTGATGTATAAGATGATATTCCATAGGTGAGTTTCATTCATGGTTATAATTTAATTGCACAGATTTCTTGCATGCTGACAGAAGAATTGGCCTCCTGCATGACTGTCTGAAGCATTCTGGAGGGTTTGGTTTTTTTTTCCCTTCCTCCTAGTATTATGACTTGTTTCTCTAAATGCTGTTTTTATGTAAGTGTTTAAATGTCAAAAAAGCTCCACATCCTACAAACACCACTAGGTGTAGCACTCAATAGCAAAGAGTTTTAGTCCTGCTGGCTTCTTTACAATGATGTATTTATGGCAGAAGCACTTTTGAAAGTGGTTTCCGAGTAAAACCAAGACAAAACTCTGCCTGCATGGAAGCTTTTCAGAGCTGTGTATGTATTTATTGCATTTACCTCTGCAACAAATGAAGGGCTTTCACTTCCCCAGCAGTTACCCAGCTACTTCAAGGTCTGTAGTGATAGGGAGATACGTGAATTCCCCCAGACATGTTAAAACCTACTAAATCACTCGAGGGGCTGATCAAAAGGAAAGAAGTGTTATGTGCAGTGGTGTAGTGCAGGGTTGAAGTGGTGATGATAGCCACATAAATAGGCAACAGCATCTGCAGGACAGGGCGCTTTGAAATTCATGGGACATAAGACAAACACACCATGACACTCGCTTTGACCCTGCAAACTACTTACACAGGATAAGCTAAGGAAAGTTACCAACAGCCAGAAGAAAGGATGGGGGAGATATCAGAAAGAAAGGCAAGTTCTTGGAATAAATCAGCTCTCAGGCAGTGGCCTGAGACATGTATCCCCATTGAATTTGTATTTGATGTGGGGGGGGAAAAAAACCCCAAACAAACCAAACCACCAGCAGATGGTTTTGTTTTTTCCCCCAAGTAAAAGTTAAAAATCAATTGGTGCAAGCTCACAGTATCACAGTCTCACAGTATCACAGTCTCACAGTCTCACAGTATAACTAAGGTTGGAAGAGACCCCAAGGATCATCAAGTCCAACCTGTCACCACAGACCTCATGACTAGACCATGGCACCAAGTGCCACGTCCAATCCCCTCTTGAACACTTCCAGGGATGGGGACTCTACCACCTCCCTGGGCAGCACATTCCAATGACAAATGACTCTCTCGGTGAAGAACTTTCTCCTCACTTCGAGTCTAAACCTCCCCTGGTGCAGCTTGAGACTGTGTCCTCTTGTTCTGGTGCTGGTTGCCTGGGAGATGAGACCAACCCCTTCCTGGCCACAACCACCTTTCAGGTAGTTGTAGAGGGCAATGAGGTCACCCCTGAGCCTCCTCTTCTCCAGGCTAAACAACCCCAGCTCCCTCAGCCTCTCCTCACAGGGCTGTGACATTTCAGGGCTAAAGCTGTTTGGGAATTTCTAGGCAGAGAAATTTGGACAGAAGAATATTAATATTTGTTTCTGATCATGTCTAAAAGCCATCCTCTCTTACTGAATAGGCTGGATATGTTTTTGCCAGCATGGAAGGACTCACCATCTATCAATACATACACAAAGCATTAATATGTATTTAAAAAGGAGAGGGAAAAAAAGTGTTCATAGTGTTGATTTTAATGATATTTTCCATGACCTGCTTCAGACAGGCTGATAAAGAATGAAGCTTTTTCTTTCTCAAGCTTGCCAAATAAAACCTACCTGCTACCAAGGCTCCTCAAACCAAGATGATCCCACTTGAAATGCTCCTTCTGGGACCACATTGCTCATGGGGATGATCTTTGAGGTCTCTTCCAACCTTGGTGATTCTGTGATGCTAAATGGGGATTGCAGAGCTACAGTACTTAGAGACCCCTTGAACTGCAGATGCTCCTTGGGGGAAGTCTGTTGGCTTCAACATTGTTCCACACCTTTGTGAAGTGCTTGGGGTACCCTCAGCAAAGCAACAACATCCACAGAGGCAAGCTGCTGTTCCCCTAGATTTGGGAAACCTTCAGCAGAATCTCATCTGAAATGAAACACTGAGATGGTTCTGTCATTGGTAATCTCAGAACTGAAGTGAGAGCATTAAGCTGTCACCTTTCTCCCCCACACCACTGCAGACTGCTCTGAGTTAAGCACGATGTTGCATAAAGAAATGCCATACAAACCCCAGAGGTAAAGCTTAGAAATGCTCCCAGTGCTGCAAAATTGGGTTCCTAACTGACTTTCCATGCTCCTCTCATCCCACTCTGATTCCAGAGTGCATGCTAGCAATGAAGGCTTCTTTCTTTTTGTGTTCTGTTGGAGTGCCAAAGTGGAATTCACTAACAGCTTGAAATGGAAAAAATGAAATGGATCCATTTGATTCATGGGGGTGATGTGTATCCTGTGAAAAGCACTTGGAGCTGGAATTTAAGGCAGACTGTACTTAGCTGAAGGAGGTGATTAAGGAGATGGATATCATTGCCTTGTTTTTAATGTCTTGGCTCTGTTGTGCACCTAGACAGTTGTCACTTTGCCCTGAGATTCTTGCAGACTTTTGCTCCTAGCTCATGAAAGGTGCCTGGGAAGTGCTAAGCCTGCAGGTTTGTATATGGGAACTGCTAAACTGAGGTTCTAATTCTAAGCCACATAGCAGGGGTGTTTAATTCGTGCTGGAAGAGCCCATCAGAGAAACAAAGCAATTGCCTTTCAATGCAGCTTTGCTGAGGTTCTGTGATCCAGGAGACCACAAAAGCAAACACCTGACCTTGTCTGGGTTTTGTGGGAGCTACAGTGAGATTTAGGGTCCAGCCTCATTCCTACGCCACAGTGATGGCTGAAAAGTTCTGCCTTTTGGCCTGGCCCTTGCAGCACCCCTGGAGGGTTTTTATCTGCTCTCAACTTTCTTCTCTTCTGATGCTGATATTCACTGCACTATGTTCTGCTTGACTGAGACATCTTTACCAGACTGATGGCTTTGCTGGTTTAGGTAGCAGCAAAGTCCTTAATCCTGGAGGGATTGATAGATGGTGAGTCCTTTCGTGCTGGCAAAAACATATCCAGCCTATTCAGTAAGAGAGAATGGCTTTTAGACATGGTCAGAAACAAAACTCTGCACCTTTTTGCCTTAGATCAGAAATTACTAAATTACTAACAAATCTTGTGGCTTCCCTCTTTTTCCCCCCTTCTTTTTCCCCCCTCTTTTTACTGTCAGGTCTTATTGAATCATAGAATGGCTGAGGTTGGAAGGGACCTTAGAGATCATCTATTCCAACCTCCCTGCCATGAGCAGAGACACCTCTCAGCTAGACTCAGCTGCTCAAGGCCACATCCAACCTGGCCTTGAACAGCCCCAGGAAGGAGGCAGCATATTTCAGAGTCTCATCACCCTTGTACTGAAGAACTTCCTCCTCAGATCCAGCCTAAACCTACTCTCCCTCATCTTAAAACCATTCCCCCTTGTCCTGTGTCTAGACACCCTCATGAAAAGTCCCTCTCCAGCCTTCCTGTAGGATCCCTTCAGGTATTGGAAGGCAGCTCTGAGGTCCCTCTGGAGTCTTGTCTTTTCTAAGCTGAGCAGCTCTAACTCCCTGAGCCTGTCCTCATAGCAGAGGTGCTCCAGCCCTTGCATCGCCTTTGTGGCCTCCTCTGGACTCACTCCAACAGCTCTGTGTCCTGAAATTTAGCTCTTTTGAGATTGCAGACACGGCACAAATGGTGTGGCTCAACTCCTTCAGAAGAACTGCACTTCACCAGCATGTCTCTACAAGCATTCATCACATGTGCCTCTGCACACAAAACACGTAGCCTTGAGACAGCTCTGTCCTGTGAGAGGGGAAACAAATCCCCCGAGCTCAAAGCTGGGGTTTTCTTGGCGTGGTTTCTCTTTTCTGCTCCCTCAATCAACTTTATTTTGCCTGGGATATAAACCCATAGGTTGTCAGAGGAAATGCTGGCTGTCATTTATTATCCTACAGTAAGCCTCTGGAAAAAAAAATCACAGCAAATCTAATTTATGAAATTGAAAAAGTATTACAGGTCAGGAGGAAAACAGAGAGTCCAAATGCTTGAGAAATGCAAAAGAAAAGTCAGCAAATAAGCGTGAAGCACAGCTTCTAATTGCAGTGAAACATATGATGGACTGCTGATCAGGTTGGCTCAGCTTGTGTGCAACCAGGGCTGGTCACTTTGTCCTTAGCAGAGCTGGAGCTCAGGCTGAGCCATGCATGTGGTGGGGTCATTCCTGGCAGGTAGCATCCTGCTCTGATGGGACAGTCATAGAATCATAGAATCAATAAGGTAGGAAAAGACCTCAAAGATCATCAAGCCCAACCTGTCACCCAACACCTCATGACTACTAAAACATGGCACCAATTGCCACGTCCAATCCCCTCTTGAACACCTCCAGGGATGGGGACACAACCACCTCCCTGGGCAGCACATTCCAATGGCTAACAACTCTCTCTCTGAAGAATTTTCTCCTCACCTCCAGCCTGAACCTCCCCTGGCACAGCTTGAGACTGTGTCCTCTTGTTCTGGTGCTGCTTGCCTGGGAGAAGAGACCAACCCCCTCCTGGCTACAACCTCCCTTCAGGTAGTTGTAGAGAGCAAGAAGGTCTCCTCTGAGCCTCCTCTTCTGCAGGCTAAGCAACCCCAGCTCCCTCAGCCTCTCCTCATAGGGCTTGTGCCCTACCATCCCACTGGTCCTCATAGGGTTTGTGCCCTATGAGGACCAGAGGGATGGTAGCAGAGATTTTGAAAGTGCTGTGCTTCACAAGAACTGCTCTCTGCCCTCCTGTCCTAGCAGAGCAAGTACTTTGCACCATCTTCAAAGTTAAACTTTCTTATGGTTTAATTTTTAATGTGTCTGGATTAACTGCTGCATTCTGCACAGCATGCCAGCTGCTCATATTTAGTATTTAATCACACTATAAATGCAGTAAGTCCTTCTCTATTTAGTAGATCCTGAAGCTGGAAGAGATATTTTGACTGGTCAATCTTTGTATGCAATCCCACAGTTTTACTCCTTGCCTCCGAGTTCTGCTGCTGGCATTGACTGAAGTGTAACTTTAGCAGCAACAGTGACAGTCCCAAAGCAGCTTAAAAAATCTGTCCAGATTTGAATGAATTTGTAGAGTGTGTGCCTTCACTGTACCTCCACAAAAATCCCTTCTGCAGCATGGATGCTAAACATTAGAGAGGCTGCCCTGAGCAGAAAGATGATGTCAAAATCACAGAATTGTTAGGGTTGGAAGGGACCTCAAAGATCATCTACTTCCAACCCTCCTGCTGTGGGCTGGGACACCTCACACTACAACAGGTTGCTCACAGCCACATCCAGCCTGGCCTTCAAAACCTCCAGGGCTGAGGCTTCCACCACCTCCCTGGGCAACCTGTGCCAGTCTCTCACCAGCTTCATGGGGAAGAACTTCTTCCTAACGTCCAGTCTGAATCTACCCATTTCTAGTTTTGTTCCTCCCTCCTAGTTCTGTCATTACCTGATACCCTAAAAAGTCCCTCCCCAACTTTCTTGTAGCCCCCTTCATATACTGGTAGGCCACAATAAAGTCTCCTCAGAGTCTTCTCTTCTCCAGACTGAACAGCCCCAACTCTTTCAGTCTGTCCTCATAGCAGAGCAGCTCCAGCCCTCTGCTCATCCTCGTGGCCCTTCTCAAAATGCAGGATTGTATCACCCTCCCTTTGAGCTGGACTGCTTTGCCTTTGATACCAGCTCTGAAGCTTCCTTCTTCAACATCCTTTGCTCCATTTTCTGGTACCTCTAGTCCAGTGTTGTGATCTCCTGGAGGCACCTCTCCTGGGGGCGTTTGTGTACACAGCATTATCTCAAATCAGGCTGAGTTCTTCCACCTGTGCAGGCTGCCCACTTGCTGGCTGAGTGTCAGTACGAACAAGGTCTCCAGGGTCACATTTTTCTCAGCACAAGGTAGGAACAAGCTTTTGCTGAAGTAAATGGGAATGAAAAGAGGAAACAACAACAGAAAACTTCTTAGGAAACTCACATCTGTTTGTTCTGCCAACACAGTCTCTGTGGTTTGCTCTCTGGGAGGTGTCCAGCAAGGCTGTGTTATGTGATACATTCTCAACACCAGCCCCACAGCTGCTTCCTTCTCAGAGCTGTGCTGATCTGCTGTCCTTCACTGGTTTTCCCTTGTGGCTGTAGCGCATTGTGACACCTGGGGCTTGCCACTTCATAGAGGACCTCTTCTCTGCAGAGCTCGGTACCCACAGATGCTGGCTGATGTCTCCTCCAGATCTGGGTCCTGTGGGGCAGTCTCCTGATAGGAAGCCCACACTGGAGCAGGATTATTCTGAAGGACTGCAGCCTCTGGCAACCCATGATCTTTTTAATCTGTTTTTTACCTACCCCCCCATCCCTCTAAGGAGGAGGATTGAGAGAGCAGCTGGGTGGGCATTTGATGTGGGGCTAAGATTAACCTCCACAATTGGCTCTTAAAGTCACCCCTGAGTTCTCCCATGTCAGCCAGACCATCCCTGGATGCCCAATAGCCTCTCATGGGGCTGTTAAAATTAGAAGTGGAAAGGACTGGGTGTTTCTCCAGACACTCAGAGGCAGAACATGCATTTCTTGAGTTCCAGCAGGAATCTGGGAGCCCAACTCCTGCTGAAAACCAATAGACTTGAGGCTTCTGAGTCACTTAAGTCCTTTTGAAAAGCTTCTCCATAGCCAAAAAGCTAACATTACACTTAAGAAGACCAGAAACGGAGCCCCACCCTTTATGGTCTTTCTTTAATTTGTCCTTTCCCACTAAGAATTGAAGGATGGAGACATTTGAACACCAAGAACAATGAAGATGAGAACCAGCAGACAAGCACCCCTTGGGAAATCCTGTTCTTTCTCACTGGAGAGCTTGGGGTGGCCATGAGGAATCGTCGACAGGTAGGGCTGAGCTTGCCATGGAGTAGCGCTGGCACATGGAGCACTGCCTGCTGCTTGCATATGGTGGAAAAATCAGGATGAGTCTCCAATTCCTCTGGGCAAAGAAGATGCTGTAAATAGCATGGCCAAGTTTCAAGCTCTCACAGTACAGTGGGAAGCAATCCAGGCTTTACTGGTGTCAGGAAGGAGAGCAAAAATGCATTTTATGCATCCTAGGGGGAAAAGAGAAGCAAAGCTCTCCCAGCTGGATCTGTTAGCTCTGGGAGGGGCAACCATTTGGCTCTCATTAAACGTGGCATTGCCTGAAGTAACAATAGTTCCCTGTTGGATCTTGGTGAACGTGCGTTGGTGGGCTCTGTCATTCACCCCAGGAAGGACTGATGCCATGCCAAAGCCTGTTTCAGGTCTGAGCCTTAGGGCACAGCTTACTGGGTAAACAGAATGTGCAGGCAGCATCCCAAACTCCAAGTGGTTTCTCTATCCAAAGCCTGTACAGATCCTTGTAGGCTTTTTGCTTACCCAGGCTTCCCCCAGCCCTTGTCCTGGTGCCTACAGGAGACTGTGTTCCCCTTTCTCCATTGCTGATGGTCCATCTGGGAGTTATTTAATAGCTTCTAGGCATAGGACATGTCTCTTTTTTCTCTGCTCCTTTGCAATCCTGCCCTATTCTTCACTCTTTAAAGGCCCTACTTGAGAACCTAAAGGGTGTTTAAAGATCTCATTCCCACTTCAGTTCAGTTTTCACTGTCACCTGGTAGGTCATCCTTCAAAGAAAGCAGTAATCCTGTGTCAGGACAGAATGTGTATCACAGGATCACAGAATTGTTTTAGTTGGAAAAGACCTCTAAGATCGTTGAGTCCAACCAGCAACCCAGCACCACCATGGCCACTAAACCATGTCCCAAAGTGCCATGGACAAAGGTTTCTTGAACACCTCCAGGGATGGTGACTTCACCACCTCCCTGGGCAGCCTGTTCCGATGCCTAACCACTCTTGCAGCAAAGAAGTTGTTCCTAATCTCCAACCTAAACCTTCTCTGGCACAATGTCAGGTCATTTCCTCTCCTTCTATCACCTGATATTAGTGCGAAGAGAACAAATTCAACCTCCTTTCAGGGAGCTGGAAGGTCTCCCCTTAGCCTCCTTTTCTCAAGGCTGAACAACCCCAGTTCCCTCAGCTGCTCACCAGCCCTGTTCCTTAGACCCTTCCCCAACTTTGTTGCCCTTCTCTGGACACACTCCAGCAACTCAATGTCCTTCTTGGAGTGAGCTGAGCTCACCTTGAGGCACAGGCATTGCAGCTTTGGCATACACTGCTCCATGTAGTTTTCACATAATTCACAGGAGGGAATAGTTTTGTGGACTGGGATGCCCTGTGTGCTTTTTCCTTCCAGAAGAAAACTGGAGCTAGAGTGTTTTCCATTTGGACACAGGACTCGTCTGAGAGCTAGGCCAACACTGTGCTAAATAAATCATCGTGCCAACTGCTTATGGGTAATTAGGCATGAAGGGAATCAGCAGTCTGCTCCCTCTGTAGTGACTCACAGACAGCATATTTGCAATGTGCCTTTAGCTTCCAGGGCTGTGATGCTTGCAAGGAAAATGGATCCTGAGCAGCACACAGCAGCCTTCAGTCACTCAGTAGCTCTATCACCAGTGTTATGGGGAGGACATCTGTGGTTGCAGCTTGAGTGTCTGGGTAAGTGAACTTCATGGAGCAGTTCTATTGTAAGTGCCAGGGAAGGCTGAAGCACTTGTTCCTTTTGTGGGTACCTGTGGTGTTCATGCTGTGACCAGCAGGTTACCATCACAGAGTCATGCCACAATGATGAAGCACACATAGAATCATACAGTCAGAGAATTGTTTGGGTTGGAAAGGACCTCTAACAACATTGAGTCAAAATGTCAACCCAACACTACCATGGCTATTAAAACACATTCTGAAGTGCCATGGCCACGGGTTTCTTGAACACCTCCAGGGATGGTGACTCCACCACCTCCCTGGGCAGCCTGTTCCAGTGCCTGGCCACTCTGGCAGGAAAGAAATTGTTCCTAATCTCCAACCTAAACCTCTCCTGGTTTCAGGCAATTTCAGGCAATGCATACTCCTAAGGTGTTTCAGTGCTGTGTCCATTGGTTTGACTCCTGCTTCTGGTGGCAATTCAAGCTCCTGGATGCTCTGTCAAAGTAGGTAGGTGCCTTGCTCATCCTTGTGTCTAAACTCACTGCAACTCTTTGCTCAGTGAACATGTGTTTAGACCTTGGGATCATCACTTCAGAGCTTCAAGGTAACTCCTTGCAGTCAGGAATAAGTTGCACCATCCACTTGCTTTCAGTGTCTCAGGCTCAATGGACACCTCATAGATTTAGTTCACAGGATCACAGCATGTCAGGGGTTGGAAGGGACCCAAAGAGATCATTGAGTCAAACCCCTTGGCAGAGCTAATGAGAGATAGTCCAGAGACAAAATTGCAATCTAGCTGCCTGTTAGGAAATTCCCCTGTTAGGGACTTTCCTGACCAAAGGAAAACTTTGAGTATGAAGTGGAAATGTACCATAAGGCAAAGTTTTTTGGTCAGTGCATTTGGGTTTAATTAGCCCACCAGGGCTGCTTTTCTAAATTTGCAGGAAACTTTCTGTGGGGGATTTCCAACATGTCTTCAAGTTCAGTGTGCTGGAAATACAGCACAGCTTGGGTTTGTCATGCAGTCCTGGCACTTTTCCTTCTGTGATCTCGACTGCACACAGGAAGAGCAGGGATGTGTGGGCAACAAAACTATTTTTCAAACACCCAAACACTTGGTTGCACTTCAGAGAAAAGGACCCACAGTGGTTCTGACACCGCTGTGCACTGATGACATTTGCAACCTACATTGGCTGTAGATTCTGAGAGCCTGTGCCATTTGGAATCCAGAGATTTGAACAGCACCAGAACAAGAGGACACGGTCCCAAGCTGTGCCAGGGGGAAGTTTAGGCTGGAGGTGAGGAGAAAGTTCTTCCCAGAAAGAGTTATTTGCCATTGGGATGTGCTGCCCAGGGAGGCGGTGGAGTCACCATCCCTGGAGGGGTTCAGAAAGAGATTGGATGTGGCACTTGAAGCCAAGGTTTAGTTAGTCAGGAGGTGTTGGGTGATAGGTTGGACTTGATGATCTCTGAGGTCTTTTCCAATCTTATTGATTCTATGATGATCTCTGCCTCTGTCTGTCCTGTTCAAATCAGGACCCACAGCCTTGTGAATCATAGAATTGTTTTGGTGAATAAAACCTCTGAGATTACTGAGTCCAAACAGCAACCTTCCATGTACAGGACATGGAACTGCTGGAGTAGGTCCAGGGGATACCATGAATATGATCAGAGGACTGGAAAAACTCTATGGAGACAGGCCGAGGGAGCTAGGGCTGTTCAGCCTGGAGAGGAGGAGGCTGTAGGGAGACCTTAGAGCAGCCTTCTAGTACCTGAAGGGGGCTATAAGAAAGTCAGGGAGGGACTTTTAACAAGGGCTTATTATGACAGGACAAGAGGGAATGGATTGAAGCTTGAGGAGGGCAGATTTAGACTGGAGATTAGAAATAAATTTTTTAGATGAGGGTGGTGAGACACTGCAAGAGGTTGCCCATGGAGGTCATAGATGCCCCTTCCCTGGAGGTGTTCAAGGCCAGGCTGGATGACACCTTGAGCAAGCTGGGCTGGTGGGTTGGACCTAGATGATCTTGAAGGTGCCTTCCAACCCAAACCATTCTATGAATTTATGAATCTGTGGCCATTAAACCAGGTCCCAAAGTGCCATGGCCACGCATTTCTTGAACCCCTGAAGTGAAATGTGGGGTTGCTCAGACACTGAGGTCACAATTGGCTTCTAACCTATTTTAAAATGCAGAGTGATATTCATTACCTTAGAGGCCTTAGAACGATAATGACCCATCCAGTGCTCCTTACTCTCACAATATTATGGCTCTTGTTATTTCATTGTAATTCTTACAGCACTTTGTGTTCCTCTGAAGGCTGTGACACGGCTGTTGGGGCCAGCACAGACTCCATTACAAAGAGGCTGAATTGCTAGTCCTGTCGTGGAGGAGAGCTGAGAGTTAAGTGTGACCTCAAGGAAAACAGCAGAAAAAAACTTGAAATGTAATGGAAAGCTTTAAAAATCACTGATGAAATTCGGTCAGATTGCTCTTCTTCAGCAAATGCTGTGAGGAGGGGGATTTCTGCTGCGCAGTGTTGGAGCACTCAGACGCAGCAATATCGTCAGCTGCAAACTGAAGTGCCAAAACCAGTCTGTCCTGTACAGGTCACTGAAGTAGACACAGCTCTTGCCTGCAAGCATTTGTAATCTAAAACCCCAGCACTATTCCCACTGAAGGCAGTGACAAAACTCCACGAGGCTGCAAACGGAACAGGATTAGGTCCTAACTAAAGAAAAGTCACTTCCCCCCCTTCGCCCTCCCCTCCAAATCCTATCCCCCCCCGTTTTCATTTTGTCACCAGATACTCCTTACCTATGACAAATCCAAATAACTTTTGTCCAGGAATCTAATGACCTAATTTTGTCTGGAAAGCTTCTTTCTGCAATGTTCTTTCCTCCCTTTAAAGTGGGTTTGGAAAGAGAAGATTTGCAAGAGAATTCCCATCTGTTATTGAAGCATTTAATCATTCTTTAAAAGCCAGTGCAGTTTTATTTTCTCTGGGGAGCGAGCAGCATTAGCTGAAGCATAAAGCAAACTATACCAAGTGGAGAAAAAACTCACCCTGATGTCCTGTTTGACAAACTGACCTGCAGGTCACAACCTGAGTTTATTGATCTGTGGGGCCTTGTCTGGGTGTCGGGCATGTTTTCTGGACTTTGGTTTCAGCTGCATTCCTCACTTCTGAAAGAGTAGGGGGTGTGGATTTCTACTCGGAGTAACCACTGGGAAGGAAGTAATGTTCATTAAGTGTGCAGGCAGTGCAGGACTAAGCATGCTCAGTGAAAAAGCTTTTCTCCTTTGCCTGTCAAGCCCAATGTTTGAACTCATTCCAGAATGCCGGATTTACTTTCCACGGAGAAACAGTACCTGGCTGGACTGCATTTTTCTCTCCCTCCTTAGCCACCGGAAGATCGGAAACAATATTCTTTTGATGCTCAGTGCAGGCTCAGTAATGCAGTGCGTGCCTGTGTGCAAGTGTGACTCCTGCAGTGGAGAAGGAAGACAAACTTTGCTACCTTGTGAAACGAAGACTTCTTAGGTCAGTAAGAGGGTGCAGAGAAACTAACTTTTCCCAGCAGCTTTTGACTCCTAACTAACGCTTTTGTTTCCTGCTCTCCGATCCTTTAGCGCAGCTGAACTTTGGGGAAAGTTGAGCAGCTTTCTGATTGCTCAGCCTCCCCGGGAAGGTGAAGTTGTTGTAAGTGAAAAATGTTAGGGGGTTTCTAGCAGCTGAGCTGAATTTTGGGGAATATTTGAGTTGCTGGGCTGATAGAGGTTTGGTTTCTTTACTTTTTCTTTTCTTTCTTCTTTTCTTCCCCCCATGCCCCCCCCCCGCCCCCCAGTGGTTCCTACAAACTCGATCCTTTGCTTCCAGCGTGTGTGTGCGTGCGTGTGTGTGTGTGTTAAAAAGACTGCTCCCCCCTTCTCTCCCCGCCCTCCCTCCCCCTTTTAGAGCTGAAAATGAGACTTGTTCTTGAATAATAAACTCTGTAAGTTATCAAGCAAATCTTGTGGCTTGCTCATGTGATCACTTCCAGCCTTAGCAGAGATGTTTTGCCTTTTAATATGGTCGCAGTTCTTGCTGCAATGTGAATTGCCAAAACTGTTAGCAGAGGAGTGGGAGAAAGCAATTTTACTTGATCACAACATGCTTTAATGGAGCAGACTGTTGCACTTTCAAAATTTTAAGTGCTGTCTCTCTCTCTCTCTCTCTCCTTTTGGATTTTAAAGGCATATTTAGAACTCCTGTCTCTTGAGGCTTTGAAATATTCCCAACCTTGGGAAAGGGAAGGGGAATACTTTTTAGTATTTTTGGAGGGGCTTTGTGCTTGCCTAATGGAGATTTTTCTGAACCTAGGCCAAATGGTCAAGAAACAAAATGAGCACGGAATAAGAAGTGAAATGGACTCCAAGAATTAGAAACTGGCTGTCATTAATGATGGCTTGGGGCAGGTCAGAACCATTTGGCAGCTCCTGGTGTTAAATTTTGTCCCCTGACCTTCTTCAGAATGGTTAAATTGCTTATCAGAAGTTAGCATTGGGTTTTGTGAGTGCAAAGGATCTGCACAGCCTTCAGTAGCTGATTGGCAGGAATTTTGTGAATTTGAGACAACTGAAGCCAACCCCAAAGCAAGCTCCTTGTGTTTAAAAGCTCTGCATTTGCTATGTGCTCGTTTTAAAGTGGAAGTTGCTTTGCCATGTGGAGGATCTCCGCAAGGAAAAGAAAAGGGCAGCAGGTTAGTCACGATGCATGCTCCCAGTTGCAGGCTTAGAAGTGTGTAATATCTTTGCAAACTACAATAGGTCATGCTGCTGCTCCCCATCCTCAGCTGAAAACTCTGCAGAAAACCCTCCTCAGCATCACTGCTTTGCAAAGGGTAGGACAAGAGCAAAGTGGAAGTGGCTGGGTTGCACCAGGTCTCTCTGTTGATTCCCACCAGGGTTACCTGCCGCGTGTCCATGGAGGGATGGGGAGCAGCTAGGCCAGGCAGAAGGCATCTGCAAACGACCGAAGCTGAGGCTCTCTGATCTTTCTTTATGTTTACTCCCTGACATCCAAGGGAGTTTTTGATAAGAGAAGTCTGGGAAAATGTCTTTGCTTTTTCCTTCCCCCCCACCTTTGATTTAGCAACATGCAGGGGATTATGGAGGCAGTCAGGGCTGTGCTGCAGATGGACGTTGGCTTGGTGTGGCCACAGCTTAATCTCTCCCCTCTTTGCATGCAATACCTCCATTTCCTTAGCTGCAAAACAGGGAGGGTGACCAGGAGGGTCTTTTGTGAGGTACTTTGCATATTTATGGCAGAAAAATGCCTTATACATTCAGAGAAGTGATAAGCCCTGGCTGCAAAACTGCACATCCTGCTTGGAGAATTGAATGAGAACTTTTGGACCTCAGATCCACGGATTTAGATCCTTTTAGTTACAGTAGAAAAGCAAAATGTTGTCCTTGCCCAGACACAAGCAACATGGCCTCCTCCATCCTATTGTTCATTTCCAGGTATCCAAATCCAGCAGCTTTGTAGGAATTCCTTTCGCATGTAAAATGTAATTAGGGAGAGGAAATTTGGGGGGGGATTATTTCACTTCCTGTCCTAGGGTTGAGATTTTGCAATTTATAGGCTTGCAGAAGCTATGAGTGGAAAACAACTCTTGGGCTACGTCAGCCCAGACCTTTACAGACCTACCTGTGGTGTATAACAGTAAAGTCCATTCGATGGGTATCAACCAGGCTTTGGCCAATCAACCATTTAACCTCCTGCTCATCTTTATTATCACCTTTCATCTTCCCAGCTATTCCCAATACAATTCCACTGCTGTTTGTTGGTTGAATTGAAATCCCTTTCTATTTTTTTTTGAAACAAGGGAGGGAAATTCCATGATTCCTGGAAAGGCACAGATCTTTCTAAGGTTTCTTTTACCTCCTGTTGCAAATGTGTGCAGCATAGTTTTCTGTCTTTCATTTGTCTGCTGAATCTTGGCTTTTTGAATAATTTAAAGAGGGGGGGTGGGGGGAACTTAAAATGCATCTCTCCTCTCTGAGTTCCATATGTGAGCTTGCTCTTTGAAATGGAGGCACATCATCTGTAACCAGCCATGATCAATAGGTAGAGATGAAATTTGAATAGAGAAAGCAGGAGATGCAGATTTGGTGTTGTCTTGAAGCTTTGCTGCGAGTCTGTGTCTGTCCTGGGATGTGCAGAGCAGAAGCACAATCATCTTGGGTTTCTAGAAGAGTTAATTGTGGCAGCTTCCTTGTTTCAGTGCTTACACAGAGACATCCTGCTAAGGCCTTTTTTCTTTTTTTTTTTGAAGATGGTGCTAGTTCAGAGCATTTTTTAAGTATCAGGATGTCAAGACCCATCTGAAACACCCTGGCTAAGTCACTTGGAAAAGGAAGCCAGCTGGTATCCAGCACTGCTAGGGAAAAACAGACCCCAACTGGGTGTATCTCTAATGGGTCATTCTTGACCTGCAGATGCTAAATGTGATCTGCTCAGATAATGTGCTCTTGTGATTATTGGAATGTTCTCCAAAGCTGGGCAGGACTTTCCGTATCACTAAGGGCAGTGAAGTCTAAAACAAAGAGGGGATGATTTATTGTAGAGAAAGCTGCACTAGGTGACATTCTGTCTCTTTTGAGGAAGCACAGGGTTTGCACTACATGTCAAAATGCACAACTCTATTTTTTCCTGTCTGGCATAGAAGTGCAAGGCAAAAGCTGATAAGGGTCCTCCAGGCAGTATTTTAGAGTCTCTCATGCAGCAATGTGGATTCTTACCCTGTGCTTTGGGCCTTGGGAAGAGCCAAGGAACAGCAGAGCAAGTCATTGTAGCCCCTTCTGTCTAATGTTTGTTTTGAGGCAGATGATCTTGGTCATTCTTGGGTAGATCTTGAATGCACCTTTCATTCCTCACTTCCACCCTCCCCAAGAGTGCCACGTGAAAGTAGCTGCAGGGAATGAAACAGGCAGGAGCTGGAAGTTAAAAACATCTTTAAAAGTTCATAGTAAAACTGTTCCTCTCACCTGTAACTTCTGGTGGAGGTTGCATGTCTACAAGTAACCTTTTCACCAGTGGAGATTTTTTAACTCCACTACTCTGGTGGAACCACATCTGAACTTGTCCCCTTGGTTACCTCTGTCTGAGGTCTGTTACTGAGCCAGTCACAGCCACATGTAGAGCATCAGTGCCCAGCATTATTGCAGGGCCAGCTGAAGAGCCAGAGGTCTGCTTTGCTGAAGAGCTGAAGTAGTGCCTCAGCCTTTGAGCAAAAGCTCTGTGCACTGGTTTAAGGAGCCGTCCAAGGACACAGAGGACTTCAGAGCAATGACACAAATGATTTCTGAGGGACATTTTTCCTCAGGGTGTTGATTTTATTGTAATTTTCCCTACAAGGCAGAGAGATGCTGCAGGTATTGGCACGTCGTTGCTGTGTGTTTGAGACTGCAAGCCAAAGAATCCTTCAGTGCAGCTCTGGTATTAATGGTGAATTCCTCCATTTATTTTTTCTTTACAGGTAGCAGTGGAACTGAAAATAATCCTCTTTGTCCACAGACTCCACAAATGTAAGTACAAATACAGTTCAAAACAACACTGGATTTCACCCAGAGGTGGAATTGAGAGTCTAATGCTGTAAGAGCAGTGTACCTGCTAATGTGGTGTGGGGTTTCAGAGAAAGCAGACCAACGAGGAGGCTATGGGAATGTTAAACATATTTGACATTTTCTTGCTGGCTTTGCACAAAATCAGGGCTCATTTGCAGCAGATCTTGCTGCACTTGGGCCAAAGTTGTCTCTGGAGAAATCTGGGAGGGACAGAAGAGGGGAAAAGCTTTTAGCTCTGTCTATGGAGAAACCTCCTGGGTAGCAATTTCAGAAAGTCCTGAGGGACTGGGGAGTCTAATCCCTATTTTAAGAAGTATTGTGGGACCTTAAATCAGGCTTTAAAGCTTTTAGGAACCTGAAAACTCAGGTAGGAACCCTGTGGGAGCTGTGAAGTGCCTGAACAGGTTCTGTGCCTCACTTTGAGAGTTAATTCTTAACATGCCATAGGGGCACTGGTGAAAACCATGAGACTCCTGCATGGATCTTCATACATCCCACCCCCTTATAAATCTTCTGTCACCTCATTTCTGAGGAACTGTGATTCATAAAGCCTGAGTTGAAGGTTCTCAATGGACATAAGTGATTTTGAATCTATTATCCATTGCTTGAAGTGAAAGCAAGGAATGCAACACACGGTATCAGTATTTCTTGTTGCCTTGTGGACTCTTTGCTCTGTTCACCGAAGTTCAGGGGATGTTTTAGTTTGAGGCTTCAGTTTCTGCCACTTGAGGGGCTGTAAAATCGAATCTGGAGGTCCGTGCAGCTTCTGATCTCTGTAAAAGTTTGTGAGAGTTGTAACCTGCAGCAGAATTCTGCATCTGGATCTCCTTCCCGGGCAGAGACGCAAACAGGCAAAACTTTTCTGCATCGAAATGCAAATTCCCCAAAGAAGTGGGGGCCTCTCTGAATTGCCTCTGTGTTGCTCTTGGGGTTCAGGTGGTTTTAAAAATGAGCTTTGTGTTCCCAAGGCAGCAGGGACTGGGGTTTCTCCAAAGTGCCTTTGTTTGGGTATATGTAAAGCTATCAATGCGTCATTCTTTCTGCTTCAGCTGTTAGAGACTCCCATCTTCTCTATTGATTTTACCCAGAATGCTTGCTGCCCTTGAAGGTGTGACCTGTACCTCAGGCTAATTTATTTCTGTCATGGCTGCAGCATTTTTTAGAGGGCAGTGGGGGTAGGAGAGAGAACAATGAATTCAACATGGAATATAAATCCCAAGTCTGTAGCCTTCAGACATTCCAGTACATAGCCCTCTCCATTCTCCCATTTGGCATTCTGCACGGTCTTGGATTAAAAGGGAGAGGGGGTGGGGGTGGTGGAAAAAGAAGCAGGCATTTGTCTAACTAATCAGGTGAGCCATTCTGGAGTAATCCCTTTGGTCACACATACTGGCATGGATATTAAAATTTTGCCAGTGTTCTAAACCATTTACAATGATGTCCTGGTTTATAAAGCCCAAATGAAAAGCCTCACCTTGATGGTCTTGGATCTGAGCACTGTTGTTTTAATCCCTTGAAATCTGTGCTGTGGAATGTGGATGGACAAAGACTTGGGGTTCGTGCTGGAAACTTATCTTGAACCTTTTTTTGGGGGGGGGTGGGGAAGGGAGTAATGGGGTTTTAAAATGGGTTTTATTTTATTTCACCTTATATAAGATAGTCTTTCCTGGTCAGGTTTTACAGACAGCAAAGTGAAACATAAATGATGGGGAAGCACAGAAGTTTAGGCTCTACAAACACTGAACTTAAGCACCTGGCCCCTTTCATTATCCTGTTGAAATAAGGGGATTTTATTCTCATGACCTGCCTCTGTAGGTCTTGATCCCTCCTGCCCCTCCAGGGCAAACATGTTGCTTCCAAATTCTCCCATAGAAAAGCTGAGCATCATGTGAGTCAGTGGGCTGTGGAGAACTTTGTTAAACTGGTGCTGTGTCCTCCTCTAGATGCATGCAAACACTGAGATAGATTGGGTGGTGTTTTACGGACCCCCTCCTCCCACCTTGCTTGGGTTTTTGATCAATAGCCACTCAGTCCTCTGAAATTTGAGATACAAAGTAGTGCACCCATGATGATGATATTGATTTCCTGGACTGGCTGATTAGACCCTGCAATTCAGGCCAAAGTTTGGTGTTCAGTTTGGAGTTCATTGAGTTCTCCAGCAGAGGAGAGGCAGCTTTAAGGGGCTTTAGCAAAACACAAGCTTCACATAAAGCAAAGCTACTGCCTTCCTTGGAAATTTAGGGCTCATGCTTCAGAACAGTTGACCCAGGAGTACCTGGCCAGGGGTTACTGCTGTGGGTCAGGGCAGGGAGGCCAGCTGGGAAGGTCAAGCTTCAGAGGAATGCAGAGTGCTCTGGAGTTGAAGTGTATGAGATTTCCAGGTGATTTGCTGGCAGCCACTGCAGCAGAGAGCACTAAATTAGCCTGGGATAACTGAATTCAGTGAAACTTCAACTGGTCTGGCCTGAATTCAAAGTTTATCATTAAATCTTGTTACTTGCCACAGGATTTGGGTTCCACGTGGGTTCACATCTCACAGCCCTAAGTGTTTGGTTTGCTTCCCCCAGACATTTTCTGCAGTGAATCACTCAGAAGCATTTCTACAGCACCTTACTGCTTTGGAGAGGAAAAGTGGGACAGGAGATATCATTTCAGAGGAGAACTGGGAACTGAAAAGCAGGTTTCTGATTTATGCAAGGGGCAAAGGGATGCCAGGCCATAGGCAATGAAACAGTCAGTTGGTATGAAATGCATCTTGCCACACCTCCACTTTCCATTGTGCCAAATGTATAGATATGACCTCAGCCAACATATTGCTTATTACTCATGGAACAAAGCAGCCAGGGCTTGGGCATTCAAGCATGTAGTCTCCTTGTGTCTTGGCATCTTTGTGTTTATAGGTCTCACTCTTTTTTTACTTTGCCCCTGCTAGCAATAAAGTCAAACAAGATCCGGTCTTTTCATAGCACTGTCACTCTCCTAAAACAGAGGGAGGGAGGGAGGAAAAGAAAGGCAGCTCCAATGCAGAAAAGACCTTGTGGTCCTGTAAATGATTTCTTGGGCCCCCCAATGAAAACCTGAAAAAGAGAGGGAGAAATACCAATGCTTAACTGAAAGATGGTTTCAGGCACCCCGTGACTGAGCACAGTGTGTTTGGGTCTGGATGTATCTCTCACTGGTAACAGGTTCAAAGGATTCTGGCTAGAGCCCATCTCATGGTTGGTTGTTTGGTTGGGTTTTGCCACAAATCACCAGAGGAGAGTTGCCCAAAATATTATTTCCCCAATTTTCCCATGAGTATTGCATTTTTGGTTGAAATGGGAAAATACTGGACAGTTTACAGCTTAGAGGGAAGCCTTAAGACTTTGGTATCTTCCACTCTGGCTTAGCAACTATCAAAATGCTTTTGAGATTCAGATATAAACCAATGTGTGCAACTTGGTTACTGTTGTGTGCCTGTCCCTCCATGAAACTCAGGTCTTGGCAGAGGTCTTTGGTTTTTACTGCAGAGGATGTCATGGATAGGATTGAAGTTTCTGCAGTGGACAAGTTGGACTTCTGAGGTTCAATTTCACTTCAGCATAATGATGGGCTCTCAGTTAATTTGTGTTTTCTCCCTGTCATGTGGGATGGCATCAAAAGAAAAATATAATAATTAGAATTCCTAATACCCTCAGTTAAGTTTAGTCCCTCATTGTGTTAAATGTTTTAGGTAGTGAGTGCAATGAGTAAGAGTCCATGACCCCAAAGACATGCATAGCAGGCAGGAGGTGACAAGTGTCACACATTACTGTTGCCAGTTTGCAGATTAATATTTGCCCAGGATGCCAAAACCACACAGCAGAGTGAGGAAGGGAAAATCATATCTTAGGTGGGAAGATGACTAGGTTTTTTGTTTTGCTCTGAGCCTGTGACAGGCCACCATCACTTTGGAGTCTGTCACCAGGCAGTGGTACAGCTCTGGTGACTGCTGTGAGTTTCCTGTAGGGATGTGCTTGCTGCCTTCTCTGAGTGGTGGCAGTGCCTTCCTGAGGAGCTGCTTTGCAATAGGGTTGTCCTCCTTTGGTTTTAGAAATCCCTCAGAACCATCAGCACTGAAACCCTATCCATGTCCCATCTGCTGGCTGTCCTGGAAGTTTTGTGATTGTTCATCCTTTACTCTCTGTCCTGGAGAGGTATTTGTGTGCCCAGTTCAACCCCAGAGGCAGCCACATGTCACTGAAGGGAGAAATGAGTCCCAGGGCTAATGGCAGAAACAGAGAGTAACAGCATGTCAAAGAAATACTGCAGATAAGATGTATGAGGTGTAGTGGGAGACTCGGGGAGCGAAAAGCATTCCAGTAATGCAGCTTGGTGGTTAATATTTAATATCTTCTAAACTAAAAACATCAGTCAAGTCTTCCAGAGTGCAAATGAGGGAAAAATACCTAAAGCTAGGTCTGAGAGAGATGCTTTGCAAAGGAATTTTATCTGTGAGAAGGCCTCTCATATGCTTCCCAGATGTACCATCCCATCTGTCTGTATTTCTTCAGCTGATTATGGAATACATGCATTTATAGCTCAGAGCAAAGGGAGAGCTGATTTCTTTCTAGAGTGGTGTGGATATCACTGGGCTCAAGATAATTAACCATTAAAATATGCACACATAGCCCCACCCTGGTGTTTTGCTGTGAGGGAGTGTGGATGTGGCTCTGAGCAACCTGACCTAGTGTGAGGTGTCCCTGCCCACGGCAGGGGGGTTGGACCAAATGATCTTTGAGGTCCCTTCCAACCCTAACAATTCTATGATTCTATGGAACATTTAGGTGTTAAGGAATGCATATGTGGGAGGGTGCTGGTTGTGATGCTAGATGGCTTAAGGTTGTCATTTGTTGTGTCCAGTGCTGCAGGTATGTGTGTGAGTAAATTGACGCACAGAGCCACAAGGATGATGAAAGGAATGGAACATCTTCTGTATGAGGAGAGACTGAGGGAGCTGAGGGCTCTTTAGCTTAGAGGAGACTCAGAGGTGACCTCATCAATGTTCACAAAGATGTAAAGGGTGAGTCCTGGGAGGATGGAGCCAGGCTCTGCTCGGTGGTCCCCAGTGGCAGCACAAGGGGCAGTGTTGGAAGCTGAGGCATAGGAAGTTCCATGTAAATATGAGGAAAAATTATTTCCCTGGAGGGTGACAGAGCACTGGAGCAGGCTGCCCAGGGGGGTTGTGGAGTCTCCCTCTCTGGAGGTACTCAAAACTCACCTGGATGTGTTCCTGTGTGATCTGCTCTAGGTGATCCTGCTCTGGCAGGGGGGTTGGACTTGGATGATTTTTCAAGGTCCCTTCCAGCCCCTGAAATTCTGTGATTCTGTGAAGATTCATCCGAAGAAGTTGCTTGCAGCTTTTGTGCGGGAGCTGTGTGCAGCTGAATCCCAAGAGAGATCCTGGCCTAAGCGTAATGTGTCTTGTACCTTCTGTGTAATTGCTGCAGAGAGCTCACTGCTCAGACTGACAAGACAAAGGGAGCATTATTACAGGTTTCCATGCAAAGAGCTGTGGGCTTGTCTACACTGCAACAGGCAGAAGTTAATTCGTATTAAACTAATGATGCATGCACAAAATGCATCAGTTAAACTGCACTGAACCCCTTTGTGATCACTCCTCTGGATGGTGAAAGTGATCTCTTTGCCTTCAAACCTGATTGGCTTCCAAGTGAAACCCAATTAAAGCCACTTTGATTGCAGAGTTAAAAAGGTCTATACAGGGATTTAAATGCAGCTCAACCAACTTAGCTCCAGAATTCATTCTGAGTCCTGTGTATGCTTTATTCACTGGCTTCTGGTAGTGTTTGGATGTATTTTTTGCCTTTGAGCTGCAGGATAATGTGCAAATTTCAACTGCCCTAAAATAGAGTGAAAATGAGATAAAAAGATGAAACAAAATGAATAATAAGATAAAATGAATGACAAGGTGAGAGTTAATAAATAAAACAGAGTAAAAGGAAACAAAATAAAGTGTAAAAGTTAATAACTAAAACAGAGTAAAATAAAACAAAGTAAAATGTAAAATTAAATAAATAAAGCAGAGTGACAACAAAATAAAATAGAAAATTAAATTAATGAAACAGAGTAAAATAAACAAAAAATAGAAGTAACAAAATAAAATAAGAAAATAAAAAGTAAAATTAAAATTAAAAAAAAGAAATAAAATGAAATAAAAAAAGAACTAAAAAAAGAAATATTAAAATAGAATAATAAAATGAAATAAATTTTTAAAGTGAAATAAAATAGTGAAATAAATAAAAATTAAACTCAAATAATAAAATAAAATAAAAAAAGAAAAGTAAAGTAAAATAATAAATAAAATTAAAAGTAAAAGAAAATAACAAAATAAATAAAAAGTAAAAGAAAATACAAAATAATAAAATGTAAAATAAAAGAAAGAAAATTAAAAGTAAGGTAAAATAATCTAAAATAAAGTAAATAAAAAGTAAAATGACATGAAATAAAGTGAAATAATTTGTTGCAGAGAGCATATATGAGATTATTAACCCCAAAGGTGTCAATATCTGAATTCAAGTCATTGTAGCCTAATTTTAAAGGTGCAGCTGCTTTGGAAAGTTTGGGTTTGTAAATGCTGGAGGTGATGCAGTACCCTAGAGTGATGGATACTGAATTCTAGTCAGTGTCATAAGTGGAAATCTAATCTCTGTAAAATCAAGCTCATGGCTTAGCACTGAGTTATTCCATATGTAGAGGAGAAACCTTTTGGCCCAGCAATATCCATGATGAAATTCAGTTAGGTGTGGGTTTGAACCTGTCCAAATCCAGTTGAAACTCCTAAGCTTTAGCACAGCGGGAACTGAGTGGAATGGAATGGAATGGAATGGAATGGAATGGAATGGAATGGAATGGAATGGAATGGAATGGAATGGAATGGAATGGAATAGAACAGAGTACAAAGCATTTAATGAGTCACCATCACTGGAAGTGTTTTAAAAGAGCCTGGATGAGGCACTTGGTGCCATGGTTGAGTTGATTAGATGGTGTTGGGTGATAGGTTGGACTTGATGATCTCAAAGGTCTTTTCCAACCTGGTTAATTCTGTATTCTGGAAGCTCCAGCTAACAATAAAAAATGGAACATGTTCCATGGTTTAGTGTGTGACCAACCTCTGTTCCATGCAGGGTGCAGACCTTGGGCTACAGAAGTTGTTATCCTCTTCCCATTAACACATGGACCCCTTGAACCCAAGCGTACAGGGTGCACTGCAGACTGAAGGCACACACAACATGTGCTAAGGGTTCCTTGGCTGCAATTAAACCACAGATATATGTAGGTCTGTGTAATGGATAGCTAAAGTTTTGCTATTACTGCTGCATTTAGAATTGGAGTTTTTTGACAGACCTGTGATGGGTGGAGGTTTAATAATTCCATATAGATTGGGACCAAGAAAAACAGAGGTCTGTTGAGTTTCATTTCCACTTGTGTCACTGGCTTTCTCTCTGCAAGCTTGAGGAGCAAGTAATTTAAGAGCTCTACATGTCTCAGTTTCTACACCTGTCAGCTGGGGGAATTACTTCACAGGGGGATTGGAAGTATCATTATAATGATACTTGCAATGTGCTTTCATATGCTAGGTAGAAGAGTGGGAGCGTTAACATGTACGAGAGAGAAAGAAAAAAGTAGGTTAGCTTGTCTGAGCTTGTCAGGCTTCTACTGTGTCAGCAAACTCAGGGAGACAAGAGAAAGGAGAGAAAGGGAGATCAAAAGAATACATTAAATTAAAAAGTAAACAGAGAAAGTTAAACTTGAAGTGGCAAGTAAGGAGTTGCACAGGACCTGTTCTGGGCTTAGCTGCGTTAATCTTGCTTTTCCATCACATGCCAGGGCCTTTGGCATCACCAACGGGCCACCAAAACACCACGAATCGATCACTGTATCTACCATGTGGTCTTGACCTCCTGTCAGCTCTGATGAGCTGGCCAAGCTGAGGTTGCTCCACAAGTGAACAAAGACTTCTTGAGGGCAGTAGGGGATGATCCCTCTCCCCGCTCTGGTGTGGGACCTGGTACTGCTCAGATGCTTGGAGATCTTCACTTTCAGTAAGACCATTTGTATTTGTGATTTGTGGCACTTTAGGATGCGATGTGCAGCTGCTCCATACTGTGACAGTGACAGCAATGAGGTAGGGGCTGGGTCCTGGCCTTGCACCATGTCACTGGCAATGGTGATGCCATGTGCTACGGGAAGGACTGTGTGAAAGTGAAGTTTCTGTGTTCTCCCAGCTCTGAGCCAGCCACACTTTAGGGACCCCTCAAAGCACAGGCTGCATCTGCTGCAATGTGTAAAGCTGATGTGGAACTTTTATGTGTTCTTGCTTCTATCACAGACATGAGAGAGTTAATTTACCTTTCTGTGCTTGCAGCCATACTTCTCTGAAAGCTGCTACACTTACACAAAGCAGCAGGACTGGGAAACAGCTTTCAGTGTCTGCATCCCTCCCCCCCCCCCCCCCTTTTTGTTGCGGTGGGAGCAAAAAAAAGTCTCTGTGTGGGGTAGCTGTTTCCTCTGGGCTTTGTCAACACATTCACACGAGGCTGGGCTTCTGCACAAATGTTTCCCTCAGCTTCAAAGTCCATGTTTAAAGAAGGCAGCCCTGTAATGTGGTACTGTTGTGCATCATGTTGTGGTAGCTCAAGAAGTGCTGCTGTCTCCTGCTGGAGGACAGATCAGGCAGATTGATTTGCTGCCTCCCTGTTTCTGTTCCTGCAATATGGATTCGTTTTTGGGAGCAGTGAATGTGTGTTGCAGTCCTTCAGAGCTGCTGTTGCTTCTTAGCATCTTTCAACAAATGTGCCACTGATGTGCTCTCACAGCTGTTGGGACACAAGGGAGAGACATGGTTCTTCCTTTTCTGTCTTTTCCTTACCCTCTGTGTTTTGAAGGTGCACTTTCTTGGGTAGCTGAGGTGACCAGACCTGGATATGAGCTGTGGTTATGTTCTGTTTAGCTTGATCTGGTTATTTTCTCTTTAGCTTGATCTTTCTCTCTGGTCATGAAATGTGTGATAGGATGAGAGGGAATGAATTTAACCTGGAGGAGGGGAGATTTAGAGTGGAGATTAGAAAGAAATTCTTTCCAGTGAGGGTGGGGAGACACTGGAACAGGTTGTCCAAGGAGGGTTGTGGATGCCCCCTCCCTGGAGGTGTTCAAGGCCAGGTTAGATAAGGCCTTGAGCGATCTGGGCTAGTGGGAGATGTCCCCTGCCCATAGCAGGAGGGTTGGAACTAGATGATCTGTAAGATCTCTTCCAGCCCAAACCATTCTACGATTTCATGAATCTAAGAAATAAGCCAAGGAGTCTTCTATAATACGGCAAATTTTGTGCATTGAGTAGCCTGAGAAGATTAAAAAGCATGTGGGCAAAAAATGTGTGACAGTCAATATCTGAAGGGTTAGTCACATTTGTATAGAATTCTAGGTCAAACATCAGGCTGCTGAAAGCAGCCACAGCAGCTATAATCTTCTTTAACTGTATCCAGTCAGAAAAGATGAAAAATTGTTCTTCTGCCTTTGAAGAATGGAAATACCTTTTTCCACATTCCCTTTGCCCTGTTTTACTGCAACAGATTCTGGATCCACTCATCATAAGCAGAGGTTGATGGAAACAAAGTGCACCATAAAGCTTATCCTGAAACTCTGCCTTGTGCCCCTTCAGCAGCTGAGCAGTTGTGGAGGGAGTGGGCGCTCAGTTTGCATCCTAAGCCTCCTCAGACTGCCTTATCTGTGGCAAAGGAAGGGCCACTTGGACCCATGGGCTGCATGGTGTAATCTTATTTTTACAGCTGGTCAGAGTGTTTTGCTGTGTGCCACCTGAAATGCACCCTTCCTTTTTGCAAACCACGACCAACCAGCAGGTTCCGCTGGAGCGCCGGAGAACAGCAAGATGTGAAACAGGCTGAGGTGTAAATCAAAGAGTGGCAGCAATGGAAAAGAAACCTCATGGAAAACAAAAGGGAAGATACCATCTCTCAGAGACCTTAGAATTGCCTATTCCTGCTCCTGAAAATCACCTGTGCTGAGATAAGCCAAGCCACACCCAGGAAATCCAGCCCCTTTAAATGGGGAGGGCAGGGCTTGAAGCACACCTGTCTGAATGCTACTAGGAACAGAGCATGGAACGTGCTTTTTGCTTTGGGACCTGCAAAATGATGCCATGTAGGGGAAAGCAGGAGGGCAGCAGAAGCATCCACGCTCCCTAACAGCAGTCTGTGTGCCACTGGCAAAGGAATGGGGTATGGAAAGGTAGACAGCTCTCTGTGTTTGTGTTTTAATGCAAACTGAGCCACTTGTCTGTGTAGTAGCAAGAATGTCTTGGACATATTTTTGTGGTGGTGGTGAGGACGTGAATGAGCTCTGTAAAGGGATACAGTGCTGAATCACAGAATTATAGTTCTTAGGGTTGGAAGGGACCTCAAGGCTCATCCAGTTCCAATCCCCCTGCCATGGGCAGGGACACCTCACACTACAGCAGGTTGCTCATAGCCACATCCAGCCTGGCTGCAAAAACCTCCAGGGATGAGGCTTCTACCACTCCCTGGGCAACCTGTTCCAGTGTCTCACCACCCTCCTGGGGAAGAACTTCTTCCTCACATCCAATCTGAATCTAACCATTTCTAATTTTGTTCCAATCCCCCCCAGTCCTATTACTCCCTGACACCCTCAAAAGTCCCTCCCCAGCTTTCTTGTAGCCTCCTTCAGATACTGGAAAGCCACAATAAGGTCTCCTCAGAGCCTTCTCTTCTCCAGACTGAACAGCCCCAACTCCCTCAGTCTGTCCTCATAGGAGAGTTGCTCCAGCTCTCTGCTCATCCTTGTGCAAAAGGAGGTTATTCCATTTAAGATTTTCCATGCTATTTCTCTGCATTAGAATCACAGGACCTGGTCTGGGTGACCATCATCACAGACAACAGTGACACAGGGAGCTTAGCTTGTACAAATGCTCTCTGGTTGAGATAACTTTTCATCTTCTTGCCCAGAACAATGGACTTTCAACTTCTTGAGCCACAGCAGGGTAAATCTTAACCAGCTATTTGTCAGATATTATGGTGACTGCTTATGCTAAAAAGTTTTACCTAGGGCTGTTAGTAAGTATTAGAGGCAGCTTTAATCTAGAAGGACATGGTTGTGCCACAGTTGTGAATGAAAGCACTTAAAAGACTTACTAAAAATTACATCTGTCCCATTACTCAATAATTTTTTAATATAAAAATGGCAGTTTTAATGGCTGTCTTCATGGTGAGACTGAAGAAAGTAAACTTGTAAGATTCTGATGTGTTTGCAGGGGAGGGTAATCCAGCACTGACTTAGGGTTCAACAGCAGGATAAGCAAAATTCAGTGTTGACATCTCTAAGCTACTCTGATCATGAAGAAGGGGCAAAGCATGGATGGAGAACTGGAAAAAGGTGTGGTATGAGGCTGCTTACTATTGCTGCCCCCATTTTTCTGTCTATTCTGATAGTAGGCTTTTAAGTCTGATACTCCTGTAGGTGTTTTTTGTGTAGTAATACAATAATAGCTCTGTTACACTAGAGTGTGGGCTTGTGTTTGCAGGTAGGAAGCTATCAAAATACTGCATAAAATTAAAGCTTCCACCATGAAGTCCAGCTACCTAAATCCCTGGAGGTGTTCAAGGCCAGGTTGGATAAGGCCTTGAGCAACCTGCTCTAGTGTGAGATGTCCCTGCCCATGGCAGGGGGATTGGAACTGGATGATCTTTAAGGTTCCTTCCAACCTAAACCATCCTGTGAATCTATGAAGCTACACAAACAGTATTACTGAACATGGGAGTGATACAGAAGCAATACAGCCGTGCTCATCATGTTCAGGGGCTGGCTTTCTTGCTGGTAGCTGAGGTGCTGTTCCTTGTTGTGCTGTCCAGACATGTGCAATGCTGTCTAACAGCTCGTGTTAGCCCCCTTTGCTTTTGTCCTACTCATCGTAAATAACAGTCTTAGAGGGGGAATTTGAGAAAGAAGGTTATCCTGAGAAAAAGGCTCTGAGGAGATAAAGGTGACATATCACTTGATACAAACCAGATGATTAATGGTGAGGCTTGTAGCTCCTACTTTGAAATGTTAGCACTGAATGCAAATGTGAGCTACAGCAGAGCAGATAATAATTTGGCTTTTAATTCAGCACTGCATATGGCCAGTCTGTAGTAGCTCCTGTATGAAAGAAAATGGAGGCTGAGACACCCTCCCAGCCTCTTTATTTCATGAATGCATTCATTATGGTGTGCTTAGTTGGTTGATTGTTAGTGATGCCAGAAAATAGTGGCTATCTCTGGTGTTTACAGACTTCTACTTGGTTTCGTGGTTCCCTGATTACGCTCTGTATCTGCTTACCCTTCGTGCCATCTTGTGAGGATGCCATCATCAGCTGAACAGCCTGATTCTTGTTCCTCTTAAAAGATTGCCCTCCCCCCCTCCCCCTTCTCCTGTGCTTTTGTGTAATCCAAATAGCAGCCAATTTCTATTTTACTAGTGGTACCTAAACATTAAGGAAGGCTGGCCACTAGCCAATTCATTTAAGTCTCTAGAATAATAGTTAGCTCTCTAATGAATAGTCTGGCTTTAAATCTCCCCATTCAATTGTGGTGGCACTCCTGAAGTTGACAGGTACTTATAAGACACTGAGGAAAGGTCATTTGTTGGGTGTGAGTTTCATTGATTTGTTCAGAGAACCTTCTAGTCATTCCCTTCCACTCTTTAAAAGGGAGGGAAAAAAGGCCAAAAAAAACCTCACCCAAAACAAAAAAAAAGGGCAGGCAGAAAATGCATTAATTTTCTTGTATTAGTTTCAGAAGTCACAAAAAATCCATTCTAGGTAAGCAGTTCCCTTCTTTGCTGCTGCTCAGTTTGGGTCTCTCCAGTGTTTCGTGTCTTGGTGGCCCATTGTTATTGGTGGTGCAGCAGCTGATCTGGGGGCTCTGGCAGGTCAGCTTTGCAAGCATATCCAGGAGGAGTCACTTTCTGGCCCTTGTAACACCACTGGCAGTCCCTGTCAGGAATTCAAACCCAAGAAAGGCTGGATTGGTTTCCTGTTGTGCAGATGGGGAAAGATTTGATGATTTGCCTGAGCTTCGTAGCTACCAGAACAAGGACCTGCAGGTAAGGCTGGGAAGTTAGAACCTGAAGAGCAACGCAGGAGAACGTCAGTGAAGGTAAGGAGTGCTGTGGGCAGAGTGGACCATGAAACGAATGGGAACATTTCCCACTGCAGATAAGAGGAGAGCATGCCTGAGGTGAAGAGTTCTCAGCCCAGGGAAGTTATTAAGCGTCTGAATTCCTGGCGGCTGGCCTGAGGACATTGTTAAGAGAGGAATGAAGTCAAGCGTGGACCCCCACTATGACTTGCCTGAATGATATTTAATGTTTAAGCTTTTCAAAGTGGAAAGGACTGCGTAGGAGCACCTCTTAAAGAGGAACACAAGTCCTTATTGATGAACTGCTTGTGTTCTCCATGATTTTGGTTCAAAATGATACCAGCAAATTATCTTAGTCTGAAAAGAAGCTTTGGAGAATTGGTGTTTTCCATCTGATTCACAAGTCCTAATTGCCTCTTTTCTCTCCTCTCTTTACCCACTATGTTTTTGGGGGTTTGGTTTGGTTAGAGGCAGGGATGGCAGAGTCTGTGGCTCTCAGGTGTTTGGGGATTTTTTTTTCTGTAGTAGTTTTGCTTCCTAGAGTAAAAAGCATACAGTGTTATCCCTGATTGATAGAGGGAAGGGAAGGACTGGGGACAGGAGATGTAATCCAGCAAAATGATAGTGTGGGCAAAACTGAAGTCAAGGTCTGCTCATAGGATAGGATAGGATAGAATTGAATTAACCAGGTTGGAAGAGACCTTTGAGATCATCGAGTCCAGCCTATCACCCAACACCATCTAAACAGCTAAACTCTCTTGCTGGAGAGAAATTGGTCAGACTGCAGATTCTCTCCAGGATGCAGAATGGAAAATCTGTTGTAGAAAGTGGTGATTTTAGAAATCAGACCATAGTGGAAACTGAAGATTATTTTGTAAGGAAACAAAGCCCTGGTCCAAAGATGACTGAAGTCATTGGAATTTTTTCCATTGCTTTCCCTGGGAGCATATCTTTTTGTAGCAGTGGTTGGTAAGAGGCAAGATAACACCTGATGAACCATTTCCTATCTCAGTCCTCAGGCTCTGCAGTAAAACCTGCTTTTCACTTAGAGCAGGGGCAGCTGTTGGATTTCTACCCAGAACATGGTCAGTTGAGTTCTGCTCAAAGGAGGAGGGAAGAAGAAATGGAGATGAGGGCAAATTGCAGCAACAGGCGGCACAAAAGTGAAAGAAAGTGGAAGCAGAGTGTATTTACTTCTCACCTGCTACAAATTATCCTGCAGCACAATGCCAGCAGAACGCAGGGAGGAGGAGGAAAAGGAGGAGGAGGAGTGGTGGGACAGGCTGTGGTGCAGCCGGCATGCAGGGAACAAAAGGCTTTTCTGTCTCCAAATGCTGTGCACCGAGGTGGAAGCTCTGTGCTCACGCTGCAGCTCTGTGTTTCTCAGGGCTTTGGTTTCACCAGCCAGACAGGTACTATGGAAGGGTTTGGAAAGGCTGACCCACAAGTCTGGCAGATCTTTTGCTCCTTAATGACGCTCAGCCTGTGTCCTGCTATTGCTGGTCAGCATTTTGCTTGCAGGCTAATGTTACAGTGGTACCAGAACTCATTCCATATTGGTGTTTGATCCTGGGAGAAGGGGAAAAATCTGGTCAATACGGTTCTCATTAGCCAAAAAAAAAGTTGTAACATGCTGGAGCCATTAGTAGTTTGTTGATTGAGTTAACCGTGCAAGGCAGGCTGCAATTGATCATCTACATTCTCATTAAATATGCCACAGTCTAGGAGAGTTTGTTATGAAACTATTTGGAGGACATGAGGAATCTTGCTTTCAGCCAAGAGCAGCAGTTTCAGAGAGCTTTTAAAGCTCCAACTGTGTAATGAATATCAGAGATGGGACTGAGGTGCAACAGAAAAATACTCTTCTTCCAAAACTGTTGCTACACAGGGTGTTGTTTGAGCCCACCATGGGCAGAGAGATCGAGGCTGAAAATTGAATCTAAACTTAGTGTTGCAAGAGGCAAGAGATGAGGGTTTGTGGCTAGAGGACTTCCATTTGGCACTGTCTAGTAGGTGTTTAAAGGAAGGAAGCATACTTGTGCTCCAGTTGAAGATAATGAGGTATAGTAAACTTCAACCAAAAGCCAAATTCACCTTTGTGTTGCTTATGAGATAGGCAATAAGTTAATAAGATAAAGAGAGAGAGAGAGAGGTGATATAATTTCTCTTTTAAGAAATGGGTGAACAGGAGCTGCTGAGAAGTGTTACCTTGAAAATATATCATGATCACTTTAAACCTTCTCCATGTCTTTCAGCTTTTGAAATGCTGAAGATCACATCTTGAGGGAATTTGTTAGAGCCTTTGAAGTATTTTTATGTTAGGCCCCTATGGCAGAAGATTGTACAGATCAAGAAAGTACTGCATAGATTTATTCACAGAAAATGCATTTAAATTACCCAGCTATAGGGGCACACATTCTTCATTTATATCCTGGTGTCTGGGCTCTGAAATCCTCCCAAGAATTGAGGTCATAGAATTTGAAAATGAGCTTCTGTACACCATACTTCTGGCCTTTCAGATGTAATGCAGTCAGTACTGTGTGGTAAATTGGACAGAATTCAGAGAAGAGCAACACAAACGATTAAGGGAGGAAAGGAACTGACTTACATGGAAAGATTAAAAGCTTTACAAATTTGTGGCTTGGTGAAGCAAAGACTGCTGCAAGTCATTGGAAGTTTCTGGAGACAGGAATGCAGCTTCAAAATCCCCAGTCTTGCCTAAACCTGTTTTTGTTTGTGTGTTTCATTTAAAGCAAAATCTTTTTAGAGCAATATCCTCCTCTGGTGTAACTTACCACAGTTCCAGTGAAAACAATGGAGTTGAGGGATCCCTGCCAAATTACACTGTCTAAAATTGTGCTTGTTTGAAACTGGTAACAGCAGGAGCGGGAGCAGTAGTTTAGGGAGACAAGTGGTGGTTTAACTCCTGCAGAATGGTTAAATCCAGAAGATATTTGCACATCTTTCCAGGGAGGCCTTAGAGCATCCTTCCAGTACAGGACAGCTGGGGAGGGACTTTTTTACAAGGCCTTGTAGTGATAGGATGAGAAGGAATGGATTGAAGGTTGAAGAGGGAAGATTTAGACTGGAGATTAGAAAGAAATTCTTTCCAGTGATGGTGGTGAGACACTGGAACAGGTTGCCCAGGGAGGTTGTGGATATCCCCTCCCTGAAGGTGTTCAAGGTCAGGCTGGCTGAGGTCTTAAGCCTCACTTCCATCCTCACCGAGTTGATCAAGATGATGGCCACTCTGCTGACACAAGGAATGAATTGTTCCTGCTGGTGCATGGGGATTGAATTACAGGGAGACTGAGCCATTAAAAACATGGGATGAGTCTTAGGAAGATGAAGTGTGAAGTTCTTCATCCTGTGAAGTAGTCTCAGAAGGGAAGTGATGGAGGCCCTGCTGCTTCAGATGTGGTACTTTTCCTAAGGTTGGAGTGTTAACTGAGGCAATTATGGCCACATTTCAATTGAGAAGTTAATTTCTGGCTCCCTTGCATGCTCTTGATTCCAGCTGAGTAGGGAGTTCTCCTGTCCCAGGGCTGAGATGTGGTGTTGGCTGCACATGGAGTTCAGAAGGTGCCACCTTTCACAGGAGCGATCACTTTTATGAGCTGGCTGAAGCTGCCAAAGAGCAGAGGAAGGAGATGGTAGTGCAGTAGCTTCTGGATGGAAGATGCTGCAGATATCACTTTTCAGCATTACTTGTGTGTGATCTTCACTGAGAGGTGAAAGAAGCCAAACCTCTATAATATCATTAGGACTAATTTTCAGCCTTGCCAAGTTGCACCAAACAAAAAAGCAAAAGCGCTGTGGAGACCGTGCTGCCCTGTTGCCTTCATTTCCCTGGGTCAGGAGTGGGGCAGAGTGACCTGCTGGACACCTCATCACTTTGATATCCAGCTCAATGAATAAAGAGAAAAGAAAGAAGAAAACAGAGCCCTTCTGAAATGAGTGTGTGGGAAATGGTGATTTTTGGGTGTGTGAATGAGATGAACAGTCAGACAGGAATACCGAATGTGGACCGAAGATGCCAGGGGAATTGTTTCCATAGAAACACAACCATGGAGGCTCACATGGCTCCCCCATCTCAGACTTACAAATTCATATGATTATCTTAATGGTCAGCATAATGGATTGAAAAGAGGGAGGTGATTAGTAAAATTTGATCCGAGTTTGTCGCAGATGTGGGGAGCATTGTGCTGAAGTCTCCATCTGATTGCAACTTAGAAGGGCTCATATGCCGAGCTTGTACCCCTCTGATTCGCTGCAGTAAATCAGGATTAACTCCTGAGCAGTGAATGGTACCCTACTGGTGTCAAACAAAGGGAATCAGACCTAGTTTCTTTTAATTAACTTGAAGGGGAAAAAAAAGGTCTGCATTTGTTTCTTCATGCATTCTTCTGTCACCTTTGTTGTCCAGACCTTTTGCGTGGCTGCAGACATAATCTTTTGCATGTAAATCAATACCATTCAGAAATGCCTCAGGAAATATTGTTCTGAAATGTACTCAATGGAAGCACATGCCTTTCTGGGCCAGAATTTATGAGGGGCCCTGGGAGCCTGTTTTCACCAGTTTTTCGTGTCCTTGGGAAATCCACGATGCTTAGAGCTAATTTATGTTGCTCCAGCCCCTTCAGAGAAACTAACACCTGAAAGTGCTGGGATTGCATTGTGCTGTTAGGCTTCTTAGTACACTGTGTTGGTAGGGTTCTGAGTGTAATATGGATGGTGCCGTGTTCAAAGGACTAAGTTTTGATAGCATTAACAAAGGACATTTAACTTGCATTTCATGAAATAAGAGTGTTCTAGGCTTTTATGGTTCATTGCATGATCTGATCTGTCTTCTGGTGTGGGTAGTGTTCCCAGCTGAGGTTTTTGTGTGGTACTGTTGACACAGGCACAAGCAGAGTGGGTTGCTTCAAACCCTCATGAGCAGCTGAAAAGATGGGTCCCATAAGATGGGTCTTAGGAAGGATGAGAATCATCCTGTAGGATTGCTAATTATCAGGAATTTCTCTCCAAAACATATCCTGTTAGCTCCCATACAACCCCAAATGCAACATCCATAAAGGAGAAGAGGCTAAACCTTCTAGTCTATGCCTGAGCATCCCCAAATGAAAACCCAAGGATTCAAACCATAGTTCAGATATGTGGCTTGGGCTCCTCTCTCTGAAAACCTGCAGTGGTCTGGACATCTCTTGTGATTCTAGAGTTTAAACTGGGCTGAGCTGACTTGGTAAACTAGCTAAACCCATGGCTGTCTGATTTTTAAAGCAGCCAAAACTTCACTACCCACAAGCTTCATGTTTAATGATAGTCATTTGTGCTCTTTTTAGAAGAGGCTGTGTGGACAGGGAGAGATGAGCAGGAAGTGGAGGCAGGACAGTTTTGTACACGATTTCCAGTAACTGCTGTTTGTGAGGAGCCTTCCCATTATCCAAGACAGAAATGTCTCTACAGCAAGAAAAATAAGTAGTGTTATCTTTCTGGGTGCATGTGGGGGAAAGCAAAATAAAGTCTAAAATTATGTGGAAAAATTACTCCCATCTTCCTTTCAGTTTCCTCTACCTCTCAAAACTGTCAAAAAGTTGCTAAAGACCCTCAAAGCCTCAAGACCAGCCCAGCTCCAGGCTGGTGTCTTGATAAGCATACATAATGCTCCTGCAGCTCCAAGAGGAAAACAACCAAGGTTTGGGAAGGGTCAGCCAGGAATGACATAGCTGTGAGTATGAAAGGAAATCAAAGAACTGCAGGGTTCCACCCAGGAGAGAGGAGAGTGCAAGAGGCAGCCAGGCCAGCCAAGGCTGAAACAAGATTAACAGGAAGAGACACCCAGAGAGAAGCATTTTCCTCTCAAACCTCACGTGTGTGAATTCAGTGCTAACCTTGACCCATGCTTTCAATTGCCTCATTTGGAAATGCCCTCCCTTGAACTAATTAGTGAGGCTGCTCTCCCAGTGCTCCTGAGCTGTATGTTTTTGTGGTGAGTTGAGCAATGTTTGATATTTTTCTTCAGAACCTGGATTGTGGAGTGGCAGGATGTGTCAGTAGCGTTGAGGTGGCCTAATTTCAGCTGGGACCACTTCATGATACCAAACCCACAGAATGCCAGGTTGGAAGGGACCCCAAGGATCATCTGGTCCAACCTTTTCAAATGAAATTCAAATACAAATGAGAATGACAACAGCAAGCCCTAGGAGGAGAGGCTGAAGGAGCTGGGATTGTTTAGCCTGGAGAAGAGGAGGCTCAGGGGAGACCTTCTTGCTGTCTACAACTACCTGAAGGGAGGTTGTAGCCAGGAGGGTGCTGGTCTCTTCTCCCAGGCAAGCAGCACCAGAACAAAAGGACACAGTCTCAAGCTGTGCCAGGGGAAGTTTAGGCTGGAGGTGAGGAGAAAGTTTTTCACAGAGAGAGTTGTTAGCCTTTGGAATGTGCTGCCCAGGGAGGTGGTGGATTCCCCATCCCTGGAGATGTTCAAGAGGGGATTGGATGTGGCACTTGGTACCATGGTCTAGTAGTCATGAGGTCTGCGGTGACAGGTTGGACTTGATCTTTGAGGTCTATTCCAACCTTGTTGATTCTATGGTTCTGTGATTTACAGAAAGGAGTGGAAATGTTTCTGCATTCCCACACAGGAAAGCTGTGAGGTGTTATGATGCAGGCAACAGATTCATTCCTTGATGGTATTCCTCCATACTGTGAGTCTTTCTTCCATGCTGTAGTCTTCTATGAGTCTCCCCTTTGCTGAGAGCAGGGTGGCATTTACAAGAGCATGTAAATGACTTGGACTTCCAAGTCTTATTTAAAGAAAAGTACTTAAGGGCCAGAATTTGGAAGATATTCTGTTGGTAATGACAGGAATGGGTTGAAAATGAGATAAAAGCAAACAACAGAGCAAAGCCTTGGTGTCTAGTGTCTCTTGTAATAAATGGAAATTTAGTGTTGCAGAAGATTCAGTTAGGTTTCTACTACTATTTTTAGGATCCTAAATGCCTTTAAACTGCTGATGACTTGTAAACCTATGTAAGCATTCCAGGCTTTTTCAATTTTCTCCCTTAAGCTTTGATGCAGGAGGTAATCAGCCTGCCTAACTCCATGTGTATGTCAAACCATCCTCCATCAGGGATGTGTGTGTGCTGGTTGTGCAGGCAGTACAACAGTGCAGGCACCTTCAGCTCCTGTTAAGCCTGTTCTTGGCACAAGGATGCTCAGCTATCCTGCCTCTGGTGCTCTCATCTCTTTGGAACAGTCAGAGGATGAGGAGGGGAGTGTGCGTGCCATGTGTGGGTGGGGAGGTAGCGGGGACTTGCTAAGTAGCCACTCCTGATTTCCCAAAGCAAGGAGACCAAGGGTGCAGCCACTACCCAAATCCTATCTCTGAGCAAACATCCACTCTATTATGAAACCCTATTGGCAAGTAGGAAGTTGTTAGTTTACAGAAGGTTTTTCACTCATCAATTAGTGAGGAGCATAGGTTGGACCAGCTTTGTCAAGCCTTTAATCTGGGGAGACTTTTTATTGCTGAACTACCTCTGCATACCGAATGTAATTGGTTTGCCAGCTCACACTTCCCTGACCCATTTCCAAAGCGATTTCATTTGATTGTGTTGGGTCATCTTTCTGAAATTATTTCTTGATTTTTATCTGAAATCCATTGATAATGGCTCCTTAAGTTCTTTCTGTGCTATCTGGTGGGTTTAATTTCAGGGAGTACATTGGGGGAGTTTAAGTGTATGTTAGTTATCATAGTGATGGATCAGCCAAACAAGACACATTTGGAAACTCACATGTTCCTTTTCATTGACCTGTGATATTTGAAAGATAAGCCTTTTGCATGCCATTAGCAGTTTGAACATCTATAAACATTCCTCAGCGTGTTTAGATTTTGGGTTGGAATAGTTTGAGTATGTATATGTGGGTTTTGTTTTCCTTTAATCCATCCAAGAATATTAATTGCCTGTTTGGTTTGCAGTTTGCCATTTATGTAATAGCTTCCCTTGAAAGTAGCATTGGTTTAGCTTGTGCTGAATCCAGCACACTGCTGAAAGCCAGTACTGCACTGCAAACTCACCTGAAAGCTGTGGACTGCAGTCTGACACTGAGACACAGACATGATTCATAGAATCAATAAGGTTGGAAAAGACCTCAAAGATCATCAAGTCCAACCTGTCACCCAACACCTTATGACTGCTAAACCATGGCACCAAGTGCCACCTCCAGTCCCCTCTTGAACACCTCATGTCCTGGGTCAGACTGTGCAGCTCTGAATCTCACTTCACTCAACTCTGGAAGGGTGAAAGTAGTAGTGCCTGCCCCTTGTGAATGTGTGAGACTTAAAGAGTACTGGTACAATATGCTATTAAAATTGTGGTGCTTGCACTTTATTAAAGCCAGAGCTTCATGCATTTGAGTGAGGCTTTTGTCTAGGTTCTTAAATATCTGAATTATTATTCACAGCTTTGTACTGCTGAGCAGTTCAGTTGCTGGTCAGAACTGGGCATCTGAACATCTTCAAAGGGGGACTGATCCCCTTCTATTGCTGGCACACGTTCACCTGAGGTTTGAGCATCCCAGGTACATCACTGAAGTCATACAGTGGAGGTACAGAGGACGTCCTGGGGGTGCACTTGCCTTTGAATCCCATGCATGGCTCTATGGCTGGATGACAAACCCTTTGGACTCCAGCTGGATGAAGTGGCACCGTCTGTTGCAAGTTGTTTCGCCTCATTAACAAGCCTTGTATCTGTGCCAGGCCTTCCCCTATTGAGTTTGGATACACAATCAAACTTTAACTATGTCTGGAGGACAGAAAGGAGTCAAAGGGTTGTGCTCTGATGTGATAAGTGTTCAGCTAAAGGGCTTGAGCAAGTTTCATGTGCAAGTTCTGTTGTGTGTTATCATATGGTGAATCGGCACATGAAGCATCTCAGTTTGGGTTTGTGCAGTTCCACTAGCTAAAGCTGAGGATGTGAATTGACAGACTAGACATCTCTCTGCTACTTTTAGATATGACACATTATCTTGTCTCTATACCACAGAAAAATAAATTAAAGTTTGTAGACCTAGTGCTCTACTTCTGCTAAGGCAACTCCATTGATTCCCAGCTTGCATAGGGTTGGAAAGGGCCCTCAAAGGTCATCTCGTCCAACCTTCCTGCAGTCGTGCCAACTTTGGCATGAAATAATACCCAGTGGAAGCAGGAACAGCATCAGCACCTTGCTTGTGAGGCTGCTTGGGATTGATACAGTGTCTCCAAACAAATCAGGAAAAGGAAAAACTATGCTTAGAATCACCAAAACTAGGTATGGGGAAAATTTAGTCATGTAAGTCATCCCCACTGCAGATAAATGCATCTGCCTGTCTACCTGGCTATCTGTGTGTTTTCCATAGATACATCAGCAGGTCCTGCCATTGCTTCTAAATTGCAGCTATATGCTCCACTGTTACCAAATCATGCCCTCTATGGTCAGATGTGCTCTCAGTTTAGTGTCTGATGATCATTTGACACAGACTGCTTTCAGCATGTGTTATTTTTCCACTGTCACCCCAACTTCTTTCAGCTTCAACTCTGTAAGCTGAAACTGGTTAAAACTTGGCAATGAATTGCTGATAATGCTTGATCCAAGGACATCTCTCCACTCTTAACTTAGGTGATCCAGATGGGGAATCAATAGAATTACATTTATACCCTCTCCAAAAGCCCTGTGAGGCTCAGTTCACTAAAGTGTGCAAATAACTTTGTGATCATTGGGTAAAAAAATACAATCCAAGAGCACAGAGCTGTAGGAGAGGTAAAGAATATCCTTCTCTTTAAAACTGCACAAGCACCAAAGGTCTGCCTTGCACTGCATCCCTGGATTCCCAGTATCTGTGCTACGAGTTAGATCCGGCCCTCTGGCAGAGAGTTAATCTGGACTCTTCTTACAAAACACATCTCTCAAGTGAAACTTTTGCCTATATTTTTCCCAGAAGATTCTTCTCTTTCAGTCCAGAATTTTATCAGCAATTCTTATGCTAACAGGGGTCAGGAGATGAGATGTTTCTCACGTTACACTTGAAGCTTCTCATGAATAATGGCCTGTATCACCTCTATTGTCTGTCCAAAACATAAGCAACCAGACATAAGGCCAGAGGAGAAATTTAAAGAGTGCTGAATAAGCCAGCAGGACAGACCAAGAACTCAGATAGTCAGAGAGTGAAACAAATACAAGGTAGAGCAGATGGTTATTTGGGGAAATATCTGAGCAGATTAACTACTAGGCAGCTAGAGAATGAGTCAGTCCCTAGTTATAAAGTACCCTGAAATCTTCAGAGTGAGATTAACAGAAGCACAGATGAAGATCACTGTAGCCAAAATAAATTAGAGGTCATTCCCTAGTGAATTTTCTTAAGTGTTAAGTAGAGCACACCAGGCTTTTCACAGAAATCTGGGGAGGAGGGGGGAGGGTTGCCATACTTAAGACTATCACTTGCTCCTGTGTAAGGGCAATCTGTCCATTTGGAAGCAATTTCCCCATCTTTATTGTCCTCCTTTTCTTTACTCAAATGAATCTCTTTGCCCTTTTTTTCATGTATATATCTCTGTGTGTGTGTGTATATGAAAAAAAAACAGTTAGAGCAGGATGATAATCCCCAAATACATGGCCTTGGAAATTGCCATCGTGGAGAAGTTAGTTACCCCTTAGCCCTTCAATCTTTTGGGGCTTTTTGGTGTTTTCTGGGCTTTTTTTCTTTCCCTCTTTTTTTTTTTTTTTTTCCAGTAAGACTGCAGCTGCCATCTGATTTATATTTATATATGCTCTTTGTAGATATTAATGCAATAACAGATTAAACCTAAAGGAACTGTTACCACACAGAGAAATCTCAGGGTCTGATCTCGCAAACGCTAATGCCTCTGAATAACTTTAATCTTGTGCATTGTAGATTTGAATTTAATGGGGGGACTCTCACATGCCAAAGTTTCTCACATATGAGAATGTTTGCTGCAACTTCAGACTTTCCCCATATGTTGATGTCAATTTGTTTTTGCAGCCTCAATACGGTTTAGAAACCCAAGTCTCTGATCACGGTTTGTGTGTGCTTGGTTCTTTGGGGGTTTATTTGTTTGTTTGTTTGTATATTTTCAGTTCCACAGGCATCATTGTACCAGATCTTCAACAGGAAAACAAACAAACAAAAAATTGGTTGAAAACTTCCCCACTGCTAGTGAAACCAGCAACTGACACCAGGCCAAACTTGCAAGGGGTTCTTCAGGCATTTTCTTTGAGGGCTGAGCGAACTCATAGGTAAAATGAGTTAGAGAGTGGTAACCCTTTTTAAGGTGTCATCTTTTCACCACACATTCTGAAGGGGAATTCCTCCAAGAAACTGGATTGTAAAACTGGGGGAAAAAATCATATGATAGCCCAGTAGCCAGTTTTAGTGCTTGTGGAAGTAGCTGCAAGTATCCAGGGAACAGGCAGTGGAGTTGTATGGAACTTCCCTAGTGTAGCTGGCCTCTGATCTCCGTGAAGGGCTCAAGGTAAGCTGCAGAGTCCAGCTTCACTCTGTTTGTGCTGCATCTCTTCTGGAAAGTGTCCAGAGAAGGGTCATGAGGATGATCAGAAAGTTGGAGCACCTCTCCTGTGAGGACAGGCTGAGACAGCCGGGGTTGTTCAGTTTGGAGAAGAGAAGGTTTCGAAGAGTCCTTATTGTGGCCTTTCAGTACCTGAAGGGGACCACAAGAAAGCTGGGGAGGGACTTTTCAGGGTATCTGGTAGATTCAGATGGGATGTTAGGAAGAAGTTCTTCCCCATGAGGGTGGTGAGAGACTGGCACAGGTTGCCCAGGGAGGTGGTGGAAGCCTCATCCCTGGAGGTTTTTAAGGCCAGGCTGGATGTGGCTCTGGGCAACCTGATCTAGTGTGAGGTGTCCCTGCCCATGGCAGGGGGTTGGAACTAGATGATCCTTGAGGTCCCTTCCAACCCTGACAGTTCTGTGATTCTCTGTGAGGGCTTAGATGCCAACAACTCTTTAGAGGATCTAAGTTTGGTCCCATTTCCACTAGAATATCAAAATCCACTAGTTTTAGTGACTTTTGATAAATCCACTTTAGACCATATCTGGTTGATTTCAGAATACCTGGGGGGAACCAAAACCCCTGTTTCTCTTGAACTCTAATACACAGGTATTTCAATTCATGCACATCCTCCAGTGTGCCAAAGCAGCATTATAATCCTTATATTCTGCCCCCGAAGGTATGAATCGTACTCACAGTGCACGGTCAGCCTATTGTAGTCTGCTGCAGAAGGCTGCTGAGTTGAAACACCAGTGGTTAGTTTTAAGTTCAATAATAATGGTAATTTTCCAGGCTAATGCAAGGGTAATCAAGTTTTCTATAAGGCAACTACTGTGACCGTCAGGAAAGTTTTATTTCTCCAGGTTCAACAGTTTACATGTGACTAATGCACTCCTGGAGAAGAGGTGACTTCCCTTTAAAACATGCAGCAGCTGACTTACAAGAGCACTGATAGCAGTTAGCAGTTAAGGCTTGCTAACCATTGGCAGAAAATCTGATAAGAATCCAATAGTACCTCAAGTTATTCCACTTCTAAGCTTTGGAGTGAGCAAGACTTATTTCTGAGCCCGCAGAAATGTAAATAGATGCTTTTTTCTTTTCTGTAACCTGACATTATGCAAGATTAAGCTCCTTTTTCTAAGGGTTATCTCCATTTCACAGAATCACAGAAACATTCAGGTTGGAAAAGACCCTCAGGATCACTGAGTCCAACCAAGAACCCTACTCTACAAAGTTCACCCTTAAACCACATCCAAATCACCTTTCAATGCATCCAGGGTTGGTGTCTCAACCACCTCCCTGGTCAGCTCACTCCAATGCCTGACCACTCTTTCTGTGGAAAAAAATAATGTCTTAATGTCCACACTAAACCTACCTATCAAGACCAAATGTGTGTGTGAATGTAGGTACACAGGCATAGCACAGGTAGAAGGACAAAAAGAAGGGGAAGACCAAGGTAAGAGACACAGAAAATGATGAAGCCCTTGAAATTAAGAAGCAATTTACCTAAGTAACATAAATAACATTGTCCCAAACCACTTTCTGACAGGTTTCTACTTCTGGAATGTAACAGCCTATGTCAAAAAGTTGTGTGGGACAGCTTGAGATATTGACTAGGGCTTTTGAATTGTGCTCTTTCCAAATGACATAGGATATTCAAGAGTGTTATCCATTTTATTCTGCTACATCCCTTTGGAGAGGATGATCTCGAAGGTCTCTTCCAACCTGGTCTACTCTACTCTACTCTACTCTACTCTACTCTACTCTATTCTTGTCTAAATTCAAATGCCTAAAAATTACTGGTTTAGGGCTAAGCTGTCCAATCAGAATCTAACAAGTGGCGAGAAGAGTCCAGGTCCAGAGAGTGAAGGATGCTAGCTAGTTTAGGTCCTGTGTTAGGAAGAAGTGCATTGCCTGTTGGAAGTGTTCCTCTTTCCACTCATAGAGGGAGAATCTGTGTTTTGGCAGCTGATTTTGGTTTTCACATCAAAAGTTATATGAGCACAGTGTCAGCCCTAAACATGCAACACTGATATATTACAAGTGGTTTAGCTGTTGAAAGATGCAGATAAAGGCCCCCTGGATTATTATTTTGTTGTTGTTGTTCAAAGAGAGTGCCTATTGGATGTTTCTGATCATCTTTATAGCATCCACAGGCACCTGCACAACTCTTGAAAGAAAAAAGAGGCATGTGCTCATTCTTTCTTAAAGACAAATTTGCCCTACTGAATTATTGGTGTTAATTAAACAACTGAGAACACACCCCTGGTGAGGAAACAAGAACTGATGATTTCTGTCTGGCTGATGATGGACTATTGGCTGCTCCTTTCTGAGCTGAGTGGGGCTGGGCAGTGTGTAGGGTGGTTCTTCTTGCTCTCTGCTCCAGAGCAGCCTCCAAATTTCACTGCCTCACAGGGCAGCTATGAGTCCTGCTATGGTTTGGTCTTCTACCTCCTCTGATCCACCTCCAAGACTTTGACTCCAGGAGGCGCAGTGGAAAAACAAATCCATTGGAGAGCTGATGTCACCAAGTCCCATGGCTTTGAGTAAAGATTCCAGCAGGAAGATCAAGAGAGGCCAATTAATAAACTCCTTTCTGTGTCTGTTCCCCCCGTGTGTGTTCTTCTCCTGTTTCAGAGGAGCCTGAGGACCAGAGCTTGTCCTCAGAACACCACACATACTAGAAGCTGCATTTTTGTATAAATTGGGAACAGAACTGGCCACCAGAGATTGAAAATCTGGCAGGCAGAGCTGATTAGATGTGCTCAGAAGAGCTTGCAGTTTCACTGCCGCATACCCTTTGGTCTTGTGGTGAAAAACAAGGCAGGGAGCTTCCAATATTTGTATATGTGATTCCATTGTTTTAGCTGAGGATGAGATCAGTCAGTGGACAGAGACCAGAACAAAATTCAAGTGCTCTTTTTTGTTCCATGGCATCATGAGGAATGTGAGACTGGGATCACCCCCTACCCCAACCCGCTCTTTATGACTCCATAAACAAGTGCTCCTCAACCTTTATCCTTCCAGTGGCTATAGTTTCATACAGACCCTGTGCCTCATTTTGGTGCCTCTCTTGGAAATCCCTACCCTTACCTGTGAATGGCTTAGGTTGGAAAGGACCTCACAGATCATCTACTCCCTACCATGGGCAGGGACACCTCTTGACTTGGCCACTCAAGGCCACATCCAACTTGGCCTTGAACACCTCCAGGGAGGAGGCAATGATACCACATCTCATCTCTTCCAACTTTGTGATCCCATATGCATCTTCAGAGTATTTTGACACCTAGATGACCTTTAAAGGTCCTTTCTAAACCCCAAACCCTTCTTGGATTCACTTACTTTCAGCTTTTCCTTTGATTTTCTTCTCTACCTCTTGATAATGTGGTGTTGTCAGATAATTACTTGTAAAATGAAATATACCTACTTTTATTCTGATGGGAAAGAGCAATTGCAGTGTTTGCTGTGGTTTCAATGAGGATTTGGAGAAGACTAAGGGTAAGATTTCTAGATAAGGAGACACAGGGGAGGTTTTATAGGTGGCGGCTGGCCAGCGACAGCCTTGCTGAATTGATTGGTTTAATGCTGAAATGTAATTGTAGTATTAATCACATGCTAGAACACCAGGAGCATTGCAAAGGTGTCTTTTTGTTTACCATTTCAGCAGGAAGGAGGAAAGTGAATAATGACTATTTAAATATTGTGATCTGTAGGGACTGAACCCAGGAGCTTGGTAGCTCTGTGTTTCTGTAGCTACGTTTCCAGAGACGCTTCCCACCTCACGGGGCAAGGCCTGACTCCCAGAGCTTAGATTTGGTCATGACTTTGAGCAGCCCAGGTGGAGTTTTTGTGTGCCTGCCTGTATGGCAACAAGACAGGTATCTGACTTTTCCTGTTGACAGGGGCTAACAGAGGCTCCACAGCTTTTGTAGACAGATGCATTACCACAAGGCCAGATGCTGCCTTTGCCGCAGCCACCGAACGAGACAAACAATTACAGAAGCCTTCTCTTTATCAAATTCATTTGCAGTGGTTGCTCCCAAAGCTCCTTTGAGAGTGATGAGGAAAAGAATCCTGAGAATACCTACTAAAAGCTTGTCCATACCCATTACAAAAAATAAAACAACAACCAAAAAACCAACCAAACAACAACAAAACAACAGAAAAAAAAGCAGCTTGAAAAAGAAAGAAAATATCAGTGTGTGAGTCTGTCTACAGCTACAGCACAGGGAAGCAGATGTAAGCAAGCCTGCCCATGCCTTCTGAAGCTCTGTTAGTTCCTGGAAGGCAGCCAGTGCTGAAATAATGGCTCAAGGCGGCACCCCTTTCTCCCCTCTCCCTGACCTACTAGCAGACAAGAGATTTGTATGTTATTAGGCTGTGGTGCACACACTGTGCTCTGCAACTGGACAGTGCAAGGCACTGTTCAGAGCTGTAAATCTCCAGTCACGTATTCACTGTGAGCATCTTGTATAATGTCAGAAATATTCCCCCTCCTCCCCAACTCCTGCAATGTCCCTGGGCTTAAAGACACATCCCTGTTTATAGATGCTGACAAAAGCTAGTTGGGGTTATTGTTGGTGTAATAGGTCCTGTAAATCAAGAGAGGTGGTCTGGGCTGACTTCTAGCCTGAGTGGCTGGTTGTACCATGGAGGTTACCAAGGTATATGTGCTGCATCTGTGCTCTGAAACCTGACTTTTCTGAAATGTGGTGAGATCCTGAGACAGATATGATGCTATAGAGAGGGAGCAGGATGCAGTGACATGCTAGAGAAATATTTTTCATCTGTCTTCCTAGTCAAAGTTCCTTTCAGTTTTACAGGTTTCTCATCCTAGATTGCTTTTTCCCTGTTTCTTTAGCCCACATGTGTTATTTTTTTGTAAACAAATTGCCTTTGCTTCTTACAAGATTTATTTATTTATTGTTCTTTGTCTTCCAGTGGATGGGCATCTCTCACTGTGCTATAGTTACCATTATTTTGCAAGTCATCTCATGGGCATTATTGCATTTCATTCATTGCCGTGGTGCTTTTGGTTCCACTCCTAGGCCTGCAAGCTTTCAGGCTGTGCCTGACTCCATGTGTGGCACAGGTGGATCCATTCAGATGAGGCATTACCAAGGCTTTTTTTTTGTTTTGTTTTCCCAAAGGTGCTGCTGAAATTTGGAATTGCAAAATTTGATCATAAAAGGCACTAAAAGGCAAAGCTAGGAATGATCCTTAAAAGCAGTCTTTGGTATTTGAAGGGATTGGTGAAGAAAACCAATCCCATGTTTGCTGTTGCTCCATTTCTTGTTTTCTCTCATGAAGACTGCTTTTCCCTTTCTGAAGACTTCCAAAATACACAACCTCACTGAGAGTCCATGGCTCCCAGAAGAAGTTCTTTTTGTAGGTTTTGACCTGGGTCCATCTCCTATCACAGCTGCAGCTCCTCGCCTTTGAGGTGAAGCCAAGGCTGCTGAAATAATTGTCAGTGATGGAGACTGAAGGCTTCATCTGCTCCAGAGGAAGGGGTTAATGTTGGCAGAGGCAGTCCAAGTCCAGTTTCCTGTCCAAGGCAACACAAGGGGATCTTTCTGTACGTGAGATGTGTCTCTCATTGCCTGTGACCCACCCTTGTCTCGTGGGAGGTCTTCCAAATCACTCCTTCCTTCTAAGCTGCCCATCGGCCTCAAGGTGGTAAAGCCTTTTGGGCTGGGTTCTTATTGCCCTGTGTGACCCAGAAAGGAGAGACTTGGCAGCTGTGTAGGCAATGCAGGGCTGCATAATATTCAAAGGGAGGGCAGTTTGTAAGTCAGGCATTTTAAGGTCAAAAAGCTACCTTTTAAAAGAAAAGATAGTTCTGAATTAAATGCTTTTAATAATCACAACGTTCTGGTTAACTGCAGGTTGGCTTTTTTGTGTGTTGTTGTTCTTTTCTGTAGCCTTCGGCTCCTCCAAACAATATCCACAAGGTCTGCAGTAAGGGAATTGAAATGTGCTTGGCAGCTCCATTCTGCAGAGCCTCCATAATTTTTGTCATCGATCTAAAAATCTTATGCCAGCTCACTGATGTGAGGTCACTCTAATTTCATCCCATGGCTGCTGGTAGACTTTTTTGTTGTTGTTGTTGGGGTTTGGGTTTTTTGTGTCCTGGCTGCCCCCACCCCCTGCCCAGGCTCTCTCCCCCACCTCATTTTGTTGGAGGTTAATCACTGCGTGAGGTAACTCCTTCCTTGGCATGTTCTGTGATCTGGAAATTTTGTCACTAATTACTGCCTGTGCACCGGAGAACAGCTCTGCAGAGTCCTGCCCTGCAAGCCCCTGCACTCGTCCCTAGCTCAGATTGCACAGAGGACATTTCTGCCTAACAGGAGCCTGGTGGGGGTTGACCAGTCTGAGCCTGGAAGAAAAATGGACTCCTTGTTATAATCTAGAGTGTCTACCTAGAAAACACTTAGTGCTCCATGTGCTTAGCAGCAAAAGAGAAAATACCTGTCTGGAAGGGAGACTGTCCTGTCTTTGAACAATAAAGCCTGTGTGATTTTCTTTTTTTGCTTTGAGCGCTCAGGACCTGGGGTGAGACAGGAATGTAGGAGCAAGGCTTGTACAGAGTGGCTTAAACATCCTCTCCCCCCCCCAAAAAAAAAATAAATCTTGCTAGGAGGATGAAATTTTCTTTTCTTTTCCCTTTCTGGTCACGTTTTAGCACTGGAGTTACTCAGCGAATTAATAGGTATAGAAATGCAAAGCTCTTTTCTTATTACACGCCATCGATCTGATTGCAGTGTCATTAATTGAAAGACTCGGGAAATGTGATGGATGGTTCAGTTCAGGATTCCACATTCGTTTTGGCATAGCCCTGCAGGAGAAAAGCTGCATGAAGCTGATTGAAGGGCTCTTTTTGTCTGACATGAATTATTCTTTCATTGTCAAACCTTGTAACAGCATTCAGACATAGGGAGATTTACAATGTGAAATCCTAAATGGGGTCTATTCTTAAAATAAAATTAGAAAGGGGAGGAAAAAAAAAGGAGAAGGGGAAAAAAAAAGGGGGGGAAAGAAGAGAGAGAGAGAGAGCGAGCTTTATCTTGCAATGTTGAAAATAGCTAAGTTAAAAAAAAAAAAACAACCCACCCCACAACTATTTCTACAGATTGAATCTCTTCTGCAAAACCCAAGGGGCTGATGTTTCTCACTTAATTTTAAATTATTCCAATGGTAAGGCCTTAAATGAGCAAAACAATTGCTTTAATCACATAACTGTTGTCAACCTTTTTATTACATTCAAATGTATTTGTTTGTCTGAGAGGGTGTGTTTGTTCATGCCACTGCTGTCATTTACCTAGCCAGACCCATTTGTCTGTTAATCTCTGAATCCTGCCTGTCCTGGAAAATAAGAGGAGGGGGGGTTTTCTTGTTGTTTTCTTTGGGGAGAACCTAGGTGGACGTTGTTTAAATGCTTGGCTTTTAAGGAAATCATTCTGCGGTTTAGGAAGCATAAAGATGTGTCTGTCTTGTATGCCAACAAGATTTCATCTTCCAGCTTCTGTCTGAAGGCAGATCTTATCAGATTTCCCCCCTCCCCACCCCGCTCTTAATACTGATCAGTTATGTTGTTAAATTCCTGTTGCTCTTTTGTCTGTTTAAAAATTGGTGCCGTGCTCCGAGAACCGTCTGCGACGTTCCGAAAGGTAACAATTAAAGGAGTAGGAGAAGGCTGCGGGTCGGCTTCGCTTTTCCACCTGATGTGGTTTGCAAAGTTAATGAAGAGTTTTGAATGCAAAGTAGCCACCCAACTCGTGGGCTCATTTCAGAATAAAATACTGAAATAACATTGTACGAGATCTGAATCAATGTCATGCCTATTACAAATGCTGGGAGCTGGTAGAATAGCAAGATTACACAGCCTAGACAGATTAGATGAAGAAGAGCATTCGATTACATTACATCTGATTAGTGAGGTCTATTCATCTGGGGGGCTTTGGAAAGAAAGCAGAATTATTTTCTCGGAATGTGGCGTGTTTGAAGGAGAGAAGATGCCAGGGACTCGGAGCAGGAGCTGGAAGAACTGGACGTAAAATAGAGCAGTAAAAACATCCAGCGCTCTGCTTTAACTGCCTTCCACCCTCAGCTCCCTTGCTGTCTGCCAGACCTGCGTGCCCAAGTGGTGCTAGCAGATAGATAGCCACGGGAGCGATTCCAGTCTGTGCTATTCTATTTAACCACTTTTCAACCCCAGATAAGTATCGAGCGATTAGTTTCTGTTTGAGCTCCTAAACAAATGCCCCTTCCCACCTGAGATGTACATTTGCAGGCAACAAGACTGACCCGATAAAAGAGATGAGTAATTCACATATTAAAGTGGGAAAGAGCCTTTGCGGAGGCTAAGAAATAAAAACGCATTGATGGGAAATGTTGTTCTCATCCCCCCCTCCCCGCCCCTCCCCCTGCCTGTTCTGCATGTAATACCCTGGCGTACGTAGATTTTAAGGTCTCATTGTTCAGCGAAGGGCGAGATTATTTTGTAGTTTTTGTTATGCTTTTGTCTGCCTGCTAGGACCTCTGGCAAAAGGGACGGCGAGAGCGTGGTTGTCTCTGGTGGAGTTGCACTGCTCTCGGTGTTGTGCTGGTCCTCTATGCGGTGTCTTTTCCTTTCAGGGCGCCTAGGATAAGCTCAGCGCTTGGCACGTTGGAAATCTTCCGTCTCCATAGCACCTGCAATTCCCAACAGCTAAGTTTTGGAAATGAGACTGCATGGCGGGGCAGCACAACACCCATTTAGCACCGCTGCTTTTGAAAGCCCCTTCTCGCTTTCTCGAACGCTGTACAAGTCAGCTCTGGGACGCTTGCACTCAGAGGCTTCTCTGGGCAAAGAGATTGTTTTACTTGCAGCTTTTCTTTAATCTTGCTTCATTGTGAGCACCTTCAATGCCGTTAGGCAGTGTGGCTGGCTGTAATCTTCTAGCCACTAGCTTCGTTCTTTAAAAGGTGAGGGAGCTGGGGAGCTATTGCTTTTAGGAGGGTATTTCTGTTGTTTTAAACGTAAGGGGGTTTATATTCCTCTCTTTTTCTTCTTACTGTTTAAAGATAAATAAACTGAACAGTTTCTTGGAGCCCCAAATTTGGAAGAATGTTTTTCCTTTGGTGTCACTAATTAGCCTCCAGTGGAAGCTGATAGAAGTAGAAAGAGAGCTAACGGTAGAGGGTTACGCAGCGTGCATCCTTGCAGGACTCTGTGAGGATATTGTACGTGAAAAAATGCTTCCCTCTCAGCAACAACAACAACAACAAAAAAAGCAAACCCAAACCAACTTCTTTCTGTCAAACTGCTTTAATTTTCAGAGTTTCCTGCACTTCCAAATGTGGGGTGTAATTCCTGCAAATTAAATTACGGTTCGGAGCCGTAGCCGCGCTTATCAAATCTGTGTAAATAACACTGTCCACAGAATGTGTTGTCACCTCTGAAATGCTCTCTGCTCATGGATAGCAACCTAGCTCTGTCTGTTCTTGTGGTGGAGTCAGGGTGCTGCTGGATTTTGGAGCTTTTCTTCTCGTTTTGTTGGTTTTGATTTTGTTCAAGGCGTTTTATTGTTGTTGTTGTTATTGGGGTGTTGGGGGTTTTTTCAGTCCGTTTTGACTCTGAGAGTTTTGAAAGGTAAGGCTGATATTTTTTTGAGGGTAAGAAGGAGGAGAGAGTAAAAGGTATTGTATCTTTCTTCTTAATTGTTTGGCTTAAGTCTAAAACCTCTGAGGGGAAGAAAAAAAACAACCAAGCAACCAACCAAAATACCCTTAAAATGATCTTAAAAGTAATAGTTGCTTAATTACAAAGAAAAAAAATAGCAGCAAATTTAGCTTACCCTTTTTTATGGACTTAACTTCACAAAATTAGGCATCCACTCTGTCTCCTCTGGAATAATCAGTTCCTTATCTAATATATATGAAATGACCAAATACATCTACATCGTTAGCATCTTTTAACTCAGGAACAGTTGATCAAAAAATGGAAGCAGGGCTACAGATGAGAGAATCTTTAAGTTTAAAGCCTTGAAGTCACCATTTGTTTCCATCTAGTTAAGCTTAATTTCCTTTTATTGTGTTGTTCAAATGAAAATATACAATGCCATGTCTAATTGTGTTAGTATTCACATTAATAACCTGTAACTTTACATAACAATGAGCAAGAAGCATCGAAAAGGCAGAAACAGACGCAATTATTTGTTGCTAGCTAAGTTACTGTACGTGACCCAGGTGCTGTAGTACTATTTGCATGTGTTTCTCACCTTTGTTCACCCAGACACATGGGGATCTCAAGCTATTGCTGACTAATTGATAGTTGTAGTAACTGCTATAGGCTCCTTAGATTAGAAATGCATGCAGACGTGTGTCTTGATTCAAACATTAAGGAACACACACTCTCACTTACTTACATGGGCAGAAAGTCTTCATACTATTAGAGGTGTGTGATGGAGATAGCAGGACATAAAACAGAAGAGAGAGAGACACAGAGAGAGAGAGGGAGAGAGACAGAGACAGAGAGATGGCATGCAGCATATATACCCCTACAAATAGTTCTAAAATGCGTTTGCAAATGCAGAAGTCTTCAGAACCATCCAACAGTTCAGCACACCCTTTTTATCTCTTCTCTGCGGGACGTCTCCATCCAGATTACTCGAAAAAAGCGGAAAAGGTGAGAGCTCTGCCATCTTAGCTCTGAATTCATCTGATTTCCTTTTTTTTTTTTTTTTCCCCCTTCCCCTTCTCTCTCCCCCCCCCCCCCCCTTCTCCCTTGTATTCCTCATGCCATTGTCCATTCTTATGATGGCAGCCGCCCTTGCTCTTGAATGCAAGTGTCACAGCGGGAGCAAAAAGGGTTCAGGGCTGCATTGTCAAAGCCATGGTTGCCTATTGTTTCTTAGCCTTTCACTGCTCTGCTTTTCCGAGCCTCTTTCCCTATCAGTGGCCCCTGTCAAGGGGAGGAGTAGGGAGAAAATTGCAAGAGTTAGTCGTCCTTTTTATTGCACACTGTTATGATAAACAGCCCCAGCAATACATCCCACAAAATTAGGAATTATAACAACGGGACGGGGGGAGAAAAAAAAATTCTTTGTAGGTTTGCGTTTTGTCGCTGCCCTTATGTCAAAAGCTTGGTTTCTTAGGAAAGACTTTTGTATTGGTGTTTTGCCCAGCAAAAAATAGAGGCAGCTGCAAAGTGAACAGTGAGCTATTTAGCCACAAGGTAAAAATTTCCTGTTGCTATTTGGATACTGATGCTTTTCAATTTTAAAGGGGGGTGTGTGTGTAAGTTGGGAGGGTGTGTGTGGGGGGGTAGGAAGCATGACTGAAAGCATTTCTCTAGCTCTCCATTCATTCATCCATCCATCCCTCCATCTCTATTTTATGTTTTCAAGCCATTGAAACTGATTTTTAAGAAGGCCAGGGAGACCGTTTGCAACTTGGTTTTATCCGCAAGTATCTCAGCGTAGCATGAGGTTTGTGTTTCAGACGATCGAATCTTGTGCTGGGAAACGAAGCGGGGGGGGTGGTGGGATATGACTGTCCTGCTTCTTGTGCCAGAAAGTGCTGGTTTGTCAGGTCACCTAAAAGTAAAATCTTGTCACAATTTCCTCTTTTTTCATGGGGTGGGGGGGTGTTGAAATAAAATTCCTACAGGACTTTACTCGAGATTTAAGTATGTGTTTGATTGCCTTGTGTGAACAGGCCGGATTCTCCGGTGCTCAAAACTTTAGGGAGGTTACAAAGTCACAGCCTCAAAAAGTTTTTGGTTTTGGTTTTTATTATTATTATATGGTGGTGGTGGTGGTTGTTTTACTGCATTTGCTATTGAATTATTTAGAAAAAGAAATCCTTTCTGAAATATGGCATCCAAGAGGAAGGAAATCATACCTGATTCTACTTGTAAATAATCCAGTCACTTCACTTCCACTAGCTTGGGTTTGTTTGGGTTTTGGCGTGGTTTTGTTTGTTTGGGTTTGGGTTTGGTTTGGTTTGTGTTTTTTTGGTCTAAAAAAAATAATAATCTAACAGAGTAAAAGAAAAGCAAAATGCAATTTGCTTTATGCTTTTCGACTTTCCGTGTGTGTAAACGTGAGCATCTTCTCAACCCTTTAATTTACAGTTCCTCTCCTAACTGTACAGTACATTTAGCAGTTTTGAGATGTCCTTTTTTTCCCTCTTTTTTTTTTTCTTCTTTTTAAAGCCTATGATTCCATCATTCTGACTGAGCTATTCCACTATCAGCTATTATAAAACGAAAACACTTCAGCCCGTTCGAATATGTGCTCCTTGAGTCTGAATATCTAAGTCATTGCAAATGTCTAGTGCTATTTTATCATGCCTAATAATAACAGGCAAAATGCTTTCACAGATGTAAATGTGGCTGAGATGGTAAAGGAGCTTGCAGAGAAATGCTCCTTAATCTACTGAACAGTTTTGGTTCTGCTTCAGAATCTCTGGTTGTCTGCGTGTCTAAATGTTTGTTGGGAATTTACTTTGAAAGAATCAGGAGAAGGTATTCCACCTGAATTAACTTTTAACTCTCAGAATGCTGAAACAGAAGCGATTTGCTGAACAAATTCTCTTCAGCTGTCCTACAGACAACTTGCTTTACCTTTTACTCTCCCTGTCAGTCTGGGGGTTTTTTGGTTTGGGTTTTTTTAACACATATATATCCCCTTGCATTGCCAAGTTCTAGGTCAACTCTGTGTCTGTTTGGAATATCTTTAGATTCGAAACTTTTTGAAGAAATGATGAAAGCGCTCTGGCCTTGTTTTAAATCAAACTCTGAACGCAAGCCGAGGCCACCCTGGGAGCACAATGTTTCATTTCCATTCGACATCTGCCTTATATTTACCATTGCAGCCCCAGTGTCAGCGTGGAAGGGGCACTTATCCTTGATAAAAGTTTGGTATCTCTTTTGTCAGAGGTTGTCATTTCTGGTCTCTCAATCTGGGCTGTCATTTTGTGAAATCTTTTGTCACTGGAGCTGAATGGAAAACCTGGAATGTGTGAGAGATTATAGCAACGAGGAGGAGGATTCAAATGTGATGTGTAGAGCAATGCTGGGCGCTTGAGACTTTCAGACAGATGGTGCCTAATCCTGATTTTCCTTACTCCAGTGTAAATACTGAGCTGTCCCACTGAACCCACCGCTGAATACTGATGCAGCATCAGAATCAGGCCTGGCTCATTTCTTTGCCTTTTTTTCAGACTGTGGGCTTATCTTGCAGTGCTTTATGCATGCAGAGCTCTCATTTTATACTTCTGCTGAGAGATGCCCACTGAGTGACTTCATGCTGATGGCAAACACATGAGTGTGGATCCTGAGTTTCAGCCATAACTGCAGACTCCTGCTTGTAGAAGTCGTCTCGGGCTGACCTTCCAGAACCTAGGAATAAATACGTGAATAACTTGATGTACTTTCTTTGAGTAGGTCTGGATAGGGAAATATTATCCTCTCCAAAGAACTGAGATGGAATTTCATGTGTCTGGACATTCCACAGTGTCAGTGGGAACGTGCTGGTGGTGACTGAGATGTTAGGTCCACCTGAGAGGAGAAAAAAGTTTGTTCAGGGCAAAGGCAGAATCATTTGGCCTCACAGATGTGTTTTGATGTAAAAAGGTGGATTTAGGAAGATTAACTGGAGAACTGTTACAGCCTTGAGATTAAGAGAAAAGAGAAAACTTCACTCTAGGCTTGATTTTTCAAATGAATTTTTGCTCTTTCTTTATAGAGACAACTTTTGTTCAGGTTGCTTTTAATATTAGAAAATAAAAAGTTGAGTTCCCATTCCCCTCCATCAACCCCAATCCATTCTGTAATCTGAGTTTAAAGTGCTCTGTGTACGCTGTCAAGCTCAAGCTCAAGGCCCAGGCCCCTCTTCAACTTTCCCCTGTGGGATTTGAGTGAAGTACAACCCTTAGAGGCATAGGAATAAATTTCTTTCTTTCTTTTTGTCTCCCCTGTAGGATTAACTTGATGATTCAGTGAGCCTGGCTCATAAACAAGAAAGAGAAGAGGTCATCTGGGTTCTTCTGAAGGTAAGAGTCAAGGCCAGAAGACTCCCTGAAAGTCCTACCCAAGACACAAGAAGAGGGTCTCATCTACTAAATGAGAGTACTAGATGAGTACCCATCTACTAAAGCCTCCATCCTGCACTGAGATCTAGGCAAGTGTTGGTTTTCCCCTGATTGGAGCTTCACTGGTGAGGCATTTGAAGTGCTAGCTTCTCAAATGTATAAATATTGTCAGAAAAGTTTTGTAATGGCTCAGAGGGCAGATTCTTGTACCCCAATGTGTCCTTTCAGACCCTGCCCACTGGCCTGTGTGACATTACATGGTGATGAATAATGGGGGTTAGCAAGAAGAGCTACTCCTAGTGAGCTGTGCTAGGAAAAGCTGAGCCATTGAATCCTTAACCTTTACTACTTCTAAATCCATATCCTGTTACCACCTGAGATGCACATAGGTAAAGTCACTTGAAATCACTGATTAGGTGACCCACTGCATTTACAGGCATCCTGAGTTTTACAAACCACCAGCACCAAGCCATTGCAATGAATTTTGTATCCAGGTAGGCTTTGCACATCATGGGCAGCATCTTCCCCAGGGATTGGCACTGGTTTCCATGTGCTTGTTTATAGAATTAGGTGTTATTGAAGAGGAGCAAAGCTATTTCAGCTTGATAGGTAGAGAATAGGGTGGTCACAGCCCTGTTAAAAGTGGAAGCACCTGAAATAAGACATGGAAGAACACTTTTATCTTCCACTGGGAAAAGCCTGCTTGAATGGACTCATTCAGCCTTGGGAAGCTGGGAGAGAAGTGTGGAGTGAAAGACTAGTCAGGCAATTATTATACTAATGGGTAAGATTATGTTGGTTTTCAGGAAATCAGTGCAAATCTGTGGTAAACTGTGTCTGTTGAAAAGATTTTGAATACAGAGAGTGTAAGGGGATAGACCCTTATCTAATGAAAACTGCCACAGTGTTCACCATCCATTGGAGATCTGCTTTGGCTGCAGGGTGTGAGGCAGATTGAAGTACTTCTATGAAGCTGCCAGGGACTCTGTCTTGCTTGGTTTGGTCTTCCCTGAGGTTGAGACAGGGTTGTGCTGGCAGATTTCATTCTTCCTTATTCAAAACATGTGACATAGTTTAGCAAACCCAGAACTTTGAAAGCCATTTAGTGTATCAGCACAACAGAAAACTTCCATGTGACAATTTTTGGCAGGAGAATAAGAAAAGAATGTCTTAATAATTATTGCTTTTCCTTTCTAACTCAGGCCAGTTGCTGTATTTTGATGCCTCACATGCTAAGATATGTATTTTGATGCCTCACATGCTCAGATATCAGTCTTAATTCAGCTTTGCCACAAGGTGATTTTGGTAGGAAAATGATTTGTGGTATAACTTCAGTTGTGTTTATGCCCTTGAAATCTACTCAGCTGCTTTCTCCAACCTGTGTGTGGAATCCCTACTTCTGTTTATTTAAGTGCATTTTACCCAACCAGGAAAGTCAGTGTGGAAATGCTGTATGTGTGCGCTGAAAATTGTGGACATTATTTTGCTTCTTTCTGTTGACTTTGACTGTGATGAAGGATTTAACTCTGGGGGTGACTTAACAGGTTTACAAAGAGCAATGCACAGGTAGTGTTTCCACCTGCCACTTGTTCCTTTGGGTGTTCAACATTTTTTCCCCCCATGGTTTGAGAAGGGAGTGAAGTGTAATGGAAGGCACTTGCCACCTTTTAAGTCCTGGTCTGTTTTTTTCAGTAGCTACAGCACATGCAGTCATTACTCTAAGGTTCAAAGGCCTGATCAAACTTTTATCAAAGCAAACAGCAAGCTCTGCACTGGTAGTTGGTAAACAGGCAGGGGCTGGTCTCTTCTCCCAGGCAACCAGCACCAGCACAAGAGGACACAGTCTCAAGCTGTGCCAGGGGAGGCTCAGACTGGATGTTAGGAAGAAATTCTTCACAGAGAGAGTGATTGCCCATTGGAATGTGCTGCCCGGGTAGGTGGTGGAGTCACCACCATTGGAGGTGTTTAGGAGACCTGATAGGATGCTTGGTTGCATGGTTTAGTTGATTAGGTGGTGTTGGATGATGGGTTGGACACGATGATCTTGACGGTATCTTCCAACCTGGTCTATTCTATTCGTTCTATTCTATTCTATTCATTGTCTTGTCCATCTTCATCCTGTATTACTTGCCAGCATGATATGGGAATGAGATTAAGAGACTACATAATGTGCTGTGTAGAAGGAAGGTATTATCAGCTGAGAGGACACTGAACACAGCTGTGATCAGGCCCCAAGTGCCTAAAGAACGTTCCAACCTTAGGTTTAAATGCTGAGAGAGCACTAAACTGGTTGCAAGTCATGCTGTTTCCACAGAATTTACCTCAGACTTTGCTCATGGTTCTATCTCCCTCCATTCTGCTGATGACACCTACCCTGATATCCCTGTCTGGCTCATATGCTTGCCTGTGTGTAGAAAATCCTTCCAGTCTTTGCCAAGTCATCACCTTCTCAACATGCAAATCCCTCCTAAAACCTCGCTTTTCGGTATTGACCATATGGGGTGATTTATTCTTCTAATATATCAGCATATTTGTCAAGGCTCTGGATAGATTAGCTGGGCAGTAGGCACATATCTAAATGAACTGCATGGTATTTTCACTGTAGCCATGGCTTTCCCCTCCCCTTCCCCCCATTTATTTATTTGACTTTCTCATTTTGCTTGTTTTGTTGTGAAATAAGCTGACAAACTGCTCGAGTTAGGACATGGTGTCAAGTCATTTCATTTATTCTTGTTCTACATTTTGAATCCTGAATAAATGAAAGATAAGTGGTTAAAAAAAAAAAAAAAAAAAAGATCATTAATTCAGGTGCAAGCTGCAGCTCAGAAGAATGCCCAGTTGGCACTGAGCATTCAGCAGTAGGCAGTGGGCAATAGAAATCAAACAGTGGTACTGATCACCAGTGGAGGATTGCTGAAAGCTAGAGAGTGGATGAGGGCGCTGGTCTCTTCTCCCAGGCAACCAGCACCAGAAGAAGAGGACACAGTCTCAAGCTGTGCCAGGGGAAGTTTTGGCTCGAGGTGAGGAGAAAGTTCTTGACAGAGAGAGTTGTTAGCCATTGGAATGTGCTGCCCAGGGAGGTGGTAGAGTAACCATCCCTGGAGGTGTTCAAGAGGGGATTGGACGTGGCACTTGGTACCATGGTTTAGTTAGTCATGAGGTGTTGGGTGATAGGTTGGACTTGATGGTATTTGAGGTCTTTTCCAACCTTATTGATTCTATGATTCTAAGGTGTCACTGCTCGCTGCAGGAGGGTTGGACAAGATGACCTTTCAGGGTCCCTTCCAACCCAATGCAATCTGTGACTCTGTGGATGGGGCCTTTAGCAACCTGGTCTAGAAGGAGGTGTCCCTGCCCATGGCAGGGGGGTTTGGAACTAGATGATCTTTAAGGTGCTTTCCAACACAAACCATTCTGTGAATCTATGAATCATGCAACATTTCTTCATTGTAACAGTTGCCTTTATAACATAGGTAAAGCCTTTTAAAATTTAGTTTTATTTTACACCTGCAGAAACTGTGTGAGAGGAGAAATCATTTGCCACATTGTAGTAGTGGATTCAGTCTGAGCCCATGATCAAAAATAAGACTTTAATTTAAAGCAAAAGCTGTCCAGGAGTTTTGCAGTAATCCATCTTTCTAATGAAAACTATAATGGGTTAGTGAATTAGATCCTGGAAGAGATTTTCCCCTCCCACCCTTCTTTTTGAATATCTTCTTGCAAAGAAAGGGAGAACAGTTAAGGTCTGCTAAGTTTTAAAAAATGTTGGGGGGAAAAAACACCAAACCAGAGAGGGAATGGAAGAAATGGCAGCATTACTTCAAAGAATAGTTAATCCAGTATGTATTTCAATTCAGTAGTTAATAAAGTCATGTTGTGAGTGTTCAGCAATCAAATATGTATGGAAAGGGAACACCACAGGTAACATAAACCCTCTTCCTTGAGTGCTGATGGATGGGTGTTCTTTGATGTTTATGTTCCATATATTCACAGATTGCATCAGGTTGAAAGGGACCCTCGGAAGTCATCCTGTCCAACCCCCCTGCAGTCAGCAGGGATGCTGCCAACTATATCAGGATGCCCAGGGCCACATCAAGGCTGATCTTGAATGTCTCCAGGGATGGGACCTTGACCACATCCCTGGGCAGCCTGTTCCAGTATGTCACCACTCTGATTGTGCAGAACTTCTCCCTCATGTCCAATCTAAACCTCCCCTGCTCCAGTTTCAAGCCATTGCCCCTCATACTATCACTACAAACCCTTCTAAACAGTCCCTCCCCAGCCTTCCTGTAGGTCCCCTTCGTATACTGAAATGTAGTTCTAAGGTCTCCATGGAGCCTTCTTTTCTCTAAGCTGAATAGCCCCAATTCTTTCAGCCTGTCTTTGTAGCAGAGGTTCTCCATCCTTCTGATCATCTTTGTGGCCTCCTCTGGACCCACTCCAGCAGGTCCTGATAGTTTCAGGCATTAAGACAATATTTTGTTTCTGAGGACACAGATCCCTCTTTTGGAAGCCTCCATTCAGAAGGCGACAGAGAAATCTAAACCCTGGTAAATGATCTTTTGGGCCATCTGCTTCTTACTTCTTTAGAAAGCTGCACTCAGAGGAATAGATTAGATGAGGGACTCGGTGACAAACCTTCATTGTTCTGAGGTTTAAAATAAACTTGTTGCGGCTAAAGCTGACAGTGTGAGTTTCCCAGAATGCTTGTTGCCATTTCAGTGCAGTCTGCTTTACCAGCCAAGCTGTGATTAATTGCAGCAGGGGCTGCTCACAATTTGAACCAGACATCCAGTGCTAATCTTTGCCTCAATGTACAGATCAGATGGGGGCTGGCTGCGCTCACAGCTCGTCCTTCATCCTGCAGTTGCTGCTGCACACTCCTGTGACTGTGCTCATGGGAAGGGGCCAGTTGAAGCCACTGAAACTCCACGTGAGTCAAGGTCTGTAACCATGTGTTTGTGTAACCCGTTGGTATGTGTCTGGTGTGTGTCCTGTTTTACTGGCAGCTTAATAAGTGCTGCTGACCTGTGTCTTGCCCTTTCACGCACTTAAGCAGGCGCACAGAAATACTAGTTTGTCTGGCCTGTTGATCAGCCAGCCTCCCCAGGGACCAGATTTTCTGCCTTGTGAACTGGATCTGGCCCCTGAACTCACCAGCTGGCTATTCCACTTGGTGGGTATCTGCAACAGATACCCAACCAGAGGACAAACTGCAAATGGGTTAGTTCAGGCACTCAAAGCAGGACCAGCCTGGCTGATGCAGAGGCTAATTGTGCCAGGTTGATGTGGCATTATATTTTTTAGGTCCAGCTCTAGGTCAGACTATAATTACTTGTGTGTCCTGGCCAGCACTGTAGTCATCATAATTAGCAGAATCTCGTCAGAGATGCCCCAGGCCAGCCTCTGCTGTTCAGAGAAGGGTATAGTCTGTGGGTTAGAGTGTGATGTGCATCCCTTGAGTGCCCACATCTCACAGGAACTGAATCTCTCTTGGCTCTTAGACTTTGACCTTGAAGCTCAGGTTGTAAAGAACTATTTGTTTAACAGTTATATGAAGGCAGGCTGAAAGAATTGGAGTTGTTCAGCCTGGAAAAGAGAAAGCTCCAGGGAGACCTTAGAACTGCATTTCAATATCTGAAGGGGACCTACAGGAAGGCTGGGGAGGGACTGTTTAGAAGGGCTTATGGTGATAGTTTGAGGGGCAATAGCTTGGAACTGGAGCAGGGGAGATTTAGGTTGGACGTCAGGAGGAAGTTCTGCACAATGAGAGCAGGGAAACATTGGAACAGGCTGCCCAGGGATGCAGTTGAGGCTCCGTCCCTGGAGACATTCAAGATCAACCTTAATCCTATCCTGATGTAGTTGGAGGTGTCCCTGCTGACTGCAGGGGGGTTGGGCAACATGACCTTTGAGGGTCTGTTCTGACCCAATCAAATCTGGGAATCTGTAACTTTGGAGGTTCTGGATGCAGTCCCAGGATAGCTATCCTATCACTGCAAGCTTTCATTGAAAGTCCCTCCCCAGCTTTCTTGTTGTTCCCTTCAGGTACTGGAAGGCCAGTAGAAGGTCTCCCAGGAGCCTTTTCTTCTCCAGGCTGAACAGCCTCAACTCTCTCAGCCTGTCCCCACAAGAGAGGTGCTTCAGCCTTCTGAATCCTAGCAGTCTTTACTAAATACATTATTTCCCTCTTAAGAGTTTTAAATGAGAAGGATTTAACTTCATGGAAGCTGATTCCACAGCCCAGAAGCTGGTAGAGGTCTTCAGGGAGCTCTGATAGATTTTGGATCAAACTTAATATGTAGGTTATCCTATAGCTACTATTTAGAGTGGAGTTTTCACCCCTCTAAGCAAGGAGCTGCTGGCTGAAACCAACCACCAAATGGTACAGAAGGGCACTTCATTAGGTGGTGGAGTCACCATCCCTGGAGGCGTTCAAGAGGGGATTGGATGTGGCACTTGGTGCCACGGTCTAGTAGTCATGAAGTCTTGGGTGACAGGTTGGTCTTGATGATCTTTGAGGTCTTTTCCAACCTTATTGATTCTATGATTATTTTAAAATGCACTGGGCTCTTTAGAATACTCCTCAGTAAGCTGATGCTGTGTTTTGCAGCACTGTGGTTCAGTCAGCCTCTTTCAGCTACACCAGGAAAGTCACTGTCAGGTCAACAGCATTCACTTCCTACTGAGTTTTCCTGGAGAGTTGCAGCACATCTCAGATCAGTCCTCAGGACCGCTCACAGGAAGAGCTGCAGGAATACCTCAGCCTGTTCCCTGGGTTAGTCTGGTCCAGACAGATGGCAGTTAATTCACTTAGCACTTAACTGAAATTATGAAGGACTTTCTTATTATTTTATTTGGTTTACAGAATGACCTCAGTGCCGCTAATCCTCTGAGCTCAGGGATGGGGCTGATTTGAACAAAAGCCCTCGAGTACCACAAATGTCCCCTCCTTCCTCTTTATGGTTTCTTCTAATGCTCTTCTGGTCCCCTTTGGCTCAGTAGCTTCCCTACTCTTCAGAATTACGAATTAGTCCCGTTGATTTATTTCCCTGTTTCAGTGGCACTGGAGACAGATTAGAGCAGCCTGGTTTAAAAGGCAGAGAAGGAACCTACAAGCAAAATTTGCTTTTCTGTCAACTTACAGATCTCTTTCTCCCCCAGGTTAGCTGTAACAGAAGGTATGGATAGAGCATCCCACGATCTATATTACCATTATAGTACTTATCTGAAAGGTGAGGATTCTGACAAAAGGCCCTGACTAATTGATAATGATGTTATTTTGCAATCATTTTATATAGGGTAAAAATGGGCTCATTATTCCTTGGCCATGATGTCAGTCTTGGCCCAGGACTGTTGCTGTTGTTTTCTGAAGCAGCTGAGATCTGGGTGTGGTAGCACTGCAGTGCCTTTTCTCTGTGGCCTCAGGCAAGCCCCTGAATTTGAAGAAGTGATTTAGGAGCCTATTATGCTCTCAAAAATAACATAGCTTCATCTCAGAGTGGTGCATTAATTTGAGGCAATTAACTCTCATTGCTTTCAAAGTTTTTTAGTCTCTCAGTAAATTACCACTCAGTCACCCCTCCCACCTTCTGCATGTGCAGTAACAGAAATAACAAGCCCTGGATATTCAGGGAATGGGTCACAGGGACTCTGTGACAATTTTAGAGGTCATGCTCATTGCCTGTGCTGTATTTTGTTCAGGCAGAAGCCCTTGCTATCACCAGATCCTGTGTCTCTGCTCAGACTTCCTGCCCTGTTGCATGGTGTACCTGTGCTCACAGGTGTACAACCTTCCCCTTGTTTGCTGTTGTAGCTGCTGCTTTTAGGCATTCAGTGTGCAGCAGAGTTATTATTTTGTTCTACATGGCCCGATGTCAAGGACATATCAGCTTGGGCTTGAAAACAGCATTACTGTTTTAGTGGGGAAGTCTGTCCCAATTGCTAAATCCTATTTCTTTTCAATGCTTTTTAATCTGGCTGGTACCTCCTCATCAGCTACTTTCCATCCACTGTGTACTGGGCTGGCTGTAGGCTGAAAGTCAGCCTAGCATCAAGTGTCCAATATATGTAGACAGAAAACTCTCATGGACACTGGCTCAAAATGACACAACAAACTGCTGCTGAACCCAGTCACCACTGTGGAGCATCCCAGAGGGTCACTCTGGTTTCATGACAAGAACAAAAATATCATTGGAGCTTTGAGGACAAAAGGTTACCAAAATGTCCTGCCAGAAAGAGTCCAGGAGAAGACTAGAAAAGCCTTCTGAGATCATCCAGTCCAACCATCAACCCAGCACCACCATGGTCACTAAACCATGTCCCCAGGTGCCATGGCCACACATTTCTGGAACACCACCAGGGATGGTGACTCCACCACCTCCCTGGGCAGCCTGTTCCAATCCCTGACCACTCTTTGCATAATTAAATTTTTCTTAATCTTCAATTTAAACCTCCCCTGGCACAATTTGAGGCCATTTCCTCTCCTATTCTATTCTATTCTATTCTATTCTATTCTATTCTATTCTATTCTATTCTATTCTATTCTATTCTCATAGAATCACAGAATCAGTCAGAGTTGGAAGGGACCACAAGGATCATTAGTTCCAACCCCCTTGCCATGGGCAGGGACACCTCACACTAGATCAGGCTGGCCAGAGCCTCATCCAGCCTGGGCTTAAACACCTCCAGGGATGGGGCCTCAACCACCTCCCTGGACAACCCATTCCAGGGCTTCACCACTCTCATGGTGAAGAACTTCTTCCTCATGTCCACCCTCCATTCCCCCTAGTCCTATCACTTCCTTATATCCTGAGAAGTCCTTCCTCAGCCTTCTTGTATGCCCCCTTCAGATACTGGAAGGCCACCTGATACTAGGGAGAAAAGGCCAACCCTCACCTCACTGCAACCTCCTTTCAGGGAGTTGTAGAGAGCAAGGAGGTCTCCCCTCAACCTCCTCTTCTCCAGACTACACAACCCCAGTTTCCTCAGCCATTCCTTGTAAGATTTGTTCCCTAGACCCTTCTTGCCGGGCAGAGCTTCAGCTGCAGAAGGTGGAAGGAGCTGAAAAGAACCAAAGTCCCGGAACAATAACTTGTTCTGCTTAAAAGGCAGAGGGAGAAAGAGTATTCACTCTGATCTGCATCCAAGTTGTCTCTGTTTGCACATATTAAGTGGCTGTATTTGCTGTGGTTGTTATTTCAGGTCGGTGCTGTCTCCCTCTGTACAATGACAATTTGTTTCTGTGGGAATGAGCAGATCCTGGTCCCTGCCGAGTGATAGCAGCCCTAACCATTTGTAGCCCTGACTCCTGCCACATGAAGTGCTCTTACCAGCACTCCTGTGCATCTCACCCTTATTATATAGTGTATTAGTGATGGTGGAATTGGGCCCACAATATTATGTCACCAAAGAGAAAACACATGACCCTACACCAGCTGTAATAGCATAATAGGATAAGTGCGAGGGAGAAGCAGCAGGATATAATAATAGGTACTCAGCTGCTTCAGAGATGGGGCCTCTGTATCTACCTTGATAGAAGGAAGCTGGAAAACTAGGGCAGCATAAGAACAGAGTGACAGTGTAAGTGCTCCAGGAGGTGGTTGTGGGTGAATTGAAAATGCAGCAATATGGGATGTTTTATAATAAATAATAACAATAATATCTCTGCTTAGGCCTGCTCAACCTGAAATACTTTGCCCAGCTGCTTTACCCAGCTCAAAGTAGTGTTGGAGCTTCTTTGGTGTTAGCTTTCTTTAATATCCTCTCTTCTCCTGCTCTGTAAAAGTCTCTCTGTGGGTTTTGTGCTATGTTACGAGTAAAGGGAAGCATTCACTTGCCTTTCTCTGCCTGGAAGACCTGAACTTCAGTTGTGGGGCAGAGAAATCTGCATGAATGACCAAGCCTGGCCATGCTTTGTGATATCTGAGGGTGGAACGGATGGAGAAACCATATCTAAAGGGGACCTACAGGAAGGCTGGGGAAGGACTGTTTGGAAGGGTTTGTAGTGATAGGATGAGGGGCAATGGCTTGAAAGTGGAGCAGGGGAGATTTAGGTTGGACATCAGGAGGAAGTTCTGCACAAAGAGAGTGGTGAAATCCTGGAACAGGTTGCCTATGGATGTGGTTCAGGTCCCATCCCTGGAGACATTCAAGAACAGCCTTGATGTGGCCTTGGGCATCCTGATGTAGTTGGCAGCATCCCTGCTGACTGCAGGGGGGTTGGTCAGGATGACTTTCGAGGGTCCCTTTCAACCTGATGCAATCTGTGAATCTGTGAGAAATCTCAGCATGTCCTGCCCTGTCGTCTTGGCAGCAGTACTCCATCCTGTATCCCAGGAGGGGTTTTGCTGCAGATTGCAGAAATCTGGGTTCCTGTCTTTGGTTTCTGTGATGGCAGCAGGCCTCTGTGTTGCACTGTATACTCTTTCAGGCCAAGACATGACTTCCTGGCACTGGTTACCATATTTAACATGTGCTTCCTTATGCTGCTCTTTCATGTACACTCTCATCTTTGCTCCTGGCTTTGCAGCTTATCTAAGTTACCCATTTTCCTTTTAACTTATTTGCTGACTTAGGTTAAGATCCTCCTGCTTAAATGATGAGTCATTTTTACTTGCATAAAAATTTGCATTTTCTTCCACAGAGGCACTTAGGAACAGGTTAAATGAACCATTTAGATGATTGAGAGAGGGAGATGCCAGGGGAAGTGGTAATGTGTGCTGTGAAGCTCTTTTGTTACTCTTTGATTCAGATTACCTCTATTCAGTTGCTTCCCTAGATGTGAATTGCTGAGCAGTGCCTTCCTCCCCATTGCCTCCCATTCCTGCATGTCTTGGTTTGAACTGGGTTAAACCATATATATCATAACTCTTCTCAGGTAAATGTAGGTTCTCACCTGGCCTATATAACAGTATTATGAGGGTGTGCCCTAATTTGCTTCTCATAGCATCCCAAAGGTAGAATGCAGTGCTGATGTCCTGTCTTAGAAAGGGGAAACTGAGGCACAAGGAGGCTAAGTGACATGAGCCAAAGTTAAAGAGAGCACAATGGCATTTCAGGGACTCAGATGAGGATTCTTTCACATTTTAGGCTCAGACCTTCTTTGTGGCATATTGGCAACATCTGTATTGCTGGCTGTGGTTTAGGCTAAATGTTAGGAAGAAGTTCTTCATAAAAAGAGAGACTGGCCATTGGAATGTGCTGCCCAGGGAGGTGGTGTAGTCACCATCACTGGAGGTGTTTAGGAAGAGGCTGGATGGGGCACTTGGTGCCATGGTTTAGTTGATTAGATGGTGTTGGATGATAGGTTGGACTCAATGATCTTGAAGGTCTTTTCCGGTCTGGTCTGGTCTGGTCTGGTCTGGTCTGGTCTATTCTATTCTATTCTATTCTATTCTATTCTATTCTATTCTATTCTATTCTATTCTATTCTATTCTATTCTATTCTATTCTATTCTATTCTATTCTGATTTAGGTAGGTGTATATTTCCAGGGAGGTGGTGGAGTCACCATCCCTGGAGGTGTTCAAAACACTTTTGGCCCTGGCACTTTGGGACATGGTTTAATGGTCATGGTGGTGTTAGTTTGATGGTTGAACTCAATGATCTTAGAGGCCTTTTCCAGCTGAAAGAGCTCTATGATTCTGTGATTCCCATATGTGTAGTGTGAGCACAGAGACACAAATGCACAGACAGCATTGAGAAGCTGGAATGCACTTCAGTGGTGAGGGGGTGGTTTGGAAGTGGGGTTTGTTATTAAACAGCCTCTTTGAGTGGGCAGTATGCATGTGTTTCTAAAAAAATCCAGTGTCTCCTTGCTCTTCACCCATTTTAGGCCTTCTAAAAGAAAAGAGGGGGGGGAGGGAAAGGGATGTCAAACATCCATATTCAAACCTGCCTTACCCACGGCTCGAGCTTGAAAAGACATTTTCCCGCAGCTGTGGGAAAACCTCAGACTGCCAGCGCTGCCGTGTCACATGATGGGCTTCAATCAGATTCCAGGCTGCAGTGTGTGGAGCACAGAGGCTGTTTTAACTGCATTTGCACTGATTTGCTCCCTGCAGAAGACACGAAGTTCTTTAGCATTATTGATTCCTCCTGACTTATCGGGTGCATTAGTTGCCGTTGACCCTGGCACCTTGCTGGAACAGACTGGCGCGTCATGTGAGACTGTCTGGCTTTGTCCTTGCTCCCAGTCAATTCCTATTTTACTCAGCAGATGTCTTTTGTTCCTGACAAAGATTGCTCATCCGATTGTTTGGGAGGGGGGTTAGTGGGTGTGCCCCTTCCAGCCTGGGGTCCTGGGGCTCAGTCTTTCCTGGGCTCAGACTTGCCCTCCCTGCCCCCCCCTTCCCCAGTCTGTACTGCGGCTGCTGGGAACAGCAGAAGGAGCTCGGTTTGCTTTTGCTTTTTTTCTTTCCCCCTCTCCTTCTCCCCAGGGGTCTGGCTGGATTATTTCTGAAGCTGCCTTCTTCCTTCTGTGAAAGTAAGCCAGTGAAAATAGAATTGGGGTTTTTTTAACTAGGTTTTTTTTGGGGGGAAGCACCTGGGGGGGGGGCCCACCTTGACTAAATCATCATGCATGCATCCCTCCTTGGGTTTCATTTTGCTTCCAGAGAGAATCTGTCCCACAGTGTCTAAAGAGACTTTTTTTGTTTGGTTTTATTTACTGCAAGGGATAGGGGAAAAGTTGGGGACTGTGGCAGGGGTTTGTGTGGCAGTCTAGAGGATTTGGTGCACGAGTCACTTCCCTGTATCACTGTAAACCAGAATGAGAGTCCTCTGTCATTACAACTGCAAAGCTTCGGGTGCCTTGAGGGCATTGGAGTACCTTGTGTGTATGCTGCTACAGTGAGTTTTCTGGGGTCTTTGAAAAGAGCAGGGATCTGACTACTGTGCAGTGTCCTGGCCTCTCTGAGTTAGGAAAATGGATGTAGGTTCAGGTGATGGGAAGCAGAGAGGGAGTGAGAGCTTATTTCAGACAACACACCACCTAGAGAATGGCTCCTGAGACTGCCACCTGGGGCAGGAAAAGCTGAGAAACTCTTCATTATCTGCTGATGGCTTTGGAGTTCCAGGTCTCTGCTTGAATCCTAAGACTTCTCTTTGGCTCTAAAGAGTAATTTTAAGACTTTCACTGCTCGTGAGGTACATGAAGTCTGAACCAGCCCAGGGGCTGGCTTGTCCTCCACTTCAGATGGTGCCGATAAAGTTTCTGCTCAGTTCCTTATGTGGGCTGGATTGCATTTTATCTCAAAAAAAGAAAAAACAAAAATGAAGAAAAATATCAATGGGTCCAATTTCTGCACAGGTTTACTGCAGCCAGGCTCTGTTCCTCAGCGTTGTACTACTACTTCTTTGCAACTTTATGTGTGGAACCTGAATCAGGTCCTGCTCAGAAGCCTGTTAGTTTCCCTTAATTGCTCCTTTTTCTGTTCCACCATTAATTTGTCTCAAGAACTAAATATTTCCCCTTTTAATTGTTTTTCCCTTTGAATTTATTGAGCTTTAACTTGAATCTACATTTTCCCTGCTAAACCCACAAGAAATTACTGTATTAGCACTTCACCTCACTGACTGCAGCTTTGTTCACATGGCACAGTTTCTTGGAAAGGGGGTTGGGGGGGATTTTTATTATTGTGGGTTTTTTTTTTTTCCTTCCCATTTTTCTGTCACCAGTGGGAACTGGAAAGGGGGGGTGGGGGTGGGACGGAGGGGGAGAGGAGGGGGGAAAGCAAAATTAAATTAATAATAAAAAAAATCTTGTTAAAGGAAAACCGTTTCTGGCGGCAACCTCACCTTTTGGTCAGTACTGTGTGTGATCCCCCTCTTCTGGAAGTCTGTGGAATTGGCCGTGGAGCAAAGCGGGGCAGACCAGCAGAGACAACGGGGTTTTGGCAAAGCTGATGGCAGAGGGATCGTTTTCATTAGCCTTTTCTTCCTTTCTTTTTTTTTTTTTTTTCCCCCTTTGGAATTATATAGCAGGATGTCGTTTTGCTCTGTATCAGATTCAGCCTGGCGTAGCTCACTCGCTGGTGGTAAGGGAGCTGAGCTGGTTCTGCCTGCAGACGGATGCTGCTTGGCTATATTTGGCCTGGCTCTATTTTTAGTGTGCCTTGCAGGACTGACAATGGGGGAGAGTGGTTCTCCCCTGTCTGGCACCTGGCACTGTCGTTTGTGCTTCTGAGAAGTCAAGGTGTGAAATGCTGCCGTTCTGGTTTGGTAGTGCTTTAAATGTTATTTGCCTAGCTCAAACTCGTGATGGGCAGAAGGCAGTTTAGAGCCACACCTAGAGCATCCTCAGGAGGGGTTGTGTGAGGCTTGAGTAGACAACAGGCAAAATATTTCACATCAGGTGCCTGATCTGTCTGCCACGGGCAATCTTGGTAGCTAAGAGCAAATCCATCACTGTGTGTGGGGGTGAGAAAATGAAATGGAAGATAAGGTTTGAAACTTCTGGGCTGGAAGTCTTGCAGTCTTTTTCTGGGTGTAGGTACTGAGATTTTTTGTTCAGTGCAAAGCAGAGTTAGGAGCAAGCAACCAACTTTATATCAATATCCAAGCTTCATCTTCCAGAAACTGAATCTAGTCATAAAGGTCATTGAGCTACAAATATGTCCCTGACTAATTGTCTAACATCTGCCATCTTGCTCCATCATATTCCTCTCCCTTTTTTGCAGCAGGAGCAATCACACTGGAGTTCATAACCTCTACTCAGACATTTTAAAGGAGGCAGGAAAGTATTCTGGGGAAGGTATTCAATTACAAACTGTATTTAAATTGAAAGAGAGCTAAAAGCACAAAGATCACATCATGCTCCCCTGCAGCTTAAGGAAGTAGCATTCCCTTACTGTTACCCATCCTTCCCAGGCAGAGTGATGAGCTGAACAGTATTCTCTTTCTTTTCCCCCCTCCTGGGCTCAATTTAATGTAACTCCTGGTTGCACATGGCAGAAGAGATGGGACATGGATGTTGAACTCACTGTTGTGTATGAAATAAGTCAGAGAGTTTATCTGTAATAGAGGAATACTCTCTTTTTCCTAGGGCCCTAGGTATCCTGGCTGGAAATGGAGCCCTTTGAGAGCAGGTTCACCTGGCTCCTGTCAGGTGTGGAAGCGTTGGACAGAATTTAGTTTCACACTTGTGTCAACTGGGGGAGACATTTTCCTTGCTGCAACGGGAGATGGTTTCTGAGTGATGTAAATACCAAATTTTCCAGAATGTTGTAAGGTATCATTGCCCCACATGCCCAAGGAAAGTATCCTCTTGGCCTTGGGTAGAAAGAATTGGTTGTAGGGCTACAAACTAAGTCACCCAGACTCAGGGTGTCTCGGTTTTGTTGCTGATGATGTCGGCAGTGTGCTTTAAGTCACCTCGCCTCTCTTTCTTCTTCTCCCTTTCTTCTTGCTGTGTCTTTCAATTTAAATATTGAAATTTGTGCAGCAGAACGGGGCCTGTGTGCCAAATAGTGCCTCTGGGAAATGCTATAATGCCACTAACATTCACGTGACCCTTCATATTGAACCTGCTGCTCTTAAATCAGGAGCCCTCTTACCTTCAGTGGAAGCTGTGTGGAAAGAGATGAGTCAAAAATCTGCAGGGGAACTGCAGGAGATGCCTGATTGAAACTCTGGGCTCTGCCATAATGGATCCATCTCCCTTTCTGCTAGAAAGTTTCCGAGGAGTAATAAATTCACTGTAGGTCTGCACTGAATGCAAAATTGATCAGACTGCAGGAGCCACAGGGAATCAATTTTGTGTGTGTGTGTGTGCGCGGCGCCTGCGCCCTCAGCAGCGCAGTCTGTGCGTGCCCTGCATGTACATTTGCTGCCTTTCTCTGCTTCCTTCTGCAACTGGCCTGCAGATGCCACGGGGGGGGGGGAAATAATTAAAAAATGATATTTCCCCCCCCCCCCCCCTTTTTTTTTTTTAAATGAAATAAAAAGGTGAACACTGGCATTAGGCAATTCTGAGCCATCTGTCCTGTCAGGATTCTTGGTGGAGGGAAGGCAAACAGGATGGTGATTTAGAATGATTCACTATTAAAGAGACACAGTGGTTGCAGCCAAAGATGTATCCTTCTGTTTGAGAGAGAAATTGTCTTTTGTTTTGCCTACAAAACCTGCTAGGAAGCACAGCTTCTTTTTCTCTCTGCACATCCAGTTGCATGGGTGTTGTGGTTCCTTGCTACCAAAGAGGCCGATCCTGCCGAGGTGCTGAATCATTCCTGAAAGAGCCAAGCACCTGCACTGTTGCCTGCATACAGGGCACATGGCAGCTTCCGAGAGCCCCTGAGATGCAATCAGCTATGTCTTTAAACCCCCCCCAATGCAATAATCTGCTGAAACAAAGCAACAGATGCTGAGTCAGGACCCAGCACTTTCATACTACTCTGTTCGCTCAAAGGAGCTGGAAACCTGTTGACTTTCCTTACCTTGGGAAGTAGGAGAGGACAGGAGGGTATGCAAAGATCTGGGGACAGAGTAAGGGGGTTTGGGTAACCTCTGTACTATTTGTGTGTTTTCCAGCACTGGTATGTCTTTGAGCACAGATTTTATTTCTTTTTCTCTCTTTTTAATTTTTTTTTTTTCCTTGTCTTTTTAATCTCAGATTGATTTAGTTATTGGGGTCTTGCTTTTCCTTTCTAAATTGCCTCAGATACTGGGGTTTGTTCTTTATTTTTTCCCCCTTTTCTTTCTTTATTTTTTCCCTTTCCTTCCCACCTTTTTTTTCCTTTCCTTCTCCCTTTTTTTTCCTTTCCTTCCCCTTTTTTTTCCTTTCCTTCCCCTTTTTTTTCCTTTCCTTCCCCTTTTTTTTCCTTTCCTTCCCTTTTTTTTCTTTCCTTCCTTTTTTTTCCCTTTCCTTTCCTTCCATCTTTTTCCCTTTCCTTTCCTTCCCTCTTTTTCCCTTTCCTTTCATTCCCTCTTTTTCCCTTTCCTTTCCTTCCCTCTTTTTCCCTTTCCTTTCCTTCCCTCTTTTTCCCTTTCCTTTCCTTCCCTCTTTTTCCCTTTCCTTTCCTTCCCTCTTTTTCCCTTTCCTTTCCTTCCCTCTTTTTCCCTTTCCTTTCCTTCCCTCTTTTTCCCTTTCCTTTCCTTCCCTCTTTTTCCCTTTCCTTTCCTTCCCTCTTTTTCCCTTTCCTTTCCTTCCCTTTCCTCCCCTCTTTTTCCCTTTTCTCCCTCTTTTACCCTTTCTCCTATTTTACTGCAATCTACAACCAGGTTTTCAGCTGCTCCCATAGTAGAGGACATTTCAGAATCATACCATGTATACAAACTGCTTAAAAGTAAAAAGTAAAAGAGATTCCACTCTAACTCTTCTATATTTCACTAATGCTCACTGTGCCTTGAAGTAACCACCCAAGTTTTTTGGGAGAGATTTGACTTCCAGCCTGCAAACCGTGCTGTTTGGCTTTCCAAGGGGCGAGCTGCATCTTCCTTTTCTTATTTCAATATTGTATCATGCTGAAGAGCCTCTGTTTTGAGATCATGTCAGAGATTACAAAGCCCCAGAACCCTCTTCTTCCCCTGAAGAATCAATCAACCTAAACTAATACTTTAATGACTCCTTTCCCTACCAAGGAAACAAATTCAGGCACACACACACACACACAAACACACAAAAAAACCCTCTCTCTCTTTTTTTTTTAAAGAAGCTAGGGGCTGAGGAGGACCTCGTCTGGTCAATGAAAGAAAGAGACGGATGTCTGGTGCCATGGCAATGGAACAGGGATTACTTTGCACTGGAAAATAGGTTCCTATTTTTTTTTTTCTCTCTCTCTCTATTCCAGTGTTGGTTGGGTTGTTTTTTTTTTTTTTTTTTCCTCTCTCTCAGGCAGCTAAGAGTTGTCACCGAGTCTGAGAGGCCCATTTAGAGGAAAACGAGCCTCTGAGTAGAATTGAATGCTTGCTTTCACCGGCTGCTGCTTGAACAGTCTGCTTTGCTTTTCGGGCAAGTCAGGATGCAAACACCCATATTTGTTTAGAGCACTTTCACAATCCCAGTGTGTGTGCATATGTGTGTGTGTACATATCTATACAAAATAAGAGGAACTGGCTACAGACTTGGGCTAGAGGAACATACACTGTGCAAACATTTGGTTGTAAAACGTATCTAACGCGGCCAGATGCGTTCTGCATGGCTCTGTGTGAATCCAGCGCTTTACTGCCAGGGGTGTTGTGTCTGATTTGGGGGCTGGTTAGCATTTTGTTGCCATTAGGTTTAGGTTTTGTCAGGGATTAATTGATTTCCTTCAATGCAAGTCAAGAAGTTTTCAGGCAAAAGGTGGTTGGGGTGGGAAATGCTGCTTTAGGGAGACTTCTCATGAGAAGCACTTCGCTTCTCTGCTCCTTCCCCTTTCCTCTCAACTCAAAATGTTTTCTTTTGAAACAAGTGACAAAGTTTCAAACTGAAGGGAAATATTTTGGTCAAGACAGTGATGTTTTGAAATTTCATCTTACGACCTGAAGTGTTTTACAAAGAAATTGACCGATGGAAACCTGCCCAAGTGACACTGTTTGCAGCATTAGTGGTTTGGGGGTTTTTTAACTGCACTTTGAGATTCTGAACTTTTTGGAGGTTTTTAGAGGTCTTTTGGGTTTTGTTTGGTTGGGTTTTTGCCACCTCTTGGGGTGAAAGATAGACTTGCTTGCAAGTGTGTACCAGCCAAGGCACGAAGGTGTTCTCTGATCTGACCTGTTTTGTAGTGAAGCCGCCCGCTAGCCTCAGACAAGGAGGTACTAAAGTAGACCTTTTACAGCAGGTACAATCATAGAATGGTTTGGGTTGGGGAGGATCTTAAAGATCATCCAGTTCCAACCTCCCTGCCACGGGAGGCAGAATCATACCACGTATACACACTGCTTTGAAGTAAAAAGCAAAAGACATTCCACTCTAGCTCTTCTATATTTCACTAATGTGCACTGTACCTTGAAGATACTGCTGGGATATATCTGGCATGTGTGATGGGAAGAAACACTCCTGTCATGTGGGATGGTAAACAGAGGGAAATTCAGCAGGAGAAGGAAACAAGAACCATGATCAGGACCCCTGCTCTCACACAGCTTCCAGTTGTTTCCTTGCCATGGGCAGGGACATTTTCCACTGGACCAGGTTGCTCAAGGCCTCATCCAACCTGGAATGAAAGAAAAGACCTTTATATGACTTTTCTGAGCTAGCTGAGGGATTCTCAGATGATAGCAACTGCAAGCTGTGTGAGAGCAGGGGTCCTGATCATGGTTCTTGTTTCCCTCTCCTGCTGAATTTTCCCTCTGTTTACCATCCCACGTGACAGGAGTGTTTCTTCCCATCACACATGCCAGATATACCCCAGCAGTTAAATCCACTGTAGTATGTGGCCCTGATTCTTCAGTGCTTTGGGCCTTCCCTAGCCATGGACTTTGGAGGGAGCTGGTTTGATCTCTACCATTTTAAGGGCTAGACAGTGTATTAACTTTGCAGCCATGACTGCTGGGTCATGCAAACACAGGTTTCACTGGCATCAACAATGGCACAGGTTGCAAAATATTTACTTCCTCCTGGATGTTCTGAGATGTTGTTGCTTTTCAGCAGAGTAAAATTGGTTAAAGCATGAGCTAAGGTACGATTTTCAGCTATGGTAATCTTATTCTAGACATGCCATAGTTGTTTGGTTTGGGGTTTTTTGTTGTTGGGGGGGTGTGGGTTTGCAGAGCAGGACCACCTCAAAGCCTTTGAAATCCTACTGTAATATTTTGCGCTCTCTGTCCTTTCTGGGCTGAGTAGATGTTATAAGCTATATGTTGTTGTAAATGGGGGGTGTGTATCTCTTTCTCTCTCTCCTGTCTGGAATGAAAAATAGCTTCTCTCTTTGATCTTCCCTCATTTGCTAAAAAGTAACCAAAAATACCTTCCCCCCACCCCCCACCCCTTTATTTTTTCATGTTGGGGGTAGGTGGTGAAATGTGCCAGGACTAAAAAGAATATGTGACCCTCCTATTCAGTGATTACTAACTGTGAAACATAAAATCCCTGTCCAGGTAAAAAATTTGAGTTGTCATAGCAACAGCAGGATGGTTATTTATTTTTGGATTTCCATTTTCACTGATTTATTTAACACATTGACAATCCATTTATAATGAAGAGGAATTCAAGAGGGGGTTTTGTTTCGGGCTGGGTTTAATACCAAACCGAGGTTGGGTTACTTTTCTCCGTAGAAAACAAGCAAAGATAAAAGGGGTAAATAAAAAAGAAACCTTGTGGCTTTCAGGGGCTTTTCATGCAGACAAATACAGGTGCTGAGTGGTGTATGGGAGACCAAAAAGGTGAAAAAGACTGACTTGTTTATTTTATGTCTTTTAGAAGAACTTTAGTGCTATAAAGCAGAACAAAGATTGAAGTCCAGCGCAGCTGTGAGGCACAGGAGCTGTAGATGCTGCCCTCCACCTGCCTTTGGTTGCATTCATACACTTGCTGCCAAGAGGTCATCTGAGCCATTGCAAGTGATCCTCCTGCTCCTCCTCCTCCTTGTAGAAGTCAGGGAGTGCCCCAAGGCCATGAACAAAAGGCGTCTTTCTCATGTTGGCTGTGACCTCTGCAGCTATGCTCAGTGCAGTTCAGTTCGCTCTCAAGGCTCAGGATCGGATTTGCCTTCTCTCCGCAGTGTTCATGTGCAAGCAGGCATCTGGACTGGGGCTTGGAAGGAGCCACAGAGCCTGGACACACTGAGCATGGGTTGGGTCTAAAAGTGATAGAGGGCCCTGTCTCATTTTGGGGTCTTTGTGTTAAAATGGGCTGTGCTATGTTTTCAGGAGTGTTAAATATTTGCAAGTCCAGTAGCCCTTCAGGAAGGAGATGTGTGTGAAAGGTTTTGTGTCTGGCAACTTAAGCCATCCCTGGATACAGTCAGCATTGGATCTAAGCAAACAGGCACTCACAAAATTAGTGGTATCTGGGAATTTGCATGGGTTACAGCAGTCAAAGCATTTTGACAAGGCAAGCACAACAAGAGGCCAGCAGGTGACCAGAGTGAATGTTTCAGTCCACTTTCTGGTCATTTGTGAAGCATGGGCTTGAGTTTGGGCCAGCCACTTCAGGAGAAGGTGGGCTTGGACCTGTGTTAGATAGAATCAAGCATTATTTCTGTGTATGATCTCGAGTGTCTAGAGACGAGAACATTGTCCATCAGTCACTGGTGCTTCCCTCATTTATCCTGGGGGAGGATTCAGCTTGCAAATTGTCTTGGGGACTGAGAGTGGGGGAAGGGTGGGAAAACCCAAGAAATCATCTTCCAGACATAAATACAATATGGACAAGTCATAAACATTATTAAAGCAAGTCTGTCCCTGCGGGGCAGGTTTTTCCTCATAATGCTTTCCTGATTACGCTTCCGCAAAGCTGGGGAAGTGAATAGTGAGCTGATTATCCATGGACCATGAGCTACATCAGTGTAAAACTGTTTCCATTGTATGTGAGAAGAGAACTTTGCATATTTACTGGAAGGGAATAACCATCCTGCTACTTATTCCGTCTTCAGATTCACAGTGGGCCTGATCCAAAACACAGCTATGTCAATGGGATTCTTTGTTTGGGCTCTTCTTATGTCCTCACATTACCATTGCAAAACCTGCCCTGTTTATCATCTTAAATATACATGCCATAAATGGATCTGCTCTTGACATGGTATGTGATCAAACTTTGGAGAATAGGTGGATCAATGGATAGGCAACTGAGAGCTATTTGTCCAAAGGCTGAATGTGGGGGGCGGGGGGAGGATAAAATAAAAAGCCCGACCGAAAAATGACTGACTGTGACATATTAACAGAATTGTCTCTAATTGTTCTTTCTTACAAACCCCAAAGCCTGGAGGGAAATCCAAGTCCTTTCACATAATGCTTTCTTGGAGCCAGACTCCAGTTGTCTGGCTCATCTTTTTGTTAAAGATTTTTACATACAGTGTGGCACTGCTTGCCTTGAGAGGCCAAATCTGATCAATAGTCAGCAAGAACCGGACTCTGTGTAAAGATTTCTGTTGGCAAGTCTGGCACAGCAAAGGCCACTCCTGCTTGATAGTGGCAGGGCCTTTTTAAACAAATGCACTAGGTGCATTAGTTTCATTGCTCAATTATGACAGATGTTTCCCCACCATCTTAATTAGCTTTCATTTACCAAGTATTAAACCCATTTCCCCCCCCCCCCCCCCCCCCCCCCCTTCTTAAATGTAAAGATCACTGCTAGGAGCTATACATTCTGAAAGATAATTGCACCATGTAATTCTGGTGCTGTAAGAATTTATACTGAAATGTTGATGGATATGTTCCAACAGTCTCTCTCTTTTTTTCCCCCCCTCCCTCCCCCCACTTCTTCACCAGCATATTTCATAATCTTTTAAATATCTTCCCTGAAATTTGTAGTGTGAAGCACAAATCCTGTTATGTAATAGAAGTTTAATGCATCTGGATATGGCCAACCAAACAAAAGTGGCTCAGGCTGATTTCTGCTCTCAGAAATGAAAGAGGTGGTTAATATAAAGTACTGTAAATATGAATTTATGAGGAACATGCAATAGCAGAAGGGCATGACTAAGGATTCTCGAAAAGTTCAGGGCACCACTTTAGTATTAGAAGTACAGAGCATCTCTCCTGATTTTCATTAACATAACTAAGAATATAATAATAATAATAATAAATATTCCATTTTCAACTAGAAATTTAATGCTAAATGGCACTTTGCATAATCTCCTTAGGAGAGTCACTCTGTACTCTTCCTGGCTGTGCTTTGGTTCTAGCGATGACCAAAACCTTGTGTAATGAAGCAGAACTGTGAGGAGGTTAGACAGGGGTTGGAACAACACTTAGTTGAAGTGGGGTTTGTGTTTGTCACGAAAAGAAAACTCTGATAAAGCAAATAATAGCCTTTATTAAGTAATCAGGGTAAAGAATATGGTTGTGAGTCAATACAAACTCTGCAGAAAGTGCTTGAGTTTGCTTTAGGAGGAAAAGTTTGGAAGACTCCAGAGTCCTGCCAGCTCTGCCTCAGGCAGTAGGATTACTTGAGACAGAAGGGTTGAGGGTTTACCTTTAACACTGCTCTTGGTTCCTAGTGTGTGAACAAAAGGTAAACCACAGAGAAAGACCTGTGAAGTCTACTGAGCATTCCTTGGATTTGCTGCAGTGTCCTGTTCACTTCTGTACTCACAATGTAGTTTCTGTTTCTGATGACCTGGGTGTGTTCTGCTGTCCACTCAGCATGTCAAGCCAGGATGTTTCTCTGCTTATCTGCAGAGCTGTCTTTCCTACCTTTGACAGTATTCTTTCTCTTTTAGTACTTTCAAGCACTATATCTCCTCTTCCTGCATCCTGTCCCATCTACTAAAGAATTAAGCAGGACTTGTAGAGGCAGCAATTCTGAGCCCTGCTAGCTGGCCACTCTGTCCTGGAAAGTCCCCTCTGCTGACAATGAGACATAGATCAACCTTTCTTCCCATTCAGCCCCTGACTTCTTTGGTAAGACCACTAAGATGGATGCTTACTGTGATAATGGTGCTGACATTTGCTCACCAGGAATTGGAATGAGACCATCATTTCATGTCATATAGGTCTCCAGTAACAATCAAATGCTAATGAGTGCCAGGCCATTAGAAGCCTGGTGTGTTGTGTAGCTAGTGACCTAAATGGGGTGTCCTTAGCCCATTACCCATTGTATCTGCTAGGTACTGCTGCAGTTTGCCCCGTCAGCAGAGATGTTACACAACCCACTAGTGACCACCCAGGGCTATTCTGTTTAGGCTGGGTGCCATCTTTTCTGGGCAAGTGTACAGATCATGTCTTGAGCTGTGCCAGACACACTGCTTGTGGTTCATTTTCTGCTTATAAGCCTGGCTTAACAAAAAAAAAAGGAAAAGGCTGTATATATATATATATATATATATATATATATATGTACCAGTAGTGTTCACATTTCATACAATCTGACACCCAGTAGATGGTCCTTGAGGATTGTAATGAGGCACCCACTGCTATACAGCGTGTTTTGGCAACCAGAAGGGCTGGCAAATCCCCTGCCTGTCTTTCCTTTGCAAGTCTTTGAGTTTCTTTTTGGCACATAGATGCAACGAAGCCCAAGATGCAAATAGCGCCAGAGCTTCTCGTAGAATAGATGACATTTATATTGTTATGCAGTTTGCTGATCTAAACATACCATTGCCTTGCCTTGATAGCCCAGGGCAAGTGCTAATCAGCTTGTTTGGTGGGCACCATGCCATCTGAAAGGGTGAACACAAATAGAGACAGTATGTACATCATCTTAAGAGCTTTGCAAGAACACGATTCCCAGCTGAGAATATCCAAATGTGTCTGTCTCCTGAGCTTGCATGTTGGCATGTAAAAGAGAAGTGACAGCGTTAAATATAATGCATTTGGAATAAATCAAGGTTATATTCCTTAGCTGCTTCAAGCTCGTTCTCATTATATAGGTCACACCATCAACTGATGTAAATTGGCAGAGCTGCATTGAAAGCAGTGGGGTGCACCGATTTTGATCTGCTGAGCATCTGGCCCCCTGTATGTGTTCTCTATGAGAAGCTTCCCTTCTCATTTTGCCCTCTAGGGCATCGTCAAAGGCTGTTTAGTCTAAAAGGTAACATGTAAGATGAGAAGTTTGGGTTCCTATATTGCCTGCACAGCTCTGTTACTAATGCTTCATGCTGGGCAATTTGCCCTCGTAGTATCTGTGTGCCTTGCTTCACCTTGTGCATGTAAGAATACTTTATTTAATGAGTAATTTGGTATTAAGGGCTTTAATCAAGGTTTGCTGGAATGGCAGGGGTGGCAGAATAGTTCATGTGACTGGAATGTTATGATGGATGGACGGATGGATGGACACAGCACTTCGATGTAGACGCACATGGAAAACAAGGACAGAAGGTTTCTTTTGTGCAGGAGAGTAGCAGTAGCCGCTGGGAGCTTGTGTGTCAGGATCAGAAGCCCACAAAGAGGGTGTCATGGTGGGCATGTCCTATGAGCCACCCAACTGAGAGGAAGAGTTTAACAAGGCCTTCTACAAACAACAACAACAAAATCTTCTCTCATAGCTGCAGCAAGGGAAATCCTGACTGGATTTAAGGGAGGGGACCCCAAACCTGGGCGAGTGGTGCAGCAGCGGAGCAAGACTCCATTCTTAGGGATTTGCAGAGCTCAAGTGGACTACAGCAGAATCAGTTTTGAGAGTAGCCACATTTTGAGGAGAAGGATGCTTGGCTGACTTGCAGCAGCATGTTATAACCTCCATGCAAACTACCATTTCTCTATAAACCTCTGTGATTCTCATGAGTTAGTTCTGGATTAGCAGGCAGAGAAGGTGTAGCCTCATCCTCATCCTCAATTTCCCAGTAGCATCTGAAGCACCCTCAGTGCCATCTCTGGCTGGTTTATGTACTGTCCCTATTCCTTTTTCTGTGCTTTTCTTTCCACCCATTTACTTGCTTTTTTATTCCTCAGATTGGATTTATTTTTCTGGCCAGGTTTTCATGTGTATTCCATGTAAATAATTACATTTGAAAACCTCCAAAGATGCACTGGAAGTGGATACTTGCATGAAATAATGGGGGGTGGAGGGGGTGGGGTGGGGGGGTGGGCTTTGGATGTACAAGTACAACTCTTAAGAGCTGGCTTGAATTGGTTATGGTAATCTGGCCTTCATCCCAGCCTTTTTGAAAGACAATCATCATTCAAAGAGAGGTTTCCATTCACTATAGCAAACACTTTATATTTCACTATGTAATGTAACCCTCCATACACTCAAGGAAAACAATTTACAGAGCTAATTGCTGAACTCTGCAGACACAACCCTTTAAATGGGTTATGTTAGATAAGAGTTGATGTGGTTAAAAAAAAAAGAAGAGATGTTCTAGAGGAAAATTATTGTTTAGGGAACATTGATTTGCATGAATTAATGTTTTCACTTGGGCTGGCAGTTAAAAATGGAAACTTAAGCTAAACCACATTTTGAGTGCAACATAAATGCTTCATTAGTGATGAACCCAGGGTGTGAGCTGAAGTCCACTGCTTGGTTGGTTTTTTTAAGCCTTCAATCTTCAGTTGGCATTGGGTCACAGAATCACCGAGGTTGGAAGAGACCTCAAAGATCATCAAGTCCAACCTGTCACACTATGCCAAAGTTGTTTTGTTGTTGTGTTTGGTGGCTTGTTTTGTTTTGTTTTTTAGTTGGAAAACTCCTTCTAGATAGCTCAGAGATGGAAGGGTACTTTGGAGCTCTCATGATCTGGTAGTGATAGGACCAGGGGCAGTGGTTTGAAACTGGAGCAGGGGAGATTTAGGTTGGACATCAGGAGGAAGTTCTGTACAATGAGAGTGGTGACATACTGGAACAGGCTGCCCAGGGATGTGGTTGAGGCCCCATCACTGGAGACATTCAAGATCAGCCTTGATGTGGCCCTGGGCATCCTGATGTAGTTGGAGGTGTCCCTGCTGAGTGCAGGGGGGACAAGATGACCTTTGAGGGTCCCTTCCAACCTGATGCAATCTGTGAATGATTACTTACTTATTCACTTCAGAAAGTCCTCTCCACCCTTCTACCTCTGCCTACTTATCAGTAAAACTAGGGCCAGTGTTAATGATCCTACCTGCCACAGTTATTGCAGAAACTAACTGATGAGTACCTGGACAATACAACATTTGTACAAAGGTGGTGTATTACTTGTACTGGAGAAGCAACCATCTGTCACACACAAGCACCTCTCAAATGTAAAGACTACAATGAACACTTTGGACCTGGGAAGTTAAGTCACTTTTGCAGAACTCAAATTTGTTGTTGCTGTTTTTCTAGACTTGTTCCTTAGATTTCAATTCAGAATACAGCCCAGGTCTGTAACTGCTGTCAATCACTGTGGCTCTACTGGCCCTGTAGGTTGGGGTTATAGCACCAAGTGTCTATGTAAGACTTTCAGTGTTGTTTAGAAGGTGTTTGTAATGAACTAGACATAATGTTTGAATTTAATTTAAATTCATTTTCTCCCATGTAGCTGAGTGTTGATGACAGATTGAGAGAGAGAAGGAGTAAACCACAGCACTATGTTTAAAAGCAGCCCAATGGAACAAAGGGTATGTAGATTTGTTTTCCATAGTTCTCTTGAATTATCTTCTAACTTCTGTCTTGCTTCTCTTGGTGGGGTTTAAAGGGAGGTTGCAGATTAACATATATCTGAAAAAGGAGATGATATTCACGTGGGTCTGGTTCTTAGCCCGTGAAAGTTCAAGTGTGAACTGGAGTTGTGGAGTGCTGAGTGGACCAGGGCTCCAAAGACAAGAATATGACTCTGCTGATGGTCAGCAGAGCCTTGAGTTGAGGGCTCACAGCTCCTGTGTTAGGAAGCTCTGCTTCTCTAGAGGTAAGGTCTATGCCTAAAGGTCAACAAGTACCTTGAGCTGCCTGCTTTCTGCCTGTGTGATTCTGCTGATCTAGGTAGACAAACACTGAAGAAAGCAGTGTAGCCCACTCTGACCTCCGGCATTGTTTCAAGTCAGAGGCTCTGGCTCTTGATTAACTTGTACTGACAGGCACGTCCTCTGCAGTCAGCTGGACTCTCAGGCACTCACAGGTGCATTGAAATACTGAATTCTTCAGGCCTAGGCTCACTCACATTTTAGGCATGTATCAAACTTTCAGCATGTGAACAGAGCTGGGCTCTGCAGAAGTCAATGCCTCAGTAAAATGTGGAGATCACAACTAATTGCACTACTGAGTGTGAGTTTCCTTCTCTTTCAGGATCTACCAGCACTGGTGAAGTCCCTTCTGTGAACCACGTAACAGAAGCTGCTGTCTCAGTCACTGCTTCCCACTGGCAAACAGCCTAAGGAGGAGCTGTCTATAGGTGAGATGTTCAGCATCCAGTCAGCTGAAGTGATTAGCTTTTTGCTCCTTTGTATTCAAAAAACCTTACCAATTGTGGCTTGAATTGGTAATTAGGAGCTCAGGAGCCCTTTGCTATATTTGCAGAGTATTTGTACAAAGGTATTAAAAGGCTGCAGTGTATTCCACAAGTCCCTTGCATCTACACTGTTATCTTTTTCTTTCTTCCTCTCTGTTCTGTGCATTTTTATTCTTTGCATTACCTCCTGCCACATCTTGTGATTTGTTGCAGCAAAAATTGATCTCACCTGTGAATTTACCACTGCAACTCCAAAGGCATTGCTGTGCCTCTGAGTGAGGGTCAGCGTGGCACTGGCACTTGTGTGGGTCACTGAAAGCAAATGAAGAACAGCAGGGTAGACTCAGTGTTGAACAATCATGTAATGTGGAGGTAATTCAAAGACCTAATCAGAGACAGGAATAAAAGGAAGTTATCTTCTGGAATGCAGAAAGTCTGGTAGAATGAAAAGCAAACCTGGAAACAGTGAATCTGTTTTTCATCAGTGAAAGCAGAGGAGTCCTACCTGGGATTACTTTGGCCATTGTCAGTGCTTGGAGCTGCAGATAAGATGAGTTCCAAAGCAACAAACTTTTAACTTGAAATTACAGGGTGTAAAAGTGAATATTAACTAGAGGATGGACTTGAGTTTCACTGAGATCATTAAAAAAATGGCTTTATTTTATTCTCCACCCACTATCCTGCTCAGAAAATGGACTTATTTCTGAAGTCCTTAATTAAGGAAGAAAATTTAGTGTTAGGCAGATGCTATCATTTTCTTCCTACCCCTCCAGCAAAAACCCACATGTAATGTGCTGCACTGGGCTCCTGAGGCTGTAGGATGGGCTGTCAGTGATAAGCAGCTGCAAAACCTGCAGCACATGCCCAGGGACTTGAAGTCAGATGAGTCATACGTTGCATGGGCCAAGTTTAATCCCAGAGAGAATGTTACAACACAGGAAGAAACCCCTGAAAATAACAGGAATTGGTACAGTATTTGGGGTGTAAACACAGGTTAGAACAGTCTGGGTATTTGCTTTAATCCTCTCTGATTCTATTTTGAATTGCAATGTTCCTGCTTGCTAAACCACTTTCCATTTTCGCTCTCTTTCACCGTGACATAAGGAGGAGGGATATATTGGAAACTGGAAAACTGCCACTTGCACCAGAATGGCATGCCACTAATTTTTGCAGGTTTTCTTGAACTGAGCATTGCCACTCTGAAAGCTCTGTCAGCTTCTTCCTCTAGGATTCCCCACAGAGATCCGCACCCTCCTACAAGGTAGGACATGGCCCAGGTTCCTTTCTTTGCAGGCTGTGCTGTGTCACTTCCATCCATAGCAGGCACTTTGAAATGATAAGCTGAGTATCTGAGAGGATGAGGGAGTTGGGAGGGCTTAGCAGAACAGATTCAGTGGGCCCAAACATTGCCAAAAGATCAGGACTGTGAGCTCTTCTTTAGTGTGGACAGGATGAAAAATTACTCTGCAGTGTGTCTGGATGCAGTTTAGCATCCTCACTGCTGTTGGGGAGGGACTTTTACAAGAGCTTGTAGTGATAGGATGAGAGGGAATGCATTGAAGCTGGAGATGAAGAAGAAATTATCTTCCGTGAGGGTGGTGAGAATAAGTTGGATGAGGCCTTGAGCAACCTGGGCTAGTGGAGGTTGGAACTGGATGATCTTTTGGGTTCCCTTCCAACCCAAATCATTCTATGATTATATTTCAAGCAGAGGTCAAGCTAAAAGCTCCAACCTGCTATGAGGCCACCAAGGCTTTGGCTTTGGTTTCGTAGCAGCGAGGTGGCAAGGAACAGTCAGTGTAGCATATGGGCTGGGATGGGAGAGAGGTGCTTGTGACAGTCCTAGCCAGGAAAATGCCTGATGGTGGATATTTCAGTGGCTGATGTAGTAGCTCATGGCAATGAAACCTGAAAGGTAGGTAAGAGCTGGAGGTGAAGCTTGATTTCTGCCTCCCCCCAATACAGTAAAATATTACAAGGGTCTTGCTTTGCCAGTTGCTGACTTCTGCTGTGCCGCATGTTTGAGTGTGGTTTAGTAGGCATGACAGGTAGCCAAGGCTGAGGGAGACTCAGAATGTGTGCAGTGCCATAGCAGAGCCTCTTTTATAGAGTGGTAAACAAATCTCACATCTGCTTCTTTATTTTCTTTCCTTTTCCCTGGAGCTGAAATGCGGGAAAGTCATTTCATGTCACCTAGTGAGTTTTAATGGAGGCTTGGAAGGAGGAGGAAAAGAACCCTCCTGTGTCTGCTTGTTTCTTAGGTACACCACATTACCCACAGCTAGGCTCACCACTCCCAGAGCAAGTTTGTGTAAGTCCTAAAATAATTTCATTCCACTGGCCCACAAATATTCCCATTTGGTCAGCCTTATATAGAGTAATTACTGTTTAACATGGCACCACAGCTGGCTTAGGGCTTATTTTGGGTTAGGAGATATAAAAAGCTGTTTGTAGAATAAAAATACATTAAATATATATTAAAAAAATAAAATTAAAGATTACTCTGTTGCTCTGTCATTCTAAGCAAATGAGTCAAGAAATTAGTTAGTTTGCTTCTGCCTTTCACTTGTTTGGCTTTAAGAGTGAGCGCTGACATTAGGACCAGAGGTCTCCAACCATCACATCCTGGCTCATTTGGGTGTGCCTGCACTTCACCTGCAAAGAAAAATGCAATTGTTGGGTAGCCAGGTGTTGTGGCAGTACTGAGTGAAGATTGTGGGGTGGCACACACTCAGGAAAGGGGTCAGGGTTTAACTGGTGGAGACGTGGGAAGCTCATTTTCATGAGCAGGTGATAGGTGGGAAGAAGCATCTTGAGGGAAGGGTCTTGGCTCTGTGCTCTCCTCCAAATATGTCTTTGCTTTTTCTGTGCCTGAAGTGCTGCACACAGAGCAGGCAGTTCATTCCCACAGCTCTGATGGGGTGGAATTAGCATTTTATTTTTTTTCAGATCATGACAAGTCCAACATCAAAGTTCCTTCTAATTTTAATAACTTTGATATCCACATACATATATGGATGTATTTTCTGTTTGTGCATATATATATATGTGTGTATGTGTGTGTGCAGCTAGAAAAGAATTTGGCTATGTATAAGCATGTGCCATTTATTTTCTGCTAACAAAATACAGGTGTCTCTGTGGTAAACAAGTTGCTGAGCTGTTTATTTGGCCTTCCAGTACCTGAAGGAGGCTGCAAGAAAGCCAGGAAGAGACTTTTTACAAGGGCTTATAGTGACAGGATAAAGGAGAATGGATTGAAGTTTGAGGAGGGTAGATTCAGACTGAAGAAATTCTTGACAGTGAGGGTGGGGAGACACTGGAACAGGTTGCCCAGGGAAGCTGTGGATGTCCTCTCCCTGGAGGTCTTCAAGGCCAGGTTGGATGAGGCCTTGAGCAACCTGGGCTGGTGGAAGGTGTCCCTGCCCATGACAGCGGCATTGGAACCAGATGATCTTTAAGGTCCCTTCCAACCCAAACTGTTCTACGAGTCTATGAAGTTGGGAGTGTTCTATTCACTTAAACGATTTCCCAGGCTGGGTTGGTGATTTCACCTCAAGAATTAGCATCCAAATCTGTTTCACAGAGGACCCCAATATTTTTAGTAACCACAGGAAAGAATGTTGTCCACTGGGACAGAGCAAGAGGCTCTGTGGATGAGGCCTCAGGATTTGGTTGTCTTTTTCTACTTACTTTATGGCCTGGGACAATTCTTAGCATTCTTCTGTGCCCCTGCTTCATAGCAAAATGGGGACTCATAACATTGAGTTACCTTGCATAGAACTATTTAAAGATCAGACTGAAGTTTGGAGACCTTTTTACTAGCCTTTGGCACCAGAGAAATCGAGCAGTTATGAGAAACATTGCTGTGGTTTGGCTTTATTAATGATATGAACTCCTTGAGAAATTGTGCTAATGAAAAGGAGCTGGGGAACAAACCAGAAGCAGATAGTCAGAATTCAAATCCCTGCATGGACTGCAGGGATGCAGGGACTACAGTGGCTGCACCCTTGGATCTTTTCCTTGTGAAAGCCCTTGACATTCACATGGAAAATAGTTTCCTCCCTGTAACAAAACCAACAAGATGTCTGCCAATTCAGGAATTTTTTAAGGTGGGATGAAGCTGAGGAGAAATACCCTGGGAGCTGTGAAAAATCTTTCAAACCGGAAATCTGAAAACAAAACTGAACCTGGGATTGCAGATTATTGACTCAGAAACAGCTCTCAGGTTTCTTGGCTCCTCACTCTCTGTCAGCTATGCCAGACAGGTGGTAAGTGGCAGCCTGGAAGCCCTGAGGTCCAAGCTTTTGGACCAGAAACAGATACATCATGATAAGCAGAACTGGGGTGGGGAAACAGAGCAATAGACACAATTTTTCCTAGGATTGGGGTTTCTCATCAGCTCATCCATCACACTATTCCTTACATTAATGTATTTCTTCTCCCTGTTATCCCAGGTTGTGCCTGCTAAGCATTGAAGAAGTGCACATCCAGCCTCCTTTTTGCCCCTCTTGCTGAGGCCAGGTACACTGTGGTCCTTCAGGATGGAACACATGGCAGGTAAGGGAGCAAACCTTCCTCCCTGGGTGCTGGAGTGAGCAGTCAGAAGTGAACTGTCCACCATAACAGTCACAGCAGTGTAGGCTATAACATCCCAGCTCTCCCTTTCTGTTAGGTATTTCCTGCATGTTCACAGTGAGAACCTAATTATTTTTCCATCTCTAGCAAATCTACCAGGTCCAGGTAAATGTTGTTTAGTTACTAGCAGTAAGAGGAAAACAAGTCTGATCCCAGGCCATCAGGGACCGAGTATTTTTCATTGTGGGTTGCTTCTTGAATCAGTCTGAAAGAGCTTTCATTTTATTTAAGAGGCTTTTATTGATCAAAAAGGTTTCATGAGTGGCTGAAGCAGGCTTAACTTGTGATAGAAGTTCTTACTTGAGGTCATTTTTTTTCATCTTAGTTGTTAAATTTCATGCTTTTCTTCTCTGGAAAGGTAACTAGGATGGAGGCACATGGTTTAGAGATGTGAAGGGGGGAAAAAAAGTCTAAGTTCCCTTCCAGTCCATTAATTTCCTTTCATGGAGCTCTGTACCAATTTGAGTGTACAACTGGGAGGAATCAAAACACAGACATCTAGGCTATTACATAAGATCAAAAAGAGAACAGATTTGTTTTGAAGCTGGAGATAATGTATTTGTCCGAAGCCATGAACATTTTTGAGAGCTCAGAGTGTTCTTCCTGTTCAGCCTCAGGATGAAACTTAGATCATACAAACTGAAGAGAGATTCCCAAAATATTTGAAGCCATTTAAATAACTATAGACCTAATTCAAAGGCCTTACTGAGTGAGGCCAAGCAGGGATTTGAACCTGACTTGAAATGCACACCCTTTCCTTCTTCTTCTGCCTTTTAACTTGAAGTTCCACTTATATGGAAGAAACCATCCCCATGGGTTTTGTGAAAATGGAATTATTCAGGTCAGACATTTAGATTTTTTTCTGGTTTAACTGAGCCAAGGTTTTGTGTCCAACCACTCCCACCCCTGATATAAACAAATAGATTGGCTGTGGAAATTTCCATAGCAAAGTTTCCTGTCTTTCCTCATAACAGGTTGGGCTTGATGATCTTTGAGGTCTCTTCCAACATTGGTGATTCTGTGTGATTCTCTGTGTGTGTGTGTGATAATTGCATTATTTTACAACAGTTCAATTCTCCTTGACCAAAGCTCTTGATAATGTAAAGGAGAGAGGGAGCAAGTGGATTGCCCAGGCTAGCAAGATGTAGTGTTTAGGGGTCAGCGTGCATCCAATGCGTGTGGATCCAAGAGCAGTGGATGGCTTTGCTGGGTTCATTGACCTCTTGTAGTCTGTATACATGTCCATTAGGAAGAGGCTAGAAGCTGGACTGTGCTCCTGCTGCTGCCAGTCACTTGCAGTCCTGAACAGAAAAGGAAACATCAGTTTTCCTTCCCTAGTCCGGATGCTGACTCACCTGTGTGGTGAAAGAAAATAGCCAAGGGGTTGCTATTTCACCAATGTGCCTGGGGATGTTTCATCAACTGCTTTACTTGGGTGACTTAAACTGCAAAGCTTTGAGGTCTGAGGTCAGTTCAGTAGTTATAGGTGGGGGTTGATCTCTCCTCCCAGGCACCCAGCACCAGAACAAGAGGACACAGTCTCAAGGTATGCCAGGGGAAGTTTAGGCTGGAGGTGAGGAGAAAGTTCTTCCCAGAAAGAGTAGTTGGCCATTGGAATGTGCTGCCCAGGGAGGTGGTGGAGTCACTGTCCCTGGAGGTGTTCAAAAAGGGATTGGACGTGGCACTTGGAGCCATGGTTTAGTTAGTCATGAGGTGTTGGGTGAGAGGTTGGACTTGATGATCTCTGAGGTCTTTTCCAACCTTATTGATTTTATGATTCTACACTCCACTTGGTCACGCACTGGTGTGTGGTGTCTGAGGTCTCCATCACCCAGAAGTCAGTTTTATTTCACAGTTTGCTTGAAAGCCATTGAAAAGGTGTAGCTGTTTTGCATTGGGGTCTCATTGATGCACAGTGTCACTCCAAGCCCAATTTGCTTGTAGCTGGAAAGCTATTCTCACTCATCTGTTTCTTCTCAGTGACAGGACAAGAGGAAATGGCCTCAAGTTGTGCCAAGGGAGGTTCAGGTTGTATATTAGGACAAATGTCTTCCCAGAAAGGGTTCTCAGGCATTGGAACAGGCTGCCCAGGGTGGTGGTGGAGTCACCATCCCTGGAAGTATTTGAAAGATTCATAGATGTGGTGCTGGGGGACATGGTTTAGTGGTAGTGGCTTAGCAGTAGTGATGGGATTGTGAGCTCTAGGTGAGTGGTTGCACTTGATGATCTCTAAGATCAATTCCAACCTCAACAGTTCTATGGTTTTCTGTATCCAGGTCCAGGACTTCACCTGGGCTGTGGTAGGACTGGGGAGCTGTCCCACAGCTGCTGTGTTCTACTGTCTAGTTAACAAGGATTTGGTGGGGTGGGGAGACCCAAGCTGAAAGGGCTGCTACTGGATGAAGGAACCACTGTTCCCAAATTGCTGAAAGCTGGCAGTGAGCAAGCAGTGCTGATTCAGTAGCTGACTGTCATTCGCCATCCTGGTTCAAGCCAGGGAAACTTTCTCTTGCCTTGTGGGGTGTTTCCGTGCTCTCTGCCAGCTCTAGAAGGCCTCCAGACACCTTCAGATCAAGCAGCTTTCTAAAAGCTTGCTGGAGAGGACATGATTTGTGGTACTGCAGGAAGGATTTCTTTCCTTTTCTCTTATTTTCAGAGCCAGCTGTCCTGAGGAGTAGATGAGCTTGAGACACTGGTTCAGACAGGCTACCAGAAAGGAAGTTTGCTCTGTGCCTCTAGTTCAGTGCTCAGGCAGGATGCTGATGGTCTGTTTTGCAAGGCTGGGCCCTGAGCTTGTCATCTGGTAGAGCCTGGTCTGAAGCTCAGGACTGGAAGTGCCTATGCTGACAGCTCCCTGCAGCCACGCTTCACATCTGCGAGCGTGGCCAGGCCACACTTATCTGAATGCAGAGCCATGGGCTGCAGGAGCTGTAATGCAAATGTAGCACTGCACAGCCCAGCTCCTTCTCGCCAACTATTGATTACGTGTCTGATTTGCTCTCCCCTGATAGTAAGCCATAGGCAGAAGCCAATAGAGTGAGGAGGAGGAGAACCTGTCATGATCAGTCGATGCTGCTGGTGAGCCAATGAGAGGAGAAAGCCTGTGGATTGGGCTGGAAGAGAGCAAAGGTGGGGGAACTGTCTTAGCAACAGCAGAAAGCAACTCTTCCCCCCCTCCCACCATGCAGCTAAGCTGGAAAGTTCCTGATGATGTTCCTTAATGTTTCTGTCTGGCTCGTGCCAAGTCTGTACGTGATTTGTGTGACCTTGCCCTGTGTGCCAGTTTACCACTTCTCTCTGTAGTCCTTGGGAAAAGGTAGAAAGGAATTTTTCCTTTGTCCTGCTAAAACCAACTGGTGAGCTCCAGGTAAAGGGATCTGCAAGCCCTAAGAACAAAAGTGAGTTTTGTATTGTCTTTTTGTGGTTGGTATCTTCCTCTTGACATCTTTCCAAGGCAGTCTGTTGTTGACACAGTCCATTTCTTACCAGTCTGTTGTGTCAGTGGGAGCTGGACACCTTGTTGACATTGTCACCTCTGCTCAAGAGCCCTTACATGAAGCCAGGTGAATCCCTACCCCTCAAAACCTACCTCACTTAATCAGTTTGCTGGGCTCCCTGGTCTGGGAATTAGAAGAAAAGCTTCCTCAGCTGAGCCCTCCCTGTGATCTGTGGCCTGAGAAAAGCCAGTCCAAGGCACCATATTGCTTTGCCTCTTGTGTTTTATTTGTCTTACAGCAGGAAATGTCCTTTCTGTCTCCCTGCCTCTCTCGTGATCAATCTGTCATTGGTTTAACCACCTGAAACTGCAAAGGGCACTTAAATGTGTCCAAACCTTTTGAACGTCTCTCGGAACCAAACCCTGGCACTTTCAGCACTCCCTTGGAAATGACCTTCCTTGTCCTCCCCTCACCTGCTGCCTCCTCCTCCTCCCGCTCATAAGCATGCACACGTTTATCTCACTATTTGCATGCTGATAATGGACATAGATTTGGTGAGTCCTGCATCTGTCGAGACGGCGGTGATGGTAATAGAAGCACCGTCGGGACCAATATATATTGGGCTTAGGAGTGTGTCCAATAATGTCTGGGTCAGGGAGCCTTTAACTGCAGTGTCAGGGAATTTAGTCAGCTGTCATCGCTTCTTAATTAAAAATAGCTGGGACTCACTCACATTCCACTGCTGTGTGTTAGCTCATTTGTCATCTTGTCCTCTGCTCTCCGGCAACCCCTCCCCACATCCCCCCTAGACACCTTCAAAACCAGACAATGGATAGAAATGCTTGCAGCAGGTAAGGAGACAAGAGAGCAGAGAACTCGTGCCATAAGCTGCTCTTAGGGGCAGGAGAAGGGCAAAAGAGTTGGTGAGGGGTTTGGAACACAAGCCCTTTGAGGAGAGACTGAGGGAGCTGGGGTTGCTTAGCCTGGAGAGGGAGAGGCTCAGGGGAGACCTTATTGCTCTATGCAACTACCTGAAGGGAGGTTGCAGGCAAGCGGAGGTTGGTCTCTTCTCCCAGGCAACCAGCACCAGAACAAGAGGAGAGAGTCTCAAGCTGCACCAGGGGAGGTTTAGGAAGAAGTTCTACACAGAGAGAGTGATTGCCCATTGGAATGTGCTGCCCAGGGAGGTGGTGGAGTCACCATCACTGGAGGTGTTTAGGAGGAGACTTGATAGGGTGCTTGGTGCCATAGGTTAGTTGATTAGGTGGTGTTGGATAATAGGTTGGATGCGATGATCTCGAAGGTCTCTTCCAACCTGGTCTGGTCTATTCTATTCTATTCTATTCTATTCTATTCTATTCTATTCTTTTGCAAGAGTTCAGCAGGATTCAAAGGGGATGGGGATGCATGGCTCTGCAGTATGAAATGTACTGCATGTCTCCATGTTGTGTATATATAAATATATATATAAAACCAGCCCCTGCACAGGCATGTGTCAGGAATATAAATCAAACAGTAACCAGCCTGGGGTTACAAGAATATTTCCTTGTGGACAAACCAACTTCTGTTTTCCCATCTTGAGTTTCCTGCATCTTCCTCTGGTCCAGCACTCACAAAGACACCTTTTTTTTCCTTCTCTCTATATGATCCAGTCAGACCTTTCCTATGTACATAAGTGATTGGATTCCCAATCCCTTGCCAAATGGAATTTACTGGTATCTGTGATTGCTATCACCTTCCAGTAGATTTCACTAATGTATTTGTGATATTCCTAAGGGGACAGGAAGATTGGAGGTTATGCAGAGGTTCAGGAGCTGCAGAGGGAAATAAATAGCACACTGTAATATCATTGCAGGAAGAAAATGTATCCCTTTCTCCCTGCTCCCTCCCTCCCCCACCCCCCACCCCCCAAGAAAAATAATTTATTGTGATTCTAGTTAATGCTTGGAGCCAAGGGAAAGCTTTTGGCATGGGAAGAACTTTTATGGCTTCCTTTTTTACAAGTAAATCAGAGGTGGAAGGGCATTAGACCGACTAACTTCCTGAACTGGAAGTTGCATCCGGATTACCATATTTAATTGTCTGTGATTGACCTATCTTCCATGAATTTTCCTAATCCATTTTGGAACCTCTTTCTATATTTGGCCTCCACAGCATTGGGTGATGATGCATCCCACCATTAAATCTCATATTGTTTGAAAAAGTTCCTCCAGGATGTCCTGTACAATGCTATCAATCTGTCCCAGTGAGTTAATGGATGGCTGTTGCCAGGGCTTCAGATTCCCTCAGCCCAAATTGCTAATTCCCCCACATCCATCCCTTGCACTCAAGGAGGGGAAGCAGCACCAAACCTCCAACACCCAACTTGGGGCTGCATGGAACCAGTGTTAGTCCCACAGAGGGCAGCTTCTGCAGTCCCACCTCCTAAATGGTGATTCCCCCCCCCCCCCCCCCCCCCAACATACAAAGTGATTCCCCTCAGGACTGGGTCCCTGCTGACTTGCCTGAAGATTCAGTGATTTTTGATGATGTTTGAAAGTGTTCTGTTTCCTGCAGAGGAGAAGATACACATGCAGCTTGTGGGACATACTCAGGAGAATTTCAGATACTCTCTTCAATCCAGCCAGTTATTTTCTGAGTCCCGTCCAAGAAAGCTCGTAGGGATAAGCAGGGAAGCCCTCTGGTTTGGCTCATTATTGTGTGGGGATTTTGAGGGATTTTGAGGTGTGCTGGTTCAGAAAATCATCAGCAACAGCTCATCTGAACCCCCAAAGCATCAAGCTAAGGACAGACCTTCATGTTGGCAGAGACATTTTCAGACTGCAGAATTGTTTGAGGGAGCCAATTAAGCTCTGATGACTTCAGCTGCATTTCCAGCCTCTGATTAAGGCCACAATACTAATTAAACTCCTGAATTATTAAAAATGCAAATAGTCAGACCTGTGTGCAACAGCAGAGTTGTGCTTCCATGCTCCAGGAATATTTGGCAGAGTGCTCTGTGGCCACAAGTTTTTCCTTCTCCTTCTCTTTTTTTGTGTTGGTTTGGTTTGGTTTGGTTTTAATGGCTGCACTTCACTTGATGCAAAACTCAAAGTGTCAGCTGCTGGGGTAAATGTCTCAACTGCCTTGCAGACAGACAAGCAAGTTTGATTAAAGCACAGCAAAAAAAATTTGGAAGGAACTCTGGGTCTCTTGACATCCAGACTGTGGCATTTTCACTGGATGGGCTGTTGGGATTGAAATACCATTTGGTCCTCAGAGAGCGACTCTGCTTTCAGCAGCAAAACTCTTAGAGCTGCATTTAAGCTACCTATTTTGTTGTCACAGTTCAAGAGCAAGATAAATTATTTAGACCTCTAGCTGTCCTCCCAGATGCTACCCAATGAGTCCAGAGGAGGGCCACAAGGATGATCCAAGGGCTGGAACACCTCTGCTATGAGGACAGGCTGAGGGAGCTGGGGGTATTCAGCCTAAAGAAGACTCCAGGGGGACTTTAGAGCTGCCTTCCAATAGGAATAGAGTAGAGTAGAGTAGAGTAGAGTAGAGTAGAGTAGAGTAGAGTAGAATAGAATAGAATAGAATAGAATAGAATAGAATAGAATAGAATAGAATTAACCAGGTTGAAAAAGACCTCAGAGATCATCAGGTCCAACCTATCACCCAACACCATCTAATCAACTAAACCATGGCACCAAGCACCCCATCCAGGCTCTTCCTAAACAGCTCCAGTGATGGTGACTCTACCACCTCCCTGGGCAGCACCTTCCAATGGCCAATCTCTCTTTCTGTGCAGAACTTCTTCCTAACATCCAGCCTAAACCTCCCCTGGCACAGCTTGAGACTGTGTTCTCTTGTTCTGGTGCTGGAATACATGAAGGGATCCTGCAGGAAGGCTGCAGGGAGACTTTGCATGAGGTTGTCTAGAGATAGGATAAGGGGGAATCGTTTGAAGCTGAGGGAGTGCAGGGTTAGACTGGATCTTAGGAAGAAGTTCTTCAGTACAAGGGTAGTGAGACTCTGGAACAGGCTGCCCAGGGAGGCTATGGATGCCTCCTTCCTGAGGGTTTCAGGCCAGTTGGATGAGGACTTGAGCATCTGAGTTCAGTTGAGAGGTGTCCCTGCCCAAGGCAGGGGAGTTGGAGTAGATGATCTCTGAGGTCCCTTCCAACCATTCTATGGTTCTGTGATTCAGTGCTACATGCACCTTCAGTGTGACATCTACACCAGAAGGTCTGACTGTGGCCTTTCCTGCAGTACAGCTATGGTTTGGTCATGGCACTACTGAACAGTAGGGGACTGCCTACACCCTGGTCAGTCTTTTGGATGTTGCAGCCATTCTTCTGGTGGGGGCAGTGGCCTCTGGGCCTCAGAAGTGTCTGTCCCATCCCATAGCCCTTTTGCCTTGCCTTTCTGGAGGCTCTGCTGGATCTGGCAGGGTTTGCAGCCAGGACCAGCTGGGATATTGGAGGGGTATGTCAGTAGGCAGCCTAGTTATAACCTGCCCAGAGGGAAGTTTCTTCCTAGTGCCTATTTAGTTCATAATAAAGACATACATTAAAAAAACCAAAGCCCACAATGTTGCACAAGACACTGTTCAGGTGCAGCAAGTGGATGTCACACTCTGTAAGTGGTAAGCCTTGCGAGTGTGAAGTGACAACAATTTATTGGAGTCACTTACCAGGTAAAAATATGACCCAATGCCTCCAGTTCAGTTCAGTCCAGTCCATGGCAGGTGTGATGGTAAAGCCATGCCCTTTTTTTGCTTCCCCTCTCAACTGCCTTTTAGTGAGTTCAAACAAAGCAAGAAGTGGTCATTACTTTACCTATGAGAACTGATTTGTTGTTGTTGTTGTTTCATCCTCCTGCTCTGATGGGCTGCAGGTGTTTCCCAGCCAGCCCAGGCTAATAAGGACAGACATGCTGGCCACATGCCAAAATTATAAAACTGTCCAGGGAGAGAAGAAAAGAAAAGACAAAGGCTGTGGGTGGAGGGCTGGGGAGGAGAGAGAAAAAAGAAAGCAGGGGAGTCACTCCATGCTGAGATTTTGTACTTTTGTGTCTCCTGGAGTGAATACATTAGTCAGAAATCAAAGGTTTGAAAAGTCATTCAACCCCTCCAAATTAGAAGGTGAACCATCTGCACGCCAGGATGGAGCTGCCCTCAAAGGCTGCAGGCCAGGGCTGATCTCAGTGAGACCAGGGTGAGCCTGGAGTAGCTCTACCAGAGTTACAACCAGCTCGCCCAGGAGCTCAGGTTCTGGGCTGGTGCATGTGACTTGCTGCCAGAATAACATTTTGGACCCGGCCCTTTAGTGTTGTATCACCATAGAGACAGGCTCCTCTGTTCCAGAGCTGATGGGGAATCTCTGTGGGGTAGTCCAGTGTTAATTAATCCTTTTTTAGGCAAAATTTGAGCTCAGTGGAAACTGCAAAGACAAGGCAGCCCATTCAGAGCTCTGCAGCTTCTCATCCTCTTCAGCTTTAGCAATATGTCTTGCTCTCAAGTCCCACATGCCACAGCAAATGCTTTCTGTCTCCTGGAGGTTAGAGCCGTGCTGGAGAGTCAGTGGGAAGGCGAGATGTAGTGTATGAGAATTGGAGATATGCTATATGCTTGTGTCCTTACAGCTGTACAGATAATGCTCTTGGGAAAGACTGGGTTGTGATGCAGACTTCCCAAGGTGCTGCATTCTTGTGTGTGAGCCAGGCAGCAGCCAGGATAACCCAGCACAAAGGAAGAGCTGGATCTGAGGCATTGGCTGCCTTAGACCATTTGACTTGAATTGCCCTAAGGCATTGTAGCTAATGGTGAGAGATAGGTCTCTAAATGTACCTCTCTTGCTGGTGATTGCATGAATGCCTTGGGGTTGTCCATCACCTGAGCTACCTTAGGCAGGTCCCTGAAGCTAAGTTAGATGTGTCCAGGCCTGAGGGCACATCCACAGGGAGAAATAGATCCCGAGGCTAGTCCTTCCTAACCACAGTCAGCCGTGGCACAGGGTCACAGAGATGCTCTGATCCCAGTAGCTAAATGCTCTTGCTGAATTCTCATGTAAAACCAACCTGAGTGGATCTTCTTGTGCACTGCTCAATGTTTCTGGATCTGGATTAGCCCTCTGGAGTGTCCCTGACCCCCAAGCACAGACATAAGCTCTGGGCTGCATCCTGAATGATTACCCAAAGCACATCACTCTATCCACCAAGTGATTGGGGGTCCAGATATCATAGTAATGGACACATCTGAGGTAAATTTACCTCACTGGATTCAATATGACAGATCTCAACCACAAGTTTCTTATCCAGATTTGGTTGGAGCCAGGATTTGGTTCAGGCCAAGTGTTTTGTTTTGCTTGTTTATCTAAGATTAGGGTTTGGATATTTAGCAGGGGGGTAACAACCAACAACAAACCCATAACTGATGGATGATAATTATGTTCATTTCAGATCTGCCTTTTGGCAGCTGGCTGAGAAGGGAATGCCACCACAAAGGAAGGATTACTGAGGCAAGGCTCAGGTTGTATTGGAAGGCAACACAGGAGCTGTGCATGACAAACATCACCACCACCACAGGTCAGTACCTTCTCCCAGGAGGCACTGTCAGAGCTCTCTGAGTAGCATCTGTGCTAACTCAGTCAGACTCTGCCTATGGACTTAAAGGTGATAAAAATGCCACAACTGAAATGCACTTGTTCCAGAATGGAATTGACACAGTTGTAAGGCTTAAATGATTTTAACAAATGGTTTTAGATTAAATGTTTTATGGTAAGCAAAGGACTGATGAAAAGAAGCTTCGGAAAGTGCTTTGCAATGAGGCAGACTGAGAGGGCTTTGATTTTTTTGTTTGGTTGCTTTGGTTTGGTTTTTTTTTTTATAGCCTCTGGGGTTTTGCATTAAGCCTATTAGATAGTTTGCTTGGAGAAGTCTCTGACTCCAGAGAAGGGCAACAAAGCTGGTGAGGGGTTTGGAGCACAAGCCCTCTGAGGAGAGGCTGGGGGAACTGGGGCTGCTTAGCCTGGGGAGGAGGATGCTCAGGGGAGACCTTATTGCTGTCTATAGCTACCTGAAGGGAGGTTGTAGCCAGGTGGCTGTCAGTCTCTTCTCCCAGATACCTGTGACAGAGCAAGAGGACACGGTCTCAAGCTGGTGTTGGGTGATAGGTTGGACTTGATGATCTCTGAGGTTTTTTCCAACCTGGTTAATTCTGTTTTCTGTATTCTGGCTCATTGTGTGCAGAGTGCTGAGGACACTCTGACACCTCTGCAAATACAAATGATAGTGGTAATGAGCAGCAGCTTATCAATATTTGTGTGTGTGATGGCTTGGAAATCTGTGAATTCATTTGCTCCCTGCTTCACCCTTTGAAGTATCCTGTGATTTGATTTCTGTCTTTGGATGACAGCAATGTGCAGCTAAGCTCTGGGGCAGTTCCTAAGAAGCTGAATGCTGCTTGCTTTCTTTCTATCTGCCAGGACTGTAGGTGGTGCTAACCTGTGTCTTAGGTGGCTTCAGGAGAGGTTATTCCCTAGTCTGGCAGTCAGGGTTTGATCCTCCCAATCAGAAGTTTAAGCTCCTTGTGGTTCCCGTGATCAGAATGAAGCTTTATGATGGCTTCCTGGTGCTGTGATCATTCCTTTAGTTAACTTCAACATGGTTCATTCATGCTCACAGAATAGTAGGGGTTGGAAGGGACCTCTAGTCCAACCCTCCTGCTAACACAGGTATGCCCAGATCAGGTTGCACAGGAATGCAGCCATCTGCTAAGCAAACCAGGTGCCAGTGTAAACCATTCACACTTCTTGCTTGTGGCTTACTTTGAGGCTGAAAACTTTTTAGGTGCATAGAGTTTTATAGTGCAAATGCTCTGGAGCAACTCCCAGTCTCTTGTACTCTATGTGCAAACCCCTTAGTTGAAGACAGAACAGAGGAAATGGTCTGAAACTGTGCCAGGGGAGGTTTATGTTGGATATTAGGAAAGTTTCTTTCCTGCAAGAGTGGTCAGGCATTGGAACAGGATGTCCAGGGAGGTGGAGTCACCATCCCTGGAGGTTTTCAAGAAATGTGTGGCCATGGCACTCTGGGACATGGTTTAGTGGGCATGGTGGTGTCAGGTTGATGGTTGGACTCAATGCTCATAGAAGTCTTTTCCAACTGAAACAATTCTATGCTTCTGTTATGAGAGTCATAGAGGTGACAGCATACCTTTGGGTGAGTGGAGAGAAATAAACACGTGTAGAAGGCCACCTAGATTTCAGAAAGATTGAATATTGCTCTGAGAGTATCCAACTCTCCTGCTGACCGTGGTGAGAGCTGAAGACAGCAGAAAGAGGACGGATTCAGGATGCTGCTGTGAGGGCTTTTAAACATGCTGCAGAGAAAGCTGCCAGATCTCCGTGTGGAGTGTCCTGGTTTGGGGACTGTTGTGGAGAATGGATGCAGAACCACATGTACATTGGTTGGCAGGGACATGGCTTTGTTTTCTTTTCTTCTGAAGCTTATCTGAGGGGAGGAAACTCTAGACATTATCTTTTTCTGAGTGGAAAAAGTGATCTCAAGTACATATGCTTGAAGCTAACAGCAGCACAAGCCAGGTTAACTTGACTGGGAGGCCACAAAATCTGACTGAGCCTAATTAGAAACCAAGATGCCTCCCAGCACTTAAAGTCTCCTTTTAAGATTATGATGAGCTGACAAAACATATTAGTGAGAGGTGGAATTGGTATGAGCCATGTTTGGCATTTTACTACTTAGTGGCAGCAACAAGAGGCCCTGTACAGAGATCAGAACCACACGTGTGCAAGCCTGGATTAACTATCCCCACCTGCTCTCTGGTGTTTAACACTGCTGGCTAAGTCACTTGCACAAAGCTCTCTGAGCCAGTGGAGTTGACTGAATCATCTTTGGAGATATGCTGCTGATCTGCTGTGGAGCCCAAGAAGACTATGTTCTAAACAAGGGGGCTCAGTTAACTGCCTGCACCTTGCTGGGAATGCAAGCCAAGGTGCACTGCGCCCATCACAGTGAGGCAATGCATGGCCCAAGGAAATCAAGCAGGAGAATGCCAGGCTCTCAGGAATGATTTGCAGAGAAGAGGCATCACAGCTGAATGCTGCTGGATAGATTGCAAGTATGCATGAGGATTTAAAGAGCTGAAGGAGGGCATGGTAGCAGTTCCATATATTTCTTTCCAAGGGTTTATTTTGCTTTGAGGCAGTGCTCCCGTCACAACTAGGCTGGATTCCTCTGCTCTCCTTGCTGCACATGGCATTAGCACAGGCAGTGCACTGCCCACTATTGAACCCCAGCCATCAGCCTGCTGGGGAGATCCAGACAGCCCTGCTGGAGCAGGGCCGGATCACCGTTGTGCCCAGCACAGCCAGGCTGCCAGCGACAGGCAGGGCTGATGGATGCTGCCTGGCAGTGGGACCTATTGCCTGCTAAATGCAGTCTCCTCCTTCCATGCCAGCAGGTGCTTTGCCTGGCTGGGCACTGCTAAGCTTCCTCCTGCTGTATTCTCGCGAGTTCCAGTTTTCCATCTTTGCTTGTGCCGCTGCTGTTCATCCCTCTGCCTCTCTCCCAGCCCTTGGAGTGTGCTCAGAGACTCGGTCTCCTTTGCTGCTGTCCTGGTGCCAGAACTGTAAGTCGGATGCGATGGAGCTGCCTCTGCATGGGGAGGACTCATGCTCGCTGGCTCCACCGTCTGGACCTGGCCCTGAGCACAGAGCTCAGCAACCCCTAACAGGTCCCCTTGCTTTCCCTCCAAGAATATGATTAGAGGTTTGAAACTGAGCAGACAGCTGGTATACTCTCCCAGGGTAGCCTCTGTGTCTGGGCCTCCATTGTTTTTGTCCAAATCATATCTGATTCCTTTCCAAAAGCGTTTCAGTCCATAAAACCAGACCAGGTGCCTTTGGTTGCACTCATTCCTGACATACTAGCTATGAACAAAAGCATTTTGGGTTGGGCAAAATTAATTTCAACCTGGAATTTTTTTTTTCTCCTTCCCAGTTCAAGTCTTTGAATCTCCTCTTCTGCTTTCCAGATAGGAAACTGCCCTCATTCACCTGAATCCTTGGTCTTGTACCTGATTTACTGCATCCTCCTCTGCTAGATCTTCAAAACTGCTCCGTGCCACACTGCAGCCTTTGAAACCTGACCTCTGTGTACATTCCTTGCACCTTGGCCTCTCGGGTTTTTTACACAGAGTAAAAGTACCAGCAGGTCAGGCAAGAGGTTTTGCAGCAATGTGCTTTCCCATTCTGCTCAGTAATTTCCCAGAACAGTGCAAAAAGCAAAATAAACCTTAACAGCCTCGATTGGTGGAGGTGTTTAAAAGCCCAGGTGGCCTCTGAGCTTTGGTTTAGTTCTGTATCCCTGTTAACTGCCAAGCTCAGTGCTTTGTCCTCCAGATTGTCCTTCATCTAACCATCTTGAGCAGCACCACTGGCACCAGGGCAATGGAGGGGCTCCTGATGCTGCCAAGAGGATGGGCCCTGCTTAGGAAGCAGAGATCTGCCAACCTTCTGTGCTGGGGAGTTTGCAAACTTCCACAATGCATCTGTTTTGTTTCAGGTCATGGATTGCACTGAACAGTCCCTTTGTGCGCTCGCTCTCCAGCTACTAAAACTGGCTCTGAAGAAGCCAGAGATAAATATGACAGCTACTGTTATAGAGTATCCCCTGGATACTACAGCCTGACCTGTACCCACTGTCTATCTTAACATTGTCAGTATTAATGTTTATATTGCTGTGTCAACTTCATTTCTTATCGTGTAACCAGAGATGGACCAAATGAACGTGGAAAGCTTTTCTGTGCCTCTGCATTCAGGGTCATTTGGAGGTCCACAGATGGGACAGGCACTTTGCCACTGAACTGTTTACTCTGATGAGTGCCATGATATTTCATGTATCATTCAAAGGGAAAACAATACTGTTTGACATGACAGGAGAGCATTACAAGGGTAGACTGCAGATTGGCAAGTCTGCCTGCCCACAGTTTGTATTGTTACAGAAGGTTTTGCAGAGGTAGGCTCTGTCCACAAGAGGAAATGGCCTCAAGTTGCACCAGAGAAGGTTTAGGTCGGGCATGAGGAATAATTTCTTCCCCAAAAGGCTTTGTCAAGCCCTGGAACAGGCTGCTCAGGGCAGCGGTGGAGTTCCCATCCCTGGAGGGGTTTCAAAGCCATGGAGATGTGGTGCTGAGGGACATGGTCTAGTGGTGTCCTGGCAGTGCTGGGTTAATGGTTGGACTTGATGAGCTTAATGGCCTTTTCCAACTGACATGAGTCTATGGTCACCTTCCAAACTTGCTCAGGTTCTCAGGGGGGTTGTTCTGTAACACTGACCACAGCATTGTGTCCTGTTCATGTGCAATGCTAAAGGGGCTTCATTTTGAATTGCAGAAATCCTTACACTTCAGTGGCAAGGGAAGTGGTTTTGTGTACCTGTCATTGGATAAAGGTATGTTTGCTTATGGCTGTATCAACAGCAAGGGAGTATGAGTGCTCCTGGCATTACCTGCCTGGGGGCGCCAGGTCCCAGCAAAGTGCTGTAAAGATGAGGGCTATTTCATTGCACCTCTGAGCAGCAGGTCTCTGAGGCCTGAATAAGGGTTTCCTTTGGTTCAGTCTTATCTCCAGAGAGTGGGCAGCTTTGAAAATGTGACCCATTTCATTTGCATCTGAGCACAGGAACCAGACAGAAGTGCTTATGTCTCTAGTGCTTGCAGTTCAGTTGCTGGAGTGTCACCAGTTCAAGACATCACCCAGGCAGAGCTGCTGGGAGCCCAGCTCTCTCGGTGCTGTCTCTGGACAGTGTTTGACTAGACTGCTTTTATCTCTCTGGTCTGTCTGTGGGAGTTGAATCTTTGTACAGAGCCTGCATTGCTTGGCATCTAATCTACACTAGTTGACTCAGTCAGCCTCAGAAGGCAAGTGGGGGAAGGGAGATAAGTAGGAGGAAGAAAGGTGGGAGTGGAAAATAACATATTTGAGGGGACAGCAGGAAGCCTGGGCTCATTCGCATCTTGGGAATTGCTCAGGACATGACCAAGTGAGTGTTTCCTGATCCCCTCTTGTTCTTTGGTCTTGTTTTGTTCCCCTATGGGCCAGGGAGAAAGGATACCTAGCAGAGCATAGCTGGGGGAATCCCAACTTGGGTAATTCCCTTAGCAAATGTCACTCTAGAAAGCCAAGTGTTGCAGGCTGGGTGGTCACCTTGACCTGCCAAGGTAGCTCAGTGACAAAGATTTTCTTGATCCTCTTTTCTGTGGTGTCTGAATTTCCACTGAAGATGATCTGTTCAGTCCAGTCCCTGCTCAAGGGGTTCTCTCTGGGGAGGATATTTTTGTTTGTCTGTTATTGTTTTCTTTTTCTCTCTGGGAAGATGAATCAAAGTGGAGACTAAATGAGGTTCCTCGGTGAGGGAAGGGGGAAGTAAGATGAAAAGCATTACTGCTTTTGGATGAAAGGGATGGGCATTGTTTCAGCCTTGCAGGTTGAGAAGAGAGAGGCCATTGTGGAGGTGGAGCTGTGAAGCAGGACAGGAAGGAGGTGGTATAGAGCTGTGTTTCTTTTCAAGTACTTCAGGACACTCCAACATAAAAGTCACCACACAAATGTCAGACCCTGCTATCTATTGTTATTAAACTTGGGGTCCTGCTCACACTTTTAGAGATCAATAATCCCACATTCTCTAAACAGCAGAGCTGAGATCACAGGATGTTCATTGCATGTTCCATGTACTTCAGGGATAGATTCTATCTTTTCTTTGTCTGCTCTAATTAAGTCAATAAGTGGCCTTTATAGTCACCTGTGTAGCAGGTGACAAGTTGAGCTGCTTGAGGTCACCAAAGAGGGCATCCTGGCAGCCTTTGAAAAAGAAAAGCATTTTGATCCAGAATAGTCATCATGTCCTAGTTTCCTACTCCCTTGAGCCAGCTTGTTCCTAGAACAGGGCTCTGAAAGCAGATAGAAAAGAACAGAAGTGAATTGTCTTCTCTCAGGGATGATCTAAGAAATCTGGTATTTCTGTCTCCTTAAATCTCTCCCCTATTTACTCCAGCTGTCACCTGTTCTGTTTCTTCTCTGCCTCTCTTATTTACATGTTAGCAATGCTGTGGTGATTAGGTGAGCAGGTTATGTGCTAACGTTGCACTACACATTTAGTTTCTGGTTGTAGCGTAGCAACTCCGGGGCGTAAAGGCATTGCTGGGGACTGCATCGTGTACATTGCTCTTTCTCAAGGTGAGATCATTTGAAGTGGAAGAGGGTAGAAAGAAATTGTGATCCCAATACCTCTGGGCCCTGTGCTCGTTTGAAATCCGGATCAGCTCCAAGTGGATCCAAATTGTACATGCAATCCGTGTTTCACCTCAATTCAGCCCCAGTCTAAGACTTGACACAGCCTCATTCTCAGAGATGAAAGCAAATGCAAATCCATGTGCTGTGGTTTGTTCTCCTGGATTAGCCCATTTCCCCCTCCCCACACTGATCCAAGGGCATTTGCAGGTGCTTTCTCTGTGGTAGATCTTGTTTGACATGGGGTGTTGGCATGCAGATGTTAGGAGAAGTGGCCACTGTGGCTGAGCTAAGGCTGCTACTCACGAGCAGATTTTTGCCAGCCTCCTAGGATAACAGGGGGTGTGCAGCAACCTCACCCTTGCCATGTCCTTCCTTCCCTGGCACTCTCTGAGGCAGTTCATCACTCCTACAACCTCGTGCCCTGTTGCAGCACTTGAAGGTTATCAGTATAGTATAAAGCAGCACCAGCAGGATTGGATTTTTGGTGTTTTGGGGTGGGTTTTTTGTTATTTGCTCAGGGGTATAAAAAATGGTATCCTTTAGCTTCTCAGTGTGCATTTACAACACATCTGAGGTTTGAAAGGGCCTGTCCAAAAAGAAACCCAAGGGTAATAAGAGTGTGTTAGGAGAGCCAGTAGGCATTGAATAGTCTCTGTGGTGGTAGAAAAGCCTTAGGCTTCAACTGATTGCTAATTATGTGGCTCTATTCCTTATTAAGAAAATACCAGGCAAGATTTGTGAGGGAGGTGAAGTGTGGAGAGTTACCAAGTTTGGGGCTGGTGGGGGTTGGTTTTATTTTGTTTTTCTTTTTTTTTTTCCCTCTGCTCCCCACCCCCCTTATTTTTCCCCCCCTTTTTTTCTTATCTTTTTTTCTTTCTTTCCTCCCCTTTCTTTCCTCCCCTTTCTTTCCTCCCCTTTCTTTCTTTCTTTCCTCCCCTTTCTTTCTTTCTTTCCTCCCCTTTCTTTCTTTCTTTCCTCCCCTTTCTTTCTTTCTTTCCTCCCCTTTCTTTCTTTCTTTCCTCCCCTTTCTTTCTTTCTTTCCTCCCCTTTCTTTCTTTCTTTCCTCCCCTTTCTTTCTTTCTTTCCTCCCCTTTCTTTCTTTCTTTCCTCCCCTTTCTTTCTTTCTTTCCTCCCCTTTCTTTCTTTCTTTCCTCCCCTTTCTTTCTTTCTTTCCTCCCCTTTCTTTCTTTCTTTCCTCCCCTTTCTTTCTTTCTTTCCTCCCCTTTCTTTCTTTCTTTCCTCCCCTTTCTTTCTTTCTTTCCTCCCCTTTCTTTCTTTCTTTCCTCCCCTTTCTTTCTTTCTTTCTTTCCTCCCCTTTCTTTCTTTCTTTCTTTCCTCCCCTTTCTTTCTTTCTTTCTTTCCTCCCCTTTCTTTCTTTCTTTCTTTCATCCCCTTTCTTTCTTTCTTTCTTTCCTCCCCTTTCTTTCTTTCTTTCTTTCCTCCCCTTTCTTTCTTTCTTTCTTTCCTCCTCTCTCTTTCTTTCTTTCCTCCTCTCTCTTTCTTTCTTTCCTCCTCTCTCTTTCTTTCTTTCCTCCCTTTTTCTCCTTGTTTTCCCATGCCTCAATTTGGTATTACAGACTGGGCTCTGCTATTAAAATGAAGCCACATTCCCCAGTTCTGCCATCCATCTCTTAGAGGCACCATGTAAAGGGCACAAGTTATTCCACCTTAAAAAGAAAAGACAAAGGTTGGGGGGGGGAAGGAAAAAAAGAAAAGGAAAAAAAAAAGCAAACCCCACGCTGTGCTGAGAGGGAGAGAGTTACAGAAAGTGGGCCCCCTGCTTTTTTCAGAGGGGGAATGTAAGCAGATCCTGGCTGAAACTGCTGCACTCAGCAGTTTTCAGCTTGTTTTAATTGGCCTGGCCTGAAAGAATGCTGAATGCTGTACCTGTGCCAATGAAAATGCAAATGTTTCCCCGAGACGAGGCACTCGGAGTGCCTGTGCCCCAGCTCTGATAGCAGCAGCAGGGGCATGGAGACATATATGTGATGGGAACTGGGGAGGCCTTGATCTAACTCAGCTTAGAAAACAAAGGGCTTTGGAAAATGAAGTGTGAATAAAGGCAGAGCAGGGCAAAATGTAAAGGACCAACTGGAACTCCTGCAAAGCCATGAGCTTTCCTGTGGTGGTCCCTTACCCTCTCACCTGGCATTGAAACTTGATCTCTCCTCCCTTCTGTTTTTATTTGCTTATTTGTTGTTTACTGTAGATGGTTTTCTTGTCAGAATGAAGGTTGTTCTTTCATGTGCAGAGATGCTGTCACTAAGTGCATCCTTACAGCCAGTGGGTATGGTGATGTGAGGTACCACTCTGGAGACTCTTTTGCTGCAGGACAGCTGAGGTTACAAACTGATCCCAGATTATTGTTACTGGCAGGAATGTATAGGGTGAGCTGGGAGATACCAGAGATGTTTCTGCATAGATCTGGATGCTCCCTCTGTAGTCCCATAGTCCATATCCCAGTTTTATGCTATTCATTCCCTTGAGATAAGGCCCTACACAAAGCTGTCCTTGATCCAAACCCTTATTTTTTGCATATATGTACAGCTCCCTGAGGTAGCTACATGAAGACAAAAGACTCCACACTAAACCAAACAATCATCAAATCATTTTGAACTACTGAGTCTCATGTATGTCCTGTGCCTTGATACCACATGGGCCTGCGTACCAATATTCCTCATCATTTCCAGTGAGAGTGGGGAGAACTGGAACAGGTTGCCCAGGGAGGTTGTGGATGTCCCCTCCCTGGAGGTGCTCAAGGCCTTGAGCAACCTTGGGCTGGTGGGAGGTGTCCCTGCTCATGGCAGGGGGGGGTTGGAACCGGATGATCTTGAAGGTCCCTTCCAACCCAAACCATTCTGTGAATTTATGAATCCACTGAAATTCTTCATGTGCTGGGCACCTCTCAGCATGACCACTCTCTCTCCACAACATCTGTATTACAAATTACAGCCACATTAAAGCACGTTCTCATGCATCCATAAAACATCCCTCCTCAGAAAGGGCACATTCTAAACTTCTGGAATGAGTGACTATGAAAAATTACCTGGCTCAGCTTATTTTTTTTTTCTCCTTCCCTGCCTCCTGTCAAGTTACAGCCCAGTTGTGAATTGGGACAAAGAATTAATTCTCAATAAATGGTTGATCAATTCTTTTCTGCCTTTGTGCCTCCCTATCCAGTACTGAATATGCATTCTTTGCATTTTTTTTTTTCCCAGATAAATATCCAGCATCTTAGGGTATTTAAAATTAGCTCTGTATACATTTGCAGAGCAGTGATTATTCTGAATTTCATCTGAGGCAATTAAAAAGCATCAGGATGACATTTAAGGTGATATTTTTCTCCCCTATGTTAAATAATTATAAATAATAATAATGATTAAAAAAAATATATAAAAATTGTTCTGTTCCTCCCAGTCTTGGATCAACCTTTAGGTTAATAACCTAAATCATTAAAATTCATCTGTCTCTCAAAGGGCTGAGTGGTTAAAAAACAAATTGGAGGAACCTTTCAGCAGAAGGGTGATTGATAATTACCAAAGCAAAGATGTTTTTTTGTGCTTCAAAATTGTGAAGGCTGAGCAGATTGATTGGGTTAGCTATTGGTCAGGCTGGGGAGAGATCTGCAACAGTTAAACGAGTCACAGTTTTATCAGCTGATGCAGAGTAAGTCCAAGCTTGCTTCTTAGTAGATTGGCTCTCAGGAATTTGTGGTTCACAGCTGCAAACTCACTGTCTGACCTTAGGTCACTGATGGCCACTTTTAGGGATTATTATTTAATTACAGTGGGAGTTAGGCTCTTACATATCATTCCTCCCCTCCCCCCCCCCCTTCTTTTTTTTCCCTTTAAATTGCTTCTGTGAATGAGATTTCTCTTGACTAAGTTCAGTCATCTAAACTCCATCTGTCTAGACCAAGCTACTACTACTCAAGGGAATAACTAGGAGTATCAATCATTTCCTTCTGCTTTAGGGTTGGTTGACTTGTCCCCACATCTCTTTATTTGTGATACAAAGCACCTAAACAATTGGATCATCATGGAATCATAGACTGGAGATCATCTGCTCCAATCTCCCCAACATGGACAGAGAGACCTCTCAACAAGGCTCAGCTCCTCAAGGCCTCATCCAGCCTGGCTTCGAACAAACCCAGGGAGGAGTCTTCCACAACCTCCCTGGGCAGCCTATTCCAGAGCCTCACCACCTTCCTACTGAAGAACTTTTCCCTAAAATCCAGTCTAACCCTACTCTCCCTCTGCTTAAAACCATTCCCTCTTGTCCTGTCTCTAGACTCCCATATGGGAAGTTCCTCTGCAGCCTTCCTGTAGGATTCTTTCAGGTACTTGAAGGCAGCTCTAAAGTCTCTATGGAGTCTTCTCTCCAGGATGAACAACCCCAGCTCCCTCAGCCTATCCTCATAGCAGAGGTGCTCCAGCCCTTGGATCACCTTTGTGGCCTCCTCTGGATTCACTCCAACAGCTCTGTGTCATTCTTATGCTGGGGACACCAGAACTGGATGCAGTATTCGAGGTGGGGTCTCACATGAGCAGAGTAGAAGGGCAGAATCCCCTCTCTTGCCCTGCTGACCACACTCCTCTTGGTGCAGCCTAGGATATGATTTGCCTACTGGGCTGTATGAGGGCACTGCCAGCTCATGGTGAGCTTTTCATCTCTCCATGACAATCAAACCCCAACTTTTAAATATTTATGCCTAAAAAGGTGAATATGTCTCCAAGTCATCTCTCAGCCTCCATAACCATCAGCATTCTTTTCCCATCCACACTGCAAAGATCATGTGGTAAAAACTCTGAAATACTCTTCAGCTTCTCTATTGACAATAGCAACCCAAGATGACTACCTGAAAGGTATATGGACTCTTTTGGACTTTACATGTCTTGAGATGATTAGAGGCTTGCTTGGCTACAAAAGGCTAAAGAAGAATGGATTTCCAATGCAGAAAGGAAAGATAAAGCTTCCCTGTGGGGTTTATTGGATTGTGAATTGCTCCACCTATTTGCAGAGTTTCTCAGAAGTAGCCTGCGTTCATCCATCTTTCCCTGCCTCCCTCTGGGCTATTAAATCTCTTCCCACTCTGCTCAAACCAAGCCTTCATGTTGTCTTAATAAATTGCTTCTCTTGCTGAATGTGATAATGCTTCAGAGGAAAAAGTAATCAGGACCAAATAGTTCCCTGTATACAGAGCACAGAATTAGAAGACCCTCTCTCTTTTTTCCTTCCTTTCTCTTTTTTTCTGCTTCCTTTCTCCCTTTTCCCCCTTCCTTTCTCTCTTTTCCCCTTCCTTTCTCTCTTTTCCCCTTCCTTTCTCTCTTTTCCCCTTCCTTTCTCTCTTTTCCCCTTCCTTTCTCTCTTTTCCCCTTCCTTTCTCTCTTTTCCCCTTCCTTTCTCTCTTTCCCCTTCCTTTCTCTCTTTTCCCCTTCCTTTCTCTCTTTTCCCCTTCCTTTCTCTCTTTTCCCCTTCCTTTCTCTCTTTTCCCCTTCCTTTCTCTCTTTTCCCCTTCCTTTCTCTCTTTTCCCCTTCCTTTCTCTCTTTTCCCCTTCCTTTCTCTCTTTTCCCCTTCCTTTCTCTCTTTTCCCCTTCCTTTCTCTCTTTTCCCCTTCCTTTCTCTCTTTTCCCCTTCCTTTCTCTCTTTTCCCCTTCCTTTCTCTCTTTTCCCCTTCCTTTCTCTCTTTTCCCCTTCCTTTCTCTCTTTTCCCCTTCCTTTCTCTCTTTCCCCCTTCCTTTCTCTCTTTTCCCCTTCCTTTCTCTCTTTTCCCCTTCCTTTCTCCCTTTTCCCCTTCCTTTCTCCCTTTTCCCCTTCCTTTCTCCCTTTTCCCCCTTCCTTTCTCTCTTTCCCCCTTCCTTTCTCTCTTTCCCCCTTCCTTTCTCTCTTTTCCCCTTCCTTTCTCTCTTTCCCCCTTCCTTTCTCTCTTTTCCCCTTCCTTTCTCTCTTTTCCCCTTCCTTTCTCTCTTTTCCCCTTCCTTTCTCACTATTCCCCTTCCTTTCTCTCTTTTCCCCTTCCTTTCTCTCTTTTCCCCTTCCTTTCTCTCTTTTTTTTTTTTTGTTTTTATTTGGGTTTTTGTTTATTTGTTTTTATTTTATTTGGGGTTTGGTTTGTTTGGTTTTATTTTATTTGTGGGGTAGATTTTTGTGCGTTTAATTTAATTTTGTTGGTTTATTTTATTTTTTTCCTAATTCCCAAACACATTTGCATACTCCCATCTAGCTTTGCTACTCACACCTCCTCCTTCACTTCCCCCCCCACCCCCCCTCCCCTAACGCCTTATCTTCCTGGGTGTCCCTTGCAGATCCGCGCTGCTGCAGCAGCGCTCTCGCAGCTCAGCTTTAACGTCCACCGAGACTCCTCACTCCAGCCCCAGCATCCAGTGGTTGCTTGCTGCAGACGGGCTGGCGTTCCCTGGAGAACAGCCCTGCTCAGGAAATGTAGCTATTTCCGCTCTCGGCTGCAGCCAGGAAATGAGGAGGCAGCAGTGAAGATATTTTTTTAATTTGACAGGATTTTCTTTTTTCCCTTCCCCGCCCCCCACCCTCCCTCCCTTGCTTTGTCGCAAGGAATGCTCAGGCTGACCGGGTCCCGCAGCGAGAGCTCGGTTTGAAACCCCGGGGCCGAGGGAGGTGGTGTCTGAGTTTGGGTTTGTGTCAGACTCAAGTTCAGGTGGAGGCTTGGGATTTGAAAGCAACGAAGAAATAAATATGTGAGCAAATGATCCAAAGATTTGAAACCGAAATAGGCAACATGACCTCATAAAGCGTTTCTGCTTTCTGCTGCTGCTGCTCTTATTTGCTTGCTTGTTTGAGTTTTAGTTTGCTTGGGGGTTTGGCTGGTTTGAGTTTTGGTGGGTTTGGTTGGGTTTTGGTTGGTTAGTTGGTTGGTTGTTCTGTGTTGGTTGTGTTTGGGATTTTTTTGTGGGTTGTTTTTTTGTTGTGTTTGTTTATTTTGTTGTGTGTGTTTATTTTGTTGTGTGTGTTTATTTTGTTTTGTGTGTGTTCTTGTTTGTCTCTTTTCATTCTGGGTTTGGGTTTTTATTGACACAGAATTAAAGAGTTTCAAGTCCCTTCAGAATCCAGAGCCTTCTGGGTGTTGCACTTAGAATCATCAGATCAATAAGGTTGGAAAAGACCTCAGAGATCATCAAGTCCAACCTATCACCCAACACAAATCATAGAATCAACCAGGCTGGAAAAGACCTCATAGTCCAACCCATTACCTAACACCTTCTGACTAGCTAATCCATGGCTCTAAGTGTCACTTGTTGCAATTCCCACGTGGGTTTCAGATCCCACGCTCTGCTACTGGCCCAATTCTACATTAATTTGAAATAGACTTTCTTAAAATGAATCTCAGGAGAATTTAAAGCAGTGGAGGGTTTTAATGGAAGTTTTAATGGAAGATGTGTGGCTAATCCCCCAGATTGTTTGAAAAATCTCTTTCTTATTAGTGTCAATATCCTGCAAATTTCTGCTCCAAGCAGAGGTTAAAGCACTGGGAGTCAGCATTTCCAATGAAAGTGGAAAAAAATAATACTGGCAATCATTCTGCTCCTGTACACTGCACTGGTTAGGCCACACCTTGAGTCCTGTGTCCAGCTCTGGGCCCCTCAGTTTAGGAAAGATGTTGACTTGCTGGAAGGTGTCCAGAGAAGGGCAACAAAGTTGGTGAGGGGTTTGGAACACAGCCCTGTGAGGAGAGATTGAGGGAGCTGAGGTTGCTTAGCCTGGAGAAGAGGAGGCTCAGGGGAGACCTTCTTGCTCTCTACAACTACCTGAAGGGAGGTTGTAGACAGGTGGGGGTTGGTCTCCTCTCCCAGGCAACCAGCACCAGAACAAGAGGACATAGTGTCAAGCTGCACCAGGGGAGGTTTAGGCTGAATCTTAGGAAGAAATTCTACACAGAGAAAGTGATTGCCCATTGGAATGTGCTACCCAGGGAGGTGGTGGAGTCACCATCATTGGAGGTGTTTAGGAGGAGACTTGATAGGGTGCTTGGTGCCATGGTTTAGTTGATTAGGTGGTGTTGGATGATAGGTTGGACGCGATGATCTTGAAGGTCTCTTCCAACCTGTTCTGTTCTATTCTATTCTATTTGGTGAATTTGGGTGGCATTTTAGAGATGTGTTGTTTCCAGAGCTAAACAGAAGATAATTCTTGCAAAGGTTTTCAGAGTTAGCTCTTTGCAGAAACTCTTTGGAGCCTCTGAAATTTCCCTTTGAGAAATTTCCTTTTGAAATTCTCTGGAGGAAGCTTTTTCCTCTGCTTGTCCCTCTCCTCAAATATATTTGATCAGAATTGACCACTCCATCAACGTGTCCACAGTTTAATGGAACATAGTATGGATTTACTAGCTGGATTAATATGATTCTGTGTTGATAGAATTTTGGCTTAATCGATGAATCTGCTGAATTTTTGTTTCATCTCTGAAAATATGGAAGTGAACTAGTAAATGTCAAAGTAAAAATAGGGTGATTTCTAATGAGAAATAAAACATCTGAGATTTTTGAATGGCTATTTATACAGTATTTAAAGGGTTTTTCCCTAGTTTGTATCCACACACAAAGGTTGTTGCAGCATTAGCCTGATTTTTCTCACTGTTTCATAGATCCATAGAATGGTGTGGGTTTGAAGGGACCTTGAAGGTCACCTCGTTCCAACCTCCCTGGCATTGGCAGGGGCACCTTCCACTAGACCAGGTTGCTCAAGACTCTCTGATGACAGATAAAATGTGAGCTACCCTTGTTAATGTGTTGTCTTTTGGTAATGCTTCAAACCAGAGTCACAAACCATAGGGCAAAATCCTGCCACTGCCTTGCAAGCACACACGGGAGCTGGCCTCTGCCCTAAGTGTGCATCTTGCCAGAGTTTGCTCTGAATCTGTGACTTACTGTGGTGCTCTGGCATTGCCTGCAGTGTGGTGTTTTGCTTTCCACAGGTAGATCTGTGTTTAGCTTGGCAAAGCGCACTGGGTGTCCTCTTGGTGCAGCTCTGTTGCTCAAAGCCTGCAGACTGCATGCCTGGAGGGACAAAAGGGAGGGAGAAAAGGGAGGAGCAACTTGCTTGTAGTCATCCAGAAGGAAAACATAAATCTTCTGACCTGCAGCACAGTGCTTGTTCCCTTAGCACCCACTGCCTCACAAGCCATGTCCCAGATCTTTGCTTATGTGATAGTCCCACTGAGTTCAATTGTGGCTAAGGAAACACAAATATTGTTGCTTACATGTGGCGAGTTGCTCATGCACTAATCAGATGGAAAACAGAGATATCCATCTCAGCCCTAATAACTTCATCACACAACTCATCATTGAAGTGGGTAACGAGGCTCAATTAGGCACTTGTGAGTTTGGCGAGGGCCTGCAGGATAGTGTTGCCTTGTGTAATTCTGTTTGGTTTGGGTTTTATATAGTGAAGCACAAATAACATTTGCTCATGAGACAGACTGGGGACACACTGCCAGAAATAGAGGCTCCCGACAATTATACAGGATGTTGCTGTGGTGTTATCATATGATTCATCCACTATGAGTATGAACAATCGTTAACCTCAAGACACTCTCACTTTCACGCCCTCTGACACACATACCACTGAGGACAAATATCCTCAGGATGAGTACAACGTTAGGACTGCAGTGTTAACTCATGAAGGTTCAGCTCATTGCAGGTTCATATGGCAAGCCTTAACTTTGCTGCCCAGTCCTTGAGCGTGGAGGATTTTCTGCAAGCGGCGTGTTGTGCTTGCTTAGTAAATCACAGAATCACCAAGATTGGAAGAGACCTCAAAGATCATCAAGTCCAACCTGTCACCACAGACCTCATGACTACTAAACCAAGGCACCCAGTGCCACATCCAATCCCCTCTTGAACACCTCCAGGGATGGGGACTCCACCACCTCCCTGGGCAGCACATTCTAGTGACTAACAACTCCCTCTGTGAAGAACTTTCTCCTCACCTCCAGCTTAAACCTCCCCTGGTGCAGCTTGAGACTGTGTCCTCTTGTTCTGGTGCTGGTTGCCTGGGAGAAGAGACCAACCCAGACCTGGCTACAACTTCACTTCAGGTAATTGTAGAGGGCTCTAAGGTCTCCCCTGAGCCTCCTCTTCTCCAGGCTAAACAATCCCAGCAATCCCAGTTCCCTCAGCCTCTTGTCGTAGGGCTTGTGCTTGAGGCCTCTCACCAGCCTCATTGCCTTTTGGGATGCTGATTGACCACAGTAATAGCTGTGGATAGAGGCTGTTAAAATGGTTTCCATGGTGGAAACCACTGAAATAAGAAACATAGGAAGGACATGGAACTGCTGGAGCAAGAGCAGAGAAGATCAAAAAGATAGAGGGATGCAGATCTTCCCCTGTGGGGACAGGCTGCAAGAGATGGGGCTGTTCAGCTTGGAGAAGAGAAGGCTCCTGGGAGACCTTTGAGCAGCCTTCTAGTACCTGAAGGGGGCTACAAGAGAGCTGGGGAGGGACTTTTGACAAGGGCTTGGAGTAATAGGATGAGAGGGAATGGATTGAAGCTTGAGCAAGGCAGATTTAGACTGAAGATCAGAAAGAAATTCTTTCTTGTGAGGGTGGGGAGACACTGGAACAGGTTGCCCAGGAAGGCTGTGGATTTCCCGTCCCTGGAGGTGTTCAAGGCCAGGTTGGACGAGGCCATGAGCAAGCTGGTCTAGTGGGAGGTGTCCCTGCCTATGGCAGGAGATTGGAACTAGATGATCTTTAAGGTCCCTTCCAACCCATGCCATTGTATGAATCTATGAAATCAATTAAAAAGAGAATACATTTGGCCCAGATGGGCTGATAAAACTGAGCTGAATGCAGGAAGTAGTAATACTGAGGGAAGTCTCTGGCAAAACTGGAAGAAACATGGCCAAAGGCATTCAGGTGCTTGCAGGAGTGTTGTTCTGGTGAAAGATTTCTGTGCAGTCTTTGTCTGGATTTAAGCTTGGCAGTTGTGCATTGGTAGAGCAGTAACAGCTTGTATTAGAGAGCAGCTGGACACTGAGACTTGCAGTTGCCAACTTGCATGTCCTGAACGTCCCCTGCCTTGGACAACAGCTGGATAATGGATGAGCTTCTATGCAAGCCCTTCTGTTTGCAAGCATTTTGTTATCTTGTGTCCCAGAACGCTGATCTTCCCCGTGAAAGGCTGAGGACCAGCACTGGGGTGAGGTTGGCAGTTCTTTTTGTTGAATTGCATGGAACTGCCTTCGGGGCCCTGCTTGCAGAAGTTGAGGCAGGCAAAGTGCTCTTGGTCAGCCATCTTTCGCCAGCCGCTTTGCCTTGCAAACTCGCAGCACTAGATGGCAGTGCAATGGCAAAAACCTGCCCTGCGCTGCCGGGAGGGGAGGCAAATGCCACCTGAGACGGTGAAAATTGGAATGCAAAACAATCACACCTTAAAATGCCTCCTCGGCATCCTTAACGTCCTGGCATGCTCTCCGCGAAGACCTGGCAAAAGGTCTTCACTTGTGACCCGAAGGAGCACAGGAGCTACACCAATTGATGCTACACACAGATTTGGCCCACAAGAGCTCACACCATAGTGGTGTGGTTTGCATGCATATGATATTAAGTCAGGAAACATGGGGATGGTTTAAAATGCAGGAAGAGTAAACAAAAAACCCAGGCTGTTTGCATTCAAAATTCAGTTTTTACTCACAGTTCCCCCCAGGACAATGTTTGGAGTTGCTTTGCAGTCGCAGACTTTGCAGGGGCAAGAAAATTAAGCTGCAGGTCATCTCATTTCAGTTCTCTTGAACTAAAAAAAAAAAAACAAAAAAGGCTGTGCAGCATGCAATCCTGTTTTGTGGCCCAAAGGGGAGTTTAAATGGTATTGGTTTGGTTTTCTGCTGGGAGAACTGCATCCTGTGAGCCCGTGTAATTGAGGTCTATGGAGTACGTGCACTCGCCTCTGTTTTCTTAGGGCTGGATTAGCACCCTCATTTATGACCAAGTTTTTAACAAGGAGGAAAATGTCACAGTATAGAAAAAATAAACATGGTAAAAATAAATGGCAGAAAGGCAGCCTCCACCACGCTAAACATCGTCCCTTTTGGACGTCACCAAGACAGCTGTTGACTGAGAGTGAGATCTGAAGGTCTTTGTTAGGAAACGTTATTGCTGAGATTTTCACTGTTTGGATTTCCTGTTTTCCTCACTTCTGAACCCTTTAGCTTTTGTAATCTAAGCAGGGTCAGGTCTGGTCATCCGTGGGGAAACAGACTGACTGTGAACAACAAGGCTATGTGCTGCAAGAGCAGCGCTGGGCAGTCAGTAGGTGACCAGCTGGGTAGGTTATGGAGGCAGCCAGGAGCCTCATCAGAGTCTGCTCTGACCTTCTGTGTAATGCTGGCCATAGGACTTCCCTGTCTGGGTTAAAAAAAAACCCAACAACAAACCTGTCCTTGATTTTAACATGTTGAGTGATGGAAAACCACCAACTGTCCTTCAGAAGCCCTTCCAGGGGTTAATTGCCTTTGGCTGTTAAAAATTAGTGTCTCATTTTGCGCAAAATCTACTTGGCTTTAACTGCCTTGCCACTGCATGTGGTTATACCTCTGTCTGTAGACAGAAGAGCTCTTGTGGAAGTCATTTGTAGTCATCTTGATGCCCAGTTGTGATATGCTCCAGAAGATTCTCCAAGAGCCATCATCTTCCAGAAGAGATGGGAAAGTCAGATTGAAACCATCTGATCTCTCTCAAAACCCATACTTTTTAAGGAATGTGTCAAGATCCATTGTTTGGACTACCCCCAAAGTCCCCCTCCAGGACCAGTGTCATAACTTTTAACAGTCCTGATCTGAAGCTGTGCCCCCCTGCATGCACTTGCCTTTGTGTCCCCACACATTTGTGGAGCAAATCATTGCTGTCTGTCAGTCCAGTTCTTTGTGTAGAGCCTGAAGGAATGACTCCCGTGGTGTACTGAGTTCATTTTGACTCCTGCCCATGCGAGCTAAACTTGGTCTTGTTTCGCTATCCCTGGAGTCAGACCAGGCATTCTGCTTAACCAGCATCAGTTCTGCTTAGTACCACCTCTGCCAGCATCCTTCTTTTCCTTTCCACCATTCATTTTCTTACTCCAAACACTGATTTTTTTTTTTTTTCTTCACCAGTGGATGGGTTCAATCTGCTCTGGAAAGTGGTCTTCACAAAGCTGATGTGTTTCCTTCTCTCCCTAATTTTGCATGGCCTCTTTTCCCACAGTGGTACCTTGGCTTTTCTCATGGTTATCATGGCACAGCTCATCCATGTTCTCAAGGTCTTTAGTGATAGTGAAATCCTTAGGCTGCAACTGTGACTGAGTTCAACTTTTTTGAAGGTCAGCTGGGAGGACTTTCACAGGGTGGCATTGAATGGTTGGATTTGTCCCAGAACCTCCACCCAACATCTTGGTTTTCACTTTCAAATTCATAGCTAGAGAAAGTGCCATGCAGGCATTTTAGGACTTGATTCTCTTCTCACTTACAGTGCTATCTTGAAGAAGGGCAGAGAAATCACCTGGGTTATATCAGTGTAATTTGTGTGTTTGTAAGAAAGAGGACAGTTGGGTTCTTGGATGGATAGATTCAGTTTCAGTCAAGTTATCAGGTATCTGAAGGTGTCAGCACTATTCTGCAAACTCAAGCAGGATGCTGAATGAGAGAGAGGACCTGGGGTGCTGCTGTCTTCTCGGTGTACATGCCTGAGTGGGGCAACGCACCCCATCTCTCCTTCTCCAGACCAGGTGGACTGGGCAGCAGCTCCAGTTCTCCCACTCACTGACCCTCTTAGCAGCGTTGCTGCAACAGGACATTGTGATTTACAAGGCCAGGCCAGCAGGAAATTCCTACCTCCGCCCCCCGGAGAAAGGAGGAAGCAGGAGGAGCTCTGTGACTCAGAGTCACGGCTGAGTCACAGCATACAGGGTTCCTGGGGTGGCTGGTGCTCAGCTCCCACCAACCTTTACCCTGACCCCGAAGTGCAACTGGAATGAGCTTGCACTCCTGAGCTGGTGCCTAGTGTTATCTGAGGGGGGCAGATGAGAAGCTGCTGGTTCAGTTAGTGCTGAATAAACAGCTTAGGGCAGGTGCCTAGCAGCTTGTGATCATCAATGGGGCATTTATTTGGGAGCAGAAAATATACTTACTTGAGCAAGTCTCTCGTCTGTCTTTGGCTTACCACAGACTTGCTGAAATTGGATGGGGTCATTTGCTGTCTAGTTCCAGATAATAAATCAAAGGGCTGAAGAAAGTGCAGGAGAAAGGGCATGAACTGCCCTAACATTTAGCTGATTGTAGTAAGCGTCAGCCCAGCCAAAGTGAAACTTTCCCAGCACATTTTCACTTATCTCAAACCCAGTTATTCCCTGGAGGCAGCTGAGTTGTCTAAGTAAATAGAGGTCACTTTACCTTGACTAAACAATGACTTTGCTATAGTCAGTGCCAGCTATGTCACAGTTACAAAATGTACTTTAAAGGCTCGTTGGTAGCAGGCTGCCAGGCTGAATGAACCAGTCAGTCTGGTCTACTTTGGGCAGGATTTAGGATGCTTAGTTAGATGAAGCTGTGGTCGGATCAGCTGATCCTGTTCTTTGAGTGGGGATATAGTATGCAAACGAGCAGCCGTGTATAAGGAGGAAGCGAACAGGAGCTGGGGGAGTGGAGAAGGGATGACTTTCCTCTGATGTCAAAAATCCCATCATTCAGTGCTCGCAGTGAAAAAGACAAGAGGAGAAGAATGTGGAGAGAGAGAGGGAGAGAGGGAGAAGAAATGAAGGGAAAGGACACAGTCATTTTTCTCCCTAAACCTGTAGGCTAACACTGTCCACCCTAATAGGATGGAGACATGAGCCTGATCCCGAGTGCCAAGTTCTGAACAGCCTTCCAAGCCCCAGGGATTGTTTCACAGCCCCATCCCGATCTGGACTTGGTTAGTACTGTCTTGATATAAATAATCAGGTAGATAAAGATTGTCAAGAAACTTACTGCAGTTTCCTCAGGGCTCTCTTTGTGTTATCTTTTATTTCTGGCAATTTTAATTTTCTGCTCGTTGTCTGTGTTTGTCAGAGGTGTTAGATCTCCAGCTCTCCTAGGATTTCTGCAGTGTTGTGGGGGAAGGACCAGAGCTGACTGCAACTGAATTAGATCGAGCACCAGGCGCAGGGGAGAGCTTGGGGTTGCCTGGAGCTCCGTCCAGGTTGCTAATTCTTCCTTCCGAGGGGGTTGGTTTCGAAAGATGCCAGATTCGTCCTCGGTGCGTTTCGCTGTGTGCTGTTGCCTGTAATCAGTTTCTCAACTGAAAAAGCTTTCTCAACTGGAAAAAGGAAAAAAAAAATGAAGAAGGAGGAAAGAAAGAAAAAGGGGGGGAAAGAGGGGAGGAGAGGGGGAAGCCAAACCCCCTCAACCCCACACATTTTTGGCAAAGGGTTGTTTTTCTAAGCAATTAATTAAGCGCTGATTTTAAAAGAATTTGAATGAATCCTCTTCCACTCTGTGTCAAGCATGGATTTGGTATTAATCACTACTTGCTGACTGAATAAGGACTGGAGGGGGGGGAAATAAAGGAGAGGGGAAAAAAAAAAGATGCATAGAGTAAAAATTTCCTCAGGAAATGAATCAGACAAGGAACCTATGCTTCATCTTGCCTCCTACAAAATGAGGAAAGAGAGGATTTTTGTCAATGGTGGGTCAGTTTACAAATGTGTCCTTTGCAGTGTGAGTCATAAGCAGTGATACATTTCACAGCAATGCAACCACAGATGCAGTTTAAATCCAGGAGCGAATGCCAGCTGAAGATAAATAGAAATGAATCCTCATGCCTGTAATAGTAATGGGAATGAAAATGCAACCTGTCAGATCTGCTTGTATGTCAGCCAGCTCTTGCTGCTTTTTAAACCAGTGTTCAAACTCTCGCTTTCATGGCAGCAGAATAATCCCTTGGGACATGGTCTTGTGATTTCCCTTTGCTGATAAGCAAGACAGAGATGTGGATTACAAGATGGAGATGGTAGAGTACCTACCCTGCTGTGGGCACCTTTGCTACACTGGAGTCTTAAGGAGAGGGGACAGCATTTCTGCAGAGTACAGTCTCCAGCGGAATGTGCATTGCTCCCAGGGAAGCATCACTTCATTGCAGGGAGGGGATAAAGGAATCAGGAGCAGGTGGGAAGCAGTGCTGTCTCTGGAACTGGCTGCAATGTGTTACTAGCACTGAGATCTCCAAAATGCTGGATGAGTTTTTATTTCTTTTTTATTTCCCAAGAGCATCAGCCTTTGTTAGTGTTAGAGCTGTTAAGAGATGTGTAAAAACTGTTGTCATGAAACTACTCTCAAGATTTGTTGTTGTTGTTTTAGCTGTGGGTGAGATAATGAAATTTAGCAGAAAATCTGAGCTGAAATACAGAAATTTGAATAGTTTTCCCTGCTGCCACTTTCCCCAGTGTTTCCTGAGACTAACTCTTGTGTGTTAGCGCTCATATTTTTATTTTGCATTACTTGAGTTTCCTTGTAGTCATCTCTAGCTCACCAGGCTTTAAAATGTTAGGTAAGAGAGAAGACATGGATCAGATTCTTAGTGGGTCCTCCAAAGTCAATGATCCTGTCACAACTGGGTGTCCAGAGAAGGGCCATGAGGATGATTAGAGGTCTGGAGCACCTCTCCTGTGAGGACAGACTGAGGGAGTTGTGGCTGTTCGGTCTGGAGAAAAGAAGCCTCTGATGTTTACCTTCCAGTATCTTAAATGGGCTACAAGAAAGCTGGGGAGGGACCTTCTAGGGTGTCAGGGAGTGATAGGGCTGGGGGGAAGGGAAAAAAAGTAGACATGGGTAGATTCAGATTGGATGTTAGGAAGAAGTTCTTCCCCAGGAGGGTGGTGAGAGACTGGCACAGGTTGCCCAGGGAGGTGGTGGAAGCCACCTGGAGGTTTTGAAAGCCAGGCTGGATGTGGCTGTGAGCAAACTGCTGCAGTGTGAGGTGTCCCTGCCCATGGCAGGGAGATTGGAACTGAATGATCCTTGAGGTCCCTTCCAACTCTAACAATTCTATGATTCTAATTTATTACTAGCCAAGATCCATCCATTGGTGTCCTAAAGTGTGATAAGATGAACAGCTGAGATGCTGGAGGTGTTTCTGTTGTTGTTGTTATTAAAGATAACATCCATCCTTGGAAAGCCCTTTGTATTAAACAAGATTATAGCCACAGATTGTAGTACATTTCTTTATTAGTGTATCTGTAGTCTCTAGGCTCAAAGGCCATCGCAGCTTGCAAATGTTGGCACATTGCTTTGTAAAAGTGATGCCACTGGGGTGGCACCAAAGCATTTTGAAATGGGGTGGAGCGGAGAAGGGCAGACCTGGAGTCAAATTGAAATTTTCTGAGTCACTGGCCAGCACTTTAACCGTAAGATCAGTCCTCTTCTCTTTAGGGTGAAGTGATTCTTCTTACACAAAAAAAAGAGAGAGCCAGAGGCTCTTGATTATCCATGCAAAACAGGCCAGGGCTTTGATTTGTAAGGTTTTGTCTGACACAATTTAAATGGATGAAGCTCAATTTAGATTCCAAAAGAAAAATCTAAATGTGATGGTTGAGCCATAGCCCCACTTTTCTCTCTTATCCTGAGGCACCATTCTCCACCCTTCCCCTTTCCTCCTCCTCCTCCTCCAAAGAAAAAAAAACCCCACCAAAATGATACCGCCTAATGCTTTGAACCAAGAAAGCATATTTCAAGATCAGTGTGGAACAATTAAACCAATGATCTGTATGCTTCAAGGAGAAAACTGAGCTGCAGTAGCTCTGCTTTGACAGGTCTTTGGAGGATTTCAAGGAAGTTACACCCACTTCATTCATGATAATCGGCTGTTTAACGCAGAGCAGCTCAGTGTTATGAATGAAAGGGAGCATGTTTTGGCTTGCAGAACAACTCACAAATCTAATGCTTCACTCATCAAATAACCAACCACATTTAAAAGGGGAAGAAAAAAAAAATCACCAAATAAAATAATTAAATATATCTGACTTCATTCTTGAAATGAAATTAATGAATGCAAGATTCAGTAAAAACCAACTCCCCCCCCCCCCCCAAACACCCCAAAACCAACAAACCACAACCAACCACCCAAAACTGCAGAGAGATCCAGAAACATTTTACCTTTCCCTACTGTCAATTTGTGGGTCACTGTGGCTGGACAAGCTGGGGGGTTTGGTGGGGAGTGTGTGTGAAATATGCAGCCTCTGAATGCAGCTTTTGATCAAGCCAAGACCAGGTCTTGGTGGGTTTTATGCATTTGATTAGAACAGGCTGAATTGCTGAATTTCATAACATTTTGGTGGCAAAGGGGAAACAGAAGGAAATAAAATGTGTATGGAGTATGTGGATCTATAGAAGTAATCTATTTTCATTGGGATGGGGTTGCAGGGGCTCTGTTCTGTGCCTAAATAGCCCTGCTGATCAGAAATCCATTGGTTTCTTACTTACTGAACCCAGCTTTCTGGAATACCATGCTTTTCCTACGTGTCTTGCAGCTGCTGGAGCTGCCCTGCATTCAGATTCATGCTTTCTGGCAGCACTGGGTTTATAGACTCTAGAGAGTCTTGGATGATAGCGGGAATCCTTGGAGGTTACTGTAGGTGAATTTCGTTTAGGATCTCTTGAATTAAAGGCAGGAGCAAAGAAGAGTTAAGGCTGTGTTTCTGCTTTCCAGTGTTCTCAGTTGCTTTGGTAATAAAATAGCTCATTGAAAGAGCAAAGTGCACATCCAGCCCACTGTCTCCTTTACCAGGCCATCATCTGCCTGTGCCTGGGCAGGAAGGAGCACAGTTAGTTGCTTTGATCAAATAAACACCCACAGGAGGTTGCAAAACCTTTGACGTGGAACTAAACTGAATGTTTGTTAATTGTAGTTTTGGAAGAAATGTTTATAATCATTTCCCTTTCTGGTTCTCATCTGGATTGGGGGGGGGAAGTGTCAGATTAATAGAGGTTATTTTGAATGGTATTTTACAAAGCATTAATTGTTTTCACTATCTCTCTCCTGAGGGAAGTATATCATCAAGTTTATCTGAGAAATACATGGTGATATAGGTTGATTAAGTGATTTTACCAAGAATGGGTCAGTGGTAAAGACTGGGATTAACTTTCTAATCCAAAAACCATTACAGCAGATGTGTCTTTTGAGCCTAGGAACATCAAAGCATATCTTAGTGCCTGGGTAGCTCCCAGGTCTGTAGTACTCAGGCACCCCACAGCACTTCATCACCATGAGCTAGGGCAGTGCTTTCTGTTTTACCTTAATAGATGGGGGACTGATACACCAGAAGAGTCCATGCCTTACCCAAAATCTTGGAGAGAGTCTGAGAAGAGGTAGTGTGGCTTTGATGGTCCTTGGATCCACCTGATTTCATGCTGCCCTTTTGTGGTCCAGTGTAGTAGTGATAATTAGTGTCCAAAATTAACAGCAAAAAAAAAAAAAGAAATGGGGAAAACTCCTAGAAAATGGGACAGTCCTGGAGCAGCTTAAAAAACTAAGGCCTGGGTTTCCCCACACTTCCATGTTAATTATTCATAGAGTCATAGAATAGTTTAGGTTGGAAGGGACCTTAATTAGGAGAATAAATGATTTTTCAAGACGTTTAGGAGAGTGGAATGTCTATTTTGGTGTCTGCTGTGCTGTCACTGCTGTGTCATATGGACAGAGATCTTGAGGGACCTCTCTTGCATCTGCAAAAATCCCAGAGAATCAGAACACAGAAGCAGCTGACTGACTTTTAATTATGCATACAGGGCAAGAGGCTGAGAAGGTGCAGTTTGCCTGTAGGTTAGAATGATGGGGGAACCATGCATCCCTTCCTACTTAAATACTCCAAATACTCAAATCCAACTCAGGCACTGAACATTATGCTTCCTTTTCTTGAGCTGACCTTTCTCTGCAAGAGTGAATTTTACTCAAAAGGAAGCTTAAACAAAATCAATGGGAGAAAAGTCAATTCCATGTCTGGACCTTTCAACTTTGTTCAGCAGCAGAGAGTTGCTGCTGGATGGTGGGAAAACAGTTTCTCTCATCCTTTTTAAACCAAAATAATTCCCAGACCAATATTCAGCTAAAGCCAGGATCTCACTAGAGCCCTTTGCATTTAGCAGTACAAAAAAAAAGCAAACCTAAAGCAAATAAAAAAAACAAACCCAACCAAACCTAAAGCAAGGTGCCCCGTGGGGAAAATGGTGAAGGCAGAGCAAGGCAAAGGTGGGTTGGATGGTGCCTAGGTGCCTAGGAAGGGAAAGAGCATGAGGGATCACTTCTTTGTCTGCTGCATACAATAAACTAATGTCCTTCCTTCTTTCTTTTTTTTTCCCCCTTTTTCTGCTCTATAGAGCTGTGTTTGGGGAAATCAAGAACTGAACAGATCCTTTTTTATTTCCACTCATTTTCAGGGTGAGTGAACTCTCTTGTCTTCACTACTGCCATCATGTCCTCTGCAGCTAAGAAGTGTGACTTAAGGTTCAGGGGAAAATCTCTCCTTTTTTAATCTTTGCACTGATAACACTGTGCTTAATTTAGCAGCACTGAGGCAGAACATTTGGATTTTGTCATCCGTTTCCAAAACTATTGTTGGCTTATTTCTTTGTTCCTACCCTACTCCTTGGTTTAGCTTTACATTTTAGTGTAGGTGCCAAAAGATAAGTTATTGCCAGGGTGATGATGAATTAACTAATACTTTCCTCTGTCCTAAGGTGGAAAGCCTTTATCTAAGCAACCTATTAATTATTGTTTTATTTATTACTGCATGGGTACATCTAAATGGATTTCAGTTCTGCCCTCCTGAGAAATTTGGGCAGGAATTTATAGTCACAGGGTGAAAGAGCACCAAAGGAACCTCAAACTTGTTATCAGAAAGTGTGTCTTAATGTTGGGATAATGTTTATCTCTATTTTGCAAGCCCCGAGCAATCTATTAGTGTCGTTGTCAAAAGTGACTGGTAATAGTCCTGAGGCTTTCCAGCATGCTTGGAAATGCAAAAATCAATACAGAGCTTGGTTTTCAAGAGGCTGTGAGAATTGCTCAGGCATTCTAAAGGTATCTCAGCCTAGCTGCCCAAGGTTAGAGACAAGCTGGAGAAAAAGCACTCCTAGGAGACTTCCAGCCTACCTGACCTATGCCATGAGGATACTTTATGTAGGTGTCCTTACCAGGAGCCTCTTCACTGCTAGTAGGTGGTACAAGTGCCTTCTTTCATGAGCTGGTGACTGGCAGCAGACATCTCATCACAAGTTAGTGTCTTTCCAGCAGGAGATTTGGGACTCAAGATGGAGTTCAGAGCTTCCTCTCACTGTGGGAAGCGTTATTCAAAGTGTCATAAATGCAGAGCATTAACAGCAGACCATAGAGGGGAGTAGATGAAGAGGAAGGAGGGAAACAGTTGACCCGGCAATAAATTTATTGGTGGTGAGATTGGTTACCTCATTCTCTTGAAATTAAGGTTAGACAGTAGGAATGAGGTAACTGCTTACTTCATGGCACTGCTGAGAGTCTTGCCTATGGGCAAAAATTAATGCTGTGGAGGTGAGAGATATTGCACACACCAGGAAAAGTTCCCACCCTGAAGAAATGGGAGGACACGATGTAACAGCCAGTGCTTAAGGCTTACAGGAGCACTGTAAGGTGTACATAAAGGTGAACTGACCCAGACAAACCAGTTTGGGGGATTTGACATCCTTCTCTTTGCATTGAGGTTCATCCCCTTCTGCTTCTCCACTTATGTATGTTCTAAAAGATGGAACACATGTCTAATTGATGTCCCCAAGTGCTATTGCAGATTAAATATTCAATGCACACATGCCTGCTATGTAACACAGTGAGTGACACATATTGGTGGAGGTAGCCTGACAATCACAGAACTGCTTTGATTGGAAAAGGCCCAACCATCAACCTAACACCACCATGGCCATTAAAGCATGTCCTCAAGGTGATATGTCCATGTTTCTTGAACACTTTCAGGGATGGTCACTCCAAATTGATGGCTTGCAAACTGCATGCCTCTAGAATAAGCATAGCAGCTTTGTTCTGCTGCTGTTGAATCCTGGGCCCAAATGCCTTCTGCTTTTGGCAAGCATGAATACGTTGGCACCTGTTAAGCTGCCTACATTAGAAGTGTACCAAGCTTTCAGAAGTCTTATAGCTACTCTTGACTTCAGTGGGATTATTCTATTCCTGCATGGGGTGAACAATGGGCTGGGTGGTGGGTAAGGGAGACCAGTAGTGGATTCAGGAACTTATGGCAGAGAAGTCTACCATTTCTCTTCTCCCCAAAAGAAGATCTTTTACAACTACACCATTTTAAACTCATCCTTACCATAATATGTTTGCCTGAGCTTTCACAAAGCAAAATGCAGAGCTTTAAAGACTGGATTTGACAAGATGAAGGAAGAGAGATAGACAGCAGCAGCAGTCATGGTAGCATCTTCATTTCATGGAGTGTCTCAGGAGTTAGTGCAAGCACCTAAGATGTGGGACACCCCGGTTCAGTTACCCTCCCCTGCCTTTGGGAAATTTGAATCACATCCAGCTTGCAGGAATGTGTGCTCAGCTCCAGCCTACCTTAATCCTGTTCCACTTTGCATGAATAACTAAGTATTGAGGGTGGGTATTCACCTTCCTTCCTCCTCCAGTGGTTGTAATGATCTGACTAGTGAATTGCTTTATTTCAGTGACTATTCATATTGAGATTTGAGGACTGTTTGTGTATTTAATTGCTGACTACGTAATACAGAAGGGATATGTAGCCCTTGAAGCAGGGATTGAAGCCCTGCTGAAACTTCTGAGCCCTTTCCTGCACCAGTAGATGGTGAGCAGAACAGCAGTGCTTGGGAGAGATCTTCCACTGTGATTGAGCAAGAAAGTTTCTGTTCTTCCTGGTAGGGAGAAACAACTCCTGTTGCAGGAGTACAAGTACCTCTGTGATGATGTTTTTTGGAGGTATCTAATTCAGGTTTGAGGTGTACTTTTGGGGTGAAGTGGGGATTAATCAGGGAAGGGAAAGCCTGAGGAAGAACTGCTAAGGGGTTTGATCAAAATGTCAGCAGGATCCCATGAGCCTTACCAAAAGGATGAGTCTCACCAAAAGGATGAGTGTTAAAGCAGCCTATTCAATCCACTTCTAATGGAGAAAGCAGACAAAGAGATGGGGCTCCAGAGAGGCTTGCCTTTTTTGAAGGGGTCTTTGACCAGGAGGAAGAGGTGGAGATGGTAGCTTGGGATCCATCTGAGACCTGTCCAAGGTCTACATGCTCTCCTAGGGACTTAATTCTCTTGTAGGAACCTGTTCTCTCTCCCTAGGTCTATGATCTTTCCTACGCACCTATCCTTTGCCCCTAAGCCTGTGCTCTTTCCTAGAAATCTACACTCTGGATTCTTCTCTTGCTGAGGATCAGCTGAGCAGGCTACAGTAGCACAGAGCATCATCACTGTTAGTGTATTTACAACATCAGAGAGAGCAGAGTTACACACTGCAACAGCTATTGAGGCACACAATTATCAGGACATTTGCAGCATCTGAGAGAGGAGGCCTGTGGCTGCAAAAACTGGACAAGACTCAAAGTTATTAGCATCTTAATAGCATCAGAGAGGAAGTTTGGAGACTACAATAGCTGTGGAAGCTCACCATTACCAGCACATTTGCAATATGAGTGAGGCAAGGCTCATGATGTTTATTATATTGCCCATCAGTCCGTGTCCTGATACTGCTCAGTCATGCATGCTAGGAACAGCTTATCCATGGTGCTTAGAGAACAGTATGCTAAAATCCTCTTGTAGTCCATCAGCAAGGCTGTCAGAAGACCTCACAAGGCTGTAAAAGGAACAAAACTATATTAGTACCTGTCTCTCCTTTTCCTTTCCAACAAGTGGGGGTATTCACTGCGATTAAATTGTTGGGGCTTTGTGGGAGGTTAAGAACTTAACAAAGGGACCTTATCACACAAGATGGCCTGTCAGGAGAGATTCCCCAGAGAAGATCTCCCTCTGAGATGTTCACATACCTGTATTCTGGCTGTCACAAGCCCATCACTATACAGTCCTATCCAATGGAAGAAGGAAAAGCACATTAAGTTTGTCAGCAAGTCACATGTGGTTTGGTTTTGGTTTTTAATCTCATTCCTTGCTTGTGGAAATAAGATGAGAGTGCCACACATGAATTTTATGCTCCAGATTTCAGAACAGAATACAGAATACAGAACTAACCAGGTTGGAAAAGACCTTTGAGGTCATCGAGTCCAACCTATCACCCAACACCATCTAATCAACTAAACCATGGCACTAAGGGCCTCATCCAGTCTCTTTCAAGTGAAATAGTCTCTCTGGGCCATGCTTCTGAGCTGTCTGCATGCCATAAACTTTGTGCCTTGCTTGTTTGTCAGTGAGTTTTCCAGTACCCTTTGAGATAGATACTGAGAGGACAAGCACACTTAGTGCAGCAGTCAGGTATGGGTGCGGGACCACAGAGACACTCGCCAATAAAGAGCCTCCAGTTCAGCTGCCTTTCAAATGAAAGACAGACTTCCAGCTTGTGCCTGAACCACAAGACTGAAGGGAGGTGAGAGTGTATGTTTTATTTGAGCCCCTTGTTATGTTGCTGGCAATGCATTGCTAGTTTCCATCCCTATTTTTCTGTTCTCTTAGCAAGCCATTTGCTTTCGCTGCTTTCTTCCTCACTCAGCCGGTAATCAACACACTCCGAAACACAATGGATTCCTTTTTGTGGCGAATCCCCTGCTTGATGCAAACATTTGCTGCCCTCATTTCTTTGGGGTATGTTTCAATGGGAAGAAGAGGGGAAAGTATTCCTTGTTCCTGGTGAAAAATTGCACTGGCAGCCTGGGTTATTTTGTCGGACGTGTGGCTTTAAGTGACGCCTTTGCCATCTGTTCCGTCTGCTAATTATGAATGCAAAACAAACGTAGCCCACAATTGCTTCATTTAGAATAAGGGAGATGGCAGTGACCAAAATAGTTTTATTTTGGTGTCAGATGCTCTTTTTATTTCTCCTGTCTCTTCCTAATCTAAAGCAGGTCTGAAAGCGCTTCTCCCTCTTCCCGTTTGCAGCAACAGGCATCGCTGTGCCGAAGGAGAACATCTTCTCCCTGTTCATCTTTCAGGCCTTTTTAAGGGACAGTTCCACACCAGCAAGGAAAGGGAAAATTCTACATTTCTTCAGCTGTGAGCAATGCTAACAGATTTTTTTTTAATTTTTTTTTAACTTCAATTATGCTGGTCTAAGAACTGCAATTATCTCTAAGAGAGACATCAGGATATCTCCAAAAATTTTGACAGCAGGGTGTGAACCACTCTCTCAGTCTGTTCCATCCCTGTTACCTCTTGTCAGAGGCAAGTTCCACCAACACTGGAGGTGTTTAAGAAGAGACTGGATGAGGCACTTGGTGCCATGGTTTGGTTGATTAGATGGTGTTGGGTGATAGGTTGGACTTGATAATCTTGAAGGGCTTTTCCAATCTGGTCTGGTCTATCCTATCCTATCCTATCCTATCCTATCCTATCCTATCCTATCCTATCCTATCCTATCCTATCCTATCCTATCCTATCCTATCCTATCCTATCCTATCCTATCCTATCCTATCCTATCCTATCCTATCCTATCCTATCCTCATACTGGAATAGCATGGTGGCAATGAATGATGCATTCTCCTATTGCTGTGTCCAGCAGGCAAAGAGGTGAATTCCTTTTGATTGTGGGCCTGAAGGCTTTCCTCCACCAGGAGAGGTTTAGGCTGGATGTTAGGAAGAAGTTCTTCATAGAAAGAGAGATTGGCCTTTGGAATGTGCTGCCCAGGGAGGTGGTGGAGTCACCATCTCTGGTGGTGTTTAGGAAGAGACTGGATGGGGTGCTTGGTGCCATGGTTAAGTTGATTAGATGGTGCTGGGTGATAGGTTGGACTCGATGATCTCAAAGGTCTTATTCCACCTGGTTAATTCTATTGTATTCTATTCTGTTCTGTCCTGTTCTGTTCCTCAAGTGAGCCATGGCTGAACGTAGGTGAACCATCTCCTTCAGTGGCTGTGTGGAGACAAGGTTATAAGAAGACCTCTCCATTTGCTAGTGAGATGCTGCCTAATGTTTGGCATTTCCTAAGTTGCTGCTGACTTACTTCAAGCCAGGGCTGTGGCAAATCACAGACATATCACTAGTAGCACAGCCACAGATTGAGGTGACCTAGATTTAGAAAATGGAGATGAGATAAAATGCTCCCTGCACTCTGTTCTAAGGGGACATGCAGCCAAAAAAGCTGAAGTGCTGGAGCAATTTCTCTTTGAGTTGTCTGAAACTGAAAGAGGTAGGTTTTTTCCCCATTAGGTGGCTCTATGACGTGTGCTAAGCTGTGACCCCATTTGTTTCACTTGTCCTTTCTCTAGTCTCAGGCCAAAGAGGAGATGAACAAGCAGCCATGGGTGTCATGTGTGTGTGTGTCCCACCAGCAAGACTGGCTGCGTTCAGATATACATCTGCTTTGTTTCAAGCCTCCTTGCTTTGATATTGAGCATGTAGACACATGTCTCTCATCCCTCCTCCTTTCCCTCCCCAGCCATCACTCTTGTGGTGATAATCAACATGTTTCATTTTATTTTCTGGCTGCTTCTGTGTTGAAGGGAAATGGGATTACATTGTTGTCATACCTACTGAAAAGCAGTGGTTCTGCATGGTAGTAGTCCTCCCTTCTTCCTCCCTACAAATCTTCTCCAAGAAAACTTGTTGGTTTGGTGCTTAAATATTTTCTTTCCAAGTGATTTTGAAACTCCACTCACTGCTTTCCAGTTTTCCTAAAGTTCTCATCATGTCATTTTTTTCCCCATTTGAGGCTGTCCAGTGGAGGAGAGCACAGGCTCTGAGTGAGAGAGAATTGATCCAGAAAAATCTCTTTCATCATTTTCAGCTCCCAGCAAACTGTCACAGCACAGCTGTGGCAGAAATATGTGGGCTTCCACGTCATGTCCAGGGTGTGAAATGCCCAAGTCAGATATTACAAACAGTGTGGGTTCTCATCCAACAGACAGGGCTCAGGCTCTTTCTCTCTGTCTTTGAACACTGGGCAGTCTGATGAGGATCCTGCCCCAGGCCGGAGGCCACCTCTTCTGCAAAACAATTATTGAAAATTCTTCAGGATCTTACTGCATGGGAATTAAAGACTGTGTTGATGTCCTAGGCCTGAAGGATGATCTTGTGGTTTAAGCATTTGGACTAGACCCAAGAGATGTGAGATAAATTCCAGGCTCTGTTGTGCACTTCCTCTGTCAGCTTCTGAAAACCACTTCTCTCCATGCTCCCATTCTCTGCCTGTAAAACATCACACTCTGCTCTCCCAATTTCACTGGCAAACATGTGACACTGAAAGCTCCTGATTGATGACACAGGTAATGTTCTGAAAGTCCTAACTTCAGGGTTATAACAGTGCTCTGACCCCCATGCACCTACAAGGGGGAATCCATTTGAAATGGGAAAGTAAGGGCACAAAAGCTCAGGCAAGTTTGAAGGACACAATGATTAATGCTATTTACTTAGCCTGATGACAGTGAGGAACAGCCTGGTTCTGAGTGGTTGAGGGGTAGCAAAGCTGGGAAAGGAAGGTAGGGTACATTTATCCCTGGGTTCAATTAGATGTCCATGAGCAACACTAAAAGGCTGGTGAAGAAGAATCACTTTCGTATGCCCACATAGAGATATTTTAGTAAGCTTTAAATGCAGCAGTTCTAATTGTTGGGATCCATTTTTATGGAGAAGTGCTTTGCAAATGGTAGTCACAATCTGAAGGAGAAGCCTGAGATGAAGGTTTATCTCATTGGTACCTGATGGGGAAATATTAAGGGAAGAGGAAATGAAATTACTGGAGACTTCTAGTAGGTGTGTCAATATCTATTATTCTGTGGTCCTGTGATCTATTTTATACTAAATGAATATGTACTTACTTGCAGATTTCTGTATCCAGAGTAACATACAGTTGTCCTGTTTTGAATTCAGCATTTCTTGTTTCAAGCTTTGGAGTCACATAAGCATGACAGCAGCCTTTAACAAATCATCTGTCTCTCACAATTTATATCTGACTTTCAAATCTGATGCCATGCCAGTCAAACTTTTTTTCCTTTGCACTGACCCTCAGAGGGCTGCTTTGCTTGGAGCTCAGTGATTCAGTGGCCAAAGGAATGAGCCTTCCATGGAATAATGCAGAAGGAATGTGTAGGTGTGTGCACTCGTTCTTCCCGGGAGGCACCGGCAGGCAGTGGCAGCTCCTGGTAGGGCTGGGCAGCCTGGGTGAGCTGTATGTGCACCCACTCTGGTCTCAGCACCCTGCACACCTCCTGATCTTAGCTAGGATGTGCTCGGTCCTAAAGAAGATGCTTGTCCAAAGGGCTGTCCATGGACTGACATGTTGTGACTCAATGTAGCTCATTGTCTTCTGTCTTACAGCCCAACCGTGAACCAGTTTCATATACCTCTTTTTTTTTCACTCCTTGGTAGAAACAGAACTCGCTGTGAAAAGTGTTTCCAGTGAAAGCAAATATTTGCACAGATTTTGCTAGAAGGCTCTACCTTGACTACAAGCTAGGAACAACCTGTTGGCCTTCCCAGAGATGTTGTATGGAGAATGTGGGTTTATGGCCATAGCAATGGTTGGACTTGGTGATTTTCAAGGTCTTTTCCAACTGAAACAGTTCTATGATTCTGTTCTCTTCTGCTAGGAATTTATCCTACTCTTTGGATGCTTCCAGTTTCTTTTTCTAGGTGACTTTAACATCTGACTTATAAAAGGTTTGCTTTTCCTTTCCTTGGGGGTGCACTAGTTTGTGCCAAATGGTAGGTATTATCCCAAAATATTTGCTTCAGGGGAAGCAATTCTCAACCCCCCTGTAAGGATTTTATCTCCTCATCTTCAAATTACACAGTTGAAATACACAGATAATGACACATGTAATGACAATGAAATGTAAGTGTGACTGCACAGAGTAACAGTTAAAAATAATGAGATCCCTCTAACTAGGTCTTATAAAAGGAGGTCTTAAATAGCTAGAGAGAAACAGATGCTTTGAGGGACTTGTGGATAAAAATAGTGGCTTCCAGTTTGCAACCAAAACAAAACTGTAGCCCCACTTAGTCAACCTCAGCACCAGAAATTCCGAAAACCTTAGAGCCCAGAACTGGGAGAGCACATGATTCACTAGTTCTGCATCTGCAGATCTTGGCCTCTTCTGCTTTGCCTTACTACTTCAGTTTGTATCCATGTTTGTTCCTTGCAAATGCCCTGTGTCACTGGGCCTGGTGATTTAATAGGTGTCTAGTGGTCTGAGAACTGTGGATTCTGGTTTCTTTGGAGAAACACTGCAGTTGTGTGCAGGTTCTGCATGCAGGGTTTGCTGCTTGGTGGTCAGTATGGATTTGGACAGAAGCAGTGCAGGTACAGTCAGTCACTTTGCTCAATGCTGAGCATGTTCCTTTAGGCAGGGCTGCTTGGGGCTCCATTGTCTACCTCAGTGATGAAAGACTAGCTCAGCCTCAGCAGAGCTGGGTATGTCTGCTCTGCAGTGGAGATTTCCAAAGGCAAGTTACAGATGGCTCCTGGGTTGGTCTCTTCTCCCAGGCAAACCAGCACCAGAACAAGAGGACACAGTCTCAAGCTTCACCAGGGGAGGTTTAGGCTGGAGGTGAGGAGAAAGTTCTTCACATAGTTGTTAGCTGTTGGAATGTGCTGCCCAGGGAGGTGGTGGAGTCACCATCCCTGGAGGTGTTCAAGAGGGGATTGGATGTGGCACGTGATGCCATGGCTTAGTAGTCATGAGGTGTTGGGTGACAGGTTGGACTTGATGATCCTTGAGGTCTCTTCCAACCTTATTGATTCTATGACTTCTATGACTAGGAGAAGGCAAATATCCTCTTCCCAGCTTAACTGCACTGGTTAAAGGTTTGAATGTCTGCAGGCAGCTGTCCCCACTGCAGCTCACCCAGGGCAAAGAAGAGTGTGAGCAGTCCCTAATCTACTGCAGTGACTGGTTAACCATCTCCTTTGCTGGTTTGAAGTTAAAATGACTCATTTTTCAGTGACACTTGTGAGAAGCTGTGGCCTGATCCCTTCTCTTGGCTCTGCTGTAGAAGCAGTAACAGTAAAGGTGCAACATCTTAAACCTCCTTTCAGCCATGTGTAAGGATGTGGACCCTGAAAACTTGGTGTCCTGAAGGCAGCTGCTTCTGCCCTGTATTGCTGGGCTTGGAGCATCTATCTGTACAAAAGAACTGAGCAAGATAGGGAAAGGGAAATCTTTATTTTATGTGCTTTTGTTTAACTCAGAAAAACACCAGTGACTGAGGAAGAATGTTTTTAATGAGGAGTCTTACCTTCTCACTGTCTCCTAGGGCAAAAGCCAAAGCTTTCTCTTAAATTAATAGTTTTAACTTGTTCATTTGGTGTTTCTGTTTCAGGTGGTTCTTCCCAAACAAAGATAAGCAGTCAGGTGAGTGAAATGTTTCACTTCCCAGCAGATGTCTGGGAAAGGGATGAGAAATGATGAGTGGAAGCAATGCCAGACACTTCTGAATTTCAGGGAGTGAAGTTCAGGGTGGCTCTATAGCCAGCTGAGCACTAACCCACTGGGAGGCATTTTTTCAATCCATACCTCACTCTCTAGCTTCTGCACTGTGACTCTGCAGCCACCTGCTTTGGAGCCCAGATTTAGTGATTAGAACTTTGTAATTTTCTCCTCTGTTGGTAATGCCCCCACGCTGTCATTTGGAGCTGCCAGAACTGGCCCCACCAGGTGCCATGATAATAGTCTTATGAGTGAGACTGTCATTAGGTTAAGTGGAAGATACCAGTAGAGTTGTTCTTGATGGCCAGCCTCTGCTTTCTCCACGTGATGCTCGGAATCCAACTGTACCTTTTCTTTCAGATTTCCATTTTGTCCCTCCTTTATGCTTTGTCAAGAGTATTAGTCACAGTTATCCATTTGCATCTTACATTGCAGCTGAGCCAAAGCCCATGGGATATGTGGCTGCTCAGCACCCTCACCCCTGCTGTAGCACAGGGTCTGAGTCCCTCACGTGAATAGCAAGTACTGGGGCGGGGAATGAGCATCTGATCCTATACACCTGATGCATGGTGATGCTTCTCCTGGATGGAATGTAACCGTGGTGTGGCATCAGCAAAGCCGAAATGAAGGCTCTCAGATCTGGCATGGAAGCCTCTGATGCTGAGCAAGTAGACTTGCTTCTCCTGGGAGTTTGCTGGCCTCGCTATACAATGAAGATGATGCTGGTTAGGGCAGTCCAGGTTCCCTTTCTGGACTTTCTACCTTCAGTGAGAGCCCTCAGTCAGGCCTGAAAGCTGGGTAATGCTCTAGGACTAGCTCCAAGGCACAGCCCATGAAATTGGCTTTTCCTGTATGTGCTGCTGTTGAATTTGCAGCTTACTGGGTTCCTCATGTGAGGATTGAAATCCTTGTCTTGTGAAATGCTGTCTACAAAAAAAAAAAAAAGTAAGCAAAAGGCAGGTGTTGAATGATTGTACCGAGCTGCCTGTCAGTGCAGAGGATTTGAGATTGTAAGAGATGGAAGAATAGCTTAAAGAAGGAGATTTCCTGCACCCAAATAACAGGGAATGGGGCGGGGGCCAAGGGGGCGACACATTTGTCCCAGCTAAGACCTGGTGCATTGTCACTGAGAGATTGGTTGTACTGTGTAGCAGCAGTCATCTTCCACAAACAGTTCAGGCTTTGATTTTAATCTACCCTTTGCTACAAGCAGAAGGTGAAAACATTCTCTCTAAATGTATGGTTTAGGACCACGCTCATCAGGGACTGGGGCGGGGGGGGGGGTTGGAAATAAAATTTCCATCTTTGTTTAATATGTATTTATGACCCCACTGTGCTGAGAGAATGAGCTAGTCTGCAGCCCCAAACGTCTGGTGGCTGCGAGTGGGTCCGACATTGTTAGATCTGGCAGGGTTTCAGACATCTGCCAGGGGACGGATGGGGGATTTTGTTAGGAGAAGTGGGAGAGAGAGAGAGAGGAGCAGGAGAGACAGAGCGAGGGAGAGACGCAGGAGAGCTGGGGAAGGCTTGCAGCTTTATATATATGCCTGGATAACACTTCCTCTTTAAAATTCCCTTACTAAGCTCGGCTCCTATATTTTATATTCAGCACGAAGGTTCCCGCCCCCCCTTCTCTCCCCCACCCCCTCCCCACTCCAGCCCTCCCCACCCACCACCACCCTCTCTCCCTTTAACTTGTTAAGTTTGAAAGATGATATATACACACAGTTTGCTTTGCCAGTCAGCCCGTTTAAGGCCAAGATTAATGCAGTGCATTGGTGCAATCGTGCCGCAGTGGTGCGTGATCGGAATACGAGATGGAATATAGGGGGAAAGGCCAGAAATGTGCCTGTATTCTGAGTTTACACAAGTCTCCTTAGCAACTTGTCTGATTTTTTTTTTCCCCCTCTTATTTTTTTTTTTTTTTCTCCCCCTAATTTTCTGTTTTGGTTTGGTGTTTGGTTGAGTGGGTTGTTTTTTTTCATGGGGGGGGGCTGTGTGCATTTGTGCACACGTGGGAACGTTGTCCCAAATCACCAGTGAATAAAACATTCCCTGACTTTTTGAATAGCTTTGCTTGGTGGACTTGTTGTGGTTTTGTTGGGTTTTATTTTTTTTTTTTTTGCCTCCTTCTCCTTTTCCTTTTGTTAAATTAGGGCCTAAATTTTTTTATTTTATTATTGTAATTTGTTTTGTTTCAAACCCCTCCCTGGAGGCAGGAGGGTACAGGCTGCGGAGGGGGGAGACCCCAAAAGGGATGGCAGTGGGGCTGGGGGTGGGGGCACCGTAATAGTTCTCATTGTGACTTCTAGAGAGTTGGTTTCTTTCCAGTGGTTCACATCTCAGCATGTGGAATTATTGTGCTTTCTCCTGATTTGCCACAGAATTGGCAGCAGACTGACTCTGTTAGCCATTTGAATTGTGTTTTGGAGCTGGGTTTTTTAGTTGTTTATTTAGTTAGTTTGTTGTTGCATATTTATTTCTTTCGAAGCAATTTCTTTTTTTTTTTTTTCATTTTCCAAATATGCACAATGCATTTTCTTAGGCTGTAAAATGGAGGAGAGACCAAAAAGGGGGGTGGTGGGGGAAATAACTAAAAGAGGGTGAGAGGATTGTGGCAAGACTGTCTCCAGAACCATCCCATTATTCCCCTCCCCGTACAATGGGGTTTTTTTTTAGTTGCCTACTGAAGAAACCCCCTCCCTCCCTACAGGAGGGAGTGGCCTATTAGTGATCAAGGTAGGTTGGCTTTTTTTTTTTCCTCCTTCCAGTTTCTGTGATACTTTATTAATAGCATGGGGCAAGAGAAGAGGATGTAGGGTGGGGAGAGCAGGGGAGGAGGTGACGGCGGCTGGAGAGAGAGAGAGAGAAAGAGGAAAGAGTTATCCTCGAAGTACTGTACCTTGAAATAACTCAAGGGAAAATAGTTGCTGCCTCACTTGAGTCGCTTTCAAAATCTTGCTGTGCACTTTTTCTTTTACTTCTGTTTTCTTTTTTTGGTGGGGGTGGGGAGGGGGTGTTTGGTTTTGGGTTTTGTTTGTTTGTTTGGGGATTTTTTTGTTGGTTTGTTGATGATTTTCTTAAAGAAAAGCTTTCTAGGGGGAGGGTGTAAGGGGGGGGGGGGGGAAACCAACAACAAAAGAAAGAAAGAAAAGGAAAGGGGAAAAAAAAAGAAACTGAGCCAAAAAAATAAATAAATTTGAAGGCTTGATCTTGGCTTCTCTACAAACAGATGTTGCCTGTCATTCCGTTGTTAAGCAGGCAGCAGACTGGAGCAAGCAGCAGCAGTTTAGGGGGAACCGCAGCAGAACTGGAAAGTGGGGGAGATATAGGTATAGAAATATTTTTGTTACTGTTTTCTTTGTTCTACACATAAATATTTTTTTCCCTCCCCCTGGAATTCTCTCTAATCACAACATCTCTATTTGAATTCTTTTTTTGGTCTTTTTTTTTTTTTTTCCTTTTTCTTCTTTCTTTCTCTTTCTTTTTTCCTTTTCGTTTTCAAGTGGGCAAAACAAATCCAAACCAAAATGGAAATAAAGCTCTGGGAACTCTCACTCAAATTCTACCAAGGCAGCTATTTTTTGAGTTATTTTTGAGAGCTTTTCAGTTTACTTTTTTTTTGGTTGGTTTGTGCTTTGGGGTTGTTTTATTCAACATAGCTGAACATGTGTAGGAAAAGGGGTTATTTTGGAAGTGTGTAAGGCATTCTCGGTAAGTGGATGTTTGCAATGAATTAGGTCAGGGATTCGGTTGTTTTTCTTGCTGGTAACCCTGTTTCTGTTGGGTTTGCCCCTGAGTTCTTGCTGTACGTGGAATTGTGAAGGTTGAAGGCCTTTCTGTCTCCTTTCCAAGTTATAGCAATGTTGTAAGAACAAGAACCACGTTGTTTATACAGTAGAAGTTCTAACGAAGCACCGATACGCTCCATATCGTGGCTCTTTTGTGCTCTGCATGTGCTTGTGGGTTTAATTCCCCCATTTTTTTATGCTCTTTTTTTGCTTTGGTTGGTTGGTTGGTTTGTTTGTTTTTATTTCCCACTTCATTTTTAATGTCTGCTTTCTGATTTGATCGTAATGTGCTTGGGAGAAGAGAGGAAACAGCAAAACACGGGGAGTTTTGAGCCGAAGGAGTTAAAAGTTTCTTGGCACCAGAGCAGCAGTTTAGCAACAGATCAATTCATTTAAATGAAAGAAATCACAGACCAAGCCATCTGATTTTGAAATTTCACATCTTATGCTTCCACTTTAGAACAAAGCTTCTGTTTTTCTCCCCCCACCACCACACCCCCACCCTTACTATTACATGCTGCTTTTGTTTAAGACTGTTGGTTTTCATCGAAACTTGAAGTTGTCTGTAGTCTGCCTCTCTTTTTTCCCCCCACCTCTTAAAATATTAAATACAGGAGGGTATTCATCTCCTGCTAGCTGCAGTTAGTTCTGCTGTAAAGTCAGCCATAAAGCTCTGCACATCCAACAGCTGGTGTCAGAGCTGTTTGCACCCTCGATTATCCTATGTTTGAAACAGCTTCCATTTTCCGTCTCACAGGCTGTATAAACAGTCACCTATGTACTGTGAATAATAGTCCTATTTCCAGCCATTCTGCTTACCCTGCCTGGAGGTCTGGGGAACTCAAGGAGCCATGTCTGAGGGGGAATTTTCTTTACACAGATAGGAAGTCTATGTCCCTCCAACATCTGCAGCCAGAAGCAGTCGTTCAGACTGACTCTGCGTGTGTCTGATGAAAGAGGTCTATCATTCTGTACTGTAGAATGCATACTGAGCATCAGCCATCATCATGCTTTTAATAGTTAAATTCTGAGGAGGATCACAACTTTTTGCTGCTGCTTGTTCATTTAGATGCATATGAGCTTTGATTCCAGTCCAGCAGTCCTATTGCTGCATTGGGTCAGATAAAATAAATCAGCTCATAGAGAGGGAAGTTAGGGATTTGTAGAAATTGAGTCTCACCTTCCTTTTACACAATTGCATTAAAAAAAAACACAAAATAAACCCAAAACAAACCCAAAATCAGTTGCTTACAATAAATGAAAGTGTTTGATGAAAGAGTTCGCAGCCCCAGACTGAATTTGGGTGGAAGCTTTGGCGCCGTGGTGCTGAGCCCCTCCATGGTGGCATCGCGTCCAAAGAGAAAGGCCGCGGCGTTTGGGCATGGGCGAGCTCCTACCAGAGGGAAGCGGTGAAAAGGTGGTGTAGGAGTCCATGTGCGGGGGGAAGTCCTTTTGTCAGGCCGCTTCCCTGCACCCCCTGGAAGAAATCCTCAATGAGAAAGAATGGTCTTAAATCCACAGAAAAGTGGATTTGAAAAAAAAAAAAAAAAGATAGGTGGGTGGTGGTGGTGGGGTTGGAAGTCTCAACCTCCACCACTAACGTGACTACAGTTGGTCGCAGGTCTGGATGTTTTTATTATTCCCTTCCCTTACATCAGATCCCAACCGCGTTGTAGGGAAGCGCCAGGGTTCTGAGCGGCGAGTTCATCCCCCCCAGGATTGGAAATACTTCTGTGGGTGTCGTTGTGGTTACATCACAGCGCGCTCCTTCCTCATCTCCATTCTCCTGCAAAATTCAAATAATTCCCCCCCCCCCCTTCTCTTCCCTCCAATCCCCCACCCCCCCCCCCCCAACAGCAGCTGTGCATGGGTTTTTTAAGTCGGTCTTTAACGTTGCGAAAGGAACAATAAAATGAAAGGCAAAACCGGCATCTTAAAACTTGGCAAGTGAAAGCAGCTTGGACTGGCAGCCAAGAATCCTGCTGTGGTGCAAAAAGAATAGCATCCACGAAGCCACCACAATCCGGGGGTTTCTTCTTCTTTTAACAATCGCATCGGCAGAGAGAAATAATTATTCCTTGTATCAGTGTTTAAAAAAGAGTCAAAAAGCTTAAAAAAAAAAACCAACAAAAAAAAAAAAAGCCTTGCTTGGGGGACCTTCTCAAAAGCAGGTAACGATATCCTCCTCTTTGATTCCGTTTTATCAAACTTTAATTGGATAAGGGAGCTGTCTCTGATAACTAAGCAGTTGAAGAAGTTGAAGCGTTGGTACTAACTAGCAAGGATTGCCTTTGCTTGTTGCAAGCCTCCACGGTGCTTTCTTTTTGCTTTTCTGGCTTTGGTGGGAATAGAATTGGCAAACTTCTGAACCGTTTGTGTTACAAGAAAATGTTTTTCTTTCCACAGATTGAACTCATGGCGTTGGGGGTGGCGGGGGGGAGGGAGGGCAGGAGTGGATTGGGGGGGAGGGAGGGTAGGAGTGGATTGATCCAAGGTGGAACATGGAAAATAACCTTTCTCTCCCCCCCCCCCCCCCCCAAAAAAAGGGGGGAAAAAATAATTAACAATTGGGATATCAGGATGGGGGAGTAATTTCTCTCTTAGGAACTTGTCTGTTCCTTTTGCTTCTAAAGCTGTAGCATCTAGATGGATAAAGGTGGAATCCACTTCTTGATAATACACCATGAAAATAGCCATGAATATTTTGTCTTCCAGAATACCTTCCTCGAAGAGTTGGGCCTAGCAACATGGCAGCGCACGTTGGATAAGAAATCTCCGTGAAATGCTGCTACTCAGGTAATTTGGCTTCTCATACATTCTCCACTCAGTAGCTTCCTTTTCCTTATCATTCCTTAAATATAATTTGAAATACAGAAATCTATCGATACAGGTCTTTAAACTTAAGATGCAGTCTTTGTGTGTATACATATATGTATAGAAATATATGAGTATTTATAGGCCTTAATAGATTTTTAGGTTAAAATCAGAAGGGAAGGGGTGGGGGGAAAGAATGGGAATTATTTAGCAGTCGTGTTTCTTATTTGTCTTATTTTTGTGGCAGAAGTATGAAATGGCTGCAAACAGCTTTTTACTCAGGCACACAATGCATTCCATAATGATCGATTTTCCTGGACCAGGGCATTTATGCTTTGTGGTTTGCAAGAATACCACCCACAGACCAAAACCCAATGTTATGTCTTTAGAGATTTTAGTTCTCCATGTTTCCTTCTGTACTTCTTTGGCTAGAAATCTATCAAATGCCAGTCTCACACTGGATTAATACTAACGAAAGTGGATTACATTTTTTGGCCGTCCCAGGTTCTGGTACCAAAGCCTTATTGATCCTGTGATCAATGAAATATTGTAAAATTGATAGTGAAGCAAAGTAACCTTAGGATAAGGGTATCACAGTCCTTAATATCTGATCCTTAATGTACAGATTGAAACTTTCTATTTGTGATCTTAGCATTCAAGGCAACTAGAGTGTGAAGATGATTGATTTGTTTGCCTATCATGGATTTCCTGCCACTGTGTATATGTTCATCAGGTTTTCAAAAGGTACAATAGCTGGATGATTAATCAATGTAGGAAAATGTTTCAGAAGCCAGATCTTGTGATAATCTACACCTCTCTTTCAGTCTCCCTGAATATATTTGATATTAGTGAAATCCATCTTAAAAAAGGAGGGGGGAAAAAAGCAGCGCTCATTCCAAAAAGAAAAAGAAAACCAGCACCAAACCTAATTCAAACAATAATTCCCTATCCTTGGAAACATAAAACTGTGTGTGTTTGCTGCTGCCTTTAGCAGTCCACTGGCTCAAAAACTGTCCATGAGATTGTTTTCCCAAAATGTATGAAAAGGAGCAGGTTGGTTCCTGGGTACTTGTAATTTACAGCATACAGGTGCCACTAAACGGAATCTCTGTGCCACCGAGCTGCCTTTTCTGCCGGGCTCCCAGGAATGCAGAAGTGGTCGATCAGATTTATAGCAGGGACGTGCTCGCGTGATTTATTTGGCATGCATAGGTGCTTTGCTAGAAATAGCTGTTGCTGCTTTCTCTTTTTCCCCTCTTTCCTTTATTAACAACTGAAACTATGGCGATGGATCCTGCGACTCCTTCTTCCCTTTTGTTTTGTAAAAGCCAATCAGGTAGCAAGGGAGAAGGAGGTGGTTGCCCAGAACTGCAGCAGAGATCAGCCCTCCTTTAGGCAACTAAATAAAGGGCGTATTTTCTGTGTGGGTCAACACCTAACAGCTGCCCTTACAAGCATGTGATGGGCTCTCAGAAGGTCTGGCTTAGTTCTGTCTCTGAGAAGAGCTGCAATAATTCAGTAACAAGGAGCAGTTGCTGGAGTGTGTTGGGTGCCTGCAACTTCCATTCAGACCAGTCAGAATTGAGGACACGTGTCCTATACCACAAGGAGGTATGTAGAGGCCACCCAAATGCTACATCTTGGTTTCCCTCAAGGACTTGAACTATCCCAAGTGGTTAGAAAATGAGCTTGTGAGCTATTAAGGGGGGGAAAGTAGTTTTAGAGCTAGGAAAACCTAGTGAAAATATAACCTCCACAGGTTACAGGACTTCAGTGAGATCTCTACTTTTTCCCTGTCCCGTATGAAAGGACTAAAACCTTTCTTTGCCAGCAGAGAGACATGCAAATTAGCTTACCTTCCTATACATGCATTGCTATAAATAATATTATGCTCATAAAGAAAATACTCTGCCTTGCATGGTAGCATGAGAGAGACATGCAAAAAGCCTGATGGAAAAATTCCTTGCCATTGTAAGAAACACTGGGTACACGCAGCAGCAGCGGTCCTGGCTCCTAGTGCTGTGCCCTATCAAGCCCTAATAGAAGAATTAAAAGACAGTTTGAATTTTAATCTTAGGTTCCCTTAAATAAATGAGCTTTGTAGTTGGAGGGCTTGGGTTATTTTTGGTAGGGTAACATTTGTTATATTCCATTTGCAGTTCTGTTCCAAAGGAGTGCACAATACGTGTATTTGTGCAGGATGTGATTCTGTTCTGTCTGCAGGACCACGTGCTCCCTGACCCATTGCCTTGACCGCTGCACAATGATTGCAAGGCTAGAGCTTTCTGAATGCTGGGTGCTCCTAAATTGCATTTAGGCTCCAACATAAAAGTTGTCCTGATTTTTTGTTATTATTTCCACCCCCCTCCCCAAAGATGCTGAAGCTCTGCAGCTCCTTGTTCTTGGCATGAATTCTGAGTGCTGAAAACTGGACTCTTTTAAGGTAGGTATCGGGGTGTAAGCATAGGAATCTAAACTTAGATGATCACTTTTGCTAACCTTTTGGACAGATGGTGAAAGTTTAACGTCTCTATTGCTGGATGGGAACAGGAGTTTCTTGTGAGCCAGCCCAAGCAGCAATACCAATAAAGGAAAATTGTATTTTTTTAATTGCCTACTTACTAGGCTGGAAAGGTTGAAGTGATTTATTTTAAGAACCTGCACAAGAAGTGGGGAAACTTTATGAAAGCATCCAAATAGCAAAATTATTTTCCAAGTGTTCACTGGTTTTCATTTTATGGAGGATAAAGTTGGCTTGCATTAGTATAGAGTTTACCTTCTGAAGACAGGGAAGAGGCAGAAAGAGAAAAAAATGTGACACTTCAAGCAGCAATTAAACTCACTGATTTTGTCCACCAGTTCTACGTGGAGCATACAGCCAGATTGCTCTTCAGCCTAATTCCCCACCAGTTGCCCACCCAGTAAAATTTCATTAATGGGAAATGTTAGTTATGCAGGAAAGAAAACTTGGAGACTTCAGGGGAAGGAGAGGATGCTTCTTGCTTGCAGTGGTAAAACTTCGCTCGATGACTGTTTTTCAGACAGAAGGGGCCAAAAGAAGTTTTGTATTTGTCTCTTTTTAGCAAGAAATGCAGTGAGACAGCAGAGAGCTGGAGCTAGGAGACATTTCTAGATTGTTTAGCAGAGATAAATTTTTATTTTAATTAAAAAAAATAATAATAGAATGAAAATAGAACTCCAGAGCAGCAATAACTTCTCTGAAAGTTAGAACAACTCTTACCCAGTTGTTTCTTCTGTTTTAACCAGGCTGCCAGAATGGAAACAAAACAACTTATCTCGTGTGCACTGCAACTCAGATTACACACAAAATAACTTTGCTGTTGGGATGATTTGCTACACTGTTAGCTATGCACCTCCAATGCTGCCTCTCCGTTCTTCAGCCCCGTGTGTTCAGCAGTAATTCTGTCCAGCAAAGTGCCTACCAGAAAGAAACACAGAGCTGGTTAGTTTTGCATCTTTTAAAATGTCTTTCATTTTGCTGATTTTTCTTTGTCTTCAAAGGGTTGCATGGGAGTGAAGGAGGCTGTAGCAACAGAGCATTAATGTTATAAGCAAAGTCAATAAGAAACTCTTTCCCACCCCCCACCCTATCTTGCAAAGTGCTGAGGAGAATGAAGGCTGCTACTTACTAACAGCTCTGAAATTCCATTCGCAGAAATGTTTTTTTCCTCTTGGCATCTAAAATCAAAAGCCCAAAACCTAGCAAATTGCAGAAGAGATCCCTGCCTGTTGCCACAAACCCGTAGATCCGAACTTGTGGTCATACTCCACACAAGCTTGTATCTATAGGTATGTGTCTGTCTGGCAAGTGCACAAAGCCTTGTGTTGAAGCATTTAAACTGACAGCGTTCAAGTGCTGGTAATCTTTTGTCTAATGCCTTCTTCCTTCCTCCCCCAACACCCCCTTCCTTTTATTATTTTTTTTTCCCTTCTGAGAAATATAAAGTTAGAGCTGCAGCTCTTGTCCTACAATTATCATATCAGCTTTCAGCTTTGGTTAGCCTTCAAATACACTCATGCAAACCAGCAACTCATTTGTGCCTGTGTAGAATGGGCCGGGGCCGGGGAGGGGAGTTGTTTGACATCAGACCGGAGAAATGAAATCTCAGCTACGTTGTGCAGAAGTCTGTCTATGGAGACATGGCAAGGACTGTTCTTGGGTTGTTTTCAGCCTGAGGTCATTGGGAAAGCAGATAAAAATGGTTTCATTTGTCAAGTGATGTGGATCCATCCTTTCTTTGCTTAGTGGTGGCTGTGGGTTTGTGCAAGGAGAAGACGCTTCTGCTCTCCTTCCTATCATGTAACTTGGAATTGCTGAGAGTACTGCAAGCTCAAAGCTCTGTGTGTGCCAATTGCCCTCCAACTCTTATTCTCTCTCAAAAAAATTAGTTTCTTGCAGATTTCCATTCCTTCCAGTTTCGTGGTGTTTGTGTCTTTAAAAGTAGTTTATAAAGGAAAATAACCATACTGAAAGCACCAAAGAACTGGTAAAGCAGGGGGGAGGAAAAAAACCAACCTCGCGTAAGCAGGCAGCATAAAACCTGCTGCATGAAACTAACATTTTGAAAGTTGTGAAAGTGGAACAATTATTTTGGAAGCAGTCATTAAAAAAGAAAGAAAGAAAGAAAAAAACACCCCAAACCCCACCAATATACAGATTCTACATGAAAATAATTAGACTGTAAACTCAAAATAAACTCTGACTATTTCTTTCCAGCAGCTTTCAGTGTTAATCCTACCAGAGATTTGGTCTGCATTTCCACTTTTAAATTTCTCTGGGTTTGAACTTGGCTGCTGTGACGCACACTGCTGAAGTCCAAAAAAGGGTGGGTTTTTTTTTTCTCTCCCTTGCTGACTTTCCAGCGTTTTCTACGTGCTTTCTATTTACTGTAGAAGGCTTCTGCTAATAAAATTTTGGTTGAACTCCTCTTCTTTCTCCCCGTGAATTGGAAGTAGCTGTTGAAAAGGAGAACAGAATGCACAGTTTGGCATTCCGTGTGACCAGGCAGCTGGGGACAGGAACCAGTGGTCACTGAACCTTGAGGAGGGCAGATTTAGACTGGAGATTTGGAAGAAATTCTTTACAGTAAGGGTGGTGAGACACTGGAACAGGTTGCCCAGGGAGGTCATGGATGTTCCCTCCCTGGAGGTGTTCAAGACCAGGTTGGATGTGGCCTTTTGCAACCTGGGCTGGTGGGAGGTGTCTGCCCATGGCAGAGAGGTTGGAACTGAGTGATCTTCAAGGTCCCTTCCAACCCAAATTATTCTGTGAATCTATGAATCTGTTGCCCTCCCAGATATATAGGAAACTAAGTTACCAAAGCTGCAGGCTAGTGGATGTGTGGCTTCCAGAAGAACTTTGGCTGCTAGGCTGTCTCTAGGTGGTAGTATTTCAGGTGAGTGCTTACCTTTGCCATGGCACAGAACCAATGCTGGGCATCACCATTGTGGGTTCAGTCACAGAACTGTGAAAGGCCTTTGATGCCACGTCCACAAGTAATGCCTTCGCTCCTCAGAAAACAGACAGTAAGAGGTGACTGAAAAGGGGGAAGGATAAAGCTCTTTCACGTGAGGGTGGTGCAAGGCCACACTGAAACCTAGGTGTGGGATACTACCCAGGATATGGACCTTGCATCAAGATCTGCTTTGGGGTGTGGTATGGTTTTGCTTTTGCTTTGGCTTTCCTACTGGTCATTATATCATCCATAGTGGAATGAGTAGGGTGTCATCATAGAGTGGTTTGGGTTGGAAAGGACCTGCAAAGGTCATGTAGTACAACCTCCCTGCAGTCAGCAGATTAGGTTGCTCAGAGCCTTGTTGAGTCTGACCTTGAATATCTCCAAGGATGGCACCTCAATTACCTTCCTGGGCACCCTGTTCCAGTGTTCCACCACCCTCATGGTGCAGAACATCCAATCTAAATCTTCTCTCCTCTAATTTCAAACCATTGCCCCTCATCCTGTCACTGCAGGCCTTTGGAAACAGTCCTTCTGCAGCCACCTTGTAGCCCCCTTCAGGTACTGGAAGGCCACTATTAGGTGCCCCTGAAGCCTTCTCTTCTCCAGGCTGAACAACCCCAGCTCCCTCAGTCTGTCTTTTAGGAGAGGTATTTCAGTCCCTTGATTATCTTCATGGGTTCTGATAAGCAGAAGGATGAGTTTGCATCAAGTTGTGACAGTAAAAACTGTTTTGCCCAGAGGGGCTGTTAATATTCTGCATTGGGTTTTGTTGTGGGGTTTTGGCTGGATTTTGTTTGGAGGGTTTTTTTCAATGCTGTGAGTATTCCCTGCATTAGATTCCTATGGTCATGGCTATAAAGGAAGTATTGGCTCATTTAGTCTAACCACCAAAAAGAAGTGAGCTGGTCAAACACAGTTCCCAATATAATACATATTTTTCCCTGGTGGTGTCCTCTCTGCAAAGCCATTTGGAAAGATCAGGCTTCTGGCAGAATATGCTGAGAAAAGCCTGGAATTTATCACAGATGTTTCTAGAGGCTGGCACTTCAGGTGACGTTGCTTTGAGAGTGCCAAAAGCCCATGGCAGGGGAATTGGGCAGATGTTTCACAAAATGAGACACCACAGTTGGGTTTGGAAGCTTATTTTTGGATTAGAAAATCAATATTTCAAGCAAAGAAGAGTAAAGAGGAAACAGATTTTCTTGGTAAAATATGTTAGTGTAGTTTCTTACCATGTTGGGGCCTGCTAATCAATATCCAATCTGTGATGGTGAGACACTGGAACAGAATGCTTAGGAAGGTTGTGGGTGCCCTCTCCCTGGAGATGTGCAAGGGCAGGTTGTAGGAGACTGAGCAACCTGGGCTAGTGGGAAGTGTCCCTGCCTACGGTGAGGTGGTTGGAACTGGATGATCTTGAAGGTCCCTTCCAACCCAAACCATTCAGTGAAGCAAACTTCAGAAATGTGCAGTCAGAGATGGGAGTAAGATGCAGGCTCTTTGCTGCATTGTATTCTGAGGCTAAGCATGTTTTCTGGTTGCTGCTGTTTTTCTGCTGCTTGGCAAAGAAAAAAGGGTAGCTGTGCCACTGTGTGGGCATGTGTCAGCTCAGCCTGACATGAGCTTGGTGATGTTGTGGCCTCTGCTTTATGGAACAGGGTAAACATGCCCAAGGAAGCCTCTCGAGCACTGTTGTCTTCTGCAGCAAGAGGTGCAACGGTGTGACTGCAGAGAGGATGCCAAAATGGGCATTGGTAGAATCAGCACTGCTGTCAGCAATGCCTGCATGGCTTCTCTGAGCACAACAGAGCTGTGGTTTCTGCCACAACACTGCCTGTAATCTGAGTCTTTGTATTGAAGGGCTCCCTCACTCTACCTCTTCGCTGCACTGTCTGAGACAAAGTTAGTGCTTGGAATGGCCTGCCTCCAAATTTTGCCTTCCTTCCACTATCTCCTGTGCCTTTCTGCTCCAACTTCTTCCTTCCTGCCACTAGCTCATGTGCCTTTCTCCTTCCCTCCTTCTCCTTTTCATTTACTAGGTGTTATAATTTGTTTGGGGTTGTTTCTTGTTAAACTACCCCTCTTCTTTTTTTTGCCATAGCCTCTAATATTCCCTCCCACCCCTTTGTTTCTCAGCTCAGCCTTTTGAAAAGAACTGCATTGTGGTTTCAGCATTCATTTGTATTTCTTTTCTGTTGGTTGTATTCACTTCATTAAGTTTTAGAGTGAAACTGGAGTCTGACAAAACGATGTGAAGAACCTTGAAATGTGTCTTTGCTTTGGGATGGAAAAAAAAAACCTAATTGGAATCTGTGGTGCTTCTACCTGTATGTTCCTTATGAATTCTTTCTTTCCACCCCACCCCCCCCACCCCCCCCTTTGCTGAGAAGGAGCTTACATTTATGCAGCAGCTTTGATCCCAGTGCCATACAGAGTGCACGGAGATCTCTTCATCTGTCACTGAGGCACAGCGACTGCGTAACAGTGCACAGCCGCGCTGCAAAACTGCTCAGGGCAGGAAGTGCTGAACACTTCACCCAGTTTGATGTTGCTGGGGAACCTAAAGAAATAGAGAGCAGTTACTGTAGCTGGAAACAAATCAGAGCACCTGAATGTAAAAGTACCAAGAGGGCCCCAAGGACATGAAAAAAACAACCAAGCCAAATCCCAATATCCTCTCCAAAAACTGGGACCTTAATTAATGCAGTCCCTTTCTCTAGCAATAGGCAGAGTCATTACTTTGGTACCTCCTCAGAGGAAAAAATGCCTACATGGCCCTGTCTGCATCTGAGGAGGCTTTGCTGCAATTCCATTCCATTGGAGCAGAGTTACAGTTTGAAGCAGAAACAATAGTTCCTGCCTGAAGAAACCAACCAAAGCTTTTCCCAAGCAAACTCATCTATTCCTCCCCCCCCCCCCCCCCCCCCCGCTCCCAGATTAGATAAACCATATCTTTCTCCCTCAAAATAACACACCCATGTCTCATTTCTGTTACTGACATCATTCACTGAAAGCACCTGTGAGGTCTCTTGCAGACAAGTACATTGCATGGTATCTACTGGGCCATGAAAATGTTTACATTTGTGTGTTCCTCCTTTCTTTCCAGTATTGCCTGGTGTGGAGCACAGTGAGCCCTTGTCAGCAGAGGAGCACACAATAGCATTTGGGTAATTAGAGTAACCATATGCAGTGGCAAATGGGATGGATGATAAGCAGAATGGAATTGTGTACCCTGGAATTTGAACCATATCCAAATACTCTTATTCAGATAATCAAATCTGGTTAAACTCTTAAAAGACAGATAAATAACTATTCCAGTAATCTGATTTTTTCCCCCTCCCTCTTTGTTTATTTACTTTTAATCAGTAAGGAGAGGATGCTCTTAGAGGAGGAATCCAAGACTTACTTTAAGTAAGACACCTATCCTTGAGTCAGGAAGTCTCCATAACTTAGGAGTATGGAATAAGTAGTATTAGTCACAGGGATCTGAAGGAGGAGAGATGGGATCTGAAGGAGGAGAGATGAGCCCCAGGAGGTCTGCAGAGCCTTTGGTTGTAGGTACACAGTATCATGATGAAATGCAGCCTCACCATGCCACCCTGGAAGTGACACCAAGCTTCAGCACAGCTTCCTGGCAATCACCTATGAGCTCCTTTACTTTTTCAGTGTGCGTATGAAAGCAACCCTGCTCTGGCATCTCAACATGCTGTCCAGAACCCCAAACAAGAACATTCAGCCTGGGCTTACAGAGCTCACCAATCACAGAGCAGGCCGAGGCTAAGCAAAACTCTAAGTTTTGGGGTCATCTGGAGTCATCAGCCTTGCTATTTTGTGCCACCTTGCCCGCCAGCATCCCTGATCCACCCTTAGACCCTGCAAGGAGCATCTATGCCATGTGTGGTCTGACCCAGAGCTGATGCTGCACTCCAGCTGCTGACAAAAAGCAAGATGGTGTTCAGGAGTGAGAGCATGGCTACCCTTGCCCTAGAAAGTACCAGATACTGGAATGCAACATTGAGTAAATCTTCAGATTGCTGAAACTCCTGCTGAAAGTTGAGGCACAGACCACATTTGTAATGTGTTGAAAAATTTTGGATAGCTTTCAAAATGTTTGCTTGACCTCAATTTCAGCTGAGCCCAGATGAGACTTCATTCCTTGTTTTGCAGATTCTTGAAGTTCCAGCCCTGTTTAGTGTCTCTGAAAGAATTATAGGAGAGCTCTGTGAGCTACAGTAAGCCTTTGAACCTCTTGAGTTTCCTCATCACAAGCAAGTTCTAATAGCAAAGCTTCATCATGTAACGCTGAATGGGTGAGATAATCAGTAGGGATCATGTCAGCATTCCCATGGTAAAATCTCTTCTGTCTGAGGTTTATGGAAGTCAGCTGTGAAACAGATCACTCTGGGCTGAAATTTAACAAACAAGATTTCAGACCTCAAACTGGAACAACATCATTTGTGGGTTTGGGTATTTCATTTTCTTTTTTTCTCAATGACTTAAGGCAATATGTTTGCTTCTTGAGTGTTTGCTTCTTTCCACCCCCTCCTTGGCTAGCCCTGCAGTAGTCTGCTTGGGATCTGAAAGTGAAGGTGGCTTCTTCTGCCTTCACAGCCAGAAGGATTCAAAGTCAAGCTTCAGCTTGAGATTTTGCAGATGCTAATGACCAAACAGAATTCACTTTTCTTGAGCAATTCTGTGCTGAATTTCCATGGCTGGTACCCTTAATGTCTTTCTTGTGTCTGCAAAGTCAATAGGACTGGTCTGTAAATGCACAAGAAGTGTGGTATAGCTGCAGGAGATTAATGTGCGAGGCACTGATTTCTGTGTTATTATTTGGGAATACTCTGCCTTCTGAAACCCAGCTGTTCCCTGGATCATAACTAAATTGCTGCTTTGCATGAAGGGTGTTTTGAAAGAATGGAATATTCCTGCCATTCAATCCCTGAAAAACACTCTGGACTTGAATTCTCTCCTCTTTCTTGGGCAGAGATATGAAATTCAAGCTCAATGTAGTGTAGAGTAGGGGAAGCAAGTGTCTGAATTACCATTTCTGAAAAGGGGGTTCCACTTACAAATGAGGAGACACTTCTTTATGGTGAGGGTGATGGAGCTCTGGAACAGGCTGCCCAGAGATGTTGTGGAGTCTCCTTCTCTGGAGACTTTCAAAAGCCACCTGGATGCATTCCTGTGCAGCCTGCTCTAGGTGATACTGCTTTGGCAGAGGGTTGGACTTGATGATCTCTGGAGGTCCTTTCTAACCCCTGAAATTCTGTGATTCTCTCACTTGAAGTCCATGAAGGGAATAGGCAGTAAAATGTGTGATGCTCCTGTACAACTTCCCAGTCCTGACTAAACCTTGCACTGCGATCTCATGTCTTCAGAGGTCAGTGGCTTGGGCTGCTGTTAACTTCAGTGATAGAGACCCTTGATCTGCCTGGGAAGAACTGATGCAATTCCATTTCCTCTCCATTTGAAAGCAACTGAACCTGAATTCTGTCTCCTCTGTGATAAGACAGCAGTCTTTTCCAGAAAGGCAGAGGGCTACACTAAGGAAAAGGACACCAATTTTTGATGACACTGCTGCTTTACAATAAAACTAGCTGGGCTGGGGCAGAGATTTCCTTTTGTCCACAGAAGTGTGAAATAATTTCTGTGATTCTGAAGAAAAAGACAACCCAAGAGGCCTAAAAGGGTTCAGTAATAATAGGTGCTGGGGCACAAGAACTTCCATAGGAACACACAGCTCCCCATGTAATGCAGTTCTCCCTACCACAATATGTGACAGGAACTTTCCTGACACCAAGATGTATCGTAATTGAACATTGTCATTAAATGACATATTTACCCTAATTACATAATTAGGTATGATTGTGCTAATTGGGTAAAGACATAATTGACAAAAATCACCAGAAAACAAACACAGAGATTCATGCCACCAAAAGAAAGTGGCTTAATAGGGACTGGGGCTGTGGATCTCTCTTGCTCTCCTCCCAGCACAAGAATGTTTATAGTACACAGCTAGTTACCGGTGCCAGGCATTGATAGATGTTGTGAAGGTGCAGAAGTAACAGTAATTAGATGATTTCTGGTTTAATATTTGATCTCAATCCCTAAACTCACTACTTTGTGTCAGTAATAGCAGCAGATACTCTAACTGATGGAATGACACGGGGTTTTTTTCTGCTTGAAATTACAGTTCCTCTGGGATGTAAATACACTTTCATCTGTCCAAGCTTCACAGGAGCTTAAAGTGATGGGAACAAAATACCTCTAATTCTGAAACCAAGCTCTCATAAATGGGGGAAAATTTGCTAGGATAATCTGTGCAGCAGGCTGCACAGGAGGTGTCTAAAAATTGACCACAGCCTGAGTTAGGCATCAGGCCCCAAGACAGAAACCACTTCAGTATTTAGAAAATACTTTTGTCTTAAAGTCTTATTGCTCTCTACTACTACCTGAAGGGAGGCTGTAGCCAGGAGGGGGTTGGTCTCTTCTCCCAGGCAACCAGCACCAGAACAAGAAGACACAGTCTCAAGCTGCACCAGGGGAAGTTTAGGCTGGAGGTGAGGAGAAAGTTCTTCACTGAGAGAGATGTTAGCCATTGGAATGTGCTGCCCAGGGAGGTGGTGGAGTCACCATCCCTGGAGGTGTTCAAGAGGGGATTGGATGTGGCACTTGGTGCCATGGTTTAGTAGTCATGAGGTGTTGGGTGACAGGTTGGACTTGATGATGTTTGAGGTCTCTTCCAAGCTTGGTGATTCTGTGATTCTGTGTGTGATATTGCTCTGTGAAGCTAGAATAAGTTTCACAAAGGTCCATGTGAAAACTTCCTTATTACTAGGACATTTGTGCAGAGAGATGTTGGTGTGTGTGGGAGCTTGGATGAGAATATTTCCTCACCGAGGACCTTCTCTCGGCCATTTGTGCTCGGACACTGCCATGGCACCTTGGAGCAGGTCTTGGTGCTAGCAGTGGAAGCACAAATGGGGCACAGCTCCCAGGCTCAATATAGTGACGGGGGAGGGAGTGAGAATGCTCTTTGGATAAGTGCCAGCATGGAGCTGACAGCTCAAGGATTTGTAAATGTGGTGATGAAGAGGAAGCTGAAGTTGTGACGGAGGAGCAGCAAAGAGAGGTGGCGAGTCATGAGCGAAATGGTCACAGTGGCATTTGCCAAGCTGGGAAGAATTTAGGTTGTTTAGGCACAAGTTGAGAGTAAGGAATTTATTCACAATGAATTTTCCATTGTACTGTATCTATGAATTTAGGATGCAAATCATAGAATCATAGAATGGTTTGGGTTGGAAGGGACCTTAAACATCACCAACTTTCACCCCCCTGCCATGGGCATGGACACCTTCCACTAGACCAGGTAAACATTTCTTTCTCCACCTTCTATTTTAAAGCCAGCTCGTGGAGAATATTTTGCTCAGCTCTGCTTGGTCTGCAAGATGTGCCTGGGTTAGTCTCAAGGCAGTGGTGATGTTAACCATAGTGGCCTTAATTAAACTTATCAGATATAGATAGTCACTTTTAAATGTTTTAAATGTGACATCTAATATCCATTACAAGATTGAGATACAGGAAAATATTTGCCAGGCCAAACTGTAGGGGGGAAAAAAAAAGGGAAAAAAAGAGTAGCCTAGCTATGTGAGACTGAAATGATCTCATTTATAACTGCAGAAGATGGAATAGGATGTTTTCAAGGATTTAAAAGGAAGTTATGTCTCCTGTGTCATATAGAAATTGGGTGGGATTTGAGAACTTCTATCACCCTAAATGAGCACACAGGTTCATTGGCTTCCTTAGAGCTACCCTATTTCCACCACTGGATTTCATGTCAGAGGACAGATGTCCAGTGGACAAAAATGATGATGTTTCAGTAAAGAATTGGGATTGTTTAGGATGCTTTTAGACAAAGCTCCTGGTCAGAGTACAGGGCCAAAGAGCCAGATTTGTGGTTGGATCACAGCTCTAACTTATAAAATGGTTAACAGTGACTCTACTGTCAGGGTACTGTACTGTGCTGGTAACTAAAACAATGTGTTGCATTTCCACAGAGCCTATCAGGTCACAGTAGACTTTACCAAATATGGAGTCATTAGAGGCTCCACTGATGCTATCAACATCATCTACACTTAAACCTTGCACAAAGATTGGGGCCTTTCTCAAATATGCCTCTGCTGTTGCAAGGTGAGGTCTGCAGCGTGGTGCTGTTTCTCAACTCCCTCCTCTCTTTCTCTCATCAGGGCTTTGAAGGTAAAGGTGGATTTTTCATAGTCAGCAATGCTTTTATCCTAAGAAAATCAAACCAACCAAGGTGGCATCTATTCAGCACAGCTCAGCATTCATTCTGAGGGTTTGATTCCCTGGTAATCCTCTTCCAGCACGAAGCTGCTGTGCCTGAGGAGGCATTCACCTGAGAGGCAGGATCCCAGGACTGGTTTAGTTCCACTGTCTGCACTGGCATATTTTAAGATGCTAATCCCTGTTTGTAAGCCATCATAAATAGGCAGCATACTGTTTTAAGTAGTGCCTCGGTGGGTTAGGGGAATGACTCACAATGATAACATCCTGGGGTTTTTGACTGTGAACTAACACAAGTTTAAAATGTACCGTGTTCCTTGTTAAGGGAACACCATCTTATTTGGACTCCTGAGAAGAGGCTTCAGTGTTGCATTTCTCAACTCATTAATCTTAACAAGTCAGAGCTACGTGCAGGAGGAAAATTTACTTCAAGCTTTCTCCCCTTTTGCAGCTCTTCTCCTAATTCCGCTTCTGCAGACATTCTTTAAACATCCAGGAGCCAAGGTGCGTGTTCCAAGGTCAACATTACATGTGTTCACAAAGGAAGAGACATGCTAGGACAAGTTGCATCCTAAGCTTTCTTTAAGTGCTTTAAAAAAAAAATATATGTATGTGTGTGTTCTGTGCTGTAGTGCAGATGTGTCTGCTGCGGAGGGGGAGAAGGACTTTTTATGGCCAGGGACAAAATTCCTTCTTCTGTGAGACGTGACCATGATCTTGCCTACATCTAGCAACAATAACCATGACTTCTGGTGTCTTATCTATCAAAGTATACAGTGGGGGGGAGCTACGTTTGGCTTTGGTGTTGTGTTTTCTTTTTCCCCACCAGCAAATCATTTATTACTTCTAAATTAACACCCTGAGAACTTTGAGGACTGTTTTTAACTGGGCTCCCCCCTGACATTGTGTCTGCTGTGAAGTGGTGGGTGGCTTTTCAGCATGGTTTTTTGACTGCATGCATCCAGGTTGAGGTAGTAGGTTGTATAGTTTAGAATTACACCAAGGGAGATAACTGTACAACCTCCTAGCTTTCCTTGGGTCTTGCACAGAACGGCGTGAGGAGCGACCATAATTGCTCAGCAATCTTTGCTCTGGACACATGGAACAGGAAAGAGCAGGTAAGATGAGCTGGAAAATGTTTTGGTTTGTGGTTTTTTTGTTTGTTTGTTTTCTTCTGCCTCTCCAAAAGTTCAGAAATGTTCATTCCCTGAGCATTTGTTACCTGTTGGTGCTATATTACTGAGTACTTAGCCAAGTCAGTGGGCTAGTAATGCTTGTCTGTCTTTACCAGCATTTGAGCGGCACAAAGTGTAGGTTGGACTTGATGATCTCTGAGGTCTTTTCCAACCTGGTTGATTCTGAGATCCCTAAAAAGCACCATGGCAACATAGCTGTGTTATTGTCTTCATGGTCAGCAATCAGAAGTCTTCAAAGGTAACATGAAAAGCATCCTGTATTCTGTCTGGTATTGAGGTGTAGGGAAGCAGGCTTCCCTTTCCATTAGTCTTGGACTGGATCAGTTTAGGTCTGCACTAGGAGTTAAACAAGGCTGTGCCCTGTAGCAGTATGAGACCTGGCAGGCTCATTGTCTCTCAGGAAGCGTAGGAGGTTGGTGCTGATGCTTCCAGATAAAGCCTGTAAGGGGTTTTTTTTGAAAGTACCTAAATCTACACAGAAGTCCTCAGGAGAGTTGTTCTTAGGGAATATCCATTAGTAATCACTAAAACAGTCAGCTAAAACCATAATTATTTGGGGGTTTTGTTTGTATTTATTTTTTTCTAGGCTTGTACTGTTACCTTAGGTGTTTCAAAGACTGATGCTTCTGGACACATCCAATGCAGGTGGTCTGCTTCTCCCTCGCAGCATTTTGGATTAAGGAGCTGTGGAACCACCCCAAATTTTGTGGAGGAGCTGTGTGGAGAATGGGCACATGGTGAGCCAGCAGTTCTGGGCAAGAGACCACATTTCTAATGTATCTTACATCTCTAAACTGCAGAGAATATAGCAAATACACCTAGCTGCTTATAAGAGTTGCAATTTAATTTTGCTTAAGTATTTGAGGCCTAAAAACCTCTCTGAAACTCTGGCTTTTATCTAGCACAGTTTGAACACAAGAGTCAAGGCCTTCATGTCAGCAGAGCTCAGGTCCCCTGGCAGCCTGGAAGAAGGTGGTGGCTGTGATGCTTAATCAGAAGCCAGAACATGAGCTAGCTTACATCTTTTTACTATATATATGTTGAATTCTGGCAAGAGTTTTTGAGTTCCCAGAAATAAGAGAGACTGTTTGCTGACTTTCCAAGTTAGCAAATAAAAGTAAAGGGTAGGCAGAGGGTTCATTTTGTTAGGCTAATCTACAAGTGTGAAAAATGATAACACTAGTTCAAGGTACCTGAATAACCCAGGGGAAAAAAAATAATGGGTTTTATCTGGTAAAATAGCACATTAAAACTTTAATATCTTCAAATCCTTGTTTACTGAATGCAAAGAGAAGCTGCTGGTTTCTTGAGTGTGCTCAGTTATTAGTTATTGAAAGAGTGGATTAGTGGGATTTTGTTTCATCTTGTTTTCAGTGAGGTTATAGATATCACTACCATGGTTTATAGCTCTGCAGCTCCTTAGGACAAGGCAAGTATCCAGGCTAACACAGCACTGCTTCTGTGTTTCATCAAGGCACATGCATTAAACACATGCAGGTAGTGGGGTAAAAAAAAGAGGACTCTTTTAGGCACATTTTAGGCAGTGCCTTATTTCCACCCCCCCATAAATCTTTTCTTTTTCTTTCCTTTGCAGATGGAAGTGCAAATTTTCAGCTGTAAATCCACAAGACTCACATCCAATGTAGAGCTGTTGCATACCTAAGAGTTGATTTCTTTTTACCTGTTTGGTGCTTCTCTGGGAATAGATTCATGAATGGGTGGTGAAAACTCCCCAAGGAGAACAGTCTCTGTCCTTTTTGGTCTGTCCTGCAGAAGTCTTCATGAACTTCAGAAGGTTCCAAAACAGAGGTTAGTTATCTTGGCACACACATTCCTGTGGCTGTCAAACTTAATCATAGAATGGTCCAGGCCAGAAGGGACCTCCAAAGGTCATCCTGCCCAACCTCCATCCCCAACTTGATCAGGCTGCCCAGGGCCTTATTGAGCCTCACTTTGAATATCTCTAGGGAAAGGGCCTCAACCACCTCCCTGGGCAACCTGTTCCAGTGTTCCACCACCCTCATAGTAAAGAACTTGTTCCCAACAACCCAATCTAAATCTGTTCTTCTCTAGTTAGAAGCCATTGCCCCTCATTCTGTCACCACAGGCCTTTGTAACCAGTATCTCTCCATCCTTTCTGTACCCCCTTCAGGTACTGGAAGGCTGCTATTAAATCTCCCTGGAGCCTCCTCTTCTCCAGGCTGAACACCCCCAGCTCCCTCAGCCTATCCTCATAGCAGTGGTTCTCCAACCCCCTGATCATTTGCATGGCCCTCCTCTGGACCCTCACCATCAGGTCCATGTCCTTCCTATATTGAGGGCTCCAGACCTGTGCACAGTACTTAACTTCATGTTAAGTGTGTTAATTGTGTGATGTGCACATAAAATAATCTCTCTTGCTCCAAAGAACGAGGAATAATAGTTTAAAAGGAGAATGGTCAGTGACACATTGAAGCTGACAAGAAATGTAACTCAGTGTGCATATTTTCTTTCTGAACAAAACAGCATTCCAGCTCTCCCTGTGATGAGAGGAATGTATTGTCAATTAATTAGACTTCCATCATATGTCCTCGGATGCCCTTCTATCATATGCCTTCCATATGTCCTGATGTCATATGCCTTCCATATGCCCTCTATGTAATTAAGCTTCTATCATATGGCTTCTATCATATGCCATTTAAATAGATTTCCAGGAGAATATGGTGATGTTACAGTTATGGACCCCTTGCAATGAGTAAAGGAGCAGCTCGTGAACTGTAGATTAAAAGAGGAGGAAGCGAAAGGAAAGTGGCTTGCCCTGCACAGTTCCTCTAATTGCCAGTTTTGTTTCTCTCAGCTTAGGCAATGAATGGACAAAAGTGTCCTATTTTTCCTTGTTTTCCATGACTGCTTCATTCCCAGTTTTTATTCAGTGAAGCCCTGCGAACAGTCAGAGAGATAGCAACTGTTTTGCAGAGCACATTTCCACTGGAATGTAAAAGGAGAGGAGAAACAATCCACCTCCCAGAAAACTGTTTGTCCTACGATAATGAAATGTAAACTCTGATCTTATTTTTGTTCCCTTTGAGTCTGGAAGATGAAGCGAAGCACTAGAAATACCATGGCCAGAGAATTACTGAAAATGAGCTGGTTCACTTGCCTTAAGCACACATCCTTGTTCTCCCTCATGGACAATGGGTGCAGATGGGATTGTGCTTTTCTTGGCACGGTGATGGCTTGGTGGAGAGTGGCCTAACGTACGAGAACAGGGAGGGAAATGGATTTCAGATTTACTGGGACTTGTTAAGGATAAAGACCAAAAATAGGCACTGATGCTTATAGATGTAATGAAGCAAACTGCAAGCATTCAAGGAATGATGAGGTCTTGGAATGGTTTCCAGTGAAGAGACAGCTAGTGTGCTCCTTTGCCTTGTGTACATTTGTGTGTGCCTGTGCCTGCTTTCTTCCCAACCATTTCTGAGACTGTTTTCTAATCCCGATCAGATCTGATAGAGGAGCAGTAACTTCTGAGATTATTCTGCTCCAGCAAGCTTTCCAGAAATGACAGAAGTCACAGCCACGCATCCAGCAGTCAGGAAGAAGGTTGGAAGGACAAAGAAAAGGTAAAATGCTAACATGTGCTGAGCTATGAAAAGGAGAGCAGTTGGTAGCATATGCCAGTTTACCTGGATTAACTGCACCCAATGAAGTAATGAGAACAGTTCCAACAGCTTCCCACTGGCTGGTAACCAGTGTGTCCCTGAAGACTTTGTAGTCTAGTTGCTAAAGCATGCCAAAACCCATACCATCATGACTTCACTGCTATTTTTATGTGCTCTGCCTAGATTAAGCCAGAATGTACTGAACAATGCTCCTGTATTTTGCTGTGTAGGCAAACTGCTAGCCACTATTTGTAATATAGATGAATTCCTGAAAGATAAGGGGCAGGTCTTATTTTGTCTTAATCTTTTTCACTTTCAACTCAGTGCTCACTTGAAGCACACAAAACAGAAGCAGTCCATCTGCAAGCTCTAGGTCATTAGGGAAATGATATGGAAAAATTCATGTTGTGGTCCTGCACCATGATTAGTTTGCTGGTGCCACAGTTGTAAACTGCACACTAAGGGAAACCTTGAAGCCGCTTGTAGTATACCACTGAAATTATCTGTCAAGAATAATTACTGAAGTGTTGCATTCAGAGCTTTTTTTTTCCCCCTAGTTTGCTGGGCAGCATGAAAATACCATTGCAAATGCTCTTTTGCTTCTGTGTTTTCACATGGCTATGATACTTGAGAAAGAAGGTCCACTAACAGCCCTGAAGAGGGAACTCTGCTTGTCCACAAAATTACACCTGATGGATTCTGACCCCATAAGTGTCTTCTGACCATTGTGTTGTGCTCACAGTTCTACTTGGAGAGGGCCAGCCTGTGACAGTCATAGAATCATAGAATCAATAAGGTTGGAAAAGGCCTCAAAGATCAAGTACAACCTGTTCACCCAAGACCTCATGACTACTAAACCATGGCTTCAAGTCCAATCCCCTCTTGAACACTTCCAGGGATGGGGACTCCACCACCTCCCTGGGCAGCACATTCCAATGGCTGACAGCTCTCTCTGGGAAGAACTTTCTCCTCACCTCCAGCCTAAACCTCCCCTGGCACAGCTTGAGACTGTGTCCTCTCGTTCTGCTGCTGGTTGCCTGGGAGAAGAGACCAGCTCCCAGCTGGCTACAACCTCCCTTCAGGGAGTTGTAGAGAGCAATAAGGTCTTCCCTGAACCTCCTCTTCTGCAGACTAAGCAACCCCAGCTCCCTCAGCCTCTCCTCACAGGGCTTGTGCTCAAGGCCTCTAAGAAAGCTGAGGCAAGGGTGGCTTCCTGGCACCTATTCATATGGAAAGGCAGCTGAAACTCAGAAACTTTCACTGTTAGAGAGATGAGATTTGTTTGTTTGGTTTTGTTTAGTTTTGTTGGGGTTTTTTTTATTAAGAGAAAACAATTTCTTTACTCTTTTTCCACACCCAGCTGAAACTCTGCTTGCAACACTTCTGCTGCTAAATTAAATGCATTAAGTAGAGTCAAATTTGTACATAAAAGTTTTGTAAGAACTAGGAATATGAAATAGAATGGAATGCCAGAATCAGCCTTTGTTTAATGAATAAGGCCTTAAGTGTTCTATTGGTGCCATTTATAAATCTCTATAAAATGTATAGGATTCATGTCATAACTGGAATTCCAAGCACAGCAACCTTGTGAGCTGAATTATGATGATGACAGGATGCTGCTGTGCAAATTAATATGAACTCTAACAGGCTTCTGCTTGAAAACTGCTCAGACAGTTAAATAAAAAAAGAAAAAGGACAATTTCATTACAGAGATTCAAAGGTCAGACCTCAGAAATGCTGCTGCTCTCCCCTTGTGGAGTTGTAAATTACTGGAGAAATTCTTTTAGTGCATGTGAGAGCCAAAAGGTATAAAATACAAGGGAAACAGATCTCCTTTCAATGCGATGCAGATATCAATTGCAATGCAAGGTGCAGCTGGAAAAGAATTAGCTGTACAGAGCAGCTTAATATTTGGAGCTCTTCTGTCAGAAATGAACAGTCTGTGGTAGGTCAGAGCAGAGCAGTCTTATTGACTAACTGGAGCACGCAGCCCAGGGGGATTGTGGAGTCTCCCTCTCTGGAGATATTCAAAACCCACCTGGATGAGTTCCTGTGTGACCTGCTCTAGGTGACCCTGCTCTGGCAGGGGGTTGGACTGGATGAGCTTTTGAGGTCCCTTCCAGCCCCTAACATTCTGTGAACTTTTTTCTTCTCATTCTGGCTTTTCCCTGTCCATAGCTTAGTGGCTAAGATATGAAACAAAGTGAAGCTTGGCATTTCCAGCATGAGTTTTTGAGCCAAGTTCTACATCCATTCCTAGCTCAGTCAGAGACAAACTCACATATGTGTGGTGTTGGGCTACCAGGATTTAACACTGCCATAAATAGAATAGAGTGGAGTGGAGTGGAATGGAGTGGAGTGGAGTGGAATGGAGTGGAGTGGAATGGAGTGGAGTGGAATGGAATGGAATGGAATGGAATGGAATGGAATGGAATGGAATGGAATGGAATGGAATGGAATAGAATGGAATAGAATAGAATAGAATAGAATAGAATAGAATAGAATAGAATAGAATAGAATAGAATAGAATAGAATAGAATAGACCAGACCAGACCAGACCAGACTGGAAGAGACCTTTGAGTACTTCCAGTCTCAGCTGGAACAGAAAGGAAATCTGATGTTTGGAAATTTCCCACAGCAGAGGAAGATCCAAAATACTTTAGCTGGGGAAAACAAACAAACAAAACCAACCAAAACCACCAAAACCCAAACAAACAAACAAACAAAAAACCCAACCCAAACTAAACCAAGCCAAGACAAAACAACAAAAAAAGCCACAAACAAAATCCCAAACCCCTTCCTTTGTGTTTCTTTCTTTCTTAAACAAGGCAAAACTTCTACCTGTCCTGACTTCACTAATGCTCCAGACAGTCCCAGTTGCATAGATTTAGATTTCTATAGTCACCATATGAAATGTATTCTCCCTGAGCAAATAACTTTTTTTACATGCAATAGGGTGAAATTGGCCTCTTTGTACAATGTCATGGCCCTGTTTCTTGGCTAAATAAGTTCATGAATCAGGTTTCTGGGGCACATATGGAAAGAGATTGAAATTCTGCATTCTGTTTTACATGCAGTGGCACTTCCTTACCACCACCTCTCCCTGCTTCCTTCTCAAATTCATAGACAACAGCTTCCTCTCCTTAGGTGATCCATGGTTGTCTGAGGTGTACTGCAAATGAAATGCCACTGGCTAAAAACATTTCTTAAAAGCAGGAGGGAGCTGCTACTACTGTTATGGATGAAGTCACTTACCTATATGGGAACAGGCCAAGAGAGTTGGGGCTGTTCAGCCTAGAGACGAGAAGGCTCCAGGCATATCTTAGAACAGCCTTCCAATAACTGAAGGGGTCTACAAGAGAGCTGGGAAGGGACTCTATAAAGGCTTGTAGTGGTAGGATGAGTAGGAATGGACTGAAGCTTGAGGAGGGCAGATTTAGACTGGAGATGAGGGAGAAATTCTTGACAGTGACGGTGGTGACACACTGGAACAGGTTGCCCAGGGAGGTCATGGATGTCCCCTCCCTGGAGGTGTTCTGGGTCATGTTGGATGAGCTGGACCTAAATGACCCTCAAGATCCCTTCCAACCCAAACCACTCTATGAATCTATGAAACACAGCAAACATAAAGCCTTTGACTTCCTTTTTCCATCTACATTCTTGTAGGTTCCTGCATTCAGGCAGCCAAACCGCTGCCTCATGCAAGAGAGGAGCAAACATTGTGGCGCAGGGTTCTCCCTTGCTCCTCTCGGGTCACTGAGGATAAGTCCGCTCCAAGCGTGAGTCACCTTGCTGCCATTTTTCCTTCCACTCTTTGCCAAGGTCTGATGACAAGACTGTGATTCCTCTAAGCTTCTCTTTGTTACAGGTGTGACACACAGCTCGGAGGGTTTCATTATGGCTTTCATAATGTGTTAAGGAAATGTCAGGATCAAGTCATTTCTAATGAACAGCGACGTGTACCTGTCATGTCGAACACTTGTAGTGTGAGAGGATTTTTGTGAATGGGCCATATTTTACACAAGCAACTGTCAATGACCAAAACACCCCACCCCATAACCAATCAGGCAAATGTTTGGTAACTACAGGGTGGTTTGTTGTTTTCTTTTCATTTGTCTGTCTATTTACTCCTTCCTGAATTCTTGATAGGCAACTGGAAAGTTGTTGCTCCTAGATCCAGTACAGCTATAAAGCTCAAACCATGAATGGAAGCCTCTGTGAACATTTTGATGTTTGATCCTATTACTAATCTGGAGTGGGTAAACCTCTGCATAATACAGATGTGTGAGCACTGGCTGTATTGTTGAGACCAGAGACAGTAAGACCTGCAGCACAGGAGTTGTGCTACACGGTAATAGAATCATAGAGTGGTTTGGGTTGGAAGGGACCTTAAAGATCATCCAGTTCCAACCCCTCTGCCATGAGCAGGGACACCTCCCACTAGCCCAGGGTGCTCAAGGCCCTGTCAACACCTCCAGGGAAGGGGCATCCACACCCCTCCTGGGCAACCTATTCCAGTGTCTCACCATACTCAGTGGAAAGAATTTCTTCCTAATATCCAGTCTGGGAGAGAAACTGGAAGCCTTGGTCACTGTGGTCTCTCCACCTCCAAATACCCACTTGACAGCCACCTGGTGAGACCCAAAGCACCTCTAGTGTAAAAATATCTTTTGAAATTTTGGACAAATGCATTAAAAATTAAAAAATATCAGCAGCCTGGCATGGGCAGGGCACACAGATGAAGAGTGGCTTATAATCCATTGCCATTCATTCCAAAGGAATGGAATGGAATGGAATGGAATGGAATGGAATGGAATGGAATGGAATGGAATGGAATGGAATGGAATGGAATGGAATTAACCAGGCTGGAAGGGACCTCTGAGATCATCAAATCCAGCCTATCACCCAACACCATCTAATCAACTAAACCATGGCACCAAGCACCCCATCCAGTCTCTTCCTAAACACCTCCAGGGATGGTGACTCCACCACCTCCCTGGGCAGCACATTCCAATGGCAAATCTCTTTCTATGAAGAACTTCTTCCTAACATCCAGCCTAAACTTCCCCTGGCACAGCTTGAGACTGTGTCCTCTTGTTCTGGTGCTGCTTGCCTGGGAGAAGAGACCAACCCCTACCTGGCTACAACCTCCCTTCAGGTAGTTGCAGAGAGCAAGAAGGTCTCCCCTGAGCCTCCTTTTCTGCAGGCTAAGCAACCCCAGCTCCCTCAGCCTCTCCTCACAGGGCTGTGCTCCAGACCCCTCCCCAGCTTTGTTGCCCTTCTGTGGACACATTCCAGTAACTCAACATCTTTCCTAAACTGAGGGGCCCAGAGCTGGACACAGCAGAACTGGTTTAGGAGGTTTCAAAGTTTAGGACGAAATACAGCAGTTCAAGACTGGGGCTGGGGGGGGGGGAACAAGAAGTGGGAAAAACAGCTCTTGGTTGTGGCTGCAGCAGCTCAGGCTGATGCTAGGTTTGGGGAGACTACAGTCAGTCCCCTGAGGAGTGTAGGCAGACCCTTTGTATTCCTTAGCTTAAGTGAGATTTAAGGAATTGCTGTAAATAGCAGGTCAAACCCATTCCCAGCTTAATGCCACTGCTGGGGCTTTCTTTGAAAGTTTGCTTTTCTTCAGTTTGAAGTGGCCTCTCAAGCAATAGGAGTTGAGGCAGCAGGGAGTGGTTTGCAGCAGTGGTGGCTGCAGTCTGTCAGAGGCCACTGTTTCCCCTTGGCTTTCCAGCTCCTTTCATAAGTGAGGCTGTTAGATTTGGAAGACAGAATTTTTAAAAAGAATGAGGAAGAGCAGGGAGGAAAAAAAGGAAGGAAATGGGAAGGGAAGGGAAGAAAGCAAAACAGGATTGCTCTCTGCTACAGATCTTGTGGTTTGAGTTCAATTTGAAAATTGCCCTTCCAATAGCTTTTGAAATGTGAAAGGAGAACTTGTAAGAGCCCTAAGATATTTCAGTCAAGTGTTTCCCTTCATTTACTGCATGAGGAGGTAAACACTCAAGTCTTAATGGGAAAAACAAATCAGAGTCCACTACTTGCTGCGTTAGTAACGATCTAGATGCTGAACCATGAGATCATCTAGGGTAGAAACTACTGGTCAGCAATCTAGAACCATGCTGCTGTCATACATTCCAAGAACTCTGTGCTGGTTGCTGCATTTGACAAAGTGACTACTCAGGGCTTTGCATCAGAAGTGAAGAACTGTAGTCTCCTCCTCCATCACTAAAAGAGGAGGATATCCATACCCCACTAGCAGAATTGTGAGTGCAAGGGGCTCTGTGATGCTCTGGGTTGGTTTTTTAAATTCCAGTAGAGGGGCAATTTTTAATTGCAAAATACACATCCACCATCTCATCACATAATGCATGCAGCCTCTCAGGAGGTGTGGACACCAGCTCCCTGCTGTGTGGTTTAGAAGAGGTGGGGATCTCATAAGACATTCTGCCTTGGTTTGCATACATGTTTGTCACATGCCTGTGAAGTAGCACAATTGCACACCAGAGGTGACTAATGAGTTGAAGAGCCAGAAAAGGTTACCTGGAGCAAAGGGAAGTGTGTGGTAACTTTTCAGACTAATAGGATGCAAAGTCCAAGCCTAACAGACAGTCTGTGTGCAGTGAGTTGGTCCTACCCCAAAACTGTGTCAAGAGGTTAGGAGGGGTCCCCAGAAATGGTCCATCCATGAGGATGATCAGAGGGCTGGAGCACCTGTCCAGTCTGGAAAAAAGAAGGCTCCAAGGTGACCTTATTGTGGCCTTCCAGTATCTGAAGGGGGCCTACAAGAAGGCTGGAGAGGGACTTCTTAGGATATCAGGTAGTGATAGGACTAGGGGGAATGGAATGAAGCTGGAGGTGGGGAGATTCAGACTGGATGTGAGGAGGAAGTTCTTTACCGTGAGAGTGGTGAAGCCCTGGACTGATTGAGGCCCCATCCTTGGAGGTGTTTAAGACCAGGCTGGATGAGGCTCTGGCCAGCCTGATCTAGTGTGAGGTGTCCCTGCCATGCATGGGGTTGAAACTAGATGATCCTTGTGGTCCCTTCCAACCCTGACTGATTCTATGATTCTATGACGTGGGGTGCTCAGTGGTGCAGTTCTGTCAGCTCTCAGTACCAAGGAACTCTCAGTCATGCTGCAGTGAAGGACTAAATATTTAATCCATAAATTAGTGCTCAGAATTAAGAAAGACTACTTGACATCTGAAATCACAGGGAGGCTTTTTTTCTGTGTAATAAAAAAGCCTCTTCAAATTATTTAAAGCATGCTTCTCCTGCATTTTAAATCTGGGGGGGTGGGGGTGGGGAAGCTGTGCAAGTGAGATGGGGCAGTTTTTCTCTTGCCTAGTAATAATTTAGTTCAGACAGATGACAGCAGGATTTTTCTCTTTGTCCTGCCAGGGCTTTAAAAGGAGCTAGATTGCAAAGAAAAGGCTTCCAAGCTGCCATTTCCACAAATCTGAGCCTCACTTATAGAATCATTGAGTTAGCTTGCAGGCAAGCACTAGGCAACAGGACTCCAGCATATCTTTAACAGCAATTGCTCAAGTAGAGCCTTGAGACCTAGGGAGGTGCTGGATTCTGATGTAACTCTTCACATTTTTGTTTGCCTCTTGCCTGACGCAGTCCTAAGACTGCAACAGTAATTTGCCAGAGTAACAATGAGGACAACATGAATCTCTCTCTTTTTTCTTTTGGCCTGGGTATCTGAGTGTGGCAGGTTTAGGTTTTAATGTTGGGGGTAGAATTTCAACCCACCACACTGAGGGAGCTTTAAAAACTCCGAACTGGGCAGAATCCACTTGGGAAGTTCAACGTCTGCAAAGCGCCTCCCTTACTTGCTGCGAAGTTCTCGGTCTGCCTCGTGCCACATTGCATTACATCTCAACACAGGCTTTGCATTAGAAATTAATGTAGATTTGTCCTCAGATACCCTACTGTGGAGAGGCCATTTTAAAGTCTTTAATAGGGCATTAGAGCAATTTGTCTGCGATTTAGTTTTAAGTGGGCAAGGAGAGTGGTGACAAACGAAGCTGGGAGGCCCTAAAATTCTTTGAATATTCCATGTTTTCCTGGAACTGTTGGGGAAAGGCTGCCAGAAAGGTCTTGGCAGGTTTTCTAGGTGGCTGTCCAAGTCTGAGGCAGATGTGGATAGTGAATAGGCTAATGCAGTACACAATGCAGTCCAAGTATGCATATATAACATAAGTTTTTTATTTAAGAAATCCCATTGCATGGAGGAGCAAATGTAATGCTAATACATCTTCCTGAAAGAAAATAGCAAGGGAAAAAACACTGTCATCTTGTAACAATAAAATGAGGGATCTTTTGCCCTTACTTTTTAGGGACTGTGTGTTGTCAGTTGAAGAAGAGAAGCCTTAGGAAATGAAATCAGTAGGCAGGCAGTGGCTTTCCCATGAGGGCCCCCCATTAATCAAGAAAGGCTTACATGGCAATAGTTTGTGTCAAAGAAAAAAGCCAGAAGTTGTTCAAAGAATGGATTTCCTTTGCTAGATTGACTTTTTGTTGTTACCATGCAAGTAATTAAAAATAGCAATTAAGCAGGGAAGTAAACAAATTATGACTTGGGACCTGCTGCTGCAGTTGGTTCCATGAGGACAGATCGTTCCGCTCCCAAGCATGAGGCCACCTGTTTGGGTGGGTCAAATGGTAAGAATGCAGTGCTGCTGCTGAATCATCCCAGGTACAGGCTGCTTTGGGAGGGCTTTCTCTGTGCACCAGGGTCAGAACCATGGGGCTCTGCATCCAGAGAACAGGATGTTTACATTGAGGGTGTTTAGGAGGAGACTTGATGGGGTGCTTGGTGCCATGGTTTAGTTGATTAGATGGTGTTGGGTGATGGGGGTTGGCTGTGATGATCTTGAAGGTCTCTTCTAACCTGATTAATTCTATTCTATTCTATTCTATTCTACTCTACTCTACTCTACTCTACTCTATTCTAATGGCAGGTGAACAGATGTCTATGAAGAAACATTTCACAGGGACTACCTCCATGCTGACATACACCTACACAAAGTTAAAACTGACAATGTTTGTCATCTAATATTACTTTTATAGAAGCACAATCAGCTTACAAAAGTTTACTATTACGTTTTAAAATCCTAATTAAATGGTTTTTTTTTCCCCCCTGATCACAAGTGATTTGATATTCAGCTTTCTCCATGTTGTATCTTGCAAAAACGTTGCACTGGCTTCTTTTTTTCACATCATAAACCCAACTAAATTGAAGTTTTAAGGTGTATTGGAGCCTGCAGTGCAACATTAAGTGATGTGGAAGTGTGGCCTGGCACCAGGAGTGTGGAGACTGGCTGCTGTGCTTGCGTCCCGCTGCTATTTCTGGCATACTGAGACTGAGCAGTGTTTGATGGGCCAAACGTAAGTCCTCAGAGGCTGCCGTGCCATCCTTGCCTTCTGACGCTCATTCTGTCTGTCACATGCCTCTTGATATGTGGCTTTCTAATTTTTAATACACTCTCCACTGAAAAGAAATTCCTGTGTAGTAAGACCTCTGCATCTGGTTTCACAAGAGATAAGGGCAACTGGACTTGCATTCAGCTTGCCCCTGTGTTTATGTGCCCAAGCCTGTTATTTCTTTGACAGCAATACCTAAATGGCTTGGCATCCCATAGATACCTTGTGAGAAGAGACTCCCTGTCCCCAGGAGCTTGAAGTCTAAATAGATAAGGCAGGCAGAAGAGGAAAAAAAAAGAGATGGAGGGACTTGCCCAAGCCACTTAGCATGTCGAGCAGCAGGACTGGGAAAAGGAAGAGGTCTTTTGAATTCTCACCGCTATCATCACCACTGATTTGGGATTCCTCTGCCTGGTTCTGTGCCAGCTTCTGCCTGTCCCTGTACAGGAATCGGTGGCTTGGGCCCACCAACCAGCTGGAGAAAATATTTTGGTGCCCTACCTTGTGGTATAATTCTTAAGCAGGTTTTTTTGTTTGTTTGGTGGTGGTGGTGTGTTGGTTGGTTGGTTGGTTGGTTGGTTGGTTGGTTGGTGGGTTTTTTTGAGGGAAATATGCCCTCAAGTTGTTTCTCTTTTTCAATTGTGTCAACTGCAGGGAACTCCATAGCTGAAGTACAGGTTGTTTAGCCTGGAGAAGAGGAGGCTCAGGGAAGACCTTATTGCTGTCTATAACTACCTGAAGGGAGGCTGTAGCCAGGAGGGGGTTGGTCTCTTCTCCCAGGCAACCAACCCCAGAATGAGAGGACACAGTCTCAAGCTGCACCAGGGGAAGTTTAGATTCAAGGTGAGGAAAAAGTTCTTCACTGAGGGAGTTGTTAGCCATTGGAATGTGCTGCCCAGGGAGGTGGTGGAGTCCCCATCCCTGGAGGTGTTCAAGAGGGGATTGGATGTGGCACTTGGTGCCATGGTTTAGTCATGAGGTCTATGGTGACAGGTTGATGATCTTTGAGATCTCTTCCAACCTTGATGATTCTGTGATTCTGCTTTTCCTGCCAGGTCAGATTCCCAAAATGTCCTTAAACTTTATGCATGCTTCTGAAGCTGACTTCAGGTTCAGCGATTCAAATTCTAGTTGAATATCTCAAATATGTAACTTTTTTTTCCTGGCTTTTTGAGGAAAAAACCAAAAAGGAAGGAAAAAGCTGAATGAAGAACATCATCTCTTTTTTTTTTTTCCTCATGCAAAGATACTATTGAAACTTCAAGTAAATTCCTTAAAAGCATTAAAATTTGACCAGAGAGAAAGCCTTTGTAGCGACCTTGTAGGTTAACATATTAATAGAGTTCCCTCACTTAGGAAGTGGAATATTTCATGATTTGACAGATTTTTCTGTATGAAACCTTAAGCTGAGCTTAAAAATGATGGCACCAGCACAAAACAGGTTAGATTTATCTGAGGTTTCAGTGAGGTTTTTGGAGCTTTCCTTGTGTTTCAAGTGAATGGAGTCTTAGTTGAAAATTTTGGTGGACCTGAAACCATGTGAAATATGAAGGCTTTCAGGTGCTTTGTGTGATTATGGAAATGGCAAATCATGCCAGAGGAGATGTAATACATTTTTGTGTGTGTGACTTCATCTACATAAATTTGAGTCTCACCTGGAGTTTCAGAGTTAAGTCTGGTATGTAGAGGAGAGCTCACGGAGAAGGGCAGATTGTTAACTCCCCACAGACAAAACACACATAACTCTAGGTACTGCATTCCCACTTCTCATACTCTTTGATAGCAGACAAATTCATCTCTGTAACCTTTCTTTTCAAATCCCTCTGTTATATTAACTGAACTTTTGTTGAACTCTTCTCATTTCCCTAAACTTGGTTTTCCATCAGAGCATCAAATGGTGCAGTACTCCATAGCCTTGCATCAGACTCTGGTCACTAGGAGGTGAGCAGCACTGGTTTACTTTTGGTTGCTTTACTCACTTTGGAATTGTTTTATGGCTTGCTCACCTTAGTATTTTCATTATTCTCCATTATCCTTGGGATTGGTCTAGTTGGTACTCAAAGATATTTCAGGATAGTGGTTGGGTGAGGTAATTTCCTAACACATGCCTTGTTGGATTTGGAGGTGAAAGCTGGTGGGTGAGTCAGCTTAAAAGGATTTGGTGGTGAAAGGGAATTTACATGGTCTTCAACCACATTCCATCCTCTGTGTTGACTAGCAGGGTATGAAATGAGGATACCAAAAGTAATCTGGACATAGCAGTTTTCTTCCAAGGACCTCCAAACACTCCAAGGATAAGGTAAGCATTGTCATGATGATTCTATGTTATGGGGAAGCAAGGTAGGAAGTAATTCTTTCATCACTGACTTGGTGTGGAATTGGACAATGGGGTACCAAACAGTGAGGTTCAAATAAGAAGCTTCTGTTTGTCAGATTCCTCACTTGGCAGAGCACTGAAAACATTTGATTTGTTTGCAAACTATTCTCCTATATTATCATATATGCAGTCCATGGAGCTGAGATAGAACTCTCATTTTAAAGATGTTTCCTAAATGAGGTCTGTATAGTTTGCCTAGAGGGAAGTTACTGAGTTGTCTCAAAAAGGCCTTAAGTTTTTATAGTTAATGCATAGATCCCTAAATCATCCTCTCTGGCTGAGCATCCCTTCTCCTTACATGTCTTCTTTGAATTGCTGATTCCAGTTGGTCTCAGAATAATTAGTAATAGTTTGTCTTCCCTCTGCTTTCTGCTATAACTGTGCACCTTCCAAGGTCTCTTCTTCCTCTGAACCTGTCTCCATGATTAAAATTCATTCTTCCTTTCTGTTTTCCAGCTTCTCTCTGCAAACTTCTTCTCACTCCATTTCTGCAAGGACTTCTCCTGCAAGCCAGGTCCCTAAGAGGATTAGTGAAGGGGATACCAATGTATTTATACCCACCTCAGCACGGTAGCAGTCAAACATTACAAGTTACTGTAGTGCATGAAATACGCTTCAGTCTTCAGGTGCAGTTCAGAGTGGACAAGTATCTACCTCAGGGCTGCTCTGAACTTAGCCCCAGTTCCAGTGTTTGTGTTTTTCCCTTCTTAATGTGTTCACATTGGCATGCTCAGGATTAAGTGGGCAGCAAAGCCATGGCCTCTTTAAATATGAGAACAGTTTTCAGGCCCCTTTCACTTGCACTTATTTCGGTAAAAACAACACCAACGAAAGCCCCAAACAAACAAAAAGCCAGAACGAAAGAAAAGCACAGATGAGGTGTGGAAACCCCTCAAGCTTTCCCAGTTTAAATTCCAGATTCCTGGTGGTTACAGTGCCAGGTGATGTTGGCATTTGTGTTTGCTGCTGGAGTACCTGAGTCGAACAATCCCAAAGCAGCGAGTTAAATACATGGCTACGATCAAAAGAGAATAATGCCTCTATTTTATTTTTGGTGGGTTTTTTTTTTTGGGGGGGGGAGGTATTTTTTTAATGCCAGCCTGGAGGCCCTTAGGTTGTGGCACTGAGTCTTTGAAAAAACAAGGTTACTGGACTCTAATAAAATGAAGTGTCCGGATGTTAGTGATGATTCATAAAAGCAATTAAAAAGGGAAAGTGCTTTTCCGCTGAGCGTAATGTCTTGGTTTGAACATGCCCTTAAAGAGTGTGTGTGTGTGATGCTGCAAAGAGTGGTCAGTGGATAGTGACCACTCTTTAAGACTATGACTCTCTTTCCAGCATAACACTTCTCTTTTTTTCTCTCTTTTCTTTTTTTTTTTTTCTTTTATTTTTGCAGGGTTCTGATGATCAAAACCATTTTTTAATTCATTATTTTTTCCCCCTAATTGAATCTTTCTTATTTAGCTTCTATTTCAAAATAGTTCCCATCTCTTCTTAAATCTGTGGAGGGGAAAAAAAACCCAACCTACTGAAGATGCAATATTTTCCGTGGGGTTTGCAATGTAAATACTGGAGGTGGCAGATAACTGAAATTCATCAAATATGACTTACTTTCCCCCCATCCCAATGCTACTCTCTTGCAGGTCAGCCCTGACCTTCCACAGGCACAAAACACCTCATTTGCAAAGCTTTCAAAGCAATTTGCAAGAAGCAAGACTGAACTCAGCGAAAACGTGATTAGGGTTATTGTTGTACACAAAGATCCATCAGCCCAACCACATTACCTAAGCAAGAAGTAGACCCTGAGGCATGCTCTGCAAGCTTCTTCCTAGGTGGCTTTTCAAGTCGTCTCAACCAACCTGTTAGCTGTTAGTGATGGCTGTTAGGCTCTGCTGCTGTTCTAGAGCAAACACTTCCAGCCTTCCTGCCTTCTCCCATTGCTTCTCTTGGGACCTTTGCGTATTCCAAAGGCTGGGCCTTCAATTTGCTTTGCCCTCACCCATCGCCCTTGGCTAGTTCATGAATATATGCTAAGGGAAGCAAAATAGTTTAGTGATGTATCATGGATCATTAGGTGGAGTATACTATTCTTAAAACATCACTGGTATGGATACAATAATTAGAGATGTGCTTTTGTTAACATTGCCAGCCTCTACCCTCTTGTACGGTACCCTTGGGTACTAAATAATTACCCACTTTTGTGTGGTTATCTAGCTCACTAATTACCCACAAAAATTGGGGTCAGGTGTTAACTGCTCGAAATAAGTATCCTCCAAAGACTTGGTTACATGGCATAAAGAAATTATGCATTTGCAACAAAACTTTAAAAGGAAAAAAAAAGGTCTAACAGGTTGGGGGGTGGGGAGGGGGGAAGGAAAAACAAGGGAACATGAAAAGGACAATGGAGGTAGATTGCTCTGTGCGGTGGCAAAATCTTGCAGGCTGCTGTGATGGTGAGGGAATCTGCGAGAGGAGTGAAAGGATGGTTGGCAGATACAGTCTCTCTAATCCAGTCTACTTCTCCCAAAGATTAGATCCTTCAGCACACAGGGTTTGATTCTTCCCCTATCTAGGCTGATGTCAATCAGGATTATGTTGGTATAAATAAGAAAATTTGTGTCTATGGGTTTCTGGGCTGACTTCACTGCGTAATCCCATCTCTCCCATCACCTAGGAACCTCTGCATTGCACCCAATAATTTAATTAGCTATTATATATTTATTTCCCTGCGTTTGTTCCAGTTGTTTCCAACTCTGTAGGCATGCAGAATTTCATTCTAAGGCTGCTGCTCATAAAATGTAGCTTGCTTTGAGTAATAATTTAATTCCTGCGTTCAGGGAGTTACCCCAGTGAGTCAAAGATTTCTAGATAGCCCCACCCTCCCCAACTTCCCGAACACTTACACTGCAGTCACTTTCTCTTTGCCAGACCCACACAAGTTGTCTAACTAGCCAAAATCCCAACGGGCAGCATCTCCTGCCTCCCCCATACGAGCCCCAGAAAAACCAGGAAATAAAGCCACAGGAGCCCTAAAACACCCAGCACATGTAACAGAGGGATATTTAACAGCCCATCTTGCTCACCTGCCCTCCTGCATAGGTGCTTTCTGTTTTCCGTACAAAGGAAACAGATTTCAGGGGAAGCTAAGAAGGTGTTTCTGAAAATCCCACTATGCACCCATCAGGGTCTTTGGATTCTCAGCCACCTTGAAGTCCTAAGCATCTGTGCAGCACACAGCATAACAAAGAAACTGTCTTCCCTACTTATTTCTGTGTTCTGCATTAGGTGCTTCCTCTCCTTTATAGCAAGTACCACCTTCTGTTCCCACAAGCACCTTTTTGAAGCTTATGCAGAGTCAGGCATTTAGGCGTTACCAGCCTCGGCTCCCAGCCCTAATTTCCAACGTGGGGGTTCAGGTAAGGCCCCACATGTTGGGTATGTGCTGTCTTTGGGGGCATACCTGCGCTCCACATTGTGTAGCACATCTCTGGAAAACGCAGGGATCAGCCTCATAAAGCACAATGCAGATTTAGTCGTCATCTTTGTCTCCCCCTCCCTCTCCTCCCCCCCCTAGCTCCCCGCTGATGTTAACTGTCTGTATTATTATTTATTGTTATCAAGGGATTTGGTTTGATCAATGAAGTGTATATGCGTCTGACGGACATTGGGAGAGGAAATGCTTGGAGAATGAGTAACATGTCTGCAGTGAAGGGTGTGTGTGAGGGAGAGAGAGGGAGCATCGGTACTAGAAACATTGACTGATGAGTTCATTTTAAAATCCAAGGGCATATAGCTGGTAAATTAGCACATATTGCAAATATAGTCTGGTGTGAGAGGCAGCAGTGCTGCCATTGAGCAGAAAGGGGGGGGGATCGGGGGGGGGGGGAGGGGGGGGGAGTGCGTCGAGGAGAGGAGATTGTCAACTCTAAAGTCATCACGGGCATGAGCCAGGCAGTCTGCCTGCCTCTATGCAGACGTGGGGCGTGCGATTTCCACGGGCGGCTGCGGGCTGCAGTGTGGCGGAGGGGCGGAGGGGGGGAGCGGGGGAAAACCGAGATAGCAGCGGCGGATTTTATTGTTTTAAAATCCAGATCCAGGCAGAAGGATGCTAGGCGAAGGGCTGCGGTCCCACCACTTTCCCCCACCCCTTCCCTTCTCAACCCTTTGCACCCCCTTAGGAGGGCGGCTTGGGGCTGCAGCGGGTGTCCGGCTGCCCGGAAGGGTCCCGGGGCCGGTGCCCGGCGGGGACGGGGAAGTCACTCCGGGGATGCGTCGGTGGCCGCGGCGACGGGTTTCTCCCGAGAGTTTAAGAGCTTACTGGGGAGGGGTGAGTGGGGCTGGGGGTGTGTGTGTGAGAGAGAGAGGCTGGCGGCGGCGGCGGGGGGAGCCAAGTCCTTATTCTGTTAAAGATTTAAGTAGGCATGCAAGGAATCTCTAGGATAGTTGGCAAAGGGCGAGGGGTGGGGAGGGGGGGGGAAGGATCCAAAAGAGTCTGTAACCAGACACTGAAGCTTTCCAGGAGTGAGAGTGTGTGAGAGAGACGGAGACAGAGCGAGAGGAAGAGAGGGGGCAGTGTGGTCTAGTACATTTTCATCTGGTCGTTGATTTGAGCCTGATGCTTGCTGTCCCTCAACAGCCTCCCTTGCCTGTATTTTTTCTTTCCCCCTCTCCTCTCCTCTCCTTTCCCTTCTACTTCATCGAAGCCTAGGGGAGCCAGTAAAGATTAAATGTGCTTTCTAAAAGGCAGCCACTTCATGCAGCTATGTCTACTACCCACCTCCCCCCTTCCCCCCGCCAGCTACCCCCCGTACTCCTCCTTTTTGAAATAATAATAAAAAAATAAATAAAAAGAAAACGAAAAAAAGAGGGAGAGACAGGGAGAGAAGGAGGAGGAAGAGGAGGACTATAGTTTAATGATATCGGGACTGGCTGATCCAGAAGGAGGGGGAAAAAAAAAAAAAGGAAAATGTTTGAGATCCTGGACGAGGAAGGACTTTGGTGAATGGGCTCAGACTCCTGAGGTGAGAAAAGGACCGAGTGAATGATGATGATGATGGTGATGATGATGGTGATGATGATGATGATGATGATTCCGTAATGGTGCCTGTTACCGCTGCCCCCGGCCGTGCGGTGGCGGGGAGCGGCGGGGCGCGGAGCCGAGCCGGCCGCCGTGCGGGGCTGGCCGCCGTGCGGGGCCGGGGCGGGGGGGACCTGCTTTCGGCAGCGTCGGGCCAGCAGCCGCGGATATTTCGCATTTTTAAACTCGGGCCCTCCGGTACGTTTCGGCTTCTCCCCGCTTATGCCGCTGGGCCTAGAGCGGTTGCAGAGATGGGTGGAGGGTGCAGATCCATATTATTTATTTGGGGAGGGTTGGGGGGGGGTGGGGAGTTTGGGGGGAAGGGAGGGGGGGAGGTGGAAAGAGGGAGGAAAGGGAGGGAGGAAAGGGAGGGAAAGGGAGAAGAGAGGAGAAGGAGGTGGCAAGCTGGGGACGAAATCCTGCTCTCGGTTATGGCCGGCGTAAATTTCCATTGGCTGGGGTTGCACAAGGTGCTCGGAGAGGAGTCGGTGCAGGATGGAGTCCCTTTTGTGTGTGTGTGCGGGTGTGTGTGTGTGCACGGCGCTCGGGGACCCTCCTCTCCCGGGGAAGCGGGTTTTTCTCCAGGTTTTTCTTTGAAAGCCCGGCCGGCGGCTGGCAGGGGAGGGCGGCCAGGCTGCGGCGGCGCTGCCCGCACCCTCCCTCCGCCCTCCTGCTGACAGTCGGGGCTCGCCTTCCACCGGGCTGGCCCCGACTCCAGCCGCCCCCAGCTGATGCGGGACTTGGAGCGGGCCGCAGCTTGCAGACCCCCAGCCCCGTCTCTTAATAATAATGATAATAATAACAGCGACAGCGGCGGCATTGGTGGGAGCGCGGAGGGAGGAGGGCGGCTGGCGAGAAGCTGCAGAGGAATTCGGTTCCTTTTCCTTTTCCCCCTTTTCTTTTCCTTGATATATTCCCTTAAAAAAAAAAAAAAAAAAAAAAAAGAGAGAGAGAGAGAGATGTTTTAAAAATGCAAGCGGCTTGCCCAGCTGCACACACCCACCCTCGCCTCCCTCCCCCGGCTTGCGCACACCGCACGCTCGCACTCGCTCGCTCGCCCGCGCCCGCTCGGGTGTCAAAACCCGCCGGGCACCCAGCCTGGTTCGGGCACTGCCCCTGCCCCAGCCCCTGCCCCGAACCCGCCCGGGGGTCCCGCCCGCCTACCCCCCCCACCCCCCCCCTTCCACCCTCCACCCCCCATCCCTCCATCCCCACCTCCCCACCGCCGGGCTTTTCCCCCCTGCTCTTGGCGCTGAAGATCGGAGCCTCCCCCGCTTCCAAATGGTGAGTTTCTACCTGATTTTCTCGAACTCGGGTTTTTTCTCCATCCCCGCCGGCCGCGGGGCTGGCGGAGGGGGCGGGGAGGCAGCGCCTTTATGCTGCTGCATGCTTTGTGCCAGGCGGCTGGAGGGAGAGCCTGCATATTCCTGCTCTTATTTCTGCATTCCTTTTCGTTGAAACAATGAAAATAATTCCGTCACTGCCCCAAACTTCCCTTTCTTTCTTCCTCCTCGTTTATTTAAATGCGGAGACTTTTCATATATTTGTCGCAAGCGACCTTGTGGGGAAGCTGTAAGGAACCTGCCGCGCCTTGTCATATATTTTTTTTCTGTATAAACGATTAAAAATGGAATGTATTCTCTCAACAGAGGGTCCTTAGAGAAGCTCTTTCCTTCCACCTGTCTGTCCTGTTTTGTAATCTTGAGTCATGAACTGAACTTGCCTGCTATTCTTTTCCTCTTTCTCCTTTTTTTTTTAATCTTTCATTTTTGATCCCTGGTTTTTTTCCTAGTTTTGGGGGGTTCGGGATTTGGTGTGGGTTTGGTTTCTTTCTTTTTGGTTGGTTTTTTTGGAGTATTTTTTGTTGTTGTTGTGTTTTGTTTTGGTTTGTTTTGTTGTTTTTTTTTTTTGCAAGAACTAGTTTGTTGCGCCCCTCTCAATCCCTGAGACCCTAACTTGTGATGTTTAGCTTTTAAATCCACGGGTTAGGCTCTTGGGAGCTGTGAGTTGTGCTTTGACATCTTTATTTTATTTTATATAAATATATCCTCTCTCTACGTGTGGACAAGTGTGCCTCTGTGTGTGTGTAGATATATATATAGAGAGAGACGTATACACACGCATACAATAGTGTTTAGTAGACCTTTTAAGGGAAAAAACAACAAAAAAAAGTGTCTCTCTCCTCCTCAGGGCTGCTCGGCTCGTAGGAGGGCGGTGGTTATGGCCATTTACTGTAAAATAAACCCCACCACCTCATCTCAGATCAAAACTAGAGTCTGTATGACAGCGAGATTTGTTGGGTTTTTTTTGGGGGGGGGGGGGTTGGGTGGTTTTGTTTCCCCCCTCTGTGTGAGTATATATTCAAGAGATAATTTTACAGCTGATACAGATATGGGGGTGTATGTATGTACACATCTAGTGATTATTATATATGCGTGTGTAGATAAGATATACACGATATGGATGCATGTAAATATAGCTGTTGAGGTGTGTGTATAGACACATATGGATGCTACGTGTGTATGAATATGTATGTAGGTAAATAAAGCCCTAGACATGTATATATATTTATATATGGAGCTGTATGGATATACATGCTTGTGTTTGCAGAGAGAGAGAGAGAGAGCTGTCTTGCTGCAGGCCACTGCATATAGCATCTCTCCCTCTCTCTCTTCTCCCCCCCCACCCCCCCTTCTTGAGAGCAACACAGAGTACCCTGAGAGCGTAACAGTAACAGCTCGGTACATTGGTGCTTGACCTCAGCTGAAATCCCAGCATGCCTCATGCTTCCAAGTTTAAAACTGAACGATTAATCTTAGAAATGTGCTCTATGGACGCACAGGGGGGAGGAAAAAAAAATCGGGGGGAGGTGGGGGGGGAATATCTGGGGAGGGGGGAAAAAAATCTGAAAAAAATAGATCTTAGATTGGATCTTCTAGATCTTTAGGTGGAAAAAATAAATTAAAGATTAAAATACTGAAGAATAAAATGCTAAAGAATAAAATGGTTGCATGCACTGTTGGTTGGAAAACTGCTAAAGAAAAGGGGGGGAAAAAAAGAGAGAGAAATCCTGAGCAAATGCTGAAGTTTTGGTTTAGTCCTTTTCTAGAACTGAAAACTTTCCTGCTTTTCCGGTCAAAATGATATGTAAATGACAAATCAGAAATGGTTGGGGTTTGGGATTTGGTTCGGTTTGGTTTCGTTTTGCCTTTTTAACGTTTCCTGCTGCTGTTTTGTTTTGTTTTGTTTTTTCTTGCTTAGATTACTTATTTTGCTGTAAAAATGAATGCTGGTTGGAACTGTATTTCTTATCTGTGTTCTGCAAGGTAATTGATACTCAAGTTACTGTACCTTGGTATGGCACCGAATTGCTGTCTGAAATTTGAATGCAAATGCTTTGACTTTTTAAACACAATGCACCAAAAAATAATTTTATATATATATATATATAAAATGGATGGTGTAACATTTTGTGGTATTTAACAGCTTAGGATGTGTTTGATGCTTCCCGTTGTTCAACAGTTCTTGAACTGGAAAAGGTTGCTTGCTTGATTATTTAACTTTTTCTTTATCCTTATATATTTTTAAAGCTTCTTTTTATTGCCACTGTAATTTCATTGACTATTTTACCTCCGTGGGGAAAAAAAAAAAAAACAAACCAAAAGAAAAGAAAAAGAAAAAAAGGAACCAACAAAGCTTTTTAAATTTTTTATTTGTAACTCCTGAATTTGTATATTCTTGCAAATATTTCAGACTGAGAAACTTATGCCGAGTTGCAGCTATTTTCTGTTACCTGTTTGGCACTATAAATCAGAACACGATACGCCACAGCCCAACCACCTTTGTCCAGCCATTATCTGCACCTCAGAGACGGGGGGGAAAGGAAAAAAAAAAGTAGATTTTTTTCCCCTTTTTCCTTCCGAAGCTGCTTTTAATCGTTTTTTTCCCCCCACCTCGAGCAGGGCAGGGGCCAGCGCTTTTGTCTCGGCACGCCCGGGACCCCCTTCTCCGCGGTCCCCCGCACCCATCTCGGCGGGGCTGCACCGGGGGAGCCCCGGCAGCGCGGCCCGCACCCCGCCCCGCACCCCGCCGAGCTCCCCCACTCCATCTCCTCCTCCTCGGCCCTTCTCGGGGCCAGCCCGCCCGGCTCCCCCCCGCCTCCCCGGGGGCTGCGGCCCCGCTATTGTCTCCGCCTCGGCTGCGCGGTGCGGTGCGGAGCGGAGCTGGGGAGGGGGGGGGAGTTGCGCGGGGCTGCGGCAAAACAATGGCCGGGGGCGGGGTGGGGGGGGTGGAGGGGACCGGCGGCCGGGCTGCTGCGGGGGCAGGGCCCGCTCCCCGCTCCGCTCCGCTCCGGCGCAGCGAGGAGCATAATTGGGAGCTGGTTCAATCACTACCAGTCTAGACTCGCCCAGACACATCAATTAGAGGGGCTGGCGCTTTAAAGGGATCGCGGCTGGAAGGAGCCGGGCCTTCGGGAGACGCAGCGGAATAAAATGCAATGGGAAACAATTGGCAGGGATTGGAACAAGGAGGAAGACTAAAAAAAAAAAAACAAAAACCTGGACTCCCCCCACCCTCCTTTTCCAGTGGTTCCTGCAAGAAGAAAAAGAGGGAAGAGCAACTGCACGAGAATGCGTTTTCTCCCTGCCAGCCATAGCCTCCCAGCTCCCTAGCTCAGGGCAGGCAGGTTCAGTGGGGTTCTCAGCCAGCTCCGTGCCTGTGAGCTGAAGAAATGTCAGCCTTATTGAAACTTAATTACGCTATAAATATCCAGTTGGAACCATTTCTTTGTAAGCAAATGTAAATCAATCCAGAACTACTCCTGCAGTGGTTTTTTTTTTTTACCTTCTGCAGACAAAAGGATGTTGCCTTTTGGGTTGATTTTTCTTTCCTTTCCTTTTTTTTTTTCTTTTGCTTTATCCATATTGCTGCAAGGCTTTCTCGTCTCAGCGTTGCACAGCTCCTTCAGTGACAATTTCATCAGTCTCTGTAGTTGCACATTTTTCTTGGAATGAAAGGAAGCTGTGTCCAAAAAGAAAAGATGGTTTCTCATCTTGAGAGGAAAATGGCAGAGAAAATATGCAGTAATTTAATTTGCAAGCAGGATAAGCAAGTCAGGCTCGGGAAGGACTGGAGAACTTACATTCATGTAACTTATATTCACATCAGCACTAAAAATAATCTTAAAATACCAAATTGGGACTAGTTTCAATTAAAAGTATACCTAATGTGCTTCAGAGTATACCTAATACCCCTCAAAGCATACCTAACATCCTTCAAAGCATACCTAATATGCTATCAATGACATTTAATGTAACACACTCCCGAGTATTCTGTGCAATATATGATGCAAATAATGTAAAAGGAGGAAGATAAACAAAGAAAAGCTCTCTTAAAAATTATTTTAACCCTGCTTTTTTTTAAGAAACAATGCAAGTTTTAGCAGAATTCTGGCACCTTGGAGTTCTGTCTGAGCAGCAGCCGCAGCGTTTAGCTCTGTGACTTTGGCCTTGTGGTAGCTTAGTTGGAGCTTGCTTTCCCAAGTTGAAAGGCTTGGGGTTTCGGTGGCAGGAAAAGGTAGAAAAGGTTCAAGGCATTCTGCAGTTTTCCCATTGTTGCTCTTTTATCTCAAGGGCTTCAGCAGTACCTAAAGTTGCCCCTCACAGCAAATGGAGATGATTTTTGCTGGCTTTCTTTCCGTGAATCATTTCCAAAGTGCTTAAGAATGTATCGGGCCGGCTAAACCAAATTATGGTTGAGGTGCTAGGTGCTGATTAATTTCTAATCGATTTCCAATTCATTCACATCATAAATCCTTGCTATTAAAAAGCAGCTTATGCTGAAATGGCATTGCAGTCTCTTCACCAGACAAAGTCACATCAACCCAGTCAAAATGATAGCTGAAATTGGCATAATCTACCTCTCTTGGTTATATTTTTTTGCTCCCAGTTAAAATGTTATTTGAAATTGACAGAATCTACCTCTCTGTTTTATTTGCTCCCAGTTAAAATGTTATTTGAAATTGACAGAATCTACCTCTCTTTTTCATTTGGTCCCAGTTAAAATGTTGGCTGAGATTGACATAATATACCTCTCTCTTTTTTTTTTGGTCCCAGTTAAAATGTTAGCTGAAGCTGGCATAACACAGCTCTCTTTTTCATCCCAGATAAAATGTTAGCTGAAATTGGCATAATATAGTTTGGGGGTTCCCCCCCCCCTCCCTTTTGGTCAAATTTGTTAACTCTTTAATTTCTCCCCAATGAAGTCTTTGGCCATACTTCAGTCCTTTAAAATAACAAAATGCTTCCTCGTGGTACATTTGTGCACAGCCCCAACAATACTCAAAGGTGCTGCCACTCCCCTGGAGTGGAAGTGAAATCCGCACCTCCTAACCATCATCAAATGATTTTTTTGGCTGTTCTAGTGGCCACTTTCCTTTTGTGCTGCCCTCATTTCCTTCACTTTTCTGCGCCTCAGGTGGAATGCAGGCATACAGTTCAGAAGTTCAAGCCTGGGGGGCTTACCAAAGGTACCAGTTTGCACGAGGCTGGTGGTGCTCGCCACGCTTGGAAGAAGAACCTCCCTGGCCAACTGTCCTGCATTCCTCCTGCCCTGCCTTTTTTCCCAGGGCTCAGAAGGAAAGAGCATCCCAGTTCTTCTTCACTCTTGGGAGCGCACACACACATTGTTTCAATAATCCAGGCAATAAATGCTAATTAGTAATGCTTAAGGACCCTACCAGTTGGAGTAATTATCATAATTTACCTCTTCCTTGTTAAAAAACATTCCTTGCTGATCTAAATTTTTTTGGGGTGGGGTGGGGGGGGAGTGATAGTTTCTTTCCTTTTCCTCTGGAGAGCATTCCTTGTTATGTTAGCAGTAGCTGTGTGGGTCTGCTGTGGCACTGAAACACAGTTCACATAGTGCACAGGATGCTGACTGGAGCTAGAGACAAACACATGTGAAGATTTTCCCCCACACATAAAAAAATGATTAGTTTAAAGCCAATCATTTTTTTTTTTCTTTTGCCTTCCCTCTCTGCTCTCCTCCTCTTCTCCAGCACCACCAAAAACCACTTACCAGAGGGGAGAACAAAGGAAATCACTAACTATCAAGGCATCATTAAGTATGAACGGCAACAGCAAGATAGAGTGTGATATGACAACATATTTTATTGCACAAAAGTAGAGATAATTAAATAATTCAGTGGTATTCTTAGTTAATTAGCACAAAGATCTTTCAGAAGCCATCAAGAAAATGGATCTCATCAAATCTAATAATATGCTACATTTCCCAAAGATCCTTTATTTTTCCAGTGTTGCTACTGCTTCCCTACCTGACACAGGAACACAAAAGGTTACAAACAGTTGCACATTGAATTGGGCTGCTCCTCAAGATAGTATTTTCTGCATAAGGTGATTAGGTATTTAGGGGAAGGGAAGATGTTCAGCTGGAATTCCCAATATTAGTCCATAATAGAGAAAAAGATCAGAGCTTCAGAAAAGCCAGATCCAGTCTGAGTGATCCATTTAAAAGATTAAGTTATAAGCTAAGAGCCATTCATGGGTTGATTGTGATGGGGCTGACTCATTTTGATTTGGAGTTGGTGAATGAATGCTGGAGTCCCAAGATCTTTTTATAGAGCTAACTGGGCACCTAGATTGCCTGTTTCCAGCTTTTCCTGACATGGAGGAATGCAGGGCAGAGTCGAGGAGAGGTCTGGGACCTCTCATTTAATGGGGGTCTCTAATTTCAAGGCTAAAGCATTGTCTCATTTACTTGTGGTATCAACTGGGAAGAGCTCCATTCTCATTGGTGGAGTTGGGTTTGGTCTTCAGCAGGATGACTACAACTATCCTGCATGCAAACACTTTTTCCTCTGGATGCATGAGGGTTTTAGCTGGAATCAGTTTGTATAAATTCATCAACCCACTCCAGGTTTGCAATCTACAGCTCCTATACAGGGGAACAGGCTGCATGAACAGGTACCTGCAGGGCATTGATAGTGTGGCTGGAAAGCTCTGTCAGGCATGTTCTCAGTAATTAGGTGCATCAAATATTACTCAGAATATCTCATGGTATTATTCAGAATATCTCATTATGCTCCTTTGATCTAAATGTATCCACAAGTTCATGTGATGCATTTACAAACTCTAATTCACTGCCCCTATATTTGATGGATTCAAGATGACTTTTTCTCCTCTGCCAAACAAAGGCTTGTCTGAAAATTTGGCTTTACCAGTTAAGCATCTCCTGTTTCAAGCAGAAAGTCAGCATGCAGCTCACCCTTCAACTAATGAAAGGGGATGGGCATAAGTCTTATAGATATGACATTAGTTCTTGTTTTTAACTCTGGGCCCAAACTGAACTTTACCTCTGTGTTACAGTTGTGGTGTATATTGACTCCATGGACTACCCAGACAAGTAATGCTGTGGGGTAAGATGCTTTGGTTTGTCATTGTTTCTTATGCATGTCAGGTAGAGCTTCCAGGCTCACACTAAAATTGCACAGTGCCTAAGAGAGCAGTGTCCCAAGCCCATGGAAAGAGACTTTTCCCTGCTCAGAAGAAATGGAGACTGGTTTAATGCAAGGTAGATGGAGGGACTTGGAGAATAAAAGGCAGCCATAAGTGATCTGCCCAAGGAAGCACAGCACATCTTGAGCAAAGCAGTAATTCATGCGTCCTGCTTGACAGGGCTGCTCTACTTAGTAGTATCAATTCTCCCTCTGTGGAACCTTCTAGGTTATGAGTAAGGCTACTGAAATGCCAGAGGACCATCTCATGTACCCCCCAGAAGTAATGATGAAAAGAAAATGTTACTTCTGTGAGCAAGCCATGCATTATTTTTTTGTTTCTTTCCTTTTGGTGTCATTCACCCAATGCTCTGGCAACTGAATTTAATGCATGAAGGCAACACAGCCAATTAAAAGAAAAAAAAAAGGAAAGAAAGAAGGAAAAAAAGGTATTTTTCAAGATGAAAGATGAGTCTCTGATTTGCATGGTAGTCAAAAGTGGCTGTGGAAGACTGAGGGCCACTGCAGTTGTTTTGATTTAACAGCTCTTCCCGCACTGTAGTCAATAAATCGCTAATCTCCTGACACTTATTTGCTGGCCCTTGCATCCATGATCGACTGTGTTGTGCTCCCAGAGCTCCACCTACAGCTGATGGTACACTGGATATAAATTGTATGTTCTTTAAGGAGCAGGGTGGGGGGAGACATAAAAGGATGAGCATAGGCTTTGCTGTGCAATATGTGCTTCTCCTTGCTGTCCTTTAAGTAAGGGGTGGTCTCTGGTAGCAACTGTTGGAGGATGGCTTCTGAGCAGCACAAGGGGTAGATTAACTTTGGCAGAATTTGTTCCTTGCTGCTGACTCCCAGACCGTGGCTGCTCATGTCAAACAGCCAACGTGCTGACCAAAACTTGATGCTGTTTGCTGTTGTGTACCTTTGCAAGAGGGGGCAGGCAGGTTGCCCTTTGGTGTCCTGTATGCCAGAGAGGAGGATAAGCTAAGTCAGCTCCCGAGAGAAGTCTCCAAACAGCTCCCTCTGGCTACTACAAGAAGATGAACCGATGGCTTCTGTTCCCTGGAAGCTGTGTCTGATGATCACAGACCATTATATACTTCTCACTTGACTGCCCTGCTGCTAACTCCACTTTTAAGATGAATTATGCAAGAAATGGTGTGAAGTATCAGACATTCGGGAGCTGAGGATTGGGAAGAGTCCTCTCTCACTGTGTGGATTCATTTTGGCATAAAGTCTGAGACACAACCTGGATTCCTGCTTCTGTGGAAAGGACAAAAAAAAAACAACAGTGAAAAGGATCAAAAACTAATCAGTGGACTTTGGTTTTCCTGTGCATATGTGTTTGTATCATGTCTGAACTTGCAAAGAATATACTTGGTTATTCACAAGGAATCCAGTAAATGGTGAATTTGTAAATCAGTTACTTCAAGTGTGTTTGTCTCATTTGATCAACCCTTTCTCCCCTTCCCCCAGGGTATCCCCTTGCCTTTAGAGCACCTGGTTCCTCCTGAGGACAGGATGGAGCAGTTGGGGCTGGGTTCTTCCTGGGGCTCAGAGAGGGGGAGAATTCCATCTTGGGAAGAGGGTTGGTGGGCTCACAGATCACCTCACACACAGATTGACCAAAATTTGCCTCCAGACCTTTTGTTTAGTTGTGGGTTTGCTTCACAAATTCCTGGCAGACTAAGGTGATGAAAAAGATGTGCTGCATCTCACTGCTGGGGGCCCAAATACACTAAACCCTCATATTTCTCCTGTGTTTCATAGACAAGTCAGAAGTAACAGTAGAGTTCTGGCATAGTTTCTGTTCTCCTTCATCCCCCTTTGACCTAGCATCAGGTACGGATTTTGGGGCTATAATGTAGATTTTAAGAGGTGCTGAAACATAAGTGGAGGAGGAGGGAAGCCCTGGTTTTGAATTAGTGGGATTCTGCTTGCTGTCCTTGCATCAGCATTCAGTCCCTTTTGGAATATATGAATAGAAGAGTTAAAAATAGTGATCAAAACCCAGTTAAAACCACAGCTTTTTGGTACAATTGCCAAAAGTATTCAATAAGAATCTAAAGCCCCCATATTCCTCAGGCAGCCAAATGCTTCTTTTTCTTGGCATGCAAACTGGCACTGCAAAGGCAAATAAAATTGCTCCTTTTCTTTTTTCCCTCTCACTCCCTATTTTGGGACAAACCTTCCCCAAATTCCAGCCCCTCAAAGCCTCTGCCTATTGTGCTTGCTTGGAGGACTGTGTTAGAGCACATGTAGCTGGTGCTGGAGCTCTGTGAGCTGGAGACAGGCAAAAGGAGACTCCAGTGGCAGAACCAAAGCTTAAATTAATACTTCTCCTGAGGGATCTCTCCTAGTCCACACATGAAGCTGCAGTGGGACAGTGGGGGAGGTGTGTTTCCACATTTATCTTTTCAGTTGAGATATAAACCCCAAGGTCTTCTCTGTTGTTCAGGGACAGATGTCCAGGGAGAGGTTATGTTCCTCTGGCACATGCTTCCCCTTCCCCTTCCCCTTCCCCTTCCCCTTCCCCTTCCCCTTCCCCTTCCCCTTCCCCTTCCCCTTCCCCTTCCCCTTCCCCTTCCCCTTCCCCTTCCCCTTCCTCTTTTAAAAAGCAAAATAAATAAAAAATCTTATTTTGGTTTCACTACCCTAAAAAGAGACAACAGTGTTGTTGGAACTCTCTCCTCACCTCAGAAATAAAGAGACAAAATATTCTGGGATGTGTTTGGTCCTCTCCAGGTTGGAATGTATCTGTCTGTTGGAAAACAACACAGGGCTTAATGTTACAAAACATATGGAGCAATATGTGTTTTGTTCACATATGATGGTACCTCATTATTTAGTAATGCAGCACTTCTACAGCAAGTTCCATCTGTGGATCTCAAGGCACTTTCTGCAGAGAGCTGAATTAACTCTCACAAGTCCCTTTGTGAGGTGGGTATGGAAATGTTCCTGGTCCTTGTTCACATGAGGGGAAACCACAGGCAGAGAACTGAGGCCCTTGTCTTCAAGATTTTTGACCTCTGTGTCCTTTCCACACTTTCATTTTCCTGATAACCACAGAGTAAAACTATTCATTTTCAACCCAACTAGCAAAAGATGTGTATCTCAAGTACAGTGAGGTCAAATATAGCCTGATTTGATGTCTGTTTGGTTATTTTCTTTGGGCAGGGTCGGGGAGACTGGTTTTCAGCACAGAGAATTTGCTTTTTTTTCAGAGGGCTGGAGAGCTCTCACTCTGCACAGAGCTTGTGGGGTGGGGACATGCTTAGGACCTCTGAACATCAGCCTGACCTAAAAGCACTGATTAGGAAGTTTGGCTTAAGCATTTTGCCTGAGATGGCAGAGCTGATAACTGGATTTCAGTTTTCTGAGATCCAGTCCATTACTACAGCTATAAATCACAGTGCCTGCAATCACCTGTCTAATGCACCCTTGGTTTTAAAATGTTTCCTTTACAGCCTTTTCCATCTGTGCCTCTGAAGACACCTCCAATATAGGTAATACATCAGAAGAGGGATAAAACTGTGCCTTCAGCAGCTCTTAGTGCACTGCACTGTAGCTTGTTGACTCCTACCCAGCATTATCTCTCTCCAAAAAGCAGCTTTGGATGTTCAGTTGAGTATGCTACATTTGGCAGCTGGAATAGATTTTACACCTGTAAAGATAATACATCCTAGGCAGGAGAGTGACTTTCTTACATTTATTGGGTCACATTAGGCTAATTTCAACACAGACTCCCTCATCATCTGCACCATTTGCTTGCTCTTAACTTGAGCCTTCAAGACAAAGAGATTTGCTCTCTGCAGCAGGTTCAGGCACAGGATGCGGACCTGCAGGCTCCATCTACACCACCTTCAGCACCTGAACTTAACCTTGGGTTTAAGCTGGTGAGGTCCTGTGAACTGAGCCAAGTGCCAGATTCAGCTGGGCTTGCAATGCCAACTAGCTCCCATTCTGTGGGTAGCATCTGGGGTTACAACTTAGCAAAAATAAAAGTTGCTGTGTTAACTCACATTAGTCTGAATAGGACAAGCCCCACAGAAAAGGTGCACACACAAATCATTGCTAATCAAGACTAACTTCAGAGCCCAAGCTGATTTTGACCTCCAGCTGCAGCCTGCACACGTGAGAAGTCCTGTTTCCTTTTTTGTTCTCCTTTCATTTTTAATAGAGCATGATCAAATCCTCACTGACTGACTCTCTTCTCTCCCTGAATTTTGCCTTGCAGGTTAGATTGACAGCCAGGCCTCTTTTTAAATAAACACAACAACAAGGTAAATTTGGGAGAAGAATGCAGGATCAGGGAACAGCTGACAAATAAAGAGTGGAGTTTGCCATGGGGAGCGCGAGCCTAGATGAAATCCTGGGACCCCTTGCACTTCATACCTCCATCTCTACTATGGTAGAGTCAACAGAGTGGCTGCAGAGCTCCATTAAGTCTTACCAGGTGGTCCAAACCAGCCTAGCCCAGCTGGATTTGGGAGCTGTGATTGGGGGATTAAGTGGGAGGGGTGTTCCAGGAGAGAACATAGCTTTGAGGTTTGGTATCAGCCTCCTCCTGCTACTGTTTACATTGCCTGGGCCACTACATCCTTGCTTATGGACCTCAGCTTCTCCCTGCTTGCTGCTAAAACAGAAGACAAAAACCTTTCTGGTGACCTTCCCTGCTGGCTATCTCTAGGTAATTCTTTGTATCTTCAGCTTTGTTGATGCTTATATGTTTCTTTCATAATACCAAACATTTTTGCTGCTTTGGGAGATGAAAACATAGAGCTACTGACAAGAATGAGTACTGAAACATGCTGGATTTTAATTCCCTCTTTTAATGATACCCCCCCCCACCCTGAGATTTGACTTTTTCCTCTGCTATTGCTACCTTCAGAGGGACTTGGGTTGGTGTAAAAAATATACCTGCAATGGGAGAAATTATTTTTTAAGTGCACACTAATGGTATTGTCAGAATTGTACCAGACGTGATTTTGACCCAGAGACAGCAAAATCAGATGTTAAAGCACTGAACCAAGAGCTGATCAGCAGGAGGTCTCCTTCCTGCTGAGATTAGTCAAGCCCACTCTCCTAAACATTTTTTTATCCATATCAAGAGGAAGCTTGGAGCTAGATTTAATCTATTTCCCAGAAGCTGCTGATGCTCTCATGTAAAATGTGGAGTCTGTTGTCAGGACAGGAACAAATTTTTTGAGCCATTAGAAGGCTTTCCCTGACGGGTGTCTCAAAGAGGTGGACTGACTTGATATGTGATGGCCACAATAGCTGTTACTGTCTTTCCAAACACATACAGCAAATTCCTTTCCTACCTTCACACACCAACAGCCTCTGTCCCATGCTCAGAAGCACACACCAAAAATGGAGAATTAGGCTCTACCTCCCCACTCAGTGTTCCTAAAGAGATCCAGCTGAGTAAACCAAAGCAATTGTGTTGATTTTACCACTTTCTCCTCTTGGCTAAATGAAGGAATTCACTGCAGCAATGCCCAACCGTTTGTTGTTGTGCCATGTTATTAATGAATTATTCCAGTTTCAAGCTTATTTTTGTGTTGGCACATAGCCTGTGTTAAAATATTTGTAAAACAAAAGAGAGGAACTTGGGCTGTCCACTTCCTGCCTGCCTGTCTAGAGCTGTGGATCCCAACAGTTTCCAGCTTTGAGAATCCAGCTGATAATTTATGGGAGCAGGGCATGGAGTGAACCAAGAATTTGGTCTCCACAGGCTTGTGTGTGTTCTAGGCAAGTTCTAAACCTGTTCCTGCTTTGTGGAAATTATCATTACTGGCCCATCCCTAGAGAAATGTAGCAGCTGGGTCTAGTTGAGAGGCAGGGAGGTTGGATGGAGTAGATGATCTCTAAGGTTCCTTCCGACCTGAGCGATTCATGAAAGCCAGAACCCATAGCCTGAGATTCCTTACACTGCAGGCAAAATTTGGACTTGGACTTGAGTTATCCTGCCTGTCATTCTTCCCTTCTTTTAGGAGACCCAGCAAAGTATGTTGAGAAGGGTATGTCCAGAGAAGGGCAATGAGGCTGGGGAGAGGTCTGGAGCACAAGCCCTCTGGGGAGAGGCTGAGGGAGCTGGGGTTGTTTAGCCTGGTGAAGAGGAGGCTTAGGAGAGACCTTCTTGCTCTCTTACAACTACCTGAAGGGAGGTTGTATCCAGGCGGGGGTTGGTCTCTTTTCCCAGGCAACCAGCACCAGAACAAGAGGACACAGTCTCAAGCTGTGCCAGGGGAAGTTTAGGCTGGAGGTGAGGAGAAAGTTCTTCCCAGAGAGAGTTTTTAGCCATTGGAATGTGCTGCCCAGGGAGGTGGTGGAGTGCCTGTCCCTGGAGGTGTTCAAGAAAGGATTGGATGTGGCACTTGGTGCCATGGTTTAGTTGTCAGGAGGTGTTTGGTATTAGGTAATAGGTTGGACTTGATGATCCCTGAGGTCTTTTCCAACCTGGTTGATTCTGTGACACCTTTTGATGAACAAAATCCTGTCACTTCCAGGCCTACACAAACCGCTTTCAAACAATAAAACACAGAGGTAACATGAAGCAGTGTTACGTGGTAAGGCAAATTCCCCTGCCCCTTCAGCCACAGTGGATCAGTCCATCTAATATTGCACAAACTGGCATCTCCACTCTAAAAATAGATGTCTGAACATGCAGTCAATGGAGTAATCCAATTGCCTAAACATTCCTGGGTGCTTTATCATTTAAATTGTAATAAATCTCAGTGTGCCCCAAGCTGCATTGAGCTGCATCAAGTTACAGTCCCACCACTAACATGCGGTGACCAGATGAAATCAGTGTGACATGATGTAATTGAAGTGAAAATTCAATGCATGCACTGTTTTGTCTTCAAAAAAGTTGGCTCCAGCAGATCTCTCTAAAACAAAAATTAAGGGGATTTTATTAAAACTCACTGCCCCTGTCACATTTTCACTCAGTGCTTCTCCCTGTTATTACTTTGAATAATGAGCACATGGGGCCTGCCCTTCAGTCCATTGAATGCTATTGAAAGGTTATTATTGATTCCAGACTTTGGGGCTGGCTGATTGGGGATTTTGCAGTCAAATACAGAAGAGTGACTATCATGCACTTTGCAGGGCAACTGGACTAGCACATTAATACTCCCATGGCTTCCCCAGGGTTATGCTTCCACACATTAATGCCTACCATTGTTTGAAAAACTTTCCTGATGTTTAGGATGAGAGGGAATGGATTGAAGCTTGAGGAGGGGGGATTTAGACTGGGGATTAGGAAGAAATTCTTTACAGGGAGGGTGGTGAGACACTGGAACAGGTTGCCCAGGGAGGGTTGTGGATGACCCCTCCCTGGAAGCATTCAAGGCCAGGCTGGATGAGGCTTTGAGCAACCTGCTCTAGTGAGAGGTGTCCCTGCCCATGGTAGGGAGTTTGGCTCTAGATAGGTCCCTTCCAACCCAAACCATTCTGAAATGCTGTGATTTCCCCCCTGCCTCGTTTCTTAAGTAGTTGTAATGGGAGAAATTAATTTTAACTCTCCTAGGCGGTCCCTTATTTCTCAGAGCAATATTTCTGTGGACCACCTTAATGAATTCCCTTTTCTCCTTGGTTTTGTACATGTTTTAGATATTTATACAAGATGTCTGAACTTAAAAGGATTATTCATAACATTGTTGTTTCTGAAATGGGAGACTAAAGCTAAACATAATCTGCTTCAGTCCCCAGCTGATGTAAATCATTCTAGCTCTCCTGGAAGTTGCTGATGAATTCTCTTTTTGTGCACCCAGTTAAGAATTGTTTTCTGCAGGGAAGGGAGGAGGAAAAGCACTGAATAAAAGTAGCAGGAAAAAGTTGTGCCACCTGTGATGATGTCTGTGGATGCCCAGTGTGCTGTAAATTCGTTGCAGAGTTCGGCTCTGCTGCCAGAGGTGAAGGTGTGATGAGATTGTGGCTTGGTCTACCAAAGTCAGTATCACTGCTAACAGGTAACAGTGGGGTAGAAATGCAGGAGCATAGAAATTAGACTGACCCAGTTACCTGAATAAATATGCAGAGCCCTTACTGAGCCAGCTCGTGGTGAAAAGCATGCTGCGTGTTTTGGATGGAATGTTACTAAGTAAGCTAGCTCAGGCCTAGCTGCATGTCCTGCTCTCAATTGCTGGGGCCCTTAAGCCCCTTAAATTCCCCTAAGCAGAATTTAATTCTGCTAAATTTATTGCTGCAGAGATGCAATGTCAAAGCTGAAACCCCTCTGGGGGTGAGGTTGGTTGGTGCAAGCTTGCAGTGGAAAGAGCTGAAGCATAAGGTGGGGGGATATTACACCTGGCTCATTTTCCCCAAAGTAAGAGAGCTAGAACAGATCAAGAGAGTTAGTGACATCATAAGGAAGATGAGGAATAAATAGGAAAGCAGAGGAGAAAAATGTGGGAAAGGGGGGAAATATATCAGCAAGGGATACATCTCCATTATAAACTCTGAGCCCATCTTTAAAAAGGTTATTAGCCCCTTGTGTGCAGCTCATTCTTGAAGTACAGGGTCACTGATGAGGCACTTGAAGTGCCCCAACTATGGGGACAGAAGTCATCCCTGTAGTACAACTATAACAGAGGGCAGAATTTGGCTTCCTCACCTCCAGCTGAGCAACCCTGGCAGCCCTGATGCGGGTTGCAGCCATGACTTCCCTTAGCCTGCTCAAAATGCTCCACTGCACATCAAACTTGTTTGGTTTTGTTTTAAATAGGACTTTCAAACCCAGATTAAGAAAGAGCTAGTGCATGCAATTGTGTTTGCCCTCATAGTGGGAGATCTCTCCCCTGTCTCCTCTCCACTGAAACCTGCAGTGAGCAGCAGCTGCTGGCAACAGCCTTTAGAGAAGCTCTGCTGCAATCATAGCTCATGACCATCCATGAGCTTAATGTTCTACCCTTAGAAAGAGAGATTGGTCATTGGAATGGGATGCCCAGGGAAGTGGTGGAGTCACCATCACTGGAGGTGTTTAGGAAGAGACTGGATGGGGTGCTTGGTGCCATGGTTTAGCTGATTAGGTGGTGTTGGGTGATAGGTTGGACTCGATGATCTCAAAGGTCTTTTCCAACCTGGTAAATTCTATTCTTTCTTTGCCTGCTTTAGAAAAGTTAATTAAAGAGGGCTAGGATTTGGAAAGTGAGAAGTGCCACTGCCAAATCAGCTCAGAATTGTTCCCTTCTCTCTGACCAGAACATCAGCACAGACCTCACTCCTACTACTCACGTACTGTATTTCCACAAGCTTAATGATTACAATGTGGTAATGAGCAGTAGATGTTCAGATAGGAAGGATCCAACAGCTGTGCTGCAGCTTGTAGGGGGAAGTATGATCATTATTAACATCCCCTCCTCTCCCCCCCGCCCCCCATTTTATGGGCACAAGAAAATGGAATTATTTACTCCAAATTTTGCATTGTCAGCAGCAGAGTGAAGGAAATGGCTAAGGTATTATTGACAGCAGTGAAAACTTGCCAGGATTTCCTCAGGTAGCTGTAGGTTCTAACAAGTAGAGTGTGCAGTGAGGCAGTGAGTGTGCCAAATTACTGCAATAAAGAGAAGATGCAGCTTAGACTGCAGCTCCTTGCTCTCCTGCACCGGATGAGAGTGTGTAAATATCACCTTGTTGTGGAAGAGATTTCCAAGACCTCTCACATCCTGCAAAGTCCCAGCCAGTTGTAATGTAGTGAAGCAGCAGAGACAAAATCTTTTAACAAATGGAGCCAGGAAGGAAACAGCTTTAATTCTCTGGCCAGAAAGGCTCTCTGATGAGCAGTGGTTTACATGACTACAAACAGACAAGGGCCCTCTGGGCTTTTTTTCCTTTTTTTTTTTTAAGGCTTGTGGTCTTCATATTTGTAGGAGAAAAATGCCAAGAAATATCAAAGCTGTATCTTGTCTTAGTTTGTTAGCACAACTCCCTAGCCTGCAAAGTTGATTCTTTTTATTGGCCATAAGGAGCCCCTCTTTTCCTGCCTGTGTTCAGCGAGGGCTATCTAAGCTTGGCACTGAGGTCCTCCAGCAGCTTTCAGTAAGTTCTTCAGCCTCTGGCCTTGAATCTGAAAGTTACCATGGTCCTTTCATGCTTAAATTCCTGGTAGGAAGTTTGGTTTTCATGCTTTACTATGGTTTTCCTACAGACTTTGATCTTCACTCTTGGGAGTCTCATTTACACTCAGCTGCATCCTCATCCCTGGCCTTAATCTTTCATAACGGAGTGGCCTACTTATCAAAGTGTGACAGCTATCTTAACCCCCCACCCACTTGCCAATGGAGATGTAGGAGACTCTCCAACTGTTATGAAAACAGCTAAGTTAATTGACTAGGCTGTTTCTTGTCATACTCCAAATATTTGCTCTTCGTTGTCACTACAGCTTGAGTCCCTCAATTCTCTATCAATATAGTCCCACATCTCCAAGGCATCTGAGAGTTTGGTCTTTTTTAGAGGAGTGTGTTTCCATGAGCAGCTGATTGGTTTGCACTCACCACTTTGCTAGACATTGCTTTATTCTTGAAGGGGCCATCCTGCCACGTGTGAAGTCTAATAATGACTGTCTTCTGACCATGCATTCATAGAATCAACCAGGCTGGAAAAGACCTCAGAGATCATCGAGTCCAACCTGATACCTAACACTTCATGACAACTAACCATGGCTTCAAGTGCCGCATCCAATCCTTTCTTGAACACCTCCAGGGATAGTGACTCCACCACCTCCCTGGGCAGCACATTCCACTGGCCAATTACTCTTTCTGTGGAGAACTTTCTCCTGGTATTAGTTATCTCAGCCTGAGTCAGCAATGCCATCATACTGGGATGTGGTAGATGAGTAACAAACCTGCTTCTCTACTAAGTAGAGCCTTGGACACTATGCTTTTTTTCAAAAGACCTGCCCTGGTGAGACCACACTTAGAATATTGTGTCCAGTTTGGGGCTCCCCAGTTCAAGAGAGACAGGGATCTGCTGGAGAGAGTCCTGTGGAGGCTATGAGGATGGTTAAGGGACTTGAATATTTCTCCTATGAAGAAAGCCTGGAGCTGTTTGGTCTGGAGAAGAGAAGGGGATCTGATCAATGCCTATAAACATCTGAGGGGTGGGTGTCAAGATGAAGGTTTCAGTCTCTTTTCAGTGGTACCCAGTGATAGGACAAGGAACAATGGGTACAAGCTGGAACACAGGGAAGTTCCAGCTGAACATGAGGAGAAACATCTTGACAGAGCACTGGAGCAAGCTGTCTAGAGAGCTTGTGGAGTCTCCTCTGGAGGATTTCAAAACCCACCTGGATGTGTTACTGCCCTAGGTGATCCTTCTTTGGCAGGGGGGGTGGACTTAATGATCCCTGGAGGTCCCTTCTGACCCCCTACCATTCTACAATTCTATGATTCTTGGGTCTGTGCTTCACTAATGGCATGAAGCAACCATTGTGTAGAAAAAGCAGTAAGAGTGGTTAGAGGTTTATGAGTAATGGCTTTTTTTTTGGGGGGTGTGTGTGGGGGGGGGTGGGGAATATCTGAGAGAAGTGGGAGCTTTTATTCAAGCAAAGGATGAAAGTGAAAAATTGCCTTCAAATACATAAAAGAAAGACACAGAGAAGGGAGCACATTGTTCTCGGTGTCCACTGGAGATGAGGTCCACAAGACAGTTTTGTGATTCCTCTCAAAGGGAAGAAAAAACAAACCACATTGTGCCAATACAGCCTGACAGAAAGAGGATCTGCTGGACTGCAGGGTGCAAACACTTTGCCTGCATTTGTTGGTCTGCTGTGGACTGGTGACAGGGTTTAGTGTTTTTTTTTCTACCCTAGCTTCCTTCTTGACAGCCCATTTCAAAGTGGCTCATGTTTTGTTATTACCTCTGATGGTTTGCAAGCAACCATATCTACAAGCTAGCTCTCATTTCATGATCTTCTCATAATGATAAAGTGGCTCTTTTAAGAGTCCTGTTGCTTGCCAAAAGCTTATTATTGCAGAAGCCTGAAGCCATTTCCAAAATAATTTATTGGATGACTGCACTCAGAGTAAGAAGCACTAGGAAGGCTCTCATTTAATACCAGCATTTAAATACATTTTAATATACTCAGAACCAGAGTATCCAGGTGTCATCTATGTAAGCACAACATTGTGCCTCTCCAAAAGAACCATTTTACTCAGTCTCCTTTGTATGTGCCTGAGCTGGCTCTCCAAAAACAGCAAGCAGTAGGTAAGGGCTTCTCTACTTGAGGTGCAAAGAAACCAAAGTTTCTTTCCCCTGTGTCCAGAGCTGGCCAAACTGAACTGACTGTCATCTGGAAGCCAGCCAGCCTTGTTAACATATTAGGATACATAAACCAGGGTTGGGTCACATCCACAGAACAGCAGTGTAAGTCCCTGCCCATAGCAGGGGGATTGGAGAAGTTGATCTCTGAGGTACCTTCCAACCTAAGCCATTCTATGAGTAAACTCCATGGAAATTAAAGGAAGCTATGAACCTTGCCACAAGCAGATTGTTCATAGCATCAGTCAGGGTTGGAAGGGACCACAAGGATCATCTAGTTCCAACCCCCCTGCCATGGGCAGGGACACCCCACACTAGATCAGGCTGGCCAGAGCCTCCCAAAGAGTCTCTATGAAGTCAAAACCATGCAGGGTGGTTTTGGGGACCAGGTACACAATTAATTAGGTATATGAAGATATGTTCTTTGTGTAATTTCAGGGTATCTATAAATCATTCTCTCTCCTTTAAGCACAAGATCATTCACTAAGGGGAAATCCTTGCTAATGGAGTTACTTCCTTTCTCTGAGCCTCTTAGAGTAAGAATTAGTTGGGGCTTTTTTTTTTCCCCCCTCTCTCTTCTTTTTAAGCCATCACATGAGTTCTGTGACTCACAAGGGTTGTAGGTGGTATTATTTGTTGTAGTGTCTGGAATCCCAGTGTCAAACTTGTCTTTGTCAGGAGATTGATATGACGTTGGTTTTGGCAAGAAGCATGGCAGGAGAAAGGACATCACTTAACAGATACTTAAAATGTGGTCAGGCTCTGAAAAGTGACTCTTAGAAATGACATTGTGGTTTTCCATATTTATTTTCTCTCAACAACTTCCAGAAACAATCTGCTGAGCTCACAAATCTAAAGGTGATTCGTTGAGCTGTCACCTCTCCAGGCTCAGCAGAGGGGTTTGGAAACCCCACCCTTCACCATGTGCCTCTTCCATCACCACTGCTAATAAGGATTCCACAACTGGAAACTAGCTGACATGTTGCTGATGGATGCATGAGGCCAAGTTAACTCCAGTTTGCTCTCCTACAGCTCCCTCTGCTTATCAGGGATAAGAAAAGTCATGATTCAGCTTCAGCTTGAGTTAAGAGAGGTGCACAGAAAGGAGGTTATAAAGCAGCAGTAGGGTGGTCCAGTGGTTAAGATGTGGCTTTGAAACTCAGGAAGCCTTAATTCAATTCTCATCTCTAAAATATTAGGTAATCATGATGGCTGTGTTCCATACTGCCTCAGCAACCATGGGCTCAGCCAGAGCTAGTAAAAGCAGTTTAGAATTCATAGATTCATAGAATGGTTTGGGTTAGAAGGGGCTTTGGAGACCATCTAGTTCCAAGCCAGCTGGCACTGGAAGGGACTCCTTCCGCTAGATCAGATTGCTCCAAGGCCTCAAGCAACCTGGTACTGAACACTTCCAGGGAGGCACCATCCACAACCTCCCTGGGCAACTTCTTCCAGTGTCTCACCACCCTTCCTGTAAAAAATTGGTCTATGTGACTAACATGCAGGTATTTTCTTTTAACACAATTGCTTTTCCATTTGACCACAGCAGGTGCAAGGGGTGCCCAATGCTTAAAGGAGCACTTCCCAAAGCCTGGTTTTCATAGTTGTGCCATTCAGCAGCAGGATGTCCCATATGGCAAATGATACCTCTGCTAAGTGATGATATGTGACAGTGGAGGAATAGAATTGGCACACAGTAGCTGGAGAAGTGCTGTACTTGAGTGTGTTCTCCAAATCTCCTGCTTTTGTGGAATTAGAGTCAGGTAAAGCAGAACTTTTTTTTCCCCATTCTCACAATGCAGAAACAGGAGGAAGCAGAAAAGATGGAAAAAGCAGGAAATGAAAAAATCTAAATGCTGCTTTTTGGAGATGAATCAATTTAGGAGTTACAAGAGTAAGACCTTCACATTTTCTAAGTCCAGTTGGCAGCAGACAAATTATAATGAAGATTCCTGTTACCTCTTGAAAACTAAATGGAAAAGCTGTACAGAAAGAGTAAGGCAGCTTTCAGATGAAGGGTTTAGAAAGCAACATGCAATAAAGACAACTTTGGGTGACAGAGCACTAGAACAGGCAGCCCAAGGGAGTTGTGGAGTCTCCCTCTCCGGAGATATTCAAAACCTGCCTGGATGAGTTCCTGTGTGATCTGCTCTAGGTGATCCTTCTCTGGCAGGGGGGTTGGACTGGATGAGCTTTTGAGGTCCCTTTCAGCCCCTAATGCTCTGTGATTCTGGGAACTTTGTAATTGCTCTGGTGACCGCTTGCCTGAACAGGGACTGGCAGATGGAGTAGCCAGACTCCTTCAGCCCCCGAAAAGCAGTTACTGGCTTCCTGGTACCTGTGCAGGATGTCAGCTAAAGCTGAGTGTGACATGCAGATGATACTAATCTGTCTCCAAGAACTTAGCATAACTGTACTGAATGCAACAATCTTGCCTGAAAACCAAAGCTAATTAGTCCATGTGGAACGAAGCTGCTGATGCAACTAGACTGCGGCTAGTGCCAGAGCTAGCAGGGGTTCCTCTCCTCGATGCCATGTCGACACAGTTATAGGATACTAGTCAAGCAAAAATAAATCAGGATAGCTGAAATGGCTTGCATTTGTCATGGCAAAAAAGAAAAAATAAATAATAAATCCACCATGTAAGTGATGATATTGAGAAAAATCACTTCATTCTTCCACGGAAAATATTCAAAGTCAGTCAAGATGCCAAAGAATTACTTAATGCTTCTATAATCCATCCTGCTGGCTGTCTATGGAGAAACATTAGGGATGATCACTTCCTTTAGTTACCTTCAAAAATCAGGCAACTGCTTTCCCCCTGTGAAGACATGCATAGGTTAGGAATTTTTATTTTAAGAACATGTCATCTTTATGACTGACGTGCTTAATTTTCCTGTGCAAAGGTGGAGTAATTGGGGAGAAGCACCATTTATTGCTTTGCATTCTTCCTTAATTGAATTAACTCTCTTTTAAATCATTGTGTTGAGAGAATGCTTGTTGGGGGAGAAATTTGGCTTATTGAGGGCTGAAGTTGTGAGCCAGGAATACTAAGGTCATATTTCACGGTGCTGGGGGAGGCTGTTAAAGCCTGGTCCAAACCCAGCTGAAGTACAACCAAAGAGTCTCACTGACTTCAAAGAGTCTGACCTGGGCAGGTTTTCTGTGTTGGTTTCCTCACCTTTAATGCTGGCAGAAATGCCTGCTGCTTAGGTCTGAGAACCTACTGATTCACCCACACTGTGCAAAGATCATGGGGAGTTTTGCCTGAGGGACAGCAGTGAAATTACAGGAGGCTTATTTCATCAACAGTTCTTCCACAGAATGGCAGGAGCAAGGTTTTTATCTGATCAAGAGGTTGGTAAGAGAAGACCTCCATAAAAATCCAGGGAAACTAGGGAGGAGGGTGGCTCTGAAACACAAATATGACGAGGTTTCAGGTTACAGTGCTGAGGAAATGTGCTACAGGTTTAGCTGACTTGAGCAGGCAGAGTTTTTTGCCTCAGCTATGAATGCTATTGTGCATTTTGGAGCCAGTGGCTGCATTACACTGTGCATCAACAGTTTGAGCTTTGCAGGTTATCTATTTTGTCTAAACCCAAGACTTATGTGTGTTTTCACTCTGTGTCATTTTGGGGTACAAAGGAGAAGGTAGAGTGGTGCAATTTTAGCTAGTCTCCAAAAGGTCCAAGCCTAAGCAAAGTCCAGATCCAGGCATCCTGTTGTTTAAAAGCTGAGCATGGATTGGAGTTTGGCCACTGAATGATCTTCAGTCTTTCTTCTTACAACCCATTGCTGAATGCCCTCTAGATTTGTAGCTGTAAACCAAAACTAGTACCTCTCTGGCTAGGTCTGACCTGGGAGGACTTCACAGAGACCATGACAGAGACATTCCCAGACAGGTTGGAGGTATTGGATGAATCCTTGAGAAATCCTTGGGTTGAACAGCTCTGTGGTTGGTAGGGTCCCACTGCCCACCATAAACTACAGAAATCAGTATTGGTTCTCTATCCTCAGCTCTCAGCTGCAGCCTCTTTGAGGCTGAGTGGGACTGGGAGGAAATGGAAGCAACTGGTTGGGATGCTGCTGGGTGCAGGATGCAGAGCAACATTGGAAAGACCTACTGTAAAGGTAAATGTGCTGGAGAGGCCCCTCTGAAAGGTGGTACTTAAAACTTTCCCTGTATTTTTGGAACAAAGAGAGTGGCTGGGAAAAGAGGGCTGAAAGCCTGTTGACAAATGCTATCTGAAGCTGCAATACAGACATATGCAGACACACATATACTACATATTACAGTCATTTTAATTGCTTGTAATGTAGCCCCCTCTCCCTCCCTTGCTCTCTCCTTCCTCCTCCTGTGCTCTCTCCCCCACCACCACCAATCCCCCCCCCTACCCCCCGAGTTAATCTGTCGCTAGATTCTCAGCTTTTCTTTTGCTTCTGGTTTCATTTTCAGATGACAAAATTCAAGGCACACAGCTCTGCTGTCTGGTTGCCCTGGTAACGGCAGCCTATTATCGTACCTTGTCATTCATCAAGAAAGAATTGCACTTGACAGAGATAGACCAAAATGCCTGCAGTCTGCAGCATTAAAAAAAAAAAAAAAAAAAAAAGGAAAAGAAATAAAAAGGAAAAAAAAAAAAAGGAAAGAGAAAACAAAAAAAAATGTTTTCTTTTCTTCCAAGTATGTAAAAGGCCTTTAATGCCTATTTAGCTACATGTTTTATTTAACATTGCTTATTATCCACTAAAGTGATTGTCAATAGTCACAGAAACGGATATTTCCTCCTCCTCCTCCTCCAAAAAAAAAATGTATTTAAGTCCAATCTGCAATTCTGCCCTGCTTTCAAACCCCTTCCACCCTGCTGCCCAACACAGAGGAAATGGTTAACTGATGAGCGTTTCGCGTGTTGAATTCACCAAGTGACCACACAAATGCTGCCTTTCTGCTTAATTATGTCTTGTGTTGGTTAGCTTTCCTGCTCTCTGTATAGAGCTTCAAAAATAATTAGCAGGGTATGTAATAAATAATTGAATTTTATCTTTAATTAATCCTTCAAGTGCAGAGTGTTACGGAATACAGATAAGTGGACGTGAAGTCCGCGTGTAGCTCGAGTGTGTACACCTCCATATGTTGTATGCATTAAAGGGGAGGTGGTGGTGGGGGGAAAGGTAGAGGTTTGTCTGGGCATACAAAAAAAAATCTGTAATCACTCTTCCTGAAGTTGGCCCAGTCCCAAGTTCATTGTTCTTCAAAGGCAGGAAAAGGTAATTGCTTGTTATTTTGCCTACCTCATCTTTGCCGTTTGAATCAACCCAAATGAATTCCTGAAATCTGTGGCCTCCTACCTTTTGGTTAGTGCAGTGCTGCTTGCTCCCAGTCCTGGGAGGTTTTGAAATCTGAGGGTTTTTCCTGGGAATTCTGTGGCCATTTAAATAGCTGTAGTTGAGGGATGAGGGGTGGGATATTTTTGTTTTGGCCCTTCTTATAAAAGGGTTTTGGGTCAGTTTTTGCTTGCTTTGGTCAATTTGCTTGTTAAAGGTGAGATCTGTTGTAAAATAGCTTTTATTGGCCATGTGGTATTTTAAGTACATATCCTCCCTTGCTTTGGGGTTTTTGCATCTCTGATTGTTGAATCTTTTGTCCTGGAGATCAGAGGGAAAAGGGAAGAGAGATAGCAGGAGAGGAGAAAGATAGAGAGCACATTAAAAAATAAAAAACAGTAAAAAAAAAGGGAGGGAGAGGGGAGGGTAAAAAAAAAAAGGTTTTCCATGCAGAGCCTCTAGTGCCAGCTCTGTTTATCCTTGGTGTTATACCCAGCCCGCAGGGTGAGCAGCTCTGAACTTTGGAAGTTCTCTGTGCGCTCCCCCACCAAAAATAGCAACCTGCGTGTTGCTCTCTTTCCCTGAGCTCTCTGTCTACACAAACTCCCACACGGGTAAGGGATACATGGGGGGGTGGGAGTGGGAGTAGGGGGTGGAAATAGAGGCGGTTGCAATGGCACCAGATCAAATGCAGAGCTTTTCATCAGAGGGGTCCCTGGCGTGTGCGGGCTCGGGGAAGGCTCCCGAGGACACATCCTGACCGCTTGGGATGCGCAGAACCCAGGGCGTTTGGCCACGAGGAGTTTTGGGTTTATTTCCAGCAGCGACCCAACAACAAAAAGAGCAGAGGAGGGGGAGAGGGAGAGATGGCACTGAACCCACCGACTAACACACCCAGTTCCTAGAGCCACTTCTGAACTTTCTGCTTTAATAACGCCGCAGCACCAGTGTTCATTTCCTGTTCAACCTCGGTCCTACCTTTTGATTTTTTAAAATCTCCCTTAGGCTAGTTGGTTTCAGAGGACAAAGAAATGAACAGGCAGAAGCAATTAAAGTAGCAGATACAGTGAAAACCAACACCGCAGCTCTTTTGCCGAAATTGCAGCGTATGAGCGGATTCCGTCCTGTATTTGATGTCTCAACGGCCGGTCGTATCCTTGCAGTTTCTTCCAGCCCTTCCTCTTGGCTGAAGGAATTCTGCTGTCCCTTAGGACCTCATAAATACATAGAGGCACTGGAAATAATATGATTTAATTTTTTTTTCTACACTCCCCCCCCCCCTCCCCCCAACCTCCCCTCCTGTATATTAATATTACATGATAATCTCATTTAAGGAAAATAAAATGCTAGATCTAGATCTCCTTAACTGCAGAGTGGCCCTTTGAAAGCCCTTCTAAATGTTCGCATATGTCTTTATGAAAAATTGGGATTTGGAATGTTTATACAGCCCTGAATAGTGCAAGTGAATAGCCTTAAATTAGCTTTTCAAGTTGATTTACAGCCTGAAAATTCTGTAACAAGACACGAGTGTTATCTGTTAAGAGAGGGATAGGGGTTGGTGGTGGTGAGGGGTGGATTTTTTTTTTGCTGTTATTGTCTGTGCGTCTTTGCTGCGAGACAAAACTGGGAGCCAGAAGGCCAGCTATGAAATGAACTTCCAGGAGGAGAAAAGGTTATGTGGGAATTAACAAAGAAAGACTTAACTTAGTCAAAAAAAATTAAATAGATAAAATGCCTCTTGATTTTTTTTTTATTTAGAGTATTTTAACCAAGATTTATTGATCAAAACCTGCACCTAGGGGGAGAAAAAAAACCCACAAACCAAAGGCCCCAAGAGTTGATATTTGTTTTACTTGAGCAAAGACCAAATATCCATCAGATCTAATTAATTTGTTCTAGCTATTGATGTGTGTATCCTTTATCTCACTGATTTTTCCAGGCTCTTATTTTTGTGCATCTAGTCTTGGTATCTGAGCATGTGACAGATGAGGAAATAAGGGCAGCAGGACAGAGCTTTATGTATTTCTGAGCATTTTTAACCTTGTGTTCTGATTCAGCCTCACAACAGCAACAAAAAAGGCGGTTGACTGAAATTTCAGCTGGGTGGATGGAAGTGTATTTGTAGATGGTAAAGCCATAAGAGACCCTCATAAACAACTTGTCTGGCCCCTTCTGTAAGGGTAGCTAGGGAACCTCACTCAGTAAACTCCACACGCAGTGTTTCAACAACTGCTTCAGCTTTATTTGTGCTCTGGCACATGGGGAATCGTTGGTTCTCCGAAGCCAAGTTTTTAAAGCACACTTGGCACATCCCTTGGTTTGAAGTCACCTTCCATCCCCAAAATAAGTGTAAGGCAGAGGGATGCTTTTTATGGCTCTGACACAGTAAACAGCCCTCTCCTGCTGCAGCAGGAGGGAAGCCCATGCAAACCCTCCCAGGCCTCCAAAAATTGACTTTGGAGGTGAGGAGGGCTGCTGCGAGATATGAGAGGAGGTTGCTCTGTGTGAGAGCCAGATGGAGATTTTATTGAATCCAGCCTTTGGGTATCGACACAATAAAACACCTCCTGTAAACCAAAGTCTTTCTCTCCTTCTTCCCCTTTCTTTCTGCACCCCCCTCCTCCCCCCCTCTTTTTCCCCCCCTCTCTCTTTCTTTTTCTCTTTCCTCCTACTGCAGTGAAAATTTAAGGAATGTTGTGAGTAGACCAAAACCATGGCACGGTGCGTGCTTATCTAAAGTTCAGTCAGAACAGAATGACTTTCCTACCTTTGAATGTGTCTGAAATTAAAATGTCATGGCTCAGATTCCCACTTTTGCTCATGATGAGTTATATCCTGTCCTGCAAATATTTCCTTGCAGTGACTGCTATTTTTCTGTAAGTGAAATGTGATTGTGAGACAGATAGAGAAGGGCTCATATTAATGTCTCCTTGCTTCACATGGATATAAAGTGTATACATTTGGGTCTGTTTTTTCTTCTTTACATGTAGAACTACCATTTTCAGCAGCTCCACTGAAGGTGAAGGTCTAGAGCTAAGGAAGGGACTCAGATAAGTCAGCTTTTCCAAGCCCTGTTTCAAACATGACAGCTGTGATCTTCCTCTGGACAGCTGAACACTTTTTATTCTTATTAAGTTTAGTTAAAAAGGAGTGAAAGGAAGTGAAAGATGTAGTTGGAGAGCTGAGGAGCAGTATGGTGACAGTGGCTTTTTTTTCTCTTGAATGCTGAGAAAGTAACCCAGTAACACCATTGGAGCAGCACTGGGCATCCAGAATCTTGCTGGGGTTATTTGCATCAAGTGAGAAACATTGATTTTTATCTGTTGTCAAGTATTTTTCTCCAATGTGCAACTTTATCCTTTTAGATTCTGGCATGATGACCTCCAGTTTTTAGGTCTGATTTTCAGCTGCTGCCATGGGATGGATGTGCCATAGGAATTTACTTCTAGCACAGAAAATACTTTTCCATTAGTGGAAGAGGACATCGTCTGCTCCCTAAGGACTGCAGTGGTTTTTACTTACTTCACACTAATATATTAACTCTGGATCTGGCTTTTCTTGGGCCTCTCTGGCTTGAAGTTGTACTTTATTTGTGTGCTGTCGTGGTGGCTGAGGTTAGTGGGGAGGGCTTTCCTGGCAGCTGCTGTACCAGAGCAGAAGAGGCTGAAGCAGCCACTAGAATTCCCTTTCTGCCAAGCGGATGCCGATTTGCCATCGGGCATGCAAAACAGATTATTTGTTTTCTGCTTGCAGGGACAATTGCAGGACTACCATGCCCTTCACTGGCAAGTGCTCATCTCTAAAGCAGCCTCTGAAATGTCTGAAGTTAGAAAGTGCTAGTGAAAGGTGGTTCTTCTGTAGCTCTTCCCAGGAATATTTTCTTCCTGCATAAGAAGCAGTGGCTATGGCTCATCATTAAGGATCTTGGTCTTACGGAGTTCAGTGATGCACTGTAAACTCTGAATGGCAAATGTGAAGTTCTGAAGCTCTGCAGATACATTTACACCCTCAGAAACAGCTTGAAAAGCTGAAATAAATCTTTCAATAATGTTCCTGTGTCACAGTGAAACCAAAGAAAGATCATCTCTGCCCGTATGGTGGACAGCATCTTTGTTCTTGGCTGGGGGTTATTAAATCCTCAGAGATACCTCATTTTACATATGGATAAGACAGATTTTTCTCATACATATATATATATTTTTCTTCCCAGGGCAATTTTAAAGCTTAATTGAATTAATCCAACTAGGGAAACCTTCTTTCTTTTAGCAGGACAAACTGAACAGCCCCATTCAGATACTCTTTCGATTTGCTTCCCCACGTAGACCAAGGCTCAGAATTTCTGAGTGGGGAATTGGTTTAATGCTTAGGTGCAGTGCATTGCCAGACTAAATATCCACAGCAGTTTAGTGAGGCATCAGTGGGGTGTTTTGCAGTCTCTCTTCATGATTTAATCTGCAAAAGACTAAATGTTGCTTTGTTTCATTATCATTAAAGTGTGTTGGCAAGGACTTCAGCCAAATTTTGCAGCCTTTCCACCTTTTCCCCTCCAGTTCCTGCAACCAGGCTATTTTCAGAGCTGGTATCTGGTTATCCCTCTCTTAGTTTCTCCCCAAAGCACATCATCTCAGCAGCAAAAGGTGATTAGAACTGCTAATGCTGTTGAATTACCCCACCTTTACAAAGCTCCTGTTTAGAAAACGAGACAAAAGTCCAAAATTGGATGAGGATTTCAATTATGGATAGAACTGAGCTTATAAAAAAATGCCTTTAATGTTCTTTTCTTCTTCCCAAGCTCGTTTTAGGTGTGATAAAATGGACATGCATAGGATAGAAATTTCACACCACCAATAAAGGGCATGTAGGAGCTTAAAGGAGTTAGAGCTGGCTTTTGCCACCCAGCTGCTGGCTGCTAAATCGTTCTTAACTTTTGATTTAATGGCCAATATGGATTTGCATAGAAAGAGAAAAATAATCAATGGAGGAAGGAAAAATGCTGAGAATTTGATGCATGTATGGATACTACAAATAAATGTTTCCCCATGCACCACAGACCAAGGGTGAGTGTAGCTGTTTTGGCTGCTATTTTAGCATTATTTTTTTGGTATCAGCCAGGTTGCTCTTTTATAATCCTCCTTTTCCTTGCCAAGCACTTTCTTTTGGCACCTTTGCAGCAATGAGGTGTGGGTGTGGTGCTGCTGGCTGAAGCATCAGATGCCTAACATCATGCCTCTTGTGGGGCTACAGGGGTGTATGGGACTTACTGTCACTGCCTTCTGACTTTTGAAATTGCCAGTTCTGTTCAGGTTACATGTTACCAGATCATCTTCCTCAACCAAGAGGCATCTTCCCTTTTCTAGAGCCCTTTTAATTAACAAGGATATTGTCACAGGTTTTTGGAAACTGTGCTTCATGGCAGATGCTGTGAAAACATTGTCGAGCTTGTGGTAAGAGCATGGTGGCAGGAAAACTGTGTCACTCGCTGGAGTTAGACGTCTCTGAGATGTTAAAAGCATTTACAGATTCTGGATGAGGGACACGGGGTCAAATATTGCAAGTCTTACCTCATCTGTACTCAGATGAGTCCCTTCCAGCTTTGGTGGGAGCTCAGCTGGAGTGAAGAGATGAAGATGTGTCCTACTTAGGAGGAGCGACCCTGCCTTGTTGGCAGGGAGTTGTTTTGTTTAGTTGTTTTGATTTGGGAAGCTACAAGAGATAAACACTGCTTGGTGAGACAAAGGGAGCTATAACCAGGCTGTGCTCATTACAAAAGCATGGTGTTTAATGATGGGAATTAAACAGAGCAGAAAATACTTTCTCTTTTTTTTTTTCCTAGTAGTTCAGGTGCTTTTTCCCCCACTCCTCTTGCACATGAGTGTGTGAGAAGCATTTAGATGTGTTCAATTCAACCTGTGATTTTAGGGCAGGATAATTTCTCATCCAGTTTTAGCAAAGAAAGAAACCAATCTAGTGTGGCAAAAAGTGGGTTTACCAGGGTGAGTTTTCATCTCAGGATTTCAATGGATGTAAGATCTGTCTCAAGCATTTCTATCAAGGACCCCTTGAGGAAAGTGGGGAGAAAACAAAAAAGATAGAGGCAATTTTAATAACTACATTTTAAAGTGCTTTTTAATGAGCAACTCTGCTAAAAGCCTCTGTAATTTATTTCCAAATAAGTTATCTGGAAGGTTTGGTGGATGCTTCACAACAGTTATGTGCAGTAAGCCATATTGTGTGTAGTTCTAAGCACTCACAGTTTCCAGCAGAAATCCTGTTGAAACTCCTTCTGTGAATCCAGGTTCCTCCCAGGAGCAGCGGGTTTGGACATTTAGTCTGCCTGGATGTAAATAACACCATCCAAAACCTCTTGCTCAGTGTAGGGACTGAGCAAAGCTCAGCCAGAGCTGTTCTGACAGCAGACCCTTTGACCAGCCAGACATCACCCTTGGCTACGAATGATAACCACTTCCAAAAAAAGCAAACCTTGCAGCTTCTTTGTTGGCTGGAGAAACTGGTCCCTTCCATCTGAAACAAGGGGGGGTGAAAAAAGGGCAGACTCTAATCTTCATTATTTCTCTGTTATCCTGGAGAAACACTGTTAGGTGCAGAGCAGCAATTATTCCCCAAACTGAAAGCATTGAGGAAGGCACAGGAAATCTTTATTATTCTAAGCAATTTGATTTATAGGGTAAGGATGAGTGCTGAATAGGTAGGTAATTATTGCAAAGAATTATAGGAAACATTCCTCTCCTTCCCTGTGTCCTGTGCAAGTCTTGTCTCCAGTAACTGCTTTCTGAGGTTACTGCACATGTCCATGGCAGAATATGGATACTAGGTATAGTCTGCTCAGTTGAAGGACAGAGGGAAAACTCAGAGCAGAGGGATTTTTGCTCTTGTTTAAACATACCCCCCCACCCCCCCCCCAAAAAAAAAAATATGCTTTTCTCTGTCTTTTTTAGCATCTTGATTTAAAATAAATGGCCTAAACCCTATGATTCTTTAAAACAAAGGGAAAAAGAAAAGCTCTTAAAGGGAATGCTCTTAAACATAAGGATATGAGATAATGAAACTGGCTACTGGGATAAGCATATTTATTGGGTTTGTTATGTATCAAATGTAACAAAAGTGAAGTGTCTGAAGAACTCCATGTGTGGTTCCTTCACACTCTTTGATCACACAATTCCCCCTTTAATTCAGATGCAGTAGAGCTTAAGTGGCTTCATTGATGTGTTAAGTGTGGAATGATTTTTGTATAAAATAAAAAAAAAAAAAAAAGGAGGAAGACAAGAAAAAGAAAGAAAGACAGGGGGGGGAAGAGGGGAAAAAAAAAAGAGACCCCATTATGTGTCCAGAAAAGCCTTGTGTGCACTTGTTTATTGAGACAGGAAGTCGGTTTCCCACACCGAACAACAGTGCTGAAACACTGAAAAATTGTGTAGGGAAGAAAAGTAAAGGAAACTTAATTTTCTACCTGGCAGAAATCGGCCTCCAGAGGAAGAAGTAGACAATGAGATTGGGCTTAAACTGAATAATAGAGCCTGATTGATTTTTCCTTTTTTTTTTTTTTTTAAGGAAAATGCTCCACACCATTTATATGGGGGGGGTGTGGGGGGTGTGTTCATGTGCTGCTTTTGTTAGTAAAATGCAAGGCTTTGCCACAAGCCTCTTTGTAGTCAGCCTGCTGCTTAAGTATTGCTTCCACTGTTGCATTGCCCAGAGGAGAAAACACCCAGAGGAGAGGCCGTCAGGTAGAAACCCAGTATTTAAATATATATTAAAAAATAATAATAACACCCCCCACACACACAATACACACCACAGTGCACTATTTCTAGGTTGTTTCTTACCAGTTTATTGCTGACAGAAATCTATGTGAGGCCCTTCTGAACAAAGGCTTGGATGCTGCGGTGGTGTAAAGCGGGATAGTTCTCTCTGATCCGAGACAAAGGAGCTGCTCGCCGCTCCCACACCTGACGCTCTGGGCCAGCCTTTTCACACAGCAGCAGAGTGAAAAATGGCAGTTCTGGAAGACCTGAATGTTAATCTTGAAAACGAGAGCAAAAATAAGTACATAAAATTCACACATGGAGGTGTTCAGGCTGATAGCTGAGATGCATTTGCTAACACCTAGGAATTTGGGCGTGATTAGTAACAGGTCCGAATATTCCGACGCAGCTCCGTCTCTCATATGGGCATTTATGGGCTGGAAGTGGACTATTGAGTATGGACACTTTATTGGTGTTTTGAGAAGCAGATGTAAGTCCCCAGAAAGGTCAGAAGTGCAGCAGGCCCAGTGCTGTGGGCTCAGAGCCCAGGGTTTTAATCAGAGGAAACAAACCCGAGGTCTGAGGAGCAAGATGGGCACAAAAGACATCAAGTGACTCGCCAGAGGTCAGATAATTCTTTGGTGGCAGAGACCAGAATAAATAGCAGAGTTTGCAGGTTCTGTAGCTTGCTGCAGTCTCATATTCCTGACTTTTCTTTGGGTTTATTCAGCAAATAATGGTGCCTTGCTTTTGTGCTCGGCGCTAAGGTCTCCCTTCTCCTCTGGAAGCTTGTAAAAATGTGTGGTTTCCTAGAGTCTGATGCCAAAACTAAGGCTATTCAAAGCAAACAAATGAAAAAAGCCCTCCAAAATGCAGACTGGGCCTTTGAAAAATCCCTCAGATGGATTTGTGCAAAACAGTTACAGGGGAGAAGATAACCCTCTTCCCTTCACCTTGAACCGGTGGGATTGCAGGTCCTTGGTGACCTCCACCATCAGAGGCTCTTCCTAGCTGAGTCAGTCTAGAGGTTAGCAGTAGTGAACAGCACTTCGGCACTTGCTCCTTTTACCTGAATGCCAAACCTCCCTCACAAATGCCTGCTTGTATGTAATCTGAACCTAAGTATTCTTTACCAGCCTCTTTTTTTAATCCTTGTAAGGCAGGATTTGGAGGGAAAGTGCACATTTTCCTGATGGGCATGTGCTCTCCCACTGACTCCCTCAGCTCCTCTTTCCACAACGCTGCTCATCCTGAGCCTTTTCCAGCCCGTATAAAACTCTTCTTCCTTTCAGCACCATCTCCCCACACCCAGCACATTCCTTTCATGTGCACAGACCGATGGCCTTATCTCTCACTCTTGCCCTAATTATGAAATGTGTGGTATGTTGCTGCTCCATGAGAACAGGGAGAGCTGCAACTGGGCAGAAGTTAGATGACTCCTCGTCGTGCTCCCCAGGCAAGGCAGGTTCAGGGCAAACTGTCAGTCCTTGTTTGCTGGGTTGTGTTTGTTTTTTAACGTTTCTCTTTCCTGGTGAGCACAGAAAGGAAATTGGAATGATCACTAAACCCATGAGCTATGCCTGGCTCATAAGGATGGCTTAGGGAACATTGCTGGCACTGGGCTAACCTTTCTGGCACTGAATACGGGTCTGAAAGGTTCCTGCATTCGTTTGGCACACCCAACAGACTGCAGATGATTTGGATGCTGAGCTCCTCAGCTCGACCTGGAGCTCAGGTTGTTTTGGTCTCGCTGCATCTTGCCATCAGCACAGGTCAGCGCAGACATTTCTCTCTGTTCTTGAGAGCTGCAGGACCTCAGTACATAGCAGGAGGCTTTCTGTGTCTGGCAGGCATGTGGTCCTTAAAATGCAACTGTCAGACGCTTTGCAGGGGGATTTTCAAAGCGAATGACTACTGGCTTATGTCTGCTTCCACTGAAATTGTCTGTAGCAGCAAGACAGCTAGGCCAAGATAAACGTCTTTGAAAATCCCACCGTGAAACACTGTGTCTCTGAGCGCTACACCTGAATTGTGCAGAACACACTCCCCCCTGCTTCCCCAATTATTCAGAAACATAAGCTAGACTGCGCTGGCCTGGTCATCCGTTCAAAAAGAGGCACATATTCGTGACCTGCCATCAATTGTCAGCCCTTAGTGAACCCAAAACTGGCTTTTCTGATTTGAATCACGATTCGACCTGATGCGATTTGAAATGCCTGAGTTCTTAACCCCCCCTGCCCTGCATGATGGGGTTTTGTCTAATGGAAATGCCAGCAGCCTTTAAGTCAGGCATGGCAGTGCCTTGCCAGCCGCTGCAGCCAGCATGCTAAATAAATGATAAATATTGTTGCACATATGTTGCATCTGCCAAAAAGTCTCAGCGGCACGCAAGCGGCGTGTGGCCTCTCTAAGGTGATGAAAGGAGCAAACCCAACAACAAACAGCAGACAGGCATTAGGTGTTCACTGCCAGGGCAAATGAAATAGCCTGTGAGTCAAGTACAGTAGCAGTCACAGCAACATTCAGGTTGGAAAAGACCCTCAGGATCACCAAGTCCAACCCAGAACCCTACTCTATCAGGTTCACCCCTAAACCATAGCCCCAAGCACCACATCCAAACCACCTTGAAACACATCCAGGGTTGGGGAGTCAACCACCTCCCTGGGCAGCACATTCCACTGCCTGACCACTCTTGCTGGGAAATCTTTTTCCTAATGTCCACTCTAAACCTACCCAGTTGTAGCTTGAGGCCATTCCCTCTTGTTCTATCACTAATTACCTGGGAGGATAGACCACCACCAGCCTCTCTACAATGTCCTTTCAGGACAGGCAATGTGTTCTCCCCTCAGCCTACTCTTTTCCAAACTAAACATCTCCTGTTAGGTAAGGTGGAGGACTGAAAACAGCAGATGTGTTGTAGGTTCAGAGTTCTCCATCAGGTCAAGTAGCCCCCAGGTTCCTTGAGTCCCTTATTCTGCAGTGGATATGGTGCTGTTGCTCTTTTCAGGCAGGAAGTCCCAGGTTTTGCTTTTTAAGCATCAGGTTCAGGTGTGGGAGAAGAAGGGAAGGTGAATAAAGACAGCTCTTAAAGATCTGAAGTGCCCACGTTGCTTCTGAACGTGTGATGTGCAATCCCACATCACACTGAAACATTTCTGTCTGCTGAAGGCTGGCATATGCTGTTTTCCTCAGGACAGGAATTTTTAGTGTCTCTTGCTCTATAAGGGGCGTTTGGCCAGTTGCAGAGAGCATAAAGGCAAGGCTGTGATCAGTCTTAATGTCACAGTTCAAGAACATGCAAATTCCTGGCTTCTCTGAGGTTTTGTCAGGGTTACCTTGAAGGGCACCCCATTTCTGCAAAGGCCTTGCTCTGCCTGCGGGAAGGAGAAAGCAGGGAGAGGGTGAGCAGAGGGGGAAGGCTGTCAGTATGCTGAGCCATGACTCTGCTCCTCTGCACCAGCTGGATGCCGGGGAGGAAGGATGCTGAAGTGCTAATGCATCTTCCTTCCCTCCAGCAGAAATGAATTGCTGTGGAGGAGCAGATCCTCAGAGGAGTGTTTCAGAGGCAGCATCCCTCCTGAGGGGAGGAGTGGAGGGGAGGTGGAGCTGCTCCACCTCTTGCCCAAGGCTCTGCCTAAGGGCAAAATCTCAGCCCAGGAAACATATTCCTCTCTCCCTCCCTCCTTAAAAATAAGGGTCACAGTGGCATTTACCTTGAAGTCTATTAAAAAACATTGAACTCCCAGAGTGTGGCATGTGTGTTTCCTATTAAGAAAGCAGTTCCAGACTAATAACCATTTTTAATGGCTGTTGTGCTTTGCACTAAATGATATCAGCCATTATTAAAGGAGAAAGGAAAAGAAGCCCAAGAAAATGAAATTAAATCTTTCTGTGGAAATTTCAAAGGAGATCAAAGATGCTCCCCAGCTTTTGCCTGAGCCTGAGTGGAACATTTCCTAGTCCCATTAATAAAGGAAGGTACTTCTGCACAAAGCAGGTCTAATGTTCCCTTTCCTCCTTTGTCTTAGTTCAGGTAAGTATTGGAAGTCAGATAGTGTACTTAATTAAAAGTGAGAATATAATCTAATCCACTGAGGCTTAGGAAGGTCAGTGAGCATGGCCAGTGTCAGAGGGCAGGAGGAGCAGTGTTTGGTCAATCCTTTGAGCAGGAGTGCACACACGTGGAAGTCCCAGCCCCAGCCAGCCTAACTGGCTTGAAGCATCCTCCTAGCATTGGATATGACACATTCATCATCCCTCACTGATAGAGAGCGGTGTTAGTTGCGACTTATAATCAGCATGTACTGACATCTAATTTTCTCTGTGTTTACTCCTCTGCTCTCATCGTGTGGATGCTTGCAGGAGTGAGTGGATGTGACAGGTCTTGCAGCCTGTGGCTCTAACACTTGTGCACTCTCATGTAGTGCAGAGCAGCCGAGTGATGGTTTCCCACTGGAGCCTGGGTAAAGCATACAGACAAGGTCCCTGTTCTTGTGGCTTCTCTCACTCGGAGGTAACCCAGTATTAGAGACCAGGGCAGAGCTTGAACTAGTAAACTCTGCTGGGTATATCTGCATCTGAGCTAAATGTCTAGAATCAAGGGTGCTCTGCAGAGGAAATGAATGTGTAGGATGTGATTCACCTTCTCCTAAAGTGCTTGCACAGAAGAGGTCTGCTCTAAAATGACTGTTTCTCTCCTTTGGCTGCAGTAGGAACCCAGAATAACCAGGTCTAAGAGTATAGAACTTACCTTGAGAAACGATGGAGAGCCAGGGATGGGTTTGTTGACCTTCACAATGTGTTTCACATTAGTTGTAGACTATGACTGCAAGTGGAGAAAAATTCAAACCAGCCTGGTGGTATTGAAGCAAGTCAAATTTGGTTGGGGCCAAATGGTGTGTAATTTAGTTTAAAACCATTACCGTGGTCTTAAAAATTTCAAACCGTGCATCTTGCTGGCAAGTTGAGTACCTACTAATAAATAACATGGCAGGGAAAGTAGAGAGAGGTTTATCCTCAGTGCCCAGCCCTTCCAAAGTTTGAGCTCCCCAAACCTCCCACTCTTTCTGTGGGCAGTGCACAGCACTTTGCAGGATCTAGCCCTAAAGATGAGCTGCACGCTCAAAGGGATAAATCACCTTTGTCCCCTTAACTTCAGCTGAGTTGCCTCCATTTAAACTGCATGCAGAAACACAGAGAAACTCTGCAAGTCAGGGTGATTCATTTTGATTATCCTATTAAAAGGATGCAGCCTGCTTTCAAATGCACAGAAATCGAACTTAGTTGCTCTAATTAGTCCCTGCTGCAATTTCCACCATGCTATTAAAATATGTTATACTCCTATGCAATGAAATGCTTGTAAATCAAGTGAGATTAAAAATCCCTTTGGCTGCAGAGATGTGTTCATCATAAAGACTTGAACATCCTGGGGTTTAAAATAATGCTGCACACAGCTAAGGGAATCAGGGTTCACAGGGAGGAGCGGAGGGTTCTTGCATCCTCTCATGGAGCCGAAGAACAAAACAAAACTAAAAGCAAAGAGCAAGTTTTCAGGCACAGAAACCCTGGACCCGTGCAGGAATGATCCCAGATGGAATCACACAGGAAGGAAATGCTTGCTGTAAAGCCAGTTTGGGAGTGAAATGAGTCCAGCTGTCTGTGTGATTTCATTGTAGAGGTTTGGACCTGGCTTCACGTGTGCTGTGCCCAATACCACCTTCCTTTCAGAGCTCTTCAGCTGTGAGAGCCATGACTGTGCACACCCTGTGACTTCCCTTCAGATCCTGCTATCGTGTGCTCCTTTCTTTAGCACAAGATATGTGAAAGTTGTGCTGTTTAGGTCGAAGGGAGGTGTTGTTTGGTGCACATGCAGAACTTCCTTGCTGGTTTTCATTTCCTGGTTCAGGGTTGGGTTTGAATGATCCTAGGTCTGAAAGGGAACTTGAGAAGATTATTACCTGTCTTCCTCTAGTGCTTTTAAATACTATTATGTTTACATTTGAGGAAGGAAAGGAGACAGATCCTCATGTAACAGAAATTACTTTGTCCTTTAAGGCTATTTCAGCAAGACTGAGGTATGTCAGGTGAGAACCTAATCCAAGAATTTATGCTGGTCTGTATCACAGTATAACTAAAGTTGGAAGAGACCCCAAGGATCATCAAGTCCAACCTGTCCCAACAGACCTCACGACTAGACCATGGCACCAAGTGTCACGTTCAATCTCCCCTTGAACACCTCCAGGGACGGTGACAACCTTCCACTAAATCAGGTTGCTCAAAGCCTCATCCAGCCTGGCATGGAACACCTCTAAGGAAGGATCTCCCTGGACAACCTGTTCCAGTGTCTCTCCACCCTCACTGGCAAGAATTTCTTCCTATTCTCCAGTCTAAATCTACCCTACTCAAGCTTCAATCCATTCCCCCTTGTCCTATCACTACAAGCCCTTGTAAAAAGTCCTTTCCCAGCTTTGTTGTAGGCTTCTTTCAGGTAGTCTTCTTTTCTTTTGGATCTGTTTGGTTAGATCCCATTTGGGTGTACAATCTCTTGCACTTCCCTCTCTCCTCCCTTTCTGTGTCAAGGACACAGAGGAAACGGCCCTCGTATGTCCGAAATGTGCGAGGAGGTGGCAGGATTTCTCCTGGGTCCAGCTGCTGAAAAAGCAGTGAGGGAAAGGCTGTGGCTAATCTTCAACCAAACCTCCCTTTCTAACACCTCAGACAGCAAACTGGTTAGGTGAAGTTGCGCTGTTTATTCCAGCTGAGCACTTCCCTCCCTCGCCCGCGCCTCGGCAGCGGCGGCCGGGAGCGTTGCTATGTTGCTGGAGAGCCTTCCTCTTCACAACAGTTGTGCAGAAATCGCTCTCCTCTGCCGTTCCTTGTCGGCAGCAGCAACTTGTTCTCCACCAGAAATAGCTGCAGCTCAGCACCTGTTGTGCAGCCCGAGAGGGCTATCATCTGGTGCTGCACAAACCAAACTTATGTTCACAGGACTGGACCAGGATCCTCTCCTTTTGTTGTTGTTGGTCTGTGTCCCCCCGCCCCAGAATTCTCCTTCTGTTTTACCAGACAAATAATCTGTTGCGACTCTTATTGCTTCTTATCTTTTGCAGCTTGGACCGGTTCCATGCACCATTTTGTTCTCAAAGATGCCTAAGCTGATTCTTCAGTGCTAGCCAAAACAAATGAGAGTCTTGGCTGCCGGCATGGTAGCAGCAGCTGGTTTTACTATGGCTCCCTACACCTAACACTGGGGCAGCTTTGACTTAAAGATCCTTTTTCCTCATTAGAGGAGTGGGAAGTGCTGGGGAGCAGGCAGGAGGGAAATGAAGTCCTGGAAAGTTGTTTGGCTGATCTTGTTTTCAGGGGAACAGTGGAAGCCTTTATTAGAGGTGTTTGTTGATTATTTGTTGTTCCAAGACATCTGTCATGATGGCCTCCCAGGGAAGAGTAGGGTTGAATGGATAAGGCACTGGACTGGGGGGTGAGACACCCAGGATCTGTCCCAGACACTCACCTGCTGTGTGACTTTGAGTTTTCCCTGCTTTGCCTTGCTGTCCCCATTCAGACTGTCACAACTTCACAGCTGGAGCTGGCTTCTGTTGCACGTCTCTACAAACTAACATAAAAGGAGCTGGGTCCCAGCTGGGCCCTACAAGCATTGGTACAATGCAAACAGTAATATATTTTGTCCAATTTATCAGTCCTGCTAGATATAGTAGATATAACAACATCCCCAGGAGATTTTTAATGCCTACAGTGAACACAATTTGAATTAAGAAAAAACAATGAGGAGGTATAGAAGAGAGATGGTGGTTCATGAATAGAGACTGCAAGAAAAGACAAGGTCCAGCGACTTTCTGAACTTCTGAAAAGTTCCAATCTAGACTCAGTTTGGATCAGAGCTACCTGATTCTGTATTACCAGTCACTACTATATAGGTGTGAAGGAATGATGGGAGCTGAATGAGGTATAAACATGTGTTTTGCAGATTGAAAGCCTCCTGTCCATGCTCTATGTGTCCCTTTATCTTTGCTGGAACAGGTAGGAGAAAAGCAGAGCCTTTTAATAGGGAAGTCCACAGTAAACCAAATGGGTTTTGGGACTCCCTGTGACTTTGGGCAATTTTCTAGTCTCATTGACTCCCCTAAATGCCCCATCTGTAATAATAACATTTTCCTGCAGGATAAAGATAATAAAAGCAGCAAGGTGTTTGACTGCATAGGCACTGTGAAATTAGAATGGGTGGATGGATGGTGTGTTCCCTTTGCTGTATGGGAATGCCAAGCCAGTTGCAAGCTTCTAGACAAACTCTCTCTTCTGAGCCCAAAGGACATGCCATGCATTTTATTTTAAGAGGACATTATGGTAAGGCTGTCATCAAATCTCTTAGTGCTTTAGCTTCAGGACCTGATTCAGTAAAAACATGGCTGGACACCATTATGGCTGGACAGCATTATGAGGAGAAGCAGGCTATCTGTGGAGACTCCTCTCCACCTGTAAACCCTCTATTTCAGAGCAGTTCTGAGCCCCCTCAGAGCAGGCTTCTGTTGTTTGCTGTTGAACAGGGAGTTTGCGAGGGGGGTCACCAAAAAAATATAGCCATGTGATATGATGTTTGGGTGGGGAAAGCTAATTGATTTGACAGTTAATCAAAAACTACTAAGGGAAAATCAATATAGAGTAAAACAATCTAGTCTTCTGTTCTATATCCTATTCCCAGTGGCATTGTTGATTGTATAGCATCAATGTCATCTATTTTAGATGGAAATGTTACCAACTATAATGCCACTGTTGATGTTTCAAAACGATTCTAATCTCATTTCAATAATAGCTTCTGTCTCTCTTAGTGACACACATGCCATAACATCCTTGGCTAAATTGACAGCACTAATAACAGACTCACTTTTTAGATTATTCGGACCACTGTCTGCATTTTCCAGCACTCACAATATTGCACAGCACAAAAGGGCTTCCCTCTCCCCCCAAAACTCCAGGTGAGGGAGTGCTGCTAGCACCCTCACCGCCCACCTGGACATTGCCAGTGCTGAGCTGGCACTTGGAGGGTCAGCTTCCCCACTAAGAAGGATTTGGGGGCCCAATGGAGGCCCCCAAGCTTGAAAGTTCTGACTCAAGGTGATTTGTTCAAGGGCACAGGGAGTAATTCAGGAAGGGCAAGGTTAGGGCTGAGCTGATGGTCAGCTTGTGGTTTAACTGCTGCACCATGAAAGGTCTTGAGTCTTTCAAAGTAGACTAAAAAAAGTGTTCCACAAGGAAATTCCTTACTGGCTTTCTGGAAACTCTCTTCCTTTGCTTCAAAGCCTGACATACCAAACTCAAAGCCTCTGGTGTGGTTTTGTGGCACATTTTTTTTTTTCTCCTCCTGCTTGCACTCTGGAGCTGACAACCAAATGTGCCAATAGCCCAGATGCTGCAAGGATGGGCAAAATTTGAGATGGACACCTCATGGTGAATCAGGTTCCCCAGACAAAGCAAGGAATTTTCAGTTCCTGGCTGTCTCATTCAGATGGAATTCGGAGCACAGCTCATAGTCCTCTTTTGGGTGGACCAAGTGATAGTTTGATCTCAGGATTTAAGGAGGTCTCTAGAACTTTTTTTGTGGGGAAAATTCTGGTCTCTCAGCATGTTTGCTATCTTCCCCCAGCCACCTTCTGTGCCAGGTTGAGCAATAAATGCACTGACCAGGGAAAACACTTAAGCAGATGCTTAGCTACGCACTTAATTTCAAGTCTGCTGAGCACAGCTCAGGCTTAAATTTTAGCAACCAGAAAAGTCTCCTTGGAGTCAATGGACTTAAAGTCTGTGCTGAATGTTAAACATGGGCTTTGTCAGAGCCCTGCACTTGAACCCCTTTCTGGAATATACAGTACATAACTGGGAACTCAGAAACAAAATCTTCCAAGCAGATCCTTCATTTAAAGCAGCTTTCCTCTTCAATTATCAGCTGTGGATTTAAACGAGATGAACAGTCAGTCCTTTTCTTCCTGATTTTTATCTTCTCTCTTCTCCTTCCTTTCGCAGGGGAATTTTCCCTTTATTAACTTTTTGAGCATAAAACGTGGAAAATAAATGAACAAACAAAACCTGGAGCAATAGGCAAGGGCCTTTAAACTAATTCAGCAGTCATTATTACTGACATCAGGAGAGAGAAATGCAAGAACACAAGCCTATTGCTTTAAGCTGGGATTTTCAGAAGAGTCTGTTGGAGTTTGGCACTCAAATCCCATGAAATCCTCTTTATACTTTTCACTTCTCTTTTCTTTTCCTTTAATTTCTTTCTCTTTTTTTTCCTTTGACATGGGAAAGGCCTTGGTGTGTTTTGTTAGTGTGCATTATTACACCATGTTCAGGATCAGCATCTAGGATTAAAGCAAGTTCAGGGCCCTTGTAGTACACAAAGTAAGAGACAGTTCTTTCTCTGAGGATGTGATGTCTGCAGATGGATGTGGAGCCAGGTTTAGCTTCCCAAGCTGTTTATTACCTCCCAGTGGCACCAGAACAAGGCGACACAGTCTCAAGCTGTGCCAGGGGACGTTTAGGCTGGAGGTGAGGAAGAAATTGTTCATAGAGAGAGTGACTGCCCATTGGAATGTGCTGCCCAGAGAAGTGGTGGAGTCACCATCCCTGGAGGTGTTTAGGAGGAGACTTGATGGGGTGCTTGGTGTCATGGTTTAGTTGATTAGATTGTGTTGGATGATAGGTTGGATCTCAAAGGTCTCTTCCAACCTGGTCTGGTCTATTCTATTCTAATTTTATTTTTTCTTCCATCTTGGCTGGATTTGGACTGAAGCAGACCAGGAGTCTTTCTTCAGACATTTACAGCTCTAGGGTGGAAGTGCTGAGGGGAGGAAACAACAATTGAGGTTGTTTCTCAGACCTGCCTCTGCCACTGCTAGATGGATAAGAAGGGAAACAGGACAGAAGTGATGCTTTGCAAGTGGAGAGTGAGAATGGAGGAAAGGTAGCCATGGTTGGCGGGGCGGGGACAAGGCACCTGTAATGAGGCACAGAAGATGAGAAAGGCAGGAGGGTAGTGTAAAATATGGCCACTTTATAGACTTGAGTTCAAGCCCAAGGCCTTGCTGCTATGAGGTTTCTCCAGGAATCCTTTCAGACAGAAGATGCAGCTGATGCATCAGGCTTCAAGGTGCCGAGTGGTGCCGATTACCAGTGGCCACATCAGTGTGATTTCCTGCTCTGCCTTGGAAGATGTTCTGAACTGTTTCATTATGTTGCTTCTTTGTTATGCCTGGTGTAGGGACCTGCAGATCCCACGCTGCAGCTCGTTATTGAAGTGAAGAGCCATATCCCACTATCCTAAACACAGCTTGCTGGGCAACGCAGGGGGCATGTTTTCTTATTTCCCAACTGGGGAGAAACTTGTGTTTGTGTTACAGGAATATTTTTGTCTTTTGTGGCAAAACATCCATCCTGTTGGGACAAGCCACCCTGAATCTTCTTCTAGTTAGTTTAGCCTGCCCTGAGCTTTATTTCCCCTCCGTTTCCTGACAGCGGAAAGTGTGTGTAGTAGAATTTGCATGGTTTTTGCTTCTCACTTTTGTGTGTAGGAATTGCATCTTCAACACAGACCAGGGCCACAAATTAGTTTCTCTGCTCAAAAAGATTTCAGGACTGTGGCCTATCTCAGCTTTTTGGTTTCCTACACCAGTCATTCCCTCAGCCTGGCAACCACTGTGCTGATTTCTGACCTCATTACAGTATCTCTCATGAAGACGAGGTACCCAAATTTAATGCCTGATGTAGCCTCTGCAGTGTGGTTGTGTGTTCTGACCTTTTCATTATCCTGCAGTTTGACTGGCTGGCTACCCCAGCCCTTTCCCATAAGTTGAGGAGGCTGTAATCATTTGAGGAATGGAGCTGCTAGGTAATCAGCATACAGCACTCAGAAAAGGTCAGGACAATCCAGTATACATAACAGATGGATGCATGGAGAGGTAATACACAAGCAGAACTTCAGGACTGGGTGTGTGTTTTCTAACCTTCACAGAAAGTTGTGCTCTTTCTCCTGTTCTCCCTGCCCAAAGAAACCCACAGACTTGTTATTTCAAAAATGCATGTGGTCCTTACAGTTTCTCCTATACCACAGGCAAAATGCATTTCCTGCCTGCTTCTCTGCAAGACAGAAGCAACAACATTCAGGGGAAAATGTTAGCCTGGAGAAGAGGAGGCTCAGAGGAGACTTTATTGCTGTCTACAACTACCTGAAGGGAGGTTGTTGCCAGGTAGGGGTTGGTCTCTTCCAGGCAAGCAGCACCAGAACAAGAGGACACAGTCTTAAGATGTGCCAGGGAAGGTTTGGACTGGATGTTAGGAAGAAGTTCTTCACAGAAAGAGAGATTGGCCATTGGAATGTGCTACCCAGCAAGGTGGTGGAGTCACCATCACTGGAGGTGTTTAGGAAGAGACTGGATGGGGTGCTTGGTGCCATGGTTTAGTTCATTAGGTGGTGTTGGGTGATAGGTTGGACTCGATGATCTCGGAGGTCTTTTCCAACCTGGTTAATTCTGTTCTATTCTATTAGAAACCTTTCAGCATTGATACTTTTAAAAGTAAAATCAAATTCAATCATCTCCTCTTCCCTCAGTGTTCACTCTTTTCATTAAAAACAAAAAATTAGGAGGTGGGGGGGAAAGGTATTGGCATCCCTGACCGTGGCAGGGAGGTTGGAGGGGATTGTCTCTAAGGTCCCTTCCAACCTATGCCATTCTTATGCTGATGATTCCATGTATTGAAATAGATGTTTCTAAAGGAAGCTTGTTAAAAATGTCAGTTGGAGCATTGTGAATGAATGGGACAGGTCATTTCTAGGTGATCACTTCTGGCTGGTACCATATTGCAGTGTTGCACCTAGCTAATTCTTATGAAGGGTGACTAGGTTTGTTTGGAGGTTGGCTGGACAGCCACAGATAATTGGCTGGGTTTATCCCTTTTAGTGCTGCAATAGCACTGTGCATGGCTTTCCCCACACCAAATTGCCATTTGAATGCATCTTAATCTTCCCTTTTTTCTGCAGTGTCATTTTCCTGTGAGGGCAGCAAGGCTTGAAATATTCATGTGTTTGTCTCTTTCCCTCCAGTCAGACGTACCATCACAGCCTGCTGTGGTAGGAGGGCAGATGTCACCTCCTGCCACCTTTTTTGTGAGGATTGATGCCCCTTCACTGCTCTCTTTTTGTGTAACTAAATACCCACTAAACATTTAGCAGATGTAAAGCTTCATACTCTACCTGGAGAGGGTGAAGCTTCAGGCAGTGGTACTGGTGATCAACCTGATAGTGCCAGGACAGAGCAGGATAAATCTCAGAGAGGATTGTCTGTCTGATAGCCCTGGACCCGGTCTCAGTTAACCACACATTTAGTGGTGAATGTCTCCTCTGTGGGGAGATATGAGCACTTCTAGAGATGATTTATCCTCTCCTAACAGACGTGCTCAAAAGCAGTGGGATGAATTGCTGTTTGGTAGTGTCTTTGCCTTCCTTGTGTGATGACAGGAGACTGTAGGTAGACATCCATCTATCTTGTAATCTCAGCTGGCTGCAGTGATGTGTGTGTGTGTGAGAACACTGAGGGGAGGCAGGTTGGTCCTGCTGTGATTCATTCCTCTTTTTCTTTGATGCAATTTCTTTTCTTCCACGTCGCCTCTGACTTCAGGAGAAAACATAGGTGAGGTTTATTACTGAGAAAAGACATCAAATTGCAGTGATTAGATCCAGGTCAAATCTATAGTTTCTCTTAGCCCCACAGCCTCTTCTTGCCTATATTCCAAACACCAAGAGAGAACAGCTTATGAACTCAAAACTCAAAGGAAAATGAAGCAGCTTTAGGGAGTGAGACCTGTGCGAGATGGGACCTAAATTAATCTCTGCTGTAAATCCACTGTAGTCCTAGACAGACTGGGCTGAGAGCAATGCAGGTGATGAGCAGTAGGCAAAGGCATAGTACAGGCTGACTTATTTTTTCTGCAAAACCTAGCTTCTATCTTAGCCATTGCTGATCATGTTATAGACCCCCTGTATTTAATAACACTGGGACAGAGAGCAGTAAATTTCCAGGCTCTTACTCCTCAAGGTAGTCCTTAAATCTCAGGGGCATTGCTCTGCCCAGTGCAAAGCAAGTTTCCAGAGCTTTCTGCTGCCTTTGATTGACAGCACCTTGCCTTACTACATTTTATCCTGCAACATAAAAGTATCAGCACAGCAATGTTTCATGAGTGAGAGGGTGAGGGATGAATGTAGTTAAAGGACGTAATTTGGGAGACAGGGAACATCCTCTGCTTCCCCTGGACACATTTTAGAGGTAGGAAAAGTGAAAAGTGGAGCTCCAGTATTAATGTTTCATGGGAAAGCTGCAGCAGCAGTAAGGACAGATCTGTCTCCTGAGAGTCCTGTTTCTCTGAAGGGGTCTGCCTCTGGAGCTTCACCTTGGCTCACGTGGCAGGGAAAGAACAGCCACAAAACTTGGCTTCACATCAGTGCTCTGACCAGGAACATCCCAAACCCTGCTTTGGAGATCTGCAGTACTTTTGCTGGAGCTTATGTCTAAAGAACAGTTTGTCTGCCTGAAACAGGGGCTTTGCCTTGGCACCTTCCTTTGACCCCTGCTCCATGACCTCTCTTTCTTTTTCCCCCTCTTTCAGAGCAATAACTGGAATTGAACAGAACAGGTATGGCACACATATTATGGGTGTTACAAATATGGCAGGTAATTAATTAATTTTAATTTAGCCCCTACTGCCACTTAACTATAATTGAAGTGAAGATAGAGTCCTCAAAGCACCCAAACTGACTATGCAGTATACTTTATGTGACTGTTTTCATTGTTTGAAAGCAGTTGAGTCTCAGGAAGCAATTACAATGAACTCAAAGCTTGTGTAGGAGCCAGGTAAGAGAATGTTTAGGTGGTGATGTGCTCCTTTCACATAACAAAGCAGAGAATATAGGTTATTAATCTCACCTGAGCAAGGCTTTTTTAATCCATCCCCACTGTCCAGACTAGAGTTAAATGTTGCATGGATCAGCTAAAAGGGAAAAAAACCCCACAGTACCCATTCCTGGACAGTTTAACAGCAGGAGTTGGTACTGATCCAGAAAAGGGAAACAAAAATGATTGAAGGAAAGTGGTTCATAACAGGTAGATCTGCTGAACTGCTTCAGTCAGCTCTGTACACTGCTGCTCCTTCACTGCTCTGGTGGGAAGGAACCAAGGATGCTCCAGCCCTAGCTGCTCTTGCCCTATCTCAGAGGATGATCAAAACAATGTTTAATTCTGCAACTTTTCTGAGGACAGTTGGAGTTTAGGCTAGAGAGGGTAAAGCCAGGTCCAGCACACACCAGACCTAGTTCCACATTTTCCTTTCTATTGTCTCATCCATCCTATAAGACCATTCCAGTGCCTCGACACCACTAGAGAACGTTAGATTCCAGCCTGTCATGTTTTCCCCTCCCATTGCCATTACCTTTTAATGTTTTATAGACCACAAAGCACCACATTTTCTTTGGGCAGCCTGTCCTGGCCCTGTGCGGAGAAGAAAGCAGAGAGATGAAAGCAATGCCAGCTCTCCTGGCTCTTCCCAATCCCGCTCATGAGAAATAAGGAGGACATTTCCTGAGAGAATCAGCCCCACACTTTCTTGTTTTTCCAACCTCCCTCAAAAAAACCCAAACCCAACACCCTCCTGCTTGTCTGATGTCCTCCATGAACACATTATTGGTTGTGGTCCTTTCCCCCAGTTCACCTGGCTACAGTACAATTAAAAAGAAAATGACCATTTCTCCCACGGGCAGATGAATTAATCCTCGTGGCAAATCCCAGGCAGTTTGTACCTTGTAGGGGGCTTTGTTTATTCCTTTTGGCATCCCTGCATGAACTCATCTTTGGGTTACCCATTCACATGGTGAACTTGATATATAGCAGCGTGGAGAATCGTGTTACTGAATCCAGGGCCAGCTACAGGGGAGGACCATTAATAGCTGCCCATGCCGAGACAACATGGCTCCATCCCCTTGCCATGAGTCATTCCAGCTGCTTGAAAATGCTATCTTTGTAGATTCCCCTTTGGTCAGGAAGAGGAGTATGGAGATTGCCCTGGTTCAGCAGTGAAAATATCTCACAGTTTGTAGACAAGAGAGCTCTTTCAGAGACATTCTTGAACAAAATACCTAATAGTGCTGTGCATGGCACAAACACACTCCAGTTCCCAAGGCCAGTGGATAAAAGACACATATGCTGTCACAGATTAGATATGAAATGAGCACATGCTTCTGCACAGAATCAACTGCAGAATTAAGGTTGCTGGTCACAGGACAGGTCCCTGGCATATGTACAGGGTGAGAGTGCATAGGTATGAAGTCAAAAGTCTTACCCTGCTCTGGAGCTCTGGATCACAGACAGGGTTGGAATGACAGCAATTAGAGATGGAGGTTAATGCTGCTAGGCCTGGGAACATAATTTCAGTGGAGTCACTTCTGATTTACAAGAGAAAATGCAGGTCCAGCAGCTCCACAACCTTGCAGAGGTCTGCTTCATATTTTCCCTCCTGCCATAACTAAACAATACAAGACACATACATACATGCATGCACACACATAGAGGACTCCAGCACAGCGTTTCAAAGAGTGGGTATGTTTCAAATTTCATCTAAGTCCATGTCAAACACTACCTTTTGCTTTCCTTGCAGCAGAAGTGAAACAGTTTCTAGATAATCAACTATTGAGTTAGCTCTCCAACAAGAGGGCTAAGCCAAAGTGAGCTTTATTTTCATTACATCAGTTGTTACTGCCAATTTGCAATCTCAGGTCACTGTTCAAAGTGGGCTTTGGATTAGGTCATTCTCACTTTCCATTTCCATTGTAGACAGCCAACAAACTCAGCTGCAAGATGCTGACCATCCCATAGATAAATTCTAGTGTTTCAGATCTTAGTAACTGAAGGTAACCCCAACTTGGCCAGTCCTGTCATGCTTGCTTTCTCTGCTCCAGTTGCTGCTAAGCAACTAAGGCACTTCTGCCTACTTATGTAATCCTTTTATTTCTTCTTAATTTCAAGGAGCTGTTTGCAGTTAAACACAACTCAACATTTGGCTTTAAGCTCATCAGAAACGAAAAAAGACCAAGGGGAAAGATGATCTCCTGTGCAGTGGAAGAAGAGTGGCACTTGGTGCCATGGTTTAGGAGTCATGAGGTCTTGGGTGACAGGTTGGACTCGATGATCTTTGAGGTCTTTTCCAACCTTATTGATTGTATGATTTGATTCTAAGAGCAATGATACTATGCAATGGTGAAAAATCTCAGGGTAGTGTCTCTTCTCGCTTGTTTTTGGCTAGTGTTGGAAAGCTTGACATCTGAAATGCATTTGGCCTGATGAACTTATCTTCCATTAGTTACAGACCTCTTGGTGCAATCTCTGTACTATTAGCAGCTATCTCTGAGGGTATGTGGAGGATGAGGGAAGAAACCCTGAAAGGGCACACGTAATGCTTGGCTCCAAAAAAAGTTGTGAAGGGGAGGTGTGAAGTTCAGGAAGGGAAGAATCACAAACTGATCTTTACACTGTCAGCCCATGGAAAAAAATAATTGACCCAAGTATTTGTTCACAAGAAAGGAGAACAAGATGGCATTGATTTGTTGAGCGAATTGTGCGTGAGCAGACTGACCTCCTGTTATGGATACCCAAAGCTAAACTGAACTGAAATCAGGAGTTACAGCCAAGGTTTCAGGCAGGTGATGTAGGATATTTTGTACTCAGAATGGCTCACAGCAAAAAGAATAAGATGGCATTGATTTGCTGAGCAAATTGTGCATGAGCAGTCTGATCTCTTGTTATGGATACCCAAAGCTAAACTGAACTGAAATCAGGAGTTACAGCCAAGGTTTCAGGCAGGTGATGTAGGATATTTTGTACTCAAAGTGGTTCACAGCAAACATAATAACAATATCTGCCTCCAAAACCACGCTGTCCTGTGCTTGATTCCATTTCACTATCAGAAACAAGCAAGGACTTATTCTTCAAGGTCCTCTGTGAGTCTGGGACAGCTATATCAGAAAATCACCTCCTGATTCACAGATGGCTGGGACAAAATTGCTCTTCCCAGGAATAAGCACTCAAGAGCCAGTGATTTTAAGGGGGGTGGGGAGGATGGTAATATTTGCTAAACCAGTGAGTTTATGAGGTTATTCTGAAGTGTTTCCATTTAGCCACACATCTTAGTTTCAGTGCTGAAGATCCCCTTCTTCCTTTTTTTTTCTTTTCCAAACAAAAAAAATGATTTTATTTGATCAATTAAATGCTACCAATCTCTGGATGCCCTAACCACAAATTTGCTAAATTCCTGAGCTAATGAAAGGCTGCCTCGCTTTGACATGAATGGGAGGTTTGTTTGAGTAACAATTGAATAAGGACTTGGCCCAAAGACAGCAAGGAAAACATTTAGATGTTAAATATGTATCCAGAAGACCTTTCTCCAAATCTTTGCTGCTGCAGCAACAGGATAGGAATTGTGCTCAGCCGCGAAGGGACAGTCCAGTGAGACATCCAGCACCTCTCAGGGTTTAGCAGAGTTAGCAAGAAGCTATGCAAATATTTTAGTTTAGAAATACTTGTAGCTCCTTTTCAAACAATGAAAGCCTCAATTAAAGCCAGATCTCTGTTATTTAAAAATTCCAGGCAGCAACTGAGAGAGAAAGGGAGTGAGTTTCATTTCTTTCATTCTCCCCCCCCCCCCCCCCCCCCCCCCCCCCCCCCCCCCCCCAAATACAAAGTGCAAGGGATTGGAGGGTTAGCAAAATTGTGGCTGACATTAAAACTGTGAGAGCTGAGGAGTCTGGAGCTGTGATTCTTATCTTCTAAAGAATTTTGCAGTCATCAATACCTAAAGTAAGCTGAAGCAAAGAAATAGGTGACCTTAATAAATATAACTCTATATGGGTTCATTGTACCATGAAATTAAATTTTTAATCTGAATTGATGAACAAAAATGCTGGTTTGATCCTACCCCCCCCCCCCCCCCCCCCAATAGTCTAAATAGCTTGGTGACTATTTCACTTCCAGAAGGTACCTTCCCAACAAGATCAGTAACAGAATAATCCACGTCATGGACCGTGAGCTGGGATGATCCAGAAACAAAAAGGTCTTTTGAGACTTCTTTTTTTTTTATTTGTTAAATTGTTGCAAGGGAGGTTGAGGATTACTGGGGAGGTGGAACATGTCCAGAGAAGGGCAACAAAGCTGGGGAGGGGTCTGGAGCACAGCCCTGGGAGGAGAGGCTTGAGGGAGCTGGGGTTGCTTAGCCTGGAGAAGAGGAGGCTCAGGGGAGACCTTCTTGCTCTCTCCAGCTCCCTGAAGGGAGGTTGTAGCCAGGTGGGGGTTGGTGTCTTCTTCCAGGCAAGCAGCACCAGAACAAGAGGATACAGTCTCAAGCTGTGCCAGTGGAGGTTTAGGTTGGATGTTAGGAAGAAGTTCTTCCCAGAAAGAGAGATTGACCATTGGAAAGTGCAGCCCAGGGAGGTGGTGGAGTCACCGTCACTGGAGGTGTTTAAGATGGCTGGATGGGGTGCTTGGTGGCATGGTTTAGCTGATTAGATGGTGTTGGGTGATAGGTTGGACTTGATGATCTCAAAGCTCTTTTCCAACCTATTCTATTCTATTCTATTCTATTCTATTCCATTCCATTCCATTCCATTCCATTCCATTCCATTCCATTCCATTCCATTCCATTCCATTCTATTCTTTCTAAAATGATGTTCTTTGGCTTCTGGCAATTTGCAGACATAGGGAGGGGCTAAAATCTGATGTCACTGAAATCAATAACCATTGAGTCTTTTGATGAACTTCAACTGGCTTTGGATGCAGGTCCAGGCTTCTGTCTTTTGCCAGTGGAAGCCATCAGCTTTGTGTACAACCATGTTCAGGAACACCTCAGCCTCTGAGCTTATCCCATTTCAGCAGGCTTCCCTTAAATGAAGCACTTCTTAGAAGCATGCCCCTAAAATACTTGCTGCCAGGCTAAATTCAAAGCTATAAATCCAACCATACCCTGGCAAAGGAAAAAAAAAAGAGAAGGAAAAATCAGACTTTATCTTCTGTATTTAATTTTTAAAAGCCAACTTATTGTCAATTCTTATTTTCCCCCCCCCCTTAAAGTTCATCAGTATTAAAAATGCCTCTCAAGCCATTATTTTTTTTTTTTTTTTAAATGGCTTCTTTTTCCTTGCTAAAGGGATTTGACAGAAGACTGAGAGGGGATTTAATAAAAGTTTATAAATATCTGTGGGCTGGGGGTCAGGAGGCAGGGGACAGGCTCTGCTTGGTGCACCCAGTGATAGGACAGGGAGCAATGGATGTAAGCTACAGCACAGGAGGTTCCACCTCAACACAAGGGGGAACTTCTTTCCTGTAAGGGTCACAGAGCCCTGGAACAGGCTGCCCAGAGAGGTTGTGGAGTCTCCTTCTCTGGAGACTTTCAAGGCCCATCTGGATGTGTTCCTCTGTGACCTGAGTTGGATTGTATGGTCCTGCTCTGGCAGGGGGGTTGAACTCGATGGTCTCTTTGGGTCCTTTCCACCCCCTGACATCCTGTGAGCCTGTGACAGATAAAAACAAACAGGGGAGGGGGGGAAAAAAAGCATACAATCAAATCCTCTCTTCTCATCCAGCTTCATTGGTAGCGAAACCTGAACTTGGATGTGTTGGTCAGCTGAAGCTGTCAGAATGGCTGGAGGAATTATCTGCTATTATCTGCCGAGTAAACAGCATCCCAAAGTGAAAACTGATGCCATAGCATTTTTTATAATGCAATAGGCATGGCCCTCGCTGCCGAGTATTGGAGCCAAATGTTCTGCCATGGCCCTATACAATAGCACTCTTTGACAATAGCTCAGTCTTTGGTTTGTTATGAAATCCAGGCTATTTTGGGAGGGCCCTATTGTTTCCATTTTATGTGTGCTGCAGACTCGCGTCTCAGAAAACACGGAACCAATTGCAGCAGAAAAAGCTGAAGGTTTTATCCCACCAAGAGTGGAGGAATGCCTTTCTGCCAGCTACAGCCTTGGAGGCAGCTTGGTCCTGCACATGCTTTCATCAGTGCCTGGGGGAAGCATCAGTAGTGAGAGCTGCCAAGCAAAGTTGGTGTTCGAGTACTGTGTCCAGTTCTGGTGCCCTCTCTGTAAGAAGGACATAGAACTGCTGGAGCAGGTCTAGAGGAGGCCACAAAGATGATCAGAGGTCTGAAGCACCTTCCTAATGGGGACAGGCTGGGAAAGTTGTGTCTGTACAGACTAGAGAAGAGAAGGCTGCAGGGACACCTCTAGAGCAGCCTTCCAGTACCTGAAAGGGGGCCACAAGAAAACTGGGAAGGGACCTTTTACAAGGGCTTATAGTGACAGAATGAGAGGGAATGGATTGAAGGTTGAGAAGGGCAGATTTAGACTAGAGATTAGGAAGAAATTCTGTCCAGTGAGGGTGATGAGACACTGGAACAGGTTACCCAGGGAGGCTGTGGATGTCCCCTCCCTGGAAGTGTTCAAGACCAGGTTGGATGAGGCCTTGAACAACCTGGGCTGGTGGAAAGTGTCCCTGCCCATGGCAGGGGGGTTGGAACTAGATGTTCCTTAAGGTCCCTTCCAACCCAAACCATTTTATGACTATAGAATTTCTAGAAGTTCCAATGTCTATCTTGAAGGTATCTCATCTTCTTTGATATTTCTCAGAGAAGTATCTCACTTTAGCACCAGTCCCTGAAGGAGAATATAAACCAGTAAGAGTAAATATCTGTCTCTTAGGACTCTTCCTTTCCTGAAATAAGATGGTTATGGTCCCATAATGAAGCTGACTCATTGCTGCCATTAAATAGGAGAGCAACTTTGTTCTGCTCTCTCTGATCCTGCTCTTCTCTCTCTCACAAAGACAAGGTCATGCCATTAAATGAACACAGAAGTGAGAGGAACATGAGCTGATTGTGCATTCTCCACTTATCTTTCTCATGTGCACCAGCTCCCTTCTGCTGTTGTTTTCACCATGGAAAGCAGGATCCTTATCAAGAAATGACTGCAACATCAGATTGAAAGCTTTTGCAAAAACAGGTCATTGGGCAGCTCCTGTGGGATGCTTCATTGCTGCAAGAGACCCCTGTGTCTGAATGTGTCCATGTGCCTACTCGAGTCCCAAAATGCCCGTGGCTCCTTTCTTGCTCTTCTCTGTAGACCCACTGCCTGAGCCCACAGCTGTGCTTGCCTCCCTGAGAGACAGACCAACTCCACAGGTCAGCTTCACAGATCATCTTTTATCTTTCTCTGGCATTGAAGCATTGCTTCATTTAGCAGTTTTGAGTAAATCAATGACCTGGTGGTGTAGTAGGTTGCTCAGGCAATCCCAGCCCTGGCCTGGTTTTGAGAGAAAACAAAGCAGACAAGGATTTGGTGGGGTTATGAGAAGCAGAGAATAGCAGGAGGGAAAAAAGTCTATTTCCTCTGCCTGGTTTTATTAGTGGGCAGTGATGCCCAGTTGTTGGTGAAAGGGACTGCTGTTAATATTTCAGATATTCATTAATATTCTGACTCGTGATGAAGTGCTGGACTAGTTACTTCACTTCTGCTCTATTTCTAAGACTGGAAGAAAAGAGACATTAATATTCAACTCTAGAAGATCACCATCAGAAGCTAGAGATTTATTTGAGCTCATCAAGATGAATAAAAGGAAAGAAAAAAGCCTCATTGACTCCTTTCTTTAGCTTTCTTTTGATTTTGCTTTAGTTAGTTCACTTGTTTCTAGATAATTGCTGACTTCATAGTCCCCTGTATACATATGAAGATATCTTTTCCAAAACTGGGCACTTGGAGACAGATGGACAAGTGGACAGAGGTTGGCAGTGAGACCCATGAGGGCTTTTAAGCTTAGTTATGGCTCCACAGAACAAAAATCTTTCATTATTTTAGACTTGAATGCTGCTCTCTTCCCTCTTGCTCTCTTCCCTCTTGCTCTCTTCCCTCTTGCTCTCTTCCCCCTTGCTCTCTTCCCCCTTGCTCTCTTCCCCCTTGCTCTCTTCCCCCTTGCTCTCTTCCCCCTTGCTCTCTTCCCCCTTGCTCTCTTCCCCCTTGCTCTCTTCCCCCTTGCTCTCTTCCCCCTTGCTCTCTTCCCCCTTGCTCTCTTCCCCCTTGCTCTCTTCCCCCTTGCTCTCTTCCCCCTTGCTCTCTTCCCCCTTGCTCTCTTCCCCCTTGCTCTCTTCCCCCTTGCTCTCTTCCCCCTTGCTCTCTTCCCCCTTGCTCTCTTCCCCCTTGCTCTCTTCCCCCTTGCTCTCTTCCCTCTTCTTCACAGTTACGGAAGTTCATAGTAGAGATGGGAGCACTTTGAGGTCCAAGCCTTTCCTAGTCCATAGAAAGTGTGTTTGTGCATTCTCATGCCCTCCTACTCAAGTTACTGTAAGTTTGAGCAGTCAGCCTTTCTCTGCTGAGATCGATCAGGGTAAATTTAAAGCTATCAAACCTCATGAAATATGTATTGATGTTTGTTGTATGTGTATCCCCCCCCCCCTCCCCCCCCCCCATTTAAAATGATCCCAAGCTTGTGCATTGCATGCAAATCAGGAAATGAGAGCTGACACAGAGTTTGCAGACAAATAATGTTGGTGCCTGTTTCATGCTTGCATTTTAGAAGGCTGAAGAAGTGACAGGTAGCACAGGAGTGGTTCATTCTCCTAGTGACAGAATATTCTGGAGGACTGTGCCCTCCCCTGGATGCATCCTGTGAGCTTTAATGGAAATTCAGGACACATACTGAGGAGAGTGGAGGTGGAGCATATGGAAAGAAATATTTGTTATAAAGTGTTTGTGTCTGAAGTCGGTACAGGTGAAAGGAGCTGGACTGACAGCTCATGGGAAGCACAATATGTTCTCACATGCAACCCAGCATGGTAGTAGCAGAATGCAGGAGGAAACTTCTCCTGATTTCCAGCAGTGATGATGTGGAACAGTAAGTTCTGTGGTTTAGCTTACTTATGGGCTGTGAGAACCACCACTGAGTGATTTCAGGGATGAAAGCAGTTTGATGTGCCCATGTATGTGTTTGCACATGTGGTAAACCTCAGTTCTCCAGTGATGTACTCCATCTGTAACATAAACTGTGTTGTATTCCACCCTTACCTGGTAGGAATTGGGGGTACTCTGCAGAGGATCAGTCCCAGAGGTAGACATAAGTGTGCTATCTATTTTGTAGCATTGTACAAAAATGGTTTGCTTTGGATGCTCAACAACCTTCCCATTCTGACTTTGCATTGCTTACATGCACCAAAACATTTCTAAATGAAAGATCATAGAATCAGCAAGGTTGGAAAAGGCCTCAGAGATCATCAAGTCCAACCTGTCACCCAACACTTCATGAGTTCAAGTGCCACGTCCAATCCCTTCATAAACACCTCCAGGGATGGTGACTCCACCACCTCCCTCTTCCAGAAAACGTTCATATCCTTTATTGACTGGGATGGTGTAGCCCCAGGTACTTAAAATACAGCTTAATCTGCAGCATCTGGGCATTTAATGTCCATACATTACCCTGAAAGGCAAGCATTTTCCATCTCTTCCTTAGGCTTCCCAGTACAGCGTGCAAAACCCGAGAAGACATTGCCTGAAGGGCCCCTGCCTTCTATCTAATCATGGGAACTATCGCTTGCTATTGATATTGCCTTATTAAAGCAATTAGTCAAGCATTTCAGAAGCTTGTTAATGTTTCTAGAGTGACTTCTAATGAGGGATAATGGTAACAAGCATGGAAGGTCTCCGGTGAACTTTAGATAATGATGTAAATCTGAGAAAGGTCAGTGGTGTTCGTGGATTCAATGTTGGCCATTCCATTTCCATTCATTACCCAGTTCAGCTTTTGTTTTTCTCTTCCTGGGCCATTTCCCTCTGCAAGAACATATTCCTTACCCAGTCTGGAACCCCACCACTTGGTTCACAGTTTGACCTAGCTGCAAAGTAAAAGGCTCTGAGCCTTAGCATTCCTTGTAATGAGCTCAAGTCTGTTGACAGAGGAAAGCAGGTACAACAGGAGGCACTATGACAATGTTCTGCTATGTAAAGTCAAAACGTTTCCCCAGGAGATCCCAAAACAGGGATCTGGACATTAGGAGGAGTATTGTGTGACTGTGGAAAGGATAATTGCCAGGGGAAATGTGATTAAACAGCAAGTTATACAATGGTCCTAGTGGGGAAGTAAGAAATGGAGCTTCTTTGCCAGAATTATAATGGAAGCTTCAGGTAGAGGAGTAAGGTTTAGAACTCTAAGAATAGAATAGAATAGGTTGGAAAAGACCTTCAAGATCATTAAGTCCAACCTATCACCCAGCACCATCTAATCAACTAAACCATGGCACCAAGTGCCTCATCCAGGCTCTTCTTAAAAACACCTCCAGTGATGATGAATCCACCACCTCTCTGGGCAGCACATTCCAATGGCAAATCTCTCTTTCTGTGAAGAACTTTTTCCCAGCCTATACCTCCCCTGGCACAGCTTGAGACTGTGTCCTCTTGTTCTGGTGCTGCTTGCCTGGAAGAAGAGACCAACCCCCACCTGGCCATGATCTCCCTTCAGGTAGCTGTAGAGAGCAATAAGGTCTCCCCTGAGCCGCCTCTTCTCCAGGCTAAGCAACCCCAGCTCCTTCAGCCTCTCCTTAAGGGGCTTGTGCTCCAAACCCCTCACCAGCTTTGTTGCCCTCCTCTGGATGCATCCCAGCAACTCAACATTTTTCCTAAACCTATTTGCATTGGTGTTAAATAGACATAGAAATACCAAGTGTGTTGGCTCCATTTGTAATCTATCCCTGTCCCTGGTCAAGGACTATGAGCCTGATCCACAGCTGGCAGCATGATTCTAACTTTGGATAGGACCACAAAGGCAGCCCTGCAAAAGCGATGGAGAAACCTGGAAGGGAGCTTGAAAAGGCTGCCAGGGGCAGCCTGGGCACTGCTTCAAGCAGTCACATCAGGTTGTGGCTAAGGGTCTCAGGCAGGCTGTAGGAAGGGGAAGGGTATTTCCACATGTACACAAAGTTATGGCAGGACCTGGCACCGCACACAACTCTGATATGAACGTCGTGTTTTTAAAGAGCTGCAGAAGTAGTTGAAGGGGTAAAGGAAGTGTCTCTCAGTGGTAGACTGAAAGAGCTGTCTATTTAGGAAGCAGAACAGAGAGAGATGACTTGATTGCTCAGTGCTGCCTCTCCATTGGTACATTCATGAGAGGAAAATGCCAGATACCAAAAGGCCATTTAATCTACTAGAGATAAGTGTAAAAGGCTGTTACCAAGGCAGGAAAACTCAAAATGGAAATAAAGTGCACTCCCCCCCCCCAAAAAAAGGATGACAGCACCCAGCCAGGGAAAGAACCTTGTTAGGAGGCTGTTAAAATGCCTTTTGTGGTCGGTTAGGGACCTGAGAGAACCAGGAGATGTTACCTAGGACAGGGGTAGATATCCTGCTGCTCCTGACCTGTACACTGGTCTTCCCAGATTGATTCTGGACCTTCTGTCACTTCACCTTCACTAGAGCTGTGTTCTTGGTGGTGAAGTTGCTCTTCTTCCTTTCCTGTGCCTCAGTTTACCCATCTGTTCAGCAGACCCAGTTGTACTTCTATTGCTGACCCAGTAGGTGCTGTTATGAAGATTAATAATTAACAATGGGATCTGTAAGTCTGGGCTGACTCTGCAGAGCTTGGAGAGTTGTTCCAGGCTTGTACAGAAATCAAAGGAGGCAGCAGGTAATTGTAAATCATTTTCAGGAAGTAGTTTTATGCCTTTGGTGGAAAGAAATATGTAAGGGAAATATCTTACACAGAATGGTTTCCATTCACACACTCTTTTCTGATATTTTGAGTCTGTAGATTACCTTTTGATTCTTACTGCAAATATTTGCCCTTTGTTTATTAGTCTGCATCTCTTTAAGATTGAAAAGGAAGGGAAGGAGGAATGGCAGGTGGGAAGGACAGGCAGGAATTATTAAATAAGTAAATTAAAGGCCAGGCATCACATTAATCACTCCAGTCCCCACTCTGTAAATATCCCCATGCTGGTGATCCCCTCTCCCCAAGCACAGTGCCCATGCTGGACATGTTTGCTCTCTGGCAGGAGCTGCTGTACTCCCGGGACCAGGCTCTTCACCTGCATCTGGCACTCCTGTGCCTGTCCCTGTTTGTCAGCCCACAAGCCCCTGTGTGTTTGGGCAGCACTGAGCACAGTAGGTGACCTGACTCAGTCTCATGGCTACTGATAAGTGTAGCAAGAGAGAGAATGTTGTTTTGGGAAAGAAGGGGTATTGCTGTGTGCTCAAGCTGAGAAAAGACAAGCCACCAAGGCACTGTAGAAAATGAGAAATTTCATGTGCTGGAGACAGAAGAAAGCTTGAAGGGGAGATGCAGAAATGAAGTGACTTGCCCAAGGATATTTGTTTGGTTGAGCTTGAGTAAACCACTCCCCAAAGGGATCCCTGCTCCTTGGGCCACTGCACTTCTCCAGGTATGTGATTTTTCAGCGATAAGCTTCTTCCTCAGAAGCCTCCCTCAGCCCTGCTTTCCTTTGAGATTTCTTTCTTGGCTTATTAATTGGAGTTCATCACAGCCAGAGGTTGCCTGAGTACGTGCTCCATTTGTCCCCTACAACTTCTACACTTCAGAAGCTCGTATGGAAAATAAATACCCAACCCACCCCAAAACCACCACCAAGCAGCTCACAAAGCACTGCTCAGCTTTGCCATAGAGCACCCCTTGCCTGCTCCCCCGCCCCCCAAGTTTGTGAGGAATGTGTGAAGAATAGGAGTTACTTCATGCTTTTGGATGAAATTATGTATCTTTATTAGGTTTCTGTTCTCAGGAAGCAATTTATTAGACACAAGAATGTTGTGTTATACTACCTCCTCCTCCTTTTTTCTTCCTTCTTGCCTGGGAATTTACAGTTCACACACTGCACCAGCGCATAAATCCAGTTTTATTTCTCAATTTATTCACCTGGAACTAAGTGGATTAAATCTTTTTATTTTTTTTTTTCCCCCTTTGTCCCCCCACTCCCCCTTTTTTTTTTTTTAAAGGAGACCAGCACTGCATTTTCAAATAGAACCACTGCAGATAACCACGATTGTTAGCCAGACAAATTAGAGGTGGCTGTGGACATGCAGTTGCTTTCTATGCAAACTTTTATGCTTGCCCAGTTTAAATGGTGATTCCCCCCACCCCCCACCCTACTCCCCCCCCTGCAAAATTTACCTTTAATGACCCTCTTTCCCCTTAATAAACCAGGATTGATTAGAATTTGGCTTTAAGAGATGAAAGGACTCTGCAATTATCTACTTGTATATGCCCTTCAGTAAACTACCTTGTCTCCCCCCCCCCGCCCCCCCCTCCTTTCTACCTCCCCTTCTTAAGAAGACTTTCCCAGGTCCCTCTTGGCTGCGGTTGAACGATGTTGGCTCATGTCCATGCTGCAACAAAGACCTGGCATTCCAGCTGTCTGCTTCTAATCTCCAGTGTCAGCTCTTGTTAATGTTTCAGCATGAAATCAGAGGGGGCAAAGCTGCATGGAATATTAAAACCATGATCAGAATTCCACTGAAATGCTGATAGTCTGCAAGCACCATTAGGAGGGCCGTCAAATCACTGTCTCGCGTTAAATAAGAAAGAAAAGATTTCCATCGCCGGGGCGCAGGGGAAGTACAATCAGTGAATCACTGAGCTAAATTAGCATTTTTTCAATTGGGGATCGAAGTTGATTTATTGTTCTACACAACATTAATGTAACTGTGTGCTTGACCTGTTAAGGCAGCTAATTTTTCATTCAAATGGGCCTCTTTCTGCATGCAGGGGGAAGGAAAAAAAAAAGGTTGCAATCATATTTCAACTTTGCAGGAGTGGTCAGGGAAGTGCTGGGCTGTTTCAAAATTGTCTTAAGGAGTCTGCCTTCCCCTCCCTGCCCCCCACCCTTATGCCTAGTGGTCAAGGGCAAGCAGCTAAAAGAAAGGAAAAAAAATAAATGAAAAAGCTGTCTCAAGTAATAAGCTTAATTGTCATTTGACTTGAGCTGGTTTACACCACTTTGACCATGTAGAAAAGCATTTCAGTGGATGTATCTTTCACACACACACACACACCCCTCAAGCCTCGCAAAGGGAGCTTAGTGTACAAGGAGGATCTGTCCCATTAATAATTTCAGGTTTTGCAATGGAAGGGATTTTGCTGTTCTCCCACGTTTATGTCTCCTCTTGTCCTAGAGCGAGCAGTTGCTGGATCTGGCCATAGGTATCTTGCATTTTCCATAGGGTTGAAAACAAGCTGCCCCAAAAGGAACAAAAAGGACTCAGAGTTTGGTGGCAGCAAACTGAATTCAAGACTGAGAAATGTAGGCCAACGCAAAGCTCAGTACACAAATGAGCAGGGCAGAAATCCCTGCTGTTTTAATAGACTTTGCAAGGTACTGTACCTGTAGAAAGAGAGTTGCAGTTTTCTGGGGAAAGTTTGTTTTGCAAAGGAAAATGATAACTTACTGGAAGTGAAGCTGCCCGTGAGAAAGTGTTGCTGAAGGGACTGTGGGGGGGAAAAAAAAGAAAGCATTTCTCTCCAAGAGGAAGTCTGCTTTTCTGGTCTGAAAGGCCACTTCATCTTGCAAATAGAATTTATAGTTTGAAAAGAGAGAAATGGGGTTTTTAAAGGCAGAAATCCAATCTGTGTGCGAAACCTGCTGAGGTTGCCCCTTTCTTCTTGCTTCAGGAAGGTGAGGAGATGGAGATCTGCACTCTCCAGGGCTGGCAGGATGGGAACCAATTTCCCATCTGACTCCAGTATGTTTCCTGTTCAAAGGTGCCTACTTCAAACCTGGTCGTTTCCAACTGTTGCTGCCTGCAGCCCAGCATCCCAACCTGGGAAAAAAACCCCACTTTTGTGTAAATTGACATTCTCCAGATGACAATATGGAGCACCCCCAGTGCCTCCTCCCTAACAAAATGAAGATAATATACATTTCCAATTAGTGGCACACATTCTGGTCATGTTCTCTTTTTACTCCCTAACTATCTTTGTTTTGCTAAAAAGCTGTTCGGTCATTAATGAAATCCTGCAGTTCTGCTAATCCTAGATACAATGCAGCTTTTCTCTGGCAACCTATCCCTGACATAAAACTACAGTTACCCAAGCTCCCCACCACATTAAGATTCGTTGTCATTTGCCTTTCATTACATACCTGATGTAGCACAGTAGCAGTCAAATGTCCTTGGCAGGCAAAGCAAAGTATTTAATTGTATTAGTTTCCGCTTGCTCCGCCTTAGGAATGATTTTTTTCTTGGGCTTGGGAGGGAAGGGGGGAGGTAAAAAACACCCCCACCACCACCAAACCCAAGAAAAAATACTGTATCATGGAACCTTATACTTTCTGGCTGGATGTAAATGTAGTTATACTTAAACTCTCAAAGCAATCTTGCAACCCCTCCCTCCCCAGCCACACTGTATTGCCAGTGCCGTATGAAATGCCTCGCGGTAGAGGCGAACAATGAGGCATTCATCAAAGGGAGCTGGTGATTAGATGTTTTTCATTTTCAGAACTTTAAGAGATAAATAGGGGCCCTGTTCCTTCATTTGATGTACAGTACAGTTGGGGATTCAATTAATCTCCTCTGATAAATACCAAATTTCTGCGATATTATTTTGGAAGAAAGAGTGTAACCCAGGATGGTGACTTCAGTTCCTCGGCACAGGGGGGCTGGTTTGCAGGAAAGAAATAGATTAAAGAAGGCTTGGAGGACCACGAGGCCACAGGGCTATAAAGCTGTGCAGCTTTTCCATGGAACAGTCCTGGGTTTTCCCAATGTTTCCCTTGCTGTCTACAACTACCTGAAGGGAGGTTCTAGCCAGGAGGGGTTTGGTCTCTTCTCCCAGGCAACCAGCACCAGAACAAGAGGACACAGTCTCAAGCTGCACCAGGGGAAGTTTAGGCTGGAGGTGAGGAGAAAGTTCTTCCCAGAGAGAGTTGTTAGCCATTGGGATGTGCTGACCAGGAAGGTGGTGGAGTCACCATCCCTGGAGGTGTTCAAGAGGCAAGTGCCATGGTTTGGTCATGAGGTCTGTGGTGACAGGTTGGACTTGATGATCTTTGAGGTCTCTTCCAACCTTGGTGATTCTAAGATTCTGTGATTCAAAAAGGATATTGGATGGAATAAGGAGTAAAATGTCAAAACTTTGTGGTTTAGGAGATCTGAATTCTGGTTCTGGCTTTCCCTTGGCATTATTGAGTCTCTCGGTGTGTTTGTGCCCAATTCTGTTAGAGGAAGTTAATCATCTTTGTCTTTATCAAGGTGTTTGAGATAGGATTTGTTTTAAAACACTTTGGAAATGCTCAAGTAGTAGATTTAAGCACTGCAGGCATCTCTATAGATAAGAGCAGGTGCTATGTTTAATTTCTTCATCTGAATAAGCAAAACTGCCCCCAAAAGGAGCTATCAGTGGCTGGTTGCTCTCCAGGACCTGTGAATAATGAGTTGGTGCTTTCAGCCCTAAAGTACAGTCTGGGGTTCATGTCTGTGTTTCCAAAGCTGTCTCTGCAATTGATAATAATTTACCCATCTATGGCCATTGACAATTTTATTAATAAGATCAATGACTGGACAGGCCTCAAACACTGAACGTGCATCTTGTCATTGCTGGAGCAAATGAGGGATATTGATGGAGCAGGGTGGTGTAGGCTTGTGTTGCTGCTGCTGTGTGGTACATTATTGGTGGGTGGACCAAGAAAATAGGTCAGGTTTGATCAATAGGCCTGCTTTCCTGAGTACTGAATCTACTGATAGAAATGGATCAGCTCAACTCTGAAAAATAAATAAATTAGCTAACTATCAAGCCCAATTTGGATTTAACCTAATGAAGGACTAACTACACTCCTGGTAGTAGTGTTTGTGTGACTTCTGTGTGGAAGCTGAGCAAAGGTGATACATAGAATGGGTTGGGTTGGAAGGGACCTTCAAGATCATCCAGTTCCAACCCCCCATGTCATGGGCAGGCACACCTCCCGTCAGCCCAGGTTGCTCAAGGCCTCATCCAACCTGGCTTTCAACACCTCCAATGAGGAGGCATCCACAGCCTCCCTGGGCAACCTGTTCCAGTGTTTCCCCCCCCACACTGTAAAGAATTTCTTCCTAATTGCCACTCTAAATCTGCCCTCCTCAAACTTCAATCTATTCCTTCTCATCCTTTCTCTACAAGCTCCTGTAAAAAGTCCCTTCCCAGCTTTCTTGTAGCCCCTTTCAGGTACGGATGCTCAGCAGAGGTCCTCGATGGACCTCATGGGACACTTGGGTGGATATTTCAAAGCCTGTCCACAGTGCTGTGGAGGACTGAGACCCTCAGCTGGTGGGACCCTGTGGAGTAATGAACATAGTTAAAGCCCAGCCCAGCACAAGCCCAAACCTATCATATTGTGCACATGTTTTAATGAATCTAGCTTAAATTGCCACAACTTCTTTTGGGTCCATTTGTGAGTTTTATCACGATCATCTCTCACTAGTACAAACTGGTTTTCCTTGTGATTATTTTGCACTCAAAGTACTTTCTTTGCATGTTGTTGCTGTGGAACGAGAAGCCATTTGTTTAGAGTGGCTCACACTGCCTTGCCAGCACGAAAGGCTTAACAAATGGTGTTCATTAAGGGTTTGATCCTCCTCCCATTTACCTCTTTCACAAATCTGCCACTGGTTTTACTAGAGTAGGATCGGATACTGATTAAATATGAGTTTAGCAGTGAGGACAAGATAAGGATTTATGGTCAAATGCTGCAGTCAGTTTTCAGAGCATCACAGACATATCAAGGGACAGGTGACAGCTGCACCTATGAAATCAGAAACAGTTTTGGCACAAATCTTCATCTTTGTATTTTAAAGGTGCAGCAGCTCCTTTGTAGTCTTCAGGATTGATGTTGGGCTTGTTGAGGTCAACAGGAATCTTTCAAATGATTTCAAGGGCTTTGGATCAAGTAGAAAGCCAAACTGCTCATAAAAAGTCAAGGACTAGACATAGATTTGGGGAGGGACAAGGAGGTCATTCAGTTAAAAAAAAAAAAGAAGTGGATTTTCTGAATGTCTCCTGGCTTTGCCAGGTGCTTGCTGAATGCAGCTCAGCTTGTGTTGTCTGCAAGATGGTCTCTTCTCCCAGGCAAGCAGCACCAGAACAAGAGGACACAGTCTCAAGCTGCACCAGGGGAGGTTCAGGCTGGATGTTAGGAGGAAATTCTGCACAGAGAGAGTGATTGCCCATTGGAATGGGCTGCCTGGGGAGGTGGTGGAGTCACCATCATTGGAGGTGTTTAGGAGGAGACTTGATAGGATGCTTGGTTGCATGGTTTAGTTGATTAGGTGGTGTTGGATGATGGGTTGGACGTGGTGATCTTGAAGGTCTCTTCCAACCTGGTTTATTCTATGCTTTGCTATTCTATTTCAAGCTGCACTGATGGCAGGATCTCACATTGCATCCTTAACACAAAGCATGTAGAAAATGCTGGAAGGTTTAGTCTCTGGATTAGCCGAGTGGGAAATGTGTTCCCTTGCAGCTACAGATGGCCCCTAAGACAGGAGAGGAATCTAGAGAAGAAATCAGAGCCTTGTCTTTGCAACTTCATTAGGTTTTGCTAAACCCTGAATAAATCTGTTCATGAAATGAGATGGAGCATTATCATTTTTTCATAGTTCATCATCCTTTTTCATCTTCTTCCTGTTTTCCCTAACAAAAGGCTTTAAATGCATTTCTCATTATAAAAATCTGAATGTGGAAACAAAAATAAATAAATAATTGAGGGCCTTTTAATTTTTCACTCTCTAGGAGAAGCTGGGAAATCTGGAAAGCTGCCTTGCAAATAATGTGCAAATGTTAGAAACCCAGTTCTGAGTTTCGAACAATGGAAAGCAGCAATTTGATGATATTGGATTTCTGGTTTGTTTTGTTTTTTCTCTGTGAGATTTCTCCCCATGAGGAATTTGATTCTTCCTGTGCTGCAGTGAGATTGCTGAATATCTGGTGTCATGGGAATTCCCACTCCTCTGTGACAAGTCATGCTTCGTTATGACTACCATCAAAATAGCAATCTTTTTGCTGACTCTATGGATAATCCAATGGAGACTGGAGAGAGGGAGACAGGGAAAGAGGGGTTTGGCTTGGAAGGGATCACCTAGTTCCACCCCACCTGCCATGGGCAGGGACTCTTTCCACTGGACAGCTGATCAAAGCCTCATCCATCCTCCAGGGAGGGGACATCCACAACCTCCTTGGGCAACCTGTTCTGGTGTCTCCCCACCCTCACTGCAAAGCTGGCAGTCTGGTCTAAATTTATCCTTGATAGGAAGCCACCTGTATGTATAACCCTGTCCAGGTTAAAGTGGGACCTTTGATCCTAACAAGACCATCAGCAGTGAGTAAGGTATCTGAATGCAAAAGCCATTCCTGTCTCTTGTGAAGAACCTTACTAAGACATCTGGGGTGATTTTCATTTAATATCTCAAGCCTGTGCTGTCAAAGGATTATACATCCATGACAGAATATTTACCAGTGAGAAGACATCTCAGCTTTGTGGGAAAATGTAAAACTAGACCAGCCAGCAACTGCAAAGGAAATCTGTAGCCTGTGTTTGGAGCACATTAATAACCTGTGACCTTTCTGAAGACAAGAAATGCGTAGAATCGATTGTCCAACCCAGGAGTTGTGCAGAACTATAGATTGGTTATTTTCAGACCAATCTGTTGTGGGGTTTTTTGGGTTTGTTTTTGGGTTTTTTTGCCTGTGCAAACTCAGTGTGGATAGAGTTTAAGTCTGGTAAAATGCAAGTGCAGCCAAGGAAGGAGAACAATGCCTTGGTACTGCTGCCAAAGGTAGCTGATGGCCGTGCTTGAGCTTGTATGTTAAAGAGTTTCTCCTAAAGAAAAGTTAAAAGTCTCTTTTGATTTTGAAGCTGCTGAATCTCACTGTTCTAGATTACACAGATACACACACACAATTTTTTCCATTATGATCTGAGAGAAGGATGGTAATTCAGGTCCCAGGTAGTGCCTAGTATTTTGGTAACTACATGTTTTATCAGACTATAAAAATCCCAGGGTCTGGTGTACTCCTTTATTTGGACTTAATCCCAAGGGCAGCTCCATAGTTCACTGCTTGGAGAACCCATGGGGCCCGGATCTAAGGCTGGGTCAGATCTGCTGGATCAGCTTTACTGGTAGGTTTCTCCAGCTTGAGAGTCTTTTTAGCACCTTTCCAGGGGGTTAACTAGAAGTCAGAGAGGTTTCCCTGGGTTATGTCACATCTGCAGAAAAAAACCCTAACCCTCACTGGAAAATGCTTTGATTTTGCAAGCTAGCAGATTTGACAAAACTCTGATTTTCTTGAAATTCTCCTTCTTTCTTAGTAAATACCTGCCTCTCCTGCTCCCTTAAGACAAAGGGAACAAAGACATGCTGTGTTACTTGCTGCAGGCCATGGAAGAGATAGGGGAAGCATAACACTCCTGATTTCTCTCTCCCACAACTGCAGCAATGGCCTTCTGTTAAGTTCTAAGGTAGCCACAGATCCTCCAGACCCCTGTCAGACCTCTCTCTTTGTCCCTGTGCCTAAAAGCTCTTGTGAATTCTTCTCTTTCCTTGAGAATGCAACCAGATGATAACGCCCATGTGGCATGGGATTAGATGGTGTCCCTTGCTCTAAATGTCTCTTAAAATAGTGGTGTGTCTTCCAGTGCAGCAGAATATCCAGGAAGGTTCATTTAGGGAGCAAACAACCAGCCTGAAACCTAGGAGGTAATTTTCCTGTTGGGTTTCCTGCATGAGGGCAGGTAATTGTCTGGTACCTAGGAGTGGAGTGGATGTCTGCTTCCTGCGTGTATCCAGGAGTAATATACAGAATCCATTAGAGAGATGCCTAATCATCTTAACCTGTCAGATCCAAACCACCCTCTTTTAAGAGCCAATTTGTTTTCCTGCCAGATCGATGTTCTTATCTGTAATTGCACAGCCATGAATGGCACCCAATAACCAGTTAATATTCAGTTCCATTCCATGGCAGGGTGGGGAGCAGGGAAATGTCTTAATTTAAACATTTATTGTACAACTGTGAAAATGTCCTAAGTGAAATTAATTGAAGCTCAGGGAGAATAACTTATAAATCACCTTGTCTGGCTTGCATGAAATGATATAAGGATATGCCTGAGCCTTATCACAGAGCTCTGTGGAGCTGGAGAAAGCTTTAACCCTAAGGTTACTGCTGTTATTCTGGCTCCAAGATGGAAGAAAGCTGACTCCTACAGGTTAGGTGGTAAAGGGAGGACCGATCTAATTAATAACCCATGCTTTTCTTTGTCCTTCTTTACCGTTGCTTTGCACTTTTCCAACATCTCTCTGCAATGGATTGTGCGAGACAATTTGAATGTAGCGTTAATGCTGTCAGCCGTTCAGCCCTTAGACTTCAGCAGCACTTTAAAGAGGGGTAATAATCCCATCAGACTGTGCTTTTCACAGTACAAATATCACCAGAAAATGGGAAAGAAAAAAACAACACACAAAACAAAACCAACAAACCAACAAAAATCCCCAAACCAACAACCCCAGTGACATTAGCAGAATAGGATATAAACAATACTGGCTAAAATACAAGCTGGAAATTAGGCAGGCTAATGGGGAATGTGAAGAGCACATAAAGACACAAACAACTCGCAGAGAATTTATTGATTTGCTAGAAACAGTGGGGACTGCAAAGGAAATACTTGTTACACTTGAGGAAGGATAGAAGAACACTTAAGGAAAACAGCAATATTGCAGACAAATAAAAGCCACATCTCCCCATTAACTCTTGTGAGAGCGGGCCTGAGAGGAAGACGCAATGCAGTGGCAGAGAGGGAAGCACTGAGACAGGGATGGAGGTTTGAGATGGACTGCGGCTTTTCATTTGCTTTTGTGCAGCGTTCAGCACTGCAGAGGCCTGGTTTATGGCTCCTGTCTGCTGCCAGAATACGAGCAGTGGAAGAGCAAGAATTTACAAGCATCAGAAAGCACATACCTGTGATTTGTGAAAGATGTGGCTGAGCTATTGGGAAAGAAAAGAAAAGGGAAAGTGATAATCCTGCTCAGATCAGATGCTCTGTAGGAAGCCTGCAAAGGCTGCCTCTTTGGAAACATTCATCCTGCATATTGCAAATCAGCAAGGCTTAATTAAGCACTGGGCAGGCTGAATGAAGAGATTATTTAAAACACAATTCGGTAACAACCACTTGATATGATACAGATGCAGCTCCTGTAAAGGAAATCCACATCTCTATAACAGACATTTGGGAACAGGTCAACAAACCAGTGAATAAAGGAGGACTGGTTGACATAATTTATACAGACATGCAGAAAGTCTTTGGACAAAGTCCCTAACAAGAGGGAACTAAGGAAGGCAAGTACCCAAGGACTGACTGGTAAAACACTGCCATGGATTAGCTGTGAGTAAAAACCTTCCCCCACACTCCCCCATACACACATCCTGAGATGAGATAATTTTTAATGTGGCCCAAAAAAAAAAAAAATCAATGCTGTGCCTGGTGTTTTGTAGTTCCATACTGGTGAGTTGGAAAAGTGAAGAGTAAGGCAGGAAATGATGATTTAGGCTAAGCTTGAGGTGGCTGAATGGTTTTAATGGAACCTTCCATAACAAATGGGAAACCTGAGGGGCAGGGTGGAAATTCCTGACTGACTACTCCAAGGGACTCTTCAAAAGAGTATTTGGACAGCCCATATCTCTCTAAGTTATCACTGAAAGGGGGGGAAGAAGAAAAAAAAGAGGTCTGTAACTGAACAATTCAATGGTATCACTGTTCAGTCCACAACAGTGGCTAAGAAAACAGCAGTGAAGTGGTAGGGGAATAAAACCAAACCAACTACTCTGGAACATGATATTGAAAATATACAGATATTCTATCAGTGTCCCATGATATTGGTCACTGCCATGCAAGTAGGATACAGAATAAATAGAAACAGCTGGGACAACAGGCATAATGAGATGCCTGCAAAAGTCCTCTAAAGGGGGGAAAAAAAATTCCTGAAAGAGATTGTTCAGAGGAGAGAACATAGGAGGGAAGGAGCAGGGAAGGTGAATTGTAGCACATTCAAATGGGTTTAAAAGAGCTGGGTTTTGTACAGTTTACAAAAACCTGTGGAGCTCTTTGTTTCTTGACATGGCTGAGGCCAGGGATCTGGTGGGACTGAAAAATTCATTGAACATTTGTACAGTGAATGGAAACATCTGCAGCAAAACGGGCGGGATGCTATTCTTAGCAAAGAACCAGCACCAACCCTCCTACTTTAGGGCATAGTTTCAATAGTGGCTGAGGGGAAGGCTCAAGAAGAAACTTCCTCATTAAGGTTTTTTCCAGGAAGAGATATGTACTTTTTTCTTCTGTAAAAAGAGATGAATAAATTTGTTAGTCAGTGTCAGATCACTGCAATAGGTTAGCTGTTGGTTCCTCCAGAGCAAACTCCTGGCCAAGCTATCTGCCCCTGGCTTGGACAGCAGCACTCTGAGCTGGGTTAGGAACTGGCTGGAGGCTGAGCCCAGAGAGTGGTGGGGAATGGTGCCACATCCAGCTGGCAGCCAGGCACCAGTGGTGACCCCCAGGGATCAGCGCTGGGCCCCATCCTATTCAATATATTTACTGATGATCTGGACAAGGGGACTGAGTCCATCATCAGTAAATTTGCAGATGACACCAAGCTGAGGGCAGGAGTTGATCTGTTAGAGGGTAGGAGAGCTCTGCAAAGGAACCTTGCCAGGCTGGACAGATGGGCAGAGGCCAAGGGCAGGAGATTTAACACAGCTAAGTGCCAGGTTCTACACATTGGCCACAACAACCCCATGCAGTGCTACAGGCTGGGATCAGAGTGGCTGGAGAGTGGCCAGGCAGAAAGGGATCTGGAGGTATTGGTTGACACCAGCTGAACATGAGCCTGCAGTGTGCCCAGGTGGCCAAGAATGCCAGCAGCATCCTCGCCCGTATCAGCAATAGTGTGACCAGCAGGAGCAGGGAAGTCATTGTGCCCTGTGCTCAGCACTGGTTAGGCCACACCTTGAGTCCTGTGTCCAGTTCTGGGCCCCTCAGTTTAGGAAAGATGTTGAGTTGCTGGAACATGTTCAGAGAAGGACAATAAAGCTGGGGAGCAGTCTGGAGCACAGCTCTATGAGGAGAGGCTGAGGGACCTGGGGTTGCTTAGCCTGGAGAAGAGGAGACTCAGGTGAAACCTTATTGTTCTCTACAACTACCTGAAGGGAAGTTGTGGCCAGGTGGGAGTTGGTCTCTTCTCTCAGGCAACCTGCACCAGAACAAGAGGACACAGTCTCAAGCTGCACCAGGGGAGGTTTAGGCTTGAGGTGAGGAGAAAGTTCTTCCCAGAGGGAGTTGTTAGCCGTTGGAATGTGCTGCCCAGGGAGGTGGTGGAGTCACCATCACTGGAAGTGTTTAAAAAGAGCCTGGATGAGGCATTTGGTGCCATGGTTTAGTTGATTAGATGGTGTTGGGTGATAGGTTGGACTGGATGATCTTGAAGGTCTTTTCCAACCTGGCTCTATTCTGTATTCTGTATAAATAAACACGGTAACACCTGGGTTTTTTATTATAGCATATTGTCACCTTGTCCAATTTTGTGTGCATGTGTGTGAAAGAGAAGGGTGGTTTAAGAGTGAATTGAAATCCCTCCTAGTGGCAATATGGCATCATCAATGCACATCTGCACCCACATGCTTCAGGCAGTAATTGAACAAGTTTATAACACTCAATTAAAATTTAGTGCATAGGTATATTTAAGTACCAGCAATAAATGACAGACTGAGGGAGATTATCTGTGCCTATTCTTCATAGGGAGGATGAGACTCCTGCACGATTTTCAAAGTATTTGTCTAGTTTGGAAAGGACAGAAAATGAACTTAGATTTTTTTAAAATATTATTATTTGGTTTTTAATGGAGCAGACAAGGAGCATTTGTCCAGGTTGAGAAGCCCATCCTCAGCTGAGATGGAGGGTATAGTGAGAGAGTAAGTGACCTGGGTATACAGAGCTGGGGGTCTTGGTGTAGGGGCTGGGGGCTGCCTGCTGTTCTTGCCCTGCCCACCTCTCTTGCCAGCCCCTCAGCCCCACTGGGTGCCTCCTCCCAGGGAAGAAGAGCCCATCCCAGATGCTCTGTGCCCATGGATCGCTTCACAAAACTGTCAAAGAAACCTGAGGAGTCCAAAATTCAAGAGCCAGAAATTAATTCCTAGGAAAGAAAAGACACCAGAACAAAACCGCAAAGCCCCAAACCAGGATCTGAAGATGAGCTGAAACTTGGTGACAGAGGCAATAAATCTGCCAGCTTCGTGCTCCCTCCTCCTGGTGTGATTTACTTTGAACTTCTGCACATAAATGATGCTAAAGCTGTACTCAGGTAGGGTTTTTATGGCCAAGGTTTGCAACTTCCTTGGAAATTACTGCCACAGAACAGGACACTGAGAGTCCTGCCCACCTTTCCTTACTGCAAAACTGCTGCTAGCTCGGTGGAAATGTACATGCAGGGAGGCAGAATCAGCTCTCAAACGAAAAAGCAGAAACAAAGCATGAAAAGGCAGGAAGAAAAGCATCCCATCAGCCCAGGAAAAAAAATGTATCTGGCAAAACAGTTTTGCAAGCGAAAAGGATGGGGGTAAAAATCTGCCTGTGTTGTATCTGTTCCCACCCCCACCCCCGTGTTGAGATCCAGATCAGTGCAACTGGAAAACAAAATGCTGAGCCACCACACCAAGCCCCTTTGCCTTTCTTTTCTGCCTCAACTCTTACTGACAGAGAAGCGGCGTTTCGTTTCCTGCTGTTGAGGCAGCGGCAACCAAAGGGAGCGTTGGTACGCGGCGAGGCGTCTGTCCCCGGCAAAAATAACATCTCCCCTTCTATTAACGTTTTAATTAATCCCTTTGAGTTATGAAATGTAACTTTACATTGCATTAAAAAAAAAAAATTAAAAAAAAAAAAATAGGGGGGGTTAAAAAAAAAAAAATTACATGCAGTCTCTTAATCTGCTAATCCTTTCTCCAGACAAGCTGGTTCTTTTTAAATCAACTGCCATTTTATCAACCCAATGGAGCAGAGATCCGGACTCAACTCTATTCAACAATACATTCTTTTCATGAGAGACTGGCCTGGCTAATATGACACCACAAAAGGGCTCGAGGAATTCCAAATACCCAGCTCTTTGGATTAAAAGCATAATAATCCCATGCAGTTTTTTGTTCAGGATTGATAGAATGGTTGTATAGTGAGTCACACTTGTTTGAACTTATCAAAGTAACAATATATCAAGCATTTTGGTGGGATGATATTTTATTTTCTCAGGTTGATTCAGCTTCTTTCAAGTTGGTTGGGTGGTTTGGGTTTTTTTGTTTGTTTGGGTTCTCCCCTCCCCCCCTTTTTCTTCTCTTTTAAAGTGTGCATTTATGACTGCCAAATGCCCCTGCAGTTAAACAATTAAAACATATAATTAAGCACAGAATCTGATGGCTGTTGGGTTATGACTCGATTTCTATATGGTTTTTATATAGACATAGGAATTGGGTTTGCCCCAACAGTAACAGGGCACAGTGTGTACCAGGGTAAAAGGAATTGAGGCTGTGACTCTTTCCCTTACCCAGAGGCATGTCTTTATTTCCAGGCTACATCGTGGAGCCAAAGCAGGACAGCTTTTGTGTGTCAACAAGCCCGTTGGGAGATAGAGAACAAGGCTGTTAGAATTAGCAGCCCAGTAGCCCTAATAAAATCATCTCACCCACTGGGATGCTATCCACAGGGACCTGCACAGGAGAGGTGGGCCAGTGCCAACTTCATGAAGTTCCATAAAGCCAAGTACAAGGCCCTGCACCTGGGTCAGGTCAATCCCAAGCACAAATACAGACTAGGTGGGGAATGAACAGAGAGCAGTCCTGTGGTGAAGGGCTTGGGAGATTAGTTAGTCAGGAGGTGTTGGGTGATAGGTTGGACTTGATGACCTCTGAGGTCTTTTTCAACCTTACTGATTCTATGATTCTGTGATGAAAAGATCAGCATGATTTAGAGAGCAGATTTAGACTGGACATTAGGAACAAGTTCATTACTATGAGGGTGGTGAATCACTGGAAGAGGTGGCCCAGAGAGGTGTTTGAGGCCCTTTTCCTAGAGATATTCAAGGTGAGGCTCAACAGGGCTCTGGGCAACCTGATTAATTTGAGGATGTCCCTGCTGACTGTGGGAAGGTTGGACTGGATGACCTTTGGAGGTCCCTTCTCTGATTCGGCAATGTGCACTTGTAGCCCAGAAACCAACCATGTCCTGAGCTGCATCAAAAGCAGTGCTGGCAGCTGGTCAAGGGAGGCGATTCTGCCCCTCTGCTCTGCTCCCATGAGAACCCATCTGAAGTCCTGTCTCCAACTGTGGAGTCCCCCAGCACAAGAAGGACATGGAACTGTCAGAGCAGGTCCAGAGAAGGCCACAAATATGGTCAGAGGATGGGAAGGCAGGCTGAGACAGGTGGCGCTGATTGTTTAGCCCGGAGAAAAGAAGGCTCTAGGGCTTCCAGTATCTGAAGGGGGCTACAGGATAGTTGAAGAGGGACTTTTTACAAAGGCATGAGGTGACAGGATGAGGGGTAATGGCTTCAAACTGGAAGAGACTCAATTTAGATTAAATGTCAGGAAGAAATTCTTCTCCCCTAGGCTAATGAGACACTGAAACAGAATGCCCAGAGAAGTTCTGGAGGCTTCAAGGCTGGAAATGTTCAAGGCCAGGTTGGATGGGACTTTGAGCAGCCTGATTTAGTAGGTGTCCCTGTCCATGACAGGAGTTGGAACCAGACGAACTTCGAAGTCCCTTTCAACCCAAATCGTTCTATGATTCCACGTGTGAGGCTAAAGGGTTTGAAAGAAGAGGGGTGAAGAAAAGCAGTGCAGAGCTGTTATTGTCTGCCCCAACCCAGACCTGCTCTTGCTGCAGTGAACCTCTGTCCGCCTGGAGGGGCTGGGTTCATACAGTGTCATTTTTGCCCAGGCATGGTGTTCTTTTCATTTTCCCTTAATGCTAGCCTGAATTTGACTGACGTGAGTCTAGCTCACATGCCTCACTGTTCTCTCCCACTCTGCTCTGGGTTAAGTGAGAAGAGACTGAGGCCCAACATTTTCTTTGAGGCAGGTTTTATAAGGGCATTATAAAAAGCTCTCAGTTGCAATTACAAAGCAGAGAGCCAGCTAAAAGTGAAGGGAGATACTCATGGCCACACTGCTGCCCTTGTTGGAGGAATGGGTGTGTTTATTACTAATGTGTTTTCTGCTAGCATCGAAAGGACTCTAAGCACATTTCATGCCTGTAAGTTGGGAGTTAATGGGCTGGAGCACTGTGTATGGATCTGCACGTCAGCTAGCATGGGAAGAGCACATTACAACTGGAAATACTTGATGGGCTCCAAGAGACCAGCCTTATAAGGGGGCTCCTTGGCCATCACTGTCTCTGCAGACTCCTAGGAGAGCAAGGAACAGGTCTTCCCTTTACACTGAGCAGCACAGGACACCCTGCAATAGCTTTCCACTCCAGTTATGGCCATATATACAAACCAGGATCCCTGATTCAACATCTTTCCAAAGCAGGAGTGTGGGAGAACTTCTTATTCTTGTCATGGGGCAGCCACAATTCCCTATTATGAATAAAAACATACAGAACTTGTCTGGCCAGTGGGGCTGAGCTGGCAAAGTGCTGACTAGAGCATGGCAATACCAGCCAGAGGGCCTCGGGGGATGCTCATTCACTTGCCGGCCTCCACATTTTCTGTAACATCCCAGCCCTGGTAAGAACTATCCCAGGCTGTTGCCATCTTATCCCTGCACCCCTCAAGGAGCAGAAATTTCTTGTGGCTGAACTGGTGAGTCCTTAGTCATGTCCCCGCAGAGAACACAGAACTTCCTTTATTTTATGTTTTTGTTTTCATTGTCATAACTCTTCCCTTGAGTTCCCATCCCTCCTCCTCCATATGGCAGCTCACAAGGGAACAATAGAGAGCTCTTCAGGGGTTTGTACTATAACTCTTCAGAAGCAAAGTATTCTCTGAGGAGCTGCTTGAATTTTTTTTATTAATTTTCTTTTCTTTTTCTTTTTTTTTTTTTCCTCCCCTCCCCTCTCCCAATTATTTCAATGTTTCTCCTGAATTTCAAAACCTAAACACACTCAGAGCAGAATTGGCAGCGTTCAAGTGAATATTTCTCATTTTTACTTTCGACCAACTGCGGAGCTAACCAGAACATTTTGAAATTTGACTCCCTTGCCAAGGCCTGCTGTAAAGAAGGGGAATTGGGGAAGGGTGGTGGCAGAAATGCCTGCTAATTTCCCTGCTTCTTCTCTCTTTCTTTTTTTTTTTCCCCCCTTCTGCTTTTTGGAGCCCAACCCCAAAACCGGCGAGCCCACCTCCTCGGGCTGGGGGAAGAAAAGCGTTAATGAGGAAGCAAATACAGTTTAAAACTTCAGTTCTTACAGAGATCCAGGTGGTGGGGGGAAGGAAAGGCAAGAACAACCCCATTTTTTTTTTCCAGGCCACATTAGTAATGCCTTTCTTTTGCCAAGTTAATATTGTTTGCACGCCTCCTTGAAGGAGGGCTAGGTCCTTCCATCCTCCACCAGTCCCCCTTTAAACAAACACCTCATAACACCAGAGCTATAAATAACACGAGGTGGAAATGGCTGCCTATGTTTCTATGCCCTCCTTTGTATTCACATTTTTTTCCAACATATAATCCTGCTGCCTTTTTTTCTTCCCCCCCCCCCCCCCTAATTTTTCCTTTCTTCTCTTTCCTTTTTTTCTTTCCTCTTTGCTTTCCCCCTGCTTCCTCCACGTTGTGTGGTTATATATAGAATATTTATAATGGTCCTATTTCCAAAGCAATTTTCACCACTGCCACACAGCAGGAAGAAATTGAGAAATTGCTGGTTGTTTATTTATTTCTTTCTCAGTGGGGATATGCACTTAATCCAGCACAATGTGGGAATATATACTATATATATATATATATGTTATGTTATATATATATGTTATGTTATATATATATATGTTATGTTTTTTCTATATATGCTATGTATTGAAACACATACAGCATGTATATATATAAAGAGAGAGATAGAAACATGTTTGTGTGTGCATTTTAAATGCAGACCATATTGATTTCAATGTGGAACTTATAAAGATGGGAGATATTCTTATCTCTGCAGGAAATAAAGGGTTTGGGGTAATATTTATGGGCAAGATGGTGACCAGCTTACACACCCCCAGCATGCACAAAGCTTCTTTATTTAAGTCAGGGGAGGTACGCTGTGGGGGGAGAGGTTGTTGCTTAGTGAGGAAGGAAATTATAGTCCAAGTGCAGAGGTCTCACCCCCATCCCAAAGTCACTGCAGACCTCTTGAAGCTGGAGGAGTATATTGGGGAGATACCAGTGTACACTTACCCTCCTCTCCCATCCCTCACTAGGCATCTGCTGCTGGCAACTATTAATGGGATATCAGGCTTAATGGCTAATTAGCCCTGGTAATGGCTGTGTAGCCCTATTAGCAATGCCTCCTCCATGTCACAGGAGAAGGGAAGAGCTTTAAGAGGATCATGGCTCAAGCCAGCCTGACACTGTGGCAGAGGCTGGCAAGGATTTCTGCAGTCTGGGCTGGATGGGAAGCCAGCCACCACTTGGATGGCTTCAGGGTACAGGGCAGCCACAGATGATGCCAAACAGTGTACCTGGGCTCGTCTTGGCACATTTGAAGGGTATGGCCTGTATGGAAAGGAAATGGAATTGCTATCATTGAGCTGGGCTTCTGTAGTGCAAAGATGCATTTCTTCAAGACTTGATTCTCATTCAGGACTCACCCTGCCCAAAAAAAAAGAGGATTCACGTGTTTCCATTTTTGAGATCAAGCATGGTGAGGTAGAAAAAGGGGAGGAGAAAGGGGAAGAGCAAAGTCTTTCAGTAGTTATGGCACTTCTGGATTTCTCCTGAAGCCTGCTGCCCTAAGCCTTAGCAGAGCTTCATGAAAAAAAATCCTACAGAATTTAGCTTGTTCAGAGTCTGTCCATAGGATCAGCTGTGTTGTGTTTGGTTCGAGGTCCTTCTCAGACATCTTCCAGCCTCTAGCAGGAGCCAGGAGCCAGTAGCTGATGCTCAGAGAGTTCAAGAACAACGCCAGTGATGCCTTCACAGATTCCCTGAACATGGTGCTAACTTCTGGCAACCTGTGGCTCTTGTGTTTGCTAGCTCAGGTGGGCTCTTCTTCTATTTATTAGTTCACATGAACTTAAAAATCTCTCTTTTGTCCCTGGACTCCTGTGGCAATGAGTTCCCCAAACTCACTGTGGGCTGTGTGAGAAGCAGGTATGGCTTTTATATGATTTTGTTTCTCGTTCAGAGCGGGAATTCTGTAGGGCTGGGGCTTCCCTGCTGCACAGAGGACGTGAAATATGTAATAGAATAGTAGCAGGTTTTGAGCTATTTTTTTCTTGATTGCATTTGACAAGTCCTGTCTATCAGCTTAGGGAAATTAAAAAAGAGCAAGCATCTATCTTAGCCCTTTTTTTCCCCTCTTTTTTTTCTTCATTGGTATCAGGCAGCATCTGAAGCAAAGCACTATTATTTGAAAGGATTAGACCCTGAAGAATGTGCATGGGACATGAGAAGTATTGAAGCACAGTGGGTGATACCAGGAGCATCTGTGATCTAAGAAGCCCTCAGAAAGGCGAGGAAGAATGTGTGGCTGTTGCAATGGGTTCCCTGGAATGTCAAATGAACATGTGGGTGCCACCGGGTGCTGGGGAGAATGCAAAGCTGTCTAGGTGGGCGCCAAGATATGCACTAAACAATATGAAACATGCCAGGCGAAGCCACTGCGACAAAGGAGAGAGGGGTGGGGGCGGGGAGAAGGGTGCTGGAATTAAAACAGAGATGAAGCTCCCGGTATGTTTTGCTCTCACTTCTGAAGTATCTGTCTCATGCTGTTCTCCTCTTAATCTGTCAGTTACAGTTAATAGCTGATCAGAGCAGTACTTTAATGAGTCAGCCAGATTGTTTGCATAAACAGTTGCTAGGCTGATGTAACCAACAGCAGTTTGATGCTGAATTCTCCCTGTATGACTTACACCTGCGCTCTCACCCCTTCCTCCCACCCTCTGGGTTGTTTTCTGCCAGAAGGGCACCTGAACAGGCATGGTGAAGTGGTAGCTGCTTGAGTTTGGTTTTTTCCTTTCTTTCCCCCCTCCCACCCCCCCAAATGTATTTACATCCTTGCAGGATTCCATTTCCTCCTCTCCCACCACCAAGAGAAGATTTCGCAGCTAACACGCTCCAGGACGTGACTTCAGGTGCAATAATTCACAACTGGAGCTTTGCCTGAGTACTGCCTTTTGCAGCTAGGTGTGAATTATTAAGCTCTGTTTCTCACCTCAGAGTGCCTTTATCAAGATTATAATAATAATAAGAGCACGAAGAGAAGAGCTAAGCATGGAGCACAACTCGGGGGATTAAATGGGGATGTTTCTCAGTGTGCTCTGACATATTTACAACTTGGATGTTTTACTTTGAAGTGATTTCAGGGATTTCCTATTAAGAGAGTAATTCTGCCTGAAAAGAAAGAAAGAAAAAAAGGAACAAAATGGTTGCAGTCTTATTCATTAATTACTATTAAGAGAGATTGGAACAACCCAAGGCTTAGAGCTGCCCAGGTTCTCATCCAAGTCTCTTTTCCTTGGCCTCACCTCAGCACTGTTAAAAATTGCTTTCCATTTATGCAGTGCCTTTTTTTTTTTTTCCCTGTGACATTCTGAAAGCCCTTGATAAAAATTAATTAACCCATAATGCAAATCTGTCAAAGATGGAAAAAGGGCTCCTGACTCTTGCAAGTATTGCTTTGCATGAATATCTGGGCAGAATGACTCCCAGGATGAAGCTTCCGATGATGCTACCATGCTTAGTTAAAAAAAAAAAGGTACCTTTTAAACCAGGTTTTTGTGTAATGCTGTGTGGGCAAAGTGAGCATTCAATGATATTCTCTTCCACAGATGGGGGAAAACAGTCACCAAGTGACTAAACAATTTACTCACAGCCACAAAGGAGAAGAACAGAGCGTTCCTTGTTCAGACCATGCGCCTTCCCTATTGCTCTCCTGCATACTCAACACTGTGTGGGGAATACAAAGGTTCAGAGCTCTGTGCTTTACAGAAGATGTATGGTAAAGGTCTGGACATCTTTTTTGAGAGCTCATGGTGAGATGCACAGTACCCTTTGACTGGGTTATATGCTCAGACCCTGGGTAAATGTCAATTTGCCAAGTTAATTTTGGTTTCCTAAAATTATGCTCCTGTTTTGGATTAGGTGTTCCTTCCATTTTACATCACAAGTGAGAGGCTCTGAGGTCCTCCAGAGGACATGGAAGCATGGAAATGGCATCAAGTTACTGGTGCTAATGAACCCAGAGGATTTCTTGCTGCTCCTTTTAGGACATTTGGATGTTACTCCCCCACACCTGAAGAGCTAAAACGTGGTGAGGTCACTGTGCATGGCTGCCTGCCTGAGAATGTTGGCACCAGGAAACTGGCACCATTGGGGTAGAAAGTGGACAGGGTTTCACCTGAATCATGCAGGGGGGAGGGAGTGTGATCAACGCCACACACAAGTTACTTTCAGAGCAAGATGGGCAAAGAGTGTAGTGCAACAAACCTAGAAAGGTGGTTTTCAAAATCACTTTCACACCAGTTGATATTATTATAGTGTGACTCTAATCTGTGTTCCTTTTGTATTTTGGACCCTGGGAGTTATTCAGCATGACAACAGTTGGGCATCATGTGTCTGATATGGAATGGAATGGAATGGAATGGAATGGAATGGAATGGAATAGAATAGAATAGAATAGAATAGAATGGAATGGAATGGAATGGAATGGAATGGAATGGAATAGACTGGACTGGACCATGTCAGCTAGATGTGGATTTAGCTCCAGAAATCCTTTCTATAATTCTTCTCTTTGCAGTTTGTGAACTCCCAGGACTTTTTGGTTTTGATTTTGGTTTTGTTTTGGTTTTTTTCAGAGATGCTGTGGATTTAAAGTGGCATTTAAAGTGGCATTTAAAGTACCCAAAGTGTTTCAGCTTCTGATGGGGATATTTGAGTTGGATGATGTACTACAGATCTCATTAAACAAAAGCAAGTATTGAACATCTGCTGGAATTCCTGGGGTCTGAATTGCACCAGCAGCCTTTTGGTTGAGAAGGTTTATTACAGTAGCCATAGAATCATAGAATTATTAGGGTTGGGAGGGACCTCAAGGCTCATCCACTTCCAACCCCCCTGCCATGGGCAGGGACACCTCACACTACAGCAGGTTGCTCACAGCCACATCCAGCCTGGCCTTCAAAACCTCCAGGGATGAGTCTTCCACCACCTCCCTGGGCAACCTGTGCCAGCATCTCACCACCCTCATGGGGAAGAACTTCTTCCTAACATCCAGTCTTTAGGGTATCCCATGCACATGGGAAATTAAAGCCTTCCTCTTGCTGTTCCAAATTTCTTCCCTTTCTCAGAAAAAATGAAACTTTCTCATGTTCTGGTTCCCTCCTTTCCCCCCAGATTATCAACCCAGTGTGTACCACTACTGTGCTTTCCACTGCAGTTGGAAGTGGTGATTCTGGGTTAGCAGAACTCTAAGAGCCTGTTTCCTAGCACCATTTCTGTGTGGATTTGTCATTGTTCAGTTAAGAGTGACCTTAGTCTTGCTCTCAGTGGTGGCATTCACAGCGTTGTTTGCCTTTACCTGGTCCTTATTTTAGAATCATAGAACCATAGAATCAACAAGGTTGGAAAAGACCTCAAAGATCATCAAGTCCAGCCTGTCACCCAACACCTCATGACTGCTAGACCATGGCACCAAGTGCCACGTCCAATCCCCTCTTGAACACCTCAAAGGATGGTGACTCCACCACCTCCCTGGGCAGCACATTCCAATGGCTAACAACTCTCTCTGTGAAGAATTTTCTCCTCACCTTGAGCCTAAACTTCCCTTGGCACAGCTTGAGACTGTGTCCTCTTGTTCTGTTGATGCTGCTTGCCTGGGAGAAGAGACCAGCCCCCACCTGGCTACAACCTCCCTTCAGGTAGTTGTAGAGAGCAAGAAGGTCTCCCCTGAGCCTCCTCTTCTCCAGTTTTATTGACATTTGCACAGGATGAAGGATCTTTTCCTGTGTGTTCTAGGTTTGCAATTAGCCAGCAAGTGGTAGGACAACACAGTCTGCAAGAAAGCAAAACTCTATCGTTTTTGCTGAGAAAACCAGGCTGGCAAAGAATCCTTCTCTTTCACTGTTTGTGTTTTGATCAGTGCTGGTATTTGTAAAGAGTGTCCCGCCTTTATTTTCAGTGTTTGCTAACAAAAGGAATGCAAAAGATAACCCAAATGTACACCACGTCCTGGCCATGTCAGTTTTATTTTGGTTATCATTGGTAACAGTATCTACTGCCTTTTGCATGTGTAACAGCATCTCCCCAACTTCTTCTGCCTGGTGCTCCTTACAGAGGTTGCTTGGTTTGTTTTTAATGCAACCTCTCACTGAAGTCCCAGTAAAACTCCAATAAATATAAGGTGAAATTGTATTTTGTCTGTGTGTGAGGGTTGGTTTTTTTTGGTTTTGCCTTTTTCTTGTCAGAACTGCTGGCCCATAAGCAGCAGCTAAGATCATTTCCCCTCCCTCTGGCTGTATTCTTGATAAATACATAGTGGGAGGCAGTCCCTGCTGGAGTATTTCTGGTTTGAATAAACACAGGAGGAGAAACAGAGGCATTGGCAAAGCAAGGTAGCACACAGGTAATTAGTGGCTGCGCTCGAAGGACAGGATGAATGTCACAATGCTTGAGGCAGTGTGGCAACCTCTGCTCTAGGCTGCCCTCCCTATGGGTAGCCTATAGGTGCTTCTTCCCCTTTACTCACCTGTCTCACTCCTCTCTCCCTCACACACATGCTGCTGCTAAAATATTCTCTGGGAGTGTGAAAGCAGCTGCTCCTGTAAAGAAGCAAACTGTGTATGATATTAAGAAAGTGTTCCCGGTAGTTCATGCTTCAGCCTGATGTTGTCAGTAGCCACCAATACCTTCCACTAAAAAAAACAAACCATGCCCAGAAGGAACTACTTGTCCAGTCTTGCTCACAGCACTGTTGCAGGAGTCAGCAGGCAAAGGGTTAAAGATTAAAGGAGCTGGATGTGACAGGCTGATGTGCTTTCCAGGTAATCAGGATAAACTGAAGCTCATTATAAAAGGGATGAGCTTGAGCTGCCTGTAAAATACAAGCACCTTAGAGGAGACTGGGGCTGCTTTCTTAGAGAGCACTAAGGAGCAGAGGCAGGAAGGGGGAACAGCTCGAGGTTTTATTCCTCCTGGTTAATAGGTCTGACGCTGGCTGCTTGCTCATTTATTATTTCTTTAGCGAGGCTATTCTGGATAATCAATATGCTGCAGAGGAGGGTCTGATAGTGCTCATCCATCCTGGGTGTGGTGTATGGGCTGATCTGAAAGCACCGTGCTGAATCTGCGGTGCTTTTCTTGCTAAGCTGCCAAGACAGATCCCTGTAAGTGGCTGCTTTTGCTTTGCCTTTTCCCCACCCCCCTTCTTTTATTTTTTTTTTTCCCCTTGCCCCCCTTCTCTTTCTTCTTCCCAAGGCAGGCAGTGGGAAATGGCTGCCGTGCTGAAAGAGCCTCTGTGAAGCTTTGTGCTTCGCATCTATCATGCTTATTTTCAGCATCCAGCCCATTCCAAAGGGTGGGATTCTAGAAAGGGGCATCATAGCTGTGCTGCAGAGAGGCTGAGCACTTCTCTTTCTCTGACAGACCTGTGCCATATATATAAGCATCTTCTTCCCTGCAAAGCACTGGGCTCCTCTGCCCTTCCTTGGTGTCACAGGATGTTAGGGGTTGGAAGTCTCAAGCTGTGCCAGGGGAAGTTTAGGCTGGAGGTGAGGAGGAAGTTCTTCACTGAGAGAGTTGTTGCCATTGGAATGTGCTGCCCAGGGAGGTGGTGGAGTCACCATCCCTGGAGGTGTTCAAGAGGGGATTGGACGTGGCACTTGGTGCCATGGTTTAGTCATGAGGTCTGTGGTGACAGGTTGGACTTGATGATCTTTGAGGTCTCTTCCAACCTTGGTGATTCTGTGATTCTGTGAAGGGACCTCAGGAGATCATCAAGACCAACCCCCCTGCCACAGAATCTAGTGCAGGTCACACAGGAACACATCCAGATGGGTCTTGTATGTCTCCAGAGAAGGAGACTCTACAACCTCTCTGGGCAGCTTGTTCCAGTCCTCTGTGACCCTCACGGTGGAGAAGTTCCTCCTCATGTTGAGGTGGAACCTCCTGTGCTGCAGTTTATTTCCATATGTCAAGTTTAAAGCTTTGGAGCACATTATTTTCATACTCTGTAGGAACTTTTACAAGAGGATTAAGATACTTCTCTAGTGTATTATAGGGAAAGAAACATTTTTCCCTTTAAAATAAAAGTATTGGAGGGGAAAAGAATAAATGCTTACAAGTGCACTACAACTAAGTATCATGTTTCCTAGCATAGTATAAGTGCTCTTGCAGGCAGGCTCCTGCTCTTTATAGTGCTCTCAAAGTGGTGCTAAGACCTGCTGAATTCAGTCTGAATTGGATATTAGGTTGGAGACAGGGTCCAGCTGAGGATACATCTTCCAGTTAGGCAGCAAGCCCTGCAGAATGGGTGAACTTCTGTCTCCTTTCTACACTTATCTTGTGAAAAAGCTAAATGGGGAATACCTGGCACAGGGAAGGCTGGCAGAGGTCACAGTATACCTTTTCTTGATTTTTTCTAATGTAGCCTTCAAATCACAAATGTAATGGTCCTTGGATGTCTTTCTAAAGTCTCTTTTTCACGTTAGGGGCTTTCACAGTTAAGTTCTAGCTGCCCAGAGCAATTCAGAGCTCTCTGATCTCACCTATTCTTGAGGAGACTTCATCCTGGGTGTCAGGAGGGAGGGGACAGGCTCTGCTCACTTACTCCCTGTGATAGGACAAGGAGCAATGGATGTATGATGCAGCATAGGAGGTTCCACCTCAACACAAGGGGGAACTTCTTTCCTGTAAGGGTCATAGAGGACTGGAACAGGCTGCCCAGAGAGGTTGTGGGGTTTTCTTCTCTGGAGACTTTCAAGGCCCATCTGGATGTGTTCCTGTGTGACCTGAGCTAGATTCTGTGGTCCTGCTCTGGCAGGGGTTTGGACTCGACTGTCTCTTTGGGTCCCTTCCAACTGCTGACATCCTGTGATCCTGAGCCTCATTCTCCCAGGCAGAGTAATGGGGAAGGAAGATTGCTGACATTCTCCAAGGGACTTGGAAAGCATGTAAATGCAAAGTGGAATTTATTATTACTATCTATCAGATCTTTGCAAACCTGTAAAGCAGGGAGGTGGTGGAGTCACCGTCCCTGGAGGTGTTCAAGAGGGGATTGGATGTGGCACTTGGTGCCATAGTCTAGTCATGAGGTCTGTGGAGACAGGTTGGACTTGATGATCCTCAAGGTCTCTTCCAACCTTTGTGATACTGTGAAGGTAGTTCAGCTTCATGCAGAATGTCCCATGGTCAGAACAGAATCAGTGAAAGTTCTGAGATTTTCCTTTTTGAATAAAATAACTTTCAAAATCATAGAATCACAGAATCAATAAGGTTGCAAAAGACTTCAAAGATCATCAAGTCCAACCTGTCACCCAACACCTCATGACTTCTAAACCATGGCATCAAGTGCCACGTCCAATCCCCCCTTGAACACCTCCAGAGATGGGGACTCCACCACCTCCCTGGGCAGCACATTCCAATGGCTAACAACTCTCTCTGGGAAGAACTTTCCCCTCACCTTGAGCCTAAACCTCCCCTGGCACAGTTTGAGACTGTGTCCTCTTGTTCTGGTGCTGGGTGCCTGGGAGAAGAGACCAACCCCCCACCTGGCTACAACCTCCCTTCAGGGAGTTGGAAAGAGCAAGAAGGTCTCCCCTGAGCCTCCTCTTCTGCAGGCTAAGCAACCCCAGCTCCCTCAGCCTCTCCTCACAGGGCTGTGCTCCAGACCCCTCCCCAGCCTTGTTGACCTTCTCTGGACACCTTCAAGTCTCTCAATGTCCTTCTTAAATTGAGGGGCCCAGGACACAGGACTCAAGGTGTGGCCTAACCAGTGCTGAGTACAAGGGCACAATGACCTCCCTGCTCCTGCTGGCCACACTATTTCTGATGCAGGCCAGGATGGCATTGGCCTTCTTTGCCACCTGGGCACACTGCTGGCTCATGTTCAGCCGGCTGTCAATCAGACCCCCCCAGATCCCTTTCTGCCTGGCTGCTCTCCAGCCACTCTGTCCCCTGCCTGTAGCACTGCCTGGGGTTGTTGTGGCCAAAGTGCAGCACCCAGCACTTGGACTTGATGAGAATATTCCTTATGAACTGGGAGCCATAAATGGTTTCCAGCATCCAGAATCTCTTTGCTCCTGTAGGACACAGTGTAAGGATGTCCAAAGTAAGCTGTGCTCTTAGAAACACAGATCCCATACCTAACGTTGGCTTTCTTTTGGCTTTTCCGGATACTTGCATGAAGAAAGTGCAGTTTGCTGGCTTAAGAACTCAGATATTAGGAATGTCACACTTCTGGAAAAAAAAAAAAAAAGGAGAAGAAAATCCCTTCAACATTTCCTTTTAGCTTTTTTTCCAACCTCTTGGCCACCTATCCTCTTTCTCCTTGCTTGACTTTGTCCTAGTTAATATTCCAACAGGTGTTTCCTTTTTCAGTGGAATTTTTTAGGCCAATGTCTCAAGAGGCCTTCTGCATAATAATGCTGTATTCATTATGTGGCAGCCTTACTGGGAGAGAACTTTATTTTCTTAACCCCACCATTTCCCCTTCATTCAGTGAGTGTGGGGGGTGGAGGAGGGAGAGAGCTGTGATTTCCAGCATCTTACGCGGCTTTGTCTTTTGAGGAGACCACCGCCTGGTACCATTTGAGATGAGCCCTGCCAGGAGGGAGAACTGAGGCAGAAAGTTTCTTTTCTCCCTCAGCTGGCAAAGCATCTCAGCTTTTGAGTCCTGTTTTGTTTTCTTCTTTGAGAGACCATTGGAAATGAGTTAAAAATAATGAGAGTAAAGCTTCTAGGCAAGGGAGACTCATCCCTTTGTGCCCTCTGGTGCATTTTGATATTGCTAGAAATTTACTGCCGTGACATTTTGGGTTGAGGGTTAACAGAGGCCACTCGTTAATTCCTACAGCACTTTGAAAGATGCATTGAGGTGACTTCCCTGCCTCTTGTGAAATTCACCCCTTTCTGTCTCTGGATGATGCTGAGCCGTCGTTGACAGAGTGTGATGATGTCCTACATGAGCATAAAACTAAAGAGCAAGTATTTTGTTTCAAGGGTTTGCCAAATTTGATACCTTTTAAAAAGGAGGATGGAGGGATTTAAGAACTCCCTGCCAAAGGTTCCCCCTTGCTCAGGTTTTATAGTGTGTGAAATGCTGGTCTGTACCAGTGTTGCACTTTGTGCAGCTGTGAGTTTGGTTCATTTCCAGTGAAAAAGCCAGAAGGGAAGAAGGTCAGTAACAATGCAAGTGTCAGATCCTTGTGTTCTACACTAGCAGCTTGTGATTTGTCCCAAACTGGCCAAAGTAAACAGTATTCCCATAAAGCAAAACAGGTAACATTCACTGCCTCGTGGCATAACCAAACCTGAAGACTTAGAAGGCTTCAAGAGAAAATGTGGCATTTGGAGGACGCAGCAGTGAATGTGTATGTGCAAATCTGGAGATGTGAACTTGACCTAGGAGGCTTCCAGGTTATTTCATAGATTCATAGAATCGTTTGGGTTGGAAGGGACCTTCAAGATCACCCAGTTCCTAGCCCCCCTGCCATGGGCAGGGACACCTCCCACCAGCCCAGGTTGCTCAAAGCCTCATCCAGCCTGGCCTCAAACACCACCAGGGAGGGAACATCCATGACCTCCCTGGGCAACCTGTGCCAGTGTCTCCTCACCCTCACTGTAAAGAATTTCTTCCAAATCACCAGTCTAAATCTGCCCTCCTCAAGCTTTAATCTGCTCCCTCTCGTCCTGTCACTACAAGCCTTTGTACCATACCCAAGATTCATCACTGTCCTGTACAAGAGAACATATCTGCTAAGGGTTAGGAGATCTCGAAGGAAGAAAATGAAGTCTGCTAAGACTTTCTCACTTTCCTTTACCCAGCCCCTGCCCCACCCCCCTAGTTGAAGTGGCATTCCGGGTGTTGGGCATTGATTAGCAGGGGAAAAGAGCTCAGAGAGCCCTTCCAACCCTAAATCAGGACCATATGTGCCATTATTTTCTTGTATAGCATAGATGTGCAATATCTTTATGTATTATGTATGGCAGAGAGGATAAGGAGAGATGTGAGTGCTGAAGGAATGCAGACTATGAATAGATGAGGTTCTTCTGTTATAACTCCATTAAAAATTGAGTGCTCAGTAATGTTGTGCTATTCTTAGTACAAATAACTTTTGTTAAAAGGTTCAGACCAGTAAATTTGCTTGCTGATGCAGAGCTCCTTCTTCCAGCATGCAGTGGGTTAGGTGACCTCAACGTGATGCCACGAATTATTGGAAAGAAGACAACTGCAATGCTTGGAACCTTTAACATTGATTGCTTAAATAAATCATCTGTTAGAGTGGCAATCAAATTTGAGAGGGATACATTGAACTGAATCAATAAGTGAACCAGATTCAGTTGTTTACCAAAAAGGACCAAACCCAAACCCTCAGAATGCTGCTCAGTTTGGTTGACTGGCTGCTTACAAACAAATGTGGAAGAGGGAGATGAGATTGCCATATGGATTTAAAGCTTGGTTATTTTCCTCAGTCACTCTGTTAGCCAAACATTTAATGCCAAGGTCCTCCAAGAGTCTGGAGCCATTATTGTGGCTATCATTTTTGCAACACAGTCAAAACCAATTTTCACAGCAGAACTTTCTTTCCCAGGTTCCCAGGACAGGAAATTATTAACCCCCCCAAAACATTATTAAACGAGGTTAGATTTATTCTACTTGTTTACTTGGACAATGGAAGCTTGAGGAGAGCAGATTTAGACTGAAGATTAGGAAGAAATTCTTGACAGTGAGGGTGGGGAGGCACTGGAACAGGTTGCCCAGGGAGGTCATGGATGCTTCCTCCCTGGCGGTGCTCAAGGCCAGGTGGGATGAGGCTTTGAGCAACCTGTGCTGGTGGGCAGTGGCAGGGGGTTGGAACTGGATGATCTTTAAAGTCTTTTCCAACAGAAATCACTCTGTGAATCTGTTCCTGCCATGCTCAACATGAATTCCTTGCCTACCAACACATTGATTCGGTGTTTGGATCTCTGACTGCTGCTTGTAAAGGCGCACTGAAAATCTTGCTCCATGCAAAGAACCCTTCCGAGGATTTTAATGGCTAACAAAATATTGACCAAGTCAAGTGCCTCTGGATCACCATAACCTCCATTTGGAGAGCAATGTGATCCTGCCTCTTTAAGGTGGGCATTGTGTTCTGCAGCCATTACCACTGTTTTTCAATATTTCAAATTATGGATAAATATAATTACCTCCTGATTCCATCCTTGATGTTTACATTGCATAATTACTAGCCACTCTTGATGCTTTGGAATAATTGACTTTATATTGATAAATAGATTAGCTAATACACTAAATGATTATTCCCCCAGTAAATGAATCAGTATGCTTTTGACTTCAAGTGCCATTAACAATAAATGCATGGATTCAGGACAGCTTATGCATTTTACATTAAGCAGCCCCTGAATAAACACCCAGAAAGCAGGGACCAGCGCCCAGTGTTGCTCCTCCTTCCGTGTTGCATGCAGTAACCATTCCTTCTTCTCCTCCTCAGCTTGCTCTTTTGTTCCTTGGTTCCTAAAATTGGTGCCACACCTACAGCATGGAAGGCTCTGGAGTCATTCAGACCCTTTCTAAGGGGGAAGGACAGGTCAGAAAGGACTTCTGAGTTCATTCTCTGTCACTGTGCAAGATGCAGGTCTCTCTACCCACCTCTCTGGCAGCTGTTTTTCACCAAAAGAGAGTAATTGAGTTTGGGTTGAGTTTGTTTTTTTATTGTGGGGTGGGGTGGTTTGTTGTTTGCCTTTTTGTTTGGGGGTTGTTTCTTTGTTTGTTTCAAGTGTTTGTGTTTTGGTTGGTTTGGTTTCGTTCTGGGGGGGGGGGGGGGAGTTTGGGTTGGTTGGTTTGGTTTTGGTGTTGTTAGTGGGTTTGGGTTTTGGGGGGGTTTGTTGTAAGCAATCTGGCCAATTACTCTAGGATTGGCACTTTCCAAACACATCCAGGAAAATAAGTATCAATGCATCTAGTTTCAGGATCCAATAAGTCATCTTGAGATTATTGGACCCATTTGAGTCAATTCTGGGCACTGGCTTCCTGCAGGACAGAAACCCAGGAACTTTCAGGGGATTGTGCTCATCCCCAGCAATAGCTGGCTGCTAATCAAGGCAATTTTGGATCCCTGTTAGAGACTTCGGTACCTGAAGACCCCCTCAGTCTTTTCTGGGTCTGACCCAATCTGCTGAAGGAGTTGACAGTCAAAATGATTTATGGGAGTAAATTCTAGACCATATGTTGAGTGAAATCTTGGCTCCATTGAAGTGAGCTGTGGGGGAGGTGGGGACACTGGCCTGGATTTCATGGCATCAGGTTTACAGCTGCTGTCTGCATGTGGGAAGGGCAATGGGATATAGAACAAATAACTTCTCTGGCTGGCAAGGAGAATGAAGCAAGCTCTGAGCCTTGTTTCCACTATTAAGTCAACAGTAAAATCAGTGTTTTAAAGGATCTGAGGATTGAACCTAGTAATGACAGTATGATTTCCTATGTCTGTCACACAACTTGGGTTTATTTTAGCCTTTGAAGTCCTTTCTTTCCTCTTTTGCAGTTGCTGCAACGCTGTCTAGGGGATGTATAGAACATCAAATTTCAACACACAGGATCTAATCCATAAAGATGCTGTTGCAGCCTCATTACAGCACCAGGATTAGACTAAAATAAATAGGGGGGGAGGGGGAAAGAAAGAAAAAGTTAAAATCAATGCAATAAAATTGGAACCAGCCCTTCAATGGCTAGGAATTATAACCTGGCAGTTCTACAGCATCTCATCCAATTTGCTGGGTGCCTGCAGTTGCTTTATGTTAGGGTCTCGAATCCTGGAAGTGTTTTAGTATGTGCTTAGATTTAAGAAAGGTAAATCATTCCCATGGCTACTCTTTCTGGCCTATGACTCTGTTGGGGTGAATTTGTAGCTGAACTCAGAATTCTCTGCATTTCTACAGCTCTCCAATGCATTACAACTCCTCCAGATCCCAATGGTAGTATTAGGTGCATGTGGAAAATTATGAAGATCCTTACTGGTACTGTAGGGAGAGAGGTCTCTGCTCATCTAAAACAGGATACAGTGATGCAAGTTTTTAATGCAAGTGTCCTTCATCCAACTACTTTCAGTAACTGAAGGCAGCCTATGAGATAGCTGGCAGGAGACTTTTGGAAAGGACTTGAAGTTATAGGACAAGAAGGAATAGATTGAAGCTTGAGGAGGAGAGATTTAGAGGGGAGATTAGGAAGAAATTCTTGACAGTGAGGGTGGGGAGACTGGAACAGGTTGCCCAGGGATGTTGTGGATGTCCCCTCCCTGGAGTTGTTCAAGGCCAAGTTGGATGAGGCCTTGAGCAACTTGATCTAGTGGAAGGTTTCTCTGCCCATGGCAGGGAGGTTGGAAGTTGAAACATGACATCACAATTGTCCTTGGTGCTTTTTCTCAGCATGCTTAAGTGATAATGCAGTAAAAGATTGGTTTGGCTATAAGAGATGAATGCACCTTTGAATGCCAGTGAAGCAAACAGATGTCGATGACAAAGCAGGACTGGAAGGAACACAGCAGTCTATCATCTGCTTTGCAGACCAACAGGGGCTATCAAGGACCTTAGTGAGAATATTGCCCTTCTGTGGCAGCCCTATTAAGTTCACCTTGGTGATTAGACCTGGGATACTTGAGAGTGCCTCAGAAAGCAAAAGCCTGGTGGTTTATGGTCAGGTGAAGAAGGATTGTAGATAGTAGGATGGCTCCAGAAACTTTTTGGATGCTAGCATAGAAAATTGGCCTGCATGAACAGAACTAGGAACCAGTCTGTCCTCCAAAGGTAAATGTACTGCATATGCTAATTCATCCTAGCTTTGTGTGAGATCTTTTTTAAAGCACAGCATGAGAGAGTAAAGCAATCCAGGATGGGCAGATGGTATGGAGGAAATAGTTGCCTACAGCTGCTGGGAGCAGCAAATAACAAAGCAATAGCAGCCAAAACATAGGCACATCCAACTCTGGGAAAGGGAAAGCAGAGACCTGGAGTTCAGGCAAAAGAGTGATAGGTGGGAGCAAGCTCCATTTCAACATTTGATCAATGAGGGGCCGCCCATGAGCTGAAATATCATCTTGTTGATTTTTATCATCCTTCTACGCTGCCTCTCATGGAAAATCAGTAACAAAAATAGTGACTTCAGAGTGTTTTGTTGTCAATTTTACAGAATAAGCTGACTTAGACCTTATTTCTCTAAGCAGCTGGGGGGGAGGGAAAGATTGATCCCTGAGAAGTGTTCTTGTGTCTCTAGGAATAAGAATGAGCTGTTGACTTTCATCCAGGGCAAAACAACTCTGTTCTTCACTATCAACAGAGCTGTTGTTAAGAAAGATTTAGGCAGAAATGAGCTTGAACCTTAATCTCTCCACAGAGATATCTCCAGTCCCCACCTATTGTGTAGTTCTTAAGCAAATTGACCTTTTAGAAAACTGAGCCTGTGCTTACGATGTAATCATTGATTTCTGGGTGCAGAGACATGAAATCAAGACTCTTACAGAATGGTTCTATGAAATTTAGCACCAATAAAGCCAATAATGCAAGAGTTTGTGAACTGGAAGTGTTTGCTGGACAACAAGGTTGTTTCTTTTTGGGGTGGTTGTGGTATTCTCCTTTAGCTGTCTCCTAGAAATACACAGGAAGGTTTTGATTGTATTCAATGAAATGGTTAACCAATCATGTGATCTTTCCAACTGAAAAGCAGAACTTTTCTATCATTTAGGGGAAAGGGGAAGATTTATAGAATTCCTATTACACCACAGAAGCTGTTCCAAAGGTTTCTCATTTGTGTTTCTGAAGGTGAAATTCTCACCATGTGGGAAAACTCTCTAAATGCACAGGTCAGATATGATACATTTTTCATCACGGTGCTGCACTGAACCCTGACTTGGGGGTGATTTGGAATTCATAGCACTTTGCTTTACTGAGCAGGCACAGTTAGATTGGCTCATTGGTAATAAAAACCCCACACATGATGTCTTTCTAAGGAAGCAATGTCTATTTTTACAAACTGAAACAAAAGATGCTAGGGGTTTGTTTGCAACAAGCTGCAAGTATCAGCCAAAGCCTCGTGAAATCCTACTTCTTCCAAAGTTCTGGGGACTGCATCCTCTTCTTTATCTCCTTGTCTTGCTGTCCTGCTCTAAAGACATAAGTCTTCATCTAGGATAGAAGTTACATGTTTTCCTTCAAAAGCTCTGGGTGTTTTGGGGAAAGCAAAGGGCTTGTACAAGTGTTAGTTTCAGCAGCCATGAAATGACTCCATTCCAACTTTACAAGGGTCCTGTTTACTCTTTTAGCCTGGAGAAGTCATCTCTTTCTCACTAAGGTTTTAGAGATGTGCACTTGTTTGTCTTCTTATTTTGGTATACCCATAGTTTGAATGTCTAACAGCATCTTCTGTGATGGGATTGTGAAAACATCTTACCTCAGGACAACTAGAGCATGGATGACTTTTGAGTTTGAAGAACTGAAGTCATATGTGGTCCTAGTTTTGCTGGGGCAGAATCCCAAGCCATTAGCAGCAAGGGCTGCAGGCCATTAACAGCTGACTCAAATTGGCTGCAGGTTTGTCTTAGAATCAATGAATGCTAGGGGTGGGAAGGGACCTCCAGAGATTATCTAGTCCAACCCTCAGCAAAGCAGGACCACTAAGGGCAGGTCACACAGGAGCATGTCCAGGCAGATTTTAGTCTCTAGAGAAGGAGACTCCACAATCTCTCTGGTCAGCCTGTTCCAGTGCTTCAGCACCCTCACAGTCCCAGACCATGAGCATCACACTCGGCGTGGGGAAGTTTGCTGGGAAGAAGGGAGCCTCCTCCTAGGATCTCCTGCTCCTCATCACTTTCCTGCACTTGAGGACAGTCTTCCTGGATTTTGGGAGTGAGTAAATTTTAAGTTTATACATTTTGTATTGACATTGGTACCAGTTTGGCTGTTTCATTGAATCTGGCTCTTTTCCTGATTCCTCTTCTCTGCTGTGGAGAAGTCTTTGGGTGATAGAGTAACTGCTGTAGTTTAGCCCCAGGTATGGGCTAATTGCAGACATGTCTGTTGGTTGTTTCTTTCTTTTTGCAATCAGGGGCTGACTACCAGAGTGGAACTGAGGGGAGTTGTCTATGACAATTAGAAAGCCCATTTTTAAATGGCATTATTCTATGCATTCTCCATTCCATTATGTGGTTTTTATCTGCAGCTTCAGTTATTTCAGATAACACTGTGGTCCCAAATGTGGTCTCAAGATAGTTCCCCATGTCATACAAGAAGTTTAGGGCTCAGCTTGAAAAGAGGCTTGATGCCCTTAGATCAAAGAGCAGGGTTTTCAAAACAGAATTATCCTTTCTTTGAGTCCTTTCAAAATTGTGTTTTGTAATCAGTAAGAGATGGATTTATGATGTGAGAGACTAAACAATCTGTACCTCTCCTTTATCACTAGCATCACACTCTCCTGCATTCCTACTCTGCTCCTCTCACTCTGATCATCTTGGCTGCTCTTAATCCTAGCACAGATGCAATATCTTAGGGGTAATGCGATACACTGGGCAGCAGACCTGGCAAGCTGGATGTGCCACCAGCCTGCCTTTACTCCTGCTGAAACTCCCCAGCCCATTAAAAGGCAAAACAATTGGTTTAGAGAATAATTTGCTGCTCTGTCAGGGTGCATTTGATGTGTGGCAGAATGGAGGAAGAATTTTGAAAGCTAAGATGTTTCTTCTTTAAGTTCATAGAAAATAAGTAGTTTATTGAAAATTTCCCCTCTCATTGGAGGCTGAGCAGCCTTTAAGGGAAGGAAAATCCTTCCTCTGCCTCCAAAGTTCTGAGGGGAAAGGCTCTCTGCCTCTGCAAGAAACTGAGTAATTGATGTATATTGTCAATTGAGGCTCTGCATGCATTACCTCTGGGGTGTGTTTTTGTTAGTACAAAGATCTCCTAATTAAGCCAAAGGAATGTGGTGTTCTGTGTAGTGTTGATTGGTACTAGTTGGACTCCCAAACAATTCAAGTATCTTAAAACAGAGGTAGCACCTCTTACAGAATGGAATTTTGGGGGATCAACCTCACAGCTACTATTCCTTTTCCATTCCTGTATCATAACCCTCCCTTCAAAACCACTTCTTTGGTTAAGATCATTTTTGGACAGCATGGCAACAAGTAAGAGATCAACACCTGCAGTTATAGTTTCTCCAATATATTGGTGCCAGGTGGGGAGAGAGTGGGGGATGAAGTCCTTGCAACAACCTTTGCAACTGGATCTTTACAGCAAGTAAGAGAGACAGCGAAAAATAGTCAACATTATTTTGGCACAGTGGGGAAGGAGGGATGAAAGCTCTGCAAATGAATTCATTGTGACAACCTTTGTGAAGAATCTGAGTGTTTGATCTTTTAAAAGATTTAATAACTCTTTTGATAGATTAAAGAATAAACTGGGTGGGAGGAGGAGAGGAAGTTAACTTTCCTTCCCTGGTTCTGTCAAAATAGTAAATAAAAAGAGCCAATCCCTAAATTTAGTAAGCTTCTCCCTACATCAGCTTATTTGGGTGTTGGATGCATGTGAACTTAGTCAGAGTATTGGATAAATGCTTGGAAATATGATCCTTTAGCTAAAGTTTGTAGACAACAATCTAATGTGCTTATATCCAATGGAAACTGATCTAAAAAGCACAGTAATTGAACACTTAGAAATCAGCATTTCCTCTATAGAATCATAGAATTGTTTGGAGTAGAAGGGACCTCAAGGATCATCCACTTCCAAACTCCCTGCTACGGGCAGGGACACCTCACACTGGATCAGGTTGCTCACAGCCACATCCAGCCTGGCCTTATAAACCTCCAAGGCTGAGGCTTCCACCACCTCCCTGGGCAACCTGTGCCAGGCTCTCACCACCCTCAGGGGGAAGAACTTCTTCCTAACATCCAATCTGAATCTACCCATTTCTAGTTTTGTTTCATCCCCCCTAGTCCTATTACTCCCTGACACCCTAAAAAGTCCCTCCCCAGCTTTCTTGTAGGCCCCCTTAAGATACTGGAAGGTCACAAAAAGGTCTCCTCAGAGCCTTCTCTTCTATATAGTGATTTAGGAAGTCCTAGGCATCTGCAGAAAGCCAGAGCTTCAATCACAGTATAGTTGGCTGTGATTTGGTTTGTGGTTGGTGGTTTTTACTGTTTCTGTTTGGTTTTCCTCCACTTCCCTGTTCTGTCACCTGCAGAGTCCTCTTGGTATCTAAGCAATGCAGGATTTTTCCTGGCAAATACCTTCAAATGATGAAGCCAAGCTGCAAAGGTCTTTGCTCTGGCACTACTAAACTGCATCTTAGAACAACTTTTTGGTTTCTTGCAGCTTGAAGAACTGAAAACTGTGTCTTTGAGCCTGTTTTTAAAGTTAACTCAGATTCATTCCAGATAATTCATTTTTAATTTCTTTTTTTTAGCTATACATAGAATGGTTGGAAGGGACCTCTGCAGATTATCAAGTCCAATTCTCCTTGCCAGAGAAGGATCACCTAAACCAGATCAAATAGTCCTAAAACCAAACAAATACCAAAACACAACCCTCCAGGGATTTCAAATGGATAATTTTTCTATTAAAGGGCCTGGAACTACTCTGTTTAAAATAATGAATTTCTCCGTTGCAGGCAAATAAGTTGTGGGGAAAGCAAACTTCTCTCCTTTTGCAGAAGTACTCATTCCTAAAATTGAACAGAGGATTTTTGCTTTAAGTTGGCCATTAACCTACCTTTAGCTAACAAACAAAAGACAGTTTTGACTGGTAACAGCTGTCATATGTGTAAGTGAAAAGGGTAGGGAGACTGTATAATCGTTTCCTCATCAAATGCTGCACAGCCTTTCACATGATAAGACCCCAGGGTCCTACAGAGTGAGCCAAAACTCATCTGGACCCGAGCTGAACAGGAAGGGCACTCAATATAGCATCTATTTCAAAAGGCTCCACATAATGAAGATTAATTAGACCTTCTTTACCAATCCCAAGTTAAATACACATACCCAAGGCCTTGGGCTTCCTCACGCTACCAAAGGGTTTCCATGGAAAGTCAGGGAGAATAGAAAGAGGTAGAGAGGAGAAAGAGGATCAACTTGCAAAGTTACTTTAAAAAAAGACCAAGATTGACTTTGCTTATTCACATACAAGCATAAAATGCTGTAACATGTAATTCCAGCACAAAGCAATGTAGGAATTAGATTATGTGTCTGTTTGCACTAGTGCTGCTGGCTTCTCCAACCACGTTATGCATAATCTTCTTTCCAGTGGCTGAGGGCATCACTTCTTTATTTCACATGCACCATATTCAGACATCCAACATTCTTCTTTCTTAGCAAAAGGATAAAGTTATGTAACTACCTCTCTTTTCTTCATCTTGACTCTATATTGTGAGCTAGGTTTCAACTGGACTTCAGAGTTTTGCAATCCTAGCTTTTCCTGAGCTGTTTTCCTCTGGGTCTTCACCTGGGCCACAGCTCAAATGCAGTCTCGAGTGAGTTTGTTCTTTGATCCCACAGTTTCAGGCCCAGGATCTAAACTAATCTCCCTTGGAATTGCACCAATGGGGAGTAAGACACCAATGCAGCACATACTGAAACTCAGCATGTTGGAAGGAGATGGTAATGACTTGCTTGTGTTTTTCCAGCTGAAGGATGCATTCGAGTAGTTGGCAGAATGAGGGCCTGTGTCTAATGCAATCAACAAAGGAGGAACAGGGGGAATAACTTAATAAAATACTTATTAGGTACAGACTGTCCCCAGTTGCTACTTTGGAAACAACAGGTGGCTGTTACTGGCAGAAAGAAACCTTTGGCCATGAGTGGAAAAGGAGCTGAGCCCTGGCTCCTCACAAAGTGTCTGCAGCACCTTTGGCCGCACAAAATCCTTGTAGTGTCTTATTGTCAAGGCTGCTGACTGCTCTCATTAACTTCAAGTGGAATGGAGTGTGCAGCACAATGGAAGACCAAGCCCTTCACTTCTTTAAAGTGATCTTTTGGGTTTCATATTTATTTGCAAACCAGGGTAACCCAGCCTGCAAAACCGTTTTGCTCCTTGCCCGGAGTTTGAGGTAGGCGCGCGGAGGAAACGCACGTTCCCCCTGCACAATGGCAACTTATGAATAAGATCATACTTGTATTTGCATTAACACGGCTGGCTTCTCCAACCAGTTTTACATAATCTCCTTTTCAATGGGTAAGGGTGTCATTTCCCCTTCATTTCATACAACTGTGCTTTGAAAATGTCGGGAGGAAGTATTTAAAGCAAGTCCGCATTTTCTGAAAGGGAAAATTGCCGCCGTTCCTTTGTGTGTCTCAGTAGGATTTGGATAGATTACTCATACTTAAAAAAAAAAAAAGGAAGGGAGCTTTTGCTTTCTCTTCGCCTTCCCCTTCCCCCCCCCCCCCCCCCCCCAACTTGCATTAACATGATGTATTGACATATTACAAAATCCAAGGGATGCCGGAGAGCAAAGCAGCCACCAGTTTTGCCCGCGAGTTGCAAACAAATCCTGCAAGCGTCGTCACCTTCCGAAAGATAATTGTCACATTTTGGAGACAGGCAACTTTTCTGAGGGCTGAAGCTTCACATGTTAGATAGGGACAGCAGCGTGCTCCTTCTCACTTTCTCTTTTCTTCCTGCTCAAAAAATGAGTGCTCTTTTCTAGTTTCATCTGTGTGATCCCATCAGCTCGGTACGAAGGCAGCGCATTTTAATGGTTTTCCTAAATCGAGCAACTGGAATAGATTTTAATACAGAATTGTATTACTGCAAGAATGCAAGGCATGCAGACTCTAAGCACTAACATTTCTATTAGCTGAATGGAAGCCAGTGCTTTAGCTGTAAGCATGTTAAAGGGGAATAATTCTCTGCCACATTTCTGATGTCAAAGAAATCAAACCTCTACAAGTAACTCACAGCCTTCTCGAAGTTGGGTGCTACAACTGGTCAGCCACGCTTTGAAGAGTAGGTTTTATTTGCTCTTCATGGCCAGATATGAAAGTCTGCTGAGCTATCATCCTCTCTCTGATATTACAGGATCACAGGATGTCAAGGGTTGGAAGGGACCCAAAGAGATCATTGAGTCCAAGCCCCCTGCCAGGGCAGGAGCATACAGTCCAGCTCAGGTCATATTCTTTGATTAAAGTCATGTAGGAGCAAAATAGAATATCAAGCTTCAGTGCTGGAAGGAGCTATAAGCTTAGTGGTATCACTGAACAAAGGTTTTCTGTACTTTATAGGATGCATATTTCCATTTGCTGATCGCAGTTTGACACTTGGTAATGAACTCTACATGATAATTGTCATTTCTGCGAGGGACACTTACAATCATAGAATCAGTCAGGGTTGGAAGGGACCACAAGGATCATCTAGTTCCAACCCCCCTGCCATGGGCAGGGACACTTCCTTCTGTGAAGTCCTGAAGACATTTTATACCCTGAAATTCACTTTGTGCACATATGTGGCTGCATCTGCATGCAGATGTTTATATTTACAAAAGATGTTTGTGCTAACACCACTCTTTTCTTTTTTTGGTATGCTTTTGATATGCCACTTTTTGTTTGCTGCTATCTTTTTGTTATCTGTCAGACTCTGCTCATTGCTAAACCATTAGAATTTTGGAGGTGGGGTGATGGATTTGTAAAAAGGGGAAGAAAAACCCAGCAACAAAACACCAAAAAAAAACCCCCCACAAAACAAACAAAATAAGGCAAACAAATGGAAAACATCTCCAAACAAATACACCCCCCCCCAAACAAACAAACAAAACCCAAACAAAAATAATAAGCAAAACAAAACACTGACAAAACAACTTGAGAAACATTCAGGTAGCTTTCTCTAGAGAAGAGTTTTTGGTGAAGTCTGTTGATGCTGTATTTTCATCTCAATCCCTTTATCTCCCGTTTGAAAAGCACTTAGCTCAATAGGGCTCTGCAGCTTCACTGAGATTTCTGGGTATCATTACCTCAACCATCCCAACATAAGCATGGCTAAAGGGTAACACTGTTTGTTACTCCCTCCCAGAAAAAGGAGGCAATTAATTTAAGGTGTCTGACTCTGGAGATGGTTGCCATCAAGCCAGTTTGAAGGCACTTCTCTTCATATTTTGGCACTCAAGTGTGTTCTTTCCTGTCCTGGCATTCCACAGGTTTTTTGATGTCTTAGACTAGCCACACTCTGCTTCTCTGAAAATTACCCAGGTATTGAATTGACTCTCAGGGCACCACAGTTGCTAAAGGTAGTATTGGAAGATGTGGGATCCTGTATCTGTAGTTTGGGTTCCCAAGACTGTGCATTCATCTTTAGTAATCAAATGACTCCAAAACTTTGTTTCCATTTGCATGTGCCATATTTCTGGGGGGAAGGGGGGAAGAGAGTCCTCTTCTAAGTATAGCAACCTGTATCTGGTGTCAATAGGGCAAAAAGATAACTTGGGCATTGCAGATTGCTTTTCTGCTGGAGAGGAATACTGATCCATTCTCAGTTTAATTGCCCTATTTATCCTTGTGGACCGGTCTTGGAGCAAGAGTGGTCAAATAATATGCAGGATAATCCCTTCTTATAGGAATCTCAACCTAACCTCAGTGACTGGTACCCAGAGACTGATTCTGGCTCAAGAACTGACCTCAATCAGAGAGCAGGGCAAAGGCAGAAAGCAAATTATCTCCCTGCTTCCACAGTTTGCTCCCGAAGGACTACAGAACCTTGCATAAACAAAACTAATTATAACACACACACAAATTTTGTAAAACTAAACCTTTCCGTGCAGGCTAACACGAAAAAAAAAAAGAACCTGGAAGAGTGTATGTCACAGTGCCATCTACTGACGCCAGCCACAGCACGGGATGGAGGAAACCCAATTACACTAATTAAATAAATAAGGCTGGGAGCCTTGGAAGGATTATAGCCTTGTGTTTAAAGGAAGGAGGTGACTGCTGATTTAATCTGCCCGAAGAGGAAGCCTCACCTGCTGACAGGCTACACTCATAGTATCAGTCAGGGTTAGAAGGGACCACAAGGATCATCTAGTTCCAACCCCCCTGCCATGGGCAGGGACACCTCACACTAGATCAGGCTGGCCAGAGCCTCATCCAGCCTGGCCTTAGACACCTCCAGGGATGGGGCCTCAACCACCTCCCTGGACAACCCATTCCAGGGCTTCACCACTCTCATGGGGAAGAATTTCTTCCTCACATCCAGTCTGAATCTCCCCACCTCCAGCTTCATTCCATTGCCCCTAGTCCTATCACTACCTGAGATCCTGAGAAGTCCCTCCCCAGCCTTCCTGTAGGCCCCCCTCAGAAACTGAAGGGCCACAATGAGGTCACCTTGGAGCCGCCTTTTCTCCAGACTGAACAGCCCCAACTCTTTCAGTCTGTCCTCACAGGAGAGGTTCTCATCCACAAATAGTAGATTTGTCTTCAATGCAATGTTGGTTCTTGGAAGGAGGCTGCTGTGCTGACCACGTAACTCCTAGTGCCAGCTCCCACATTGCTATTCTCTCTTGATGAGTGCTCTATACTTTAGGAGAGTTACAACCCACCACGGTGAGCAATTTGAAAGCATAAAGGAGTTCCATAAAGGAATGCAAGAGCAGAATAAAATCTGCTCAGGCTACCGCGCAATAACTTCACCTGACACAGAAAATGAGCAGCAACTTGGAGGCAGGTAGGAGCAACATGTAATCCAGCTGACACAAATGAAAAGATGATCCTGGCAGAAAATTGGGCTGCACATGAATGTAAAGGCTGTTGAATAACAGGGAAAGGGGAAATGACATGCTTAGCAGCGGTGAGGGGAAGATGAAAAGTTTAGAAAGCATTTTGTATGGGAGAAGCCAAGTGCAAGTCAATAGAGACTGAAATTCTTTGCTCCTAGAAGCAGAGCTGAATGCTGAAGCCTACAGTCCCAGCTATGTTAAGAGTTGCTAAATGGTAAAGTGTCAAAACAATTAGAGTTGATTCTCTGCTTGCTAATGTGCAAACTGAAGTGGTGGTTGAGATGTTCAGTGAAGAAAAAAACATTACCTAAGCAAAATGCTGTATCATTGTCCATATCACTGCCAGTAATTCCAAGATAAGAATGAAATGAAGGACAAGAGGAGAGTGATTGGGAATTGAGAGGCAGACACAGACACACACACACACCCACAAAGTCAAGAGGTGAGGAAACTGCAGAATGTTGATTGAAAAGGAAATAAATATGTTCTTAAGCCTTATGTCAAGTATGAGAGTTCAGAAGGAGGGTAAAAGTGAGCACCTGAACTGTACTTGCTAAGATTCATCCTGATATGTTGTGGCAGATGGAGCTGACATCCCGAGAGAGGCTGAGAGGTGAAAGTAATAATGAACAATCTTCACAAAGTAAAAGCAGAGGAGATGTTAGGGCTGCTACAAGAGAACAAGCAGGAGATGTTTAGATTTATGAGTTATTCTGGCTAGCAGCCATGGTTTGTCTTTATTTCCTAGTAACTGGTTCTTGGTTTGAGCTTCACCAGGTCATTAGATTAGCGCCATCAGCTCTAGAAGGTTTTTTACTCCTTTCTTTGGATCATCTAGAGGGCAGGGAACTAATGTGGAGTATATATATGATAAGCTTTTTTGAGGGGGGACTGTCTTTAAGTTAAAAGCAGTGGAAATAAGAATAGAGAGGAGATTTTATTATGGCACCATCTGTCTCCTTGCTGATAATCATTTTCCTAACTTTTTGCAATGATTTTGATTATTGAATTTAAGGATGAGTGTTGCAGTTCAGACCCTTGCTGCTGCTGCTGCTCCCATCAAGGGATGGTTTCAGAGGAGACCTAAGCCATGATAATAGGCTACAGCAGAAAGCAGATGTTCCACTGAAGTCAACTGGATGACCTTGATCACATCACTGAGTCTTTGCTTGGATATTGGTGTGAGCCTCGTGCAAGGCGTTTCTCCTAACAATCCTATTTCTCATTCTCCTCTTTACAAGAAAGCTGGGGAGGGACTTCTGAGGGTGTCAGGGAGTGATAGGACTGGGGGGAATGGAAAAAAAAAATAGAAATGGGTAAATTCTGCTGTTAGGAAGAAGTTCTTCCCCATGAGGTTGGTGAGAGACTGGCACAGGTTGCCCAGGGAGGTGGTGGAAGCCTCATCCCTGAAGGTTTTTAAGGCCAGGCTGGATGTGGCTGTGAGCAGCCTGCTGTAGTGTGAGGAGTCCCTGCCCATGGCAGGGGGGTTGGAAGTGGATGATCCTTGAGGTCCCTTCCAACCCTAACAATTCTATGATTCTTCCTTGTGTTACTTCATTTAAAGTTAGTTAATGACAGTCCAGACTTGAAAGATCTACATTTAGACAGCACCTAGAACCGTGGAGCAGTCGGCTGGGACAAACACCCATTGAATGCCGATGAACTCCCTGGCAAGTGCTTTGCTTATCTCCTTGAGATATTTTTCAGCTGATCCAGAGATTTCAAATAGGAGGTTTTGGGGGGTTGGTGGTTTGCTTTGTTTTGGTTTTGTGTTTTTCTTTTTAAATGTAGCTGGAGAAAGTAATAGAAGCTTCTGATTTTTCCTGGTGGATCTTGAATGAGAACTGAAGCAGTTTAAACTCAACTGACCTTACTCGTGCAGGTCACTCTTCTAGAACTTTTGTTGGCCTCCTGTTGAGCTGCTGAAGAGAGGAGTAAAAAAAAAAAGAAAAGAAACAAACCTAAACCACAACCCCCTTCCACCCCCAGCTTTCAGTTACTAAACCCCCTTGTGATATTGAATTCTAACCAAGTACATCCAGCTCTGCCAGCCAGAAATGCCAAAAGGAGGAAAACTGTTGAATCAAAAGAAAATCAGAACTGGGAGGATGGTAGGGAATAGGAGAGTAGCACCAGGCAGGTTTATTTGATGGACTTGTTGCTGTTTTGAATGTGCAGATCATCTCAGAGTAGACATAGGGTTTGGGGGGGGGGAGTTACTTTTTTATTAGTACTATTTTTTGGTCCTCAATTATTTATCAAATGTTTTATGAGAGCAACTTCCAGCATATAGATTAGTTATCACCAGCTCTCTGCTGCTCTTAAATAAGTTCTGCTGTTCTGAGCTGATCCTGCTAGGCACCAAAAGCTTTAGAACATCCTGGGCTATGGGCTGAGTAAATGGGAGTTCATGGTGCACTGTGCCTCTTGGGTTCAAATCCTATTTGCATGGTGTGGAGTGGCCACTTAAATCATGAGGTTTTCTTTCTGCTGCCTACCTGAGTGACTCTCAAGGGCCTTTCAAATCATTCACATGAATGCTCCTGCCACAAGTACTCAGGCAAACAGAGTAGCCCTGGCACTTTCTCCCTGTCTGCAGACCCAGCTGTACAACCTCATGGGCTGGTAGTGGCAGGTGACTGATGAGAAGGTAGTGGCCGTGGCCAAGCACCAGCATGACGTCTGGTCTCTCACCTCTATCTGAACTACAATGGGTCCTTCCTCTGGGTCTGCCATGCAGATACTCTGTGTCCCCCTGGTACAGGCCATCCATGGCAGTGAACGTGGGAACACCTTGGAAAGTGAGCACTGCTTTAAATACTTAGTGTCCTGCTTCCCTGCCCAGGCAGAGTGGGCCTGGATAGACAGGATGCACAAATGGCTTTACCTCTGCAGCCATTGTGTGCTGTGATGGAGCACCCCGTCGGTATGTGGCGGTGGCAGAATAGTCTGCCAGATTTAGCTTGCAGTCATTTCTCTCATTTTTCAAGCAGAGATTATCTTTGACTCAAGAGGAATCATTTCATTGTGTGTGGTAGTGATGGTAACTCCAAGCGGGTTGCTCCCTTCACTGGAGGTTTTATTGTACCTATTGAAATACCAACCCAAACCTAATTTAACCACATCTTTGAGACAATGAGCAGTCCCTGTGGCATATTCTCAGCTATACTCTTCCTGATCCTGCTTGTAGCATCAACCTTTTAAGGAAAAAAAATGCATTGAAATGAGAAAGAGATATTTTAGGGAAGGTGGAGCGAGAAGCTGGACACATGATGCAGAAAATGCAGATGTCAAGTCCCCTCAACAGCAATACCTTGATGTCCTAGGAGCCATCCCATATTTGCTGAGGGTTTCTCAAGTTTGGGCACCCAAGGCCAGCAGGGTCCTGGATTTTCAAGGAAAAAGCTTACAGGTTGGATGGGGCTTTGAGCAAGCTGGTGTAGCAGGAGGTGTTGCTGCCCATGGCAGTGGGGTAGACCCTTAAGGTCCCTTCCAACTCAAACCATACTATGATTTGCTATACTATGATGTAGTCTTGTGCAATTTCACATCCAGTGATGCAGTGACTTCTGTTCTGTTACACTGATTGCTTTGTATCAGTCTACCAATTATTGATGTGTAATCTGCCAGTCCACTTGGTGACATTTGAAAGGGCAAGAGTTATGACTTTGTAGGTGGTGTAACTGCCACTGACACAACCAGTGGGGAGCCATTCTTCCACTGAAAGGGGAGAAGCAGCTCTTACCTACCCATGGCTCTCAGAGCAAGCAGTATTCACACTAGAATTCACATCCTGTCACCTAACAGTTTGAAAGGCTGGTTGATCTAATCTCACTTTTCCAACTACAGAGGTCTTTCTCCTTTGTACCTCACATAATGGTTATTCAGGTGTGCTTGCACCCAAGAGGAGTGTGGCATGCTAGGGCACTCTTTGCTCCCTCCTACCCAAGGTTAGAGAGGCTCTGAAATACTTTGGGAGCCTGCAGGAAGACATGGGCTATAAAAACATGACAATAACTATTTTCTTTTTTTTCCCTAGCACCTTCAACTAAGGAATTTCTAAGCATGTTTCAAATCTCAAAGAGCAAGAAACCCATTCTAATATTGTCCCCTGGGTGTAGGTGGGAAATGGAAGCTCTAAGAGGTAGGAGGAATTGTACAAGGCTAAATGTAAAGCCAGTAGCAGATCAGGAATTGGACCCCAAATCTGCCCCTTGGGTCTGATCCTTGCTGCAGGAGTTTTCCCCATCTTGCTTTCTCTATTGGGATAATTTTAAGTAAAATATATTCTCCAACACCTAATGTCTGGTAAATATTGTAGGGGTGTCTCTCATGCAGCAAAAAGGCTTTAGAGAAGCTAAAGCAATGCCTATGCCTCTGCAAACCAGAATACAGCAAACTATCACCAGAACAAAGTGCAGAATGCTCTGCTTCGTCCTATCACTCTCAGAGCTCTATCTCTACTTGACTCTTCTGTAAATATGAAGACACATGATGGATAGCAATAGGTCAAAGCAGGGAAGATCTGGAATTATTCTTTTCATATTCCAGAAGAATGGTCCTTTGTTATTTCTGACAACTTTCACATTTCCCCCACCCCCCACCCCAATTTATGGGGCAGATAAGGCTTGAATGTTGAAGAGTGGCACCATGAATTGCTTTTCCTTATGGATCAAGCTTTTAATGTGCCAACAACGAAAACAATGAAACTTGCATTTAAAAACAAACAGCTCTAACACAGGAGCTACATTAAAATGACACAAATAGCTTTTGTGGGTTGAGTTTAGCAGAACACCCATGAGGTTCCATTTAAAAACAACAAGCTAACAAAAATCAAATTGCATTGTTTTACTAGCAAACAAAATGGTGAACATGCCTTGGGCTACATTTTCAGCATGTTTTCTTGGGAGATCAAAGCTTAAATCTCATTAACCCTTCAAATCTCAGTCTACTGAATTCACTTCTCTACCTCTCAGCTTCTAATGCACCCCTTAAAGGGAACCAAACTCTTTCCCCACATCTGATGATCCTTTACCTCCTCCTCCTCCTCCAAATGCAGTCAGTGCTTGCCTTGTGTTCCCCCACCAGCATCTCTCCAGAAAGCACCACCCTGCAAGTGGGCAGAGTTCAAGCAGACGATTATCCATCCCACATTGGTTTCCTATTTTACAAACTTGGAGATTTGGGTAGAAGCCAAAGCTAAAATCATTTATTTTAAACTTTTTTTTTTCTTTCTTTACCATTCAGTGTGGCACTGAATAGCCCACTGGTGAATGGCTGAATGAGGCTCACTTCATCAGCCAGCAGCCTCAGGTTTTAAAGCAAGATGGGAGTCTTTGTTGGATCTCTCTCAGCATTGAGGGTGGTACGGCTCTGGAACGGGTTGCCCAGGGAGGCTGTGGATGCCTCCTCTCTGGAGGTGTTCAAGCCCAGGTTGGATGAAGTCTTGAGCACCCAAGTCTAGTTGAGAGGTGTCCCTGCCCGTGGCAGGGAGGTTGGAGTGGATGATTTGAGGTCTGTTCCAACCTAAGCTATTCTGTGATGATACTGATCTCCTCCTTGACATCAGGTACATTGCTGCTTCAGTGTCTCACAGCTGGTTGCTCACAGTGAAGGAGAGATGATTTTGTTGATGTTTGTCACATTAATGTCCACTGTTCCAACAACCACTGGTTGTTTTGTGTGCCTCCTATTTACCTCAGTAAATCACAGAATCGCCAAGTTTGGAAGAGAACTCAAAGACCATCAAGTCCAAGCCATCACCAGATGCCTCCTCTTGAGGGTTAGCTGCTTTCTTGGGTACCATAAACCAAGACCTTCACCAAAGCATGCCTGTTTTGATGTGGTGGGCTGGGTTGCAATCTGACTTTACCCTTCTTTCAGATACAGAACTCATCCAAACAGTTATTAATTCCAAATATCCATGTGCCCGAGTATGTTGTGTAATGTCAGGAAGATTAGGAAGATAGAACAGATGCACCCTTCTGCTACTGGTTTGTTCTCACAGGAAAGAGTTGAAAGGTGGAACACTGGAACAGGCTCCCCAGAGAGATTGTGGAGTCTCCTTCTCAGGAGACATTCAAGACCCATCTGGATACATTCCTGTGCGACCTGTGTAGGTCCTATGGTCCTGCTCTGGCCAGGGAGGGTTGGATTTGATGATCTCTGGAGGTCCCTTCCAAACCTTACATCCTATGATCCTGCAGTCCTGTGAGTTAGATGCACTGGAGAGCAGCAACATTCTCCCCCTGAGTGCTCGGGAGCCGTAGGCTTTATCCATCCCAGTCTGGGATGATACCAGCAGTCCAGTCGGATCCTCAGAGCGTTTGGAAGCCTGCCAAGAAGGCAGGGATCAAAAGGGAGGCTTTGCTTGTGTGTCCAGAATTAAATATCTTAAAACATAAAACTAACAAAAGAAGAGAGGGGAGGGGCTGGGGGAAGCAACAGCCTGCCTGAATGTAATTCCAAGCAGCCCTGCATTCGTTAACTTGAGCTGTGCAAGAAGGTGAATGTGTCCCAGCTTCATACAGAAGCAAACTGTACTTGCCGGCTGCACTACCCTTGCCGGGGCCTCCCGCCGACATGCCAGAGTTCACTCTTAAAATGATTCAGTTACAGTACCAGCCCCACAGCTGTCTACAGCTGTATGCCTCCCAGCTCCACACAACTGGCTTTTCACACAGAAATGGCCCCTTTTAAAAGGGTTCACTCCAACAGATTGCTGCAGTCTAACAATGTGTAAAACACGGTACTTCAGACAGCCTTGCCTTTTTATTGTGTGGGGGCTTTTATACCCCTAGATGAGAAGAGCTATTGCCAAATAGCTCAGCAGCATTTTCTGCCCCCCTCCTCCCCTTCCCCTTTAGAAATGCCTCATCCTAGCTTCAGGTCTTGCTAAGGACAAAAAAAAAATTAAAATATGGAAACTAGCCCCACTGTCCTTTCATTTGGGATGAAAGGCAAACTATACAAATCAGACTGTGGCCCCCAGGGCTGTCTCCTCCTTAGCACCTGCAGGGAAGCTGTCCTGCAGATGTGGGAGTGCTTGTTTGTCACTGGACAGCACTGGGCACAGTGGGGACCACGGGCTATGGCAGAGCCCTGAGATCTCGGGTTCAAACAGCAAGCACAAACTGAATCCTCCCTTTCCACCCTTAACATTGTTGCTTCCCAAGGAATGCCTTAAATCTGAGAGAGCTGAGCAAGAATGATAGTTGGCAGCATTTCCTTTCACAACGATTTTGTTTTAGAATACCTGTCATTTGCCCAGTGCCACACAGCCTAGGGTTAAAGGAGATGCTCTTGCTCAGGAGCATTGGCAGGCAGAGCAGAAGGTGCAAAAGTTTGTCATCTTCCCTCCTACTTTTACACAATTAGGAATCTGTGAGGAGGAAAACTGCTTTTTATCATGGGTGGGCAAGAAAAACAGGCATCTTCCAACATCTCTATTTCTGGTAGCTATCCAGGGGTGGTGGGGTTGTTGCATGTAGGAAGGTTGGTTTTGCTTCCCCTTCCTTACAGGCTAGGTTGTGTCTCTTCCCTTGTTTTCCCCCCTTTTTTCGTCCTACTGGGATGAGGAAATTGAAGAGAAAGGAGGGGAAACAAACAAAGCCAGCATCACTTGTTTCCCTTTGTCTATCACTCAAAACTCCTCCATGTGTTTTGGGGGAGAAGGGAAATTAAAAATTATCTTTAGACAGTTGATTATCCCTTACCAGACGTCACTCAAGAGGAGCTGTGAAGCAAATTGCCTTTTGCCACCCTCTGCCAATAGTTCTCCTTCCCCGGTCCAAGCAGGTCTTGCAGAGACTTGCTCCCAAACCTGGGCACACCGTGGCAATACCTGCCAGGAGGGTGCCCTTTCTGTGCCCTTTCTGTGTCTTTTCTGCTGGGGGGGGGCAACTTATTTATTTATTTATGCATTTTCCTGGGGATTTTGTGAGCGTGGGGAGTTAGAGTAATGCTGTGCTGGAAACCTAGATTCCAGGGAGAATTTCCCTACACAATGGATTGCATTTAAAGAGGCTTGCTCTAAACAGACTGCGGTGGCTGAGTCCAATTTCCAATGTGAAGCGAGGTGTGATTTTTAATTTAGTTTTTATGAATCCTTTCTCTTTTTTTCCCTTTTCTTTTCTTCCTTTTCCCCCCCACCCCCCCATCCCATCATCATTCTTCTGTTCTGAGGCCTTTGCCAAATGCTGGCGTTTGGTATTGATTTGAAAGGCAGCTAACTCTCCCGGTGCCAGCTTGCATGAAGCAAAGGCTGACCTAGGTCCTAGGTAACTGTGGATAGAGCTGATAGCACAATAACAGGGCTCTCACCAGTCCCTGGGTGGTTTAAATACATTCCCTCCTCTGCTTTTCAATTAGCTGGAAATGCACCCATTTTTTTTCCGTGCTGTAGAGATGATGGATGTAGTTTCCACAGCAGAGAATTTAGATGAATTTAGTTTCCGTCTGGGGGCAATGGGGTCACCAGCATGATGTAGCACAGCAGCCTCACCTCCTTATCGGGTGTTGGCAGTGCCATTGGAGAGGGGACGTGGGCTCCCTACCCCTCCAGGGCTCCCATGAGGTCAGAGCTGAAGCATGCTGGACTCTCCTCGGTCCCATACAGCAAAGGGAGATGCTGAGGTTGGCCAAGCTGCAACTTCTCACCGGCCCTACGTTCTCACAACCCTTTTCTGTAAAGGAAAGCTAATATCTTGGCTCTTTCCTTTGGGAAGTGGTGTGAGATACCCAGGAAGTGAAGGCACCAAATGAGCACAACCTTCTGGGATCAGAAGGCATCCTGGAGGCATTAGATATGGATGGTATTTGATACAAGAACTGAGGTTTTTCTGGCTTATTGATTTAACCTATTTGTGGTTGTACAGGCACAATGGACTACATTATGAGTGCCATGTGGATCTGCACTCCTGCCAATAAACCCAGAACCCCCCCGTGAGGGAGCTGAAGGGCAGATGTTTCCCACCCAAACGCTCATTCCTCTCTCTTAAGGCTGAGAGAGGGTGAGGCCACTCTGCAGGACCTCTGCAGCAGAAGGCACAGAGCTGCGCTTTCTGATTTGGCCCAGCAGCAGCAGTGGATAACTCCCTTCCTGTGCAGTTTGCTCACGTTCCTGGCAGAAGGAATGCTTGCAGGCTGAGGGATGTCAGAGGAGAATGGCTGCTCTCAGCTGCAGTGGAGCATGGTGAGGGTTCTGTAGCATGAACACACTTCTAGGAGCATTTTTTTCCCCCTTTTGCAGCATATCAGAGTAGTTTACTGATTATTTGTGCTTGTGTTGGTGTGACTGATAACAACATCTTTGGAGGGGATGAGAACTTCTGCCCAGGTCTTTAAAGAGGGATGTCTGGCTTTAGACTGGTCCCCAGAACGGGCACAGTTAGAGGTGGCAGGGAAGACAGTGGGCAGAGGATCTGATAACCATCTGAAAATCTCCATGTCTCAAGCTGAGCCCTTCAGAAGTGAAGCTCAAGGATCACGAGAGATTTAACTCAAAACCAGCAAGGGCTGCTGCAAATGACTGAGTCATGTGGTTGGTCTTTCAGTGTGGAGCTCTTTTCAACACAAATCTCAACTCACCCAGGCACAGCCCACTCAAAGGCACATTTCAGGAAGGCAAGAGACCTGTAAAGCTGGGCACTATACAGGTTGGTTGCTCTCCATATGAATGAGGTACAACCTGGGGGAGCCAGGGTGGTGATGAGTGTTTAACGCAGAAGAGCATAGCAGTGCCAAGAGGAGCAGTTGGTTCCTTAGGGTCTGGGGGAGACATCCTGGACAGAAGGCATAGCCTGGTGTTCGCTCTGCTCAAATGGAGGCTTGTGCTCTGCTCAGCCAGCCATGGAGGTGTGAGAAATGGGATCGTGTTCTTCTGCAAGGTTGCAGAGAAATGTCCTTCTCCACCCAGTGTGGAAGCAGAAAAGAGAACTCTTAGCCTCCAAACGTTAAGCTGCTGGAATTTCTGTGGTGGGACATCTTTCCTTCAAGCTGTTACCTTCCTGAGAAAAGCTTTTGTTTGGGGGAAAAAGAAAGGGAAGGAAAAAAAGAGTTTTTACTGTTTCAAATCAAGATGGAGCTTTCCAGTGAAGCTGAGACACAATTCCCCTCCTCTTCAAAATGAAATGCTTCAGTTTTCCATTTGGAAATGACTTTTCATTTCCATTTTTGCATGATACAATGTTGTTGGTTTTTTTTTCCTTTAAAAGGAAAAAAATAAAGGGGAGGGGGGAAGCCAAAATTGAAATGAAGCCCTTCAAGATTTTATTAGAGTGAAACCATTTTGTGCTGTTGAGGAAATATTTTGTGCTGGGAACAGGGAAGATCTTTGCACACAGTCAATGTTTGAGTCCTCCTCCTCCTCCTTCTGATTTTTAAGAAACACTAATGTCAGGAAAATGTGGAAGAGTTTCCAGATTGCAACTAGCCCAAATAAGCAGCTCAGTGTAAAGATCAGCTGTGCATGCTCTTGAACAGCACATACCAGAATATTTTACAGTTGGGACTGAAAGTCTGTATTTAAGTAGCAATAATTTACACAAGGAATTGACAGATTGGAATGCACCTGGTTCAAGCTGTTTGCTACTAATAGCAGTCCAAGTTTTTCTCTGGTGAAAGCCAGTTAGGATACTTTATGGGTATGGAGAGTCATACCTAGGGCTGCTATACTTAAACATGCCCTCAAATTAGACTCATGCTGTGTGTTCCCAGGGCTAAATCATAAAAGCAGAGAATTGTTTCAGCTGGAAAAGACCTTTAGGACCACTGAGTCCGATCTCTGAGGGACAGCTGAGTTTAGGAGGCTCCCAGTGCGAAGGGAGCCGCTCGATGCGGTGGGCGATGCGTGCGCAAAACTGGTCCCTTTAAGGAGCCCTTCAAGCAGGACCTAGAAAATCAAAACCACCCCAAATCACTAGTTGCTTTTGAAAATTGAGGCCAAGCTACTTAGCTGCACTGCTGGCAATATTGTTTAAAAACAATGGGGCTCAATTAGATGAGAATTATTTTAACACTTCGGAAGGCTGCCAAGTCATTTCCTTCTCCTTTATTGATTTTTTCCGTTGCCAGTAAGTATACAAGCAGCAGCAGAATGAAAGGAGTAGCATTAGAGAGGAGGAAAAGTTAAGTGTTAAAAAGGAGAATGTAACAAGATATGTCCCTTGAACCTCTGGGAAGGAGGAGGACATTTTAAGACAGAAGGAAGAAAGCGATTCATGGAGGCATTTCACAGGGTTAGATGTGGTAGCAGACAGCCCAATATTATTTTCCTTCTAGTGCTTGCCTGATCCTTTACTCAGATTGGCTCCTGTTTCTTCCCCTTATTGTGCAGTCCCTGCTTGAGCTGGTCTCTATGTAAAGACATTCCACCTACATTCCTTTGCCACCGGGTGAGAGGAGGGGGGAGTGCAATTATGTGGGCTAGCAAGACAAAAGCCTCCACACCAGAGCTAAAGCTTATAAACTTGAGTTAACTTTTTCCCTTAAAGAAAATAAAAAATAAAGGAATACAAAAACCCAACAATGAACCCACCAACCAAACACACAAAACACCAAACAAACAAAACCAACAAGGTTGCCTACAAGGGTCTGGTTTGCTCCCCTCCTTTCCTTCTAGTCTACAAGTGTAGGCTTTTGAGCTCTAGCTATCCCATCTACAAATATTTCCCTGCCCAGCTCCACAAAATAAGGAGTTTTAATATTTGGGCTATTTCAGCATTGTTCTCTGGCTTTTTGAAGTCTGTCTACTCCACACTAATGGCTAAGGTGGGACCAGCTCTAAAGTGTCCTTGGATAAAAGGGGCCACACGTGATTAATTCTGCTGGGGCATTCGCGTTATAGGTCTTTCAGGGTCTAATGGGGGCTATTAGAGCATCTCTCCAGCTAGTTACCAGGCTTCAGGTGTGACCCTGTCTTTCCCCATCTTCCCCAGCATCCTCAAGAGTCATGTCACAGTACCATTTATAAATGCTATCCACACCACTGGAAGGACACTTGCTCCAGAAGGAGATGTGGCAGGGGTTGCACTGTGAGGCACAAGAAGTGGATCAAATTCTCCAGCTGAGTAAGCTGAAGAGTGGACTAAATTGTTTAGAAGTTGACACAAACTGGACCTTTTCCAGGTGAACATCTTCAAGGATGTTAGCAGTGCAGGATTTGTTATCAGCATTATTACACTTCTCAGCAGTGAACTTCATTAGCTATGCTGCCTTTTTTTTTTCCCTCCCATGTGCAGGGCTTGCTAAATGTTACTGTCCTGCTTACCATATTGATTTCTGTGCCCCTGCACTCCTCCTTCCCATTTTGTCTAATAAGCAAATTTCATTACCTTGCCTTCACAATTTTTCCTCTGGGCCATTAGAATTGCTCGACTATATTCCTGGCAGAGGCTTTAATTAGAGATGGATCAGAACTGATGCCATTACACTGATCCATTAACCACACTCTTCCTGTGACTCCCAGTGCAGGTGGTTCAAATGAAAACGCGACCTGGATCCAAATCCTCATTGAATTCTTTGTGCAAACCTCCTTAGATTGCCAAAGGTGAAGGATAAAAGGTAAATGAAGCCAGTCCACCCCCTGGACCTTTCACAGATTCTGCCTAAGCGGTCCTGAGCCAGAAACATCTCTGGTTTTATTCTGCAACCAAAGCATTTCTGATGTGTAAATTTATTTCATTTCTTCTTACTGCACTCTTTGGAAGGTGAGGTCCTTGCTCTGGCACAATAGAAATGTTATTATTTTCCTCTATTCATATAAAAATCTCCTGAGAGACAGACTTTCTTCTTTTGGCACAGACATACTAAGAGTGAATACACATCCCCTGAGCTGCATTTTATTCTATTCCCACATCTCCACGGTCTCTGAATAAGGGTTGGTCACTCTGGCATAATGTTCAGAAGTAAAGAGGCAAAACTGAGCCAGCCAGGACCAAGCAGTCCTGCTGCCTTTATGCTTCCAACCCAGTGTCCCAGCCTTTCTGAGCCCTAGGTTGCCTGGATGTGTTGACCTATAACTCCAACTCCAGGGACTCTGGTTTCTGAGATAGGAGAAGCCAGGGAGCCAGGTTTGGTACCTGGAATTTCCTATTTAAATTCACTTTGCTTTTAAGAAAGCCTTTGAGAGCTCTCTGAAACCTAGTCCTATTTTTCTATCTCCCTGTAAAACCCAATTAGATTTGGATTCATAGCCTAAGACCTTCTGGCTTTCTGCAGTCCTGTCAAGTGCTGCTTTGTCCAGCACTTTGGATGCTCGTTTTAAGACAGTTTTCTTTAAGGTTCACTTTCCTCTATTTCATTTGTGTTTCAAACATCCCCATCAACTAGTGTGTGCTGAGATGGTCAGTGGTGCTCCTGTTCATAGGAGCCTCTGTATTGATGGCCTGTGCTCTCTTTAGAGCTAGACATAGCCAGAAGTGGATGCCGAGGAGCTGAACACAATGATGCCAAAGGGGATGCTCTGAATACAGCAGGAGGTTGCTATGCCATGAGAGTGTTGTACTCTACAGCAGAAGTTACAGCATTGAGTCCTGAGCAGAATGGGGTTTTCCAAGCAAAAGAGTCTGCAAAGACATACTCTTAGCTGGCTATGGTTGTAAGAACCCCTTGAAGTTATCTAGGATTTCACCTTGTACCTCCTATAGCATCCACATTTACTTCCCCACAAGCAAGCCAAGCAAATCCAAACAGCCTCCCTTCCATCAAAATGGCCTTGAGTCTTCAGACTTGAACATTGCCTTCTTCTGGTGCTTGTATTTATTTACACAGATAGTACAATAAAAATAGTATCAGATTCTCCTCTTTCATCCCTAGAAAGGCTACCTTAGGGTTCCTCCAAGGATGGCTCAGCACATATCTCACATCATCCACCTCTCAGGAAAGTTATTCCCACCTCTCCTCCAGACAGAGAGGGTTAACTTGGCCTTTCCCCAGACCTAGCAGGGGCAGCACCTGCCAGAAGGGTGGAGTGTTCCCTTGCACAGCTTGTCAGAGGCAGATTATTATTATTATTATTTTGTACAATAACAGGTTTCTTTGTCTGAGTCCTACCCCGCAGCCTTCAATAGATCATCGCTGGTCTCTCAGCCCTCGCTGCCAATTTTGCTGCTTTCCCTGTTTGCAGAAACCTTAATGCTCTCTTTGAATTGGCCTGCAGAATAACTATTTGAGAAGGGCAGGAGACTGAACAAAAAATGGGAGGCTTCCCCCCGTCCCCCCTCTCATCTCCCCCCCCCCCCCCCCCAAAAGAAGTGTAATTTGCCTTTAAAGGCTCTTAAACAGCAAACACATTCTGTCTGATCCTCCTTAATAAAGTATCCCAGCAGTGCTACAGTGCCTTATTTAAGGTCTGTGCAGTCTCATTAAATTTGATGTGTCACAGAGGGCTTGGACATGTGAAAGGGAGGCTGCAGGAACCAGGATTGAAGTTTGCCAGATTTGCTAAGGAAAAATGATTCATTACAGCTTTTCAAAATGGATGTCCTTCAGGCTCCCTGCTCCATTGATTGTGTGTGCGAGGACGAGGGAGAGACGGGCAAAGGGGCCTTGGCAGCCTGCAGATTTAACCCTTATTAATAGCTGGCTAAATTAAGGATTCGGTTTGATCTCTTAAGATGTGCTCTCACACTTGTGTGCTCTGAGTAAAGAAAAGAAAGGTTATTAAAGATTTAAGGGCTGAATGTTTCAGCTGAAAACTTGGGGCTTGCTCTTCCTGCCGCCGTGCCGCTGTAGGGCGGGGAGGAGGGCAGCAGCTCTGGGGTTTGCTTTCCTGTGCTCAGGCCCTGCAAAGTCCTCCGTGACCCACACCTGCAGCCAGGACTGCCTTCAAGCTGCTCAAATCAGCATCCTGCATCCCCCAGTGCTTTGGATGCTGAGAAGCATGTCGGGGTCATCTCTGACACAGTCGAAGTTGCGGTTCGAGACACAAATGTGCCGCAGAGCTGCAGGGGCTATTGTACAAGGGCCACTTTGGTGGAGCTGTATCTCCTCCCCTCCATGAAGGTTGTGCAGGGATCTAGTTTCATGGACTTCTGCTTTGTCTAGGGACAGGTAGTTAGTGGATAAAGACTGTCCTGTGTGCTGCTGTCTGGGGCCAAAGACGCTATTGACGTGCTGGTGGTTGAACCCTGCTCAGTTCTTGCACTGGTGCAGCCGAGTGGCTCAGCCCTGAAAAGTCCTTCAGGTATCTGCCCCTTCGCCTTGCTGGGAGGAGAGCCAGTGCAGCCCTGCTGGGTGTCTGCAGAGGGTTTCTCTCCTGCAGTCACTTACGCTGTGCTAGTGGTGGATAAGGAGGAGGAAGGTGGCTTGAGATGTTGTCATAGGATCAATAGCAGAGCAAAGAATTGCTGCTTCCCTGGCAGACTGCAGCTCCCTAGAAAATGCAGCAGAGCCAGGTGAAGCTGGGCACCAAAAAGAGATGGGCCTAGAGCTACTGAAGGTGTCTGGAGACAGTGTCCCAGGTCAATGGCTCCAGGCAGCAGCAGGAGTCAGCGAAGTGAGAGATGTCTCACAGCGTTAGTCCACACTGCCCTTGTGATGAGGGCAGTGACACTGCCAGGTTTCTGGGGACAGAAAGGTGCTAATCCTGGGTAAGAGGCTGTAACAGTGAGCTGATGAGCAACAGCCTCACACTCTACATTTCCTTCTCCCTTTTCCCTGTTGTCCATGAGCCTACAACACAGTACCGATTTCAGTTCAAGACACTGGGGCGGGGGCAAGTCAGGAAAACTGATCCAGGTCCTTTTCTTTGGCCGGCAACAACAAGAGGGGAGACAACCAGCAATGGGGATTTCCTGAAGCTGCAAAGATTTCTCCTGATCTGTGGCATCTGAGTTAAGGGGGCTGAAAAGAAAAAAACCATTTGTGCTTTTACAAAGGCTGTAAATCAGGCTCTGAATGCTCACCATTTCCATTTTAAGTGAAATAGGATGTCCAAGCACTTTGCTTTATGTTTATTTTCAAATACTGTGCACTCTACTGTCCACTTTCTCCAGTGCTTGTGCCATTTAAATCATATTGTGTGTAGCCAAAGATGCAGGGAGTATCAGCCTCACGTGGGGTGTGTAGATATACACCAATTATTGTTGGGGAATGCAGCTTGCCAGCCTGCTTTGGCAGTACCTGAGAATACAGTGGGCTATGCTATTTCTGTGAGGCTTTGGGTGTGATCCTTCCCCAGCATAGATTTAAGAGTAAATCCACTGAGTTCAGTGGTGTGACACAGGTATAAAATCCATGGAAATGAGATCTTTCCATTTTAGCAAGTTTCAGCTGCAGGCTCATGCAGATGCTGTGTGATAAATACAGTCTCTCAACTGCATATTTAACCAAAGCATTAAAGCTTTCACACTTCCTGTTGGAGAAGTATTTTATTCCTTTCCCTTTATTTATACAGCATGGCAGAAAGAGCAGAAATAAATTTCATCAGCTTCTTACTTGCCTCATCACCAGCAGAGACACACAGGAACAAGATGAAACATTGTTCAAATAAAATGTAAATTTAACTTGCATGCCTTGTCCAGTAAAACACTGTGAGACTTGGCGAGGAGTAACACAGTGCAATATGGAGAGCTAGACGGGGCCACAGGAGGGATGGAGCTGGTTGTGGTCCAGAACTAAATGAACTGAAGTAGTGGGGGTATCGGTATACAGGCTTTGGGCTCAGCTCCATCCGTAACCTCCATGCTGGAAGCATGAGAATCCATTCCCTGGGTCCTGGTGCTAATGAAGTTTATTTTCTGTTGGAGTTGTGCCTCGTTTTTCTGTTTTGCTCAGCCTTTAAGAAGGTGAAAGTTCCCACTGAAGCTTTTGCAGCGGTAGTGCTGTTCGTGAAGTGCTCTCTGCTGTGGGTTTGCTGTTCCACAGGCTAGAGGGTTTGCTTCTACTCTGACCTGCCAGCAGCTTTGAATATCATGGAGATGTAATTCCTGTTGAGACAGCTCTGCCTTTGGTGAAATTGTCTTAGCAGGTAACCAAGGAGTCAGAGATGGAGATGTGGTCAGCATGACCGCCTGCGCCTCTCTTCTGCAGGAAACCTGTGCCAAACCCAGCAAGGCTGATGATGCAGATAGGGCAGGATCTGTGCCGAGTTTGTGTTTTCTGGACAGAGGAACTCGGTGTGTTCTTAGGAAAAATATTTCTCTACCAGCAGTGCAATGAGAGCTTTGGCTTGCTCTGCCCTGAAAATTGAGAGCCCGTCTTGCTCTGCCTTTAAGCAGCGCCTCCTCCCTGCCCTCGGGGAAACCGCACGGATTTACATCACCTGAGCATCAGGCAAGCGCGGGGCGAGGTGTCCCCCTTCCCACTGCACCTCAAATAGAAAGGCCCAGGGTGAAGGGCAGTGCAAGCTTCTGCAAAGCCACACCTGTACTGGAGTCGTTCCAGCACCTGTGAAAGCCCTGAGTAAATCAGGGGAGAGGAATCCAAGTCATAGGGAATTGGATTTGCAGTAGCTGCCGTACCTTAATTTGTGTAGCTTTCTTTTTCACTGTGAGGCTGGAAACTCAGCTGAGAGACAGCGCTAGATCTTCCCTGAGCTGCCCTCCTGGTTAATTAAAAGATATTCTCCCCTATAGCTTCTAGCACAAATCCCATTTACCAGGCTTTCTCCTGGGCAAAGAAAGGCTGAAATTCAAGCTCTAAGGCTAAAGAGATCCACATTGTGCTGTGATTAAAATAAATAAATAAATAAACAGCCCACATCACAATTCAGTTAGCTGCTTAAAAAGCTGCCTTGCTCATTGCCATTGTTATAAAACCTAATAAATCATGAGATTACTTTCTCAGGGTCCTAGAATTTATCCTGCGGGTGGAGAGATTTGGAGAGCAGATGAAATGGGGAGGTTGGCTCAGCACATGTTCAACTCAATGGGCACAAGCAGGCAGCCCCTCATAGAGACCCCCACCTCAAGACCTGTGTGGTGTGGATTGCGCACAAGGCATTTGTGCAGGCTGGGGCTTTCTGGTGGGAAGGCAGGCTTGTGAAGCCTCCCAAGCATCTGACCTCTACTGCTTTATTGAATCATAGGATTGCTGGGGTTGGAAGGGACCTCAAGGATCATCTAGTTCCAACCCCCCCCCCCTGCCTTGGGCTTTGTGTCTTGCAGCTTCTGTTGGTGAAGGGCCTTTGCTTTGCAATCACCAGATCCTGTAATACCTCTGACTTTTGGACACAGGCACCCTGGACAACATTCTGCCTTATATTTTATACAGAATATTCTTCAGCTTTTTAGCATCAATTGCTCTGACAGCCCTCAGGATTGAAGCTGAAGTAGAAAAGATTATCCTCCTGTTTCTGTGTTGGACTGGGTGTGTCCATCATACTTCCAAATGCCTTGTGACTGAGGATTTACTACTTAACCACTGTTCAGGTGCATGTGACTAAAGAAGCTGTGGGTATAATTCCATCTGTGTTTGTGCTTATATGAGAGAGGACATTTTGATAAACAGCTGGTGGAATAAAATTGCAAAGCATGTGCACACTAGGCTAGTTTGTGAAGCTCCTCTCATAAACCCAATTTTTTGTTTGCTATGCTGCTCCTAAGAACCCAGTTGATTTCATCTAACATTGTGCAGGCAATGGATCTGACCTAATGTCCATGTTTTGCCTATAGAAAACCAGCTGTGTTAAACTACAGCTCAACCTGCCTTCTAGCAGTAAGATACAATAGTCAGAGCAGGTTTCTGCTGGAGGCAGCATGGTGTGGTGGATGGGACACAGGAGCTCTGCCCAGCTCTGCCATTGACCTGTTGGGTGTCTGGGGTGAATCTTTTAATCTATTCCTCCTGGCTTTCATCTATTTAGATGGCAAAGGCTTTGAGGATGAAACGGGCTGTGTGTGCATGTACAGTGCTGAGCACAACAGGGTCCTGCTCCATGCTGAGACCAATGTACTGAGCCTCACTGTAATAGAAATGAACCCAGAATGAATTCGTGCAACTCCATTTCTGTCAGTGGAGCCACCCCAGCTGACACCAGCAAAGCACCTGGTCCTAAATTTAGCTTAGGACCTGACACACTCTTCAAGCCAAACTGGGACAACCCTGTTCCTGGGCAAGCAGAGAGGAGCAATTCGGAGAGATAACATATTCCAGGTCTCTCTCATTACAATTCTCCTCATGCAAGATTATCTTTGATTTTTCCATAGCTCCTCCACACTGGCAGCCAGAGGCTTTGTTTAAAACACATCCATCATTATCACTGTAATGTATTATTATTATTATTATAACTTATTCATTCATATAGCATTTTTCCCCCTCAACAACCTAGGAATCAAAGTGGTTTACACTTTGCAGCCTGAAAGCAATCTGAAAGAAATCTTGGGGGGGGGGGGGGGGGAAGAGAGAGGTAAAAAATACCTCTGTAAATCTGTGAAACTGATTTGAGCTTCACAGAGAAAACTCCAGGTCTAAGCAGAACGCTAAATAACGGTAAGGAGCTGTGGGTAGTTCAGAAGGAAACTCTTATGTGGTGTAATGTTAGATGAAAGAGAATTTAGATGAGACTTTGCCTCATCTCCACCTTCAAGGGTGTTTTCCAGGTAGTTTTGTGATGCACAATACCTCATTCCTAAAACAAGAATCCAAATCTCACTTGAGCATATGGACATCTGGCAGCTAAGGCATAGATTACCTAGGCATAATTAATAAGGACCAAGGCTGATGCCTTAGCAGAACACCAGTTACAGTATTTGAAGTTCTCCAGATGTGTGCTCTCCTCTGCAGCTGTTTAAGGAAAACCCCCAAATAAACAAACTCAAAAATTAACATAAAATATCCAAACCAGAAATAAAATGAAACAAATGAACAAAAAGAAGGGACTTGAAACTGTGTGAGGTCAGTGTAAAGAGATGGTAAAGGGGGGGGGGGGACTTAAAATCCAAAACTCTAGTTATGCCCTGGCCCCTTCTAAAAGAGTAAAACTGTCTCACATCTGCATTATTCCAATCAAAGACAGCAAAATACCCCAAAGGAGATTGTGGTGACATCTTGATTTTACATCTCTCCAGACTAGGGAACCCTGCAGCCTTCAATAATTTATGGTTTACTCCTCCTTATTTCCTTTCCTGCCACAAACATGCACCAGGCAGTGGATTTTATGCTCAAGGTTTTGCTGAAGGCAGATTCTGTTTGTGCAGCGTTTAGATGCAGCCTCTTTCCTTTTTAATTTGAATGCAGCATTTTGAGGGTGTCTCCTGAAAACCTTGATGTCTGCTTTGTGGACTCTCAGGAAGGCCTGAAAAGATATGACTAAGGAAGATTAAGTTATCATTCTGGTTAAGTGCAAATGCATTTGAGAAAATGCTTTGGCTTCTTACCCAAAGGAAGTGACAGATCATCTTTGGCAATTTCATTGATGGATCTTTTCTCTGTTGTTCTACAGCTTCCCATTACTTTCTAGAAAATAACAAGGATTAATAACAAGCATTCTTTTTTCTACCCCTTTCCTGTCTTCACCCAAAGAACCTCTTTGGAGGAGAGATGTTTGAGACCTGCAACCATCTAACATAGAGGTATCTAACATAGAGGTATGAGGATGTTTCCAGGACTCAAACATCTCTCCTATGAAGAAAGGGCCCCTCAATTTAAGAAGGACATTGAGACTTTTGAACATGTCCAGAGAAGGGCAATGAGGCTGGGGAGAGGCATTGAGCACAGCCCTGTGAGGAGAGGCTGAGGGAGCTGGGGTTGCTTAGCCTGGAGAAGAGGAGGCTCAGGGCAGACCTTCTTGCTCTCTCCAACTCCCTGAAGGGAGGTTGTAGCCAGGTAGGGGTTGGTCTCTTCTCCCAGGAAACCAGCACCAGAACAAGAGGACACAGTCTCAAGCTGTGCCAAGGGAAGTTTAGGCTGGAGGTGAGGAGAAAGTTCTTTACAGAGAGAGTTGTTAGCCCTTGGAATGTGCTGCCCAGGGAGGTAGTGGAGTCACTGTCCCTGGAGGAGTTCAAGAGGGGATTGAACATGGCACTTGGTGCCATAGTTTAGTAGTCAGGAGGTGTTGGGTGACAGGTTGGACTTGATGATCTTTGAGGTCTTTTCCAACCTAATTGATTCTACGATTCTGATATGAAAGACTGAGAGACCTGGGGCTGTTGAGTCTGGAGAAGAGAAGGCTGAGAGGGGATCTGATCAATGTCTATAAATACCTGAGAAGTGGATGCCATGATGAAGGTTCCAGGCTCTTCTCAGCAGTGCCCAGTGACAGAACAAGGAACAATGGGTACAAGCTAGAACACGGGAGGTTCCACCTCAACACAAGATGTTACTTTACAGCAAGGGTGACAGAGCCCTGGAGCAGGCTGCCCAGAGAGGTTGGGGAGTCTCCTTCTCTGGAGTATTTCAAGAGTTCTTCCCCATGAGGGTGGTGAGAGACTGGCACAGGTTGCCCAGGGAGGTTGTGGAAGCCTCATCCCTGGAATTTTTTGCAGCCAGGCTGGATGTGGCTGTGAGCAACCTGATGTAGTGTGAGGTGTCCCTGCCCATGGCAAGGGGCTGGAACTGGATGGTCCTTGAGGTCCCTTCCAATCCTAACAATTCTATGATCAACCATCAGAAAACCTGCCTGGCTGTGTCCCTGAGCAGCCTGCCCTAGGTGATCCTGCTTTGGCAGGAGGATTGCGTTTGGTGATCTCTGCAGGTCCCTTTCAACCCCTAACATTCTGTGGTTCTGTGTTCATATGTCCAGCAATGCAGAATGAACCAAAGTGTCCCTTATGTTCTGAAGGCCATGTGGTGTTTTTCCCACAGGAGTAGACAGAGGGCTAATTACAGTATCAGGCAAATGTGGAGAGACTAAGTCAAATACAAAATATTCAATTCATTTAATATTCCTGATGAATAGGCAAATTACTCTAATCACATTAGTTATTCTATTCATTTATTAGCTAAGAGTGATTAGTAGTGAATAGCTGTAAGAGGATCTTCCAGGTGCAAAAATTAGGCATCTATAGTTTCATGATGTTTATTTTCAGCTGAAGATAATTGTCTCTTTAGTTCTCCTCAGACATACACACACACTGACACACACAGATACACTCTCCTTTGTCCAGGCATGGGGGAAAAAAAGGTAGAAGAAAACAACAAGGCTGGCACACAGGTGTGGAGAGATAAGGACAATTCACTGCAGAATTTAAAAGGATTTATTTAAAAACAGTTGGGAAGAGATTTCTCAAAGATTATGCCAAGTGAATGCAAAGGGATTTGGATCTCTGGTTCCCACCGAGAGCACTGATAATGCCATTTTAAGCACTGGGCTCTACTACATTCAATGCTTGATTTGATTGCAGGAGTGAGCGGTAGCTTGGCTTTATCTGTAGCACAGATATGACCTGGGTCTCCTGCCTGACATTGCCACTGCCACGCTGTTCCATTCTCAACCATCCTCAACAGCCCTCAAATGTGCTCTGGTGGTGTTCCTCATGAGCTAAAGGCAAGTGCTGCCTGTATGCAAAGTTATGGTGGCTAATACATAAATAACACAAGCCTGAAACTTGTCCTTTATTAGCATCTGTATTGGTGTTCATTGATGGCTCCAAAACATGAGGAAGAGACTGGCTGGAAGTCTGCCTGAAGCAACCTCATCCAACAAGCACTCTTAGGCAAAACCATCACTATACTTAGCCTGGGATGGACAGCTAAGCAGAGCCACATCCAGTGGGGGACAGGGACTGGGGTAGCTGAGTCGAGCAGGACTGTCTGTGGGCAGTGAGAAGGGAATTTCAGGTGAAGAGGAATTTCTGCTTACTTCCACTTTGCTCTCACAGCGGCATTGCTGCATCTTGCAGTTCATACCTTGTGGCTTCGCTGGGGCTCTGCACCAGTTTGTCTGCAGGCATTAAGCTACAAGCTCAGAGCTAGAATTCCAAGCAAGGCATTTCACTTACTTCAGCAAGTAGAAAATCAATGGGCAATAGTATTTGGACAGTAAATTGACGAGAGTATTTACTTCTATATTGCAGGCAACGTTACCAGGTTGCCTTAATTTAATGTTCTCCTGCACTTTCAGGACGTTATGCTAAGCAAAGGCTGAGCTGTCATTACACTTTTATGAATGCAATGCAGTTTCTAACAGCTTAGGAATAAAAGAATTCTGAAAAATTGATCAAATATCTCTCTTTTTTTTTTTTTTTTTCCTAAGAGAATCTGTTCCCCTGGATTTCCCTGAGCTGTCAGCTTTCATTGATATGATCTGATTGATGCTGTTTGCCACATTAAGGGACGTCGGAAGCTAATCTGTTTTAATCCCATTCTCTGTTTTTAATATAATGCTCTTGAAGGGAACTGAAGGTTATTACTTATTTTAAATAGCTTAAATATTTGTGTCAAAACATTGCCCTGAAAGGTTCAAACCCAGCCTTTGCCACAAGGCTGGGGGGAAGGAAAAGAAAGCGAAAACCCCTGAACCACTAATGTTGAGACCATTTGGAATGATCTAATCCATGCTTCAAATCCCTTTGTTCTCCTGTTCCCTTGCAGTGTTGGAGAGTTTGAGCTGAATGCTGTTTATTAGATTGTTAGGGGATGTGCTGGCTGCTAAGTCTCGTTTCAAAGGTTTTTTTTTTTTTTCCTCTTCTGTAGGCTGTTTGGGGAAGCTGCATTTTTCAAGCTCACCATTTGCTTCCCCCAGTTTGGATGAGAGCTGCCATATCACAAAGTCATTTTCTATGGCAGGGGCTGAGAATCCATCACCGCACTGCAGGGAATGCTCCATTTTATTAAACTGGTGCTGTTATTTCTCTGGGAGAAAGCTGTGGTTTTTCTGGGACCTTACAATCAGTATTTGGGGGAGGGATTGGGGGGGGTGGGGTGGGATGGAAATTCATCAGGTAATGAGAGTTGTACATTATCTTAGAGGAATCGTTTATCTCTATGCCAGTTGCATAACTGGGTTTGCCAAGCTCCAAAATTTAGATTTATTGGTGCCAGAAATAGGAATGGAAGCAGTTAATGAGCTTGTGCTCTACAGTGATGATGAGGAAAAGCAAAGGGAAGTCAGGATGTGGCTGGAATTGTGCATGTAAAAGAAAGAAAGAGAGAAAGAGAAAAGGAAAGAAGGAAAGAGAGAGAGAGAAATGAAGGAAAGAGAGAGAAAGAAAGGAAAGAGAAAGAGAAGGGAAGGAAGAAAAGAAAGAAAGAGAGAGAGAAAGAAAGAGAGAAAGAAAAGATGATTTTTAGGAATGAATGCAATGAGTTTACACTGCTGATGAGACATTGAACTTTAAAGCCACACCTTTGACCTGTACTGCAGCTGTTTGCTGTGTTCAGTGAGCCTGAATCACGACGGTTCAAACTTCAGAAAGCTTTGCCTTTAGTCACAGGGAGCACGTACTGCCTCCATCTTTGCTGTGCTGCACCCAGGGAAGAAGCAGAGCTCTTCTGCTGAGGAACTGACCCTGTGCGGGGAGCTGAAATGCTGCATTCATTTGTTCAGAGAGCAGGGAAGGGCTGGGGGACTCCACTGCTGGCACTTGCAATGACTGTCCACCAAGCAGGTGGGGGTAAGCTAACTTCTTTAGCACAGAGGGGACACAGCTTGAACTCACGTGTGCGTGGGGCCAGGAGTTGTGTGTAAGCACAATGCCAACCACCGGTACCTTCGTTAGGGCTTGGCTTGGTAAACCTTCACCTGCAGAATCAGGAGACATTTGCTCCTCCCCAGGTGTTGCCAGACCAGGCACATCTCCACTGCTGAAGGTGCTGGGCTCAAGATGGCTCCCCTAGCATATGCACGTTTGCTTGTGCTTGTGTTTCACTAGTGATGCTGTTGTTTACACCACATGCTAAAACAGGGCTTGCACTGGCTTCGCAGGAGCAGATGTGAAGCATAATCTTGGACGCCTTCCCAGCCCTCGCTCAGCGCGGCCAAGTGCTCAGTATTTCCTGCACGAAGCAAGTCTAGTCTGACACAATGCCAGCTGCACTAAATGTGCTCTCGGAGTGAATGCTCAGTGTCTGGGTGGCTGATAGCTCTCACACAAAACCAGCGTTTCCAGTCGGTCACCATTTCTAGCTCCTTTGCTCCCTGCGCAGCCTCACCCTGCAGTGGCGCAGTGCCGCTCTTGCCGCCCTGGCAAACATCAGAGCATCCCCGAGCGGGAGCCTGGTGTAGGAGGCAGTGGTGCTGAAAGCACGTCCGTGGTGCCCAGCGCCTTCCCTGTGCACCTGCTGCTGCTGCTGCATGACCCAAAGCAGCTGCCACTGCTTTCCCTGGACCCACGGCGGTCGTACCCCTCAGGTTCCGCCTCACTATGGCTTCCTGGAGCAAGCTGTGGTTCAAAACTGGGGGTTTCTCCTGCCCCTGTCACCTGCTTTTGATTATGGCTTCAGCCTGAGAGCTAACAAATACATGTGCATTTATGGTTTATGTAGATCAAGCAAAGCAGTGAACATTTAGTTCCTTCCTGCCAAGATTTTCACTCATAGTCCACTTAAGAGCTACAATCTGGTTGCTTCGTTTGCTTTCAAATTCGGTTCCCATTTGTTCCTCCAAGACATTTGGGTAAGTGGCAGCATCTGTCTTATGTTTGTGTTATTCACACTGAATTTCCAAATGGACATCTCAAATGGGTGCAAGATGCTACTCTGGCTTGAAAATCAGACTTCTCCAGGCTGTGCTTGACTTATTAGATGTTAAATAGGCTCAGTTTTGATGCGGGGCTGGATGGAAGACCTCCAGGGCAGCGCTGGAGGCTCTCTAAGGAGCTTTTCTCCTGCGGAACCTCAGCCAACAGCAGGGCAGTAAGGGCCAGGGCACGGTGGGGGTGTGACAAGGTCACGCACCGGTGGCACCGTGGCTGGGAAGGCTGGGGCCGAGCTCTGTGTCATTATGCTTGCTGAAAGGTCACCCGTCTGTCTCTGCAAAGAACTATCTGGTGTCTAAACCGGGTGGCTTGGACGAGCCCCAACTGCAGGTTAAGGCTTTCCGCTGGCCCAGGGGCCCTCTAGTGGCTTTCCTGGCTCCATCTGCTCAGCCTTCCTCGCCCTCGGGTTCCGCAGTCTAGGGCTGTGTCCCTTGCCACTGCCGGCACGGTGGCCAGCCACAGCCAGCCAGCAGGATGCCCGACACCTGCTGCATCCTGTCCCGGGCCCTTTCGAGCAGCAGCAGCAGCAGCAGCAGGAGCCCAAGTGTGCTATGAATAAGGCTGAAACCGCAGCAAGGCTTCTCAGAAGCTTGCTGGGTCTGCTACCAGTTTTGGGGGGTAAAGGGGTCCTGCACCCCTCCTTACACACCCCCGGTGCCAGCCCCCTTTTCCTAAAGGCATTCCCCTCTCTAACTAATGTAGCTACACTGCTTGCGTCCCTGCTTTGTGTTTCGTGCTGCTGCATCACTCCTGGCTGCAGCCTTTTCTTTTCCTGGGAAGCAGACATGGTCTTCACCCTCACCACAGCTGAGTGATGTCTCCGCTCCAGGGTGCAGAGCCCCACCATGGAGCAACGTGGGCAGGGGCAGGTTGGGACTTGTGAGCTGGTGGCAGCTTTTCTTGTCTGAAAGGTGCTGCTGGAGCCACAGCCTCTCCAGGTCTCTGTGTGCCAGGTGAAGCATCCTCCTTCTGTGCTTGCTTGTGAGCAGGATGCTGTGTTGGCTGTTTTCCTGGCTCAGCAGGACTGAAGAGGGGTTTTGAAGACAGAGAGGTGACTCTTGTCTATTTAGCTTTCCCCTGTTGCATCTAAAATGACTTTTCATGTCCAGGCTTGCTGGTGGGAACCCATGTAAGCAAAGGAAACAACTCTGAAGTTTTATAATACAATAAACACCTGGGCTTCCCTGGCTAGGCTTTGTTCTTTGCTCAATTATTTCTACAGTTTTCCATGTTCCCCTGATTTACTCCCTCCCCCCTTCTTCAAATTTTCTCCATCAGCACTTTCTCCAGTTTCTAGGGCCCCTTTTTCAGTCTGTTGGCAAATAAATTTGCCACCATCCATCCCCTTTCTCCTCAGACAATCAGTTTTTTGAAGCTGGCAGGGAAATTGTTCAGACGTTCCCCCCACCCCAAGCAAACAGAAGCTTTAAGTTGTTCCCTGACAGTTTTACTTCTTAGTCCTTTCATTTACAAGGGGGGGGGGGAAATGCAGATAATTGCAGATCCTGTACATCTCAAACTGGTTTTGCTGGTAGTTACAATTACCTAAAATAATTAACAGAAAGATCTGTGGATTAAATGTGCTGGGCTAAATGGATACTTCAAATGCTAGCATTTTAACAGCCTGTGCTTGTGACAATGCCTGTGCTGGATCTTCTAATATGGGCTAAATTGGCCATGCTGGGTAGAAGGAGGCATAAAAAGGTTTCTGATGTCATTTTCGATTGAGGTTCATCTGAACAGCTATTAGGAAAGACAGGGAGGAATATCATTTCCACCCATAGGAATCTGCTTTATTTTCACGATGACTGTGCAGCACTCATCCTTCAAAGAGACAATTTTTTTTCCCCTGGAAAACTATGCAGAAGTTGTCCAGCCGGTGCTACACAGAAATTCAGTCTTCATCAGTGTTCCTCATCCACTCTGCAAGTAAAACCCTCTTCTGGTTTCCTCTGTCTCCACGGGAGGCTACTGCTCCACACAGAAAATGGTAGAAGCTCCATGAAGGGAGAGGTAAACATCTGTGAATACTGGGTGCACATTCCCTGTCACCAAAGCAGCAGGGTGGAAAGTGTCACTGTCCCCTACAAAAAAACCTCAGCAGACCAGGATGGGAATTTTTAGAGATACTGAATCTGGGATCAAATTCAGCCAGGACTAAGTACTTGGGAAAAATCTCTGGGGGTTGGTTTGCGTGTTGTTTCTTTGGGGGTTGTGTTTGGTTGGGTTGGGTTGGGGTTTTTTTGGTTGGTGGTTGTTTGGGGTGTAGGTTTTTTTGATGGTGGAACTGGCCAGTGTCTAGATGGAGCCAGTCAAAACCTCTAGGAAAGGGAGACAGAAAAAGCGTGGGGAGGTGCAGACAGGCATGGTGCTTTGCCTGCAGCCACACAGGCAGCCCTGCAAACAGAACCACAGCTCTGGTTTTTGCCAAGAGACCTCACTCCCCCACCAGCCAGACTGTGGGGAGAAAGACATTGGGAGTGAAGGGCTGACAGAGACTGACAGAAGCTTAGCACCCTGCTGGATCCAGCATTTCAAAATCTGCGATGAAAGATAAAATACTCTGCGCTGCGATGGCAGCAAAGTCCCTGGTGCAGCCCTTTGTCTAAAAGATGCCAGTGAAGACTGTGCCAAGGTGCTTTTCCCTGACCATCTGCCTTATGAGCCCACATGCCAGGGTTGATGCAATCTGAAGCCTGATAGCACACAGGCCTGCTGCTTTATGTGAATCCATTTCGCTATTAAACCAAATATTTAGGGCTCCTTCTAAATGAAGTGGCCAAGTCCTTGGAAGGGGAATCTGGTGAATCTGAAAGGGACAGAGAAGCTTCCCTTGCTCTCATGACAGATGCAAACAGCAAGATTCAAGGAGTACAGAGGTCATAGACATCATTTGAAAAATCATGCTGGTCCTAAATAAAAGCCAAAAAGGACTACAGAAACTCTAAAAGCCCAGAGGGAGAGGATGCTAACTGTGCTCCTGGGTAGGAGTCACATCTTTTCCCTTCTGCTTGGCTTAGATCTCATACTGCTAGGCAAGGCACAAAAGATAGAGGTTATCCAGTTATGAGGGATGCTGACTTTGAGTTCATGTTTCCTTTACAGGGTGCCACAAGGCACCTACTACTCACCTGAGGAAAAACTTCCTCCTGGCTCAGGCTGGGTCATCTTTGTACTTCCATCCAAGCTTTCAAGGGCAAAATCTCTTGCAACAAGGTCTGATGCCTCCTGAGCTTCCTTCTAGTGCTACCACCATGTTAAACAAATGCATATGCTTCCTGTGGTTCCTTGGCAGTCCTTTGAATATCTCCTACATGGTAATGATGAGGTCTGGCATGCCACTGTGCAATCCAATGGTCTCACACCCCAACAGAGCTCAGCTGCAGGTCATATGTTCCCCTCTGAACCATATTTTCTGATGAAAACCTTTTTGGCTGCAGCCTCATAACCAGCTTGAGTTAAGTAAAGGAGACAGAGGAAATGACTTGGCCAAGATGAAATGGCAAGTTGGTAGCAAAGCTGGGACTGGAACAGGATCTCTTGACTCAAGGGTGGTTCTTTATGGCTGAGACGAGCACAGTGTGAATGTCAACCCATCATGCACACCTTCATCTGCTCATTTGTTTCTGATGAGCAGAAAGAAGGAACAAAACTGCCTCCTCTATGCATATTGCAGTGTTGCACATCACAGAGATAATCCTTAGGCTCCCCCCTGGAAGCACCTCCAAAGTGTTGGACTTTCCCAGCTGTGCAGCACTCAGTCATCCATCCTGTGTCTGGGAGATGCCAGCAGTAGTAATGCACATCTTTTGTGTCACCTTGATCCAGAGATGGAGGATGGCCTTTGAGTAATGAATGTTCTTGAGATCCTGTAACTTAATATGATTAGAGTTTTGGCTACAGTTCCCTAGTGCTCTGTGCTGGTGCTGCCTGCTGAACAGGGGACATGTGAATTGATGTCTCCCTGTGCTGTTCTCCCTTTTGAAGCTGTGCTGTTAAAAAGGAGTGTGGGACCTCCTTTTTTTTTTTCCCCTGCTGGCAGGGTTCTGGCTATCATTCTCTGTGGATGGTTTCTAGACACACATTCCTTTGTTTAGGAAGACCCTGTATTATGTTGACACAGCAGCATGTGGCACTGGAAAAGGAAATAGAAAGGCTTTTGAACACAAACTGGACTAGGGTTAGAAGAATGCAGGGGTTTGCAGATAGCCCTGCTCCCTTTGCAGGAAGAAAAATGACTAAATATTAGGGAGCAGTGGAAGTCAAAAATTCAGATCGACATCTTTGCTTTCTGAAGAATGTGGGGCAGGAATCCCTGGTGATTTATTCCATTTGCAAGGCAGTTACCAAAGCAGGTTCATGATGAATGCAGGGAGGCTCCTCCAACAGAGTCCAGCAGGGCACTGTGTGGATATTGTGGGCACCCAGAACAAGGAAATGCTGTGGAAGCTGCTTGGGTTCTTTGCAGGGCACTGTGTGGATATTGTGGGCACCAAGAATGAGGAAATGCTGTGGAAGCTGCTTGGGTTCTTTGCAGGGCACTGTGTGGATATTGTGGGCACCCAGAACAAGGAAATGCTGTGGAAGCTGCTTGGGTTCTTTGCAGGGCACTGTGTGGATATTGTGGGCACTAAGAACAAGGAAATGCTGTGGAAGCTGCTTGGGTTCTTTGCAGGGCACTGTGTGGATATTGTGGGCACTAAGAACAAGGAAATGCTGTGGAAGCTCCTTGGGTTCTTTGCCTCGTTCTTGCACCGTGTCACTTTGTGGTGCAGTAACTCCCACTCCTAAGCCTCAGCTTTTCCTCTGGGAATATTAATGCTCATTGGTAAAGTGCTTTCAGGCAGGCTTGTCCATGAATTTTTAAAACACAGCAGAATTGCCAAAAAAACTAAACTAAAATATCTGTGGTTTGGTTCCAAGTCAATAATTTCCCACTCCCTAAGGACCATGTCCTCAATCAAAACACATCTGTTGCAGTCAATGAGGCTCCATCAGTTTATAACACCTATGTCAGAAGTTTATCAAAGCTGTTCCTCTAGTCTCTGTTTCCCAAGTTGTTTATTAATGGATTTGCCTCTTGAATGGCCAGCACGTTCAGGGCTCTTTCCTGAGATTCACAGGCATAGCTTTAATTCCTTATCTTGTTGCAAACTCCCCTTAGGTCTGTGCACAAACCCAATAGTAATGCTTTTATTTTTGGAAGCTCCATTTCCATGTTTAACCGTTGATGTGACTCAGCTGAGGCACACCAAAATGATCCCACAGGTACCCAGGCTGCTGTGGTAGAACAGGGAGGTTTGGTTGTGTGGCTGAGCCCCCAGTGAATACTGCACGAAGGGGCATTGAAATCACTTTAAAGACATTTAAAGTACTTTTAGAAGAATGCCATGGGGTGAAAGAGCCTTACAGTGTAGGAGACCTTGGTTTAATGTCTGTCTCAGCTCTGTGAAATGAACACAACTGATATACTTCTGATGTGGTTTTGCTGGGCCAGGTTGTAAGGACTTTCAGGGTAGGCACCTCGCTTCTCTCTTGATGTTGTCAAGTACCTGGCAGGACTGTGCCCCAGCTCCGTGAGGGCTACACCTGGGTGTGATTAGGGTATGGGAAAGGGGCACAGAATTTAGCCAATGCTGTGGACTGCCCTGCAGCCCCTGGGTCTTGCTCTCTGTGCTTCACCTTTCAGTCCTGATTTGTTTATCTCTTGGGGGCCTTTCTGTTTTTAATTCCATTGTTCCTCACCTGGGAATTTCAGGCTATTATTTAATTTCCTTCCACATTTCAGCCCTTCCCCCTTGCCTCTCAGGTCCCCTACTCCATCACCAGCCCCAGCCCCTCAGAAAAGGCATTTTACTTTTCTGCCCCTCTGTGTGAGTCAGTTTTCGTTGGCTCTCGCAGCATCTCCTCTTGTCAAGGCATTATCCAGTGGGGAGCCTGATTATTTAGATTCCTCCAGTTTCCCCCTTTTAATATATCTCCTCTGTGTCCTGCAGCCTGACCCCTGCCAAAGGACCTGCCATGAGGGTTGTTTCTCCCAGTCTGAAGCCCTCCCCCAGCTTCCCTTTCATCTGTGTTTTCTAAGAGGTCTGTGCTTCAGGCAGCAAAGTCAGTGAAGGGTTTGGGGCCTCCCGGCCCACCGCCAGATCCCTCCCCCATCACCTGAGAAAAGGCAAAGGCAAAAACCACTTCCAGGGCCAGTCCTGGCAGGGGGTGGGGAGTAGCTGAGCCCTGTAAGGGAAAGAAAACCATTTAATCCCTTTTCTTAATTTGTGTCACGGTTCCTAGCAGACTTTAGGTGCTCTGGGACAGATCCTGTGCTGTGCTCTGCAGCTTCCTTTTCAGGCTGCAGACCTGGAGAAGTGAGAAGGGGGTCCCTGCAAACCAGAAAGCAGATGCTGTTGGTGCATTGCTGGCCCAGCCTGGGTGTGAGATGTTGCACTGGAGGTCAGCACATGGGAGTGCAATATGTCCAGTGCCCAGAGGCACCAGAGTATTCACATGGGGACCTCATGGGAGGCCCTCACAAGGTTCAACATAAAGGACAGATCCTCAGTGGTATGATTTGTTTCCTTACTCTATAGAAATATTATTTAACACTTCTCAGCCACTGATCCCCAGGGGTTTTGCATAACAAGGTATGAGCAGTAGTGGTGCAGTGCCAAGCTGCAGGCAGAGGATGGCTGCTGAGTGCATGCACCCAGCACTTACAGGTCTCTGCAAGTGCTGCACCACAGAGAACAAAATCACATCAGAGAGTCACATTTTGAAGAGCTCAGGGAGGCTTCTTGAACAGAAGGTGCACATCTGGACACCTTTCCTATTCAAGGTGGTACAACTCTCATCTCATTGAATTCATCACATTGCCCCCTGCTTTCACAATCCACTCAGAGCTCCCACAGGGAGGGCTGACTGCAGCTGCAGTTGTTGAGATACTCAGAGCAAATCCCCTCATGATCTGTATGATGGAGAGCATATGCACAGCCCAGCATCTGAAGGAAATCACCTCCCATATAAAGAACATAAACATGTTTTCCTAGCTCTGTCCCAGGGTTTTAGTTGTAAAACCACTAGAGGGGGAGGAGACCTCTGGAGGTCTCTAAGCTCTAGACCCAAAAGAAATAAAATATGACTAGAATATATTTAACAAAGAAAAAGCTGAACACAGAAAACCAGAGAATGATGGGAAGATACATCCACTGGAAGCTTTTGCAGGTTTCTATCCAGAGAGCAGGGTGCTGGCTCAATGTTTTGATGAGTGGTTCTCTCTTTGTGGCTTAGGGAATGTGTAAGCTACACACAATCCACTGGGGCTACTGCTTGTAGTGAAACACAGCCCTGCCAGAGTCCAAGCTGAAAGGCAGGTGGAGGGAAAAAGGTGTTGCCCACACAGCACTGCTGTATGGACACACATTGTCAAATAACTTCTCAAATATGCCTCCAGACTGGTGCAAAGTAGTAGCTGGTGGCATTAGATCCTTCTTTAGCTCATACCTCTGGCAGCCCTCTGTGCTGCATCACATGAGAGATGGATGATTCGATCATAGGAAATGGTCTTGTGCTCAGCCAAGCTCTAGGAGCCAGAGCAGGAGGTGAAATCTCTCTTTTCATGCCTGGATTTCACTCCATGATCAGAGCCAGCTGCAGTAACCTTGTGTGGGGACACAAGTGTGCGTGGTCCCTGAGACCTGCAGCTTGGTGTTAGTGCCAAGACCCTACTGCTAACAACCCTGACTTGGTTTGGTTTTCTTAATCCAGCCTTCCAGCAGCACACAGCAAATGCCTACTCTTGCAGGGAGCTCCTCCTTTGGAATCAGGCAGCACTGATCTAGTAATTGCCACAACTTGTCATTCCCTGTCCCGTCTATCACGCAGCGCAACATGACACCTCAGCCAGGGAAATTCAAAAAGAAGCAGTTTTCTGTCAGCTTCAATTTACCAATAAAGAGACAGAAAGGCTTTGAAAAACAGGGCTTCAAATAACTGTATTCTTGATGAAAAACCTCTTGTATAAAATGCAACAGGACATTTCTCTTGGAGGAGGTGCTGGGCCCAAGAGATAGTTAGAACTATTTGCCTTCTTTCTCTTCCATCACCCAGCCTTCTCCTCCCAGGCCAACAGTGCTATCAGGCTGTTTGATTCCAGTGAGGATCAAGGGAGAGCCCTGCATTGCCCCCTCACCTAGGCATGTGGTCCAGCTTTCATCCAAGTCCAAGCAGCTGAGCAGTCCTGCTGACACTGCACCTCCCTTTGATATGCAAAGAAAATTTACCAGTACAGAGGAACCACTTTTCACTGATACTTTCAAGGAGAGGGCTCAGGATCAGTAAAAGAAAGAATTCATCCAAATGTTGAAGTTACAATCTCATAGATCCTTCCAAGTCCTGCATGCCTAAGTATTCCTTTGAATTGCTGACTTGAGTACCACTTGGTTAAAGGGAAGGTTTGGGCTGATAATGGGTATGTTGCAGCTATATGAGTTCCATGCCTCTGTTAAAATGCATCTGTATTATCCATGGTATGTTCCATTTTCAAGCACTCAGTCCCAGGACTGCAACAGCTCTGTCATATGGTTTCAAGTAAGCCCCATGCCTCTCCAGGATAAAGACTGCAGGCAACCACTATTACAGGAAGCAGAGATTTGACAGCTGGATCAAAACTGCAATGCAGTTAAGTTACCTTTAGGTTTAAAAACTCCCCTAACATTAAACCTAATGCTTGGCAGTTACCATCTTGCCTCTGTCCTACCTGTCTGAACAGTGCTGTAAATACAACTTTCTGGATGATCATCTCAGCTCTCCTCCATTTATCTTTTTTTCTTTAACTTCTATAGTGAGCTCAGCCTGGGAACCCTTATCAGAAGATGCACAGCAGTCCATGTCCATCTATCATGTCTCTCTCTCATGCTGTGAAGATCTCAGTCCTTACCTCTTCCCTAGCTAGAAGTGCATGTCTCATCATCTACCAGGTTGATGTCACTTTGCTAAAGGCATGAGGAAAGCCCTCTACAAGAGCAGCTGAGAGTCTGTCTGCCTTTAGTGCTGCAGCATGCTCCTGGGTACCCCCTTGTCCTACCTCTGGCCAGTCTGCAGTGAGGGACAAAAGTCCTGAGTGAGGAGTAAAACAACTCAAATTTGCATTGTGGAATCTGTGGAGTTGTCTGCATCCTTTTTAATCTTATGTTTATTTAATGTATAGGGAAGTGGGGGAGAACCCACAAGCAGGATGATTCAGCAAAGGGAAGAGCAGGAGTGAGTAAGGAGCCAGGCTGAAGTGTTCAGTGGTGTAAAAGGAGGAAGGCAGTCCTGCTTTGGGGAGGTTTCAGTCACACTGAGCATCTGGCCTGGTGAACAGCACAGCAGTGCTCATTTTCTAACACACAGAGCACATATTAACTCAGAGTGCAAAATTCTTTATTTTCCTTGGCATAGGGAGAAGGAGGGCCCTAACATGGCAATCATACATAATACATGAAACAAGCAAAAAGACAGAAAGCAAACAAAAACGAGTTGAAATGCCCAGGGTACACAGCAGTACCAGGCAACCCACCACCTGCCTGCTGCTGCTAACAGCCAGCACAGCAGCTCTCCTCCTGCACCTTCCAACCCGGGGACCCACAAGTATGCTGTAGCAAACAGAGCTAAATCAATTGGCCTCCCAGCACCCATTTGAAGGAAAGAGAGGGGGAAGTGTTTGCTCACCACCACAAGGAGCAAAGCCACCATCCTGAGGGGCAAACACAGCCACTGTGTAACTATGTGCAGAGGGGCTGCATGGGTGTTTAAGCCAGGCATGGCAAGACTATGTATGCTGCCTAACTGCAGCTGCTACAGTAGCTGTGGGACACCCAGTTTGCTGCTATGATCAATGGAGAAAAACTGTTATGGAAGTTGGTATTGGGACAGACTTCTGCTCTAGCCCTTGGCAGAGCTGCTTTCCCTCCATAGCATCTATAGCTGGGAATAGTAGGGCTCTGCCTTGGATTTAACTGCAGATTTGGGGAGAGAAATATGTTCCTAGTGCATGCTTCTCCTCAAAATTTTCTGAGCTGCCCTGAGGACAGTCAGCTTGATGGGATTTGGATAAGAATCTCTTTCTCCTTGTCTCTGTGTTCGGGTTGGTGCCTCCCCTTCTCCTGGGTGGGTTTAGCAAGAAGTGTCTGGTGGTGGAGACCTGGTGTCTGGTTACGTGGGCTCTGATGCTCTCCTGAGCATCCCCAGAGAGAGAAGTGGGTCTGCCTAAACAATCCAGGTAAAAGAACATGCCAAGGCTTCAGATGGCAAACTGTGATGAACTCAGTCCCAAACAAATTGCTTTTGTCACTCTTGAACTCGTGTGCAAGCCCTGAGAGCCTCGTGTGCTGGAAAACACAACCTGAGGAGAAGAAACACAGTAGTATCATAGTATCAGTCAGGGTTGGAAGGGAACACAAGGATCATCTAGTTCCAACCTCCCTGCCATGGGCAGGGACACCTCACACTAGATCAGGCTGGCCAGAGCCTCGTCCAGCCTGGGCTTAAACACCTTCAGGGACAGCACCCCAACCACCTCCCCGGACAACCCATTCCAGGGCTTCACCGCTCTCATGGGGAAGAACTTCCTCTTCACCTCCAGCCTGAATCTCCTCACCTCCAGCTTCATTCCATTCCCCCTAGTCCTATCACTACCTGATATCCTGAGAAGTCCCTCCCCAGCCTTCTTGTAGCCCCCTTCAGATACTGGACGGCCACAACGAGGTCACCTCGGAGCCTTCTTTTCTCCAGACTGAACAGCCCCAAATCTCGGAAGGGTGTGAGGGAAGTCAAAGTATTCCTTGAGCCCTTCTTTGTTTAGTCACTAGGTTGTGAGTTTTATTTTTCTCTTTCCCCCCACCCCCAGCAGCATGTAACACATCCACCATCCCCCTCCACACGGGCACGTACACACACAAACGTTCTGCAGCAGGGCAACCGCTCCGAGTTTTATTGGGAAAACACAAACCGGCTTTGGCATTCTTACCTTTATTTCAAGACCTCCTACAAGAAACAGGAAGGGTAAACATGAAAGATCTGCTCCCTTTAAATTGTGAGCGTGGGGGAGTTTTATTCCTGTAGTGAAAGGGGCTGTTTTGCAAAGCCCTAAATGCTTTTGAATTGAATGCATCGGAGTAATGTACACACGGTTTGAATTTACAGTTCTGGGTCTCCTCTCCCCCTCCATATGAATTCTATAAGTCAGACGTGTTGCTACAGTGATTCCCACCGGGAAAGTCTGGACCTAGACTAGGAACAGCTGTAGATCTACAATCCACCAAAGTCGGCTTCTGAAACAGATATGAATTATTGTTTCAGTCAGATAAATATGGCTTTGCCTTTCCCCCACAGGCAACCACATATGGCACTTGGAAAGAATTAAAACCTTTACCCTTGGCCAGGTCTGGCTAAATAATGGCTCTTTCTTATACTTTCCCCCCTCTCCCCATTTCCTCCCATTCATTCATCTTTTCATTTTCCTTTCATGATCTTTTTGGCACCAGCATCCAAAATGTCACCTCCTCGGAGTGACCCTGAATTTTACAGTGTCACCTACAGGGCTGCGGGAGCGCAGGCAGGCAGACGTTGGGGGGTGGGGGGAATGCAGTGCTTGTTCAGTGGGGATGGAGCTCTGAAAGGAGGAACAAAACCACCTTTCTGCGTGGCCATGCTGAGTCCAGAAAAGCCTCTGAGGCTGCAGGCTGAACCACAAAATCATAGAATTGTTAGGGTTGGAAGGGACCTCAAGGACCATCCAGTTCCAACCCCCCTGCCGTGGGCAGGGACACCTCACACTACAGCAGGTTGCTCACAGCCACATCCAGCCTGGCCTTAAAAACCTCCAGGGATAGAGCTTCTACCACCTCCTTCTGCAGACCTCCTTGTAGACCTGCAGGCTGTGACACGCTTCTTGGGGGCAGAGCTTTCACCCTCTCCTACAGCAGCAGTGCCAATGTAGCTGCACAGGCTTCTTGGTGTATCCAGTGTTGTGACCTGTGTTAATATGATACCACAACCAAGACCAGTAGTCTGAGACTGATGCATTATGAGGAGATGCATGGTGTGAGGGTTTGGCTGCTGCTCTGCCACAGGCAGCATCACCCTGAGCCAGAGCTATGCTCTGAGCTGGGCCCTGAGCTGACTCTGTGCTCCTGGCCTCTTCTCTCCCTTCCTAGGCTGCTGCTGTATGTATCAGGATCTGCCCTTCAGATCCAAGGTATGCAGGTGAAGGATGGCATCCCTTAGAAGAGGATCCAACCTCATAGTTAATAAATTCTCTTACCTGCATCTCTTGGGGTCCCTGATACCATAGAATCATAAAATCATAGAATCAATAAGGTTGGAAGAGACCTCAAAGATCATCAAGTCCAACCTGTCACCCAAGACCTCATGACTACTAAACCATGGCACCAAGTGCCACATCCAATCCCCTCTTGAACACCTCGCCTTCCTCTCTCCCTTCTGCTCTTCCACCCTTAATCATTCATTCATTCAGCCTCACAAGCCTGAGGAAGCTGCCCCCCAGCCAAGCCCTCCACCAGGTTTAACCCAGTTCCATTCCTAAAGCTACTTCATGGGCTTTAAAAATCTGGAATTAAGAAACCTGTAACTTGCTGCTTTATCTCATTATCTCCTGTTTTGCATTTTAATGTGCCTGCTCTAAAAAATACCTCATTGATATTCTGGTTCAGCATGTGTTTGTTTGTGTCTCTTGGGAAAATTGGCTACAGATATTACTAAGTCAAAAACACACACAGGAGAGTTTGCTGCATATTTTCCTTTCCTTTTTTTCCTTCTTTGAAAGAAGATGTTATTTTCTTCCCTTTCTTGAATAGCATGTGAATTGAAATGGCAGAATTTGGGGACAGCTCAGGATGTAGGATATAAGCTCCTGATCTTGGAGATATGTCTCTCCAGCTCTGTGACTGTAGCTCCCAGATTCTTCCTCCCCCTCTGCAAAAGGACTCCAGGACCTCAATCTGCAATGCAGGTCACTGTGCCTGGCATCCTCCTCCAGCTTTCTATTCGTGTGGCACATCTTCCCCAAGTCCCAACAGTCACAGTGCAAACAGGGACAATCTAAATTGTCCAAAGCAACCCTTGGGGACCCAAGGACCATGTTGAACCAAAGTGACCCTAAAGGTTGGTGTTTGTTGCTGTGCAGACAGCCTGGGAGGGCAACACTGGCCAGGAGCATGCCCACCAGAACCTGGGGGCTCCTGAATGTTGTTCTCAGCACATCCAAGAGCTGTCCACAGAGCAACCATATGGGCAGAGGGCAGGCACACTGCAGCATCACCCTGACTCCCACAGCAGCTCCTCTGCAATGGTCATTTAACTGCAATGGCCCTGACATGTTTCCACTGCACAGCTGTTTGCTGCTATAATCCTATGGTTAGGTCTTGGGGTGAGAGGAATAACCCTCTGGAGGTAGTGATGCCTCTCCACTGGCTAGAGTGGGAGTTTAAACAGCTACTTCAGGCTGGACATTGAATGCAGATGTTTAAGAAGTGTCTTTGAGAATCATAAATGTTAAAACATCTCCCATCAGCCTGGGACTCAGTGTACAAGGATTCCTTGATTGTGTCTCCCTGGTTTTTGGCACTGCCTTTGGTACAGGTGGCATCTTTGTGGGGCAGGGGGAAATGTTGAATGAGAAGGCTCTGAGCATGTGGGACTCAGCCTCAGCACTATGGCAGCTTCAGGGTTTGCCTGGCCAGGGGATTACTTGGTAAGCCCTGCCATCACGCAGGGGTCTTAGTCTGGATAACCCAGTAGTCTTCCCACCCAAAAGTTCTCACTTTATTTAGTCATCTTCCCTGTGTATTACACTGCTGTAAGCAATGAATGCCACCCCTGTGACACAAGACCCCAAGTCCATCCTACTGACTGCACTGAGGCTGCAGGGGTCTCTTACAGGTTCATGCCACTTCTGCTGCTCTTTTTGCAGCTTTGAGGGATGCCACAAACTCTTCCAGCAGTGCCCCCATCTCCCCTGACTTTGCTGTATGTCAGCAGCCAATACAGGTGGGTGTGAAGAGTTTCTTTCTCACTCTCTACACTGCAATGCCCTCTACGAATTGAAGCAGCAAGCAGCTTAGTATCAATAATGGCAGAGACTGCAGTGAAGCATTTTTCATCTTCATTGCTTTCCAGGGGCCCAGTGCAGGAGATTAAAGCAGAGACTTTTCACGTGGAGTTTGAGCTCTGGGGCTGTGCTCAGTGAGTTCAGATCCCTGCTCAGCAAACAAAAGTGTCTTTCCTTGCACTCATAGTGCCTGTGGCACTACAGCCACCAACCCCAAACCTCTGCTGGGAGGTGGCAGTACTGAACATGTCCCAGTGATCAGTGTCCCTGCATTTATTGCAGATGCCTGAGCTAGCAGGCATCCTCCCTGACCTTGTACTGTGTCACAGGCCTGAAGTTTTGTTCAGAGCTAGGTGATTCATACTGCTCTCTTGCTTTCTGGACTCCCAAAGCTGAGGCACAGATGAGACCTGCTTTTGTCAGGATGCTCAACTCCTGAACTGCAGGGCTCCCTCTCATGGCAGCACTCCCCTGTGGCAGTAACTTTCCCTGCATCACTAACGCTCAACGTCGTGCACTGGGACAGGTGGGACTTGGACCTGCTGGAGGTAGACAGTGAGCACTTGTAAGTCTGGGCAGCATCCCACCAACACGAAGCCCACACACCTGGGGGCATGCTTGGAGCCAGTCTCTGACAGCAGCCTACCCACAGTGCTGCAACCTATCTCAGCACACCCTTCCCAGGAGCACAGGTCTATGTGAGGCACCATTGTAATCTAACATTTCACTGCTGGCATTTCTGCCTCTTAGGTGTGCATTTCTTTAAGTGTTGTAGGGCCTTTTTTTAATGATCTTTCTATTTTCCTTAAGCTTTCTGATATTTCCAGTGGGACTAATGAAGCCAGCACCTTTCTTTTTCACCTTGCACTCGCTGACCACCCCGACACAGTAACCCCTGTCAGAGCAGCAGCGAGCACGAGCAGCTTTCAGGAAAGAAATGGCACTCTTGCCAGATGCTCCAGCAAGCAAACAGAGGTTTTTTGGAGCCCTGTGATTTCCCAGTGCTGCGTAGCAGGGGCTGCTGCTGTCCAGAGGCCTCCTGACAGCACCACAGCCATGCACTTAACTGACTTTAAAAGGGACCAAAGTGAAGTAACCCCTGCTTGCTTGCTTGCTTGCTTGCTTGCTTTTTTTTCTTTCTCTCTCTTTTTTTTTTTTTTTAATACCCTGTGGTGCCTAACTGCAATTGCAGCCAGAGTCTATTTTCAGAGGCCTTGGTAAGAGAATGTTTTTATCTGGAGATACAATGACTGTCGCCCCGTAGCCTGCCGTTCCCATGCTGGCGCTGCCAGGCCCCATGAATGCTGGCTTTATGAGCCACTCTCGCAGGTGTTCGGGGGGCATGTAATCACTAATGAATGCTTGGGGACAGGGAAACTCGAGGCAGGCTCTGGCACAGGGACCTAGGCCAGGCTTTTTCATTCTGTGAGAAAACGCTGCAGTGCCTTTCCACTGCGCCCTTCACCTCCTTGACTGCCCCCCGAGCTCCCTGGGCTGGCCAGATACCCTCCCCCTTTATACCAACACACAGAATTCAACATGCTGCTGGGTGGTTTAGCTTCTCCTCTCCCTCCCTCAAGGAGTTACTGCCTGCAGAAATCTTGAGCTGCTGGAGCAGGCAATGCTTCCATCAGCATGGATTTTGCAGGAGCTGGTCTTTAGGATTTAGCTCAGGATTTTGTGCTTTATTCTCCCCTGCCCTCTTCATGCCAGGGCTCATGCATAAAATAAGTCAGGAGCAGTGAGTGCAGGATGAGTGCAGTCCTTGGTATAATTTGGAATGTGTGTGTGTGTTATGGATGGGGCCTATTATGATAATGATGATTAATTCACCATTAAGCCTGTCTGATACTTCCTCTTCTGCAACCCTATGACGACCATAAAAGCTTACATGGGTAATGCATAGGCACAGGGGGAGGTGGATTGAGTTGCAGGGGCAGTTTGGATTCTGGCATGCTGGGCTTTCAAATGCTTGCCTTTGCAGCCAGACAACATGCTCTTAACAAAGTCCAGTGGCAGGTATGAAAAAATAAATAAAGCCAACCCTGAGCAGGGTCTATTTTAAAAGGGAGGGGGTGGGGGCTGGGGGAGAAATCTCTCTGTGATTTTTCTGAAGCTTCCACTTTTAACTCTTCTAACACAAAAGATCAGCCAAAGGGGGAAAGTCAGTCCCATTTTATTTTCTGACTCTCAGAGCCAGAGACTTTTTGGATCAAGTGGTTTAAGGCCTCTTGACTTCTAGGGCAGCACAGAGGTGACAGACACCCAGCAGTCACACTCCATTTTTGCTCAGGGCTTGAGCCTTATGCCAATCTTTCATGCCACAGATGAGCTGTCACTCACCTGGGCTGTGGCCTGGGAGGGGACAGTGGCTTTGTGACCCAGGAAATGCAGAGTGTGCTGCCACAGTTGGCTTTGAGTCTTTTGGCTTGGAGAACCTGAGCTTGAGCTTCAGCTTGGCTGTGGCTAATGCAGGTAGGGTGGACTTGGCCACTGGCTCCCGATGGCAGAGCTGCTGGATCTCAGCATACCTGTGAAATTCAGGTGCAGAACCTGAAAGTGAAGCCAACTATCCTGCCAAAGTGGTAGGGTTTCCCCTGGGAAACCTCCCAACAATATCTGTTTGTCATTGTTGTTGTTATTCTTATTATTATTATTATTATTACTATTATTATTAATAATAATAATGTTAATATGACTATTATTTAAACACTTTCTGGAGGACAATAGCCCCCAAGTCATGATTACATTTATCAGGCAGTGTCAGAATAGCTGCTACCTCTAAAGCAATATATCCTTAAGCTTAAAACCTTATATATATATCCTTAAGCTAAAACTTTAGTTTGGGGGTGGGGGGTGAAATTAATACTCAGGGTGTGCAGCCTAAGCCAATTTTATGCTCACATTTTTCATTGCCTTTCTTTTGCACCTCAAGCCACACATTTGTGGTCTCCTCGTGGTATTTCACTTCTGAGGTGATGGTGATGCCTTGAGAAAAAGCAGATCTCACATTAATTTGCCCTCCTCAGCCATTAAGGTGCTTGTGGCACAGGGTAGCACAAGTACAGTTCTCAGGTATTTGGCTGTGTTTAGCAGGAATTTGCCATTTTGTGCTTTATTTCTGCAGGACCAAAGGCCTAGTATTGGGACAGTGCATGATTTCTATAGGAATAAAGGGAGTATCAAGCACTCCTTAAACTCCTGGAAGCAGCACCCCTGTCCATTACTGCCTCAACTGCTGTCTGAACATGCCGGAGAAAAATAAAACCTTCATCACTTTGTATATGTTTGCAGGTAGGATTTTACCCTCCAGAGGAGGAAGCAGAAGTGCTGAGGTGATCTGACAGTTAATGAGGATAATTATTGATGAAGAATGATAACACAGTGCTTGCAGGATATGTTTCACACTAGGCTCTTCTAGTGCTGGTCTGGTGGTGTTGTCCCCTCTGTGGCTGAGGGGAATGGGCAGGGAAGATGCTCAAGGTCACCTGTGGAGCTAGTAGCATAGGCAGGACATAGCCAATGTAGGGTATCTAGTACTTATACCCCTACTGGATTTCAGGCAGCTATTTCAGACCAATTCTCAGTTTATCCAGATCATTTAGAAGGCTAATTCTGCCCTTACAATACTGCAAGTCCCTCCCAGCTCTGTGATGTCCACAGACTCAATAAACACAATCTCTGTCGAGGTCATTGCAGAGAACGCTGAACAGAAACAGAGGCCTTGCAACCACTTGATTTTTGATGCAAAATATTCCCCAAACTGTGCTGGGTTTAGCATCAGGGAAAGGGAATTTCTGCCTGGGAAATCACAAGCTAGCAGCTCTCCCAAATACTTGCAGCTCTCCCAAATTCTTCCAGCTCTGCTTTGCTGTCAGATCTGCTTCACCTTAAAAAAAAAAAAAAAAAAAAGGAATAAAAAAAGACCTCCCCCACACAACTGAAGTATTTTGAGATTTTTTTTAGTAGCACCTTTCCACTTAGAAGTAATTGGACCACATATGTACTTAAGATGAGGGTTTTCATTCATAAAGATCTGGGGGATCCACCACAACTCTCACTAGCGTATTTTACTACCTCCAGCGTGGGGCACGGCAGTCACTTTAATGATGCCCCATTTCAATCTGCACATGATTCACTCAAGCCAGGGGTTTATCATTCTGTGGAGTCCCAAAGTTCTTGTTCTGTAATCAGTTGCTTCCTAACTTGAAGTCTTCTCAAATTATAAATTGCTTCTCTCACCCAATGCAAAATACGGCAGCATAATGTCATGATTGATGCTATAGAGAAAACTCTGGTACACTTTGCATGCTATCAAACATAATCCTGGTGCAGGTGGGTGAGTGAAGCATGGGGTAAATGCAGTTGATTAGATATTTTGTCTCATTCAGGATCCTTTTCTGCCAGCACTATATGACTAAATGCATATTGCATGAGGGGCCTGTTCCAAAGTCCATTGAAATGAACTGAAAGGCTCCCGTTTCCCTCAGCGTGCTTTGGATCGGGGCAAAACCACTGTCAGGCAGACAACAGAGATGTTGCAGTTCAGCTTGCAGAGGCTGTCTCTTCTAATGACAAAAGCAAATGTTTTCTCCATGATGTATGGAGCTGTTAATGACAGCAATTCCTCTGAGAGCTCCATCATTTGCTAATATTGAATATATTTCCACTTTAAAGGGGAGTGGTGGAAACTGCAACATGGAATATTGCTGGAGATGGCCAGATCCTTGGAGAAGAACTAGAGCCTTGACCTCTGCTTTAGCCTAAATGCACAGGGCTAGTTATCTTAGCAGCACCACAGGCAGAATACAGCTGCTGTCATGTTCTCACTTCCAGCATCATCCCTGATAGGAAAATGGATGCTCTTTTCTTCACACAAAGGCCATGGTAGGGAAGACCTCAGGCCACACCAAACAGCAGAGTGCTCCAGGAAGAGAGCAGGAAAAATAAAGCATTGGCAGCTTCTGAGCCTCTTCAAGCAGGTGATGTGCCATGGTGCAGGGACAGTCCCAGCCTGTGGCTGGTCTTCAGCAGGAGTCTCATCCCCTGCTCTTGTCCCCATGAGGCTGAGACTTGGGAATTCCTTCTGGAGCCCAGATAGGAGGGCAAGGAATTGCAAAGCAGGGTTTATTTTTCTCTGTGTTTTCCAACTACAATTGACTGGGGGTTTGGTTTTGCGTGGAAAAATTACTTTACCTTGCTTGTATTTATTTACCACTGCTGCTGATGGGGAAAGCAGTGTTGCCTGAACCAGGCTGACTGCTGGTGCTGTTCCTGCTTTGCAGAGGCTAAGCCAAGACAGAAGAGGAATGAGCAGCCAGGAGGGAAGGGGAATTAGTCATGTTTTGTGGGGATCTCAAGACTATAGATGAGACAGATGTAGGGGCACAGTCACCAAGCTAGGAAGAAGGTCCTTAATCCTCACAACCACCTCATTTTGCTTGAGTTTCCCTGGCTCAAGAACAAGGGATGTAGCCAAAGAAGGGAGGGAGGGGTCCACTGCTGGGACACAAGGGCCAAGAAGAGATGCAAAGCGTTAGTGTTGTGCAGGGAGCCTGCAAAGGAGTGCCTCAAACTGGCAGCCAGGTCCATGACCTCAGCCAGCCACAGCCTGGATTTAGATGAGTTCCTGTCTCTGCTAAATGTTCATATTTATATGTGCAACATTGCTCCTTCTTGTGCCCCTTCTTCTTCCTCCTCTTGCCTTATATAGTCATGCAAGGCATGGCTTCAAGGAGCAGGGGCAGCTTGCCAGAGCCTCTGACCTCCCCTGCCAACGCTGATTGCTCTCAAGAGCTGAAAATTTAGTCAGAGCTGTGGCTCTAATGTGACTATTTGCTGCATCATGAGACATTGTTTGTGTGATCATCCAGGACAAGAAAATACAGAAAGAAAGAAAGAAAGGTGTGGACACCTAGAGCATAATGCAAATCTGTAGCTGGTGGTAGAGCCACCCCCTTGCAGCCCTCACTGGTGGGCAATAAAGGAAACTTTGTTCTCCACGGAAAGGCATGTGGGTCCCTTTCCTATTTGCTGGTCTCTAGTGGTGCTTGAGACCTCCAAGAGGTCTGGGCGTAGATTGCAGTGACTTCCAACCTCGGCTCCAGCTCTTTGTGCCAGTGTGGCATTATCTGTGCCTTTTCTTCTTTTTCTTCTCCTGCTTTCTTTTTATTTTTTTCTTTTTCCCTTTTTTTCCTCTTTTTTTTTGTTTTTTTTTTCAATAAGCCATAAACCAGCAAGTACTATTCAGTGATTAAGATTATTTGGGTTCACTTCAGTCCTGGCACGGTGCTAATAAGAAAAAATGTGAAAGCGTTTGTTCCCTCATTTGCAGAAGGAACCCTCTCCACTATGGGAATGAACAATTAACAACACTTAAATGAGCTGAACTTGGTCCTTTGCTTCCATTGTCTTTGTGCCTTTTTGAATCATCTGGAATTGGATTTTCTCTGCTGTACATTTTCCGGTGCGCTAAAAAGCTTTTACATAAATTCGAGACCATTCCTAAGACGTAACCCCCTCGTCCCCACGCTCTGCAGTGCCTCAGAAAATGATGGAATGCTGTGGTTAATCACCTGGATCCGTTGTATGATTACAATCTTTGCTGATCATGATTTTTTCTTTCCCCCCCCTAAAGGAAACACGGTACAGAGATGGGGAGGGCGTTCTCTCTCCCGTTCCGTATCTGCAGGCATTTCTGCCTTCATTAATTAAAAATGATAGCAAGGAAGGCAAGCAAAAGGTTTTGATCTGTAGACTGAAAAAGAAAAAAGAAATCATAGGCAGTCCCTGCTAAAACCTTTTAGCAACTGATTTAAGCTCTCCTTTCACATCCTGGACTGTTTGTATCTTAGACCCTTGCCTCCCTACCGTGGGAGCACCGAGGGATGTGATGCATTCAGTGAGATCCAGGGTAAAGAGGTAGAGAAAATACCTCACAAGGCTTTTTGTCTGTCCCATAGGTGTGGCCACAGCTATCCCCACTGGTTTATTTTACCTGGAGAGCAAAGACAGAAGAGGTCCTTTAGTGCTTAAGCAGTTGTAGGGAATTGGGGAGGGGTGTTTGGGTTGGGCGAGTTGGAGTTTGCAGCAGGCAGCGGGAGAGGCGTTTCGATGGCAATGCACTTGGCTGGAGGGAGCGCGCCAGGAGAGAAGGCAGGGAGAGGACTGAAACAGGTTTTCTGCAGGCTGTTAACCTAGATGTGGGGCTGGGAAGCAAGGGGGAAAAGCTCAGCCAACATGCAGCGTGGTGTGGCTTTAAGAATCGAGACTGAAACACCTTAAATGAACTCTACAGCAGACAGCTGAAAAAAAAAAGCAAGCGCCCTGGCCCCACTGCCGCCCTGCTTCTTCATGATGTCATTTTTCAGGTGTCACTTTGCTGGAGCGAGATTGGAACAGGCCTTGTTGCTAGGACATGAATGGAAAAGTGGCAGCTGATTGGCTGGGGAGGACTTGCCAGCCATCCAATCCTGCAGGAGCAGTCGGCATAGAAATGAGAAGCAGAAAAGCTGCTGGCTTGAGACAATTAATGTGTTTGCAGTGTCAAGAGCAAATCGTGGCGCAAAGCGCTGTGCGGGTACAATTAAACCCCAAATCTTCCCCTGTGTAGGCTGGGGATGCTGCCCTAATGGACCAGCCTTGGGTCTGAGGCAATTAGCAGCCATGCTGCCTTCTGTTTGAGTTGGCAGCTTGGCGTGGCTAGTGCAGAAAGGGGACTTTTCCCATTTGCATGGCTCAGAAGATCACATAACGTTTTGATTACCTTTCGCCTGCAGAAACAGAATAGGTAGGGTTTATTTCCTCTCCTTGTTGTAATTCTCATCATTTGAGTCCATCATGTGAAGAGAAAAAGTTAAAAAAAAAATATATATATAAAAATAAAGGACCAGTATGTTGCAGTGACTCCATGTCAGAGGAAGGAGAAAGGGGGAAAGCAGCTGGTGGGAAAGGTTGGTTTCCTACCCTGCGCAGTCCTGGAGTAAGCACTGCAGCAGTGACAGCAAAAAAAGAGCCCCAACAAACCCAACAGGACCCTGCTCTCTGCAAAGGGCAGAAAGTGTGCCTTTATAAAGTGTAATTGAGTGTGGTTCTGTTATTCCAGACCCCAGCTGTAAAGAAGTGTCCTTATTTCAGTTGTTAGTAGTGGCTGCCTGAGAGAGGAATCGCCAGCTAAGCAGATTTGCCTGCCTGTCATCCTTAACTGTTTGCTGTCGCTGTGCTCCTGCGATGCTGCTGTAGCAGAGGCTCTTTTCTTACATAACCTCCTGGCTCTTCTGCAGCCATCCCCTGCCCGTGGCAGCAGGGCACCTCCTGGGTCACTGAACCCAGTCCCTGGCTTGCCGCCTCCACGGTGCTCAGACTTATCTCAGAGAGGGATGGAGCTCCCTCTCCAACATCTGTGGGGCTGCTGGCTCTTCTTTCCATCTCTCCCCTGTTGTTATGCCTCCTGAAAAGTCACCCCAGCCTGTCTCCTGCCTGTCACATGCCTGGATGTGCCACCAGGATGTATCTACTGCCTCCCACGGCTCTGCAGTGGCACATAGCCCCCCTCGGTGGCCACCACCGAGATGCTTTTGCAAAGCCGTGCATGCCCCAGGGTGGTTCAGGGGAGGTCAGCAGCCCTGTTAACAGAATTGTGTCATGCATGCAGTGTGGGGGCTGCAATGTTCTTGCAGCAGGGCCAGAAGTCATTGGTTGCTCTCAAGAATCCCTCTCGTATCCAGGGTCAGAGAGGCTACTGCTGGCCGTGAGCACAGCCAGTGCCTTGAGGCAGGGATGGGCATTCCTTGGGGCTTCATTCTCTGGTCCTGCCCACTGAAGTGGCAAGAGATACCTTCCATGCCAGCTCCAGCTCATGTTATAAGCTTCTGGTTGTTGAGAAGGTCTTGGGGCTGTAGGATGGAAGGAGTAAGTGCCACCACCTGCCCCTTTCCCTAGCACTGCTCCTGGGTTCACAATCCAGCACCGCCAGGAAGGACAGCTTGCTCTGCAACCCAGGAAGAATCTTCACCAGTCCTTGGACCACTTATGAAGCAGTGCATTTATTGATACCATCCCAGAAGCACTGGGTCTAACCAACACCAGTTCCTGTTTCAAAGCATTTGCACTTGTGGCCCATGTCCAAAATGTACCAAGAAAATTTTTTCTCTGTGTAACCAGACCTCATCCTTGCAGTAGCTCTTTAACCATTTCAGTTCCTCTGTCACAGAATCTCTTCCCAGGGCAGGAGCTCTTTTATAGAATCATAGAATCAATAAGGTTGGAAAAGACCTCAAGGATCATCAAGTCCAACCTATCACCCAGGACCTCATGACTAATTAAACCATGGCTTCAAGCGCCACGTCCAATCCCTTTTTGAACACCTCCAGGGACAGTGACTCAACTACCTCCCTGGGCAGCACATTCCAGTGCCCAATTACTCTTTCTGGGAAGAACTTTCTCTTTACCTCCAGCCTAAACTTCCCCTGGCACAGCTTGAGACTGTGTTCTCTTGTTGTGGTGCTGCTTGCCTGGGAGAAGAGACCAACCCCCACCTGTCTACAACCTCCCTTCAAGTAGCTGTAGAGAGCAATAAGGTCTCCCCTGAGCCCCCTCTTCTCCAGGCTAAACAACCCCAGCTCCCTCAGCTTCTCCTCACAGGGCATTTAGTTGGGTTTGCATCTGTTTCCCTGAAGGGCACTGTGTACCAAGTGCCTCAACCCTGTTGCATGCACATTGATGTGTATAGGTAGCCACAGATGTGCTCTGCCCAGCTTTCCTGCCTTGGCCAGGTCATGCCCACTGTGCATGTGGCAGCACCCGCTGATCACATCCCACCCATCACCCACAGCCTGGCTACCCCTGAACCGAGCCTACAAGGCTGCATGGCCGGAGGAAACTTCCATCCACAAGTTCACTCTTTTAAAATATCTGGATTTCCATGGAGAGTTGGGGGGGGGGGGGAGGGGGGGGGAGGGAAGAGGGTTTGGAGATGCAGGAGCTGGAGCCCTGCTGCAGAATTAGGGCAAAAGCCTGGCCTTGTTTATTCCGATGTAAATTAGGAGTAAACCCAGCAGTGGCGTCACTCCCTGCTCTGACGCATTCCTGCAAGCCCTACTTTCGTAACTCTGTCGTTATTTATGAGCAGGGCCAGAGTGCTGTGTGAGATCAGGGCAGGGCCAGGCCTGCCCACATGTGTGCATGAAGGCCTACAGCTTGCACATTTCAGCAGGGGAGACAAAGGCAGTTGATCATCTTCGTTTTACAAACAGGGGCATAGGATTACACGATCCGCTGAAGAGCGTGCAGGAAGCCAGTGTCTGGTCTGGACAGGAAAACCATTTCCTGTCCTGGAGAAAAAAAAAAAGTTTTCATTGTAGGGGGAGATAAAAAAAAAAAATGAAAAAAAAAATGAAAAAAAAAAAATCCTGTGTGCTGTTTGGGTGAAGAGTTTCAAGGGCAGGAAAAATGTGATCAATAACCGCCCAATGCAAGTTCCAGATTTGAGCTCCTGGTCTGCAGGGAGCAGATGAAGGATGTGCCCCTCCAAATCCCTCCTCACCCAACTGGGGGGGAGGGGAGGGGGCTTTATGGATCCTCCCAAGCACCAGAGCAGTCAGGGGTCTCTGCTGCTTGTGATCAATGATGAGCAGCATTGACTCATTCTCACTGCTTGAGGGGTACAAAGCATGATGGACAAAGAGTAAAAAAATAATAACATTGAGCTAGGACAAAGGTATTTTAGAATAAAAAGCAGATCTGGATGTGAGGAGGAAGTTCTTCACTGTGAGAGTGGTGAAGCCCTGGAATGGGTTGTCCAGGGAGGTGGTTGAGGCCCCAGCCCTGGAGGTGTTTAAGCCCAGGCTGGATGAGGCTGTGGCCAGCCTGATCTAGTGTGGGGTGCCCTGCCCATGGCACGGGGGTTGGAACTAGATGATGCTTGTGGTCCCTTCCAACCCTGACTGATACTATGATACTGATACTATGATCTCAAGACAAAAGCCTGTATGCAGTCTATATGCTCTATGTCTATTATATACATGTTGTATGTGTACCTTATCACCTAGCTAACCAACTTCTGCACAGGAAAGTGGCTTAGTGGCATCTTCCCATCTCCTGCCCAGGCTCTGGCTGGCATTGCCCTTAGTTTTTGCTCACAAAAGCTGAGCTGCTGGGAAGGGTTGCCCTCACCAATGTCCCAGCTCTTCCATCTCCAAACTGCCAGTCTGCACCACTCTCTCCTCACTCAGTTGTTGTAGATCTCTGTTGCTGGTATTCAAGGACCTCCCTCTGTTTTGTTTTGCCATATTATTTTCCTGTGCTTAGCTGGAGGACTTAAATCATGGAGGGCAAATGCAAATCCCATACAGCAGCCTGCCTTTCACCCCCAGGGTCACAAGTGAGGCGTCCACACAATCTCTGTGTCTCAGTGTAATCTCATGTTGCTGCATAACTCCACACTCCCCCCATCTGACTTTGCCATCTCCAACAGCAGTATCTGCTCAAACCAGAGCAGGTAAATGTGACGCCTCAGTATTGACCTAGGAGGAGAAAAACGACTTTCTAATCTGTGGAAGACGCTGTTTTCTTCTCAAATCAGCCCCATCCCCTCCTCCTACCATCATGCAATGCAGTAGCCAGGAAAGATGAGGTCTCAGCCCAGGTACTGCAGTCTTTGTTAGGCACAACGTGTAGACACTGAAAAATACTTGGGAGAGCTGAGCAGGTATCTTTTAAGGAGGGAGTTGGGGGGGGTGGGGGAAAGGCAATTAATTAAGCTAAATAAACATATATTAGGGTTCAAAATATGCACAGCCAAAATGAAAGGCACATTCTGGTTCATTAAATCTGAAAAGACTTTACACGTTTTAAGCCTGTAATCATATTCACAGATGCACACACACACACACACCCCACCCCCTCCCCAGGCTGCCCCCCTCCCGCAGATTTCACACCTTGGTAATGGCTATTGTAAAAAAAGGAGCTGCCAGCTCAGGCAGGAGGAGAAGGTTTGCAAGGCAGGCAGCCGGCTGCAGGGGCTGGGTTGGGCTGGGCTGGGGGAGTGGATGCACATGCGGCAGGAAAATGACTATTCACTCCAGCATCTCTGTCGGGTCCTCCTTGCAGGCTCTGCCGTTAGCAGGAAGGCTTGGGCTGGTGTGGGTCAGGTGCATGAGGATGAGGAGGAGGCATAAAGCTCAGCCCATGCTTTCCTTCCTCACCCTGCTCCTGGTCCTGCATGACATGGGGGCTGCTTGTTGAACGCCCTGCTTGAAGCCTTTCCCCCCTCCCTCCCCCGAAGGTATTTTACCAGGGAGCTAAGCTGGAGAACATATGGAAACGTCAGGCTTGTATATAGAGAAGAGGAGTGAAAATGGATGCTCTTGGGGACAATAAACATTAGTGTCTCTGCAGGGCTGGGCTGGGGGAATTTCAGCTATTTGCACTGCTTCTGTGCCTTTTTGACAGTGGTTTTTCACTGATGCTTGTGAAAAGATTAATAAGAATTATATCTATAACAAAATAATGTATGATACAGATAATAAAAAATATATAATATACTAGTTCAAATAAACTAGGTAGGTAGGTAGGTAGATAGATGGATAGGTAGATGGATGGATAGACAGATAGATAGAGATGGATAGGGAGATAGGTAGGTAGGTAGGTAGGTAGATGGATGGATAGATAGATAGATAGGTAGGTAGGTAGATAGATAGATAGATAGATAGATAGATAGATAGATAGATAGATGGATGGATAGAGAGATAGGTAGGTAGGTAGGTAGGTAGATAGATAGATAGATAGATAGATAGATAGATAGATAGATAGATAGATAGATAGATAGATAGATAGATGGATAGAGAGATAGGTAGGTAGGTAGATAGAATGAATTTATTTGAATTAGCAATTCTGTCCAACCCAGGAGTCATTCTTTGCATGAAACTTCTGCTTCTCTCCCCAAACAGCACAGTCAGAAAGAAAGATGCCCTGACTACTCAGTAGATATTTATTAGGAGACATTTTGAACACCTGAAGTGATCAGTGTGTTATCAAGAGGTTGGGGCTTGTTCTGGCATACCTTGGGGACTCGATGCTTTCTGCTGGTTTGAGATGAGAGGAGACCACAGTTAAAGTGTTTCTTGCAGTGAAAAATCATACAGCTGGCTTTGTTTGACCATTTCTTTTAGTATTCCTTTCCCACCCCACCCCCCTGCTTTTTGTAGAAGAAAAAATACCTAACAAAGATTCCACTCTAATGTGTCTACATTGCTCTGCAAGAAGCCAGCTCCCTGGCCTGCAGCTCCCTGTATTCCCTCTTTCCAAGAGAGCAGTCCCAAGGAATTTGCTGCAATTACTCAAGAAAGTAAGAATTCTCAGGGCAAGGTGGCTAACACAGAAACCTGGATATTGTGGCATCTGTGCCTGGGTATCTTGATCACTTTAAGCTGATTAAAAAAGCTTCTGGGTTCATTCTTGGGCAAGCTGGAAAATGATCCCTGCTTTGTATAATGAAGTATGTTATCTAGCCTGCCCTATAATAAATCGAGAGAGGGGTTGGAGGGGGATTGTCATCTGGTCTAAATTAGCGTTGCTCTGCTGATGTTGATGGTGCCTTGACAGTGCTCACCAGGTGAGGATGTGGCCCATTTAGGGAGCTCCCATGGGATTAGAAAAGCAGCATTGAGGACCATGATTTCAGAGAAGGGAAGAAGCCAAGAAAAGGACAGGACAGCTTGCAGGGAATCTTAAATGACATTAATTGAAATCTTATCACTTCCTTCATCTTAAGGTGAACCCAGGGCACAATAAAGAGCAATTATCTGCCATCTTCCTTCCTCTGTCCCAAGTGTAGGGAGGGGAAGAGTATATCCATCACTTTTTCTGCTCTACCTTTTTTTTTGCCAGTAGACAATACAATATATTTACAGACCTGTCACCCCTTCAGATCCCTCCTTTCAAAGGAGAGCAGAACAAAAGCAGGTGAAAGCAGTGGAGCTGGGAAGAGAGAGAGGATCTGGAAACTGGAACCCAGTAAAATGGGGGATGCAGCCCTCCAAGAAGCCATTAAAGGGACTTGAGTTACTGCATGCCAGAGGAGTTGCCATAGGTGGTTTTGCTGCAGGTTCAATGGATGTGTGCTGGCAATTAATAGAGCTGAGTGGAGGCCTGGTGCTCTCAGACATGGGGCATGTAAGCTGGGTGCAATGCCTGCTGGAAGCCAGGTGAGACAGGGACTTTTGAACGGGTCATGGAAATTGCCCCAGCATCCAGGGACTACTGGCAAGTTTTTCCTGCGGAAGGCTGGCAGGTGAAATGCAGCCTATGGCCCCACTTAAAGCATTAGCAGGACTGGCAGTGATCACCCCTTTCTCTTGGATGGATGTACTGAGGACATCCAGAAGCTAGATCACAACCTGACAGAGCAGGAGAGGGATGGGCTCAGAAGGGGAGCTTTGCTCTGTGCATGTGTTGCATCTGTCCTGGAGATACATGAAGGACTGCAGTACTGGGGCTGCTAACCTAGCACCCTTCTCCAGAAATGTTTGAAAACCAACATGGCTATGCAGAGTCAGTCCTGGACTCCCTTTGTTTATGCTGTTGTGACATTTCCCTCAGACCCTGCCTAGGTTTCTCACCTGGGATAAGGTTTGGTGTGACTCGTGGCTGTGGTCACCTTCCCCAGCAGCCAAAAAGAGGAGCAGTATTTCCCCTGCAGCACTGCAGGAGTTTGAGGGGAGTGGGAAAGGGCACTGACACCTGAAACAGTGAGTGCAGCCCATTGCAGGGAGTCAGGATGTGAGAGGGGCAGGTTCCAGTCGGCTGGATTTCAACTATGTGTACAGAAACTCCAAGGCCATGTTGCCTTCTGACAGCAAATCGATGATGCTGTAAACACAAGAACAAAGGAGCTTGCAGAGGAGAGGGGGAAGGAACAAGGAAAAGAGAGAGATGGAATTCTGCTTTGCAGCCAAAGCTAAAACAATGTTGGGAAAAGCTGAATTACTTCAGCACCTATTCATACCCTGGCCAAAACAGATTGCTCGCCCATTCCCAAGGCCATCGAGGAAGTCATGGCCTCAAGAGGATTAGGTGTGAGGGCAAGAGCCAGGAACACAGGGTTTGGCTGCTTCTGTGCTTGGGAGCCCCAGGCTGCTCTCTGGGAGCGCTGGGATCCACCCCCAAGGTTCAGCAACTGATTCTGGAGCTGAGGGGCTGGATGAGGCAAATGCTGTACATGTGCAGCTGGTTAGGGCTGAGCGTGCCCCTTCCCTATGAAGAGTTTTGTCTCATGATGGATATCACTGGCAGGGTGAATTCCTATTCATTTGTCCTGTGGCTTTGACAGTGCAAGTGGTTTCCATACAGATCCCACAGGAGAGAATGCTGTGGAAAAATGGGGATTTGGAAGCCAAGATACTGGGACTTTCTTCTTTCCAGCTCTGCAGCGAAAGCGCAGATCTGGAGCGCAGCAGGTTTAAGCTTGAGATCGAGTCTGGCTCCTGACCTGATACTGAGGTCATGTCAATACATGGGTTTAGGGTTTAATCCATTGCATATAGACTGGTGAAAGGGTTGTTTAAGATAGCCCTGCTCAGAGCACTGTGCTGATCTGTTTGGCAGAAGCACAGGCTTCCACCAGCACTGGTGGAGTGGGGATGCAGCTTTGCAGGTACAACACGGCATCGGGAGGCTCAGCCTTCGGTGAAGGCAGGGTTTGTTTGGTTGGACTTCTAACCTCACATATTTTCTCTGGCTGTCATTGGGAAGGACACATGGATGAGCTTTAAGGACCGGTTCTAAATGGGGAGAGAAGAGTTTGGTGCACATAGCTCAGCCTCTGTATCTACCCATCTGTAAAGAATCAGCATAGCAACACTTAATGCACTTCCACCACCATGGCAGTTGTGGGGCTTAATTAAACTGTGCAGAGTGCTTGGAGGTTCTCAGATTAAAGGCTGGGTGTAGAGCGAGCTGCAAAAAGCAAACAACATGAAATTTTCCATGTGTTGTGCTAGAGCCTGTCTGCATTTACCAGAAACAAATCATTTAATGCACCTCTCCCATGTAACTTGTTTATATAGGGCTGTGCTTATTACTCCAGTAGGAGGGAAAGCTGGTAGTTTTGATTATTGCTTCTGAATACATAATCCACATAAAGGCACAAAATTTGAATATGATGGTAAAATAGTACCAAAAAGAAGGGGGAAAAAAAATGAAGAAGAAAGGATTTTTAACTCTGTGTGTGTGTGTGTGTGTGTATGTCTGTAATTAGCCATGGGGCAACGTCATCAGTTTTTAATAGGCCTGAGAGATGGTGGGAGGTAAATTTAATATAGTATAAAAATAAAGGTAATCCCAGCAAAAGCCAAGCGTGGAGTGGTTACCAGAGTCACTGCAGGCAGGGACAGTACATGTTTTGTGTCCAACAATAGCAGCCTACGTGACTTGAAATGCTCTTTCCTTATAAAACAAAATACCCACTGCTTTGGCTTATTAGCACTAATCTTCAAAGGCAGAAGCAGTCCTGAGGTTCCTGGTTCAATTCATAAGTTCAGCTGGGCTCTGGCAGCGCTCTCTTGACAAAGTGCCATTGTTGCCCGTGGCTGGGGCTGTGCCTGTGTGAGTGTGTGAGGTTTAACCTTCTGCATTTCCCCTTTTTTCGGGGGGCTGTGCAAGGAATGCCCAAAGCCGTGCAGAAATATGCCTCTGATGTATAGTTTACACGTGAAAATGCTGCATTTGAACTTGCACTGACTCTGCTCAGAGTGGATCGGGTTAAATGGACTATTACAATGGCAGGAGCTCATCTGGAACTAATAATTTTTGAGGCCACCAAAAGTAAAAAGTGAAAGAAAAAAAAAAAAGAGGAGGAGGAGGAGGGGGAAGGAATCCTGGTGAGGTTGGTGGCCGGTGACTAAAGCTGCTGCTGCCATCTACTGCACAAGGGTGGCAGTGAGGCCAGCTGGGAGCTGCTCGCTTTAAAACCCCACCAGTCCCAAAACAGGTTAAAGAGCAAATTATCGGTTCTGGTCTGGTGTGGATGGAGCAGATTCACAGCTCCTTCGCATGAGCGTAGCCGGGATCTGGCTCGGGCTTTTCCCTAACCACTGCGGAGCATCTGGTGGGGTCTATGCCAGAGGGAGCAGAACCCAGGGCGCTTCAATTGCCGCAGGTTTGGCATTGTGTCGCCGCTCGCTTTTAGGATTCACCACCACGGAAGAAGGTTTTGGCTCCGATTTGGGGGGCCGTTAACAAAGCCCCTCATCGACTGCATGCAAAAGTGGCTGCATCGCAAATCACACGACAAAACCCAGGCTGGGTGACCGACATCTGTTTTGTCTCAGCAAGCGCAGCACGAAAAGAGCGCTGCCGGTCGGTGGCCCCACCCGCTGGAAGCGGCTCAAGCATTACCGTGCTTGCCGGACTGGCGAGACAATAAACGGAGTCTATTTATTTATGATGGCTGGACTCTCCAGCAGGTCATTGGCACGGTCTCCAAGGGCGATGCATTCGAATCCCTTTTCTCAATTTTCTCTCTTCCATCTCTCCAGGCTGCCTGCTATTCTTTGTGCCTATTCTCCCAGGAGAGCTGGTCTGGAAACAAACAGCTTCGCCATCGGCGTGGCTCTCGGTTGGGAGGGTAAATAAGTTTAGGAGGAAAAGTACATTTGGAGTGGGTGCTGATCCAAGTGAATGAGCCTGGCCTGCTGTTGTCTTTACCAGCTCCAAGTCTGCCCTGGTAGTTTCCTGGGCACATAGACACGTTGGTTATGAGTTGCACACAGCTACTGCAAAGTGGAACTAGGTTGAAAATGGAGCTGGTCTTGTGACTGAACATACAGCTGGGAATTGGCCTCTGGGCTTCTGTTTCTGGCTTTTCGAGGGCTCTCAGAAAACCACGGGTGGGGGAAAGGAAAGCTGTGTAATTTTAGAAAGCCAGCCTAACCCCCATGCTGGGCCAGCTGCCCTCAAAGGGAGAGCATGGAGGGTGTTAAGAGAAGAGCTGCCATGCTGCTCTCCACCAGCAGTGTGAGGGGAGCCTCAGGAAGCTGCCTGGGGAAGGGGTGCTAAAAAAAGGGAGATATTTGGCAAGGTCTTCTCTCCAGCCTGCAGCATGGGGTGTGTGGATCCAAAGGCAGTGCATGTGCTGCAGAAACAGAAAGGGGCTGCTGTCAGCCCCTGGGTAGGGGACTGTTCTCAGACAAATCATGGGTTTCAAGATTCATTTCATGTAGGCTGTGGTGTCTTACAGTCATAAGACTCAGTGTGAGGTAGTCACCTTGAGTTCCCTTTATAGAAAAGAGTGCCTGACCTATTTTAAGATGAGGGAAAGCACTCTCTGAGCTGATGTGCCTCGTCCTTGGCAGCAGATAGTGACCCTCTCAGATCAGGCAAGATGAATCCTGCCTAATATTAGATAGAGTCCAGGCCAGGAGGTGCCTCCAGCCTATTATCTGTCCTCTTTGGGATGTCAGACTCAGGGAAACACAAAATGGCAGGCAGCCATTCTCACAATGGGAGGGGAATGGAAAAGTGTAGGAAAACATTTGAGAATGGCTCCTTCAGGTTCTGAATTTCTCCTTGGAGAGTGTGTGCTTCCCTCCACTGGTTACAGAAAGATCCAGGGGAAATAAACCTTCCTATTTGGCTGAGAAACCCTGGAGATATGAGGCTTGGTGATGTGAATGGCTCATCTTGTGCATCTGTGCCTCAGATCCTCCATCTCTACATCCTCTCCCGTAGAAGTGTCAAGTGGTAGCCAGTGTCAGGTTGTAGCCAGCTTTAGGATGCATTTAATTAACACCTGCTCAGCTCACATGCTCACTTGCCATTCACTGACTCCCTTCCTGACTTTCCTTCCCAAATCACTGTCTAGTTCTTTTTTCACAGCCCTCTATCATCCTCCAAAGCAGTGGGAATTTTCCCAGCCCAAGCCTACACAGGTGCTCTTGCTGAATATGAGGTCAGGTCCACTCCCTGCTTTGCTCTGCAGGTCTGCAGGGCTCAGAGAGAGCAAATCTGCTGGGCATCACGTGAGCCCAACTGTGAGGGTTTGGGGGATGTGGGCTTCTGGCTGGCTATAAATTACAGAGAAAGAACAAACCACATATCCTGCAAGAGCCCTGGTCTGCCATTTTTCTTGCATCCCACATTTGGCAGATTGAGAGATTTATTCCAGGAGCCAAGATGTTGATGGTTAGCATGAATCTTTCCTTCCCACAGACCCTCTCTTTCCTCCTTAGAGCAGAGGCTGGGCTATCTGGGAGCTCTTGGCTTCTCCATCCCAAATTCCAGCTTGAGTTTTGCTGTGAAATATCCACAGTCATTTCATCTCTCCTGCTGAGAAAGGCTAAACACAAACGTTCAGGAGTCTGGCAGAAGAAACTCGGATTGCTTACTCAAAAGAGGAGCAGTGAGCCAGAACTTCAGCTGCTCTCTCTCAAGATCTATTTGCTGAAATGCTTAACCCATGCTGGGAAGTGCTTCTGTGGTCTTGGCCTTGCTGTATTTCCACCTGGCTCCCTCACTCCTGCAGGCAGCTCACAAAGTCCTAAATCAGTGGTTGTGTTCTGTCCTCTGGATGAGGGCCCTGACATTAGTTGTGGCAGAGAGAGATTAGTTTCAGGAGCAGCAGAATAAAGGGAGCCTGGATTCAGGCCTCTGAGCTGTATTTGTGCCATGTGCTTCAACCAAAGCTCCTCTGGTGGTTGGAATTTTCTTCCTTGATGGGTTCTTGTGTGTGTCATAGTAGGGAAAAATGCTTTGCAGCTCACTCAGATCTCTCCCTGCATAGCTGCCTGTTTTCAAGGAACACTGTGGAACAGTGGCGTCTTCTGAGACCTCTCTCTTTGCCAGATGTCCTTGATTCAGAGGGTGCTAGGGGGAAGAGAAGCTTGGAGAAACATGTGTGAGCAATGCAATCACACCTAACTGTGTTTCTTCATGAAACCCTGACTCTCCAGCATGGAAAGAGCAAGGAAAAGGCAACTGGATGCTTCCTGTGACACACTTGGGTTCAGACCCAAAACAAGAGACAGCTGGGGTCTCAAAAAGAAGATGAAGTCATACAATGAGCAAAGCTGGGAGATTTATTTGGGAGCTGTCAACATGCTCAGTAGTATTGGTTACCATTATTGGTTAGGAGTCATTGCTTAATACCATCGCTGAAGTGCCTGAGAGCATCGTGCTCCCATTGAGCATCATGCACTCAATGGGAAACTGAACTTGTGGTGGAGCTTGTGGTGTTTAGATGATAGACAATAAGGAAAGGTCATAAAGGCAATAGAAAGGGAGAAGATACAAAGAAAAGAGCCATGGGGAGGAAAAATCCGATGCAGACATCCAGGGCAGGTGGCTTTAGTCTGCACCTGTGACTTTCTGGCTGTTCTCCAGGCAGTGGAGCTGAAGGTGAGGATCAGGTGAGATCCATTGGAGTCTTGATATAAAAAGTCCACAGGAGCCCAGGGAAAGGTTTGGGAGTGAGACAGTGGGCAAGAGAAGCTGGGTCACTCAAAGCAACGTTTCTTCAGTTCATCACAGGATCAATTGATAAACACAGGTCTGGCAAAGGCAGTGAAGGATTGGGGGGTGGGGGGGGTGGAAATCTTCCCTATCCATATAAATACCTGCAAGTTTTGTTGGGATGGGAGGCATGGACATCTCTTTCCCTTCAAGCTTTTTACTCTGTTAAGAGTTTCCCTGTGTCACTTAGTGTTGAAGCTTTAGAGGCAGGTCGTCTGCTTTAACAGAAAGTATGTGCATGGGAATGAGGTGTTAACTCCTTGCACCTCCTGGAGGAGTAATTTACTTCAGCAACAGTAGGGGAAAATCAGCTTCATTCACGAAGGGGGCAACGGGGAGGAAGGAATGGCTGTTTGTTAATGTTGCCTTAAGCTAAGCATTAATGAAGTGCAACACTTAAGAAGCTTGCATGCCTCAATTATGTCCACCCAGCTCACATTGCCTTCCCAATTATGTAGGTTAAAAAACGAGGTACGTGTGAAGAAACCGCTGCCTGCTCATTACCTCTCTCTGCGAGCAGCAATTCTGCTTTCCTACCAGGTGTACCTGCACACACAGGGTTTCAAACAGCAACAGCCAAACACTGCAAACACACCACGCAGCAGTGGGGATGGGGCTGTGCTGGAAATGGATTTTTAACCAGGGAAATAATGTGTGATGTGAGCAGCAAGCTGGGCTTAGCACCGGAGATCTTGTTCTGCAAACATGGAGGGGAAGCACGGGAAGGCTCAAAACGTTGTCTGGTGGCTGAGGGTGTTGCTGGCTGACTGGTGCTGACCTTGAAGGAAGGAAGAGCCAGCCAGATACGTGACTGCATTATCAATGCCAGTGGCACCTTCTGAGTAGGACTCTGCTGCTCCTTCTGCAGAAAGCTCAGGGGTTTTTCTGTTTCTGGCCATCCTGTTAGGTCCTTCTAATGCAAACCAAAAATCAAATCCAGCTCAGAAAAGTCTCCTCTTTATTGCACTAGGCACTGAGAGGCTAGATAATAACTTTGGAAACCAGCAATTGTTTTGTTTACCCAGTCCTTTTTTTTTATTATTATCATGAAGTATGTGGGGGGAAACAAACAAAAAACCAAACCAATACCTGACAGACAAAAACTCCTTCCAAATTGTGCAATAATAACAGAAATAGGTGAATAGACTAAAAAAAAAAAGAGAGAGAGAGAAAAAAGGACATAGAATAGCAATTCAAATGGTGCAGTATTAAACTTCACTTAAGGAACCAGATTAGAAGTTGACACTACCTCTAAAGAGCTCGTTATAAGACTGGCTGCTTGTAGGCTGCTGCACAGTTTGAAGGATTAATTATAAATATTACAGCTAGTTCCAGTAATGAAGATGCTCTCTGGGTCCAAGAGTAACTAAGTCAATTGCACCATTTCCCCTGCTGAAGTCCATTTGAAGGAGACTTGAAAGTTGCTCTGGAAAATGTTCTTTTGGTCCTTCCTGAACACAGTTTTTCATTTCCACCAGCAAATTAGTGGAGTTTGCCATCCAACAGTACTCTGTCTCTACAAAGACATTTCAAGCATGCAGATCCTATGACTGAAAGTCTGCCCTGCAAGGAAACAGTGTGCTGCATCAGGTGAGGTTTCCCTGGTGGCTAATGTGACTTTGGGGCTGCTTTAGATGACTCTAGAAACAGGGTTAGCAAAGAATCCTGTCCCTTTGGTTGTCTGGGCAAGGCAGATCCCTTTCCACCCAGACAGGAGCCCTCAAGTCACTTCTCACAGAGTTTCTAGAAGCCAGCAGGAAGCAATAGCATTTTGTGGCCACCAAGGTGACCTAGAAAGACTAAAGTCCTTTGCTCATGAGGCCAAAAGACAATGGCATGGATGTTGGTAGCCAGCACTGTCACGGCACATGCTCCCACACACTCTGCTCCCCTTTCTGGCCGGGTGTGTGCTCCTATACATCTATATGGAACTTGAGCTCTGGCCAAGAAAATTAGGTCTTTTCCAAGTACTCAAATCTGCAGCTCTCTCCTGCTAATGCTGTGTCAAGGTGGGAGCACATGGAACAAGTTATGGCAGAGTTAGCCAGGCTGTGAACGTGCAGCACGCCAGCTACTCTGCAGATGAAATATCTGCATGCACAGCTTTCCCATGAAGTCAACAACAAAGCTTCCCTCCTCTCTGAAATGCCTCTCAGGCCATCAGCCAAGCTTCCAAGGAGCCACAAGCTCCTGCTCCAGCTCCTGGAGTGGGTGCTGGACTCTGAGGAGGGGGTTGTGTGTGCAGGGCATTGGGGTGAGCAGCTCACTACAGCCATTTTATGCCAGTGAGCAAAGGAGTGATGTGAATTATCCAGGCTGAAAGGGATCCTTTTTTTGACACCCCCCCTCCAAATGCCTAAAACCCCCAAGCCAAAGTACAATAAGCCTCACAGCCCAAAGCCCCACCAGATCTTCTTTTTCAACCTTAGTCTCTTGTTCAAATGGACTTAAGATTACCAGCAAGCATCTGCAGTGAGCTCTGAAATGGATGCAAACACAAATTAACTGGAAGAAATTCCTTCTAATCAGGGTACTTCCTGTACTCCTTTTATTCTGCATGGATCCAAACATTTCCCTGGGTTCCTACAAAGTGAAACCCAAGACACAACTTGCCACAAGTTAGGGTACCAAGTCAATGTGCCATGGCATAAGGCTGCTGAAACAAAACCAGAACAAAATATGCATCCCCATCCATGTACCATATTTACACCAGAACCCTCCCACCCCCTATACATCTCTGTGAACAAGATTTTCGTGCTTCAAAAGTTCATAAAAAATATACAATTTACCCAGAACTGCATCTCTCCTGCTCATTGCCTGCCTGGGGCTTTAGACTTCTCTATCTCTATATAAAATACGCTAGCCCTGTGAAGTTGCTTTGCTGAGAGCACAGTGGTGATCCTTGCAATGAAGGGAAGGTCAGGGAAGGGAGGGGAGGGCGTGTTGGGGTGTTACAGTACTGTCCACAGAAGGTGAATTCAGCTTTGCACAAAGCCTGCCTGCTGCAGGGCCCCAGAGCCCTGGGCAATGCTGGGTGACTCTGCTCTGTTGTGCCCAGGTCGTGTTGGTGAGGCACAGGTAACCAGAAGTGTTCTGAGTGCAGTGTTACAACAAAATGCCTCACTGAGCTCCATCAGCATCACTGAGTCGTGGCTACCAAGCCTTGCAGAGTGACCAGTGCCCAGGCTGCTGCCCAAAAGCAGCCAACCAAGGGGCTTCTGCAGAATATAAAGTTACAAAGAGTCCCTCTTGGCAGCTCTCCTCCAGACAGAGGTGGGCTAAATTCTACTTGCATAACTGAAGCAGGATTTACCCTGAGGGGAGGAAAGCAGCAGTATTTAACCAATAGTAATTCTCTCCAGGGAGGTACCAGCTCCTAGGATACTATCCTGTACTTTTCAGTTACCTGTGCCATAAATTTGCTTAATAAGGAAAGGGTTCAATATTCTTTACCTCTGTTTTTAGGCTATTTTTGCCCCCCCTGCATACAATCTTTTTATTTCTGTCTTTACAATAGTTTGGCCTCTGGGTCAGGTTCTGCTCTATGCAGCTGTAATTCTAGTCAAGTGGAGCTATACCTGCTGGGTTGATTTACTCAACGTTTTGACTACTGAACAGCATCTGAGCCACTAACAAGGTAAAAATACTCCTGCTCTGCAAGCTTGCTGCTAGTTAGAAAAATCTGATTATAGTTTGGTCCCAGCTTTGTGGGGGGAAGAGGGGAGGGAAAAAAAAAACCCACCACCTGTCACCAGGAATGCTAACACCAGTAATTGAAAATAGAGTTAATATTTCTATAGACTATCAAACCACTCAGAACCTCTGATACAATTTTCTGCATGTGAAACTAAAGGGATCAGTTGTGTACCAAAACATAGGTTTGGCCTCACTCTTTTCATCTGTAGGAAGACTGCAATTGTACCTCAGTTGACACAGCAAAAATACTTCTGGTTTGAACAAAGGGTGAGAGAAGACTTTCATATTAGTGGGGCAAAGGTTTGCATATATAGAGCACAGGCAGGCACAGACCCCTGAACATCCTCTCTTGGGTTGGCAAGTAGTTGGACTGGTGGTGAGATTTCACATATAAATAAATAAAAGCTTGATCTTGATAACCAAACATTTCTGCTGCTTAGCTCTGTAGCCAGTGTTATGCCTGCTGGAAACGTGACAGGACTAGTGATGGGAAAATAATACCTAAGTGGATATATTTGTTGCTTCTAAAGCTGAAGGGACAACTGGAGGTGCTTTTAGGAAATGCCCATGAAGGGGGATTGAGTCCCTGCTGCAACCCAAATGAATTTAGATGTTTAGTAATTACTGCCCTGGATGACTGTGGAAAAATCTGTCTGTGGAGCTGTCTCCTAGCTGCACACAGAGGATGCTCCCCCTTCTGTCCCACTGATGGACTGGCAGCTAGAGCAGCTCCACAGAGGTCCTGATCAGCTGGGAGTTGCGTTTTAAGGTTTGCACTTCAAGCAGTGGCAGATTTTTTCTCCATTGATGTTACTGAAGTAAGCTACAGATTAATTAGGCCACATGTGATGGGCAGGGGCAGCAGCTCAGTAACTGCAGGTGCAGAGGGTAGGGCAGGGCGTGCACTGCTGTTACTGCACACCTGAAAGGGAGGGTCAAAGCCACTACTGCTGCCCAGGGGTAAGCCCTGTCCTGCAGACAGGAGCCCCAAAACTCCTCCTGGAGTTTCACACTCATGTGCAAGGGTCTACATGACCCTTAGCACTAGGGTTTAGTGGGGCCTGGCTGCATCTAGCATCAAGGAAGCTAAACACACGTGCTGCAGCATCCTGACCTGGGCTCTGAGACGGCAGAAAGGTCTTTTAATAAGGTGAACAACAACCAAAAGATGTAAAAATAAGGATTTCTATTACCATGGCAAGAACAATGCTGGAGATGCCAAGATACTACTGCCTTGCAAGATCAAGTGGCACATGTTCTACACAAGAATGTGTACAAAGCCTGACGACTCTGGAAACCTGTTCTCGAGCAGGCTTCCCAATAAATTAACACAACAAAAATACCTTCATAGAAAACAAAGTCCAAAGGAATTATTATTATTATTATTTTGTTGCTGTTTGGTTGGTTTTTTTTTTAAAGTAAAAGCAAAACTTTCAGGGACTATATTACTTATCTCTCTCTCTCTACAATATAGAATCTCCTGAATTTTCTTCTTTTTTTTTTTCTTTCTTTTAAATAAATTCCTTCTTGTCTTAGAAAAAATAAAAGGAGGAGCCAATTTAGTCAACAGAAAATATCTCACAGACTTTAAAAGCATGCCCAGCAAGCATAGCCTTGTAAGACTAAATTAATGTTAAACCAAAGCAATTTGTCACTGAGCCAACCTAGCCTGCAATTCACAGTTGACCGCTACAAAGTGTGGGTGCAAAAATCCTCTTTGTTGTTTCGGTTTGTTGGTTGTTTGTTGTTGGGGTTTGGGGTGGGGTGGGGTTGTTTTTTTTTTGGCCCATATAAAAATAACATATTGCAACTCAAAAGTGCATTTTTAAAATAAACCATCAACTATTTTTATCAAATAAAATCTTTACACCATTTGGTTTTGTTTTGTCTTCTTTTTGTGTTTGTTTTGTTTTGTTTACAGTCAGAAGGAAGGCTTCAGGCGATGACCATGGGAACGTCGTCTGAAAATCCAGTGATCATGGGGGCTTCGTCGTCCTCATCTCCTGAAAAAAGCACAAACCCAGACTGCTGTTATAGAATAGAATAGAATAGAATAGAATAGAATAGAATAGAATAGAATAGAATAGAATAGAATAGAATAGAATAGAATAGAGTAGAGTAGACCGGGTTGGAAGAGACCTTCAAGATCATTGCGTCCAACCTATCATCCAACACTACCTAATCAACTAAACCATGGCACCAAGCACCCTATCAAGTCTCCTCCTAAACACCCCCAGTGATGGTGACTCCACCACCCCCCCAGGTAACACATTCCCATGGCCAATCACTCTCTCTGTGTAGAATTTCTTCCTAACATCCACTCTGAACCTCCCTGCTGCAGCTTGAGACTGTGTCCTCTTGTTCTGGTGCTGGTTGCCTGGGAGAAGAGACCCGCCTCCACCTGGCTACAACCTTCCTTCAGGTAGTTGTAGAGAGCAAGCAGGTCTCCCCTGAGTCTCCTCTTCTCTAGGCTAATCAACCCCAGCTCCCTCAGCCCCTCTTCATAGGCCTTGTATTCCCAACCCCTCACCAACTTTGTTGCCCTTCTCTGGACTCGTTCCAGCAAGTCAACCTCCTTCCTAAACTGAGGGGCCCAGAACTGGACGCAGTACTCAAAGTGTGGCCTAACCAGTGCAGTGTACAGGGGCAGAATGACCTTCCTGCTCCTGCTGGCCACACTGTTCCTGATGTAGGCCAGGATACCATTGGCTGCCTGGGCACACTGCTGGCTCATGTTCAGCCTACCATCAAACAGCACCCCCAGGTCCCTCTCTGCCTGGCCGCTCTCCAGCCACTCTGACCCCAGCCTGTAGCACTGCCTGGGGTTGCTGTGGCCAATGTGCAGAACCCGGCACTTGGATGTGTTCAATCTCATACCATTGGATTCTGCCCATCTGCCCAGCCTGTCCAGGTCCCTCTGCAGAGCCTCTCCACCCTCCAGCAGATCAACTCCTGCCCCTAGCTAGGTGTCATCTGCAAACTTACTGATAATGGACTCAATGACCTCATCCAGATCATCAATAAAGATGTTAAAGGGCCCAGCACTGATCCTTGGGGCACACCACTAGTGACTGGCCGCCAGGGTTTCCTGAACTAACTTGGCCACAAAACCACCCTCCACACCGCTCTGCTGCGGCCTGGCTCCTGCCTGGTTGTCCTGCCATGTTCAGGTTTTGACTTGTTTGCATTAGAGGCAGGGGGTTGTGAGGGAAGTTGCTAAAAAACATATCCTGGGCCCAGCTCTGTTAGCTTCAAACAGGATGAAATCCATAGGGATTTTAATGCTAAACATAAGATGCACAGAATGGCTTGGGTTGGAAGGGATCTTAAAGAACATGCAGTTCTCTTCTTCCAGGCAAGCAGCACCAGAACAAGAGGACACAGTCTCAAGCTGCACCAGGGGAAGTTTAGGCTGGAGGTGAGGAGAAAGTTATTCACAGAAAGAGTAATTGGCCATTGGAACGTGCTGCCCAGGGAGGTGGTGGAGTCCCCATCCCTGGAGATGTTCAAAAAGGAACTGGACATGGCACTCGTCATGAGGTGTTGGGTGACAGGTTGGACTTGATGATCTCTGAGGTCTTTTCCAACCTTATTGATTCTAGGATTCCAATCCCCCTGCCATGGGCAGGGACACCTCCATTAGAAGAAGTTGCCCAAGGTCTCATCCAACCTAACCTTGACCACCTCCAGGAAGGGGGCATCCATATGTCCCTAGGCAACCTCCTCCAGTGTCTCACCAACACAGCCAAAAGCATGAGAGAGAAGTTAGGTCTTGTGCTGATTTCACATCCTTAAGACTGTCCTGCATGAGACCAAGGGTCACTTACTTACCTAAATCATCTCCTGAGGAGAATATGGCCGAGCCCAGACGGGAGCTGTAGTGGCTGTTGGCAAAGGCAGTGAAGCTGTTCTGCAGCCGCCTGTGCCTCATGTACAGCAGCACGAAGCCAATGCCTAGGGTCACCAGCAGCAGGAACAGCACAGGTACCACAATGGCAGCAACATCTGTAGATCTATCAGCTCTTGCTGCAGAGGAGTCTTCCCCTAAGAGGAGGGAGGGAGAGAAGTGTATTCAGCACTGGGGAGGCCACAACTTAAATACTGGGCTCACTTTTGGGCCCTCACTAGAACAAAGACACTGAGGCACTGAAGGGTGACCAGAGAAGGTAACAAAGCTGTTCTGGAGAACAGGGCTGGTGAGGAGCAGCTGAGGGAACTGGGGTTGGTTAGTGTGGAGGAGGCTGAGGGTAGACCTCGTTGCTCTCTATATCTCCCTGAAAGGAGGCTGGAGTGAAGCGGGAGTTGGTCTCTTCTCCCTAGTACCAGGTGATAGGATGAGAGAAAACAGCCTGAAATTGTGTGCCAAGGGAAGTTTAGGTTGGAGATTAGGGAAAATGTCATTGCTACAAGAGCAGCCAGGGATTGGAACAGACTGCTCAGGGAGCTGGTGGAATCACCATCCCTGGAGGTCTTCAAGAAATGTGTGACCATGGCACTTTGGGACGTGGTTTAATGGCCATGGTGGTGTTGGGTCGATGGTTGGACTGGATGACCTTAGAGGTCTTTTCCAACCAAAACAATTCTCTGATTCTGTAAGTGCCATTTGCAGCCAACAGCACATTTCTCTAGTGAGTTTGTGAGGCTTTCATTAACCTCTGGTAAGGAAGATAGGGGCAAATACCAGGGGCTTACCAGTTCCTAGTTCATCATAGAGAAGCGTGGCCGGCTCACCGCACATCTGCCCACTATACAGGCACCTGGCCTGAACAGTGAATGAGTAGTTGTGACCTATCTTCAGGTTGGAAACTTTGAAGAAGTTTTCTGTGGTGTTCCCAAGATAAGCTGTGATGTTCATCAAGCTGTCAAACATGTGAATCTCGTAGCCCTGAGAGTTGTGGAAACAAAGACACAACCCCCAAATCACTCAGCTGCAGAGGTTGGGTTTGATTCTTCTTTTTGAAACTTGTTTCTCCTCCAGCATGTAGGTCTGGTGATGTGTTGGGCTATCAGCCAGGAAAGAGCAATGTGGAGCCTCCTCCAGGCATCCCTGTGAATGTGTATTACCCTTGGCCAGTTCAGAGAGAAGATTGTGGTCTGTCTGGTTCACTCTGTTCCTAGCATCCACCCAAGACCACTCAGAACACTGAGTCCAGTACCATTGAGGGCTTTGGGGGGGGGGAGTTTGCTGCCTGCCCAGGCCCTGAGAGAGAACATATCTCACATTTTCCATCAAAGTCTAAACAATGACAATTCTCAGATGCTATTTATGTGCTTCCCAGCGCAGCAGGGCAGTGTCCCATTCCCAGGCCTTTCACACGTGTGACAGTTGACCTTTTCCTGGAGGATAATTGTGTTCCTAACAGGTGCCCAATTGGATCTGTTAGCTTTAGTGCCTTAGGTGTGACAGGAATTGAAGTGAGCTCTGCACAGAGGGCTGCTCAAGGACACGTAGGGGAGCAGAGTGTACTTGGTGTGTTTGAAGGTGTGTGTGAGAGGAGCCTTGCAGTGACCTTGCAGCGCAGGGTTTTCTGAACCTCTGCCTGCAGGGATGGGGCAGGGAGCACAACTTACCCGGCTTTCATTGAAATTACTTTCTTTTAATGCCAAACTCTTCCAAAAAAGCAGAATGTGGTCATTTTCTGTTATGATTTTTAAGGCGTCTGGTGCAGACAGGGGAACTGCAAAGGAGGACAAAAAGGGCAGGTTTGGAACATTGGTGACACTCTTCTTATGCAATGGGGGCACTTCTGGAACAGCATTTTTGAGCCAGCAGCACAGTACTCTGCTTAGGGAAGGGCTGTACTGGAGGAGAGGATATTGTGGCATGTGAGCTGGTAGGAGTTTTTCAGTAGGACCATAATGGTCCTGCATGGCTTAGCCTGGAGAAGAGGAGGCTCAGAGGAGACCTTATTGCTGTCTACAACTACCTGAAGGGAGGTTGTAGCCAGGTGAGGGTTGGTCTCTTCTCCCAGGCAACCAGCACCAGAACAAGAGGACACAGTCTCAAGCTGTGCCAGGGGAAGTTTAGGCTGGATGTTAGGAAGAAATTCTTCATATAAAGAGAGATTGCCCATTGGAATGTGCTGCCCAGGGAGGTGGTGGAGTCACCATCCCTGGAGGTGTTTAGGAAGAGACTGGATGGGGTGCTTGGTGCCATGGTTGAGTTGATTAGATAGTGTTGGGTGATAGGTTGGACTCGATGATCTCAAAGGTCTCTTCCAACCTGCTTTATTCTATTCTATTCTACACTACACTACACAGGCAGCCAAGCAGGTGTCTTACTCATCTCCATCTAGGCAGGAGAAAAACTCCCCAGCTATCATTTGAGAGGTTTCCTCTCTGCTGCTGCTCTTTGGGGGTTTAACTGCCTTCCCAGGAAGCTGCTGGGAGGCCCCTTAGAAATTTGGCTTTGGCTGTGGGAGAGGACTAAGCAAAGCAGCAACACTACAGCAGCCTCCAGCTAGCAGAGGGGTGGGATGCGAGGTGTGTTGGACGGATGCTGGATTCCCTCTAGTGGACAGTGCTGCAAGGACTGGCCCCGGCGCCCACCTCGCAGTACTCCTTCCTTTACCTGTGTTGATCTTCATGCTGGATTCTTTGCTCATGTTTCCCAGCTGAACAATCACATGGTATTTGCCTCCCGGTTCCAGTTTCTTAATGGTGTACTCCACTGTGCTGTTCCGGGTTTTCACTTTGTAGATTTTATCTGTTTTTCTTACTAAATCTTTAACTGCAACAGCATATAACTGCAGGGGGGGGAGAGGAAAGGCACAGAGTGAAAGCCCTGACCTTCCTGCACACTGGTGCTAGTAATCTCGTACAATGGCAGGGCACGAGATGTGAGGGAACAAAACTGGGAGTTAAACCATGCCTGCACTCTGCAGAAAGCCTGGGAAGTAAGAATTCCAGCCCAGCTGGATCCCTGCCCAAGATCAGTATTTACAGATACAGCAAATGCAGTTACTGGAACAGCTGAGGAAGGGCAGGAGGGAAATCTCTCAGGTTGTGTTTCTCAATGAATCACAAGGAGGCGATGCGAGCTCCTGCCCTGTCAAAGTTTCCAGTTTTGCTAGGAAGATTTATACCTTTAAATCTTTGCCATTAAAGGCTCTGGACCAGGCTGGGAGCAGAAAGCTTGCTGAGAAAATGACTCTCCTTCAATGGAGCGAGACCTGACTGAACGCCAGCGCGCCAGAAAACAGAACCCAGCTTTGTTGGGGCTGCATGGGCATGGCTGGAGAGGGAGGCAGAGCCTGCAGCCCGGCTGGCCCAACGCCCGTCCTGCTGCCAGCCCGGACTCCAGGGCAAAGCCAAAGCCCAGAAAAGTATTTTAGCACATGCCCAAGTTTGCTTCCAGGCTCAGTCAGCCACAGATGTCCCAGACCTTGACTCTTTTTAAACACACTGTGAACATTACAAGCCTGAACTAAGGGAAGAGGAAACACAGGGCTCAGAGGTGTCAGCATTTGGAGGATGGCTGCTTAGATGGAGAGCAGACCTATCTCAGGCTCCGTTCTCCATCAGCAGCAGGCGAGGGATCTATCTTGGGGCCAGGGTTTTGCATGCAGAGGGGCAGGAGAAGGCACTGTGAGGCATTACCATGTCCTGGTCGGGTGAGTCGTAGGGCGATTCCCACTTAACGACGGCGAATGTCTTTCCGGTGTGCACCGAGTGGAGGTGCCGAGGGGGAAGGCGGTTGTCAGGGATCATCTTCACCACAACGTAGTCAGACGGTGGCCCTTGGTAGGGAGACATCACACGGACCTTGAAGGGATGACACAGCAGTTAAGCCTGTGCCTGCACCCTTCAGTACCAAACTAGGGCCCGCAGTGCAGGTAGCAGGGGGAAGAGAAAAGGAACCTACCAGAAACAGGTACTGCTCGTCCCTCTGCACGAGCACAGTGATGTTGTGGGAGGTCGTGGTGGTGTTGTGAGGACTCCTGTACAGCTCTAGGAAGGATGTTGCATAGAAGATACCATAGACCTACGGAGGAAGAGCACAACAGGGACAACACAGAGTTTGGCATGACCCAGAGCCCAAACTTTCACTGGCTGTCACTTTCTAGGGACAGGACACAAAGACCCTTTCTCCTGTGAGCACTCTCTCCTGCCCAAGTTCAGGTTCACTCTACCCACTCACTTCTCTCTCCCCACCCTAAAATCCTGGGCTAAGCTTTGGCAACACAGCAGTCAGCTGAAAACCCATCAGAGCATCATGCTATCTGTGTTTCAGCCACTGGAGTAGGAGCTGAACAAATAGACAGTGAGAAGATTTTCCTTGATTCCGTTTAAGGGGCAGGAGGTACTTTCCTTTCTTTTTTGAGCATAACATTCTCAGGGCCTCTCAGTTAAATCCCTACAAATAATCCTGATGTAAGATCTTCCTTGTGTTTAGAGGCTCAGAGCTAGACCCCATCCTAGCTGCTGAGAAAAGAGAGTTGGTGCCTTACGACATTCCTCGGTCCCGTCCAGCTGCACTCCACCGCAGTCTGGTTGATGGCCTTGGCTTTGAGACTTGGTGATGCAGGTCTTGTCCCACTGGTCACCACATGTGCAAAAGACAGAGGGCTGTCACCCAGTTCTGTCTTAGCCCAAGCAGAAATTTCATAGGGGGTGTGTGCTGTCAAATTTGTCACTGAGCAAGAAGAGAAACGTGCACTATTAGGTGAGGCAAAGTCCTGCCAAGGCAGGGTGAGAGCACTACGAAATGGTCAGCAGCATCAAGCAATCTTAGACAGGAGCCTGCCTCTCTTGGTTTGTGTTTGGCTTCATTTTGAGTAATTTCCTTCATACAGAAGCACTCTGGTATCTAACCCAGCCTGTGCTCTCCTGTGCCAGGATGCTTTCCCGTATCTAGACTGTACACACCGGTGATTTTTCCAAACAAGAAAGTAATCTGATTAATAGGGACATGCTCTGCATACAAGCCCAAGAAACTGTTGACCTTTTGCAGAGTAGATAAGGAACCACAAACAAAATCCTGTGTGATGAAAAAAGGGCTACTGCAGCTCTGGGGGATAAATCCCAAATCCCCTTGAAATCTCCAGGTCCTAAGAAGAGAGGCCAAGGATTTGCTGGTTTGTCCTCTCAAGATTTACTCTTTCCTAAACAGAAACTACCAGTTGCAGTGAGAGGGGAAAAAAATAATCCTATGGCCTTCCACAAACCTTTCTGTTTGGGGCTGACTAGAGCAGAATTTAACACTTACCTTTTTGGATGGACTTTTCTCCTTCTATGATCAGAGTCCTTTTTTCCTGCCTGTGTGTATCAAATGTCCAGTAGATGTTCACAACGTAACCGCTGACCTGTCAAGCAGCAAGGGCACCACAATGCAAACTCTCAGTTCAGCTGGTTTTGAATGCATGGAAAGAGTCACTGCTGAAAGCCTTGGCATTGTGTTTTCCATCCTAATTAAGAGAGCTGGGGTGGTTTATGAGTAGTAAGAAATGACTTGGCAGGAATTAAGTCGTTTCAAGAGAAGTAACTGCAATACTTAAATAGGTGACAGGTTGTCCCATCCAGTGCTAACCAAATGCTCTTTAAATCTGTGTTAATTTCAGAAGCAAAGGCAAAACTGTTACCTTGATACTAGTAGTCATTTTTAGGCTGAAACTTATGGAGTCCTCGCTGTATCTCTCAATGTGGATGACAGGTGGAGGAATGACTGGAAGGAGAAAGAGAAGTAGTTGTTAGTGCAGCACAAGGAAATATTTAGTCAGAGGGGACAGGTAAAATACAGGCTTTCATTATGACAACCATCCCTCAGACCAGGAATCATCCATCCTTCCAGCCCCAACCTTGCCTGTCTTCATGTCCCTCAGAGAAGGCATTGACATGCTGCTGTTCCTCCATCATTTTTCAGTCAACCACCCAAAACTTGCCTTATCTGTGCCTTGCTAGGCACAGGCTGGAAGCAGAGAGGTTAAGGCACAGGAATTTTACTTCTGAACTCAGTGGGACAAGCCCATACCCCAGTTAACAGCTCTGACCTTCTGAGGAACTGGTGAAGGAGCTATTGATGGGGCTAGCTAGCTGCCAAATGCTCATGCAAAACCTGAGGGGAAAGTTATGATGGCTCTTTCTACCTCTGTTTTTCTGAGCACTGGGTACTCTTGGACTTCATATTATCTGAATCCTGCAATTCAGGTAGCATGGTGTTTTCTTTCCTTTCACCACAGGGAGGATGCCCTTTCATCTAACAAACTAGCAGACTATTTTGACATCAGGATACAGGTTTGGAAGAAAAACTTGGCACGAATACAAATGGCTTCAAATGGCTTTTCTAGAAACAGTTTGGAAAGAAATTATTTACTGTGTTGTCTGAATGTACCTACTGTCAGACTGTAATACTATGATAGCACCTGGGAGCTAGAGTGCTCTTGTAGTGTTTTAACCTACATGAGATGCAGAAACCATCATAGGGATGGGAGAATCACAGAAGGAAAAGAATGAAAAGCAGCCTTTCAGCCAGAGGCAGCAAAGGAGTTAATGGTAGCACATCCTGGCTATCTGAAGGTAGGATCTAGCCTACATGAGTCAGAAGGAATCCACCTGCAGTCTAGGAGAAAGGGGCACATTCTGAACAGGCTTCTCACCCACTTCCAGGGCAGTACCTCCATCCAATGTGCTGCAGAGCTCAGAGGAAGAGTCCAGCAACCCATTCACACTTGCCACTGAACCTTGAGGCAGCCCAAGTTAGGTGAAATGGTACAGCCAAGGTGTTAAACAGTGTAAAATGCTCAGTAGGGAAGAATAAAGGACCAGGAGGTAGTTGTGCATGCTGAAGCTAACACCTCAGGCACACGTTCTGCCTCTTTGCTCTGTTGTTCAAGTTGACTCAAACAGCAACATTTACCTTTGCCTTTTATGGTGGTTATGGATTTGGAATCACTCCAATTTCCCACTCCTCGACTAGTTACCGCAGCAACCTTTTCAAAGAAGAAGGTTGGTTAACATCAGCCAACATTGTATAATGCAAACAGAGAAGGAGGTTAGAGCAAGGTTATGGATGTGGCAGAGCTCTTGGGAAAAGGACTTTGAAGCAAACAATAGCTTAATTACTTGGCAATAAAATGCTTATTACAGAGATAAAGCAGACTACTTTAAGTCAATTAAAGGAATCTAAGAGGAGGGTGGTGTGTCCTCATTGCAGATAACTGCTCTCTCATGAGATCTTTATGAGGGGTCCATCAAGATAAGGAGCTTTGGACTCTGATGACCATAGCATAGGTAAGAACCATGCCAGAGAAGCCTGTGCACTAAATCCAGGTCTAAAGATTTATTCAGGAAGAGATTAGTACAGGAAGGAATACCATGGAAAGAAGGACTTGTTCCAACTGTCTGTGAGAATAACAGTGATTCCTGGGGAGTGGGGGGCTGCTAACCCACCTCCCCCAAAAACCCATGCTCATGCAGCACAGGGAGGATGGACAATGGCACAGCATATACTTCCCAGGGCTTACTGTGCAGACTTTCATTTCCTATTCTTATTACTTCTGTCTATAATTACCCAGCCTCTCCCATATGCATACATTCCCCACAGGCAGATCTGCTTCTTTTCCCAGTGCCACAGTGAGGACCAAATTTATCTCTGGCCTAGATCCAGTGCAATTGCAGTGACATTGGAATGGGCAATTAGCAGTGCAGATTTCTTAATACAGCCTGGCCTTCTGGGAAAAGGAGAAAATCAAGGGCCTTAGTTCAGGCCTTGAAACTATGTATGTTAGCAAAGCAAATGCCAAGCCCCCATTGTGGGTTGCCAGTAAAGGGCAGGATTTTAACAACATAATTTCTTAGCAAGTACTTGACAGTGCAGGGCTTATATCAGTTAGTGAACAGTGATGAGAGCATGCACAGACACAGCTCTGAAAACACTCACCCTAACTGTGTACAGGGTGTTGACCTGCAAGTTTTCGATCTCGGTGTAGTTTCTGGTGGTTCTAAGGGATGACCACTCTTTGGATCCACTCCTGCTGTATTCCACCTAGGAGCACCAAAACAAGGAATGAAGGCTCCATAGTCAACAAGGTTACAGGTCTCTCTGTGTCAAAATGGCAGTAGAAAGAAGTATGAAAGCTTGGAAAGACAGAAATGAAATGATGAGCTTGAGGGCTGCATCACTACCTACAGCCCTGCAGCATTTCTTCTCCCAACTTGCTCAATGCTCTCAGCAGATTTCCTGTACACAAAATGCCCTATTTGTGGCCTGACCCCTGTGCAGAGAGAGCTGTATTCAGTCAGACCAGTCCACACTGCTGTGAGTCCCACCAGCCTTCCCTGTCCCACCACCAATCTGGACCAGCCCCAGCTGGGCAGCAGGACTCACGATAAATTCCCGTATGAGGCCGTGGGCATTCACGGGGGGACTCCAGCAGCCCATCACCACTCCTTCAGCTTCTTTCTTCAAGGACAGCTGAAGGTTAAAGGGAGCATCTGGTACTGGAAGAGAAACAGAGGTGTTAGTCATATGTGTGTGCCTGGATCACACAGGGAAAAGCAGGGTCTCCCTGAACGGTAGAGACAGTGTGGGAAGGGCCAAGTGGTCCTGGCTCATGGGAGATGTCTCACTCCTGCAGCTGTGTCCCAAGTTCCTTTCTCCCCTGCTCTGGAGAAAGCAAGCCTTCTTCATAATGTGAAGCTGGAATTTCACTAAGCTTTTTGCTTTATTTTGCACCCCTTCCTTAGCCTGACTTCCATTCTGTAGCTAGAAAGATCTTGCTCCTAGCAGGCAGTACTGACAGCCCCATGGGCTCTTCACTGCACTGTAGGAAGAGATGAACTTTCCAGTGATATTAAACCACTAAGTCATGGGCAGGTTGGTAACTCAGTGCAGGACTGACTTTAGGCAGGGAGCCCCCAGCTCCAACACAATTCCCAGGCCTGTGGGAAGACTCCTTTTGTTCATTACAGGGATCTACTTTCTGAGCTGGAGTGGAGTGCATTAGGTGACTGATAGGACCACGCAGGTCTGCTTACGTCCTTCAGGTGTCCGGAGGGTGATGAAGTCATTGGTGTTGTAGACTCTGCTGAGGCACTGCACTTGGACTTTCACCTGATAGGTGGAGTCAGGCTTGAGGACTTTCAAAATGCTGTTGGTTTTGTTGCTGTGGGTTTCCAAAACCTTCCAAATGCTTTCACCGACCAACCTGCACGGGAGAGTCCCAGCCCTCCAGTCAGGAGGTGAAACCATCCACTGCACGCTAAGAGCTTGCTGCTCAGTTTTCAGTAAAGCCACACCAAGGGCTGGAAAAGATGCTCTTTGACAGCCTGAACTAAACATAGCTTAGTGACTGTCCTCTGAGGTTTTCTGTAACTGCTGTGCTCTAATTTCTTCTTGACTTTGTTCTCATTGTTAACCATCCCACAAAGAGAAGACCCGAGTGGAAAAATACCCCAAATATAGCCACATTACTGACTGAGTAAACAACCAGGGAGGAAACAAACACAGCTTTTCACAAATGCCCCCTAGTTACAGCTATTTTGGATCTCTTTTGCAACCAAATACTAGAAGATTTTCCAAGCAGAACTGGGTTGCAGTCTTTCAGGCCTGGCTCTGTGTGGTGCTTTACTGTAAATGCAGGCACACTGATGCCTGTGCTTGTGCCCTCCTACCCTTTGCTTGATACAAATAGCAATGGATCATGCAATAGACATGTACAGGGTACCTGTAATAGACATTGTAGACACAGGAGGTTGAGGACATTCTTTTTGGGCGAGCCCATGTCAGAGTGACATCACCAGAGAAATCAGCAGTCCACTGGAGGTTCTGGACCTTGTACACGATGGTGTCATCTAAGCAGGCAATGGGGTAAGTTATTCCATTGGAAAGGAATAAGCTCTTTGCCCAGAACAGAAACAGAAGCTATGTTCATGGCACAAACAACTTGTAGAGGTAGAAAGTATGACTGGAGTATGTGAACCATTCAAATTAGATGTGTAATTTATGTGGGTGTAGAAGAGCAGGCTCATCAGAAGGCAGTTTGGAGCCCTGGTGCTCTTGGTTTTCCCCAGAATATCTTGGTTGCCTTTATGCTTTATCATGCAAGCAAGCCCTTTCCCTTACAGAAAGAGAAAGGGTGGCTGCTGATGGAATACTTTTAAACATCATTTTGGAAGCATATGAGTGAAGGCTGATCAGTGCAAACCAAGGCAATCTTCTGCTTGTGCACTGAATCTGTGCTGTCACTGTAAGCCACCCAGGGCCTTTGTGTGGTTTTCCTTATCATATCTTGTGTGCAGCAGAAGGATCCAGGCAAAAGCTGGTAATTAAGCAGTAGTCTGGGGATTGCCTTGACATGAGCTCTGCAGCTGAATCTGCCATCTGACCTTGGGAAAGGCATTTAGGGGACAACAGCACCATGAAGTCCAGCACTGGCAGTGGGGGATACTGGAGGTGTTTACTTGAAATGGCCCAAACCCATGCCCTGTTCCTGCTAGACCCCTCCCTGCTCTCTCCCTTTGGGGATTGCATGTTGGAGCCTGCATCCGAGTGCTGTGGCCTGGCCCTGCAAGGGTGCTGAGCTTCATTCCCAGTGCTGTACAGAAACCAACTGGAGTGAAGCCAAACTACTGCTGCTTCACTTTCCCTACCCAAGTGGAAATGAAACCCAGCAGGCATGCAGGTCCATGGACTGGCACGGCAGAACAAGCTGTCCAAGGGAAATGAGATGGTTTCCCCTTGGCTTAGCAGCTGAGCTGTGAATCTTGGCAGCTCCTTCCCCCTTTCCTGAACCTGCTAGCTTGTCCCAATCAATACTTAATTAAAGAACTACACCCTGATTGATGCTCAAACCCCCAAGCACTTCAGCAGGCACACAGCTGAACCTCGTGGCTGGCCAGAGGCAGTGATTGATTGCTGTTATCTGCCCAGGGCGGGCTGCTGCCTGCCTCCTGCCTGCCTCCACAGGGCCACCAAAGGCCAGCGTGGGAGGGCCAGGGATGGCAGCACGACATGTGCTATGGCTCCCAGGGTCACCTTGCAAAGGAAAGCAGAGCTGGAGGTTGTTGCTTCACTCATGGGCCACAGAAAATCAGACAGCTTTGCTGCTACCCATCTTAAAGTTGTTTTTCTGTCTGAGGCTGCATGAAAACAAATTGTCCGTGTGTTAGGGAAGCTTCACCCAGCTGATTAGGTGAGGAGGTACCTTGGACAACTGAACAGAGGCAGATACATCTAGGATGTTGTGAATGAAAGGTCAGGTATCCAGGACAGAGCAGGGCACAAGAAATGGGAGAGAGCTGCTGCTTACCAGTACAGTTACTCTCATCGCTGCTGTCCGAGCAGTCCAGGTATCCATCACAGCGCTCCGTCAGCAGGATGCAGGCCTCTCCATCCTCACATTTATAACCATTAGGGCATGACAGGGTGCTGTGTGTAGCTGAAATGGCAGAAATGGGAGAATGGTTTTAGGGCTTGAGGCAGGAAAGTTCCCTTGCCAGCACAGGGCTCCTAGCAATGCCAGTGCTGCTTCAAAAGATGCCTTGGTAGCTACATGACAGGTATGGAACTCAGGCAGAGTGTGTCAGTGATAGGGCTGTCTAGTTCTGGCTGCATCTTCTGGCATGGTGGCATCAGAAGAAGCTGGAGCTTATCCCACAGAAAACAACAAATGGACTTCTGATGGGAATAGCACCAATTGTTTGGGCTTTGTATTTCTGTTTTACTGTAAGGGTTTCACCAGCAGTGAAACTCCTTGGTGTCCTCCCTGTCATCACAAAGGGCTTCCAAACGGAAAGAGCCCAGCAGGGATCTGCTGGAGAGAGTCCAACAGAGAGCTACCAGGATGACTAAGGGACTGGAGCTCATGCCCTGTGTGGAGAGGCTGAGAGCCCTGGGGCTGTTTAGTCTGGAGAAGAGAAGATTGAGAGGAGATGTAATAAAGTTTATAAATATCTGAGGGCTGAGTGTCAAGAGAGAAGGGACAGACTCTGCTCAGTTGTGCCCTGTGACAGGACAAGGGGTAATGGATATAAACCACAGCACAGGAGGCTCCACCTCAACAGTTTTTCACTGTGAGGGTCACAGAGCACTGGAGCAGGCTGCCCAGAGAGGTTGTGGAGTCTCCTTCTCTGGAGACTTTCAAGCCCCATCTGGATGCATTCCTGGGTGACCTGTGCTGGATTCTATGGTCCTGCTGTGGCAGGGGGGTTGGACTGGATGATCTTCAGAGGTCACTTCCAACCCCTAACATCCTGTGACATGCTCTCCCTTGCCCACACTTACGGCAGTTCCTCTCGTCTGTGCCGTCCTTGCAGTCCCGCAGCCCATCGCAGCGCTTCCAGTTGGGGATGCACTTGTGCAGCTGCTGGCACTCGAACTCGAACCTGCTGCAGCGTCCTGGCAGTGCTGGGGAGGTGGCTGTGGCGTTGGGTCCTGTGCACAGTAGCGAGTGAGGAAACCACCCATGGCACGGCCAGGCTGCCGCTGTTACCAGCAAGGACTAAAACCTGTCCCCGGGTCCCTACTCCACTAGATGGCAATCTCTTCCCATCCAGCAGGTGGATGGCTTCTGCTGGGATGAGCCTAAGCCATCCTCTCTCCTGACTGCAGAGGGATGGAAAACCAACTTGGTTTGCAGGGGATGTCCTCCTCCAGCTCAGAGCTCCACAAGCCTTAGCAAGGACCACAGCGAGGATAAACTCTCTTTGACCTTCAGCATAAGCATGGGTTGGAAACCCCCTCTGCTGCCCTGCTCCCCATGACCCAATACAGTCTGAGATGTGACATTTAAGCAAGGATCTGCTGCAGCAGTAATTCATGCCACATGTGAAGCTGGAGCAGTATCCCAGCAGGTGGCAGAGGGTCTGACTTAAGGGAGAGAGGAGGGCTTTTACACCACAGTGTAATTTAGCCCTGTAATCTGTTGACACTCTGAGAGTGAAAGTCTGACAGACCTTGCAGATGTGATCCCCAGAAAGCTGGGGAGGGACTTTTTAGGGTGTCAGGTAACGATAGGACTAGGGGGAATGCAACAAAAATAGAAATGGGTAGATTCAGATTGGATGTTAGGATGAAATTCTTCCCCATGAGGGTGGGGAGACACTGGCACAGGTTGCCCAGGGAGGTGGTGGAAGCCTCATCCCTGGAGGTTTTTAAGGCAAGGCTGGCTGTGGCTCTGGGCAACCTGATCTAGTGTGAGGTGTCCTTGCCCGTGGCAGGGGGGTTGGAACTAGATGGTCTTTGAGGTCCCTTCCAGCTCTAACAATTCTGTGATCCCAAAGAAAAAGGGAAGGGGTGGGGAAGAGAAAAACTTACGTGAAGTAGGGCAGACTTCCTCATCAGAGCCATCAGTGCAATCCTTGTAGCCGTCACAGACCCAGCTGTTCATGATGCAGGCACCGCTGTTGCAACGGAAGTGATTGGGCAAACAGGTCGGTGGGGTTGAGGTAGTAATGGGATGAACTGGAGAACCTGAAAGTACACCAGTGAGAGCTGATCTCTGCTGCACCTGCTCCAAGCTGTGCTCTTCCCAGCAGAACAAGAGCCACTACCAGCAGAGGGAGGTGGGGGAACAGGTAAGGCATTACGGGCCCAATGCTTTCACCTGTGTGCTATCTGCACAGCCCCTGATCAGGATTGCCAGAAACACAGAGTAAAAAGATGCATGAGAGTGCACACAGCTCATTGATGTGGAGAATTTGGAGCCATGCAGGCTGGAACAGGCTGTCCCAAGCAGCAGATGCTGAGAGTGGTCCTTCTGTGTGCCACCACCCAGCCTTGGCCTGGGCTCCCACAAGCAGAGCAGTGTGCCCTGCGCCCTTACCCTCGCAGTCCTTCTCATCAGACCAGTCCCCACAGTCGTTCTCCTCATCGCACTTCCACCTGTTGGGGATGCAGTGCCCATTCCCACACTGGAACTGGTAGTACCGGGAGCAGTTCGGGGCCTCTGTTGGGTTTTCTGACAAGGACAGGAGAGCCCTGTGTTATCTCACCAGTCTTCAACACAGATGAGGCATGAGAGTGGCTCAGGCTGGGCTACAGCTAGCCCAGAGAGCATCACTCTCTTTGCCTGAGCAGCACAGGCAGGGTCCTCCCCTTTTATCTTCAGCATCCCCACTCCTTACAGCCCTTGCCAGCTTGTGGCCACCACTATTATTATGTCCGCATGCTGGGTGCTTTGTGGCCAGATACTGCCTATGATCTCAGAACCAGAGCAAAATCCAGACAGAGCATGGCAGAAACGGAGAAGCAAACCCTGCAACTCTGAAATGAAGACAGAGCTGCTTCATCTGGCTGGGTACAGCTCCTGCAGCTACCCAGGGAACAGCAGTAAATATTGAGTTTGGCTGCAAACTGCCTGTCTGCTTTAAGCTGGGAATCTGTGGAGTAAATATGGTCACATATGACTTAGTCAAGCACAGTATGTGCCAGTTGTATTGGATTGTTCATTGTGATTTAGTTAACCTACCTGCAGTATGAGGAAAATGCTACTGGTCTCCATGTAAGACACCCTGCAGTGTGCAAGCAGAATGCTACACACACACACACGAGTGTGCTCTGTGCTCCTGAAATTCAAAGGAGGCTGGAGCTATGCCTTCAAGAGACCTTGAGGTACTGCTCACCACAGTTTGCTTCGTCAGAGTAATCTCCACAGTCATCCATCCCATCGCACTTCCACACCAGGCTGATGCACACACCATTCTGGCACTGGAAGCTGAACTGGTCACAGGTCCGGTGGAACTCGGGGTCCTGGGCTGCAGGGCAGCACAGGGAGACATCAGACATTTAGTGAAAAGAGCAAAGGTTTGAGGGAAGCTTATTGCTGAGGAGGGAGGAAGCAAGCAGAACACTCAGAGGCAATCATGGATTTATAAGCAGAGCACTACAGCTCAGAGCCAGAGATCTGGCAGCTCTCAAATAACCAGGCAAGCACATTCTCCTCTCTGTGCCTCTGATCTCATGCTCTATCCAACCCTCCTCTCACCAAGATGCCCAGGATCACACTTACAGCAGCCAGCATAGTTGGCATCTTCATCTGACCCGTCTCGACACTGGATGATGCCATCGCACACCATGGAGTGGAACAAGCACTGCTGCCGGTTCTTGCAGACGAAATCCATGTAGCGGGTACACAGGGGCTCTGGAGAGATGGGGGGTGAGGAGGAGAGGGGATGGCACCCCTGCTGTCCTTGGCAGCAGGAATGCCACTCGCTGTGATCTGCACAGACCTGAGTGCAGCAGCTGGATTTGAGGAAGTTACAGGAAGTTCCCAACACAATTGCTTGAGCTCTGTCCCTGCCCTCGTCAGGTAACACACTGGGGTGCAAGTGGGTTGGCACAGATGTCAGGAAGGGTTTAGTGACCCCCCTGAATACAGCTCCTGACAGCACATCCTCCCCAGCCTTCACAGCCCTGCCTACTGTGCCTTTTGCTGACATCCGCAGACCAGCTGATTTCCCAGGGGGCTTGGGAATGCTAACTAAGGCTTTCCCATTATCCTACCAGGGCTTTTCTCCCAGTGAGCCAGAGACAGGCTTGGCAGACCATGAAGGCTGTCAGCCCTCTCTTGCCAGGGCTTCAGCAGCTCCCCATGGCCCCAGGACTCACCACAGTGCTGCTCATCAGAGGCATCGGAGCAGTCGTTGATGCCATCACAGTGCTTGCTGGTTGGGATGCAGGTGCCATTGGGGCACTGGAAGCCATTGCACTTCTTTTCTGAAATTCAGAATTGGGAGGAAGTTTTGTGGTTGGTTGATTTGTTTATTAAAGCTGCCTTTATCTGGCTACAAAAAGCCACGGCACAGCCCCAGGTGCCTTCTCCCTGTGTCTGCCTGCTTTTGGGGACTTACAGCAAAGGCTGGGGAGGGACTGCTTAGAAGGACTTGGAGTGATAGGACAAGGGGCAAAGGTTTGAACTGGAGCAGGGGAGATTTAGGTTGGACATCAGCAGGACATTCTTCACAAGGAGAGTGGTGAAATGCTAGAACAGGTTGCCCAGGGATGTGGTTGAGGCTCTGTCCCTAGAGACATTCAAGACCATCCTCAATGCAGCCCTGGGCAGCCTGATCTAGCTGGAGGTGTCCCTGCCAACTGCAGGGGCTTGGATAAGATGAGCTTTGAGGGTCCCTTCCAACCTAGTGCAACCTGTGAATCATCCCCAAGTCTGCTGCAGGCTCACCTCAGGGAGTTTGAAGGAATGCCTCCCACCCCGTGGCAGAGCCCCCTCCACAATTACCGCAGCTGGCAGGGTCCTCGTCGGAGCCGTCCTGGCAGTCGGCGTCGCCGTCGCAGGCCCAGCGCTGTGGGATGCAGTGGCCATTGTGGCACTGGAAGCTGGAGGCCTCACAGGTGTGATATACTGCTGAAACCAGAGCCAGGGGGACTGCCTGAGCCTGGGGCACCACTGCCTCCCCATGCACTGTGGCACACCTTGTGCCAGGCCCTGCTGCTGCACACCCATACCAGGACTGCACAGCATGGCAGGATCCAGCTCTGAGTGCAGCTTCAGAGCATCCCAAGGGCCCCAGGCAAGAGGTTGCTGGGGTCCAGGCTCTCTCTGGGTCTTTGCCTGTGTGTGCCATGCTTCCTTACAAGCCTGCTGCGCCTCAGCGATGGCTTTTGGAGGCTAGTCAAGCCCTCCCTGAGCTCTCTCAAAGGCAGGAGGCATTTTGCCTTCAATCTCAGCCCCTGGTGTGTGAGAGCAAGGTGGCAGCACCTTGCCAGAGATGGCAAGAAATGTCACAGCAAGCAAGCAAGCCTGGAGAAGAGGAGGCTCAGAGGAGACCTTATTGCTGTCTACAACTACCTGAAGGGAGGTTGTAGCCAGGTGGGGGTTGGTCTCTTCTCCCAGGCAAGCAGCACCAGAACAAGAGGACACAGTTTCAAGCTGCACCAGGGGAGGTTTAGGCTGGAGGTGAGGAAGAAATTCTTCCCAGAAAGAGAGATTGCCCATTGGAATGTGCTGCCCAGGGAGGTGGTGGAGTCACCATCACTGGAAGTGTTTAAGAAGAGCTTGGATGAGGCACTTGGTGCCATGGTTTAGTTGATTAGATGGTGTTAGGTGATAGGTTGGACTCGATGATCTCAAAGGTCTCTTCCAACCTGGTTAATTCTATTCTATCCTACCCTATTCTATCCTATCCTACCCTATTCTATCCTATCCTACCCTATTCTATCCTATCCTATCCTATCCTATCCTACCCTACCCTACCCTATCCTATCCTATCCTATCCTATCCTATCCTATCCTATCCTATCCTATCCTATCCTATCCTATCCTATCCTATCCTATCCTATCCAGTTTTGCAAGACCTGGCAGAGCATCAGAGTGCCCTGTGCATGGCAGCAGAGACTCAGGGACAGCCTTTAATTAACGCAGGCAAGGCTGTTCCGTGTGGCCAACACGAATTAGAAATACAATTCCCTTTGGCTTTCCTTGGCAGTAGGGCTCTGGCTTTCCTTAAGCTCCTGTCAAGGAACTCTCTGCCTGTGGGATATCTTGCTTGAAGCCTAGCCTGTGTTGTCACTTTGCAGACAAATGCTGCTCTTCAGGCAGGAGAGCACTCGTCGCTCCCGAGAAGAAAAGCCACGTTCAACTTAATTAAATTGCCTGCTACGGAATTTTAGGTCTGAGAGTGACATGCACTTGCAGATATTTCAAAATAGCAGAATCTGGTGGCAGTAATATTCTATTAGGTATGCAGTGTGAAATGTAATTATTTGAGATAAGAGCAATAATTGCAGCCGGTGAAGTCAAATGAAATGTTTCTCAAATAATTGTGATCCTCTTAGATAATTTCAGCTTTCAGCTTTACAAACCTGATAGGGCTTTTTTTTTTTTTTTCCCTCCTCAAGTAGCTTCCTTTCCTGAGTAATTCTCTCTCTCTGGAGAAACTCATATGAGAGATAAGTGATACCAATAGAAATTAAACCTTCTCCTAGAGCCGCGCGCTCGGAATACTAACGACCAGGAGCTCCAGCGCCGTGCTAGAAACCCTGTGTGAGCTCAAGGCACAGCAAATGCCACAGGGGGTGAGCACAAGGGAGCTGGGAGGCCTGAAAGGGATCTCCCTAGCTCCTTGTGCCAGAGCCCCAGGACAGAGTGAGACTGTTTACAAAGGCCTGCAGTGACAGGACGAGGGGCAATGGCTTCAAACTAGAGAAGAGATTTAGATTGGGTATCAGGAGCAAGTTCTTTACTACGAGGGTGGTAGAACACTAGAACAGGCTGCCCAGGGAGGTGGTTGAGGCACAGAAGAATCCCCTGGCTGCCCAGCAGCCACAGACCCATTCTTCCATTCCAGGGAGCTTCAGAGGCACAGGCACTGCTAGCTGGTGCACAGAAGGTGGGTGGCCCTGTGGCCATCGCACAGCAAGGCACATCTGTCAGTGCAATCTTGCAAGTTCAAGGCAAAGCTGGGTCGCTGCGTGAGCATCACAAAGCTGTCAGCAAATTCACAGTGAGGCCCAAGGCATGCTGAAGGCACTGGAGTGAAGAAACCTTTCACTTTCAGGGCATGACACCACCCTGAGCTGAGCTGCAAGCTGCCCAGCTGCCTTGCTGGGTGGCTCAGCTACCTAGCAGGGAAACTGAGGCACAAGACATTGTCTGATGTCTTATAGCACCTCAGGTTGCAAGTAAGGAATGTCTGCAACAGACTATTGATCACATCAAAGGGCTTACCAGTGCAGTTCACTTCATCAGACCAGTCCCTGCAGTCATTATCACCATCACACATCCAGGAGCGACGAATGCACATCCCTGAGCTGCAGCTGAATTCATCATTTCTACACTGGTGAGCCTCTGCAAACAAGCACAGCCAGTTCAGATGTCAGGGCCAGGGGAGAGGAGGAGAAAAAGTTTCACATGGGCTGTTGACCGAGGAGAGGAGGCTGATGTCTCAGAAGTCAGACTCAATTGCCCTGCAAAGCAGACTCATCTTGACAGCACGGTTTCCTGAATGACCAAGAGTTGACTCCCAGCCTCTTCTGTCTTTGAGTTCAACAGCCCAGCTCTCTGACTGGCTAAGCTGGAGGTGGATGGCCACAAACGTGGCACCACTGAGCAACCCATGAGCTTGCTGGGCAGCTGCTTAAGGTCAGCTTGGGGTCAGGTCGCAGCAGTAGCCAAGGAGAGTGGGAGAGCTGACACAGAGGTGTCCCTGCCAGACCACAACGAGGGGGAGAATTAGCACATGGCCTCTCTCTCTTCTCTCATCCCTCACTTTCCAGGACCCAGTAAAGGATGGGAGGAGGTGGCTGTTAGGCAGGATAAGCAGGCAAAGCAGTGTCTGTGAGTAGCACCCTGCCCTAAAACACTGCTGGCTCTCCGCCCTTGCACAGGACAGGACTGCAGGTCTGACTCAGGGCACTCACCACAGTGACTTTCGTCGCTGTTATCCCCACAGTCATCCTCCAGGTCGCATTTGTAGGACAGCGGAATGCAGGTCCCTGAGCCCTGGCAGCGGAACTGGGTGTCGGCATCACACACGGTGGTGGCTAATGCAGCAGGGAGGGAGAGAAGGAGTAGGAGGTGGTGAAAGTGGAGGTTAGAAAACGATTCCTGCTGCCTGAGGCTGTGTACCTGGTGCAGGACAGTGAAGGGAGAGAAGCAGACCCTGCCAGCTGCTGTCAGTGCAGCCCCAGTTGCCATTACTGTATTTCAATGACATCATTGGGCACAGAGAGGGGCTAGCCACCTCTCTGGGGATCAGCTCAGCAGGAGGCACACATCCACATGAAGCAGAACAGAAAGTCACTTTTTATCTGCACTCTTTTCCACAGCATTGGCTGTGCCATCAATCAGCCTCAGAACAATTACTGCAAGAGACAAAGACTTGCCCTTGCATGAGAGCTGGCACCAGTCTCTCTGAATTTTAGACATCTACATCTTGTCCTTGCAGGACAAGACTCATCTGACCAGCTTGGGATGTCTACCAAAGGAGGATACCTTGAGTACTGTGTCCAGTTCTGGGCTCCTCAATTTAAGAAGGGCATTGAGATATTCGAACATGTTCAGAGAAGGGCAACGAGGCAGAGGAGAGGTCTCAAGCAAAAGCTCTATGAGGAGAGGCTGAGGGAGCTGGGGTTGTTTAGCCTGGGGTTGTTTAAACTGTTTAGGCTCAGGGGAGACCTTATTGCTCTCTGCAACTACCTGAAAGGAGGTAGTTGTACCTGCAACCAGTGTCAGAACAAGAGGACCTAGTCTCAAGCTGTGCCAGGGGAAGTTTAGGTTCAAGGTGAGGAGAAAGTTCTTCCCTAAAAGAGTAATTGGCCACTGGAATGTGCTGCCCAGGGAGGTGGTGGAGTCACCATCCCTGGAGGTGTTCAAAAAAGGCTTGGATGTGGCACTTGGAGCCGTGGTTTAGTTGTCAGGAGGTGTTAAGTATTAGGTAATAGGTTGGACTTGATGATCTCTGAGGTCTTTTCCAACCTGGTTGATTCTATGATTCAGTGGGGTGCTCACTGACTCTGAAGGGGGCATGGCCCCTGGGCTCAGGTGCAGGGCAGACACAGCAGAGCTCTAGCTTTGGAGGGGCGAGCAGCACGGCAGGACACTCACGGCAGTTCTTCTCGTCGCTCATGTCCCCACAGTCATTGTCGTTGTCACACTGCCAAATGCTGTTTATGCAGTTCCCATTGAAGCATCTGTACTGGTTGGGCAGACACGTGTTTTCTGGTGCCAAAGGGAAAACAAAAACAAGCTGGCAGGAGAGGCTCTCAGGAGACAGGCACTACCCCTCCTCCCTCAAAGGGCAGCAGAGAGGTCATGCTGACCTTTCAAAAAGGTAAAAACCTTAAGAATCAAGCAGGGGGTTACCTTCCTTTATGCAAGTGTTGTTCTTCATGAGGTAGCCATGAGGACAGTCACACTGCACCTCCCCTGTGGGCAGCACAGTGCTGGACACCCCCTCGGGGCACTTGCAGCTCCTGCCTTTATTTGACTTGGGCAGGCAGAGCAGGCTGCAGGGCTTGGTGATGCAGGCATTCTCTCCTGGCACAAGGGCAAAGAGGAAGGGGACACTGTCAAGACAGAGAGCTGGAGATGCTGCGGGAAGCCCAGCTCTACCTGCCATCCCAGGCTTTGTGTTCACACCCCTGCCAGGAGCCAGCCCTGCAGCACTGAGTGCTGAGGCTGGCTTTAGAAACACACAGAGCCATCTGCTCCAAGGAGATCAAGTGCCTTAAATGTCCTCCCTTTCTCTTGCAGGCTGCTGACTGGCAAAGCCCTTTGATGGTCTTATAACCATCTGACAATGAAGCCAATCCCTTCAGTGGATTCATCATGCAGGAGCCTCCTTATCACAGCCCAGACTCATGACTAAATGGAGGACAAAGGTGGTGCAGCTCTGAGACTCTTTTTTTCCTTTCCTTCTTTTTTCCCACTCACACTGCACCTTGCATGGAAAGGCCAGGTTTTGTACCCTAAACTATGAGGTGCCACCACAGCCAACTGCCCCACAGGCTCTGTTCCTGACAGGGAGCACCTCTCCTGGCAGGCAAAAAGCAGGATGTGCTGCTCATGAAATGCATTCCTTACAATGGCACCTGGGCACTTCAAACCTTGCAGGAACATATTCAGGCTGATGAAACACGAGCCAGGAGGGCCCAGTGGCCTGGGAACCTGTGGAAACTGCAGGAAAGAACATCTGCACACTCATGCCATTACCTGTTGTCTTTCCTCTGTAAAAGATCTTCATATCCATGATCCCATTTAATCGGCCAACTAAGATCTCCATTCTTGAGCCGCTGGTTTTGGACGCTCTGAAAATACTTAGCTGTGACCAGTCGTTCCAGTAGATCTCATTCTGAAACACAGGCTTTGCTCTTAGCACTGCCAGGGCCATCAGTGGTTACCTGCACCCCAACCACCTAGGTATGTGGGGCAATAGAGACTGTGAAGTCTCCCCAGCCCAAGGGAAAAAGATGAGGAAAACCAGAACTGGCATTTGAGCAGGAGGGGAAGCAGCATCTGCTGAGCAGCAGAGTCTGGGGAAGACAGCACAGTGCAGCTGATGGGGCACGCTGAGCATCTCAAGGATGTTGGTCCCAGTTTCAGCTGCACCTGCCTGCCCATTTCAGGGCTTTGTGGAAAGGTGCCAGGAGCAGAAAACAAGCAAGCATCACACCCACTCCTACCCTCCAAACCCAGCATGCTCAACACCCCCCTGCCACCTGTTTTCTTACACAGACCAACCTCAGAGCAAGCATGCCATGGAAACACATGCCAACAGGAAAGGAGTCCCTGCATACCTACCTTAAATACAGCAATAGCATAGGGGTGAGGGAGGCTGTCCAGGATCACAGATCTCTGCAGCCCATTGAAATCAACCCTCTCAATCCTGTCCATGTAGGCTTCGGTCCAGTAGATCCAGTGCTCGTCCACGGAAATGCCGTTGGGCCACCTCACACCCTCTGAAACGATGCACCCAGCTGCTGAGCCATCCATGTCACTTCTGTAAATGCCAGCTCTGGAGTCTCCCCAGTCTGTCCAGAACATCAGCCTGCCAACAGGCAGAGGGGGAGTTACTCCAAGTGATAGCAAAGCAGCTCATCAAAAGGAAACAGGTTAGGAAGCAGAGGTTTGAATGCTTTACATTCCACATCTCTTGCAAGACGTGCCTTTGGAGAAGGAGCTCTTTGCAATTCTAATGAAGGCCAGCAGCAGATCTACAAAGCAGCAGCGAGGCTGATTTAGCCTCAGGTGCTGTGGTGAGAGTGCAGCCGCAGGTTACCCTGTGCTGAACTGCTCTGCGTCAGCGCACGCCAGCTGAAGGCAGCCCAGATTTGGCAGTGCTACATTTGCAGCGCAGGAGCCGCCACAAAACCACGCTCAGGAAGATGTAAACTGCATCTGGCTCCTGGATTTCAGCGTGGCTCAGTTTCTCGTGCATCACTGCAGCTCCCTCCCCTGACCAGAGCAGTTTTTACTGGCAAGAAAATTTATTTACTAGTAGGTATGTATGGGTAGGAAAACAGCACTTGAACTGACAGTACAAACCAGTTCGTGACCTCTGCTCCAAGGCAGCTGGTGCCTTAGCTGGGCATGGAATGGCAGGAGTGGGCTACCCAGGGCAGGACTGTGAGCTGTACCCCCCCCACCCCTGTCCCTTCATCATGCCCTTGAGGGCCAAGCCTCACAAAGCCTTCCATGCAGCACCCTCCTTGTGTTTGCCTCTAATAGGTGTAGTGGTGCAGGAGGGACTGCACCGGTGTGGTTCCCCTGGGGAACAACATGGCACTTGACTGCTTGTGATGCTTTCTCACCCATCCTGGGGAGCCAGAGCAAGGGCCCTGGGTCGTTCAAGTATGGAGGAGTTGAGGACAGTGAGTCGCAGGTCTCCATCTGGATTGGCAACCTAGAACCGAAAGCAAAACCAAGAGGGCTGTGCTCACTGCAGGCAAGAGGCAGGGCAGCTGCACAGGTTCATAAAATAACTGCCATGGGCACAGGGAGCACATCCTGTGAGGCAGGTGACAAGGGGGGCCAGATTGGTGCATGCACTGATATGCCCTGGGACTGGGCACACAGCTGGCTGCTGCAGCACGCAGGCTGCACCCCATGCTGGCTGAGCGTGCTGGGTGTGGATGGCGCTTTTCTTCCTCCTCATTTCTGCTGCACAGCTCCACCTCACAACCTGACCCTGCTTTAAGCATACAGGGCCGAATGTTACCATTCACTGTTTGCATTTAGACCAAATAAAGTGGCATGTGGCAATTTAGATCCAATAAAGCAGCATGTGGGGCAAGGGTTGGTGTTCAGTAATGCTCCACCAGCAATGAGACATCAGGGCCTGGCTGTCCCAAAGAGGTACTGACACCTCTTTGTAGCATGAGTGGCCATAACTGTACCTCAATTTTAGGAATCCCAGCATTGACCCAGTAGAGCAACTGACTGAGAGGTTCAAAGGCCAAAGCTTCCACTGTTTCCAGCCCGGTGCTTATGATTATTTCTTGGCCAGAGCTGCCATTGAGACAGAGACGCTGGAAAAAAAAGAAAAAAAGGCAAAAAAGAGAAAAAAAAGATGAGGAACTTCCACAGCCTCAAGGTGAGGGCCATCAGGTATGCAAGGCAAGCCATAACAGAAAGCTCAGAGAGGAGGAGGACCCAAGGTAAACATGGGTAGTTCACAGGATCATAGGATGTTAGGGGTTGGAAGGGACCTCTGAAGATCATCCAGTCCAACCCCCCTGCCACAGCAGGACCATAGGATCCAGTACAGGTCACACAGGAATGCATCCAGATGGGGCTTGAAAGTCTCTAGAGAAGGAGACTCCACAACCTCTCTGGACAGCCTGCTCCAGTGCTCTGTGACCCTCTCAGTGAAGATCTTCCTCCTCATACTGAGGTGGAACCTCCTGTGCTGTAGCTTATATTCATTGCCCCTTGTTGTTTATATCCATTGCCCCTGATATCCAGTGCAACTGAGCAGAGCCTGTCCTCTCCTTCGTGACCCCCAGCCCTCAGGTATTTATAAACATTTGTTAAATCCCCTCTCAGTCTTCTCCAGAATAAAAAGCCCCAGGGTTCCCATCTCAGCCTCTCTTCATAGGGCAGTACTCCAGTCCCTTAATCATCCTGGTAGCTCTCTGTTGGAGTAGATGCCCGTCAGGGTGTGTATGCAGAACCCACCCCTGGTGCAAGGCAGCGATGACTTGGGCAGCTGGCACCGTTCCTCTCCCTGGCTCACCTGAATGATGTCAAGGGTGACATCAGCCCAGTACAAGCAGTTGTGATCGTAGTCAAAGTCCAGGGCCACAGCTCCTCGCAGCCCAGCCAGGGGCAGCTCCTCGCTGACACCAGAGGTGAGGTCGTAGCGGTGGATGGAGTAGCGAGTGGCGTAGAGAATGAACTCATTCTCCTCTGCAAGAACAGGGAGCGCCTTGTTTAGACATCTCTGGCCTGTTTAGGTTACTCAAGGGGCAAAAGAAGAATTCCAGGTATTTTTTCTTCACTCTGACCACACATTTTAGCACCTCAGCATAGGGGAGGCAAAGGCCCTTTGTCTCTGGGATTAGGTTAATGAGAGCAGGCTAATAGCCTTACGCGGTCCTGCGCACACTCGTGCCCGGGAACACACTGCGGCCCTTGTTTGCTCCAGGGCCGGAGGAGGAGGTCAGGACAGCAAAAGCTGTTGTGACCTTTTTCTTCACACATTAGTCTGCTGCCAATTAGAAAGGAAACACTGATCTCCTGTCCCTCAGAAAGCTCACCAGAATGATGGCAGTGATGTAAAGCTGCGAGTCCGAGGGCACATCGGCACCGCAGCAAATATTCCAAAGCAGGTTTTGCTTCTAAATTGCACTGAATCCAATGTAATGGAATCCTGGGCTGGGACAAAGTCTCCTGGGCATTAGCACACCACCACTGAAGTCCAATAATGCTATTAATGAGTAAAGCTAATGTCAGTAAGTAACTCTGGCTGTGCATCCCTAATGAGATTATACGGAGATACGAAACAGATACTGTACATGAAAGTGTTACCATGGTGCAAGCCAACACGTATCTGAGGATGATCAGCAAATACTCTGGGAACACAGCACTTCAAAGCCCAGCCCAGTGGGGACTGCAGGTTTGTTTTTCAATCAGCAGGGCTCTTCTCAGCATGACTAACACAGCTCTCCAAATAGCTCAAGAGGGCTCGGAGGGGTGAATAACATGTCAGGCTCTGAACAAGGAGGAAAACTAAGCACAACGCTGGCATGAATCCCAGCAGAGGGAATGCTTCCCCAGGCACCCACCAGGACATTTTGCACCTGGAATAGCTTTTGCACCCTAGGTAGGTGCAGGGAAACCTCCTGCTGGCAGGGCTGGTTTCTCTGAAGGGTCTGCTCAGCTACAGCCCCAGGGCTCACCCTGCCCGCAGCACCGGCTCAGCCGCCCCATCCCTTCCGCTTCCCTGTCTTGGGCTGGCTCTGGAGCTGCTGTGTGGAGCTGCTGTGTGGAGCTGCTGTGTGGAGCTGCTGTGTGGAGCTGCTGTGTGGAGCATGCTAATCACGCAGCTCGTGACGGCAGATTAAATTAAAGCTCTAATGAGCGGAATGCAAATAACCTTGGCAGCACAGGAGCAAGAGGCTGTTTCAGTGCTTCATATGCTTGAGGAGGAAGTAAGGACAGAGGTGTAGTCTAGCAGGCACAGGCATGAAGACCAAAGGGCAGCCTCTGCCTCAGTCTGGCCCCAAGCAGTCATCATTCACCTGTATATGGTGGCCTGTCCTAGGGTGGTACCTTCCCAAGGGTTTCTCCGGGATGGGCTTATCTTTGATCTCCTGTCTTTCTAGTTGTGTTCAAGCCTGCTACAGCAAGGATGCAATGGGGATAAGAAGCTTTTTGCCTTCAGCCTCCTCTGAGGACTTTGAAGCAAGAGAGGGCTCTGCACTGCAGGCTGAAGCTGCAACTGAGCAGGTCCCTCAGCAATTCTCTGGCCCCTAGACAGGACCAGGACATGATGAATTTGTAACCCACAGAGACATTTCATCTCCTGCACCATAGGTTTTGTCTGAGAGCCTCCTGGTAAATTTTGTGTGGTCCCTCAGGCACCAGCCAAAGGTTTGATGAAAGAAGCCCTTGTGCCTGAAGCAATCCTGTTCAGACTCACCAGCTAGTGGACAAGGTACCAGCTCCCCTTCCAGCCGTGACTCAATGTCTCCACCTGTACAAGTGTCCCCAGAGATCTTTCGGTAGCTGCAACAGACACAGCCAGGCAGTTTATTCCATGGCAACTGCTAACACACCCCCATGAGCAGCTAGATGGTGTTTAGTTATAGATTAGATGTTGTGACATACATCCAAACACATAATTTGTTCACTGCCATTTATGGGGTGTGTAGGTTTTGTGGTTGTTTGGGGCTTTTTGAATCACTAATAGGATAAATCTCAGCATCAGAAGACCAAGTTGCCCTCCCAAGTACAACACATACCCACGAGTCTTCTTGTAAGTTGAGCCAACAGGACAAGGAACAGGTGGGTCATATGGTTTCCCAGCAAATTCAGGGTCAGGAACACAAACTTCCAATGATAAGTCATCACTCAGTTTAAAGCCAAAATCACTGTAAGGAGAAAAAGAGATGTAAGGAGGGAGGGACAGGGGAGAAGAAAAAACATGCAGCCATGCTCCATTATTACTCTGCTCTGGTTTTGCATAGAAGTTTTAAGAACCTTAAGTAGCTCAGAAGTCCATTAGCAGTATTTAGTTGCATAATAATAGCTTGTAGCCAGACAGCTTCTGTCTCCAGGATGTCTCAAGACTATTTTGTAAATGTTTTGCCTGAGCAGACATGGGCAGGTGAGGAAGCAAGGTACAGCTGAGCCAGTGTGCCCTGAAAATCTGGCCACAAGCCCCATTTCTCCTGCTTAGCTGGCTTAGGTCACTGCTCTGTCTCTTGGCTTCTCCTCTTGGTAAAATGGGAGTTACAGTGCATCTGTTCTTTGCAAAATGCTGTGGAAGAGGTTATGTCAAGCTGATTTTGCAGGGAGCCCAGGGCTGCAATTCTGTGGCAGAGATCAGATCCCACCAGCCCTTTTCTCAGCCTGCTCATGACAAGCTTGACTCACCTCTCTGTTTCAGCATTGGTCAGGCAGGTTTGGACCCCTGGTCCTTAGCTGCATGTACTGGGCACTCAAGCAGTCTGGCTGTGAGCTCTGCTGAAAGCCCAGTCCCTGAAAAGCAGTTCACTTGCTAACCCCAAACCTTTGCAACAGATTGCCAGAGCATGTTTCCTAATCCTGAGAGCTGTGCAGTGTCAGTAATGAGCAAATTGCAGAAAAAATGATATGGCAGAGCCTGTGGCACCCCTGTGGCTAAAGGGTCACAAAGGTTTTTAGTGGAGGATCTCTATGTGTGATGGGAAATTGTCCACCATCACTTGAAAGGTGGTGATGGATTAACAATACTTTGCTCTTCTATGGAACCTTTCAGAGGCTCCCAAAAGGCTCTAAAGGCATTAATTAAGTCTCATGCCCTGTTATTAATGAAAGGATGTTTTCAGTCTATTTAGTTTCCCCTTTGCTATAAAAATCCAGCAGCAATACACAGAGCTAAGTGAATTGGATGTTTGTTCACTTTGAGCGACTGGTCACAGATATTAATCTCACACTTTCAACCCAGACTAAAAGACATTAATTGGTATTTACCATTCAAAGTCTTCCCTTGTACAAGAGCAGTTGGAGACCATGACAGGCCTGTCAAAATCTTCCCCATTGAAGCAGGTTGCATGAGGAGTCCTCCTTTTGAAAACGGTTTTATGCCCCAGCAAGCATTCGTTGCCTCGCTCGTCGGAGGGTGACCACAGCTTGTAGTCATTCTCTGTGCAAGGGACCCCTAAGAGAAGCAGAAGGGTTGGGATAAAAGAAAGGTGCAGTCCTTGTGGCACCCTAGACCAAGGGTTTAAAACCATGAGAGCTTGCAGGTGTTCCTCAGTCTCTGCTGTTGGTGCATGCCCAGCATTGTGCAAAGTGCAGCACCACGTCCTGCACCAGCGCTGCACTGCAGGCACTGCAGGGGTGCAGAGAGCCTTGAGCTCAAAAGAGGTGCGAAAGGCCTCCCAGGGGCAGCTGCAGGAGCCAAGCAGTCAGCCCAGCCTCTGAGGGAATCTATCAAACCTCAGTTTCTTGCCATAGCTACTGGCATCGTGGCATCGAGACCCAGCAGGCACCCTGGCACCCAGCCATGCACCACAATAATGCCCACTGCCCCTTTCCTCTTGCCACCCATGGCACAAAATGAGCAGCTTCCCCTTGACTGCCAGGCTCTAGCACTGCCCTGAGAGAAAAGGCAAAGCAGAAAGCATCCCTGAGCGTGCAGCAGTGCTTGGTGACAGGAGGCAACAAGCAGCTCTGTGGCAGTGACAGTGAATCTGTGATGCCTCATTTTAATGAAGTCGTTCTGGTTACCAAACAGATCTGTTTCCAGCAGCATGTCAGGGGAATTGGTTATAAATTGTAGTCAAGCAAATTCCTCTGCTGGGTTTAACTGCTCTTTGATTAAAATGCTGCCTTGCAATCAAAGCTGAAATGGGTTATAAAACATTCATAGGCACAAGCCTTCAGGAGGACTTTTTCTTTTTCTTTTTTTTTTTTCCCTTTTCCTTTTCAACAAAACCCTCAGTGAGGAGAGAAGTGATGCAGGGAGAGCACAGGGGACCCGAGTGCCTTCAGCAGCCACGTCCGTGTGGACATGAGGGACAGGGCACCCAAGGGTGGACAGAGGAACCACAGCCCTCACAGGAGATGCCCTCTCTGCCCCAACTTCTCGGGGATGGCCAGGTCAATGAGGTCAGTCTCCTGCTAACAGGACTTAAGGGCATCTCTCTTGGGTCCCTTCTGGAAAATAGGGCAGAGGGTAAGAGCAGCAAAGGTGCTTCTGCACCCAGTTCATATTTATGTGCCCAATTTCTCATGCTAGTCGGTGGGAATCTAAGCCTTAGAGGACTCGACTGCTTGGGTCATAGCCTGAGGTCTCTAGGTCAGTTTAGGCATCTGAAAAACCTCTCCCACATTCCTTCCTCAGTCTCAGCCCCCTGGAGAGGGTATGTCAGGCTCTCACTTGCACACACAGGGCTGCTTGAGGCAGGCTGTGCAGCGTGGGGAGCGGATGGGTTATCAGTGTGCAGCCTGCAAAGCTGCGCGGTGCAGACAGGGTGGCTCTGCCGCTTGCACGACCGGCATCAACAACGGCCGTGCCACCTGTCCCCTTACCCAGCACGTCAGTGGTGTTGATCTGCAGTATCAGCCAGCTGTGGCCATTCTCTTTGTAGGAGCCAAAGATGGTGAATATGGTGCTCTTCTCGCCAGGCTCAGTCAGCAGGCCGTACACGAACACTGGCTTCTCTGAGAAAGTGAAGGTCTTCCAGGTTTCCCCTTCATTTGTGCTGTACCTGGAGAAAGGAGATTGGGAGGGCTGCCAGGGGCAGGTGCTACCCATCACAGGGCACTCTCTCAGCCCCAGCCTGAGCACCACTGACAATCCCCTTTTTACTCCCCTACCACTTACTTGAGCTGGTCGGTCTCAGTGCCTTGTGCAATGGCCACAAGAATGCCACCGTGGTCACCCCAAGTGTAATAGTGGGGTCCAGACAGTGCCTGGAAGAGAAATGGTGCTGAGAGGTACCTCAGAGCTGTGCTAAAATAAGGGAAAAGTCTGGCTGGAAAGCATGCTTGGTCAGAAATGCTGCCTGACCAGAGCTAATGTTTCAGGTTGCCTGGGCTGAGCCAAGTACCTTGAGGCACCAGATTCAAGTGTTTATGGGCCAGCACCTGTAGACATGAGCAGCCAGCCCAATGCCCTTAAAGGTGTAGCTGCGTTTAAGAGCAGCACTGTGCCCTGGACTCAGACTCCTCCTGTGCCATGTGCAGGTAAAAAATCAGTGTAAAAAAAAACACCACATGAAACCAGAGTCCATTGCTCCCCATCTCAGCCTGCAGCTCTTTGTCACGCCTGTGAGGCTTTCCCAACACTCCACTTGAACTCACTGCCTTCCTAGGACTGCAGATCAGATCCATGGAGTGCAGGAACAAGCCCCAGAGACAGTTAATTCATCCATCCTGCTGAAAGAAACTTCTTGTGTATCACATTGACTCTCAGCTCTATTTAGTGACCACCACACCTCTGGTTTCCTATCTGGGGAGCCCAGTGCAGCTCAGGATGAAAAGAGGAAGCACAAATGTGCCTGCCCCTGCTCTCAGGACACATTAATGCACTTGGGGACGTTCTTAGGTGGGGCACTGAATGTATTGTTTCTTTCTTCTCTGTGCTGTGAGATCACCCCAGCAATCTGGAGAGCAGCGAGCCTTTCAGTCTGCTGCTTGCCAAAGCTGAGAGAAGGGAGTTGTGTTACTGCTGCTCAGTTGAGGAACTACACTGCTGGGTCATTCTGCACCTCCACTCATGAGACAAAGGGCCCGAAGAAGTCAGGAGCTTGGCACTGTAAACCACGGGTCAGTGTTCAGCACGTTTTAATTGCACTTCAATGCAAACCTGCCTGCAAGCCAGGGGAGGCTGGCACCACAAAGCCTCAGCTTTCCAGGCTCTGAGCACTCCTGTCTTGCCACACAGCTCCTGCAGGGAGACCCACAGCTCCCCACAGTCACTCTCCAGCTGAATTTCAGAGGCAGCCACTCTCAGCCGGGGCCAGCCTCTGAACCACGGTCGGCTTTGGCTGCAGCTGCCCAGCCCTTAACGCAGACCGCGCAGCACTTGTGGGAGGAAAAGGAGGTCACTTAATTCACAGCATTAAATAGCTTGCAGATGTCAAAACACTGTCTTACACTAGCAACAGAAGGCACAGGCAGACCACAAGTACTGCCACAGACCAGAACCTCTTAGTAAACAGGATCAGACTCCCCACAAACCGAGGGCAACATCCTATTTTTCTGGAAGACCTTGGAGCCTCTCCAGCCTCTCTCACATACAAAACCCTGGCTGTCAGCTCAGTCTAAAAGATGCCCCAAGGCAGGGGCAAGTCCTGCTAGTTGAATAGAGGAGGGAGCTCTCCTGGATTTGGACCCCACCACCTTTACCATGAGGCCTATCTCCATGCCAACACACACCTAGGCCTTCATCTAAAGATATTTTTGCCTTGGTCTCAAGGGATAATGATCACCTTCCAGCTGGATGCATACATGGAGGTGACCTGTAATGCCTTAAGGCTACCTATCACTTAGCTACATCGCTGGCAATACTTGCTGCACCCCTGCCTTGGCTGAGCTGGCAGGCAGAAAAGCAGCCTTACCTCTCTCCACCTTGCTCCAGCACTGCTCGAGACATAGACGTTGGTTTTCCTTCCCATGTTCTTGCCAATGGAGCCTGGGAGAAATTGTGAGGAATGCAGAATGATTGCTTAAAACAAAGCCAGACACCTCTAAGCTATTTTTATCTGTGAGCAAAATGACAGTGACTGAGGAGCTGATTCTTCACACAATAAACTAATTCCCTCAAAAGCAAATATTGTAAGACTATTAACAAGCCTGAAATGCAGCTGGGGGAAAACCTATGGCTGGAAGCACGCTCAAGCAAAATGTGCAAACGTTTTCTTCAGTACAAGAGCAACAGAAATCAGATTGTCTGTATGTTCAAAAAACCCAGCAGCAGGGAAGAGGATCCAAATAAAGCAGGCAGGATTTCTCACATCACTGTGCTGCAGCAAAACAGAGATGCTGGAGCTACTGAACAGGGAGAAAAGGCAGCAAAACGTAGAGTTTAGCTGCATCTTTGTAAGCTGCATGCACCAACTGGATTCTGCTGAGGTTGTCCTGCCTGGACAACAATGCACCCCAAGCCCCCCACAGCTGCAAGGAGGAAAGCAGCACCGGTGGCAATGATGAGTCCTGGCGCCGACTCCTTGGACAGAATGGGCATCCTGCGCAGCTGGAAATTCAGCAGCTGGCTCAGGCGCTGGGCCAGGTGGAGAGAGCAGCCCTGGGAAAACTGGAAAAGCAAAACACAGCAGCATCAACCCTCTGCCCCTCACTTACCCATGCCTTCATCCCACCCAGTCCAGCCCTCTCCACTGGGAAAGGGGGGCAAGGACTCCCTCGTGGCGGGATTGCCATTTCAGCCTCTTTTGCTGCAGGCTTCTCCCCCTCTTGCCCCCTTGTGATAGTTTCAGGCTATGCCTTTGAAATTTTTCACAGATCTTGAGCAGAAAAGTAGTAAAATGTAAATAAACCACTATTGGGTGTAAAAAGGAAAATAATGATCATTCTAAACAATCCCATATCTACTGTAAGACTTAGTTCCCAAATCAGTTTCTCTCTCTTCTTGCTTCTTCACTCTGGGAGAGATCTTAACTTGCTTCTGCCTGACCTTGGCGGCATTGTTTTGGGTAAGTCTAAAGCCCCTCTGCTCCTTTCTCTTCTCCTTTTTGTACAGGGGAGTAAGGGAGAGGTAGAGAGGGAGAAGCTAGCAGCTTACCCTGGTCCTTTGGCCAGGGGGGTCTTGTGCTATTTATTAATTGTAAATACCCGTAAATATTGTAAATATCATAGAATCAATCAGGTTGGAAAAGACCTCAGAGATCATCAAGTCCAACCTATTACCTAACGCCTCCTGACAACTGAACCATGGCACCAAGTGCCACGTCCAGTCCTTTCTTGAACACTTCCAGGGACAGTGACTCCACCACCTCCCTGGGCAGCACATTCCAATGGCAAGTTACTCTTTCTGGGAAGAACTTTCTCCTCACTTCAAGCCTAAACTTCCCCTGCACAACTTGAGACTGTGTCCTCTTGTTATGGTGCTGGTTGCCTGGGAGAAGAGACCAACCCCCTCCTGGCTACAACCTCCTTTCAGGTAGTTGTAGAGAGCAAGAAGGTCTCCCCTGAGCCTCCTCTTCTCCAGGCTAAACAACCCCAGCTCCCTCAGCCTCTCCTCATAGGGCTTGGGCTCGAGAGCTCTCCCCAGCCTCACTGCCCTTCTCTGGACCTGTTCAAGTGTCTCCATGCCCTTCTCAAACTGAGGAGCCCAGAACTGGACACAGTACTCAAGGTGTGTATTTTGTACGTATTCATTGCATTCCATTGTAGATGGCAGTGTTGCCTGTAAATACAGCTGCCATTTGCTTCCAGCTGAGCTGGTCTGGCAAAGTTAATGTTGGGCCGGGGTGGGGAGAGGGAATTTCAACCCACCACACCCCTGCCCCTTCCTGCCCCACGCTACCTCACAGTCTATCTGCTCGCCGTAGCGCGTCTGTGCCGGGGGCTGCAGCGGCTCCCAGGTGCCGCCCTTGTCGAAGGTGATGACGGAGCTCATGTTCTCCTCGCTGAAGGAGCCGTTGATCAGGGTGGCAATGTAGACGCCCCGCACGCCTTCCACCCGGTGCAGGTCCGCAAAGGGCTCGTTGGCAAAATACCTGCAAGGACATGCCAAAGGGGTCAGGGAGGTGCAGCCTCCGTGGATCTGGGGATCGAGGGACTGCGAAGCCCACGGATCATGGCAAGGCTCTGAGCAACCCCAGCCGGCATCGACAAAGGCTTTGGCTGATGTTCCTCTTCAGCGCAGCCAGTTAGGTGCATCCCACATTACCTGACCAAGGTGTCGCTTCCAGCTCCTCCTGGGCTGTAGTAGAGCACATTTTCCAATGACAGGGAGAACTTCAGGCCTTCTGCCTCCGAGATGTAGAGGTTGGTCCGGTTGTTATCGTGGCTGACACACACAAACACCTGATCCTCCGAGGCATCAGCAACATAATATTCCTTTGGGATGTCAATGACAGGCAAGCAGGTTTCATAGGTGTGGGCATACAAGCAGGGTTCACATCTAGGCCAGTTCAGCATTTCCTCTTAGATGACTCAAAGTTTTTCTTCCCTCTACTCATTGGCAGGTTTTCTACTTGGCAAGTAAGATTCTTCCCTTTGCTTTTACTTTTGTGTTTCCCCTCTAGAACTGCTCTCCTCTGCCCTCCACAACCCACTGGCAGAGTCCCCCAGAAGCAGCACTGAGTATCAAGGTCCATTTGGTCTTGATCTCTCCTGAGGCCAGGAGCATGTTGCAGCCAATAGCATGCCCCCACTGCTCTGCTGAATGCCAAGAGTGCTCCTTGTGTTCTCTGCCATCCCCACCAGCCTGGGGGCACCACAGCATATCTGCTTCACAGATTGCTGACTTTTTGCACACCCTGGCTCTCCCACTATGCTTCCTTTGCCTGCAGAGAAGATGGATGTTCCAGGCCATGCCTGTGGCACCAGTGTGTGCTCAGCAACCTGGCACCCCACACCATGAGGTAAGATTCCCAAAAGCAGAGCCAAAGCACAGAGCGCTGAGATCATCATTAGCCCTTCTCTGGGTATGTGGGGTTTGCTGCCAGCCCCTATCAGCAGCATGGGAGGAAGCCAATGGCTCTTTCTGGACAGCCTTCTGACACCCTCCTGTGCTTCTCCACAGGCAGGGGTGGTCAGAGCAAAGCACCATCCTGTGAACCACAGGATCGTCCTGTGGATGTTCAGCCAACCCCTGCCACAAGTGGGGTCATATGAGATCCCTTCCCAGCTCCAGCTCCCACAGTGTGTGGTGGAAGGCAAGAAAAGAGCTGCTGACATCTGAAGGCATCCTTGGCAGAGGAGGGAGAGAGTTCTTCTGGGCAAGCAACACTTACCTTAATCGGGTGCTTGGTTACGAACTGTGCCACGCGCATCGGCTTGCGGTTGAAGGAAACCCAGAGCTGGACCGAAGTGGGCTGAGAGCTGCCTAGCAAACGCTGCAGCAGAGCAGAGGGAGACATTAGGAGTAGCTCTTGACCCCGAAATCACCTTCATCCCCAGTGGTAGCCAAAAGGCAGACTGGGGCAAACCACAAACCTCCTGCTTGGGGCTTCACCCTCCCTGCGTGCAGGCAAAGCATGGTAGCTGCCTAGGACTGACTCCAGGTTTACATCAGCAGAGAGAGAAACTGCCCTTGCTGGCCAATTAGGTGGAGGTAAGGAGGCTGGGTTTAAGTCTTTCTCCTTCTGCAGAGCAGTCCATCCTTTCCTTCCAATTTGTAATGATTTGTGCAAACTGAAACACACCAGCTGGGAACCCAAAGCATAAAGAAGCCGTGGGCAAGATATTTCGCACAGGATGCTAATGGGAAGAACCTAAACCCAGATTTAGGCTCCAAAAATAAGCAGCCTGATTTTTTTTTCCCCCTGGTACTGTATAGCTAAGCAACCATGCCTCCCACGGAAAGGAGCTGGAGTCAAGAGTCCTAGGTGCCTCTGCCACACAGGCTGCTCTCTCCCCAGTGCTGCTCCTGCTGCAGCCAAGGTCTGACCTGAGTGTCCACTTCCAGATCTGGGGACATCATTCCCAAACCAGGGGTTTGCAGCTAGGCCAGCATCTCTCTCAGTCTCTGAGGAGGTCCTGACTGAAACCTGCTTCACATTTTCAGGAGGCTGCCTGCCCAAGCCTGGTGACTTAAGCACAAGCCCCACGAGGACAGGCCAAGGGAGCTGGGGTGTCTACAACTACCTGAAGGGAGGTTCTAGCCAGGAGGGGGTTGGTCTCTTCTCCCAGACAAGCAGCACCAGAACAAGAGGACACAGTCTCAAACTGCACCAAGGGAAGTTTAGGCTTGAGGTGAGGAGAAAGTTCTTCCCAGAGAGAGTTGTTAGCCATTGGAATGTGCTGCCCAGGGAGGTGGTGGAGTCCCCATCCCTGGAGGTATTCAAGAGAGGATTGGATGTGGCACTTGGTGCCACGGTTTAGTAGTCATGAGGTGCTGGGTGATAGGTTGGACTCGATCATCTCTGAGGTCTTTTCCAACTTTATTGAGTCTATGATTATGACTTCTCTGCAGAGACACAGACCACCCCCAGTATCTCGCCCAGCTCCAACAGCAAGCCTAAGATAAAATCTTTTGCAAACCACAGCAGGCTTCAGATCAGGCCTGGAGCCAAAGGGATGGGCCCTAAGAGTGGCAGGCTGTTCAACCTGCAAAAGAGAAAGCTGAGGGTGCTCTGCAAACACATCCCCTGCCAGCACAGAACAACACTGTGGCTGTCCAGGGGGCTGGAGGTGAGTCACTGCTTACTTCCTGGGACACCCTGCATGATGGTTTTGCAGAGTCACCCCTATATGGCAGAGGTTGCTCACGAACACAGACTTGATGGCAGCAGAACTGGATGAAAGCAATGCCAGCACCTTCTAAAAAGAAAACTGCTCCTCAAAATCCATGAGGAATAGAACTCTGCCCCTCTGGTGGCATGTCCCTGATCATCTAGAAAGGACTTGGTCTCAGGGAAAGCAGAGATGCTTTCTAGCTTTCTTTCAGGTTTGCCTGAAATTGGCCAACAGCTGTAAGAAGCACAGGGGAGCTCTGGCTGCAGAGGCACCAAAAGGCCGTTCCTGCTCACCCACATCCTCTTTTCTTCAGCAAGCAAACTGAAACCCCAGCTTTCTTCCCAGGACAGAGCACATTAGGCTGCTTGAACCTAGGCCACGTTTGATGGTAATCCTTCCTGACAAGCGGCCTCCTAACCACCGAGCTGCTGAGCCACATCCTCCCTTCCCATGCCACCCCCACCCCTCTGTCCCCTGCCTCACTGCTTTTCCCAGGCATCCTCTGTTTTTTTCCCAGGTCCCAGCACTTCACAGCCTGACCTACTTCTGCCCAGCCTGCTGAAGCGGCACCGTAGCCAAGCACCAACCTCCACCCTGTGCCTTGTTTGTGTCATACTCACCACAGACTTCGTTGCAAACATGTATTTGTCCCTGAGCTGGAAGTCTTCAACATCTTCCAGGATGATTTCTTTGTTTTCTCTGCTCTGAAAGAAATCAGTGCTGCGAATGACAGTGGAAGCCCCGGAAGGCTCGTGCCGCTCGATGTACACCGTGTTGGGCTGATCGTAGGGCTCAACCCCCCTGGAAGGAACAAAAAAGGTGCTGGTGGTATTACCTCAGCACTCACAGAGCAATGCAGACAGCAGCAGGTACCAAGGAGCAGGAGCTGGGCAACTAGGAACCAGGTGGGGGGCAATGCAGAGCACCCCTGCATGCTTGTGTCAGGGCTGTCTCTCATCACGCCCACATGGGCAAGGAGACTGGGGGGCTGCAGCTCATTTTGGTACCCACATCCCTGGTTTGTGCATGGCAGATAACGAGGCAAGAGGCAAGGAGGGAGAGAAGACAGGAGCTGGGTGCAGCACACAGGTGTGGTACATACCAAGAGAAAGACTTGACGTGTTCCTGAATCATTATCCAGGTCTGGCCAAAATCATCTGATTTCCAGAGCTACAAGGACAAGTGAGAGATGCCAGTGGGACTGGGCAACCAAACAGACCCAATCCTTTAAGAGACCCAACCTCTGGCAGCAGAAGCAGGATGGACCTATGTCTACCACAAAACCATGAGCTCCACTGATGATTTCTCTTTATGTGGCAGCTGCCTGAAGGAACAGCAACCTTCCCAGCCACAGGAGAATCACCCCAACAGGAAAACCACTCCCTTTGAGTCTTCTAACAGGGATTTCCCACCCTCTGTTGATCCACCTGGTTATACATCAGCTCAGAAATAAAACCAGCTTGTTCTGACAAACTTGTGGAGCAGGACAGCAAGGGGCAATATCTGAGTCTCCCTCACAGAGGCCACCACAGCCCCAAGCACAGCGACAGGGCTGCTGCTGCAGATCTGCAGGCATTAGCATGGCAAAGGTCAAGAGGAGAGAGAGCATTGTTCATTGTGCCAACAAAAGCAGCAGCCATGAACATGCCAGCCCCTCTGCAGATCCCATCCCTCCAGAGCCTCATCTTCCTGGCTGTTCTTGTCCAAGCACCATGGTGGCATCCGAGCTGCAATTTTTGCCTCTCTTTTGCAGCTGTGTGGACACAGCCAGCCAGGGTCCAGCCCCAACACTCAGCCCAGCAGCCCACCCAGGGAAGGTACCACTCCCAGACACCTTTGTCCCCCTGAAAAGGCATCAGCCATGCCCAGCATGCACCCTGATGTGTGTGTACCCTGCTTGTCTGCCCAATGTCCCCCATTCACAGGCTGGGGGCAGCTGTTTCATCCTCAGGTTTTGCTTATGCTGCCTGTTGGAAGGTGTTGTAATTATTTACCATCTTTACCCAGCGGCTTCAGGGGAAAAAGAAGTTTTGTTTTCAAGAGGCAATTTGTTAAATAAGACAAAGCCAAACCACATGCCCACATGAAATACTGCAGAGGTCAGTCCTGCCTCAGCTGCCAGCACTTGGTGGTGAGTTACGACCACAAGTCAGAGAGATCAATACGGTCAGCAGCAGCCTGGATAAAGGACCAGCAGAAATGCAGGAAAAGGGAGAGGACATGTTTAAGGTAGCCATCCTGCAGGTACTCTATCCTCATCCCTCCAGAGGTCAGGAACCAGATGGACCATAGGGGAAGGCAGTGTCCTAGACTATTTGGGACAGCTCTACACATAGCAGTCCAAGATCAGACACCATGGATGGTCAAAGCACAGCTTCACAGATTGCAATGGGTTGGAAGGGACCCTCAAGTGGCGCCTTGCCCAACCCCTCTGCAGTTATCAGGGACACCTCCAACTACATCAGGCTGCCCACAGCCACATAAAGGCTGATCTTGATTGTCTCCAGGGATGGGGCATCAACCACATCTCAGGACAACCAGTTCCAGGATTTCACCACTCTCGTGGTGAAGAACTTCCTTCTGATGTCCAATCTAATCTCCCCTGCTCCAGTTTCAAACCATTTCCCTTTGTCCTATCACTCCAATCCCTTCTAAACAATCCCTCCCTAGTCTTTCTGTAGGTCCCCTTCAGATACTGAAATGCAGCTCTAAGGTCTCCCTGGAGCCTCCTCTTCTCCACACTGAACAGCCCAAATTCTTTCAGCCTGTTTTCATAGCAGAGGTGCTCCAGCCCTCTGATCATCTTTGTGGTCCCCCTCCAACAGATCTGTGTCTCTCTCTCTTGTATTGGGGCACAAACCCAGGTGGTGCTGATGCAAGGCAGGGTAGCTCTCAGCCCACTCTAAGGGCCGTGGGACACCTAATGGGCCAGAGGAAATGCCACAGTAGGGCAGAGGCAGGATGCTGCCCTCCTGTCTAAGCAGAAGCACTTACCTGTTTTTTAGGATGAGACCTGTCAAAGCCCAAGAGCAGGCTGGGGTCCCTGCTGTGCAGGAGCAGGTCTGCTGCTCTGAAGGGAATTGAGAAGCCCTGAATATTGTTGCAGAAGTCGGTGGTGATCCAGAGGTACGAAGCAAAGGCATCCACAAAGATATACTGGGAAGAGAGGGACCAACGAGGAAGAAGGGAAGCAGGCAGTCAGCCACCTGGTCAGAGCAGAGTTCAGCCTAGCAGTAACAAAGCACATGTCCTGGAGAGGGCTTTGGGAGGACAAACTCTGCAGGAGAGATATTGACCTGTCCCTGCAACCCCCTCTCCTACCATGCTCTGATGCTCCTGAGCACCGCAGAGCCATACTGGAGGTACAGCAGTGTGCCCAGCACATTCCACTCTGCCCTGAGACAGCCCCAGGGGCTCTTCTGCAAAGCCAGAGGACCATGCAAAACTGACCTTTAGTCTCAATCTGCACAATGGGTTTGTTCCTCCCCACTGCCATGGGCAGGGACGCCTTCCACTAGCCCAGGTTGCTCAAGGCCTCATCCAGCCTGGCCTTGAGCACCTCCAGAGAGGGGGCATCCATTCTTTGGGCAACCTGTTCCAGTGTCTCACCACCTTTACTGTAAAGAATAAGCTGGGGCTGCCCTGCAGAGAACCCCCCTGCGGCCAGCCTTACCCTCCTGTTGTCAGCTGGGCTGTGGTAGAACTGGGCGATGGCCACCTCGCTGCTGTTCCCCTCCCCAAAGCTGAACTTCTCTGATATCTTCTTGAAACTCTTCCCATAGTCATAAGACACATAAACCTGCAAAGGAGAAAGGTGAGAGGCATAAAGCTCTGGGTTCCCTTCTGACAGATTTGGTCAACACTCAGAAAACTAAAAGAAGCCTAAGAGAGGGCCTGAGCAAACCTTTCAGAGCTGAACCCCACGGATAACACAGGGGATACGAAATGAGGCTTTTTTCCTCCCAACTCAAAACTCTTGGCCCTTTCTTTCATCTTCCCATCATGAGAGGAAGGCAGGCTGCAGCTCAGCAGCTACTGCCATTTCACCTGCCACAGAAGCAGAGCAGGCACCCCATGCCAGTGCCAGGCTGCGTTACTTACGTCGCTGTTTTTGGGTCCCAGCAAAGACAGACTGTCTCTGGCCAATGCCACGATCACATTGCTCTTCTCTCCTGCCCAGTGAACCACCATCTGATTGTGGGAGTCATTGAGGCTGACCTGCAACACCAAGGGAAAGGGCATCCTGATCACAGCCTTGCCCACAGGGCCAGCCAGAGAGCAAATACCCACTCCCATCACCCCTCCTCAGAAATACACAGACTGTGGGGAGACTTGTTCAAACCAGGGGCAGAAGTTAGTGCAGCAGGCAAACAGCAAAGGAGCACTCTGTGCCCATCCCATCCAGACCCTGGAGGGGTTGGGGGACGTGCTTGTGGGCACACTTAGGGTGAGCCCAACTCCAGCCTGGAGTGCTGAAATGCAACAGCCCCCCAGCTGTCAGATGTGTGTAAAGGGCTTTATCTTTCCACCTCCATCTTCCAAGGCTGCTGTGCCTTTGTCCCACTTCCATTTCTCCCTGCAGTCTCATTTAAAGCCTCCCCATTTAAAGCCCAGCCAAGCAAATCAAGGGCCACTTAGAATAACAGGGCTTGGAAACCTCTGCCAGTGTGACAGTGCCAGGGCTGCCATCACTTGTACCAAGACCACCACGGTGAGGTATGCAAGTACTCACTGCAAGCCAACAGTTAAAGAGAAAGCTTCCCTGGGGAGCTGGCATGGCCCCACATAAAAGAGCATCCCTCATGGTCCTGTCAGCAAAATGCACCTGCTTTAAGGGCTGACTTTCCCCTTTATTCTTCCTCAAAGACAGAGGATTTGGGGGACAATGAGAATGAAAACTAAAACCAAGGAATGAGAAGTGATTGCAGATCCAGGCTGCCTAGGTGAAGGGTCACAGGGAAACAGCCACCTTTCTACAGGGACTCCTTCTCTACCCTGAAGGACACACCGGTTTCCAATGCAAACACAGCCAGAGCCACCACTCCCTGTGCATTCCCTGGGCCTGGCAGTGCTGGTTGCCAGGGGCCTGTTCCTATGGGGAGGCTATCACAGCATCGCTGCAACAGGAGCCAAAGATGCAGAGCCTCTGGACAAACACAATGCCTGGAGTGACTGCAGGGACAGGCAGCATTGCCAGGCAAGCTGAGCAAAGTAGATTGGCAGTGGCCACAGCCTGGCCACGGACAGGCACCCCAGTGGCTGCAGCAGTGGGTATGTGTGCCTGGGCCCTGGCATGCCACCACAGATGGTGGTTGGTAACCCCTAGGCTCATGGCCTGGGGAAGCTGTAAAAATGCAGGACTAAGCCTTTCTCAGGCTCCTGATACCCTGTGGCTCCTGCTTACCCCAGGATCAATGAGGAGCTCCACCCAGGGTAAGGGGCTTGGTTTAACCTCCAGCACTGAGTAGTTAAGTACAGCACTTGGGAAAAACAAGGTCTTTATTCTGGAAGGGAGGGGGCAAGTGAAACAGAAGCTCTCAATCCCTCTTATGCAACTGGCTCACACAAGGGGGGAAAAAAGAAAGAAATCAAAATGTGACAGGGAGGCAGCGAGGAGCAGCCCCCTGGGTCCGTGCCCCCCAGCTGCACCCTGTCTGCCCTGCCAGGGAACCCCCCTGTGGGCAAACCCTGCTGTAGCACCCGGAGACCAAAGGCAGCAGGGATGTAGGTCAGGCAGCAGCAGCTACAAAGCAAGGCAGTGGTAGCCTTGTACACCCACCAGGAAGAAAGCATAGACTCTGTTTGAGGATGCAGGGAAACAGGGCGGAGAAGAAGGAACTGCTGATACCCACTGAGACAGCACACAGCCTCCAGCCTGACATCTAGAGCAGCTCTGTGCTCCCAACCCCACACCCCCTTGCCTCCTCTCAAAGCAGAACAACCCCAGCCAAACCTCCTCCATCTGTATTTTGGGTGCAGCTTCCATGGGGCTGAGGCTGCTGGCTTCAAGCCAAGGACTGTGTTTAAGGTTTTGGTGTGATTTGGTGGGGAGGGGGCAAGCGAGGGGGAGCCCATCACTGCATTCAGAGACAGGTAAGCAACCCTGCCCAGCCTCCCTTCCTCAGGAAAGCCCCTCCAGATGGAAATCATCTGCTCCCCACAAGCAAAGCCAAGCTCCAGGTGTGACAGACCTGCCCTGCACATGCCCTCCCCAGCTCCCCTCAACCAAAAGGGTTTGTTACCACCTCCACCTCTGTGGCAATTTTAGCAGCACTTTGCTATTTTGCTTTCTGCAAGAAATCCAACACTAGGGCAGCTTCAAACCCAGAAAAAAACACAGGAAACTTCTGCACCTTGCATTAATCTCACTAAGAAACCTCTGCAGCTTTTTCCCCATGATCTGAAAGAGACAGCAAACCCCTTCCTCAGAGCAGGGACACCTAGGAAATGGAGCAAAAGCCACAGCCCAGGGCCACCACGTTTGGGCTTGGAGGAGCTAGCTCGGTCTCCTTACTCATTAGGCAGCCTAATTAGCACAGAGCCCCAGTATGAAGGCCAGACAGGCCATGAACAAGTTTTGGCTTCCCCCACAGTGCAGGGGGTTGTGCTGAGCAGGAGGTTTAGGAGCAAGTCTTATTAAGGGGTGTAAGAAAGCGAAGCTGCCAGAAGGATGCCTTATGCTTTAAGTCCCCCAGGAAGGGCTCCTGCAGCATCATCTCAGGTGTAGGACCCTCACACATTCATCACTGTCAGTTCCCAGCATGGAGCTTTGTGGGGACCTGAAGGGTGCAGGGGAATGGAAAACAGGACCCCAGGCTTTGCTCTCCGTGCAGCAGCACTGCATTGTGCCTCAGATGACAAGCACCTGCTGTTCCACCAACCAGGCTGCTCAGCTTTGCAGCACAACTGTTGTTATCACCAACACAAGTAACCCTAACTGCTGCCGGGACGAGGCTCATTTGGCAGCAGCCCACTGTCAGAGACTCCCCTGCCTCCCCTAAGGGGTGAAACCTCCCTCAAGAACTGGTTTAACCTCTGTATGGGTAATGTTGGAAACAGCATTTAGCATAAATTCCACTTAATGGGGAAGTGTTTTGGTCTTTGCCAAGTGATTAAGTGTATATGAAATATGCATGAAATTCTAATTTGTCCTCCTAATAGGTAAGGTGCCAAAGGAAGTCTGGGAGGGGAGAACTGGAGCCAAGACGTAGCAGAGGCTGTCTGTATCTCTAGTTCACGTAGCTAATGCTGCTAACCATTGCTCACACTCTGTGTTTATTTTCTGTAACAGTCTCTTCCTAGGAAGAAATGAATCCCCTGCAGAAATGGGGTGAGAAGAGAGCCCCTGGAGCAGCCTTCCCACGGGAGAATACCCCAGAGAGTATGAGCTCCCTCATGGCTAAAAGGGTGAGGCTGGGAAGGAGAACGCTGCCTGGATGCACAGTGCTGCACTGAGACAGCAGCATTGCCTCACCAAGCCTACCGAGGGGATGCCCATGGGTAGGTGAGCAGACCCAAGAGTGTAGTGTGTGCTGCTGGGAGGCTTGAGGCTGGAAGTGCTCCAAACCCAACATTTCTTGGCACCTGCAATGCCTGAAGCACCAGCTCCCCTTCCTGTCGCATCCCTCTCAGTTGTTTATCCAGCAATGAGAAGTCAAGGCAGGAATCTGGTTGCCAAGCTCAGCAAGAGGTGCTTCACCCTTCACACGTGACAAACTGCATCTTTAGTTAAAGCCCTGAGCTTTCAAATGGTGGAGGCTGGCCAGGAGATGAGCGACTCTGGCTTGGCCATCTCATCATAGTTACTCATACGGCTGCTGGCTGGCTAGAACAGCAGCACCTCAGGCCTTCCCATCTCCAGAGGACTCTAAATCCCAGCCTTTGAGCCACCAGCAAGGCCTAGCTGCTCTGGGTGGGAAGCACAAGTTGCCAATGCATCAGTGCCACGGTGAGCTGTGATGAACCCCAGGCAGAGCCACTGCACACTGCTGACTCAGAATGGAACCTGGCACCTGCACATGGTGACAGCCAGCAGGACAGCAGCAGGTGCTACTCCTGGCACTGAGGGGGCTTAGGAGCTAACTGTATGCACCAATGGCTTTGCTTTGTCAAAAAAAATAGTGCCCCAGCCATAGGAAATGGACCACAGCTCAAACCTGGTGCTCACTATTCATCAGGAGGTGACTACTTGAGGGATGCTGTAAAATTGAGGGTGTGCAGAACAAGGACTCCTCTCTGCTTAGGTAACTGAAAATGGGATGCCTACAAACACACACAGTACTTATCAGAGAATCAGAGAATGGTTGGGGTTGGAAAAGCCTTGAAGATTATCCAGTTCCAACCCCCTCCTGCCATGGGCAGGGACACCTTCTACTAGCCTAGGTTGCTCAAGGCCTCATCCAACCTGGTCAAGAACACCTCCAGGCATCCACAACCTCCCTGGGCAACCTGTTCCAGTGTCTCATCACCCTCACTGTAAAAATCTTTGCCTAATCTCCAGTCTAAATCTTCCCTCTTCCAGCTCAACGCCATTGCCTCTCATCCTATCACTACAAGCCCTTGTAAAAAGTCCCTCCCCAGCTTTCTTGTAAGCCGCCTTCGGGTACTGGAAGGCCAAGTTATAGTTCATAGGTTATTACTAAGTCTCAGTAAGTCAGAGTACAGGAGAGCAATGAGTCTCTGAGGCTTCCAAAACCATCAAAGATTCACCAGCAGCTTGGACCTTGGCTTGAAGGCTATCAGCAGATGCTTGCAGAAGAGGACTTGCTGCACATTGTACACCCAGCGACGAGGGGGAACGAGGATGGAGCTAAAGAAAGCTACTGCTGAAGGGAGTCAGAAGGGAAGCTGCAGCTCAGTTAGCACATGGCTTTAAAGGAAAGGTGCTCTCAGCAGGCTCCTCATCATTTCAGCTCTCTGGAAGCTACAGTGGACAAGCTCCAGGCCTTTGTGTCCCCGTTTCCTCTGCCTCCCCCCCGGCAAGGCTTACGCAAGAGGCCGGCATCAGGGATGAGTCGAGTGTCACGGGTGGCTACTGCATTCCCGGCACGCCACGTCCCCCGTGCGCTCCCACTAAAGCTTCATTACCCTACCTTCTGCTCCGCTCCCCAGCATCTGTTTCTAGCCCTGCCATGGTATTTTGAAACACAGCCTGTGCCTGCTGTAACGCTGCTTGTGGCTTGGACTGAAAATGCCAGGGTCTGAAATCATTGATATGAAACACGGGTGACTCATTTCAGAGAGCGCCAGGCCCATGTTAATTTTGTTAATGCTGAAATCATCTGCTTGCAGGGCTGTTTGCTGCCTGCTACCACCAACAGAGTGCTCTGGTGGCTGGTGTTGTCAGGAGAAAGGAAAAGGGAAAAGGGGTAGGGAGGGGGAAAGATCAGGGTCAAAGCAGGAGCCAGATGCGAGCAGGCCGCTCAGCAAGAGGGTCCCAGAGATGGCAGCATCTTCTAAATGGACAGGAGTGGAGTGGGGGGTAATGGGGAGTCAAGGCTGCCCCAGCATATTTGGGTAAGCACTGATGAAAGTCACCCCCCCATAACCAAGGCACAGAGGAAGGCTGCAGAGAAGGTCTAAAGCACTGCCAGTGAAGTGTGTCATGAGCTAGTCATTAGAGCTACAGAGAGCCTAAGCCATGCCCCTGGGACACTGCAATGCTTGCTCAGTCCAATAGCAGGATCTGTGAAGAGCCTGCCAAAGGGTAAACAATGAAGAAAAACACAAACACCTCTCCTGGCTGCCATGGTGCCAGGAGCAGGAACAGTGTGGCTTCCAGAGACCTGTCTCTCCTGGCAAGCGCAGGTGCAAATGCCAGTGCTGGGAGCAGGCAACATTTCCAGGGTGGCCAAGAAAGGGGCAGGGATGCCCATGCCCCGGGCAGACACAGCAGTGGGGAGGGGTATCTGCCAACCAGACAAAGAAGAAAACCATAAGGGTCCAGCAGCCCATGCCCAGAAGGTTAAAGCCTAATCTGGGAAGGTTTCTGCTGGCTTGGCAAACTAGGTCAGAATTAAGTATGGTTCAATTCCAACGCAGCATGATTGACATCTCCGTTCACATAGCTAGATGGCATATGCCCTGTGAAGCACTTTCCTATCTGAAGGAAGAAAAGCTCTCTGGCCAGTCTGCAAGTTGTGATGGAAGGGAGCTCTGATGGGCTCTCTACCTGGCATGTGCTAATGGCCTCAGAAGAAAAGCTTCAGCACTCTCCACTCGGTGACTATTCCGACCCTGTGCTAACAGTATTTTGTGTAGCTCCCCAGCACAATCCAGGTCCAGCACAAGGGCTATGGGAAGGTGTGACCAGCACAGCTGCCAGCCAAGTGCCAGTTCATGCTAGCAGGGGGAGGGTACTCGGTTTTCTCAGTACTCTGCAAGCATGCTGCAGCCCTAGGGATGTTAACAACCCCCACACAAAGCCATCGCTGTGAGGTTATGTTAAAGGCAGACGTTCTTTCTGCCTGCCTTGAAAAGCTTCCTTCCCAGATAGAGATCACTGAGCAGCATGATGGTGTGGTGTGGGTTTTAATCTAAAGCAGGCTGCTGCAGTAGCATGTGGTACTCCAAGTGAGAGCAGCTGAGGAGGAGGTCATCTTAGGTCTTCATCTGTGCAGAGGGGTGGGGAGCGTCAAGGTCAAGCAGGTGGGCTGATAAAAGATCATGGGAATGATGGCAACCCGCTCCTTTACCTCAAAGGCAGGACTGGTTATCAGCAAGAAACAGGAAGCTTGAGAGCAAAGAAAGGAGGTCTCCCCAGAAGGAGAGAGATGAGCTGACGTTAGGGCAGAAGATAACATCTGTTCAGGGGACAGCAAGGCACGGAGGCAACGGCTGAGCGCAGGTTAGAAGGCTTGGGGCCTCTTGGTAGCAGCACAGCTGAGCACCACAGCCAGATAAGAGGACTTTTGTCCCTGTACGGTTTAAGGCAAAGGTTTCTTGTGAGCTGCATCCTTTTGGGGGAGGCTTCAGATAAGCCACTTCCAAAGAAGGGAAAAGGATGTCTGCAGATAAAGGTTAGATATGCATGTCTGTATTAGCAGCCCAACAGTGTAAATGCTCTCTGTAACTGTGACTTTCCCTCCTGCCCCTCAGGACTGGCAGATGGAGGGTGGCCTCCTGCCCCAGTGTATCTCCTCACCGTCGTGGTTACAACACAATGCTCCTGAGACAGCCAACCCCAAGCTCACAGAAGATGCTTCAACCCAGGTTAGGCAGCTGAAGCAGCTAGTTTTCTTTCCTTTCTTTGTTGAATTAATTGAAGTCCTTGTAGGAGATGTAGTTCCTGGCTGGTCTTCCCCCAGGAGGGCATAGGATTTATGTGGGATGATGGAGACAAGACCTAGAAATATAAAATCCTGGAGCCATGTACCTGTGTCCAGGTCTGAGCAGAGTTGTGTGGGCAAAAGCAAGGCCCAGGAGGGTGGGCTGCAGGTGCAGCCAGGAAGAGAAGGGCAAGGTGCAGTGCTGCAGTTGCCAGAAGGGGTTTGGGGAGCACATCAGCCCCGCAGGGGTGTAGGCAGAAATTGTCTTGCCCTGGAGATGCTTCTGTGCTGTTAGCAGCGTCCTAGAAAAGACCTGTCACGTGTTGGTGCCTGCTTCATAATGGTCTGTCCATTGTAACAATCACCAGAGTCCTGTAGAGGTGAGGGCTGTGCAAGGGAACAAAACCTGCTCTGTCTGAAAGCTGACAGTCTCTGGAGTCATGTGTTTGGTCTCTCAGTCAGGAAAGCCAGGGCAAAGCTACAACAGCACAGGACTCCAGGCTGCTAGTCTTGTAGCTCACTGAGGTTCTTGACGTGTTTTGCTGTAGCCACACACAAGTCTGCCCAGCAAGGATGCAGTGAGTGCTAAGGGTCTGGATGAGGAATCTCAAGTAATATTTTGTGCTTGTCTCTGTGGTGTCTAAGCCTGTTGCTGATGGTGCTGAATAAGCTGCACTTGGCTCCCAAGGAGCCACGAAGGGTTTGGACTTTCTGCCCCTCCTCACTCCTGCCTGGTGCAATGCATTTCTCCCTCTATGTTCCCACGGCAAAGTCAGCCACAGCGGTGACAGGCAGCACCAATCTCTCCTGCCACATCTTCCTTCACCTCTGAGCTGAGCCTGGGCTCTTAGCCGTCCTACAGGGTCATGCTGGGACCGTGGTTGATAGCTGTGTGGAAGGGCAGGGAGTTTTGTGGCACAAGCCAGCACATAGCATATGGCCAAGCGACCTGTCAAACACAGGGAAGCAGGATGCATCCTAGCAAAGGGACTGCATTGGCATGGCACTAGGATGCTCTGTCCAAGTGCTGCCCCTTATGATGATGTCCCTAAGAGCAGAGCACTTTTCTGACTGCATGGTATTCTGCTGGTATTAGAGCAGCAGAGACCAGGGGGAGGGGAGACATGAGGATTGTTGGGTGCTCGTGATGAGGCACAAGCCCCCCAAGCATTGTGTTGCACAGCCTTCCGACTTCCTAGGCATGAGTGTGGTCAGATCTGTAATGTAGGCTAGGACATATGGGCTCCCTCTTGTCCTTTTTATTAGGGCAGATCCTGATTTACAGCATTGTAGTCACTTGGGAGAAGGCAGAACTGTTGTGCTGTGCAAATAAACTCTTCCTGCTGGCACCCAGTATCTGGGCTTCAAAATCTGTGCGTCTTGCCCTGAAGCAGTGGAGGGGGCTGGGTTTTGTACACTACCCTGAAACTGTGCCACGGTGCCAAGGAGAGTGACTCTGTTTTCCAGGCACACCCCCTCTGAAAGCTTAAGGCAATGAGAAAAGACCAAAAGGTGGCAAAGTTAAACTCTCACTGTTTCCTCCAAGTCCTGTTCCAGGCAGCACCAGGGTTACCGCACCCTCTTAGATCTGTGGCTGCATGTCCAGGCAACAGAGGCTGCTCCTGCCAAAGCAGCTCTCTACCTGACCCAGGCAGGTGGCTTGGATGAAAGCCACAGGGAGATGGGAAGGAAAAGTGCTACAAATGTCTGTCTTTAGATGAGAGACGAGTGTCATGTTTGGTTTGGGGTTTTTTTCTAAAATAGGGTAGCTATGTTATGCTAAAACAGCCAAATGTTGAGGAGGTAGAGGAGGCAAAGCAGATTTCAAGGGGAATAAGAATAGCTTTTCCCATTCTCTAGAGGAGAACAGGAACAGGACATTGGGAGCAGCACCAGTCCCACACATGCCCCTCCAGCAGCTCTAGAGCCAGCCTGCCTCATGGCTGGCTCTTTCTCTGCCTACAAGTAGCAATTATAGGGCACCCATAAAGCAAAGCACTAGATGAGAAAGCAAACACAGATGGCACTGAAGGCTTGAAGCCTGCCTCAAGCATGCCTCATCCCACCATGGGCTGGTCCCCTCCACCTCTCCAGCAGTGTTTTTGGCACATGGTGCGACACAGGCAAGGAGGATCAAGTGGGGCAACACAGCATAGTGTAGCATGCAGGGAGTTTAGAAATAAAGCAGACTCTTTAAGGGTGATGCTTTCCAAAGCAGGCACCTGGGCAACCCAAATGCAATTCCTCATTACCCCTGAAGTGATGGTTGTCTGGAAGAGAGGGGTAAGGGGGTACCTTTATGGTCCTGCCAGCACAACTTGCCAGTGATTTAAACCCAAGCAGGGATACTCTCAGAAACAGCAGTTTTTCTGTGATGAGCAACTCCTCTCCCCATCTTTTCTAAGGAGCAATGGATCAGAAATGTACAGAGGAGCCCTACTTAGAGAGAAGGGCACAGTGCCTCACAGACAGCAATGCCTTCAACCAGAAGTCACTTCTCTCAGCTTAGCTTCCGAGAGTAGCAGCGAGCACCTTTAGAAAGTGCAGGGCTGCTGCCCTCCCAGCCGGAGGGATTCGCTTTCCCATGCGGAGAGCTAAGCGAAGGTGACCACTCGTTAGCCGTGCCCTTGGCCGCCCGGCAGCTACCGCGGCTCATCTTGCTGGAAAGGAACCCGCAAGCATAAAACCAGAAATGTCACCGTGCCGCTAGTTTGAGGTGGCTCTGGGAGACACAGGAAGCGGAGTGCAAGCGTTGAGCAGCAGCTCCTCACGTCTAGATGCCTGCCGCTCTGCACGGGGCAAGCTGCAGGCAGCTAAGGAGCTATTAGACGTAGCCAGGGCTGCTTTGGCAGCACCGCCGCTGCCAGCCGCCCCTTCCCTGCCGGGGGGGATGCCGGCCGTGCCCACGCGGGACCCGCTCGAACCCCCGCAACGCGCGGAAGTTCTCTTCCGCGCAGCGTGTGTACAACCCGCCCCCACCCTGCAGCAGACCCCCGGGGGGCTGCAGCGCGTCGCGCCGTCGCCGAAGGCCGACTCCCGTTCCAGCCCACTCGCGGCACCGGCAGCGGGAACGGGAGAGGACGCACCGGGGACAAGCGGCGGTGCGCGGGGCCGGTGCTTTCCCCCCGTCCCCTCCCAAGCGCTCACCGCGACTGCCCGTGGCGGGGGGGCAGCGCCCCGCAGGGTGATGTAACGCGGGATTTTGGAGGGCAAAAGGAAGGGGGTGCGCGGAGGTGGTGCTCCCCCCCGGCCCGACTCACCTGTCCGTACACCTGGATAGGCTCCGGCGGGCGGGGCGCGGCGCGGCGGCTCCGCGGGGGCTCAGCAGCGGCGGCGGCGGTGGCGGCGGGCGGTGGGGCGCGGAGCAGCACCGCGGAATGGCCGCCCGCCGCCGGCTGCAGCAGCAGCGGGAGCAGGAGCGGCAGGAGGCAGCGGGGGAGCGGGGCGGCCCGGCGTGCCCCGGCTCTGCTCGGCGTCGCCATGTTCGTGCCGCCGGGGCCGGGCCGAGCGGAGCGGAGCGGGGCCGGGCGGAGCGGAGCGGATCGCCGCGCCGCCGCCCGGAGAGAATGTGCAATGGGCAGCGGCGAGGCTCCGCGGCACCCCCCACCACCGCCACCCCCCGCCGCTCCGCATCCCGCCCCCGCCGCCCGCGCCCCCCGGGGGACGCGCGGGGCCCCCTCCTCGAAAAGCGGCTTCGCGGCCACCGGCAAAGCGTGGCTCCTCTTTCCTTGGGATGGGCAGCGAAATCAAAGGGAAGGTAGTTGGTTACATGAAGTCAGCTGAGATTAAATGGCAAGAGATAAGGGCAAATAGAATGGAAGTTAATGAAATAAAGTCAAGTAAAATGAAATGAAAGCGTTGCCATTTCTTGTCTCTGGGGGATACATGAGGATTATCCGCCACCCTCCCCCTTCCCCCCCTTCCCTCCCCCCGCCCTCCCCCCGAAAAAAAAGCCTTGGCTGCTCTTCTCCTCCCATGCACACCCCTGGCATGCGAGTGAGCTAAGCAAGGGGTCGCAGGAGGTAATCATGGTCTGGGTGCAACAAGCAAAGCCTGAGTCCTCTCTAATGCTGCACCTAGCAATGCGCAGCTTGTCCTGGTGACCTTCTGCGCTTACTGTTTATGAGTTTTGGGATGCTGGAAATTAGGTGCCAAACCTCTGGCCTTACACTCATGTATCCCAGGGCAGCAGCTATGGCGTGTACAGAAAGTAACTGTGTGCCATGTGCACAGGAATCTGTCACAACAGGGGGGCCCTGGTCCTGCTGAGCCTCGGTCCAGGGAGCTAGGAGGGCTTTCTGCATCAGGACCTGCAGAGCCTGCCAGGGGGGAAAAAATGGGACCCACGCTCTCCATGAGTGCTACCTGTCCCTGGTATACTCACTGTGGCAATCAGTTGTCTTATGCCAAGTGAGTCAGGAGAGGTGGTTGTTTTGGCACCAGAGCTCTTCTGGACGTTTTAATCCCACTGTTGACCATGAGGAGGGTGGCCCACAGTGTGGGATCTGCTTCATGAGCGGTTCTGAAGCCTTTCCAGACTTGTGGGAGCTCTCTGCTACTTGTGTCCATTACCAGAGGTCCCACACGCAGCACGAGCACCTGGTCCTTTGCTCCAAGGCAGTCTGTAACCAGCCTCTCTGGCAGTTGAGGCAGTTCCTGAGATGCAAACTCATCCCCAGGAAGTCCAGGCAGTTTTAAACCTCTACCATCCTTCACAGGAGTCAGCAGTCACACGATAAGGGTGGTGATGGTTTTCCATGTCTTGGTTTGAGGCTCCTTGCTGTGTCTTGCATTCCATGGGAAAGAAGAGCAGCTGGTAGAAGCCTGTTTCCTGTAACAGAGGGTTTGTTATATAGATCCATGTTTCTTGTATAGATCCATGCAGTCTATAGGCATTGAGGAGATTACCCTGTGGGTCAACAGCAGGGCTTTGTGTCTAGGTTTTGTCCAGCACTGTTACAAGGCCAGGTGGCTGCTGCAGGTAAGCAGTTTTCCTGGCAATTGTTGACATCTGCTGTGAGGTTGGGCTCCTTGCTGGGGCACGAGAAGAACAGGCTAGTCAGGGACCTGCTGGCAGGGTGGCTTGGTGGGTAGTAACATATGTTCAGGTCCTTGCTGCTGGGAGGCTGGGTTGGGTGTGATGAGGAGCTGCACCTGCCTCTGAATGGGAAGCAGGTGTGAATGGATGTCAAGAGAGAAAAAGACAATGAGTTCATACATTATGGTGACAAACTTACCTGTGCTGTGGTCCTGGTAGGCCCCAGAGCTCCCTGCCTTAGTTATTGTCATTTTCCTGCCTGGGCAGAGCTGAGAAATTGAGCACTGTCTCACCTGAGCTATTAGTGGAAGTGGGAAGGCAGAGATCCTCAGAGTCCTGCCAGGATGGTGCCCAGCAGGAGATTTCAAGCTGTACTAAGGGAGTGGCTCTTTCTGCCCAGGGTCAGGGTACCTATAGCTGTGTGCTCCTCCAAAAAAACATTCAGCAGAGGTAATGTGTGCATGTGGCCCTTGTTCTGGGTATAGTCTATAGCACTGAGAAAAGGCCTTACCCGTTTTTTCAGCCTCTTTCATCTCAGAGGTACTGAGAGCAGACTGATGGGCTGTGTCTTCTCCATCTTGTGAGCCATTCCAGTGTTTCTAGCACTGTCAGGAAATTGTCAGAGAAAATTGATGTGACCCAGCAGCAAAGGAATGGCGCTTATAAATCCTATGGACAGCCCTGAGGCAGTCTCATTCCCCCTAATTTTGCTTACTCTACTAGCAGAAATGTTGTCCAGAGCTTTCCCCAAGGTGCTTTCACCTAGAAACCTAGTTAGTGTATTTCAATTATCAAGTCAATACAATTATAAGCCCTCCTAATAAAGCTTTTAGTGGTCTTGACTCAGCACAATTTCCCTCCGGAGGACCAGAGGTCACCGTGGGCAAGGGCAGAGTCAATAAGGGAGTTTTGCTGCAAGAGAATCCCTATAGCTATTTTCTCTCTGGAGCAGACGTGGTGGGCAGATGAGAGGGACCCAAGAAGGCCAAAAGCACCACAGTGTCCATCCTGATGCCTGTGAAGAGACCCACTCTGCCCTGCCAATCTCCCCCCAAAATAAGGAAGAAGAACTGGCTTTGGGGCAGTTTCTAAATGCATGGAAGGCTTCACCATCCTCTGCCTGGTCTCTGAGTCATGCTCCTCACAGGGTGCTCTGGTGGTCATGAGGGAGGCAGCAGTAGTGAGGATCTGTTGGGTGAACCTAGCACTGGTAAATGCTGACAGATGAATGGCTCTTTATTTGCAGAGGGAAGTACACATTTCCTTTGCCAAGGTATTTTTTTTTCTTGAAAATGAAAAAAAAAAAAAAGGAAAGAGCTTGTCTCCTGGTGTAAAGGGGAGGGGGAACAGAGCAGAGTTTATTTTAAGGTCCATCTGGATTTCATCAGCATCAAATGCCGTGAACTCTGAGAGCAAGGCAGGGAGCCCCTGGCCCCTGGGTTTTTCCTCCCATCTCCTCTTTGCCTTTCCCCACTGCAGCTCTAGAGGTCCTGGATGGGTTTAGAGACCACAGGGTCCAGAGCAGCCATCCCCTGCAGAGCCTCACTTAGACAGCAGATAGAAGTATTTAAAGGATGAATTGCATGTTACTCTAATCAGATCAGGGGCTAGAACAGCTGCCCTGCTGTTGGAGTCTGATCTCAGTCCCAGTGTGATGGAGAGCTCAGAGCACAGGGATGCCAAGGACTAGAGGGGCACCGTTGCTGCAGGAAGAAGGCCTGCACGTGTGGCTGGCTGCTGGAGCAAGTAAATCAAGGTGTATGCTGAGCAGGCATGGCTCTGCACTGGGCTGGCAATGTGCCTGTGTTCTGACTTACCTGAGAAGGGAGAGAGCAGCTTCCTCCTGGGGAAGTTGTTCCTTATTGTAGCATCACAGAATGCAGGGAGCCATCCCCTCAGTGTGGACAGGGAGCTCAGTGTGCTGAGTTGGGTCTGTGTGCCACAGTGCCCATGCCTTGGGAAGTTTGGCAAGGCACTGGTCTGAACAGCCACTTGGATATTGATCTGTGGCCTTGCCAGCTTTGACATGCACAAATGGCAGCCTTTTTGCCAGAAAAGCCAAATCTCTCAGTGGGACAGAAACTGAGCCCTGCCAGTCACTAATCCTTTTCTTTCTCCTCTCTGTGCTCTCAAGCCAGAAATCTCTGGCTCAAAATCTTGAGCAGTAACAATTTCTTACAGCTCTTATATCTTGCCAGTCACAGAGCTTCAGCAAAGCTGCCTGTTAGCACTGCAAGGGCAAGCAGTCCCCTGAGACAGCCATGGAGGGAAGGGAGAGAGCCTGAATGGGAGGTGAGCATGGCAGGGACAGAGGCACCAGCTGACCGGGAAGACAGACAGGATGGGATAAACCCCAGGTCTGTCATTACCCTACAGCGCTGGCCAGCAGCTTGATGATGATTTGGGCTTAGCTGGACTTGCTCAGGCTTGCATTTCTCTCCCTGTGTCTAAGAAAGGCCAAAGGCTGTCAGCAGATGCAGGCAGGGGAAGCTGTGCCCCATGCCATGGTTGTTCTTCAGTGCTGACCTTTACCTTTGTGACAGGGCTCATCAGCTGGACTCCAGGGCAGAGCTGGAGTTGGCAAGCAGGGAGGTCTGTGTCCCAGGTTTAATGACCAGATTAGAGAAAAAGAGTAATCTGGATTATGGCCTGGCTGGCACTGAGGGTAACACAGAGATATTTGTGCCAGGCCCATGGCTCAGCTCCCCTGGGGACTCTGGGAGGGTCACTGCACCTTTCTGTCCTGCTGCATGGTGACAGCAGTGAGGGTGATTGTGTCACCCCCAGCCACCCATCACTTTGTCCTACCTGTAAGTGCTTGCAGACTGGTGAAGGACAGACAAACTGGGAATAAAGCCCATGTAAACTAGGGCAAAATACAGCGTGGCCAGCAGTGTGAGCCTGGCAAGGTCACATTGCACTATGTATTGTGCTCAAGAAGCCACAATATGTCGTTCCAGGTCCATGTCTGGCACCTGCTGGCAAGCACAGTGGGCAAGAGCCAGGACCAGGGGTGTTTGGAGCTGCATCAGCCCAATGGCAGGAGTGGGAGATCTCAGCTCCTGCATGTAGCTCTTGCTCCCTGGCACTGGAAGCCAGGCTGCACGGGTTGCTGCTGGGTTCCCTGTGTGAATGCATCCCTGATTATCTTCTCAAATGCCAAACAAATGGGCTCTGTTTCAAGCCCAGGGCCCAAATTCCCCAAGATGGACTTGATGAGGGTCCTGAGGATGCTCAGCAGGAGGGGAGGAGTTTTAATTAATCTGTGATGTAGCCAGAGATAAAAGCAGTATGCTTGAGATGGAGGCATGGAAATGTGCTGGCTTTTACAAGGGAGCTGTTTTCTGAGCAGATTGGCCTCCTTATAGCTCCCAAAGTAGAGCAGTCACAGCTACCTTCAGAGGAAGGTAGCACCATGTGGGAAGGCTAACCACAAGGTCCATCTGATTCTGTAGGGCAGCACGCCTGCCAAATGGAGCAGAAGGTACTTCTGGAGGGTTCACAGCATATTCGTTTGGGGACACAGCCTGGAAGGATACCATACCTGGAGAGGGACAGTTCATCTGTCAAATTCATGACATACTACGTTGGAAATCCCGGTCCCTTGCAGGGCTGGAGATTCTCAGAGTAGGAGGAGAGTCTCATGCTTGCAGCTGGCTAAGGACGGTGCCACGCTGCCTAGCGTGTGCTTTGTGAGAGGTGCAGAGGCTCGCTGGCTGGAGGGGGTGTCTCAGGGGGGAACGTTTCTTGGGAGCCTGTCCCCAGGCGCAGCTCCTGCTGCCTCTGTGCTGCGAGCAACATCTCCATCTGGTGGTGACAGCAGCAGCAGGGTCCCAGGCACCGTGTGGTGTTTCCCTGCGGCACAGTGCTCCAAGCCTGCAGGGCAGGACTCCTCCAAGTGCCTGGCATGGCACATGCTTGACCAGGAGGTCCTGGTCTCCTTGTGCTGTGGAGTTGTGACAATCTCTAGAGCTGTCTGGCAGGCACTCGAGGTGCTCAGACTGTACTCGACCAGGAGACAGACCATGGGAGACTGCACAGTCTCTGCACACCATGGGACAACACTGGTTTCACTTGGAAGACTTTCCCACAGGGTGCTAGCTTCCAAAGGTCACCACTTCCCATGGCTTCTGGATAGGGGGCCTACACCTACCTGTTCTCCAGAGTTTTGGAAAGTGAGGCAGTTCCCTTCAGGCAATTACAGATTTTTTTTGTTGTTGGAAAAGACCTCTAAGGTCATCAAGTCCAACCATGAATACATGACTCAGGTGCCCCATCCCTCAAGCTGTCAGAACCCAGTGGTTGTCCCCCACCATGGGCAGCTGCAGGGAAGCAAGCTAATGGAAACTGGCTTTGGTTGTAAAAGCCCAGTGAGGAGATGCCCTTTGCACAGAGGGTAAGGGCCAGCACCAGGCATGTGGGACAGGCTGAACATGGAGAAGCTCTTTGAGGAGGTGACAAAAGAAAAAGGGGAGCACAATAATCAAGGTGCCCAAGGCATCTTTGTGTCCATGTGTGCCAGTGGCATGGAGCTGCCGCTAGGAGCTGAGAATGTCCATGCACACATTCAGCCATGTGAGTGTTGGTGTGGGTCAGCTGCTGTCCAAGGAGCCAGCAAGGCAGAGGAAAGGGCCACTTGTGGAGTGCATAGAAACCAGAGCACAACTTGCAATAGAAATGAGGGGATTTGTCACAGCTGGACAGACCCTGCCACACCTCCTGCCAGCATTTTCAAGAGGATGCAGATGCAGGCAGGTTGCCTGCAGGAGGGTGGCAGGGACCAGCAGCCCCCAGGACATCTTACCTCACGGCCCATGAAGCTGGGCAGGGTGATGACTCCGCTGGGCTCACGTCACCTGCTGGCTCCGGTGCAGCAGGGTCTGGCTGTTGGCTGCCTCTTGTTCCCCAGGTGTGTTCCCAAGGACTGGATATCCCAAGCCAGTTGTGAGCATGAACCTCCTGGCTGTTACTCACAATGGTTTTGTGCACAAGGAGTTCAGGCATTGGTGAGACCATTGCTGTGTATGAGGTTCGGCGAAGGCAGAGAGATGGTGTGGTAAGGGCCAGGTCTCTTCCCAGGGGTCTAATGCTGTGAGGGAACTGGGTCCCTGGTTAGCATTGTGGTTTGTAAATGTCAGTGATGTTGTCATTGTGTTCAGTTGGGCCTTGCCTTGACCCTTGGCAGTTATCTGGGCTCCAGGTTAATCAGCAAACCCCTGTGCACATGGGAGAGCACAAACTGTCATGGGGAGATGAAAGCAGAGCATGGTCTGGGCAGGGGGCTGTGCCAGCAGGACAACAGGCCCCCAGGGGCAGTTGGCAAAGGGATGCCACCAGTGTCTCTCGACATCATCTGGTGCCACATGGCATGGCCTCAAGCTTTATGCTGCCCAGAGGAGGGCTAAGGCTGGGTGGGGAGCAGAGGGCACAGTTGCCACAGCAAGGGACCACAAGAGGAGCCTCTGTCCCTGGTGTAGGCAGCACAGTTCTGGCAACCACTCAGGTGACTGTGTGCCCAAGTGCTGGTTTCCCTGAGAAGGGAAGCATTGTCCAGAGGGGCCAGGGGAAGGGAGGACGCCCTGGCAGACTTCACACGGCATCGGGAGCGAGGGCAAAGGGACCAAAAGGCAGCCAGGTTGGCAAATGCGATTTAATGAACGCAAGCAGAACCCAAGGACAGGGCAGCCAGGTTTCAGCAGGAAACACACTGGGCATTAAGGGGGAAAGCCAGCCACAAACCCTCAAGTGAGGAGAAGCCCCCACCCCTTGCCTCAGGTCACCTATTCCTCAGAGTTCTTGTGTTCTCAGAGCGCTTGTGGGACCCACAGGACTAAAAACACATCTTTGTCCCACAGGCTGGGACCTGTCCTGTCAGCACCCCACAGAAAGTCCCTGGGCAAAAGGAAGGGGAGCAGGCTGAGCACCGAGGGGTCCCACCGTGTCCTGAGGCCAAGCCATCCCGAGGACCCACGCCATCTCCAAAAGGTGTGGTTGGGACTTTTGATTTTTTTTGCAAAATACAGCTCAGAATTAAAAAAAGTCTCTTGACTTGATTCAACTCAGCTCATCCTGAGGGACTCTGCAGTGCCCAATCACCAACGGAGGCGTGCGGCACGGACGGAGACCCTGCCAGCAGCCAGGTCACTGTTCGGCTTGTGCCACATCATTGTTCTGTTTGTGCCATAGTGCTGCTCTTTTTGTAAAGCAGCAGCACAGTCCTGAAGTAGTGCAGGCAGCTCAGGAGAGATCCAAAGGCAGTCGGGAGGGGGACTGATAGGGGAAGAAGGGCAGGTCCACAGAGTAGGGCGAGGCCCGATGCTGCTGCTTCGGGACTGGGACCAAAGCACTCACCAAGAATCACCCTGTGCTGCTTGTGCTGTCAGGGGCAGGGGCTCTTTGTCCACAGGGAAGTAGTCTTCAGTGGCTGGGGAGGAATGGGATGAGGTCTAGCCCAAGAATCTCATCCTGGAGAGGGGCTGAGCCATGGGGAGCCCTACTCGGTCTTGGCAACTGGAGAGCCATTGGGTGCCCCTAGGCCCTTCTCCTGTAGCTTGCGCAAGTAGTCGTGGGGGCCTTTGCCCTCAAAGGCCGAGGGGCTCTTGTAGGAGCCCCCAATCTTGTCCCAGAGGGTGAAATACTGCCCATAGTTGTAGTCAAAGTACAAGTGGTGGTCAGTGTGGTGAGCTGAGCCGTTGATGATGTGCCGCAGGAGGCGGGGGACGCGGTAGTCACCGTCGTGAATGGAGATGGTCCAGACATTGACGAAGATGTAGAGGCCCAAGTAGGTGACTTTGTGCAGGGGAAAGAGGAAGGGGTAGACATGGTAGGGCAGGCTCTGCATGAAGCCATCAACGGGGTGGAAGGCATGGCTGGCGAAGGGCGTCGCGATCTTCCAGAGGTGGTGGGGCTTGTGGAAGCGCTGTGAGGAGAGGACACACAGTTGGTTCCTGAGGTAGGGGCAGGCACAGGGCCTGTGTGGGTCAGCCCCTTTTAGGGTTCCCTTGGCCAGGGACAGACCGGGTGCCTAGGAGCCAAAGGGACCAGGGACCCTCACTGCCTGAAGGGCAGGAGAGGAACACACGCTGCATGGAGCTCTAAGCCCCTGCCACATCTAAGACCAAGGCCAGAGTGACCCTTCAGGCAGGGGACCAAGCCCAGCCCATCATTCAAGGAGGACTCAGCTGCAGCCAGGGCCCCATTCCGTGTGAGGGCTCTTGCCCTCGCTGTGGTGTCTCATACCTTATAGAACAGTTTGTGGTGTAGACCACGGTGTATCCAGTAGATGCCCATGTCGGTGAAGAACAAGAAGGACAGCATGCTGAGAAAGACACCTGGCCAGCCTGGGGGAACAGGGACATATGGGTGTCACCCCAAAAGTGCCAGAAGGCTGCAAGGGCCAAGTAGGGACTGGGAAGATGTGTTGGGATCCCTCCTGTTGAGGGGAAGTGACGAGAGGGTCAGACAGTCTCTCATGCCTCAGTGAAAGCAAGTTAGGTGCTGGTCTGTTGGGAGGTGTGCCCAAGAAAGGGAAGGCCTTCTGTTGTGAAGGGGGCTATGGATCAAGCAGGCCCTTGTGCCCTGTCCCTGAGCTGGGGCATACAGGTGTCTCCCTGTCAGCATAAAGGGAATTTGGGGCTGCAATCAATAGATGGGACCAGCTCAAGGCAGGAGGAACCCCAGTGGATTTTTGGGGGCTCACACAAGGTGTGCTGACATTGGCAGAATCAGGGGCATATCATCCATCCCTGGGGGGCTGAGAGAAGTGAGCTGGGCAGTGAGGAGAGGGTGCCAGCCAGGCAAAAGGGTAAGGGGGGGCTGCTCACCATATGGGGAATCCTCAATGTTGTCATAGAGCTTGCTGTAGCCCCGCACCTCGGCGAAGAACAGGGCGACAGTGGGCACACTGATCCAGGGCAGCGAGCGCAGCGCGTAGGTGATCTCCCGACGCACCTGGTTCTGCAGGGGGGCAGAGGAAGAGAGGGGTCAGGGGGAGAGAATGTACTAGGAACTGGGCAGAGACCCAAGAGTTAGGATGCTCGGGCCCCTGAAGAGGCAGGGAGGGCTGGCATTTGGGCTGCTGATCAGCTTTTGGTGTGAGCGCTTCGCCATGGCACCCACACTCTGGCGTGGGGCACAATGTGCTGCCTGAGGAGAGCCTCACCCAGGGTAGTGCCTGTGCTGAGCCTAGGATGTTGTGCAGGTAGCACTTGTGCCCAGCCAGCCAGAGAACCCAGCAAGGGCATGCACTGGAGCACTGAGAGGGGCAGCTGCTGTCACGGGGAGGGCAGACCTTGACTTGCAAAAGAGAGGCACCAAGATGGGCAGCGGTACACAGACACGTGTCTGTGCCTGGCCTTAAGCTGTTGAGTGTGTGTGAGGGTTGACTGCTGCAGTGAGGGAGCTTGGGCTTCTGTCACCCATGGAGTGATGAGTGCAGGGGAAGCAGGGTGCCAGGGCAGGCAGCATGGATGCAGGGATGGCATGCTTTCTGAGGTACCAGAGACACTGGGGCTGTTGGGATTACTGGAACAAGGCAGTTTGCAGCTGGTGAGAGAGTGGGTGAATAGGTGGTGTGCGGGATGTGATGGGTGGAGATGTAGGGCCAGGTCTTTAGCAGGCAGCATGGCTGCCCACATCCAGAGGGAGAAGTCCCTGCCTTGGGAAGAGTGAGCAGTCCAGCATCTCCACCAGCCTCGAGGTCAGTGGAGGGCTCTGAGCTGTTATTAGTGTGCTTGTGTCCTCAGGGGATTTCTCAGGGCTCAGCACAGTGGAGATAGGGTCTCAGAGGCAACATGCAGGCCAAGGGCTGGTACATAAAAGAAAACCATCCCTGAAGAAAGAGGAGGCAGCAAAGAGGCAGCAGAGCCAGCCCATGCCAGGCATTGGCATGCATTGTTTGGAATGGCCTTCAACTGGAGGGCAGCAAGGGGGACACTGGTGACACAGAGCTGAGGTAAGGCAGGGTGCCAGGGTGGTGGCAACAGAGTACACCTACCTCTAAGAACTGGGGATGCTTCATGAGTTTGTGGTCAAAGATGAAGTAGTAGCTGAGGGTGCCGAAAAGCAGGTAGAGAACGAGGGCTCCCAGGTTGGTGATGACAAAGAGGCTGAGGAGCTGGCGGAAGGGCTCGTTCTCAGGCCAGCCGGTGGGGTACACGTAGGGCGTGAGAAGGTTCCGATCAGCGGCTTCCAGGACCAGATCCATGATGACTCCTGTGAGGAAAAAGAGAGAGTCAGTGCAACCAGTTGCAGAAGGGGTGTAGGAGGTGTCCCTGTCTGTCCCTGGGGTTGAAGGGGGACAGTCTGAATGGTGCAGAAGATTGAGTGCCTGGGAGCAGGATGCTGGAGGGCTGTGCCAGTGGAGAGGCTGGCCCTCTCTTCAGGTCACCATAGCCATGTGAGGCGTGCCTGGGAGACGTAAGTCGTGGAGAATGCAGCGTGGGTCGTGGAAGATGCTGCCCTGTTTCCGGGTGCTCGCACAGCAGGAGAGGGCATGCATGGCAGGGACCCACGCTGGGGAACGGGTGGCAGCAGGATGTAGGCTTTGGGGAGCAAGCACTCCTTCCCGGGAAGCATGTGCACGGGGTTTTGGAGACCGCGGCGGCAGCCGTCTCGGCAGTCCGGGGCCCCTTGCCTGTTTTTCGGGTCCTGTGAGACGATTCCAACGGAGCTGTCAGTGGTCCCGATGCTATCACGGAAAGCCCCCGGCAGAGACAGGTCTGTACGTGGGCGGCAGGGAGGGCAGACCCGGAAAGCCACGGGCGGTGCCTGTGCCCGGCGCGGGGGAGTCAGTGTGTTTTGGAGGCGGGGGTGCGGCCCGGTGCAGCGGCGTGGGGAGCGGAGCGTCCGGCGGGGGTCGAGCGCTGGGTAACAGCCAAGCGCGGCGCCGCCCCGCGTGGGAGCTGCGTGCTGGGTCGAGCCGCGGGGCTCCCGATCCGCGCCGTGTCCCGCGTCCCTCCTCCCGATCCCCGCGCCCCGTACCCCGGTACCTGCTGCGGGTCCTGGCGCGGCGGTGGGCGGGGAGGGGGCGGCGCCACCGCCCGGTAGCGCCACGCGACGTCACCACCAGAGCGGCTCGCGCCACCGCGGGCGTTGACGTCGCGCGAGGGCGGGGACAGCTCGGACCGGGGCCGGCCGGAGCCTGCGGAGCTGTCGCCGCACCGCGGCACCTCTCGCGGGCCGGGGGGGCGACGCAGCCGGCTGCCCGTGCCCGCGGCGGCCTGGCCGCAGGGAGCGGAGCCACAGCTGGCGGGAGAAGCGCTGACGCTGTCGCTGCTGCGTGGCCGCGGGGAACGCGGCGGGGCGGGGCTCAGCCTGCCCTCCGTGCAGCAAGTTGCCGGCTGGAGCCCGGCGCTAGCGTGTGGGCAGACAGCGAGCGTGTAACGGGTGTGCGGGCAGGGGGGCTGGCATCTGACTTGGGACAGTGGCTTCACGAGGGTGGCTGGGCACAGGTGGGATCCTGGGTAATGCAGAGGTCGAGGTCTAGGTAGCTGCACAGGCAAAGCGTTCCTGGTACCCCGTGCCCCCTCCTCGCTGGATGCCAAGGAGCAAAAGGCCTGGCAAGACCAAATGTCCTTGCAGGTGAGGCTTGAGGCTTGGGAGCATCATTGGAGCCAGCAGCCTGGGATACTCTCCTCAGTCAGGTGTAGGAGCCCCGTGACAATATTGGGGCAGGGAAGAGGCAGGGTCAGGGTCATGCCATGGGCGTGCTACATCCGCAGCCTTCCTACCACCCATGGTGTGGGCGGTGACCTTGTTACAGGAAGGTGCACATTACAGCTGGGAGAGCTGGCCCCTTGGTTTGTGTCCACAAATGAAAACTTGCTGCTCCTGCACGGGGGATCAGGCAACCCAAGGTCTACCAGCATTATTAAAGACTGTGGCAAAAAACCATGTTAAGTGTCTTTGCTTTTTCTTCATCCCTTTTAATTGGCTGACTGTGCTCAAAAACTACCAGTACAAACTTACCTTCACACCCTCTCTCATGTACTTCAAAAAGCCCTCTTGTTACCTGAGACATTACTGGCCAGTAGCAACTCTAATAGAGCTTTGGGCTGTTCCACCTTCTCCCTGCCTGTGCATACCGCAGCTCTGTCATTTTCCTACAGAAATTGACCTCACTTGCAGAGATCATTCAGTTTCTTTTTCCTCTGGAGTTCCATGAGGAGCTCTCCCATCACCACCCACCAGATAAAGCACAGGCACCTCTCCTTCATCCAGCCTCATCCCAGGCGCTCAGCTCTAGCACACCCCATACACGGGACCCCTGAAATCCCTGCTCCCCAGCCCCTCTTGGGGACCATCCCCAGGCTCAACATCTAGCTGGCCTCTCCCCATCCTCACCACCATCACACAGGACCACGCCACTTACGAAGAAGGAATACAACACATTTTATTCCCACACAGCCATTTCACAAACACAAGACAGGACACCAACACAGCCCCCCCACACATCCACCTGCACTCCAAGGCCATTCTCAGCTCCCAAGAGGTGCCCTGATGCTGCCCCACACCTGCAGACTCCAACACTCCTCTAACCCTCAAAAAACTCTGCCAGGGCCCATTATATAAGCATGGGTGGGAATTCCATCCTCCATTTTTCTGGCTCTCCCCCCTGCCCAACAGAAAGCACTTCTATCCAAACATTGGGACCAGCTTCTTACCCCCACTGGATACTATCAGGCTTCCCAGACACCCAGGGACAAACTTGGCTCTTGGCCACATGCCCCACCACCACCTCTGTTCCAGAGACGGAGAGGGCAACACATTCCCCAGGTGCCACCACACCCCACAAGGACAATGTGCTGCTCCAGCCTGAGACCTGTGTCACACCTACCTCCAAGTCGAGTCCATGCGCTCACAAGACACTGACAGCAAGTCCTGAGGACCAGGGCAGCTCCTGCCTGTCCCACGTTACCAACAGGGGTGTGGACTGCCTACAGCACATGCTACAAGGAAAAGCCTTGGAAAAAAGCTACAAAAACCCTTCTCAAGCCTCATATCAGTGATGGAAACCTGCAAAAAACCCACCCCAAGTCCCACATCAATGCCAGAAACCTGCAAAAAAAACCCCAACCCCCAAACCCCACATTAATGCCAACAAATCTCTAGCTCTGCCCTGCTGCCGCTGCATCTGCCACATGCCATGTTCACATCTGGGTCCACATCCAATCTCTCTCCAGGTCAAGTCCCTCTCATGCCTCCATGTGGCAGGATGGATCAGTGGCAGCTTGTCCACTGTGGGGGTGCCATCTCCTACCCTACAAAGACTCAGGCTGACATGAGAACAGTACTTGGCTGGGCGGCAGAGCCGCGCCTACGAGGTCAGGTCCCGCAGAGCTGCGCACAGCCACAGATGGGCTGCCACCAAAAGGGTCGTTTGGGCACAGTGCTCCCCCGAAGAGCTGGAGGCTGCCAACACAACAACAAGGCTCATGTGAGCTGGGGGTCCCTGCACAAATGCAACAGACACCTCCCTCCTCACACCATCCCCCCAAACTGCACCAGTCCCACATCCTCCTGGGGTACCCCACCTGATCACTGGGCCTCCCCTCCACCCCCAACAAGCCCTCTTGGTGGCCCACACCACACACCATGACCACCCTTGCAAGTGCCTGCCAGCCATCTCTTCAAAGACTGCCATCAACGACCTTGCAGACACCTCACCATTAGGCAGAGCCTCTGGGGACAGCACACATTCATCTCCCTGCCCTCTGCCTCCCTCCTGTCTGTGACATCCACTCAGCCTCCCCACACTGCTCACCCCTACAGCCCCTCAGCTTGGGTGCAGAAGCCTCTGTGCTACGCACACCCCAACTCCTCCTGCACCATCACTAATACTTGCCCCTGCAGCTCTTGCCATCCCCCTGCAGCGTCCCTGTCACACAGCTGCACAAGGGTCCATCCACCTGGCTGGTGCAGATCTGCTCACAGCCTCCATTGTCCTCACACCAGTCTGATCCTGCATACAGAAAGCAAAAGAGGACACCTGAGTGATGCTGCCAGGCCCCAAGCCCCTGATTCTTGGCAGCCCACGACCCAGCATTCTGCCATGGCCAGGTTCCTGCCCCATGGCACACCACCAGGCTCAACTTGGGTGACAGACAAACCCTGCAGCCTTCCTCAGGGTCACACCTACTCACGTTTCCTCCTAATAGGCCCCACGGAGAGGATCTGCTCCTTGGCTTCCTCAGCAAATGCACCGGCCATCCTCGTGTGCTGAGGGCAGTTCTACATGGGGATAAACACCACCTCCATCACTCTCAGTGCCTCCCTGAGCCCCCTACACACCTCTCCATCCAGCCCAGCTCCCAAATGGATCCTGCAACCAGGCTCAGAGAGCGTAGATCCTGCAGCAACCTGTGCCTAGCAGAGCTCTCTTCCTGGTGCCTAGGGAGTAACCCTCCCAGTCTTGCCCTCGGGGCTACATCCCCAGCCACCTCTCTGACACTGTGTCAGTCTAGGTCATCATGCTCTGCCAGAGCCCTGCAAAGCCAGCAAGCTGTGCCTCAGCACTTGCCCCACTTACTATTTTGCATGAGTACTTCTCTGAATCGCAGAGCGAGACGGCGCAGTGCAGGTGAACCTCATCATAATCGCCGATGAACTTGAAGACGGTGACGTGGAAGCGACAGGTTAATGACACCCCATTCTCCTCTATGCCAATGGTGTTGTCCTTCATGTTTTGGCACCTGCACAAAGCACCTATGCTTGCCCTGGCCCTCTCACAACCGGGACCCCTCCCTTGAGGGACACCGCTCACCCCTCTTCCCATAAGGTCCTTTGCCCTGGGTCCTGCAGCAGCACGCATACATCCCTCCATGCCTACCTCCACCCTCCCTCTGTAGCATGACCTCCCTCTGGTGCTTCTGACTTTGTGGTATTCCCAATTCTCAAGACACATCCACCATGATCCACATCCCCCTTGTCTCCCATAGACAACCCAATGCCCAGAGCATCAGTGACATGAGGAAGGCTGCTTCTTTCCACAGCCAGAATTCTACTACACATGAGGACTCTGGCTACTTTTACACTAAGCAACCTACCTCCTGCACTAACACCACAACCTGCCCTGTTCCTTACCCTTTCCAGATCTCTGTCAACCATCTCTGTGACCTTTAGATGACAACAGCACCCCCAGAAGCACCCTCCCCAACAGACAAGACCAAAACCACCAAGGCATGCTGGGCCATTTGGCCCACAATCACTCACCCTCCCTCGATGATAAAGTAGCGCAGTTTGTCATTGCTGTCCCTTGAGGGGGTCGCATAGCATTTGTTCAGCATCAAGATCAAGTGGTTGGAGTCAGCCCCGACAACAAAGACCCCCACATAGAGCACGTCTCGGGTGGTGAGCACCACCTCACCCTGTCGGTAGGGGTGTTTGTAGGAGGAGTTCTTGTACAGAGCCATCTTGGTCGTGAAGCTCCCTTCCTGCGTTGGCACCGTCAGGTTAATCACGCTAACACGGGCACAAAAATATTGACTCAGACAGAGGAGAGGCTACAACCCCCCAACACAGCACCTCACATGGGACCCTTGCTCCTGCACCTGTGTGACAGGAGAGGTCACACAGCTCACCCCAGACTCCTACCTGAGCATTGGCCGCACGACCGAATCCAGGGAGATCTTGATGTCCAGTTCGTAGGCACAGGAGAACTCCACGTTGATGGTGCGGTCGCGGGTGATGATGTTGCCGGTGTTGTTGGCGCTCTCGATCCACACCGTGTTCTTGTAGACGATGTGAGTGCTGTTTGACTGCAGGCAGAACACAGAGTGCTGCTGGAGACTGGCCCTCCCTTCTACGCTGCTCCTAACACCCTGGCTCCTAAATGAGCCACATGACACCGAGGGCCCTGCTGCATCTCCATCACCTCTGCCCAGAAAGGGTATGGCATGGCAGGGCTAGGAACTGCTGAGCAGCATCCTTACTCCACAAGACTTGACTGTTTTCCCCAACCCCCAACCCAGTGTTGCTCACCTCTGCTCCCAGCCCCACGTGGCTCATGCCTGGCTCACCTGCACCAGGTTGCCACAGTTGCCTTTGGTGTTGTTGATCTGGAAGGAGATGAAGTCCTCCCCTTCGATGCCAGGGCAGTGGCGGTCATTGACCCGCACCCCCTCACGCTCAAAGCCCAGCTGGAACAGCTTGCACTTTGAAATGGACACCTCCATTTGGGCAGCTTTGCAGGTCACCTCCGCATCAATGATGTCATGGGTGGCTAGAGGAGAAGATGTTACAGCCTCAGATCACCACAAATGGCACTGCACACCCCAGCTGCTGGCCTGCCTGGCCCTCCTCCCCACTACCACAAACGGGCTGGGCTCATATCCTGCAGCATCCCCTGCCCATCCAATGTCCCTGCTGCTCAAAGTGGTCCCAAGCCGGAGATGCTCATAACAGAAAACCTGCTCCCACCCTGAACCATGCACGGTTGCAATACCACATCTCAGCCCTCTGCACAAGTCTTCCCCAAGACCCAGTGTGATGACAGCTTAACATGTGCCTGCATTGCTCAATGCCAACTCTCTGGCCAGGATCAAAGGACTCACTGTTCCCGTAGGGTGGGGGCTCGATGCAGCCGCACAGCTCCCCGCCGTTGTCCAGCTCACAGCTGCGGTTGGGGCAGTCGGCACCCACACAGGGATCTTCCACCACTCCTGCTAAACAGCACAAGACGGAGCACAAACATCATCTTTACCCTCAGACCGCAGGGCAGGCACCTCCAACCGCCAAGGGCCGCCTCTGCCCGAGCTGCCCCTCTCCCGCTGGTTGCGGTCCCGCTGGGACACGGCTCCCCTTGACCCGGACAGCCCCTGGCTCTCTTACAGCAATTCTCCTTCTCGATCCACTCTGTGCCCAGGATGCCAAAGGTGCGGCAGGCCTCGCCATAGGCAGCCAGCGAGCCGCACAGCTGGACCTTCTTGTGGTTGTAGCAGCCATCCAGAAAGCAGGACTCATAAAAGGGCAGGGGGTCCAGGAGGCCATAGCAGGGCTGGAAGAAGCCTTTCATGTCTGTCAGCTTCAGACAGAAGCTGTCGCTCTGCAGCTCCTGGATCTGGACGTTGTCGCAGGAGGCAGCATACTGTGAGTACTGCAGCTCGTTGCAGCTGTGGGCATCAGAGATGTTGTGGGGGGTCTCATCGTGACTGGCCCCGCTTCCAGCTAGCTGGGAAGGGTCGTCTGATGGCTCACCTCTTCTGCATGCCATTGGTCTTCCAGCTCTGTGCCAGCACCACGCTGCTGACCGCAGGCTTGCCCCGCAGCGTGGCGTAGTCGTCCGTCCTGTCGCCGTTGAAGTTGCCGCAGAGGCCACACACTTTGTTCTGCAGCCGCTCCCCGATGGTGATTTTGATGACGTTGAAGCCGTTGTAGCGGATCTGGATGTCAGGGCTGGAGTCGATAACCAGGAAGCCCTCCTGGCTGAAGATCTTTGTGGAAAGCCCCGTGACAAAGGGGATGCTGACGTGGCTGCCGTTCACCTGGTGCAGGAGAGGACAGGAGGCTGACAGTTCATCCCTCTGCCTATGGATGGAAGTGTGAGCCACCCACAGACAGCTCTGCAACTGCCTCCCACTAAAGCAGCTGCCAAAACACAGCCCCTTGGCTTTGGTAGGAGCTGGCAAGTCCCTCTCCTTTTAGCCCTAAGGATCCATCTGGGCGCATCAAGTGATTTCCCATTGGAATGGGCTGCCCAGGGAGGTGGTGGAGTCACCATCACAGGAAGTGTTTAAAAAGAGACTGGATGAGGCACTTAGTGCCATGGTTTAGTTGATTAGATGGCGTTGGGTGTTAAGTTGAACTTGATGATCTTGAAGGTCTTTTCCAACCTGGATAATTCTGTATTCTGTATCACCTCCCTTAAATGCCTGCATGAGACTGCACCATAAAAGGAACCTGACTTACATGCAGAGGCTATAGCTTGGGACTCATTAGTCACCAGAAAAGGCCACAGACAATGCCTTTCAGAGACCAAGTGACACTGCAGCAACGGCCAGCCCTGCACTTAAAAGGACAGCTTCACCTGCACCACTGAAAGGTGGACAGGTAGTCATCTATGAACTCCTGGGCTGCAGACCATCTTGCTTCCCGCCAGCCCTTATGTCTTGGCTGGCATCCTTCTGCAAAGCCCAAGAGATGACAGGCCCATCTTCAACTCACAGAGTGCCTTGACTGGGATTCAAAGTCACCAACAGAGCCTTCCAGGGCTGACTGGAGCAGACAGACACCCCTGACAAGACCTTACCTTGACAGTATTCCTGTCACTGATGAGGATCTGCTCTTCGTTGATGTAGAAGTACACAGGGGAAATGATGGTGAGGTTGGGTGAGGACCACTTATCAAAGTTGATGATGAGTTGGAAGGAGAAGTCGGGCAGCTTCTGGCAGATGGTGGAGAGGACGAAGGCACAGTTGGCAGGGAAGCGGAGGAAGGCCCCATCGAAGGTGCGGAAGACACCGCCGCCAGCTGCCAGGCAGAAGGAGCTCCTGGTGCTGAAGCAGCCGCGGACGCCGTTGCGCAGGGCACACTCCTCGTCAGACTTGCAGTGCCGTGGGTCGCACTGGATGAGGTTGCGCCGGAAGCAGCGGCACCGGCGCGTGCAGTCGCCGTTCCAGAAGAGCTGCTTGGGCTGAAGGAGGGACCTGTCACCAGCCATCAGGGCCAGAGACCCCTGCCCTGCCCTCTGCAGATGCTTGGGCCAAGATTCATGCCCCTCTGTCTCAGGGCAAGCAAGAGTGGGCAACAAGGACAGAGGAAAAGGCGCCAAGAACACACTGGCAGCTTGCACCTTGCAACATCTCTGCTACCTGCAGGCATGAGGCAACTGCATGTTTTCACTACCACCACCACACCTTCCTCGACTCTGGGACATGCACAGAAATCACAGCACACTAAACACCTCCTTGACCTCTTTCTTGCACCTGTTTTGCCTCTCTCTGCCTCCACTTGATCCATGTCTGCCTGCTTTGCCCTTTGTTCCCCCCTCTCTTCCTTGGTGCGAAACCACCAGACTTCAGAGCAATCCCCAAGCATGGCCACAGACGAGCAGACACACATGAAGCTGATGAGAACCTGCCCCTCCAGGCCCTGCTGAGCACTCTGACTGAGGCTATGACCCTGACAAGTGGATGTAGCACAACACTTGGTACCAGCCCAGCCTCTGCCCAGAAATACCAGGCAGACGGTGGGAGAAAGCCCCAGGAGGACATAAAGCAGCGTACCTCATAGTATTTGCCATCGGAGTAGCAGCCACAGTTGTGGGGAAGGATGCAGCTCTTGCCATTGAGGACATACCCAGGGTCACACTGGCATCCCTCCACGCAGTAGTGGCTGCAGTCACTCTTCAGCCGGATGGCAGCACAGCGAGGCTGGCACAGGGACACGCAGCTCTCGTAGTGGCTGTTGGGAGGACAGCTGATGGCTGCAGTGTTACAGAGGACAGAACATACACAGATTAGCTCCCCAGACCAACCTGGCAGGCAGCCATACATGGGTCCATAATCCCCACTGCTAGTGTCCCTGGGCAGTGAACTCCCTTGACAAGGTGGTAACCAGGGATCATGTTACGCAGAGGGGGACCCAGAGCTCCTAAGCATGCAACTGAAAGAAAAGGCAGTCTTCATCCCTCTGTCCTACACTACTTGCCAGCTGCCCAGTCCAAGCTGAGCCACAAGTCTTCCTTACTCACCACCATCTCTGAGCTCCTGCACATCAGTCTCCTGAGAGCCCCTTCCCTGTGGTCCCTGCCCTCCTGCATACTGACACCAGACTAAGAAGAGATGCTTGTGCTAGCCTTTTGGATTTCAGGCCATGCCCTCCTCTGTTTGGGGATGTTTTTGCTGGGCCACCAGACCATGAAGCCTGCAAGGGACGCTGCCTGTGCCTGATCAGGCTGCTTCTCCACATGCCCTGCTGGGAACCATCTGGGGTGCCTTACTGGATGGCCTCACCACCCCTGCCTTGTGAGAGTGCTTCCCTCTGAGCCATGAGTTTGCTCTTTAGAAGGAATAATGACAAAAATTCCACTCTTGTTAGCTAAGACATTGCTTTCCATCTGATTTGCCAGATAGATCTGCTGCCAGAGAGACCTATGGTTCCCATCCTTGGGAGCCTAATTGAGCATCACATTGTAATCTTATTGACAAGAGCATGGAGATTCATTAGAGCAAACACACACTGCTGACTTGGAAGCTGACTAATGTCATTCCTGTTTAGCAATGGAGGGATGGCTGATACCTTCTGAACTTGAGGCTTCCCCCTTTCCATCCTTGCTTGTGCTGTACCCCACACAGTTTACATTGACTCCTAGAGAACACAGTGGGAGGGATGCTGCCAGCCCATCAGACTCCCCCTCCCTCATCTGCAGACAGGCCAGTCTGGTTTGCTCAGCCATGAGTACATGCACAGCTACCGCACCACTTCAGCTCACTACTCCATTGACAGCTCCCTTGTCTGGAAAGCGAGGAGGGAATCCCCATGGCCATCTCCAGGTATTGACTGTGGGAACCTGGGATGTGTCTGGGTCGATGGCCTGGACATAGCAGGTGCCCACTCATGCTCCATGAGGTACTCCACTACCTCTCAACAGGGTGAGCTCCAGCCAGTGCTACAGCTAAGGTGGACAATGACAGGAAGCACCTCTAAAGGAGCTCGAGGCAGGGTGGCACTTACAGCATGAGGTGAAGTTTCTCCAGCCAGTAATGGCGATGCCCTGTGTTTGGCATGTGCTGGCGTAATTCTGCAGCCAGCTGCAGGCTGTCTGCATGGCTCCCCCATCCACACAGGTGTCAAAGAGGCAGTTCTTGTAGAAGAAGCTGGGGCTGATCTTGCTGTGGCATTTGGCAAACACACCACTTTGGCTCGGGATGAGGCTGCAGAGCTGCTGGGGTTTCCAGAAGCCTTCCACCTTGCCGCAGGCAGGGCAGCGGTCGCCGCAGCCCACGCGGCAGAATGCATCTCGCTTTGCCCAGCTCTGGACGAATTCAGAGATGCTGGAGGCCGGCACACCGCCCATGGCCACCAGGTCATCCTCGGGGTTGCCATTGTAGCGGCCACAGAGGCCATAGGTGAGGTTCTGGAAGCTGCGTGGGACGGTGACAGAGAGGAAGGTCTTCCAGTCATACACCACCTTCAGCCCAAAGTCTGTCTCAACCACAATGTGAAAGCCAAAGGCAAAGATGTTCACTTTGCCCTGGCCCAGCTTCAGGGGCAGGTAAAGACGCTCATCGTTGACCTGTGAGGAAACAAGACAAGCTGTGAGTGGGAAGGATGTTTGGAGCTGCCAGGGAGGACACAAATGAGGGCAGCTCAGCTCTCAGAGGAATGCTCCTGACAGCTTAACCCCTACATCCTAAACAAGGCAGCCAAAATGGAAGCCCTGTCTAAAAGATGAGCATAGCAGCACCCTAGAGCTGAGCCCAAGCATGCACCCTTCCTACCCTCCAGAAAACCTCATAAGCTGTAAGGTCTCATGCCTGGGGAATACATAGAATAAACCAGGTTGGAAGAGACCTTCAAGATCATTGCGTCCAACCCATCAACCAATCCAACACCACCCAAACAACTAACCCATGGCACTGCTCCGTGGTTTGGGAGCCACAGCACAGAGAAATAACCACGGCCCTCATGGCCCTGCACTCACCATCACAGTGTATTTGTAGGCACGGTGGATGACAATGTTGTAATTGAAGACCTCCACTTCAACTTGCTTCACCCAGAGGGCCAGAGAGGTGTCCCGATCCTCGTTCCTGGCTGTGACGGTGAACGCAGGGAAAGTGTCCGAGCGCTCTGCCATGGGCCGGGTGATTGTGGTGCACAGGACCAGCGCGCAGCTGCTCTGGAAGTCGAAGGAGTAGCCATCAAAAGTCAGGTAGTGTCCGTAGCCAGAGATGATGCAGGAGGCATCTGTGCGGACGTGGCAGTAGTAGAGGCCATTCTCCTCCAGGCAGTACTCGTCGTCCTTGCAGGAGACGTTCTCACAGTAGACGCTGTTGTCGGAGCCGTTGCAGTAGCAGAGGAAGTGGCAGGAGATATCCATCCAGAAGGTCTGGTTGGTGGCCAGCTGGCGCCCCTCGAAGTTGCAGCCGCACTCGCCGCGGGGGATGCAGCGGCTGCCGCGGAGGGCAAAGCCCTCGTCGCACTGGCAGCCCTCCGCACAGCTGTCTGCACAGACGGGGCCTGTCGCCAGCGTCTCGCACGTCTCCACGCAGCTCATGCACTCCTCAAAGTGGCTGTTCTCTGGGCAGGAGAGAGCTGCAGGGCCAACAAATGTGGAGGGTGAGTTCCCAGCTCCAGCTGCTCTGAAGCAGCACGGGTGGGGAACGGGCAAAAGGTGGAAAGAGGGTGAAGAGCAACTGACTCAGGGGGAAAAAGGAAAAGGGGAAACAGTCCCGGCACTGTGCCTGCCACTGGCATCTCTCATCCCTTTTGCAACCCCTTCTGCTCTTGTCCACTGCCCTCCTCGCATCACTGCCCTGCTTTGCCACATGCCAAGTGACACCTCCTCCTGCTATTTCACAGGATGCCAGGTTGGCAGGGACCCCAAGGATCATCTGGTCCAACCTTTCCAGGTGACGGTGTAGCTGAAATGAGCTAGCCCAGCACCCTGTCAAGCTGAGTCTTCAAACTGTCCAATGTAGGGGAATCCACTGCTTCCTTTGGGAGATGATTCCAATCTCTAACTGTTCTCATGGGGAAACATTTTCTTCTGGAGTCCAATCTCCCCAGCAGTAACTTGCCCCCATCACCTCTTGTCTTTTCCATGGGACTCCTTGTTGAAAAGGAGTCTTCATCATCCTGGTATCCACCCTTTAAACAGTGATCCATGGCAATAAGGTCTCTCCTAAGCCTTCTCTTCTCAAGGCAGAACAAACCCAGCTCTCTCAGCCTTTGCTCACAGCATTTTGAAGAGTATGAGGCTAGGTCTCCCAAATGGACATCTCCCTCAAACCTCTACAGTGGGTCTGAGGGCTATCTCCCTACCATGCACTTCGATGCTGGGGATTTTTCACATTGCCTTCTGCATTATGAATGTTTCCCATCAACAGCAAGTGTACAGCGACAGCTAAAATCAAGCGTGATTCAAATTATCCTCTGGTGGTGGCATACAGCACTGCCAGACACCATCTGCAGCTCTGGAATGCTCCTACACTGCATGATAAAACTTCTGATGCCTCCTGAAATGCCACCCTGAAATTGCTTCACTGGGAAATCTGTCTTTGCTGGCACGGGCACCACTTAGAAACTCCTGCTGGTATGTGGAGCAGCACTCCCTCGCCTTTGAGCTAGAGTGATACTGCATTCCTACCATTCCAACCCCAGTTCCCCTTTCCCTCCCATATGCTTTGTGGGAGCTCATGGCAGAAAGATCTACCAGGCATCATCCTTGGCAAAGCCCATCTTTGGTTAGCTGCTAGGGAAAAGAGTAAGAAAATTGCCCCAGATTAGGCATCTGTGCCCCTACCCTTCTGTATGACTTTGAACATCCAACACTGCCATTAGTGCTGTCAGACCAGGACCTCCCTCCCAAGCAGTCCTTCTGCTATTGAGTATCTGCCAGCTCGACCACAGAGAAGCACTCTGTGGGTAAGGGAAACCCACCAGAGACAAGGGAAGAGGTAAAGGGAAGAGTCCATACTTTTCAGCAGCCTGTAAGAAAAGCTGCTTTACCTCTGCACACCTGTATGCTCCCCAAAAACCAGACTCTGCCTGAGGCTGGCAGGGTCTACATCCCCTCCTCCCTGCCCAAGGTACTTAACAGCTTTGGAGGACTCACGGCAAAAGCTGTGGCTCCTCCACTGGCCAATGTCCACCTCAGCATTTTTGCAGGCAGTGGCATAGCGTGCCACTGAGTCACACAGCTCTGACTGGTTACCCCCACTCTGGCACAGGCGGAAGAGGCAAGTCCTGTAGTAGGCTGAGACGTTGACCACACTGTGGCACTCCAGGAAGGAGCTGTTGGTGGGGTCGTTGATGATGCCACAGTTGGAGCGACTCCTGTAGGTCTTGAGCAGCTCCGAGTCGTTGTTGCAAGCCTTGAGGAGGTCCCCACACTCCCCATTGCAGATCTCATCAAATGTAGTCCAGCTCTCCAGGAAGAGCTCCAGGTTGTCTGTGCACTTGCCCTTGGGCGGGCAAAATTCATCGCTGGCATTGCCATTGAAGAAGCCACACAGGCCCCCGGTGCAGTTGAAGTAGGCAGTGGAGAGGTGGATCTCCAGGAGGCCTGAGTCGTAGTAGCCGATAGCCAGGAGCCCCTCTGACTCCAGCACGGTGCTGTTGTCGCTACGGTAGATTTCCAGGCGGCCAGAGGGGTGGAAATAGGGCAGCTCCACGTCATAACCATTCACCTGACAAGTTACAAGCAGATCAAGAGGCTTCACAGAGAGCAGTGCAACTTTCCACAGCCATTCCCCTCTGCTGGCCACACAGCACTGAGTATGCTAAACACTTCCTGACCCAAACTCACCCTCCAAGGCCCGGAGCCTCATCTGAGAGAGGGCCCGCAGCTCTTTCCATGCTTTTTCGCCCCAGAGGATTTTTTTTTTCCCCAAGGGAAAAACAAGTTGTGAGAGTTAACTGCAGTGTCAAGAAAGCCTCCAGAGCTGAATCAGCAACCAAACAGGAATAACAGTGCTGTGACAACTTCACAGGCACCTAGAGAGCCTCCACAGAGGGAGGAAGCCTGCTTGGGCCATCAAAGTGCCACTGTGGTGCCTGATGCTCTAACCAGGGCCCAGGGCCACAGACCCATGAGCTATTCTCCAGAGGATCACAGCATGAGCCCCCACCTCCCACTCTGGACCTGAGGTGGGATGTCCTGACAACAGCACCTTTACCTTGATCTCCAACAGGCTAGTGCCTCCAATCTTCACCTCCTGGCCAGCCGCCTGGATCCGTATGACACGTGGCCCATTGGGAGCGGATCCAGGCTTCTTTTGGCTGATGTCCACCTCGATGAAGTCTGGTTTCTCTGGACAGGTTTTCAGCAGCGTGTAGGAGTGCTCCAGCGGATAGGGGAAGGCAACTCCATCAAATGTCTGCAGCACTTGGTTCTGCCCCACCAAGCACAGAGTCTGCCGCTTCGGGTAGCAGCCCCGGTAGCCATTCTCAATGGCACAGACCTCTCCTTCAGGGCAGGTGGTGTTGAAGCATGTAGCCTCCCCACCTTCCTCACAGTGGCATTGCACAGTGCAGTCTGCTGCTGCCCAGAAAGCCTCCCCGATGGCGTAGTAGCGACCGTCGACGTCGCAGCCGCACTGCTGCACGGGCACACAGCGGTCCCTGCTCAGCACGTGGCCCTCGTCGCACTCGCAGCCCTCGGCGCAGGGAGAGCTGCAGGCCAGAGGGGCTGTGAGGTCTGAACATGTGGCAGGGCATCTGCTGGTGCACACCGAGTAGTGGCTGAGCTCTGGGCACCGCACAACCATCGCTGTGGGTGCAGGGGGAGACAAACAAGAGGAGGTGCATATTACAGCATGGTTTGGGAGCAGTTACCTCTTTCCCACTGACCCACAGCAGACACAACATAGAGTAACCCAAGAGCCCTCCTTGGTGGATCTGACCCCTCTGTTTGCTTCCTGCACCTCACTGGACATTCCCCTCATGCAAACAATGGCTTCTCCAAAACAGGCCAACAGGCACCAAGCCGTCTGCTGGAGGGCTGGCCAAGAGGTGCACTAGTGCTGGCCAGTCCCTGTCTGGTCCAGCCTCCATCTCTCAGCACAGCAGCTGACCATCTGCAGAGCAATGCAGAGCTGCTGCCTCAAGCCTGAGTCATGCCACTCTTTTGCTGGCACAAGAGGAGAGGGAGAGGAGGGACTCTCGTCTGACTCCTTCCCCTGGCTTTCCTCCCCCTCATCTCATGCACTGCAGAGCACACAGGCAGACCCCTGAAATCACCTCCCTCCTCCGGCAGGAGCACGCAAACACTTACCGCATCCCGCCTGGGTGCGCCACTCTCCCACGGAGATGCCCAGGCCTTGGCACACTGCAGCATATGCCTGGATGGCTTGGCACAGGCCGGTGCCGTTGTCCTGCATGCTGCAGAGGTCGTAGACACAGCTGTGGACGAAGGCGGTGGGGTCCAGGACAGCACTGCACTCCCAGAGGGGCCCCCCGCTCTTGTTGATGAAGCCGCAGTACTCGGGGCTGAAGTAGAGGGACTCGGTGGCAGCGTCACAGAAGGTGCAGTTGTCCAAGCAGCCACTTGAGCATCTCCGCTCGGGGTGCGGCACCTGCCAGCTCTCGCCCAGCTCCGGCACGGACACAGCCAACCTCCCATCTGAGCGGAGGGCATCGTCCTCGGGGTCTTTGTTGTAATTGCCACACAGGCCGCACGTAGCATTGATGTACGTGCCCGGAACAGAGACAGAGGCGTAGTGTTGTCCATCATAAGTCACCATCAGGCCAAAATCAGTCTCCAGGGATGTGAACAAGCCGCTTTGGTAGACTCTTATTGCACCCAGTTCCAGAGAGATGGGTAGAGACACCACCAAGTCATCCACCTGTGGGAACAACACCAGACAATTGAGCTGGCACATTAAATAGTAGAGTTCTCATGCTGGGACAAAGACAGGAGCCATATGAGACCACTGATGGGGGTCTTAGGGTTAGGGATGTGTGCAGAAAGACAGCTGTCAGTAAGCCACAGGCATTTGCCACCATGCCTGTCACCCATGCTCATTCCCCAAGGGACATGCAGGGCCCAGAAGTGCTCTCCCACTCTGTGCAGGCTGCTGTCATGGTCTTGCTGCCCCCTTTAGAGGAGCTGACCTGGTTAATTCTCCCCTTTCAGTGGGGCTCTTACCATTGCTTTCCCAAAGCTGCCCTTGGGGAGGACAATCCTATGCGAGTAGACATCCACAAAAATCTCCCTCAGCCAGGAGACGGAGGAGCCGCCTCGGTTCTCGTTCTTGGCCTCCACGTTGAAGTAGGGCAGCTGGGAGCCTGGCCAGCACTGCCTGGCGAGGAGATAGGAGCAGGAACCCTGGAAGTGAAAGAGGAAGCCGTCGAAGGTGTGGTAATGTGGATCTCCGAACACCACGCAGGTGCTGCTCTCCACCGGCACGCACTGAAAGAACTTGGTCTTCGGCTCGCACGCTTCAAAGGGGCCACAAGCCAGCTCCTGGCAGAAGATCTCATTGTTGAAGTCCAGGCAGCGGCACTTGGTGGTGCAGTTGGCATTGTCCCAGAAGATCTCCCCCTGACGGAGAAACTGTCCTAGAAAGACAGAAAGGGAAAAACCCACACTACATCACTTCTCTCACCAGAGGAACGTGCTCTAGTTGCACCACCACATCAGTCTTTGGAGAGGCCTGCCAGCCCAGTGATCAAGACCACCACCAAAGCATCCCGCTAACCAGCCTCCTTGGCTGCTTTCTTGGCAGACAGTCTCACAGCAAAGCACTGTGATCACAAGCTTCCTTTTCAATGTGTGGTGCATCCCCTTTGGGGACTCCTTGTGCAACAAGTCCACTGGATGGTGAGAGTCCTGTTGTGAATGTAGGGTCAGTGTTGTACCATACAGGCAGGCTAACTTCCATTATTCCTTCCATCATCCTTGCTCTGCTCCAGTATTGCAGGACACAGGAGCTGTCAGTGCAATTTTCTCAAAGGCAAAGTCCCCTAATGAAGCTCACACCATTTGGAGACCATTTCCAGCACTGTCACTGTATTTGTGCTGTCCTCCAGCTTTGCTGCCATCTCCATGTTCACATAACTTTGCTGGTTGAAGAGCAACTTCACCATCAGCAGCCCAGAGGCGATTCAGTCTGATTCAGAGAGCATTCATGAAACCAAAGAGCTGTTGGTAAGGAACCTCCACAGCACAGAGCAGCGGCGATGGGAAACGCTGAGTGGTGGCACAGCAACAGACTGAGCAGAGTGACACAGAGGAGCTATAAAAGGAGGCAGCTTGAGCTGGTGAGAGACTGAGAGGCAGAGAGGAGATGGTAGAACAAGGGTAGCAAATGCCCATAAGAGGTTCCCTCTCCTCCATCTGGCCATCTTTCACACCTCTCACACACGTGGTTTCCGCCGTGTGTGCTGCCTCAATTTACCTCCTCTAACTTTTTTGTTCTCTTCCCTGCCTCCTACCACAAAAGCTATTTTCTGCAACAAACAACATCTCCTCCTAGCATGACCCACTTATGAGGGGGGACATTGCAAAGTCCAGCCTTTCTTCCCAGAGTCTACAGCTGGAACTGGCTGGAGCAGTTGGAGCTGAAACCTCCACTGGGGCTGCAAGAGCCTTGGAGTCTCATGGGTCTTCTTCAGGATGGTCCTAAACTAGGACATAAAGAAGCCACATGTCTGAGAGTGGAGACACCTCCAGTGTCTGTGACGATCCTCTCTTGTTAGAAAGACTCCTGGAGCACAACAAAGGTTCCTGATGGTTTTGTTTCTCTCATGGTAATGCAATAATCTCTCTGCAGCAGAGTGCCCATGCTGTGCATCTGGTAATACCTTTATATCCCCACACTGTCAGTGACACAGGCACAGGCACTCCTGGTGCAGGGACATGGCATTTGTCCTGCCTGGAAAATTTGCTACTCCTCCAGCAGCAACAAGGGAAATGGGACCACTCCATCAGCTTTCCTACTCTGAGAGCAAAAGGAAATTGCTGTCCCCTGGCCTTCCCATTGCCCTTATCAACATCACAGAAAAGAACAGAGGTGATGGCTCAGTGGCATTCAATTCCTGCAAAACACTCAAGCTCCATCCACCCAGCACTTTGGGATGCTGCTTCTGGGTGGCAGAAATGGAGGCCTACAGCAACACCACACTGCTAAAATGCCAGGAAGGAGAAAGTCCAGTAGCAACAACAGGTTTCTGCACTGCTGGTTGAAAGAAAGAGGAGAGAAGACTCCCAAGTATGCATGGACCCTTCTCAGTTTTCTCAGAGCTGCCAAGCCAGACCTCATCCACAGTGAGAATTTGCTGCAAACACTCCTTGTGAGCCAGGAGCATGTGAGCTGTGCTGATATCCCTGTGGAAGAGGCAATGCCAACCACAACAAAGGGCACACGGTGGCTGATGAAGGCTTCTTCGCGCAGGCTGCCGAGGATGCTGTGCCACCAAACAGGATGGGCCCACCCTGACACAAATGGCAAAGCTCTTTGCCCACTCTTCAGGGCTTTTTGTGTGTGCAGACTGACAACTGTCACTGAAGTTGAACTTTGCAGAGACTGTGCAGTGACTCAGAGATGTGCCTGGAACCCGTCACACCCAGCTTGTGTGTTTCTGCCCCTGCAGCTGCAGCTTGAGGGAGCGCCTTGGTGAAAAACCAAATCATGTGGTAGGCCAGGGCAGTCAGGCTCCCCTCCACCAGCAGCCCAACAGCATCACCTTTTGCTACAGTGCACCTAAAAGCTTGAAGAGGCAGCACTGCTGTCTCCCCTTACCTCTCAGGCTGCAGCCATTGGCTGGATCTATTTCTTTGCCATCTATTTTGAAAGCCCAGCGCCCGGGGATGTTGACGTTGGTTGTTTCTTCAATGTTGACTATGTCTGGAGTTCTGGAGCCTGGGATGCTAAAGAAGTTGGTGAGATTGCCACCATTGAAGCCAGCCTAAAACAAAGAGAGAGAGAGAGAGAGAGCGCACAAATGTCATCACACATCCTTGCTACAGGAATGAGATGGATTTCCACACTTCTCTGCCCCCTTCAGAAGAACTCCTGTGTACATCTTCTTTAATTTCAAAGGGTCTTTTCATGAATTTCAGATTTCAAGCTGCTTGGATGTGAAAAAGAGATAGGGATATGGGAGCAAAGAGCCTCACCTGTGCCATCACCCCACCAAGACCAGTCAGGGGGTCCCCTCCGCTGGCTGTCCCTGTGGTCCAGCTGATTTCATGGTAGTTAAATATGGCAAAAGATGAGACTCCATCCGTGATCAGGACAGCTTGGAAAGTGTTCACCTGTGGAAAGCCATGAGCAGATTCACAAGGTGAGACAGCTTTGCTCACACTGCTTGCCTGGCCCTTCTGCCACAGTCATTTCTGGCATGGATGAGATGTGGGAGCCTCACAGTGAAGAGAGGCAGAAACTGAGTGAGACCCAAAACACACTGGTGCTCGCTGCTGCAACCCAGCCAGCTCCCATCCCTGCTGCCACCTCCACCAGGGAAGACAACAAGACCTTCTCCAGCCTTCTCCAGTCCGATTTAACACCAATAGATGGCAGCAGAAGAATGAGCTTGTGGGGATAAAAAAAGCAATCAGCAGGTTTTGGGTTGTTTCCACCGGTTGTCTGCCATTACCCTGTCTGAGCTTTATTCCTTGCCGTGTTAGCTTTCCCACTTACCTTCCACATTCACATCCTACACTGCTGTTAACAGTGGGTTACATCCAAGTCAGACATGGATCTTATGCTCTTTGCTTGGCTGCCAAACGTCCTCACTACCTGCTCAGTCTACTGCCTGCATTCTTTCCTTTCACTCCACATTTCTAGCCCCCGAATTCCAGATACCTTCACACAACTGCCAGCCCCTGCCCCAGGCAGGAGGGCCATGCTTTGCTAGCCAAGGAGGGCAGCATAGCCCAGAGTTCTTCCCCTTTAGAGCTGCACAGCAAGACAGAAGAGGCCTCTCCCCTTGAGATAGCTCCTTCTGCCCCTGCAGATCCAGCAGCAGGGGTCATCACTGGGAACTGACAGTCAGTCACTTCTCCAGCTTTCTCCAGCTTTCCTGTCCTTCTCTATCCCTGTCCATCCCACACTGCCCTGCACCAGGACCACACCATGCTAAACAACTGCTTCTCTTGCCTTTTAGCAAGCAGGATTTTAGCAGGGGACAAAACATGGGCTGCCCCTCTTTTAATTATTCAAGAGCAATAACAGGAGCTCAGCTACCTGGGTACTGCAGGCTGTGAAGGAAACTACAGCCACAGAAACGATTCTCAGGTGATACAGGAAAGGACACTGATTGAACTGTCTCACAGTAGGAAGCAGCCAACAACCCCCAAGCATCATGAACAGAGAGAGCTGGGCTGCTCTGCATCAACAGGTCCCATGTGCTGCTGGACAAAAGGAAGATGCCAGAATCGAGGGGCTGGGGGTCACTTGGCAGCACTTTAAATCCCCTACAACAAACCCACAGGTTTGATTATTGGTGCTGAGGTGAGCATGAGTGCCTGAAAACTGAGGAGAGGACTTCAGGGCTGCACTCATTACTTGCATACCACAAAGGATGGCACTTCCAAGGCACATTAGGCTCCTGCCATGAGAACACAGAGGCAATACAGCCTGTACAAGCTGTCAGGGAGAGCAAGAGGTATGGGCAGAGCTGCCTCATGGCAGCTGCAAATGGCGTGGTTCACATCAGGGCAAGGGGGAGAGCAAGCTATCTGGAAGGCACCATTCCAATCCTGCATTCTATCCCTGGGATTCTGCCTCCCACGTTTCCTGGTATCCTGTTCATCACCTTAGAATGCTTGCTCAGCTTTGCCAAGTCTTTCCTCACGACTGCAACTTCAGAAAGGCAATACCACTTTGGTATTGTTCTTTGATGGGACAACAAACCCTCCTCTGGTCAGGCACCTCTTGGAGGGTGGTAGGAGCTGATCAGGTCGCTGGTTTTAGATGACTGGCACTCCTCATTAGCAGCCCTTACACAAACCACCGTGTGCAGTTTTAGGCCCCTCGTTACAGGAAGGACATTGAGGTGCTGGAGAGTGTCCAGAGAAGGGCACCAAAACTGGTGAAGGGTCTGTAGAACAGGGCTGATGAGGAGCAGCTGAGCGGGGTTGGTTAGTCTGGAGAAGAGGAGGCTGAGGGGAGACCTCATTGCTCTCTGCAGCTCCCTAAAAGGAGGTTGCAGTGAGGTGGGGGTTGGGCTCTTCCCTCTAGTATCAGGTGATAGGATGAGAGGAAATGGCCTGAAATCGTGCCAGGGGAGGGTTAGGTTGGAGATGAGGAAAGAGTGGTCAGGGCTTGGAACAGGCTGCCCAGGGAGGTGGTGGAGTCCCCATCCCTGGAGGTGTGTGGCCATGGCACTTGGGGACATGGTTTAATGGCCATGGTGGTGTTGGCTTGATGGTTGGACTGGATGATCTTAGAGGCCTTTTCCAACCAAAACAGTTCTCTGATTCCATGATTTCCCTGTTAACTGCTCACAGCCAAACATGCCCTGGGCACGCTAGCTATCTAACAAGGCTCTTGGAAGCTGAACCCACTTGCCTGGGTGTCACTGGGGGCCAGCAGCTGCAGCTAGGGGAGGCCACGTTCACCAAGTTGCTTTCTGCAGCTTTTCTGCATTGCGATGAATCTCCTGCTTAAGTTGCATTGTGCTGCTCCACGTGGCAGCCCTGAGCCCTGGCTGCCTGCTGAAACAGGGAGGCTGCTCTACAACAAAATTAATTGCATTGTGTTGCAAATGCAATTCTTCAGGCAATACACGAATCTCTGTATTGCCTGCTGTCTGCAAATACATATATATATATATATGTTTGGGGTGGGTTTTTTTTCTGCAAGCACTGCCAGGAGTGGCAAAAAAGAAGTGCATTAAATCTCCAGCCTCTCTAACAAATGGAAAAGAGCAGAACTGTTTATCAGAGCCAACCCCTCAAGACAGAAGAAGCCACCTTTTTGACACTCGCATTATACAGCCTAATACTGAACAACCCTTTCCACAAAGCACAGATCCCTCACTCTCCAGCTGCGCCCAAGCTTCTGCACAGGCCCTACCAGGGAAGGAACCACAGAGAAGAGTCTGGCCCCATCTTCCTGACACTCACCCATTAGATCACAAGATTACAGGATCTTAGTGGTTGGAAAGGACCTCAGGAGATCATCAAGTCAAACCTCCCTGCCATAGAATCTAGCACAGGTCACACAGGAATGCATCCAGATGGGGCTTGAAAGTCTCCAGAGAAGGAGACCTCACAACCTCTGTGGGCAGCCTGTTCCAGGGCTCTGTGACCCTCACAGTAAAGAAGTTCCTCCTCATGTTGAGGTGGAACTTCCTATGCTGTAGTTTACATCCACTGCCCCTTGTCCTGTCACAGGGTGCAACTGAGCAGAATCTATCCTCTCCTTCTTGACACCCAGCTCTCAGATATTTATAAACATTTATTAAATCCCCTCTCCATCTTCTCCAGACTAAACAGCCCCAGGGCTCTCAGCCTCTCCTCATAGGGCAGTGCTCCAGTCCCTTCAGCATCCTTGTAGCCCTTTGCTGGACTCTCTCAAGTAGATCCCTTCCCCTCTTGAACTGGGGAGCCCATAACTGGACACAATATCTGTAGGCATTAATTAAGATCCTCCCTCAGCCTCCTCTTCTCCAGGCTAACCAGCCCCAGCTCTCAGCCTTTCCTCACAAGGGCTGTTCCAGCTCCCTCAAGCATCTCAGTTGCCCAGTGCTGGACTCTCTCCAGTAGCTCTTTTGTCCCTCCTGAGCTGGGGTGCCCAGAACTGGGCCCAGTAGTCCAGGTGAGGCCTCAGCAGCACACAAGCGTGCAGCCACAGGGACACACTCATCCACCAAACACCTCCTGCCGGGAAGCACAGACAATCGCGGTTACCGGAGTCGTGCTGCTGCCGCCGTAGAAGGTGACCTCGTCCCAGGTGGCGATGAAGATCCAGAGAGCAGAGAAGGAGGCCATGTCCTTGAAGTGCTTGCGGACGTCCTTGGAGGCTCTCCTCAGCAGCTCGGGGTCGGTGCTCTCCCGGTAGTAGATCTCCCCGCGGATGCCGTTGTGGACGTCCGCCCAGAAGGGAGCCACGAAGGCCCTGCCGTCGGCCAGGGGGAAGGCCTCGGGCGTGAACTGGCTGACCAGGGCATTGAAGGAGATCACTCCATTGTTGTTCACCTGCACAGACAGACACGCCTGAGCCTCAGCAAGCCTTTGCAGCCAGCAGAAAGCTGCTTGTTTTTCAGATAGCATGGGGTGAGCGACCTTTGGGAGAAGGCGGATTGTATTGTGACAGCCTGACTGCCCCGGCAGACTCGGCTTCAGCTCACCTGTGGTGGCCACAGGCTGAGAGCAGGAAGCCCCAGGTGAGACAAAAGACTGAAATGCCTGCAGAACAGAGCTCCTAAGGGCCAACACAGGAGAGGGAGCATGCACCTGGCTTGGCTGGTACCCTGCCTTGGGGCCTCAGCCTCACCCAGCCTTTGCAGAGCAGCTCTGCAGCGCTGCCTGGTTGTATGTCACAGGTGGCTGTATGGCACAAAGGCTCTCAAGTGAAAGAGATAAGACACCAAGACCACTGCTTTTGGCTTTGTCATCTCCAAGAGATCCTGCTGCTCCCCAAGAGCAGGGTGACACATGGTAACACAGGCAGCCTCTTCCAGACCTGCTGAAGATGCTCCCCAAAACAACTGTTTTTGCAAAGGGTGAAAAACAAGTGGCCCTGGTGCCCTGGATGCTGAAATCTTCCACTACAGAAGGGTTTGAAACCCCCTCTGGATGACAGTTTTCCCAGGATTGCTGTGTACAAACGAGTCAGGCAGGCAGGGAAACGAGGGAGTCTTTGCCTCTCTTCTGAGGGGCTGGCAGGCTTTGGACCAGGCACATCCACAGAGACCAGGTTACCACAAAACATGGAGAAGCTTGGGATCTACCCTCTATCCAAGGCACTGTTTTAATGCACTCAGGTGAATCCTTTCTTAGCCCAGACTGGAGGAGCTGCTGTCCCTTTTGCTAGGCTCCTGCTGTGCCATCATCTGGACCTTTTTTTTCCCTGTGGGTCTCTACATGTTCTTGTTTCTTGTCATGCAACAGGAATAATGTCCCTTGTGTCAAGGCCTTAGCTTTGCTGTATCATTTAATCACCTGCAAAGAAAATTTATTGCCTTTTCTATTCCTTCCCAATGAACATTAGCCCATTAAATATACCTTTGACTTCCTTAATCATAAAACCCATCAGTTCATGAAATCTAAGAACTTATCAGGTAGATGCTAATAAATCCTCCAAATCCTCTGCTGGGAAGAGCACATTTAAAATGCAGCTGCTAACGGCAAGGGGAAGAACAAACGGAAGGTCTGCTTCTCCACTTACATAAATGCTTCTGTATGGGGCTCCAAAAAAGATGAATGGGACTGAGATCTTGATCTCAGGAGAGCTTCCATCATCAACTTTGGGCGTTCTTGTGTCGTTCTGCCAGAATGGATACAGACTTGCCATGGAGTGAGCTGGAAGGAGAGGGAGAAGAGAGTCCTTATGGCAATGCCAGGCCCGGTCCTGACTGCGGAGGCCCTGCCATTGCCCATCCCCAAATATTGACCTCCTGTGAAGAAAGAAGCAGCTGTCTTGCCCTCACTTCTTTTCCTGGTGCAGATGCACTGGGGAGGCTAAAGGTCTGCTGGCCACCAGCCTGCCCCTAAGCCATGGGAGGCTTCAGGGTGGAGGTGAAAATCTCTGCTGTGCACTTGAGGCAGCAGCACAGCAGTGTCCAGCCAAGCCTGTACCTGGCCATGATGCCACATTCTGCATCACAGCCACTGAAGAAAACAGCACCAAACCCCAGCATTGCCAGCAGCCAAAGGCTGTCTCAAGCCAGGGCAGAGGTACCAGCTCCAAGTCCTTTCCTGTTTCTGCCCCTACCAGATCTCTGCTGTCATCTCATGCCCTGTTTCTTTCAGGTAGCTTCTGGAAGCTAATGTTTGCTCACAGAGCAACCCCTTCCAACCCCTACCATTCTATGATGCTACACTCACTTCCCTAGCACAGCTGCTGAGCAGCTGGGCTGGAGATACTCACCTTGTTGCTGTACAGTTAGCACCAAAAGGGCCACCCAGCTTCTGAGAAACAATTGCTGGTTCATCCTACAGGAAAGAAAAGCACCCAGACATGCATCACATCAGTAGGAAACCACATCCTTGAGTAAACTCTGGGTGACGCCAAGCGCTGTCGCTTCCCGAAGCTGCCCGACTGCTGCCAACATGCAGACATTTCAGAGATGGAGGTGCTGCACCCACCCTACTCCATTAAGTGATGTATTGAGACTTCCCTGGTGCTAACGGTACGGTGCCCTGCAGGTCTTGCGAGCCCAGAACCACTCAACTGCTGCTCATTTCATGCGGCGTTTGGAAGCTGTGAATGGTCCCAGCTCTCCATCAGCTCTCTGCTCTCCCCACAGCTCAAAAGCAATTGCTCCCTGATCCGCTTAGTGCAAGGATGGAGGCTTCTGCCTGGCTTCACGGGGAAGAGCTTTGTGTGGCTCCAACCACAAGAGCTGTGGTGTGCTCACATCTAAGGGGCTTCAGACACCACTTCAGCTGATCCTTTGCACCGGCTGCCAACCCCACAGCCGCTGACTGGTTTGGATGAGTGTGGAAGAAGCACAAACATTTACACAGGTGGGCAACTCCTTGCTGTACAGCAATCAATGACAGACAGAGAAGCAGACACAGGGCTGGGAAATGCAAGCAAAACCCTGTGCCAGCTTTAATTCCTCCTGTGCCTAATGCAATTTGTTACTCATTATTAATCCAATAAGAGCATCACTAAAACACCTGCTTTGATTTCTTCGCCTGTTGTTCCCCTTCGTGACACAGCTCACGCAGAGCTCTCAGGAAGGCATCGTCTGCTCCCAGCATGTGTGTACTCACCAGAAAAGCACATGAGCAGCTTCAGACACCAACTCTATCTATGCATTATGGGCAGCCTTACTTTTAACACCAGCCCCTCTGCCTTCTCAGCTTTCTACAGCCCATGCATTGCAGTTGGATGAACACTATGGCTACAAACCCCAGAGTCTCGTGATGCTCTCCCTATAGTGTAGAGGTATCACCAGCTCCAACTCCTAAGTGTACCCATGTATATACTTGATGCCCCCAGGACCAGAGCAGGGGACATACCATTGTCTGTCCCACATCACTTCCACTTGACAACCATTCCTGGGAGCTCAGAAAGCATGAAAAAGTGGAAGGAAAGCACCCATGCATTGCAGTTGGATGAACACTATGGCTACAAACCCCAGAGTCTCATGATGCTCTCCCTATAGTGTAGAGGGATCACCAGCTCCAACTCCTAAGTGTACCCATGTATATACTTGATGCCCCCAAGACTGGAGCAGGGGACATACCATTGTCTGTCCCACATCACTTCCACTTGACTCCCAGTCCTGGGAGCTCAGAAAGCATGAAAAAGTGGAAGGAAAGTGGCTCCCTGCTCCTCAGCGAGCCACTGGCATCAACGCCAGCCGCAGCCTGCTTCCAGCAGCTGCGCTCTGCCTTGGGAAAAATTCACTCCACCAAGGTAAGAATGTTTCACCACATTGCCTATCTTGGAAAGACAAAAGGAGGGTGGCAGAACTTTCTACAATCACAAATGTGAGTCGTTGCAGATGCCTGAGCAGCGCTGGGACAGACAATGAGTAGTGAAGACTATGGCAGCCCCGAGACCCGCCAAGCCCGGCGCTGCTTGGGAAACGTGACAAGGCAGTCAATAAATTACTTCACTTATCACAGTCAAAGGTATGGGGGGAAAAAAAATTAACAATAATAATAATTTACCAACCTGTTTTGTAGACTAGAAGAGCAATCTGGTCTGAAATTTTAGACCAACCTTGGTAGAGCAGGGAGAAATCCTATGTCAATGGCGAATGCATGCCGGTCCTCCTTTGCCAATTCCTGCCGATGACTGAAACGCTGTCTCAGTCCCCTCGCTCTCGCAATTCAAAAGTCAGTTTTCTTCAATGCTTCTGCAGGGCTGGAGGAGTGTTGAGTTGCAATCACAACTATTGCCTCTATTGATAACCAACAAGCTAATCTGGAGATCAGATTCTGGCCTGGAGAGGGAGAGAAGTCTCTTTCTTCACCCCCTTCAGGTGGATTCAGATGGAAATGTCAGCGAGGCAGAGCTGAGCTCGCGGCTGTGCTGCTCAGCTTTGCTTTTCGTTGAAGGGGAAGGGAAAAAAAAAAGAAACCCTGAGAAGAATTGAGCCCCTTCCTCCTTTGTGTGAGGGGAAAAAAAAGCCCATCTATATAATGTTACAGCATTAGCATTAAACAGTGCGAGGCTTAAAGCACCGTTCAAAGGCAGTGCCCCAAAGTTTCAATGGAGTTACTTTTCAGTCCAGGTCTTGCTTTACTCCCTGGAACACAACTGACTTCTGCTCTTACAGCTGGAAGAGGAAAAACTTGCCCAGTGCAGCACACTTCCCTCCACTGGGGAGGGTTTCAGTGCTGCTGTTCCTGCTTCCACCCTCTCTGGAAGGGCTGATTGGTGTTTTTACTCAAGGCAGTGGGGAGTTTCAGTGGGACACAGCTGTGAGCATTCATCCTAGAATGGCTTGGGTTGGAACACACCTTAAAGATCATCTACTTCCAACCTCCCTCCCTTCACTAGACCAGGTGGCTCAAGGCCCTGTCCAGCCTGGTCTTGAACACCTCCAGGGAGGGGGCATCCACAACTTTCACTCCTACAACCTGCAGTTCCTGCAGCCCTGCCTCTGGTGGTCAAAACTGTGGGTTATGGGGATAGCTGAGGTGAGAATGTGTTGCCCAAAGGTGTGCAATTACATGCTTGTGGGATGGGGATATAAGGGGCTGAGAGAGGATGCCCTGGCCATCTCTGCCCATGCCCCATGGCCACTTGACCCAGGCAAGGATTGAGGATGTTTGCTGTTCCTCAGGGCTTGGTGGCAGCTGCTGCATGCTGAACATTCCAGCTGTGCTGATGGGTTGGTTCCTATGCCTTCACTGATGGTGTGTGGAGTCACCACTGGTCCCCAAGAGAGGCTCCTGCCAAAGGTTTGCACAGGCTGTAAGTCTCAAACTGCTGTTACAGAGACCACAGCTCTCCATTCAAGCCTCATCTGTAGCCTGAGAAAAGATCTGAACTGCTTTAATTCAGTTCACATGGATGTCACATGAGAGAGGAAGAGGCAGAATAGTGGCCAAGGGGTGAAGGAAGCAATCAGCAGAACCCTGATGAGAACTCTCACTGCCTGCACTGAGGCTCAGCTAAGACAGGCAGTGCTCCAACCCCAGCAGTCTGTCCTAGGAAAAGAGCTTTGTCCTCATGGACAAAATTGCACAGCCCAGCCTTGGCACATGGATTTTGCCTTTGGAATTTTTGGGTGGGGGCCTTTTACTACCCATTTTCCCTACTGAGAGGTAGGCAGGTGTTCCTCCTGCACTTCCCATACACCTGCTCCCTGCCCTTCAACAGGAACAAAAAGAGGACAGGAATGGCAACAGCCAAGCATGAAGCACCTAAAAGCCCAGACCATGTTTTCCCCAGGGCCCTGGGTGCTACTAGAATTGTGTTTAGTGAGTTCACCCTCAAAGTGCTGCAGCTCACCGCAGCAGTTTCTTTTAATACCTGAGGGCAGTGGGCAGCACACCACCTCCACAGCAAATTCTAGGGCTTGCTTTCTCTTTATCCTCCAAGCACAGCCTTGCTAGCAGAAAGCTTGCTTTGGGAAATTATTTTTTCCCCTCTTTTTTAACTCTACTACTTCAGGAGAGCAGGGGAATTATAAAGCACTGACTGACCTTTCAGGGGCAGATGACTTCCAGCCTGCCAGTCCATGCAACTCAGCTCTTCCTTTCCCTTGAATACAGATTTTAAGCATTCCCAGCCACAGGGAAATCAATGGATTCTTCCCATCTTGCTTTGTAAGGCACAGAAAACTGGTGAAAATAGGTTTCCTTCTGCTCCTTTGTCAGTTTAATATTCTGCTCCTGTTTGTCCTGGGCAAATCTACACTGATGATGTTTGATTAGGTTTCACTGTCTCTTTGGGGACATCTTTGTCTTCTAGGCTATTTTCTTTTGGACAAGGATGCTCCCATCATGCAGTGCTAAGCACCTCAGAGCTGCATGTCCAACCATTTCTTCTGTTTTTGCCTTCTAGCAGAAAACTTCCTTCCATGCCTGACCTCAAGAAAAAACAAGCAGTAAAAAATGAGACAAGGAGGTCTTCATCTGCTGGACCTCAGCAGGGCAACCACAGGCAGTGCCTTGGCTCATTCCCATTTTAAGGCTCAGGTCAGGGAGGATGCCCTGGTGAGGAGCTTGCCTAGCTTCTGTGTCTCACCTGGAGGGGCATCTCCCTCCTCCTGCCTCTCCCCAGAGTCATTTCGTGCACCTAGCATGGGCTAAGCCCACAGCTGCTGCTTTAGTGGCATCCTGCCCTCCCTAACAGCAGCTAAAGGCCTTTGCTTGAGGGTAAAACTCATTTTGACCCCAAGGCCAGTCCCACTGAGGACACAGAGCAGGGAACAGAGAGCAAGGTGGAGCCTTGTTCCTCACCTGGAAGCGGAGATGAGTCACTGCCACAGAGAAATACAGTCCAGAAGAGGAGGAGGGCTTCAAGCACTGCAACTTCTTTCAACAAGCAGCATCTCCACAGGTGAGGTGGCTGTGCCTCAGCTCACAGCCAGCAGAAACGGACAGCAGAGCAAAAAAACACCTCAGCAGCTTTCGCTCTCCCAGAGGGGTGTGGGTGAGACAGAGGGAAACACTGCACTGCAGGGGGCCCCAAAAGTGCAAAACTCAGGACACTTCTTTTGTGTAAAAACTTAGATAAGTTTATTGAACTGATCCAAACCAAGTACTTATTTGGCCTGAATTCCACCACTAAGTCTGCGAGCAAACCAAAGGCAAGTCGTGGGAGTGGGGATTAGATTCCCTGGGAGAGAAACCAGGGTAAAAAAAAAACCAAGATGGACTTACAGTTCTTGATAATTTTTTTTTTCTTTAAAATTACATATGGATGCATCTTTAATAGGGAGCAAGAAGAAATGTTCATGTTTAAATTAGGTGTGAAGTTTCCAGTAACTGCAGAAAAGCAATCACAGAGGCAAAGGCCCGAGATGGCTACAGCCCCTCTAACGCTGCTCTGGGGAAGGCGTCTCTCTACTGCCTACCAAAGTGCCACATTCAGCTGAGGGAGGCAGAGTTGCCAGGAATATGGATTTTATCCCCTGGGCTGCTTTCAGCACCTCGTGTCCATTTTCCAATCCTCACACCAACAGAACCTTCGGAATCTCCTTTAGGAGCAGAACCGGCAAGCGACGGAGGCAGAGCTGCTGCCTTGCCTTCCACGGATGCAGCCTCAAGCAGGTGAGGGCAAACCCAGAGCCTCTGCCCAGCAGCAGCCAGTACAGTTCCTCTGAGCTGCTCCAAGCCGCTGCAGGCCACACTGTCACCTGCCACCAGGATGTAAGCAGCTCCCAATAAAGGGGTTACAAATCCCACTGAGGGGACAGAGGCCAGTCGCCAGGCCATGCATATTCATAACATCACCAGCTGAGCGATCTGCCTGGAACATCTGGTCAAAACACAGATATTCAACGGGAATGGATCCAAAAACACCATGGCACAGCATCTAATCTCAGCACAGGGAGCTGTGCCACACTTTGGTATATAGCTGTCACCCAGTTCCTCCCCAACCAGGTGCTTTGCCCGCTGCACAGGCTGCCCACAGCAGACTTCTCCGCATGAGCTTGCAGGAACAAGAAGAGCTCTGGACAGGAGCAGCCCTCTGATGGCAGGACACAAAAGCTAGAGAAGCTTGCAGCTCTGGTTTGTTTATCTTTTGCTCAAGCAGGCACATGCTGACAACACCAGCACACAGCCCCTGGTGACATGGCAGCGATGGCAGTCACACCGTTCACCTTCTCAGGACCCTCCTGCATTCTCAACAGGCCCCAAAACCCCTGGCCCCCCAAGACAAGGTCCTCTGCTCAGTGGTAAGGTAGCACACATGCAAGACCCTTTCCCAAAAGCCATTACAAAAGGAAAGCAAGACAGCTTGGGGGATTTTGCCACATGGGTTGCACTTGGCCCTGCTTTTCAAAGTTCATCATCTCGAGGCAGAAACTCCCCCTGGGTTCTGGACCTGCCTCTTTCTCCTCGGGAAGCCAACACAGATTTTTTAGTTTCCACCCCATGACTGCTCTGCTAAGCTGCACAGAAGCTGAATGGCTTGAAACACCACCTAGAAAAGTGGGAAAGTGTGGTATTCACAGCATGACTTTTGCTGACATGAACAGACCAGAGGAGCCAGTTGGGCTGTTAGCACCAAATCCCTGACAGCTGCGTGGAGCTTGCTGACCTCACATGCCAGTAAATATTCTCTTTTTCCATCTTCCAGTTCCCACCAAGCCTGCCTGAGTAAAAGCATGGTGTACAGACAGTTCTGAGCCAGCATAGTGATAGCACTGCTCCCTGTGAGGACAGGCTAACCATCTGTGGGCAAACTTAAAAGCACATACTTCAGGCTTCTTTACCATCCCATCCCACGCTTTAATGGTCTTTGCTTCTTTCCTTCTCTGAAACGGGGCTGAGGAGGTTGGTGAACATTTACAGCATCTCGTTAATTAACACCACTTACAGTGCCATCAGGACACTCACACAGGCAGCAGCTGTCCTAGAGAATCAGGTCAGAGATATTTTTGTGTCCCCGTTGGTTGCTTACCTCTGAGACTGAGGGAGGAACCTACTTCAAGTGGATGTCAAGGGGAGCAATAGGCTTCTAATATTAAACCACCCTATCTTCATAAAACTTTGCTTCATAACAAAAATATCTCCTTAAACACAACTTTTCTAATGCCTTACCTATGTATATATCATACAGAAGTGTTGGCTTCAGAGTTCTGCTGTAAGGCAGCCAAAGCCTTGCTCTGCCCAAATGGAAAATAACATCTTCAGTAAAGCTCTAGCTTATAAAAGCATCATCTTATGTTACACTGCCACCAGCTCCCTGCTCCTTTGTTTTGCAGCTATGTGCAGCTATGTGCCACAGCCTCTGCACTGCCTAGGGAGAGTCTTGCTCCAATTACAGAATCACAGAATCACCAAGTTTGGAAGAGACCTCAAAGGTCACCAAGTCCAACCTGTCACCACAGACCTCATAACTAAACCATGGCACCAAGTGCCACGTCCAATCCCCTCTTGAACACCTCCACGGACAGTGATTCCACCACCTCCCTGGGCAGCACATTCCAGTGCCTAACAACTCTCTCTGGGAAGAACTTTCTCCTCACCTCCAGCCTAAACTTCCCATGGCACAGCTTGAGACTGTGTCCTCTTGTTCTGGGAGAAGAAACCAGCCCCCTCCTGGCTACAACCACCCTTCAGGTAGTTGTAGAGAGCAAGAAGGTCTCCCCTGAGCCTCCTCTTCTCCAGGCTAAGCAACCCCAGCTCCCTCAGCCTCTCCTCACAGGGCTGTGCTCGAGGCCTCTCCCCAGCCTTGTTGCCCTTCTCTGGACACATTCATGTGTCTCAGTGTCCTTCTTAAACTGAGGGGCCCAGAACTGGACACAGTACTCAAGGTGCTCATCTCCACAGGGACAGGAGATTGACATTTTTGGCATGGGGATGAGGCACAAATTACAACCTTGTCCTAAAAATCCTGCCATTAATTAGTCTTTAATCTGGGTGTGGAACTACTCCCCTCCAAACAGTCACAACCTTCTGAACCTGAAAGCCAGGAGCTAAGACTTCATCCCCTCCCCACCCTACCCTCGCCCACAACCTAGGTAAAATATGAAGAGGAAATACACAACTCCAAGCATAAATAAAGGAGTTTGGTGATGTGGGCAAAAAGCATCACGGGAAAGAAAGTGCATGTGGGGAGAAGGTGGCAATTCAAAAGGAAGGTCAGAAGTTCACCTGTAACTAGAGCCCTCACTGCACAGCTTCACCAACTTTGATGCAGCTGCTTATAACTAAGGAATCTGAAAAGTCTTCAACTTGTCAGGGGGGGCAGAGTAACAAAGGAGGACATGGGAAAGGGAAACAAGGGAGATAAAGAAAGAAGGATTTCATCACACAAGAAAGGGAATCTGCCCTGCAGGAGAAAACTGGGGCTAGTTTAAGCAGCAGCAGGTGATGCCTACAAGGTGCATGTGGGGGGGAAGCCAATACAGATAGTGAAAGTCTGCTTTACAATAAAGATGACTCTACTTGCTTTGTTACTCATTTTCTAGCCAACAGTCTCCTAGTTTGGACCCTAAGCAGGGACCCCACAGCCAGGGGCCCCCTGGGGAAAGTGCTAGGTTTCATTTCTGGTGCAACAACAACAAGAAACACAAACTTCAGCTTTATTCTTACTCTCTTCCAGGAGAGCAATTTTAGCCATTCCACTTTCAGTACAAACTGGTAGAAGGTTAAGTGCACACTGGAGGATCTCTTCAGCATCGTGGGGGTGAATCATGACCTGTTCCTTTCTGATCTCTTCCTCTAGAAGCCCTTCCAACGCAACATCCATCCACTGCCTTCCAAAATCCACTCTGCAACCTGCCTGGCAAGGGCCCTGTTGCCTCCAGACTGCCAAGTGCTACAGCTTGCAGACACTGGGTGAGATGGGTACGGAAATCAAAGCTTTTTGTTTTATCCCCTATAAAGTCAGAATAGGACAGGGAGAACACAGAGCGTGCATTTCGAAGAGAAATGGTTTCTTTCTACTAAAATCTCCCTTTATCCCCCTGTTTTGTGCACTCCTACAAACCAAACCAGCAGAGTTAAGTGGATGCACGAAGTACCTGAGCTCTGAATCAAGCGGAATACTGTTCTGAGATCTTTTCGGCGAACTCCAGCACAACAAAAGGTTGAAACAGCACCCAGCTGCAAAAAAATACTTCAGCAAGCTCAAGCCACAATCAGATAGCTAGGCCAAAAGGGTGCTCTGGTGGAGCCAATACCCACCCCCCCCAAAAAAAAAATTTAGAAGGAGGAAAAAAAAAAACCAACCCAACCAAACCAAACAACCAAACCCTGCCCGGAGCTCTCTCATCCCTTCGGGACCCCAGCATTCCTTAGCTTGACCAAGTGACCATTCATGCCAAATCACGAGTATATCGGAGCATCAAAGGAAACAGCAAGGTATTGCACACACTGAAACACAGGCACTGAAGTCAGTTGTCACCTCAAGGTCACCTGCAGTGGATGGTGGGCCTGGTTCTCACATCAGGGCATTTCCTCCGGGCTAAGAAATCACCTGCTACAGAAACGCAACCAAACCTCGACCAACCAACTGAAATAAAAGCCTTGCAAAGAACTCCTTAATGCATGTGTGTGGGTGTGTGTGTGTGTATGAGGGGTGGGAGGGGGGTGTGTGTGCGTGGGTGTGCACTCACAAGGTCAAAAGAGGCTATTTCATTCTGGGCTCCACGTAAATTTTATCTCCATCCCGAATGCCGTAGGAGTGCAGCGCTCGCGAGCTGTACTTCATCTCCTCGGGACCAAAAGGAGCTTCCTGGTCCAAGTAGAAGAGCAGCATGTTGCTTGTGGACAGCTGCACCACAGTTTTTAAGTGCTTCTTCAACTCTGCCACAGTCTGATCGAGCCGGATGGACATCTCTTCCACCTTATCCTGGAAGTGGACCTCCACCTTCGCGCTGCTCTGTGGCCGAAGGTCCACAACTGCCAAAGGTTCCAGCTTCCCGTACTTGGTGACCAGCTCATGGTACCTGGAAAACAAAACAAGCCCAGAGTTACAGCCAGAGCCCACTGCAGAAGTAGGTTTCTGTTCTGCTTCATGACAATACCCCACGTTTTTTCTTTATCCAGAGGATGCACAGTGAGTGGATGCCAAGAGGCTAAGGGCAGGGTCCAAGGTGCAATTCCTCTGAAGCTCAAAACTCTCTGATGAGAGCTAAAGCCAGAACCCAGACAGTGATGAGCTGGCCTCAGCCTCTGTGTCAGGGACTAGCTGGCCTATGGCTCTTCAGAAACACCTCATAGTTTAAACAGCACTTCACTCAAAGTGAGCACTTCACTCAAAGATGAGGCTCTCCTGGGTAAATAATATCACTGAGCTAGCATCTAAAGCCCCTAAGTGTGTGCCTCTCTCCTGTCCAGCAGTGACTAAAGGGAAACCTCAGCTTTCTTCTCCATTTGCCACCAATTCTCCTCACATGAGGCAACATTTGTCATGGTGACCCAAAGAGGCATCCATGAGGCATGAATCTGAATGGTTAGAGCCTTGTTTTCTCACCTGCCAATTGTGCACAGGGCAAGGTGTTTCTCAGGCAGGATGCTGCAAACAAGACCCACAAAGCCCATCCTCTCCAGTCACTGTCTCACAGTCCCCAAGCTGCACTGTGGCACCAACACAAACCCAAGCAACCATCTGACTAGCTAAGGAAGGTGAAGTTATTACTGATCTAAGATATTTGAGCTGACTGGTCTCAAAAGAGATTCCTGACCAGAACTGAACAGTGAAGCTCTCTACTGGGCTCCTACCATTTCAAGAGACTCCAGTTGTGGCTGCAGTGGGATTTGGAAGAAAGAGAGGACACTACACTGACAGGAATCTATGCCTCCTGCTCCAGTGAAAACACTTCACTACAGAGTGCCAGGCCAAGCTGCTGCTCACACAAAAGGTACAATCCTCAGTCTGGATTCCCAGTATCTGTGGCTTCACAGCCTGACTGGTTTTCAGGCATTCCTGCTGTTTCCCAAGAGGCCATCTGGGTCCAAATGCTACACCCCACTGAGCACAAGACTCCGACTCAAGGTGAGCTCCTGCAGTTTGGAAGCTGACAACAAACAGTGGGAATTTTACTAGCAGAGCCACACACTGCGTGGTCACTTGCTCCTGGGAGCCAAGTTCTTTAATTGTCCTTCACAAGGTTTCTCTTGGGGAGCCATCCCCTGCCCTGCAAAGCTCCTCTCGCCCTCCTGCCGCCTCCAGCGGGTATCGCTCTGATCAGACAAGGCTGCATCTGCCCTGCCTGGCTGGGAAAGAGCTGAAATGGCAGCTCAGAACACAATGTGACTGAAATGACAAAGCCTGAGAGCTGCTGAGGAAAGGTAACATTTCAGAGGCTCTCCAGTCTGTGCTGCACAGAAAGCTCTTTTTGTTCCCAGTCTGAGACTGAGCTGAATGCGATCGGTGCTGTGTCACAGCCCCTGTCGAGCGCTGATGGGACCTGGCAGGCTGGCTCACCCCAGGGAGTCCTGCTGAAGGCAAGAATGTTCCTGGAGAACAGCAGACCCTCTGTCTGCTGGGAAATGAGGTAAAGGCCACAACACACTAGGATTTCCCTACTCTCACAGACAAAATGAGCCTTCACCAAGGGCAGAGCGTCCAAAGGCAGGCCAGTGCCCTGCTCTCACAGTCGCAGGGTGATAGGATCAGGCCCATTTGTTTGGAGAAGACATTGGTGCTGAGAGGAGACAATCTGCTCCTCATATTGTGTCCACTGGGCTCCCACCTGCAGTAAGAGCCAGGGCTAGCCAACCTGGTGGGATTCCTTGTGGCACAGTTTCCACTTCAGACCAGTAACAGTTCCTCAGATGCCATCCAGAAGTGCTGCCATGATTCATGTGCTAAGGGGAACTGCAGTGAACAGGGCTGATGGTGGGAAGAGTATGAAGAGGGGCACAAATCTCAAGCAAGCTGAGAAGCTGAGAGAGGTAAGTGAGCTAAGATTGCCCAAATGTGTGCTGTGAATCCACACAGGGGGCTACAGCGTTGTCTGAAATTTTCTCATGTTGAGGAAAGGCAGAACAAGCTTGGCAGCCTGCTCCTTGCATGCTAGCTGCAGCCTGCAAAGATGAGGAGGAGTCTGAATGAGTGGCTTCCCTCAGATCAATAAGGATGAAGGCAAACTGCTCATTTGCTTCTTTGGTACCCCGATAATAGGCACCCTGGAGACTTTTATAATCACCCTTTGCAGCCTGGCAGATGCTGCTTGCCAGAGCAGAGGATGCCAAAGAACTGAACCTGGCTGAAAGTGTCTCTGATACTCTGCAGATAAACAGTGGGCCAGACAAGCAGAGGACTCATTAAAACAGCCACAAAGACATCACTCAAGGAGACAGCCAATATTGGATTGTACGCTTGGCACTGCCTTCTAACACGAGACATCCAGAGAGAGAAATTACTGTGTCCACTCCCCTCCCTTCCCAATCCCTTCGAGCTGCAGCCCATCAAGACATGCAATGCAAGCAGGAGGGGCTGCCAGGAGAGAGCATGCTGCTCACTTATCACAGGCTACACCTCGACAGGCTTGAGGGGGCTGCTTCCACTCCTAAGTTATCCATGTCCAAGTGCATCTCCTTCCTCTGCTCGAGGCAGCACTGCAATGCAGATGCTTGTGCCCCCAGCAACAACAGGCCTGAGTCCTGATCAGATTACAAACCACCTTTGGAGAGACCACACTAGATCTGGGAGCAAAGAAGGGGCAGTTTTAGCACTGAGCACAGACACAAGCCCTCTGCAAAGAATGTTTGGCTTCCCTTCCTACAAGGGCTGCTGCGTACAGGTCCAGACACTGAAACCCAGCCCTTGGCACTGGGGACACTCTTAGCCATCTGCAGCCTCACTAGAAAATAGTCTGTAGTGGCACACAACTCCTCCAGAACAGAACAACCCTCTTTAGTAGCTGCACAAGTCTCCTGGAAACCCTGCACAGATGAAGGGATTCAGACAAAGAGCCCATTGAGCAGGAAGGGGGCAGTGCCAGTGTTTAAAGGTTAGGGAATCAGGAGGGGAGGGAACTCTCCTGTACCACACCAAAAGAGCATAAAGCCAGCATGGGGCACAAGAGCAGCCCAGCCTTTTTTGGAGAGGGGAGTTATTACTAATTTCTAATCATGAGCTCCCACCTGGAAACTGATCCCAGTTGTGTGCTGTACTGTGTAAGTGCACACAGCCTGGATCCAAAGGCTCTGTCCCAGCAGTAGCTATACCCCGCTGTGTCCTTCCCAACAACATCCAGGACATCCAGGGCACCTCTCAGCACAACATTCAGAGACACAAGTCCAGTAGAAAAAGATCCAGAGCCTGCCAGCTACTTATTTACCTTCTCTCACAAGCCCAAATCCTTCCTCCTCAGCTCAGGGCAGCACAATTGTTCCAGTGGGAACACAAACAGTGACCAGATTCCATTTGCACCTTTGTCATCCATACTGGGCCATAGCTTTGATCTTCTCTCCCTCAGTTTGTCCCTACCTCTGGCTGTCCCCCCAGACACACACACATACACATGCTCTTGTCCTACTCCCTTTCTGAAAAGGAAGGGCTGTGAAGCTCTGTGGTCTGAGAGGTGCATGAGGCTTCTAGGGCAAAAGGCACATAAATGCGGTGGCTTGAGGCTCCACGAGCCTTCCTCAGCCCATTAAGAAGCAATAAGTAGATGCTGGCACTGAGAAGATAGCAATTGAACAGCATCTGTCAAAGTTCATTAGTTTACCAAGATGAACAGATCATTGGCCATACTTTTTTGGCAACGAAAAGCCATCAGAGTTGTGATCTGCAGGCCTGAAAGTCAGGGGACAGGTTCCTGTCGCCAGGCACCTTCCCCAAACCAGATGGTCAAGAGAATTAGATGGCCTGGCCTGGCACCAGAGAGCATGATCTGGACTGGCTTCTGGGGGCTCCTAAACACAGGTGGATTATGAAGCTAGCCATCAGGGAGGCCAGGAAGATCACAAACTGAGCAGTCATGTTGTTCAATGGCACTTGGCGTGGACACTTGAGGCTAGATTTGACTCAGAAGTGATTCTGCAAGTCATCAGACAACAACAGGAACTAAAACAGGCTGAGGAAGGCAAGACAGGAGGAAGGTGAGGGATGGTTTTTTCATGGAACACCTAGCCCAGATCTGCCATGCAACAGCATCTGTTCAGTCACCTCTTGTTTTGCCTTGCCACTCTTCTGCCCCTCCTCTTCATTCCACAATAAAGAATCCATACCTGGATGGGGCCCACACCTGAAGGGGATCCATACCTGAAGGGGATCCATACCTGAAGGGGACCTCCTCCTCTGGGAACTCCATGTAGTAGCGGATGAAGAACCGCTCTGAGTCCTCTCGCTCCCCATCGGCCACAATGCTTCCGTTGAGCTTGACGATGGATGGCAACCTGCATGCAGAGCCCAAGAAATACAGTCAGCAAGAAGAGAAACCCAGGCACCAAGAAGACAGCCACCATCAAAAGCTAAGTGCCACAGCAGGAGAATCTGGCCAGGTAGCTTATGCTTTAGTTCCTTCAAAAAAAGAGATTCATAGAATGGCTTGGCTTGGAAGGGGCCTCAGAGATCATCTACTCCAACCTCCCCACCATGGGCAGGGATGCCTCTCAACTAGACTTGGTTGCCCAAGACTTGAAGAGGACAAATTCCAAGCAGTTTTTCCAAGCACATTCAAAACTAAGCATTGTCATTTCCCCACACATGTACCCAGGCAGGTATGAGACTCAAAGAATTCTCTAAGGAGAAGTTAGACTTAACATTTCCGCTGCTCCCACCTTCCCACACAACCAAACAAAAGCTCCAGTCTCTCAGAGCAATGACTTCACAAAACCCCCATCTCCTAACAGCCTCTTCCTCCCATTTCCTGCTCCCTGCCATTCACTGCCATGTCATGCTCCTGCTGAGCAGAACAAACAAGAACAGACCTGGCTATTAGAAGCTTCCTGCGTTCCTCAGTGGTGTAGGACTGCAGCAAAGGGATTCCTAACAGCTTCACTTCCTCGAGCTTGGGAAAAGAATTTAACTTGTCAATGTCTTCCCAGCAATGCAGGCCTGCTCAGAAGAAAAGATTTGCTTAAACAAACACAGAAGACAATGCATCACGTATCCAAGATAATCAGACACAGCAAAGAACCTATGAGACCAGCAAGTGTCAGCTGCTGTTCCTTTGAGAAGTCCGAGTCTTCCTCATGCTGTATTGCAAAAAACCTCCTTCATTTCTTACAGAAGTTTCAATTCTCTCTTGGAGTCTAGAAGGATGATCTCCATGGCTGATTAGGCAGCTTAGACTTTTATGGACTGTTCAGCCTTTGGCCTCACTGCTGAGGATTGACTGGCATCAGTTATGATGGTTGTATCTATAAAGGGATGCTGCCTTAAGTCTCCAGGACTTTGGCCATTCCAGGCATCACTAAACAGCCATCAAACAGCTCTACCTCACACACACAACCACCTTGGGTCCCATTTCTGCTCACAACCCAATGGTAAAAGAGTCCCAGAAGCCATCCAGCCACTGAATGAAAAAGGCTTTCTCTCAATTGGAGGCCCCTCAAGACCTGACAGCTGGCATCACAAGGCAAGCAGAGAGGGCAAAACACAAAAGCTGAGGATTGAGCCCTGATTACACAACAAGTTCACCACCACTTGTCCTGGCTTCCCTTTGTTGTGACCACTGAAATGTTTACTACAAAGCTGCTCTGCTGATTGTTCCAGAAGCTTACAGTGGCAACAGGAGTTTCAAACAAAACTGTTCCAAGTATCACAGCACTGTCTGCAAGACAGGTAGAGAGGGTTTCCTTTCCTTATAGCACTCAGAACACTTCTGCCAGTGTCACCTAAGCCTAAAGCCATCCTCTGGCTATTGGTATCAGCCACACTTTGACAAATTAAGCAGCAGTTTGTGACAGGAGGAGAACTTTTCCATCTGATCTCCAGGCTGCAATGTCACCAAAAAACATCCAGTACCTCTCTGAATCACACTGCTCTGAAAGGGTCAGAAGCTGTCACAGCTGGGAGAAAGCTAGTCCTGAGAGACAACCACCTCTGAAGGAGAAATTGCTGTCAGCCATGGCATCTGCCTTGGCAGGAAAGACTCTTCATCCCCTCGTGACCCCACTCTGCTGTGACTTCACTAAAAACCATTAGCTTTAGCTCAGCTCTCATCTCCACTAAGCTAAAAGAGCCTGCAAAAAGAGACACCAGTTAGGAGTCTTCACATGACAGGAGTTGGGAGTGCAGCAGCTTTCCCTGGAGGGGACTAAAAATAAACAATAAACTGTTGAACATGTTCCTAGGGATTTCTGTTTGGCTTTCCGCTCCCTGAACATCAAATGCAACGCAGGATCCAGAGCTCTTAAAATACCTGGCAGCAAAACTGCACAACTGCTTACCACAGGTGCACTGGCTGCTCAGTGAGACACTGCTTTCCAGTCCAGCTTAACAGGCTTTGCTTCCCCTAGTTTAGCTTTAAGCTTTTATTACAGGGATTCCTTGATGCTTACGTTGCAGAGCACGCTAATAAAATACCTCCTCCCTGAGCTAACACTTAACCATCACTTGCACAGCACATAAAGCTGTAAGGAACAAAAGAGGATGATGCATTAAGTAGCCCTGCAGAAGTGGCATCTCACAAGCACATCACAGCCCTCCCCAGCTGCCCTGCAGCTCCCTCTCTCTGAGGGCAGGGTGCCCTTCCCAATTTGCCAAGTGCTTGTTCTCTGTCTGTGGAGTGTTGGCTGAAAAATCCTCTGGGGATGAAGTGCTAAAGTAGCCTTGTGGTAAGCTTCCAATAACTGAGCACAGGTGACAGACAGCTTTCTGCTGGTGAATGCTGAGCCCTTACATGCCACAGACCTACACAAACGCTCATTTTACCCAAGATAAAACAGGGAATAAAAGGCATAATGGGATTCTTTCATCCACTCCACTGCCAGACATTTATTCATCCTCCTCCAGCTAGAAGCACCTGAGGCAGGGACAGGAAACAGATGGAAACTACTAATGTCAGAGACTATCACCGCCCCACTTTGAATAACTGCCAGCCTGTGCTCCCCTAACTCCTCTTTGAGAGAACAACTAACTCCCAGAAGCAGCAGGTGAAGCCCACACAGACAGGCAGGTGGATTTCTTGCCTGTTTTCCTCTCCTAACATTAACTTTTTCAGGTCAGTGCACTTCAGGACTTCTGCTTGCATGGCCCTGCATTAGCACCATGAGGAACTTGGCCTTCAGTAAGACAGGACTGTTGGGACTACCTTTATCAACAGCTTCTCAATTCTGCCAAGAAGCCAGCACAGACTGGGACAGAGGTCACTGGGCATCTTCATCTCTGCTCCAGCAACAGAACCATCCCAAAGGTTTAAGCTCTTGCTCAGCATTTCTGCCTTCACCTGCCTCCCTCCATGCTTTGCAGGAAGAAATGCTGACTGCAGGCTACTTGCAGGCCTAAGAAACAACCACCCCGAGGTCCAAGTACCAAAGAGCACAAAGCAAAGTGTGTTTTTCACCTGTTGAGGAGGAAGGACCTGATCCATCACACTGCACACAAAGCTCACTAAAAGCAGGCTGCTGCCAGGCTCTCACCTGACTTGTGCAAATTGATGGATCTCAGGTTGGGGAACAGCCTTGCCAAGGAATCTTCTGACTCTTCGATGGTGGTGAGGTTGTTGTTAGCCAGAATTAGTGTGTCCAGTGATGGAAACATTATCCCCAGTTTTCGAATTTCAGTCCAGTCTTGAAGATTATTGTCAGTTATGTGGAGTAATTTGAGAGACTGACAGCACACTGAAGAACAAGACACTGTTTCATAGTCATTAAGGCACAGGAAGAGCTCCTCCAAGCTGCACAGGGGGAAGAAAGATCACATCAGCATCCCAACACAGCTCAAGAAACAGCAGCTCTCTTGGGTACAGAGAGCTCCTACATTTTGGGGATGATAATCCATATTTGGGTTTAGATTTGGAGTAGAAGCCAGGCTTTGCAGTGTCACACAAGTTCAGCTTTCAAGTCAGTGTAAAGCTTTCACCTTGCCAAGCACCCAAGGGAAAAAGAAAATCCTTTTTTCCCCTCTACTGATCATGTTTGCACCCTGCAGCTCCTCTCGTCCCTCACCATGTGCATTTGATAAGCCAGCCTTGCCCTGAATGCAACAAGCACCCCTTTCTTCACCCAGAAGTCCCCAAGTGCTTACTCTGGTAATTCCTGCAGGATGGTGTGGACTGTTTCCCAGGAAGCTTTGCTGTTGTTGAGCACAAGTTTGCGAACCCCAGCGAAAGAGCCAGCACACCTCCTCTCTAACACAGACAGGCTGAGAGGGTTGGAACTCAAGTTGAGAAACTCCAAGTGGGGAACATTGGACACAATTTTACTGACCTAAGTGTGGAGGGAGAAATGGAGAAAAAAATAAGAGAGGAAAAAGAAAAGGCAATGTGTATCAGGCAGTAATCAGACCCCAGGCAGTAAAATCCCAGCTCCTGAGGGGGGCTCTTCGGAATCACCACAAGCCAAAGAAATTACATGGGGGGGGCAAAAAGTCTTCTGCATAACTACTTGTAATTAATACTGCAGCTCTGCACTGGTCTAGATTGATTGGTTAATTGCTCATTCACCTCAGGAGTTCATTCAGTTACACTCTCCAAGCAGCCTGATAAAAGAAAGCCAGTCTCTTAGAAGAGGTCACAAAATCCCTCTCCACACCAAGCTGAAGCGGTGGCATGTTAGAGGGGCCAGCATGCTGTGCCCCTCTGGTAGCAGAGGGGCAATGGGCACATCTCTTGAGCTTATGGCCAACACTCTGACCACTTGCTCAGCTTCCCGCTGCTCCCCACTAACCACAGACCTTGCCATTTGCCCAGAAAGCAGCTCCCTGGACACACACAATGAATTTCTTACATGATTCCCTCACTCTGAAAACAGCACCTTTCTCACAACCAATCCAAATGTTCAGGTGACTCTGCTTGGGGCTGCTTTCTCTTGTTGTGTGTACTGATGTGCACCTGAGGGCAAAGCAGCAGAGAGGTAAAGAAGAAAAATTGAGGAAGAGAAAGAAAAGCCAGACATGATGTCTCCAGCTCTGGATTGTGTGGTTGGGGTGGGTGCTGACCAAGGCACTTGCTGACACACAGAAAGCTAAGGGGACAAGTTATTTAGGTGATCAATTTGTAGCTGTCTAATAATCATTAAGTGAACAGAACCACCAGGCAGCATGAATTTGTAAAGCACACAGCAAATTTTTCCACTGCAAAGGTGGTTGGGTCACCATCCCTGGATAAGTTTAAAGGTCCTTTACATGTGGTGCTTAGTGATATGGTTTAGTGGTGAGCTTGGTAGAGGAGGCTTGATGATTGGACCTGATGATCTCAAGGGCCTTTTCCAACCTGAGTGATTCTATGATCAACCTAATTTTCCTCTTTGACTGGGAAACTGACCCAGTGGGAATTAGCATAAGGGAATGGCAGGTTGTGGACACAGCAATGTAGGCAAACTGGGGGCTTAGAGTGCCCAGGACAGTTTAAGTTAAGAGTTCAACACAAGAAGTCAGCAGACAGACCAAGGGAGCGCTCTCATTATGTCTTCATTGGCCAAAGCACTCAAACACTATCTGTTTTCTTACTCTGAGGGGACACTGAGGTGGGAAAGGCTGCCATGACATTGTGCTACAAGACCAGAGGCCAAAGTGAAGCCATCCAAAGCCTTCAAAAGAGAAGCTGAGTTCAAGGACAGTCAAAGTACTAACACTTGGAGAAAAGGACATTCATCCAGAAAATAATTATGAGTCAGAGACACCTGGCTAGAGAGCCCCACTCCACAAGGCAATTGAGGTGGGAGGAGATGGAGCAGACCATGACATACACAGGTCAGTAACAGGGCCCAGCTGCCAGCAAAGGAGGACAATTGTCTCATGCAGAGCTGAATTCAAGTGTTGCACACGTGATGCTGGAGATAATTAGTTTGCCTCACTGCACACCTCATCTTGGGTGATGTCATGGGTTTGGGTGCCACACCTTCAGAAGGAAGCAGACAAACTGGGATGATATTGAGAGCAACAAAACCAACACAGGATTTAGAAAAAATGGCCTACAAGGAAGTAGATTTTTTTTTTTTATCCCAGTATAATATTCAAATAGCAAAAGGAGAAAGCTCTTCTCTGTGTGTAAAAAAGGCTGTCATGTAAGGAAGAGATGAATGCTCCTCCACACCTGCCGGCAACAGGGCAGGGAGCAAAGGGCTTAAATTGCAGCATAAGAGACTTAGGTTACATAGTTCAGAGGATGAGGTTATTAGCTAGGCATGGGAAGAGGCTACCCAGGCATCTGGAATCTCCATCACTGGCAGTGTGTAAGAGTTGGGTAGATATTTATCTGTTGTGGGTGGGCTGTGAGAACTTAATCCTGTCTCAAAGGGACATGGGAAAGCTTTTCATTTCCTGCTTTACTGTGGCTCATGCAGAAGCTGGCAAGTTGTGCCATCCAGGGTGGCCTAAAGAGACTGAGCAAACAGCAGAGTGAGAGGCATGCAGCTTGCCAGTGAGGAGTGGATGTGCAGCTCTGCCAGCTGCTTACCAGACATGAAGTCAGCCCCACTAAGAGGCACAACAGGAGCGGAGAGGGAGCAGCACCTCATCACTGTGGGAGGGGCCTTTTGGGGTCAGAATAAAACAAGTCAGAAGACACCATCCCAGTTCTCAGCATAAAACCATTTTCCCTGGCTCTCATCTCAGCACACAAGCTTAAGATCTCTCTCCCACCCACCAAGCTAATACCTTTTAGGCTATCAAGAAAATAACAGGAACAGGGAAACTCATCCCACTTCTGGCTTTGTGCCCCCTGTGCCCCAGCTGGAACACGCCTGCAGACACTGCTTTCACTCCCTGTTTACAGGCACAGGAGTCTGATGCAACAGAAACACATGACAGTTTATTCATAACACATTCATGTTGCACATCCTGCTCTCTTCCTCCTATTCTCAACAATAAACACTAACATAAAAGCAGAGTGTAAGGCAGTGAGGAACTATTAACAACACCTGAACAGATTGCCCTGGTTTTACCCGCATTCCATTGCATTTATCTAAGCTTATTTCATCCAAGCACTTCAGAGGATTTTACAATAGCATTTAGCACTAATTAAAGAGGCCTCAGAAATATCCTTGGAGGTAAATATTATTCAACCTGGTTTGCAGAGAGGGACACAAAAGCAGAGAGAGGATAAACACCTCGCCCAGCATCACAGAAGCAGTGGCAAAGCTGGGAACCAAGTGTTGGTATCAAAGCAGCTCTTACTCTGCTGCAAACTGCACTGCTCATTAACCTCTTGACGTCAGAACCACCACTTCTGGTGCTTTTGCATGATGAAAAAGAAATACCTGTGTCACCTGCATGGCAAGATTGTAAGTCATGAGGTAAATGGAGCGAACTGCCCCCATGGATTAAATTCATCACTTTTATTGCTCAGTTGTTGTCAAAGGAAATAAGCATCGGCTTCAAAGACGAGGAAGAAGGCACAAAAATTGGAAAGCTCTCTCCTCTGAATGAGCAAAGCACTCCTACAACCTGCCACACGTTGGCAGGCACAGTAATAGCCATCAAAGTTGTTCAGAACACATGTAAGCATTTTACCTCATGCCAGTCTTCCAGTTTGTTGTCAGAGAGGTCCAGCTCAGACACATGAGCACAGAAGGCAGCGATTTCATTCTCATCCCCTGCACAGGTTATGCCACAGCTGTTCAGCACCAGCACGCTGGGGAGGTTGAGGCGATCTGAAAGAGGACAAGAGGAGAGCTGCCCTCTGCTCAGCACTGAATGCCTTAGACACAGAAAGTGACAAGCAACCAAACATGACCTTCAGCAAAGACCTACCAGGGACTCCACAATTTACACACATTTAAGGATCTTGGGCTAAGCATGGATTTAATGACCAGCATCAATCAAGAATGTCTGCTTGTGTCTAACCATGGAATGCCACTCACTATCAGCACTCCTCAGCTACTCCAAGCATTTCAGTCCACACTGCAGCAAGGATGGGCCAGTGCTCTGCAGCTCACACTATGTCTCCTATCAGCTCTTGCCAGAATTTATGCTCTTCCCCAGCAGGCATCTGCAACTGCAGATAGAATACAGGACTAGGTGGACCTTACATGGGGGCAGACTCCCTTCCCCTCTTGTACTTAGCCCACTTGGAGTTATAACAGCAAGGATGCACTTCAACCTTTTTTTCCTAAGCTTCCCCTTTTCAGTAATGCAGAATATTTATTCTTACATCCTGGAAAACCTTAGGTCTCTACTCTGCCTTTTATGACTTTGCTTTGGTTTAGCTCTAGATCCTTCTCATGCAACTAAATGTCACAGACAAGGACTTGGATCTCAGTCACAACCTGACCTCCTAAGGCCAAAACACAACCAAGCTGAACACTGTGGATTTGTAATAGGAAACCATTTCAATGCAAGAAATCCACATTTAGGCAAGGCAAGACATCACTCTTACACTCTCTCACATACAATGTATCTCTCCCACTGCTGTGGAGTAGCAAAAGCTGTTCAAATTTAACAACTCCCTGAAAAGGTGGCCCTTTTTCTCATGAATATTTGTCATCTACATGACCAGGAGTCTAGCTGACAATTCTTTGGAGTGATCAGAGCTTGGAAGTTTCCTGGATGTTTGAAGGCCTCAGCTTCCTTAAAAGATTGGAATTCTTTAGGGTTAAGTCATGTCTCAGTCACAGCTTAACACTTAGAAACATGTCCTCTTCTCAGCATCCAAACAGCTCAGCCAAGCAGGTAGTCACACAGAGGAGAGGGGGCAGTGGCTGAATATTGCAGCAGGCCAATTTTCTCTCTGTGTTAATTGAGTGACATGAAGTACATTTTATCCTCAACTGACCTCAAGCTCTTTTCTCTCCTCTGTCAAACTCAGTTACTGCGCACTTCATCCAGCCAACTTCCACAGTGGTTTTGCCCTTTGGGGCTGGCTATGATACAAACAGACCTGATGGGAATTTAAACTAACAGATCAAGATGGGCAAAAAGGATATACAAAGTTCTGGAGTGATAAATGTGAAGCCCAGACTCATCTGCACAAAGCAAGAACCAAATGCTAACATCAGAGCCTGAGGGAAGACTACAGGGTGTCAAAGAGCAGGAAACAGTGACAGAGATTCTGCAGCCTAGGAGGCTCAAGGACATACATGAGCAGCACAGCACTTCAGACACATCTATCTGGAACTCCCTCAAGGCAGTAAGGTCAGAAGCAAAGGAGAGAGAGCATTTCTCCACTAAGTCAGCACAAGAACAGTCAGAGAGCATTTGATGCATTGAGAAGGGAACCAAAGAAAACCACAAATTCATTTTGCTTGTCACAAAAGAAGCCCAGATAAAGATTCATCACTTGGCTCAAAATATCACAGAATGCTTTGGGTTGGAAGGGACCTTAAAGATCATGCAGTTCCACCCCTCCTGCCACGGGCAGGGACACCTTCCACTAGATCAGGTTGCTCAAGGCTTCATCCAGCCTGGCCTTATGATCCACTCCTGTGTGTGCTGGACTCCTGTACCTGCAGGCATTGATGCAAGTTGATGGAACTGCACAACACCACCACCACCACACAGACCAGCCTCAAAGGCAGATCAAAAGGTAAGTATCTGCTAGGCCAGCTCTGCCCAAATACCAAATACCAGCATCACTAATCTGAAGAAAATAAGCTCCAAGGACTGCTGAATCCTCAAAACTCAGCACTGCCCAGGGCTTTATTTCCATGTTTCATTGACAGGATGCTGATTCTGTTACACTGCAGAGAAACTTCACTTAGGTTTTTTTCTACAGCCACCAGTTCAGTCACAGATGAACTTTCTGCCTTAGAGGCCAGTCTCTCAACTCTTCAGTTAGAAACACATTGTAATGTTTCTTCTTCTTCTTTCAACACAAGCAAGGACAATCAGATCCCACAGAGGGCTCCACAGATGCTCAGGAAAACCAGCAGCCTACCTTTCATAGGAGAGCCCTGTGGAGTTGCTGGGACATGCACCCCCATACCAGGTCCACGACGATATGGGAAGTTCTCAGGGCTGTATTTCTCACAAAGAACTTGCATGAAACTCCTTCCACTGGGCTGGTCCATGCTCCCTTCTTGGACTTCTAGTTAATGCAGAAAAGAACAGAGCATATAAACAGTCAGCAGCTAATAATCACCTCCAGTAGTGGTGATTGGGAACACAGGACAGAAAGTGACCAGATGGGTCACGGGTTTGACTTCTGAACTGCAGATTAGTCTAACAGGTCAGATTTCAGACTCCTGAGTACAGTAAAGCATTACCTGAAAACAATCCAAAGCCAGAGAGAGGGCCCACACTACACAAACATGCTCTCAATCATACCATCACAGGACAAGCACAAGATGACCTTGCCCTGCATGCTCTTACAGGACAGTCCCCAATATGCCCCAGAGTGCAAAAGGTGATTTCTGTACCTCACAAGAGTATACTCAAACACACTTCCAGCTAGGAGGGGAAAGAGCAAAGAGTCATTCATGAGTAACAGAGAGCTCAAAAAGGTGTTTTCACCCTGTAATTTTCCTTTTGTCTAACTTGGGGCTCTCAGTCAGGATCAGCTTTTTGCATGGGGCAAAAAGAAAAGGAAGGAGGATCTGCTGCTCCCTAACTTCATAACAAAGCACCACACAAAGTGCTTGGGTCCTGTAAAACAGGATCCATGCTGTAAACAGCTGGAGCCTCTGGCCCACAGGGTGCCATGAAAACACTCAAGTTTGATAGCAAGCTCACTCAGCACATCTCAGGGCCCTCACCTTCACTGGAAGCAAGCTTTGGCCTCGAAAGGAGCATCATCACTTCTACTCTGACAGCTGCAAAGAGCTACAGTTCTTCCATCCTGCTTGGGCTTCTAACTGGAACACAACTGCTGTGTCACAAAAACACTCTGGAGCACACATGAGCACATCATTTGGCCAGTCCAAAAGGCAAGTTTTGCCAACTTTAAGTGTGCAGCTGCTTAATGTATCTGGAAGATAAACATGCCCCTCATATCAACACATGGCACAGAACAGCACCGCACAGGAAAAAGGCCTCACCACACTGCAGGCTGCTGCTGTGCCTAGAAAGATACTGAGTGGCAGCTGGAAGAATACTTGCAGAGAGATACCACCATGGCCAGCCTTCTGCCAGGCCCTAAGTGGAACCACACTTATCTGTGCTGCTTTCCTGCACATACTCTGAGCTTGGCATCTTATGGTTTCCTGCATAATAAAGGAGTCAAGCTTGACACATGTTGAGAGAACTATGTTGTTCCCACATTTCACAGGGATCTTGTACTCCCAAGCTGGGCCTGTTACCCACCACAAACATGGAGGAGAGATCCACATCCACCCTTTCCAACAACACAAGGCATGAACTTGCAGGAATCAGCTGCAGATCCCCACATCCACCCATTCCAACAACACAAGGCATGAACTTGCAGGGATCAGCTGCAATCAGATTTCCTACAGCATTTAATTTTATGCTAAAACATTCTGCATGCCTCAGGAACAATTTGCACTGCCAGATAAGGCTGAAAGGCCTCATTCTAGAGTGGTTTGGGAGCTCAGTACTGCAGGACAGACAGATACTGCTTTCTAAATGCACATTCAGACCTCCTGGCCTGGAAATTCTGGAATTCCCCCCATGCATAAAGCTGTCTGTCCTTCACATTGCTCTTCAGTCAGCTCCATTCCTCTTTATCTACTAAACAAACATCAGCTGGGAATCCACATGAGCACATCAGCTAAGCATCATATTAGAGGCAAAAAACCTGTGTTTTCAGCTACAAGACAGGAGCAACTCAGAACTGAGGAAAACCCCTCACAACATTTACATTCAACAACTTGGAACCACAAACATTTTCTCTCTCAAACATTACCTTTCCATGCCAATGCCACTGCCAATGTTAGGGAGTGGGCAGTCACCTTTTCCACTTCCCTTCTCAGCAGACTTCACATTCACTACAACCACCCATCCTGCCAATTGCCTTCTTTGAATCACAACAATTGCTTAAGAGCCAGGGTTGACAGACTATTCAAAGCAAGCATGACCCCATTCCAAGTGCATGCTGTCTGTACAAGGGCAGGACAGGATGATTTGCAAGGTGCACAACTCTGAGTGTTTCCCTACTTGACAGCACATGGAACAATTCCTACCCCAAAATAACTTTAGGGCTTCTAAATGACAGCATAAATTGCAAAAGATGTGCTCAGTCTTTGAAAGATGTCAATGAACAGCCTTTGTTGTCTACATTTAAGCACTCTGCTGGCAGCCTGTGGCCCCAGTGACATAAAACATGACACGACACTGACTTGAGATCCAAGGGAAACCCAGCGGGCTGCTGCCACTGCTAAGTGAAGTGAAAGAGCACTAAAAATGACAGGGAAAATATTTTTCTCCTCATGCCATAAGCCTGTGAGGGAAATATGAGACCTTTCAGGAGCATTACATCATTAATGGCATTCTAATGAATTCCAGTGCCATTTGAAGCAGGTCCTAACCAGTCACCCACCGAACACACTTTGACATGTTTGCACACAGGAAAAACGAAGCATGAGGAATGGATGCAACAGAACAAACAGTTGCCTAAAAGAAGCTGCTCAGTCCTTCTCCTAAGACATGATTCAGGGAAATTCTTTTTTGAGGTCATCTTGAGAGATGGAGGGGTGAATACTGTCAGGGTGGGCAGACTGACCTCTGAGTCACCAGGGCAAGCTACCCAAGCATGTGAAACGCTGTCAGGGTCTTCATCAAAGCAAGCATAACTCTTTGATCAGCCATCAGAGCACCACACCGCTGACAGCAGTCGATGCTAATGGCAGGGCCGAGGCTGGAACCCGCACCAGAGATGCCAGACATGCCACCTGCCGTGCTCCCGGCCCAGACTGACATTACGCTACTGAACCAACAGTCCCCTCAGGGGCTGCGGGGAAAAACAACTCCGCCGCAGAAGCCGGTGGGGGGTTGGTCTGTCGGTCCCTGCCCAGGCTCCTGGGCCCCACGGCGGGGTAGGACAAGCCGGGGGTCCCCCAGCCCCGAAGCCCGAGAGGCCTCCCTCCGAGTTCTGCAGCCACTCCCGGCCAGGCCACCTCGAACACGATCGTTACCCTGTCCCTACCTGCCCTCACACGGCCCGGCCGGGCCGGACGACGGCTCGCGCCCAGTGACAACGGCCTCCCCGGCTCCGGCCCCGCCGCACGGGTGGCCGGTGGGGGACGGCAGCAGCCAGAGCCGCAACCCCGCGCGCCCCCCGCCGCCCCCGGCCCCGCTCACCCAGGCCCGGCGGCCGCGTCCCGCATTGACCCGGAAACAGCTCCGCGTCACGTGAGCCGCGGCGGTCACGTGCCGAGCCCGGCCGGCGGCGCCGCTGTTACCATGGAGACGCCGCCGCCTCCCCGGCATGCTCCGCGCCGCCCCGCGATGTCACCGAGCCTGGGCGGTGACGTCACGCACCGGTGGGGACAGGGGGCGCTCCCATGGCCGCAGCCCCGGGGCTGAGCCCTGGGTCTCCCGTGGGGCGCTGAGCCCCTCTCCGGGGAAGCCCTGGCTGGGGAGAGGTCACCGGCAGAGCCCCGCGCCGCACGCCAGCGGTACCTGCGGCTGCCCTGGCACGGAACGGCAGAGAGCCCTGCGCAGTGTGCCTGTGCCTAGCCTGCGCACTCCCTGGCTGGTGCCACCATCTTTTCCGCGGTGGCTGGTCATGACCTCAGAAGCACGAGTAATGAATCATGCAGGGAGTGAGATCGTACTGAGCAAACCTGCCTAGCAACCAGCCTGCCTGGCTCCCCATCTCCGTCCTTGCTGGGGTTACACGATAAGAATCAGAAAGTTGCCTGAAACGTGGCCTCTCGTTCCTGCTGCTGGACGGGAGGTTCGGAGAAGAGCTGCATTGGTCATGGCCAAACGGCTGCAGCACATCCACACACTGCCCACCCTGTAACATCATCGGGACAACTCGATCCTGTTACTTACACACTGATCTCTGCACAATCCACTGAGGCAGCCGGATACAATGGCAGCATTGTGGGTGCTACCCCGGGTGAAGGATGAGAAAATGTGTTCAGCATCAGCCCAGAGGGTGAGGGACTACTTTAACTCCTGCTCTGCCATGTGTTTCCATCCTCTCTTTGGGCTGACCATGTAGGCTTGCACCACAGATTTACAGTCTGGAGACTAAAGCAGGAGATACACAACTCAAGCTAGGTCAAAGAGGAAATTCTTCTGGGATCCTCCAGCGCTTAACAAGTTTGACTAAGGATATCTCAGCAGAAAATGCCCATCCCAAGAAGCAAAGTGAGCCTCGGGCCACCCATTGGCAAAGTTAGAGCCATCAGCACATTAGCTAAACCCCAGCTGCAAAGTTAAAAGCTGCATTAGGCTTAGGCAGAAGTGCTCCAAGCTATTACCGCTCCTAAAATTCAGCTGTTCTGTTTCCCATTCCCTGCATCTCCTTGGTGCTGGGTCTTGGTTCACACACAGCAGCTTTTTTAATGAAGCATTGGGTATGTATCTTCCAGACTTGGGTGGAGAAAGCCTGACTGGCTTGTCAGCCTTGCCAGATGCAGGATTATGGAAGACTCACATTACTGCTGTACATCCTGGGGCAAATTCTACCACTGCTGCTATGCAGAAGGGTTCAGGGTTTTCTAATGGCAAACACCAAATCACATACATTATCTCCTCAGAATTCTGCTCTAATTCTCACCCTGTCCTCAGATCCCTTGCAGCAGAGCACCAGCAGCCTAGGCTGTCAGCACTGAAATATGTGCATGGCTTTCACAGGCTTGTTCTCCCTTTTAACAGGGAGAAAAAACACTTTGGTGTTCTTTCTTATTACCCTGTTGACACAACATTGGTTTTATTTTGTTCCTATGCAGGCCAGCATAGATGAACATTGCCTTGCTTCATAAAAAGCCATCTACCTGCATGCTCTGAATGTCTTATTTGGTTCCTTTAATAGATTCTGGAGCATGTGCTTTGTCTCTGCTTTTCCTCCCCCCACTGCTTCTCGTATCTGTTTCAGTGAGATAAAGAAGTCTATTGCATTCAGAGGCTACGCTCTTTTGCTAACAATCCTCAAGGTTTTTGCACAGCTTACCTGTGCTATTTAGTTGCTAGAAGGCAGACAGAGCACACTTCAGCTGGAAACTGGCACCAGCAGGCTACGTTTTGATTTGAAATGCATTCCAGTTGCTGCTTTCTATAGTTACAGATCAAGTGGATATGACAGATGTCCGTGTTAACCTCTGCTGGGTCAGTCCTGAAGTGTGAGAAAGTGACTGGCATATCCCCTAGCCTACATTCAAGACCATTTCAAGGGAGATGGGACAAGTCAGGGAATTGTTAACACAATAAAGTCTTTCACCTCTAGGGGCTGGTTTGAATTCAGCCCGAGCTAGGGCTGGTTGAATGTGCTTATCATCTGTTGGCTGCCTCATTGTTCAAGTGAACTAAGTTTGATGGGTCTCAACCTACTCCTCCCTGGCAGACCAGTATCCCCTTGCTGAAGCTTTTGCTAGCTAGGCCTTCCTGGGTGACCCCTCCTTGGCACGCTCTCTTCTTTCCCACCACCACCTCCTCTGGGATTAAACAGGCCATGGGAACTGGAGTCTTCTCTTTACTTGCTTCCTCAGACTCTGGGTGTGCAGGGGATACCAGCAGTGGCACTCAGCAGTTCAGACAAGCAGAACAAGTGCCTCTTAAGAGGTACTCACTGCAGTGATGTGAGCATGTTACGTGAGAGCAATCCAAATCCGAGTTGTTTATTTTCATACTTTTATAGCTGGACCTGATCAACTGCATCAAGAAAAAAACATCCTCAGTATCTGCAAAAAATTCCAGCCACAATCCTTCCCTCATTACTCATGATTCTAATGCACCACAGTCAGTCACAGAATCACAGAATGGTAGGGGTTGGAAGGGACCTCTGGAGATCGTTGAGTCCATACCCCCTGGCAAAGCAGGATCACCTAGGGCAGGTCACACAGGAACACATCAGATGGATCTTGAAAATCTCTAGAGAAGGAGACTCCACAGTCTCTCTGGGCAGCCTGCTCCAGTGCCAAGGGAGGCCCTTCCCAGGAACCAAAGAGGTTCATGGGTTCATACATACTGAGGCCAGGAGGAACCACTGTTAGCAGCCAGAATACAAGCCACAGACTCCCCTAGCTTCCATCCCAGCACCAGCAAAGAGCATCTAATAGATTCTGCTGCTTATCAGAATAATTTTCCCTATATTTTAATCACCACAGGGTTTAGGGGAGGGATTGGATTTGAAACACATGCAATTTCCTACTTCTTTTCTGTTGCTTTTTGATCCTTTAGCTCCTGGGTTTGGCAACCGCAACTTCCTTCATCCTTGGAGATTATTCTTCCATTCCTCAAAGAGACTTCAATTTTCTCACAAATCTCTCTTCCTTTCACTTAATTTAAACATTTATGGCCAATCCCATGATTTAATAATGAGAAATAAAATTGGAGATTTACTAAGTGTTGAGAGAAGACCTTTCATTTCATCCGGGGATTAAGAGAGGAGTTGGAGGTGTGAATCCTGTTAGCCACGCTGCCCTCACCTGAGCTCCAGCATGCTAAAGAGCCTGATCCTGAGTGCTCTCTGCTCCCATCGAGCCCAGGGAAGTCAGGACTCAGTGCACACTGCATGTTTTGGCTCCTTAAGACATCATGCCAGCGTATAAATCCACAGCAGTGCTGTCTCACAGATATTTTGCTAATAACTTTAAAGCCTGGCTTCATTTAGTAGTACCAGCAGCTAATCAAATCCAGGCAGCTTCTCACCACACCATTAATTTAAGGTAACAATTCAGCGAGATCTTTGGTTCCGCTTAAGCACTTCCCAAATCACTTCAAGTCTCTGTCAATTATCTGAGACTAATGCACCTTGAAGTTACCTTTAAGAGCAAACATTACTCCATGGTCATAATTCTAGCATATCATCAGTGGCCAAAAGATAGGAACAATGCAGCTTTGGACTTCAGAAATTCAGGCTGCACATTCAAATGTCCAAATGAAAAATAAATCAGTGCTGGGGCAGTCTGAAGATCTATTGGATTTTCATAATTTGGCTATTGCCAGGCATGTTCATAGGACCAAATGGACCTTGAGCCTTTTATTCATTTGATTTCATTTTCTGGATGGCTTCTATTAGATAAAGGCAGCTTCCTCAGGTACTGCTGCAGTGGTACTGGCCATCAAATTAAGTCTGGCAAATCAGATCTTACACACTTGGGGCTAGACTCATGCAGCTGGCTGCTGTCTCACCCTTTTCATCATGACATAGATCTTTCCCGAGCTTGTGCACATGGCTAGGCTCACTCTTCTTCAGCTGACCTGCTGCACTCAAGAAACTTCCCAAACTCATATGTGATCTGCTGTGCTAGCCCCTGTTCTCCCTTCTGATCTCACAGCATGGCATTACTCACGTTGGGGGGTGCTGCAGCATGGCCAGGTGCTCACTGACCCAGCCTGAGCAGCAAGAAGGGGAAAATCTGGGCACAGATTATCCCCAGTACCCTTCTCCAGTTGACTCTCAATCTGTCCCTGCTGCACAGCACAGCCTGGCACCTGTGTGCTTCCCTGTTCAGGACACATCTCATTTTGGACTATGTTTTCCACTCTGTTCAGTCAGACAAAAAGGGCACCAGCAGCTAGAAATGAGTCCAGGCATGGAAGTGCCTAAGTCTTCCTCTGCCAAATGCTCTGGGTTTGTAACTAGTTGTTAGGATGCGAGAGAAAAGTGCTCGTTGCTGTCTGATTTTGGAATGGGACTTTGGCTAGGAGAACAGAGCAAAACAGAGGGAGAAGCTGTCTCTTCCTGTCTTGTGTGGCTAACAACTCCATTACAGGTCTGGATCTCATGCAGAGAACGATGCTGGCTGAGAATGTAGGCTGCCAGCATTCATAATAATTAACCATTAATGTTAGCAAACACTTGGCAAATCTCCACCTGCTTTCATCCAGAGCTCTTAGAGTCCTTTGCAAACATGAACAGATTAAACCTTGCCAGACCCCCTCCAGTCCTACATATTCATCCAAAGAATCTCCTCCACTTCTATTCTCTGACAGGGCATTTAGCAAACACAGTGAGGCTGGGAAGTACTGAGGCCATTCCCATTGTACAAGGCAGAGAGGAGGCCCAGAGTGGTAAAGCATTGTTCCCAAAGCCCCAGCAAGCACTGCCAGTGCAGAAATAGTGAGTGGCTGTGGCCTCCCACCCTGCAGTCAGCACCTCGAACCCTGCACCATCCTCTTCTGCTCAGCAGGTCTTCATCCATTTCTCACTGTCAAGAAGGCCCAATCAGGAAAGGGACCCAGGCTTAGACACAGGTCAGCAAGCTGCTTTTTCACTGCTAGGACACAATGGCCACCACAGACAGAGCTAATCATTGCCCAGCCAGAGCACAGCATCCTCTGTGAGAGCATTTGGACTAGATGATCTCCAGAGGTCCCTTCCAACCCCCTACCATTCTGTGATTCCCCTTGGCCTGCTATGGCTTGATGGCTTGCTTCTTTTTTTTTTTTTTTTGCCAGCCATGCTGCTGCTTTCTAACAGCTCCTTGTGGAGATGATTCTGTCCAAAAATAAACCACCAAAAGAGGGCTTCATTCCAGAGTGATGATGATGCCCCCTTGAAACACAGCATCCACATGGGGAGTTGTAATGAAACAGCTTGGTCAGAGTAACTATTAGGTCTGCTAAATCAGCAGACTTGCCCCACAAAACTCTGTTTCAACATTCAAAGTCATCCATTTGACCCAGTGATAAGGCCAGCAGCATGCTGGGGTCATTGGAAATGGCCAGCAAACAGCCCTTCCACACAGAAGAGAGCAATCTTGACTCACAGGACATGCAGACACTTGGAAACCTCCAGCTAATGTCTGGCTCCCTACCACGTCATGACCTCCATTTCAGCTGTCTGAGGGCTCAAGATGTTGTGGCTAATCAATGGCTTAGGAATAAAACCAGAGGCTGTGTGTTCACCTCCTTGTCCCAGTTTAGTTCAGCAGCAATAATCAGAGCATTCTCTACAGCTCTGCTCCCCAACATGCAAGGGTATTTGCTGTACATTCTGGAAGAACAATCAGTTTCAGGTAGGTAGATCAGACATCTTAGTGTTCACCTGGGAATAAGAGGTCTTTCTTCTTTTCTTCCCCTAGTTTTTTTCCCCCCTCATCTGCATTCACTTTTGGCTTTGAAATAAATTGCTTTAAATCTCAGCTCAGCAAGAGCTAAGCCTGAAAAGCCAGAAACCTACAGTCATGAACATTTCCTGAGAGTTCAGGCAAAAGCCAATCTGAGACCTTGTTTCTGAGACTAGGCAGCACAAGGAGGAGTATTTGGGGGATGAATATGAAAGAGAAAAGTGCTTGGAAGGCAGAGATAGAGAAGACAGAAGATAATAGGTTTGAAAAGGCACAGTCCTGCCCCAGACTGGTCTAAATTGTCACTTTCTCACTAGTGTCAGTGAAATTCCTCCTTACTTCAGTTGACATTTTCTCCCATACAAAGCAGCAAGTCCTCTCTGTTGTCCGTGCTGCACCAGCCACAAATTTTAGCAGGCACTTTGGATTAGCTCCCCAGCAGATGCAGCCCAGCACAGCTCCCAGTTGACTTCGATGAGCTGAGGATGTGCCTCCATAGGGTCCCGAGGGGCCAGGAGAAGCACCTCTGGCTGCTAGGAATGGCCTTTCTCACTGCCTTTACACCCCAACAGACATGTTTGTTCCCTTGCACTCTAAGCTCAATACATGAGACACTGAAAATAGAAACAACAGAAAGGATTAGCCTGTACACATTGATCAAAGCGTGGACAATACTATTCCAAAGCAGCCCGAGTCAAGAAACAAGAAATGTTAGGGCTCCCATTGTAATAGACCCTCGTTTATCACCTTGCAAAGGGTCCTTTTGAAAGGCAAATGGCCAACTAGTCCCTTTGATACATGGAGATGCTTCAAGATAGCTATGATATAGAAAACCTGGGCAGAAGATATTTACTGCCTAATCTGACAGTTATCTCTTTTACAGCCCAACTACTGTCATTGCAGTCTTTGAGAACTGGCAGCTGCGCCGATAACTGCAGACCTAACGGCAGCAGAGGAGAAAGCCTTTGCTAATTAAGCTCATTTCCCTCATTTTCTTACTGGCTTGGCCTCAGCAGAGCTTCCAGAGAGCCACTGCTGTGTGGCCCTTTGTGCCAGTGATGGACTGCATGCCACACACCCCCTCAGACAGCTGCATATCGGTGGCAGGCGAGGCAGGCGCTCCTCATCTGCTGGCTGGGATGAAATGTTGTCGTCCTGCCACAAATCAGACTTTTAACTCAGCTGCAGCACAGCAGAGTCCCCCTTGGAGGGTAAAAAGAAAAAACCAAACAAAAATCTCCCTGAAGGATGCATAAACCTGCCCCTTGTCTGATGCAGCTGATACAGGGCTGATTTTCCGCCCCCCCTCAGTGTGGTCTCAAGTTCCAGAGGAGTCGATTTATACTGAATTCATCAGTGCTACTTTGTACCCAGAAGAGTTCAGCTCTGTATTTTCAATCAGTTAGTGGCTGTGAAACTCTAATGGGGTTTGTGGAACTGTGGGTGCTTTATCCTCTGCTCAGCAGGCGTTGCAGCACGCTGAGCCACTTGCTCTGCTCACTCTCCCTTCAAGTTGCTGCAACTCATTCCAGGCGGCTGTGCTGGCCTCTCCCAGTTAGATATTCAGCAAGGAGAGACAAAACTCAGCAGACCTGCAAGTGTCAAGTGTGAGCCCAGGCTGTCTTTATACCATTTCTCATGGCAGTTTACAGCTTCTTTTGTGGATCACTGGACTGATTCTGCCTCCACTTATGCCTCTAGGTCATCTGGGCTATTTTTGCTCTGGAGCAGGCTCTGCTCCTGATGGGCAGTGGTGTTTTCCCCCTCTAGTTAGAGCCACACAGTCAAAGCCACCATGAGAAATGTCATCACCTTCATTGAATACCCAAGTGAAGTGGAAGAGAGAAACACATCTTGCAGGTAATTAATCTCAGACCTAAATGAAACGAGAGCCAGTGGAGGGGACTTTGATCACTCATGCCAGCCTTTTCATAGCCAAATTGTGACAGCTTCACCCCAAACCCAACACCAAAGCAGCCCATCTTGGCTTCTTTCTTTTTTATAAGCTTAGAAACCAGGCATCATCCAGGTCTCTACCAAGCAGACCTTGCCTACAGGTCCCATCATTTTCATAGATCCATAGAATTGTTTGGGTTCAAAAGGACCTTAAAGATCATCTAGTTCATAGAATTGTTTGGGTTTAAAAGGACCTTAAAGATCATGTAGTTCCAACCCCACCTTGCCATGAACAGGGACACCTTCCTTTCCCAAGGGACGTCTTAACCATTCAAACAGATATCACCCAAGAACCATCATAACCAGTTAGCCACACTCCTGTGTCTAGCCCGTCACTCTCTGCCCACAGTTGCAGTTACCAGTGCTGGAGGTATCTCCAGCAGCTTACACACCACTGCTGAGACTTGCATCCCTTCCAGATCCTTTATGTAATGCAAGATCTCTGCAATAAAAAAAAGGCAAAGCAAAACAACAGCTGCTCCCTTTTCCCTCTTCCTCCACCTTTTGGGTCACTTACCTGATGAGGCACTTAGGATTCAAGGAGAGGTGTGGACTTGGCAGGGCAGGAGCAGGGAAGATTTCTGTGGTTTTGAATTGGTTAAAAAGATTCCTGCCTCAGGACCATTAAGGTCCAAAGGGTTCAGTCTCTATTTTATTATTTATAGCTCACTGTCTTTCTTCCCAAAGTTGTGTGGGCTCTCACAGTTCACAGAGCAACTCTTTTCTATTTTACTTACACCACTCGGTTCAGTAAATACCCCCAGGCTAGTCCAAGCCTTGTTAATACCTTCACCCATGCAGCCTCTGGGGAGAAAATAGCTTTTTATCATTAGCTGAAAATGGAACTGCTTGGAACAACACCACAAACACAGGGTTTAGCTCACGAGGACAGATCCCAGGCCCTTTAGTTTGGAACCTGCCAGACTGCTGTGGACCCAGCTGGGCTTGGAGAAGTAAGTGGCTGTGAGGGCAGGGAGGGATGTGAGCCCTTGGCCCACTGCTGGGCTCCCCGAATAGAGGGGGCAGCAGGAGGTTCAAACAGAACAGTTAGAGGGGATAAAAGCAAAGTATTACATTTTAATTGATCTAATCTCTGGCTCCCAGTGGAATTTGCAGAGATATCTTACTAGAATTACTCCAGTTTTATCAGGAGACAGCAATACTGGGAAAGTGCCTTTTGGACAGCAAACCACTCCAGATCTTGAACTGCATTAGCATTGGGACTGGCTGAGCAAGACAGCCCTCACAATAGTTTCAAAGATGAGAGCAAAAACTGGCACGAGAGAGAACATGTGAGATGTAAACCCATCTGGGCATGCAAATGTATATGAGCACAAACCCAGACATATGCATAATGCTGTCTGCTTCCACCTCCCTCCCGTGTGAAACCTGCATTTACCAGTGAGCAGAAAACACAGGACCTGCAGAGCCACTAGAAAAGACATCCAAATGACTGCAGCTTTTATCCATCCACTCCTCTTCTGAGGTCCATTTCTGCTCTGAGTGGTCCTGCTCTGCCAGGGGGGTTGCAGTGGATGTTCTTTCAGGGTCCCTTCCAACCCCTAACATTCCGTGTTTGGGTGATCCTAAAGAAACCACCCATAAATTAAAACAGAAAAAAGAGGGCAAGAGGGGCATGAAGAAAAATACCTCAAAATACAGACCCAGATACCTTATAGGTGGGGCAGGGTAACAGGAGAGATAAAAAGCAAAGACATTGAGAAACCAGGTGGTTTATTATATTCCCCCCCCCCTTCTCCCTGACATCCTCTGTCTGAGCAGATGACTGCAAGGTCTTTGGAGAAGCAGAGGAATAATGTCTGGCTCTGTCAAGATTGCTCTTTATTCGCTGCAGTGAAGGGGTGAAAAAAAACATCAGGTCTGATAAATGATTCATGAAGCCTTTTGTTCTGCTAATCTGTAAATAAATTTTAAAAAGCAGCTTTTTGATGAATATATTCTGCCGCTCGTGAAAATGTGTCGGCCTTTAAACGCGACACAGGCACACTCCGATGGCTCTGGTGTTGCTGTCAGAACTTTGAAGGCCCAAGGATGGCTCCTTGCAGAGTGTGGGGATGGAGGTTTTGCTGGTTTACCTTGGCTGAGAATCTGCCCCTCTGCTCCCACGGCCCCGGTTCCTGGGCTCTGGCAAAGCCTTCCCTCGTCTCATGCTCTGTCTAGTCAGGGAGAGAGGAACATCAGAGAACTGTAGAATGGCTTAGGTTGGATGGGACCTCAGAGATCATCTACTCCAATCCCCCTGCCATGGGCAGGGACTCCTCTCAGCTGCTCAAGACCTCATCCAACCTGGCCTTGAACACCTCCAGTGTGGTGGCATCCACAGCCTCCCTGGGCACCCCGTTCCAGAACCTCACCATCCTCGTGTGGAAGAACTTCTTCCTCAGTTCCAGTCTAACCCTGCTCTCCCTCAGCTTCAAACCATTCTCTCTTGTCCTGTCTCTAGACACCCTCATGAAAAGTCCCTCTCAGCCTTCCTGTAGGAGTTGCTGGGTTTCTCCATGAGCAGACAGGCCTGGAACTGTCTCCTGACTTTTGTCAATGTGGACAGGGAAGGGAAGGGGGGTTGGGGAAGAAAAGGCATGATTATACAAGGACATCTTTTATTTCAGTACATTCAAGACAAAAAAGAAAAAGACAAAAAAAAATAAAAAGAAAAGAAAAAGAAACAGGAAAGAAAAGAAAACAATTCAAGAACAGGATGTACCTTCACTCAAGGCTTTATCTTCCCCCCACCCCTCCCCATTGTCATCTCTTTCCTTTCACAATCAGAAATTGCATAGAATTTGTGGTTTTTTTCAATCAGAAAATGAAAGTCATCAATGTAAAACCCACGTCTGTACCAAGCAGAGGGCGAGCTGCTGTCGTTGCTAGGGAAGTAAATATTTTCCTTGCATCGGATCCTGGGACTTATGGTTGTCTCAAGTGCTGGGTGGCATCGTTGCTGCTAGACACGGGCTGTAAAGTCAGCCTGCAAGGGGAGGGTGCTCCATGGGTCACAGACAAGGGGAGGTTGTGAGCCTGGGGGGCAGAGCTTGGAGTTACTTCGTTGGGAGCGTGCAGAGCGCTGGCCGTGGATGCTTTGGGGAGCGACAGTGGGCTGCAAATGCCACCTGCCTTCGACGGCAGGGAGGGCAGCCTTCCCCAGTACTCCCCACTCCTGCTCCCACCTCACCTTCCTCTAAAGCCTCCCCCCGTCCTTCACCTTTCTCTAAAGCCTCCCTCCTCACCTTCCTCTAAAGCCTCCCCCACCCCACAGCCCAAAACCAGAAAGGGGGGGAAAAAAATTAAACTAAAAATGGCAGAAGAGAACCCCAGAACTAAACACAAGACACAGAACCCCTGAAATTCCAGGCGTTTCAAGGCCTCTTTGAGTTCACTCTGTTTGTTGGTTGGGTGTTGGGGTTTTTTTTTGGCATTTTAATAGATATATTTCAATGCATATATATATATTTATATATATATACGTGTCTGAACAGCTCCTCAGATGGACTCTCAGCAAATGCTGCCTCTCACAGGGGCGTGTGTCCCACCCCTCCCTCAGTCCACCTGCCACACTCTGAATAGGACAAAGAGTTCAGCACCTGAAACCTGGTGCCTTGGAGACTAGGTCCTGACATACCCCAAATAAACTGAAACAAAATAATGGCTCCTCCCTTCCCTTCCCTTCTCCACATCAAATAAAAAGACCCTCCCCACCCTTCCCCACCCCCACCCTTTGAGAACATCCCCTGGTAAGTCTGCATGATGGGGAGACAGCACCAGTGTCCTTTCTCCTGGTCTGGGGGGGTCGAGAAGTTGCAAGAACCACTCTTGCCCCTCGGTGGGCAGCATCCGCTATAACCTTTTAACCCAACACATCCCTCCTTCCCCACAGTGGCACCAAGACAGCTGCTGGGGACAGGCCAGCTGGAGGAGCTTGCCCCTGCTATGCTGGGCTGTGGCCAGACTCTCATCCTCTTGGACACCGAAACCAAAGCCAAGCCTGTGCCAGCCCCAAGGTCCGCCTTGCCCTGGAGAAGCTGCTCTGGGGAACTGCTTTGAATTTAAAAACAGGTTGACATTGTACAAGTCCATGTTCTGTAAAATGGAACAGGACCCTCTCGGCCCACCTCGACGCCCTTCCCGCTCGACCCCCCCCAGGTGCCAGCGTTACTCAGGCTCGCTGCTGTTGGTGGTCTTCTCCCACTCCAGGCTCTCCTCGCTCCGCGCGGGCGAGCCCGTGGCCGGCCGCGCCCGGAGGCCTTGGAACCGGCGGCACTCGGGGCACACGCGGATGTGCGTGCACCCCCGGGCGACCAGGGCGGCTTCTTGCGCCAGTCTTTGTGCCAGGGGATCTGGCTCGCCCCCGCTGCACAGCTTCCCGTTGCTGAGCGTGGTTGTGCTGCGGGCTCGGCGCTCCTCGGGGATAACAGGGCGAGTCCGAACCATTGCCCCTCGCCTGCGACGAGGGTGGAAACTGTCCTTGCAGAGAATGATGTTGCGCAGCTCCGTCACCATTTCTTGGCACACCGACACCTGGAAGGCAGACCCGAGACGTACTGCTCACCCAGCTGAGCCCAGCAGTGCTGTGCCTGCTCTGAGTTCTGGTGCCAAAGCGTCAGGAGCTAGGTTCATTGATCTGGACGCTTTGACTCCAGTGCCTAGGCATTTACACCTGATTTAACCCAACAGATTCTGCCTCTTGCCAGACACCCTCCTGTGTTCTGGATCCCCAAACAAATGCAAGACCCAAACCCACTGCAGGTAGAATCCTCAGGTGATCCCATCTCCAGGAAAGATGGGCTCTTGGACATGTGCACCTGGACATGATACACATCCTTGTACCCTCCAAAAGCCCTTGGAGCAAGCCTACAGCCTCAGGCTTAGTAGGAGTGCATGAGAAGCTGGTGCATTTTAGACCCTGCTCAATGCACTTAACCTAGTGTGTCTCATTACTAGCAATTCTCAGCTCAGCCTGGGTACATTACCTGCTCCAGAGCACTGCCCTGCTGAGCACCCAGCAGACACCCATAAAAACTGTCTATCCCATCAGGACGCTCTCAGCTCCTACCTCTGACTGCTCAGAGTGCCGAAGGCTCCACAAAAATTCCAGCATTGCCATAAAGATTGCTACGATTAAGCCACAGATGAGAACCACGAAGATTCCACCAATGTTCTCCATTCCTAAGCCTGAAATAGAGCAGAAGGGACAGTGCTGTGGAGAAGGTAGGCACCACAGAAATAGCAAGCAATCTGCCCAGCCAGGGACCAAAAATCTGCCCAGCCAGGGAGCAAAACCACACAGCCAGCACTGTCCTATTAATAGCCAATTGCATGACTCTGAGAGTGACTTGCAATAACTGCACAATCGAAGGAGCCTTCTCAGAAGTGATGATTTTGCAGATAAACAGCAAGTACATTGAAGGAGAGTACAAAGCAATTTGTGGACAAACTGAAAACAGGAGAGAGAAAAAAGGAGAGATCAATTGGGCACATTAATCCCTGCAAATTATTCACCCAGCTCTGGTTGCTTTGAAGTTTGAAAAGGAAGATGAGCAATGTTGTTAAAGAAGATGAGATGAAGAAGACAAGAAAGGGCTTTAAAGGAAGCTGGCACCAAGAGAAAAAAAAACTCCTTTGATTGCATTACAAAGTGCTGGTGAAAAATGATTACAGCTTCTTGTATTGCAGCAGCAAGGAGAGGTTCCAAGACCAAGACCCAACACCTAATGGACCAAATGGAGTCCCTGCCACCTAGGGGTTGGGTAGATTTAGACTGGACATTAGAAATAAATTCTTTACAGTGAGGGTGGTGAGACCCTGGATGCCCAGGTTGCCCAAGGAGGTCATGGATGCCCCCTTCCTGGAGGTGTTCAAGACCAGGTTGGACGAGGCTTTGAGCAACCTGGGCTGGTGGGAGGTGTCCCTGCCCATGGCAGGGGGATTGGAATTAGATGATATTTAAGGTCCCTTCCAGCCCAAACCATTCTATGAATCTTTGGGTGCTTTCTAAGTCCAGCACCCTCTGGCTCATAAGGAGGAAACAGCTCCTTCCAAGGGGTGATTTCGTCTCAGACAACTGGCTTGTAACAGGATGACTCCCCATGTCTACTGACTGTGGGTTCCATTCAGCCACCTTAGGTCAAATGCTGTGCATGCAGAGAGCTTCATTTAGAGCAGGGACTAAATTGCACACACACCCCCCAGCTGCCAGCCCTCTCCTCCACAGCTTGTGCACCAGAAACCTCACCAGCTGCACAGTAAAGGCATCCCTCAAGAACCTGGCCTGAGCTTTTCATGAGCTGAAGCTGTCACCTCACTTCCCACCAGGACCTCTGTCCCCAAAACTGCAGCCTGTGCCTCTGTTGAGCCTTGCAGAGCAGGACCATGAGAGGAGCCAGGGAGCAGGGCTGGTCTCAGCACACACAGTCTATCAAACAGCTCTTCTCTCCTGTGCTTCTTGGCTTTGGGTCTCAGGTGGACTGGGCCCCTGATTATTGGATTGATTACTAAAAAGCATGTCATGTTTTGCACTGAGGTGACTGTATGAGGCCATTACTCAACAGGAATATCTATAAAAATCTTCCTCTCCCCTCTATAACATTAAATCAAAGTGCAAGTATCAATGATTTATTGCCTTAATCTCTGCGTGGCTTTCAGACATAAAATCTCACCAAAATCCTTGTAAATCGCTGACCTGTTTTGTTCTAAAACTTAGGAGGCCACATTTCTCCCTCCTCCTCTGTCATTCTTTTGGCACTGCCTCTGGAGCATTCGAGTGACTCTGTAAATCAGCCCTTTGTACAGATGTTTCCACCAAGACATCAATTGTGGGGCAGAAAACATAGCCCATACTCATAGTTTAGACCCAAGGTAAAGGACATCCTCCCAGCAGCTCTCAAATTTGAATTTAGGGCCAGAACCTCTCTCTCTATCCTTCTACCATTCTACCCGAGTGCCACTTCAGACACCCATTCCCAAGCTCACCTGAGAAGTAATTGCTTCCTCCATAGACACAGACCAACAGACTACAGCCTTCCTCATTTCCCAGGTGGAGAAAATGAGCCATAACAGAGGGCAGAAAACAACAGAACATGCCCAGGCTCACAGAGCACATCTGCTAGTGCCAGAAACAGCCCAGGAGCCTGCTTCCCAGCCACCTCCACCCAAAGCCATCTCGAGACAGCCCAAAGACCACATTTGACTTCACAGCTGCTTTTTGCACAGTCCATGGAGACAAAAAGACTCCTGTGTTACCTTCAAAAGTGACTTCTGTAATAGTTTAAGGTTTTACCCTGAGGTCTGATGTCTTGAAATGGGCCAACACCTTCTGTCTTGAGATTATTAGCCCAAAGTTGCAGAGTTGCTCAACAAGGAAGACAGGCTCACTGTCCTCATGGAGTCTCATCCAGCCTAGTTCACAAACTGTATGGACACGCACTTAGACCTGCTGCAATGGCAAGGAAACCCAAGAGCCAAGGCGGACTCACCTTGGCTCCCCATCTCTGTGCTCAGAAAGGTCAGAAGATTGTCCTTTCATCTGGGGGACCTGCTGGCCTCTCTGAAAACACTCACTGAGGAAAGGGTGGCTGCCAAAACTAAGGAATGCAGCAACTGCATTAAGCTGGCAACTGCTGTCACGCCAGGACATCAGCCTAATGTGGCAGCTTTTCTGGCAATTTGCATAGCATTACCCAGAAGAATTTGCTCCTCAGTCTACAGATGTACTAATAATGTCCTTGTGCCCCTTCCTCTGGCTGTTTAAAAGGCCCTTTCACTTGGAGCCATTAACCAGTGGGCCTGTGGTGGAGATACATCTCCCTTGAAGGGACCCAGGATTTTGGTCTGATCCCTTTAGCCATCCATTTTCCCAGACATTCATTAGAAGCTAATTTTCCCTCCATATGCCTCCAATATTTGTCATTTGGTTGTTCCTGCTATCTCTGCCCCAGGCAAAAACACACAGCATGAGGTAGAGCAGAGCTGTTTGGTTTTCTCCTTGAATTGTGAAGGAAGGAATCTCAGGTCAGAGGAAGGGGAAAAAACAATTCTGGGCAGAAATCCTGGCAGTGCTCACGTGCAGATGGACATTCATCCTTCCACTGCTGGCAAGGATGCTTCTACTGCTTGGTCCCTTCAGCATGCTACCAGAGAGCAGTGTGGCTTACCTTTGGCTCTGTGGTCCTCCTCTTTGGGGCATTTCCCTCCTTCCCACCACTTCCTCTTCAGGATTTCCAGGCGGTTGTTCTCTTGCAGTTGGAGAATGGCCAGGTCAAACTCATCACGAAACACAGAGCCTGCAATAGCAAGAGGTACCATGGTAAGGCCCTGCCTCAGCCAGCCTTCCTCCCCACTCATCCCCACCACCACGCCCTGCCAGTGTGCCCAACTACAGAAGCTCATCTGAGTGGTTTGGATGGGGCTTCAGTCCATGTAAGCCCCCGAAATCTGCAGCCTTCCTGCTGGGACTGCCAACTGGTGCATGTCACTTGCAGATGGTAATGTCACCTGTCCACCAAGATCCTCACAGGCCATTTGAAGAGAGGTCCATTACAAGGGGGAGCTTTGGCTTCTGGGGCAGGGTCTAAAGAGTCTGTGCAGTTTGGTGCTGCTGCTCCTCCAGACCATGGAGGTCCTTCTCCTGTCATTTAACCTTGCCCTAAGACTGCATCTCTCAAAGTGGTGCACTGCATCAACAGCAAATTCAAGCTCTAGACAAGCTGGGGTAGAGGAGGTTTGTTCCTGTGCTCAGCACCAACCTCAGCTGCACTCTGGATGGTGTCTGCTCCCAGAGATCCCAAAGAAGGGCCGTGGGAAAGACTGCTGCTCTCCTGGTAACCCTGCACTATTGTCCCAGCAAGCAGCTTTATGCTCTTCTTATCTGCTACAGTTTCACTGTTCAACAAGACAATGTCAGAACAAATTTAGTCCTGAAAGTGAGGATTTGTACTCCTGATCAGGTTACTGTGACTTTACAAGCTTACGCATGTTAGCTAAACTGCAGTGTCTGTGACAGCTCTTATGCAAGTCACCTTAACTCCCTATTGCTAAGCGCAGGGACTTAAAGGTCAAGAGCACAGCTTCCTGAGCCTGTGAGACTGGCCAAAAGATCAGCAGATCACTTGGAAGAACAACTGCTACATCCTCTTCTTTTTTCCATGCTGCCCTGGGAGATGATGATCTCTTTCTAGCTCTCATATTTGAAAGACAAAACCTCTGCATTTGTTCAACCTGATTATTAGCAAAGATAGTCACTGAATTGCCCAATTTTCTGTCCTGGAGTTTTCAGAACTGTTACAGTTTGAAGGGGGAAATTTAGCCTTGTCCCTGACTGCAAGCAAAATCAAATTACCATTGGGTGTAAAAGGAAAATAATGCTGAGGTCTAATAGAATCCATTGGATTGCTAATGGGAATATAGAGCAGAGCCATCAACACTTCTCTTTTTTCTTCTCTTGCTTCTGCTTGCAACTTTCCTCTCTCTCTCTTCTGTGGCCTTGCTAGGGGTTGTCTCTTTTGACTACTCTGTGAGTTAGCAGGGAGTAGGGAGGGAGTGGGGAAGGAGGCGAACAGCCCCCCTGGATCCATCCAAGGGAGGTCTGAGGAGTTTCTGTGTTGTTTATAAATTGTAGATATATTTCTGTACTGCACATTTATTGTGTATTTTGAACACATTCATTGCATGTCATATTGCAAGAGTTCAGTTTGCTTGTAAATAGAGCTTCATTTGCTTCCAATACCTTCTGAGCTAGCCTGGCAATGTTATCTGGGGGTATTTTTAAGGGCAACAAAGCTGGTGAGGGGTTTGGAGCACAAGCCCTGTGAGGAGAGGCTGAGGGAGCTGGGGTTACTTAGCCTGAAGAAGAGGAGGCTTAGGGGAGACCTTATTGCTGTCTACTACCTGAAGGGAGGTTGCAGCTAGGTGGGGGTTGGTCTCTTCTCCCAGGCAACCAGCACCAGAACAAGAGGACACAGTCTCAAGCTGTGCCAGGGGAGGTTCAGGCTGGATGTTAGGAAGAAGTTCTTCATAGAAAGAGAGATTGGCCATTGGAATGTGCTGCCCAGGGAGGTGGTGGAGTCACCATCACTGGAGGTGTTTAGGAAGAGCCTGGGTGGGGTGCTTGGTGCCATGGTTTAGTTGATTAGATGGTGTTGGATTATAGGTTGAACTCGATGATCTCAAAGGTCTCTTTCAACTTGGTTAATTCTAATTCTAATTCTAATTCTAATTCTAATTCTAATTCTAATTCTAATTCTACTCTCTCCAAATTATTTGAGGGGAGGGTGGTGTCATTTCACCCCACCACAGGAACCCACCAGCCGCTAAGAGCCTTGTGCTAAACACTACAAGAGCATCACTTTTACAGCACCTCTGAGACAAAATAAGGAGCACAAAACAATTGAGAACCACTGGGAAACAGTCAGCAAAGAGCAGGTATGCAGAAAACAAAGCAGCAATTTGGAAACATCTTTGACATGAATTATTTCAAGAACCACAGTCACGTGTCACAGGGCTCTGGACCAAAGCAGGGTGGTTTTGGACATCTAGCTCTGAATGGGCAACTTGGGCAAATGCAACAGGTTTGGGGTTTGGGGCAGGTTTAGGCTGTGCCTAGAAAATTTCTCACAGATCTTGAACAGAAAGTGAGAGAATGTAAATAAATTGCCATTGGAGGTAAAAAGGAAAATAATGAAAAGGTCTAAAGAAATAATCCCATTGGTCTGAAAACCAACATAAAGTTAGATCTGTAGACTGACTTCCCCTCTTTTCCTTTCCTTCACTCTGGCAAGTACTAGCTCTGGCTTCTTCTGGCTTTGCTGACCTTGGCTGTGATGCTTTGTTGTGGCTAAGTACTAACAAAGCTACTCTCTGCTCTCTCTCTTGTCCTGTGTACAGGGGGAGGGAAGGGAGCAGGAAGGGGGAAGCTGTTGCTAACCCCCTGGTTTGTCCTGGGGGGCTTCTTGTGCTGTTAATGAATTGTATATACTGTAAATAAACTGTGAATATTACATATAAATGGTAAACATTGTAAGTATTGTCTATAAATTGTAAAGATTATCTATCTGTTACAAATAACTTGTAGATATTGAATAGAAATTGTGGATATTGTCTATAAATGGTAAATACTGTCTACAAATGGTAAATATTGTCTATAAGAGGTAAATATTGGCTATTTTCTACATATTCATTGCATTCCACAGTTTAGCTTGCAGTTTGGCTTCTAAACACAGCTTCATTTGCTTTCACCTGAGCTGGGCTGTCAATATGATGTCAGGGGGTAGTGTGGGGAGGTGGTAATTTCAACCCACCACAGTATTCCACCTGAGAATTTTAAAGGGGAAGGGGGGGGGGATAAAAATAAATAAAAGAGAATTAAATTGAAAAAGAAACTAAATAATAGAAAATTAACAAGTTAAATAAGATAAAGGAAAGTAAATTAAATTTTAAAAGAAAGTAAAATACAAACTAAAAGTAGAATAAGAGCAAGAGAAGTAAATTAAATTTTAAAATAAAATAAAATACAAATTAAAAGTAAAATAAGATAAAGAAAAGTAGATTAAGTTTTAAAATAAAATACAAATTAAAAGTAAAATAAGATGAAGAAAAGTAAATAAAATTTGAAAGTAAAATAAAATAAATTAAATACAATTTAAATTAAAAGAAAATTTTAAAATAATGTAAATTTGAAAAGAAAACATAAAATACGTTTTAAAAATAAAATAAACTTAAATTTTAAATGAAAATAAATTTTAAAATAAAATAAAATACAATTTAAAAATGAAATAAAATTAATAATATTTAAAAATAAAATAAATGAAATTAAATTTAAAACTAAAATAAAAGAATAAAATTAAATAACCCCCCCTAAATTTTAAAATAAAATAAATGAAATTAAATGTTGAAATAAAAGAAAAGAAAATTAATACAATGCAATTTAAAAATTAAATAAATAAAATCAAATTTTAAAATTAAGTAAAATCAAATTTTAAAATGAAATAAAATCAAATTTTAAAATTAAATAAAATCAAATTTTAAAATAAAATATAATCAAATTTAAAACAAAAATAAAATCAATAAAATTAAGTTAAATTTTAAAATAAAAAATAAAATCCCATTTAAAAATAAAATTAATAAAATCCAAATTTAAAATAAAATAAAATTAATAAAATTAAATTTTAATATAAAATAAAATAAATAAAATTAATTTTTTAAAAAAAATAAATTAAATTTTAAAAGAAAATAAATAGAACTAAATTGAATCTAAAAAGAAAATAAATGGAATAAAATTGAGTCTAAAAAGAAAATAAATGGAATTAAATTGAATCTAAAAAGAAAATAAATAGAACTAAATTGATTCTAAAACAAAAATAAATAGAATTAAATTGAATCTAAAAAGAAAATAAATAGAACTAAATTGAATCTAAAAAGAAAAGAAATAGAATGAAATTAAATCTAAAAATAAAGAAAAAGGTAAAGAAAGTGAAAATGCCCCCCCTGGGTAGCAGAGCCGTGAGACGTGACGTTGGCTTTAGAGCCGGGTTCAAGCCTTTCAAACGCTCCGGTCCTCTGCCGCCAAGCTGAGAAGGACTAGAGAATTGTTCTTCACTGCCTACCGACGGGCATGCCAATCCCGTAGCCCTTGGTGTCCAGAAGGCCCCCGACCTGGGTGAGGTTGCAATTGCGCTGTCGGTAATACTCGTTCATGGTGGACTCCAGCAGGAAGGCGTAGTTGGAGTTCAGCACCCGCGCGATCCCTTCCTCCGTGCTCTTGACGAAGACGCTGGGCTGCTTGGAGTACATGTAGTTCCACATCCGCTGGTAGGTCTGGTAGCGAGAGTTCTGCGGCGGGAAGAGGGCAGGGGCAGGCTCAGCTAAGGATCAGCGTAGGCTCACAGGATGTTAGGGGTTGGAAGGGACCTCTGGACATCGAGTCCAACGCCCCTGCCACAGCAGGGTCATAGAATCCAGCACAGGTCACACAAGAACTCATCCAGATGGGGCTTGAAAGTCTCCAGAGAAGGAGACTCCACTGCGTCTCTGTGAAGATAAGCTGAGGGAGTTGGGGCTATTCAGCCTGGAGAAGAAAAGGCTCTGGGGAGACCTTAAAGCTACATTTCAATATCTGAAGGGGACCTACAGGAAGGCTGGGAAGGGACTGTTTAGAAGGGCTTGTGGTGATAGGACAAGAGGCAATGGTTTGAAATTGGAGCAAGGGAGATTTAGGAGGAAGTTCTGCACAAATGAGAGTGGTGAAATACTGGAACAGGTTGCCCAGGGATGTGGTTGACATTCAAGATCAGCCTTGATGTGGCCCTGGGCAGCCTGATCTAGTTGGAGGTGTCCCTGCTGACTGCAGGGAGGTTGGACAAGATGACCTTTGAGAGTCCCTTCCAACCCAGTGCAATCTGTGGAAAGAAGTCAAAGCAGATTTGGTACCAGATTAAAAAAGGATTGAGATGCCTAACCTCCATTTATTTCAATGAGATTTAGAGGCCCAAATGCCTTTGCAGATTTGAGACTTTGTTGGCAAAGCTGGGCATGAAATGCCAATAGGTTCCAGCAAAACTCTTTGCATAAATTCAATTTTGGACAAATAAAAAATGTCCATAACCTCGTATCAAAACCATACAAACAAAAAACCAGAAGAAAACAGCTTGTGCTTGCCTGCCTTAAACCACCCAGTGCTCACCCTCTGCTGTCTGTCACCAGAACCTTGTGCTTGACAGTTCACCAGTGTCAGAGCCAGACATCATCACCCTGAGAAGGGCACTGAAGGCTGGGGTTACCATTAAAGCTCCTTGGGGTTTGCTGCTTTCTAAATCCAGATTTTGGTTCACCCCCTTGTGAGGCAAATCAAAGTACTTGCTTAAGAGAACTGGAGTCTTCTTACTGACTGAACTCAAACTAGAAATCAACCAAACTAAACCAAACCAGCCCCAAAATCCTCAGACTTTGCTAGTGGTTGAACCCAGCTTGGTTTGATGGAGAGAAAAGCCAACCACACTCAATGTCTCTTCCCTGTGCTGAGCAAAGGGAGAAACCTGTGTGCACAAAGCCTGAAGATGAACACACTCAGGTCCACATTTCTCAGTTTGCTGCTTTCCCCCTCACACTTGCATCTCTGCAGTACACAGAATCCTTTACACCACCTCCTCTCCTGGCCAAGGTGGTAGCTATAAGCCATGCTGTCAGACCCCTCCTGCCACCACACTTTCAAGGGTTCATTTTCTGTGCCTTGCCAGTGCTGCTGGAGAGCCTCGGGGAATCTGCTGTAGACCTAATTACTGTCCTCATCTGTCCAGCTCTGTCCTCTGGGTGCAGTCACTTGGACAAGAGACAGATGAGCAGGGGGTGTGTTTGTACCTGATTCACTGCACTCTAAAACCTTAACCCTGTGTGTTAGTACCAGGAGAAACAGCTGCCAGGACAGGTTACAAGGTGCTTCAGCAGTGGACAAATGTCTCATGGGCACCTGGAAGGAGGGGTGGTGAAGACACCCTCCGCCATATCTGCTTAATTCCTCACTATGTTTGACCCACCAGCATCACACCACAGGCTCAGTGGATCCCAGCACAGTTTAAAGCACTGCAAATGGTGCAAGAACAGCTCCTGCTAATTCCTTCTCTGGTAGCAGCAACTCCAGCACCTGGTAGGCAGCAGAGAGCCACAGTCAGGATTTTCAAACTTGAAAGCCTTCCTGAAAAGAACTAAGCAAGTGCCTCACATACAACCACCTCAGTCACTTGGGCTCTGTTCAGCTTATTTTAAATGTAATGCTATGCTTAAAAGTAGCTTTTTGCCAACCCCCCGAAGGGTGTAAAGTTGGGTTGAAAAGCTCAGGCTCACTCGAGAGATTTCTCAAGCTTTCTAATTCAGTTCAGACTCAGAGGGGGAAAAAAAAAAAGTGAGAAAAGCTTTATCTCCTCTCAGAATTTCAACAAGTAATAAATAAATAATCCTCAAGCAGTTCTTTGTGCATTCAGAGCACAGCAGAAAAAGATTCACTCATTTATTTCCCTTCTGGATAGAGCAGGGAAGAGAAAAAATTAAATTGGGCTAACTGGGCTGCATAGTTTTGCATACACTTGTCTGACTTATTCTCAGGGCCACTGACCACCTGCAGGACTCCAGCACTTTGACATGTGCCAGCCTACCTGGCTGCAAGCATCCCTTTGCTTACCCAACCTGAGACCCCCAAGTAAAAGGTGAGAACACATCCGAAGTGCATAGAGTCCTATAGAAATGGAGATTGTGTGGTGTCACTGCTGTGGCACCAGGGAGGCACTTTCCACCCATGTCACCACATGGTGACACCCAAGGTGTTAAGCTGCTTTCTAAGTCCTCTGCTCCAAGGTCAAGCACAGGTGTCCTAACCCTAGTCCTCCAACATCTCAAGAGCACCCCAGCTGCTGAGTTACAAGCCCTGCCCTCCCTGTCCTCCACCATTCACTCCATCACCCACTGTGGATCTCAGCCAGTTCTGTGTACCCAAAGCAGCCAAGGGTCACTCCAGAGGTCCTCTCCATGACAGAAAGTGGGGTGCCATCCTGATCTGACTAAAGGGTGGCCTCTGCACCCCCTGCCCCAGTTAGCAAAGAACAGGGTTTACTTGGAAGAAGGTCATGCTGGAGCCGCCATGGATGGTGCCATACTCGATGGCTGTCTGGTCAGCCAGGTCATCCACCGACTCGATGGGGACATCCATCCGCTGCACTGTGAGGAAGGCAGCCAGATTGGCTGTGTAGGAGGAGATGATGATCAAGGTGAATGCCCACCTAGGGAAAGGGAAGCAAAAACAGTGACCCGAGATTTCCCCACAGACTGAATCTGACCTCTGTCCCCACCCTCTGCCTCTCATGGACCCCCAGAGAAGCCTTTCTCAGGAGGAGGGCTGAGCTCCTTACCAGACTCCACTGACACAGCGGGTGGATAATGCCTGGGGGGCAATGGTGGAGCCTTGCTGCATGAATCCTCCCACTGGAAACCACAAGCTGTTGCCTAGAGAGTACTGATTCACCAGAAGATTGCACCTGCCTTGGGAGCAGGGGTGAGGGCTGTACCACTCGTAGGGTGTCAATCTAAAATGACAGGAAAGGGATGGTTCAGGTAATTCACTGGGAAATGAAGCACTTCAGGGAAAACTAGCAAAGACAAGCAAAGCAAAGCTGTGAAGCCCTCAATCTCCTGGAGGAAGATATTCCTGAGGAGGAAACTCTTTGTTGTCAATTGATGCCCAGGGCTCAGAGCTGTGTGAAGTGCTTGCTCTAAGATTCAGAAGCCAGAGGCTGCCTTGTAAGGATTTGCAAAAGTTTTGAGAGGCTTTGTTGAAAATTTGAGCATGGGTGGGCTGCAGGGAGGCTGGAGCCCTGTGTGCAAACTCATACCAGAGACAACCACAACCATCGTTCCAGATGTGCAGGGCCTTGAATTGAAACTGAAATCAAACACCCCTGGCTGTGTTCCCTGCTGGAGAAGGAACATCAATAGGAAGCTCAAAGGTGCTGTATGTGGGAGCTGACTGCAGCACACCATCATGCATTGCATTGCTGCAAATGCTTGCTCTGAGAAGGTTTTGATTGCCTCAGCAAGGTCTAGGTCCCAGGTCTAGTTTGAAGCCAAGTGCTGATATTTCAGAGCATCACAGGGACAGGACAGAGGTGGCAATCTGAACTAACTGGCAGCCTGTCACTGGAGTGACTGTAGCCTAGCTCTCTTCTCTGGCTGTTTCAAATCATCACCTCCCTGGTTGCTAAGAAAGTCTTCTCATTCCTTTGCTGCAGTTCATTATATTGCTATGGTTAACCCAGCCAGTGCCTGGGAGGGTCATTTGGGGGATATTGCCATCCAGCTGAAAGGCTCTGGCAGCTCACACAGAATTCACCAAAATGTGGTGCTTATTGTTGTCCCTGCATCCCCTACTTCACTGTGATGCCAGTGAGGCAGAGCTTATTTCCTGAAGGATCTCTATATCTGCATCAAGCACTGGCAGTAATAAGCACTGCTCTGGTAGAATCTTCTGCAATTCAGAGGGTCAAAAGCTCCTCCCTGCTGAGCAAGGCAGAGAGCAGCATCCAAGCCTCCCTCTCCAGCAGGAAGCTGTGCACAGGCACCTTTCTGGAGGATCTTGTTTAAACCACGAGGAGGGGACTAAGGAGGCACCAAATGTCTGTCTACCGAGAGTGGTCTGCATTATTCAATGGTTTCTCCACAACCACATCACTGAGGCTGTAACAGCATTTGATGATGCCATTAAAGGCCTGCCAGGATGACAACTTCAGCCATGCCAAGGACCAAGTGACAGCACAGTTTCAGGTTTTTGTAATGAGAATTGGGCATGAAGCATGTCCTGAAAGAGCTGCCAAGCCCTAAGCGTGCCTTTGGCACACACTGCCAGGACACACTTCATCTCTGTCTGAAGGGGCTCATCCATGTCACCAACCACAAGCACTTTGTTAGGAGGTCAGGGAAAACAGAAGTGAGCATGGACCCTGGGCCTGCTTTGGACAAGCACTCAGTGATATATTTTTAAGCTATTTTAAATTAATCATAGGGAAACAGAACCAAGTGCTGTCAAATGAGGCTCTGCACATCAACCAAGAGGCCACTGAAAGATGTTAATGAACTTTCTTTTTCTGTACACACTGGGTTTTAAAGAGCCAGAGGAACCAAACATCACTACTGGAGTTGGCATTATGTGTCTTTGAATTCATTCTCTTGTATCTAGCAGCCTCCACCCTTCCTGTTCAAGACAAGTGGTTGGTTTATCTGTTGCAGATGAAGCATCTGTGGGAAGCAGCACCATTTGCTCTACTCCCAAACTTCCCACCCTTCTCAGAAAGCTCTCAGCACTGGCCCCCACCACTGTGGCCAAGCACACTCCTGAACAATGCTCCTGCTTGCCTTGTGACAGCCACGCCAAGGGCCTTTCCAGGCCTGCCATATGAGGACAGGCTGAGTGAGCTGGGTTTGTTCAGCCTTGAGAGGAGAAGGCTTAGGGGAGACCTTATTACTATGGACTAGTACAGAAACAGGGGCTGCCAGGAGGATGGAGACTCCCTTTTCGCAAGGAGTCACAGGGAAAAGACAAGGAGTGATGGGGAGAAGTTACTGCCGGGGAGATTGGACACCAGGAGAAAATATTTCCCCATGAGAACTGTTAGAGACTGGAATCATCTCCCAAAGGAAGCAGTGGATTGAAGACTCAGCTTGTCAGGGTGCTGGGCTGCCTCATTTCAACTCCACTATCACCTAGAAAGGCTGGACCAGATGATTCTTGGGGTGACCTGGCATCCTGTGATACGCACCAGCAATGTGCCTGTGTGGGCACTCAGCAGTAATGCCCCAGTCCCCAGCTGGCAAAGAGCAGAGGGCTGAGATGCTTCTGCTCCCTCCACATTGACGGCCTGGGGGATGTCTCTGTGTCCCCCTACCCACCCGTCACCCACGGGTCCAGGAGCATGACGCTAGATGGCATCGTGAGGAAGGGAAAGGCACCGTCAGCAGCATTACCGAGCCACCAAGAAGAGGACGCAGCTGACAGCCAGGTAGGCGAGCAGCATGAAGAGCCAGACACCAGGGGAAAAAGGATCCAGGAACGAGAAGTAGCCAGGTTTGCGGCCCTGGAAGGGAAACACAAAGGAGTTTGACCTGCTTGCATTCCCACAAATGAAGTAGTCCATCCTGCAAACAGCAGAGAAAATCCACCCCTGCCCCAGCACTGGCGGCGGATGGGAGCAACAGAAGGGAAATGAAGTAAATGGAGCTCTGCAAAAGAAGGCAACCAGGTGACAGCAGATGCAACAAATGACCGAGTTCTGCAGCACCTCCCTGCTGGGATTCATCTCCTAAGACCATTCTTCTCCCCGCCTCAACCACTTTTGATCCTCCAAGCAAAGGAGGAGGTGAATTGCTAGTAAAATGGAGCCAACTGCAGCACTCTGCCCTCTGCACGGCAGGATGTGCTGCACCCCTCACCTGCAGGGCCTCCCAGGGGTTGTCCCCATCTGCAGCCCTCGTCCACTCAAGCTGACTGCGAAGTGCTGTGCTGGGCAGGAGCAGCCCCATTGGGAGAGCAGGGCTGAGCTCAGAGGTGGGTGTGAGTCTCTGCACGAAGCAGAGCGGAGAGAAAAGATTTTTGTGCGCAAGAAGAAGAAAAAAAGAGACATTTGCAATATTTCTGGCCTTCTTTCTTCAGCCTTGAAATGTTTCTTCTCTACAAAACTCCATAGAATTATTACTTTTAACTCAGGGAACATGATATTTTTATCTCCAAGATGCATCAGTGGGGTTTTTTTCTTATTTTTTCTCTCATCAAACCATTATTTTTTTTTCTCCCCTTGAAAAGCAAAGCTTCACTGCTAGGGAAAAAAAACCTAACAGGTTTTGGTCTTCTCTCAGAATACCTAAAATGTTTCACGAGGCCACTGCCACCACCGAAATCTCCTCAAATGCAGCAAAGTTTTTGCAAAGAGAGCATTAATTTCTAGGAGAGGCCTTCCAAAGGCTGCTCAGCTCTCATTTTGGTGAGCGTCCTTCTCCTGCCACCGTCAGCTCTGCCTTTGCAGCTGCTCACCAACACAGCCTGCCCCACGGGGACAAGGAGCAGCCCCTGGTTTACCTCTGAGCACAGTCATAGAATCAATAAGGTTGGAAAAGACCTCAGAGATCACCAAGTCCAACCTGTCACCCAACACCTCGTGACTAACTAAACCATGGCTTCAAATGCCACGTCCAATCCCCTCTTGAACACCTCCAGGGGTGGTGACTCCACCACTTCCCTGGGCAGCACATTCCATCCAACACAGCCGTGAGGGAAAAGGGCAGAGGTGAAAATAGAGTGCAAGGCACAGGACTAGAGAAGTGTTCTTTTGCTTTCTGTGCAATTTATGACGTCCATGTAGAGCAGAAAGTGCTTTGTTTCAGCGCTGTGCAGCCCTAACACATCTCTCCCACCCCAAACGCTGCAGCTGGCCCAGCGATGCTCATCTGCCTCAAGCATCTTCTCTCCTTACTGTCTGGTTTGAAAGACTCCCAGCAACTCCCAACACAGTCCTAAAGGCTGTATTAGCCCCATGGGAATCTGAGCCCTTAACTAAGAGGAGCCTGCATCTTCTGCTCCAAACACAACATCAGTTCTGGCACAGCAAAACCTCAAGCTCCACAGCTTCCCCCAGCACTTGTAACCGGGAAGCTGCCCACGAGTCTGAGCCCCTGCAGAGGCTTTTACTGTAAAGTCAGAGTGGAAACAGCCTTTTATCACATCCCAGCCAGGCTGTCAGTGTATTTCTTACTGGCACCTTGCTCTGCTGAAAACATCTATCACTGTTTGCTCAATGGAGCTCACCCCAGCAGCCGCTTCCCAGCACTTGCAGCACAGCAGCTGCTCTGCTGTAGGTTGCTCGTTCTACACAAAAGCTGCTGCTGGGGATCATCTCTGACACACACAGGCCTCATTTTTCCCTTTTTCCACTGCCTTACCCTGCCTGCCTGTGACATCCCATAAACTGCCAATAGCTGGTAACAAATAACCCCTAACCTCCATTGCCACAACACACCTAGAGCCATCAAAGACCTGAGCCCTGAAAATTTAGAGTTGTGCTTAATCCAAAGGCAGTGAACAATTTTCTGTTGTTTCCCCAGGAAACAGAGTTGGTTATTGGCTTCTTGGGTTTTTTGTTTGTGGTTGTTGGTTGTTTTTTTTTTCCCTTTCTTTCTCTTCCCCAGACTCAGGGCAGCACTTTAAATACCATTTCTATTAAAATCCACTGTTTTACTACTGAAGTATTCCTATCTTACACAAAAATCTGAATTTCACAAGGTCTTGGTGGCTCTTCTGAAGATTAAGCTGTTGCTAGAAAAGGCAAGAGTTGTTGCACACAGACAAAAATCTTCCTCTGCTAAAAATATCACAGAAGGCTGTGATATTCTCAGCTCCAGTCACCAGCTGGGACTGTAACATCTCAGTAACCTTCCCACAGCAAACTCTGCCCTGCATGAAGCAAAGAAGCACCACACCAGAACATCCTATCCCTCTGTCCTGAAGGACAAGATGAATTTGAGCTTGGCATCCACATTAGCATTTTTAGAGAACCTGGCTTATTAAAGCCTTTGAGCAAATGGATGAGCTAGGAATTGATGGTTCAGGTGAACCTGCCTCCATTTCCAGATTAATTTAAAGTCACTTCCCAAGCAAAGATTCAGACTCTCCTGGGTGCAATTCTAGAGCCTCTCCTTAAGAGAAGGTCTCTCTTCCATACTGGCTTATCTCACTGTGCTCAGTATAAGCAGGTGAGGTACAAACAGTGACAGAGATGAAGTTGATTAGGTGGTGTTGGATGATAGGTTGGACACGATGATCTTGAAGGTCTCTTCCAACCTGGTCTATTCTATTCTATTCTATTCTAGTCTAGTCTAGTCTAATTCTATTCTATTCTAATTCTATTCTTTGTAGGTCAATTGATGCTGTGTTCTTCTTTTCCTTATATTCTTCCCATAGACCTAGACAAAGACAAATGGTTGCTACCGCCCACATTTGGGCCTTCAGAGCTGGAAACTACACTCCCAGCATCCTGGAGAAACTCACAGTACCAGCAACATCCTCTACTGGAGCTCCTCTCACTAGCTCAAAGCATTGGAACAGGCTGCCCAGCGAGGTAGTGGAGTCACCATCCCTGGAGGTGTTCAGGAAACCTGTGGCCATGGCACATTGGGCCATGGTTTGATGGCCATGGTGGTGTTGGGTTGATGATTGGACTCAATGATCTTAGAAGCCTTTTCCAAGTGAAACAATTCAATGATTCATGAGTCTGCAGGTTCCAAGGTGCACTCCCTCTGCATTTCTTGTTGATCTCACCCAGAAGCCAAAGGTAGGCACTGTCAAAGCTTTTTTACATTTCATTGTTAATTAATGAATGCCATTCACTGTCAAAGCTCTTCTGTCCAGAGACTGCATGGCTTCCCTGGATGCCCCCATGTGCACCTGGTCCCCTTTTTCATCTAGAGCTAAACCAACTCAGTTGCCTCTCTTCTTCCATAGGCACCTCCACACTCAAGAATGAAACGAGGCACTGGGAACCTGCAAGATGTGAAGGGCATCCATCAGACATCAGCCACACAAGCTGGAGCTTCTGCAGCTCAGGATTGTTGCAGGTGGCTTATCCCTCCCTGGCATCCCAGAGCTGGCAGGAAACTCCCAGGCACTGGTGGTGCCTTGGCTGTGGCTCCTTCATGAGATGCTCCTGTAACAAATTTCCTCTCTGTAATTAAGGCCTCGGTGTCTTCTCTGCATTTCTGGGGCAGTTTGTCAATAAATTATGCTCATTAAGGAAATTGCGTTGGAAGCTTTAAGTCTGAGGCTTGGCAATGACTCTCTCCTGTGACTTTACAGTAGTAGTAGTTCTGCTTCTTTTCAGCTACAGTCATTTTCAGGCTGCTGCTACATATTCTTTTCATTCACAGTTGTGGATAAGAATAAAGATATTCTGTTCCCACGGAGGCCACAAACTCTCTCTTATCTGTCTGTTTTGAAGATGGGAATGACAATATCTGGAGTCTGTCAGATATTTTTAGCTGCTCCCAATACAGCTTTGTTAATTGGAAGAGCTATTTTCCCTGGAATAGAAGTGTTCAAAATGCCCAGTAATTGATGGAGGCCTCCTGCAAATCCTCAGATGGAGGCAGGAGAGTTTCCTTTACCCCTCCTCAATCGTTCTTCCAAGGTTTCATTTTCAGCCAGAGAGAGTCAGTTTCTCTGGGCCTGATACTCGTGACCAAAAAGCCTGAAAGTGAAGGACATCTGGGAAGAGGAGGAGGAGAACTCCTCTGTGGCATGGTGATGAATTTGTCTGTGTTCAGGTCCACGATTCCCTGCACACACACACACGGAGTCAGAAGGGATCGCAGTGCCCCCTCAAGCAGAAGCAGTTAGCCCTACCTTGGGCATTTCTCACAGGTCCTCACAAAAAGCAGGCAAGAGAACTCTCTTCTGCCTCTGTAAGGCAGAAGGAAAGCAAGAAAGCTCAGGCTGAAAAGACAGGAACATCAGTGAGTGCTAGGTATCACTGCAGTGCAGCTGGGTTTACCAAAACAAAGCTAGGAGGACCATGTCTGATGCAGATGCAGGTCCAGAGCCCTTCCTCTCCAGAGTCTTTTCCCTGGAGTCAATAAACAAAACCCAAGCACAAGCATCTGTGAATTCTGAGCCTAACTCAGGGTCACCAGATGGTCCACAAAGGACAAATCAATCCATAGCATGATCCTGAGCATGCCTGGGGCCAGGAGTTGCTCCCACCCCTGCTGCAGTGAAGTGGGAGGCTTGCTGGCAGAGCAGCACAGGTTGTCAGGAGCGCTCAGCTCCTCTCAGCTCCTCTGCCTCAGCTGTCAAGCTTCCTCTGGCTGGAATGAAGGGAGCTATTCATTCCTTCCTTCCCATTTTGTATCTTCTGTGGCAATCAAGTGGAAACACTTTAAGCCTCAGTTCACTTGGCCTAAACTCATCTATTCCAGTGTACTCTCCAAATCTACATTTTCTCATCTCAAGGCAGGGCACAGGAAGGACTTTCAGGACTGATAAGCCAGAATCACGCACTAGCTAGGTCCTCCTTCCCTGCTGTAGAAGCAGACATGTGTCCAGTTCTGGGCCCCTCAGTTTAGGAAAGATGTTGAGTTGCTGGAAGGTGTCCAGAGAAGGGCAACAAAGCTGGGGAGGGGTCTGGAGCACAGCTCTGTGAGGAGAGGCTGAGGGAGCTGGGGTTGCTTAGCCTGCAGAAGAGGAGGCTCAGGGGAGACCTTATTGCTCTCTGCAACTCCCTGAAGGGAGGTTGTAGCCAGGTGGGGGTTGGTCTCTTCTCCCAGGCAAGCAGCATCAGAACAAGAGGACACAGTCTCAAGCTGTGCCAGGGGAGGTTCAGGCTGGATGTTAGGAAGAAGTTCTTCATGGAAAGAGAGATTGGCCATTGGAATGTGCTGCCCAGGGAGGTGGTGGAGTCACCATCACTGGAGGTGTTTAGGAAGAGCCTGGATGGGGTGCTTGGTGCCATGGTTTAGTTGATTAGATGGATGGTAGGATGGTGTGACTCAATAATCTCAAAGGTCTCTTCCAACCTGGTTAATTCTGTATTCATCAATAAATAATTCTATTCATCAATGTGAGCAAAAGCCTGAGTATGCTGCAAGCCAGCCTGACTTTCAGCATCCCCCTCTGCAGAAAAGGCACTGGACACTTGATTTCAGCCCTCTGCCAAGCAGAGTGACTGCTCAGGACCTGCCAGCTACCTCTTGCCTTCCACAGGTGCCACCAGCTAGTCAGAGAGAGGAAGGTAATAAAACAAAGCAAGGCTTTTTTTTTTTCTCTCTCTTAACAGCCTGCAAGCAGGCAGCCCTATTAGAGTCCCCACGTCAGAAATCCATCCTTGATTATATCACAACAAGTGAAATTGAGAAAAATGACAGCCCCATTTAAAGCTGCCAGAGTTGGTTATGTGTGATAAGAGCCACACACACCGTGGTGGCTGAGCTGGCAGAGGGGGGAGGAGAAAAGGAAGGGGGAGCAGGGGGGGGCACACATCATTTACCACTGGAGTTCCATGGCCATGAAAACAAAGTGTCATCACACTGGGAGGAGACAAGGGTGTGGAGGCAACTCCTCAGCAAGAAGATGCATCTGTGGTTATGTATTAGGCTTGCATCTGATCCCTGGTGTGATTAACAGACGTCAGCTGCAGTTTTTGACATCGCAGAGATGTTTGTTGGGGCGGGCAAGGGAGGGGAGGGAAGGGGACAGCAGTAGATGAGCGCTGCAAACCACATCCTTAAAGGAAAACCAGAGCTATTAGCTATCTTGCCTTGCCTTCTTAAATAAATATTTACCAGTTTAAGAAGTTAATTGCTGCACAGCTCTCAGACATGCTCCTCAAAGCTAAGCAGGAGAGGTCTGGACAAAGAGGGACCAAGTGCTAGGGAGAGGAAGGGGAGCTCTGAGCTTGCCTGCTGGGGAGACCTCCCTGCTCCCAAGGAGGGCATGAGCCCAGGCTGCCCCTGCCATCACTCCTCATAGCCCTGAAGCACCAAAGCAGGGCTTGCTGCAGGGTTTATTCATGTTTATAAATATCTGAGGGGTGGGTGTCAAGAAGAAGGGGCTAGGCACCTTTCAGTGGTGTTCTTTGATAGGACGAGGGACAATGGATGCAAACCGGACCACAGGAAGTTCCGCCTCAGCATGAGGAGAAACTTTGCTGTGAGTGACGGAACCCTAGGAGCAGGCTGCCCTAGAGAGGTTGTGGAGTCTCCTTCCCTCCTTCTCTGGAGACTTTTAAGACCTGTCTGGATGTACTCCTGTGTCACCTGCCCTGGGTGATTCAGCTTTGGCAGGGGGGTTGGATTTGATGACCTTCAGAGGTCCCTTCCAACCCCTACCATTCTCTGATTCTATAAAAGAGAAGACTGAGAGGGCATCTGTGATCCTAAGACCTGAGCTGGGAGATGCCTGCCTGGCTCATGGGGGAGCTTCCCTACTCAAAGCCCTGAGTCCTTCGTCAGGCAGCAGAAGACCAAGTCCTGCCCGACGGCAGGGGACTGTTTGCCAAACACTTTTAAGACTGTAATTATTAATCCTGTTCAGTTTGGTAAATGCCTGAAGGGCAGGAACGTGGCTGTGTTGCATTACTCTGGTATCAGCACAAGCAGCAGATGGTCCCTGCCCTGAAGAACTTCCACTCTAAGTAGATGTGTCAGACACACTTATATGGAGCTCGGGCAGAGGCAGCAGCAAATGCCTTGCACCTCCAGAGCAGATCCAATGCAAACTCTGCACCAACATTCCTGTGGTTCCTCTGGAGAGAGCAACATCAGCTTCATGCTGCTCAGGGAATGGTGCCTCCTTAAGGGACTTGCTGAAGGTTATGATGCAAATGGGAGGCAGAGCAGTCACTGCAACCAGCCCCCCAGCCTGAGACATGAATGTGAGAAAGAAACTGGCACAGCGCAGCTGGTGGCCCTGAAAGAAGCAGAGAATTGTTTTGGTTGGAAAAGATCAAGCCCAACCATCAACCCAACACTACCACAGCCATTAAACCATGTCCCAAAGTGCCATGGCCACACCTTTATGAACACCTCCAGGGATGGTGACTCCACCACCTCCCTGGGCAGCCTGTGCCAATCCCTGACCACTCTTGCAGCAAAGGAATTGTTCCTAAACCTCCCCTGGCACAATTTCAGGCCACTTCCTCTCATCCTACCACCTCATACTGAGAAGAAGAGACCAACCCCCACCTCACTGCAACTTCCTTCCAGGGAGTTGTAGAGAGCAATGAGGTTTCCCCTCAGCCTCCTTTTCTCCAGGCTGAACAACCTCAGCTGCTCCTCACCAGCCCTGCGCTCCAGACCCTTCACCAGCTCTGTCACCCTGCTCTGGACACGCTCCAGCAACTCAGTGTCCTTCATCTGATTTCTGGGAACTTGAAGATTCTGGCCCTTTTTGGTCAGTCAAGTCATTGATCCTAAATTGTACCAGAGGGAAGAGAGCTGTAACTGGATTGTAAATACTTGTTTGTTCTTGGCAGGAGCCACTCAGCACACAGAGATGTATGCACAGGGTCGTTTGTGTCCCTACCAAACCCTGCATCCTTAACAGCCTTCTAAATGGAGTGGGGGGAGCTGCAAGAAGCAGCCTGAATTGTTTTATCCTTTTGGCTGCTATTGTTGAGCTGATGGGAAACCAAGACTGCAATTTGCATCACGCTCAGCACTGTACAGAGCACATTTCCAAAACCCAGATTGGGAATAGCCTGACGGTGCTGTTGCAAAGGACCTGCCTGCCCGAGCTCACCTCCTGTGATCCCAGGGAACCAGGGGCTTTGCCTAGCCATTGTGGGCAGAGCTGGAGAAAAAACTCTTCTCTCCTGAGCTTCGAGCAAGAAGCCAGATCAACAGAGGATGGGAATGCAAGAGGATCTATGGGAATTGAAGGTAACAAGTGTTGTCCAAGCAAAGACATGACACGATGCCATGTACATGCTCGCACAGGTGAATCCCCTGGGTAGGTTCACAGCTGCTCTGCTCTCAACCACAGGCCCATGAGTTGCTAAACAGCTATCACATAATCCCTGACCTGCCTTTTGGGTGGCAGCAGCTAAGCACACTGGACTTGCAGAAGATGATTGAATGCAGCAGAGCGAGAACCAGAGCTAGTTGCTAACCAACAGCTTTGTGCCCTCCTCACTCCTCCCTGGCTAGTGCAGAAGCCAGGGGGGCTGAGAGCACCTGTGCAAAGCAGGGAGCACTCCAGAATTAAGGAGCCTTCCTTGGGCTGCAGGGCCTGCAGGTCTTTAGGGAGGGTAACTGAGAAGAGGCAAATGAAGGGCTGAGAGCACAGAAACAGAGCCCACCTGGGCAAGGACCTAATTGCCCACAGTGGAGAGCAGCCACCCTGCCTGCCTTGGGGCAGTGCCCTGGGTCACAGGGAGTGACATTTTGCCCTTTTCCTGCCTGTGATTTAGAAAGCAGAAGACTGATCTGCAGGTAGAGCATTAGCAAGAGGTCACAGCAAAGAAAGCAATCCCAGATATCTTTCTGGCTTGATCTTGTTCTCAGAGGTAAGAGGACAACAAGTCTGCATACCACAGAGGTTAGAAACACAGCTGAGATTAAGGCGTTTGGGTCCCAATATCAGCTAGGTGAGCCCATAGGTGTCCTAGCTCACACAGAGGTTAGGAACATAGCTGAGATTTGGGCATTTGGGTCCCAACATCAGCTAGGTGAGCCCATAGGTGTCCTAGCTCAGCCTCCCAGGCTGTCCCAGCTAGACGCAAGCAGATGGTGGCTCCAAGCCAGATTTAGTGGAGTTGTGAAGCCACTCAGACACACTGCTGGGTGCTGCAGCCTTCCAGCCTAGCCTGCCCTCAGCACACCTCACCACAGCGAGCTCAAAGCCATGCTGAAGCCACCCTGTGACTTATACTGGGCCTGAAGCAGAACCAGACAAGCTGGCATCTGCCCACACTTCCCCTGGCATGGCTCTGCCTGGGGCCCCTCACCAGGCCAGGAAGCATTGTGTGCCTGGGGAGGATGGGGAAGGGGAGGCAAGAGGGCTAAGGGGTTGAAGAAGAGGAATGCAATCCAGCAGGCTGACACAAGGCAGAGAGACAGTGAAAAGAAGGAAATAAAAGTCAAGCTCGTTTGTGTTTAAATAAGAAACCAAAATATTTTTATGAGTCATTCCTTTTTCTTCTCTAACTAGGCATGTTTGCATGCAAATAATGGAGGGACACAAATGGCTATAAAAGGAGTCTCTTACCATATGAACTCGGTAGAGGATGCTAATTCCCAAGGTCATGAATGGCTTAGAGAAATCGATCACCTTCTCCCGCTCCGCAGTAATCGTCAGCCCTGCCACGGCCAAATCAGCTTTCTGCAGAGAAAGGAGAGCAGAGAAGATCAGGACCCTCAGCCTGAGACAGGCAGGAGGCAGGGAAAGCAGCAAAGCCACACACACACCGCCTGCTCCTGCGGGATGGACAGGGTGCGTTTGCTGCAGGGCAAGCCCCAGGCTCTGCGGCAGCCAAAGGAGTTTTGCTGGTGATGTTCAGACTGTGCTGCTGTGTTCCTCTGCCAGGGTGGGCTTCACACAGGCCCTGCTCAAATACACTCTGAAGTTTAATCCACCTTGTGTTCTGGACCATTCTCCTCATTTTTCCTTTCCTCATCTGGCTGTTTTTGTCTCCATACCTACAAGCTGGAAAAGCAAAACAGCTCCTCCTGGGGAGCTCAGTGTGCTGGGAGCTGTACCAAGAGCCAACAAGCCAGCAGCCCCTGCCCCTAAGTGCTCACCGCCTGGTTGCCACTTCTGTTCATGGAATGCCTGGCAAGAGAGGAGCCATCCAGACAGGGAATATTGCACTAACCCAAAGAAGATCCAACCTCCCCCCTTCCAAACCTCCTGTGGAACACAGCTGTCCCCTTCCAGACAAGTCCTGCAAGGGCCACAGGTAGGAAAGCATCACAAAGCAGCATCATTATCCCCTCTGCCCCAAGTCATGGAGTTTGCAAGGCTGCCAATCCCAGACTTCCAAAACTGCAGATCAGATCCCCCCCAAAAAAAGGGGGGAAAAAAAAAAAAAGAAAAGGAAAAAAATTCAGAGGAGTGGCATAAAAATTCCCAGCTTGACTTGCAAAGCAGCTGAGGTTGGAGAGGGAAGAACTAAATCATTTCTTCCAGTGTCAATATCCTGTAATAGAGATAAGGGATTTGGAGTCTAAGTATTATTTTTATTACTACAGCTCTTTTAATGTCTGTAATTGCTTTCTGGAAAAGAAATGAGTCCTCCTCCATTCCCCCACACATTTGTTTGCCTGCTTTGCAGGGTGGTGATTGTGCAAGTGGAGAAAAGGAGAAGGGGAAAGAAAAGTTATTGGTGGTGGTCATCCATAAGTGTCATAAGGGCTGTGCAGAAGCCGTGGCACCCTCAGGCCCCAGGACCTAGTAAAATATGAAGTCTGTCTCCTTGGACCCATGTGCTACCACACAGAGGCAGATTTATGGGTGCATCACTTTTACCATGCTCTCTGACACTGCTGCTCTCTTCTCCTTGAGAGAAAGAGGACTAAGCCCTTCCTAGCAGAGCTTGGCCAAGAGGTCTTTCCTCTCTCTCTGCCCCAACAGACCTGCCCACTTAAAGGCAGGCAGGGAGCAAGGGCTAGTGAAAGGCTGGAGTTGCAAGAGGGAAGAGAAACACTGCTGGAGCCTGCAGGACAAAGGAAAGGGAAGAGAAAAACAAAGTGATCTGCAAGCCTGCCCAGCAAGAGGGGGCATGGAGAAGCTGACACTTCAGAGTCCATGCAGGACTGCCTCGCTGTAAAGCCCAGTGCTAGACTTTTTCATTTGTTTCCAAGCAGCTATTACAGGTTTCTAGGAGGTTCAGGCTGGAATGAATTATGAGCTAGGGAGACTTTCTGCCTAGCCAGACGTTTACCCACAGGGTATTTAAAAGGCACCAATTATCACAACGTGGTGTGTAAGCAGTTGAGCCCTGTGTAAACACCAGCAAATTACTAAGATGGGATCAGCTCATCTGTGGAACGTGGCATGTGAGGAATTTTATCCACAAGAAAAGCCTAAAGCTTTCTAAACCTCTCTTGTCTAGACTTTAAAAGGCTTTGCAGCTACTGTAGTCCTGGGGAGAGCCCTCCCAACAAAGCCCCTCATGAAAGTGCAGCTTATTCTAACAAGGGATTGCTTCTCCCACTCCTCCAAACTGAATCCAATTCTACCAGCAATCAAAGGTGCTTCGTGCAAAGCTCCAAGGACATTTTCATTCCTATCCAGGGGTCAAAGCAAATGCACTGCTGAAAGGAGCAGCGCTGCCCCCAGCTCTGCCCAGCTCAGTCACCATCCCTGGCCTGCCCCCATCTTAGCATCATAGAATGGTTTGGGTGGGAAGGGACCTTAAAGATCATCTTGTTCCAACCACCCTGTCATGGGCAGGGACACCTCCCACTAGACCAGGGTCATGAATGGCCCCACCTCTCCAACCATGGCTGAGGGCCAGCAAACAGCCTGGACACACTTCCTGCTGAATGGAGATGCTCAGAACCTTGGGTCCCACTTCTCAAGGGTGGGACATGGATGCCACCAGGGAACTTTGTGCACTTCTGTTATTCCCCCAACTATTGTCCTTTGTCCTTCCAGATCACGTAGGCAGCCACAGCTTGAAAACTGCTCTTCCTTAGCAAAACATAGTGCAAATCCATCCCCCTCCCTTTGCCTACTGACACACAGCCCAGCAGAGCTACCTTCCCTGGGCATGTAGCTTTTGTGCCCAGGTCCCTTCTCTTAACTCCAGAGGGTTCTGTCATTCCATTAGAGTCAACTTCTTTCTGCCTGGCCAACTTTTGTACTTTCAGGACTTTTGCCAGCATCATTGCTACAGCAGCATGCAGGCTGCTCTAACCTGCACATCTGCCTTCCCCTGGGGCAGAGCTCCTGCAGCCCAGACTAGGCTGCTCATGGCTGTGCTCTCTGTCTCTCTGTAGGCTCAGAAGTCATGCAAATTAAAACCTGATTTCTGACAGCAATAAACTTCAATCTGGGAATGTATTCTCTGCCTGAGGGTCATCCATTTCATGCTTTCGGTTTTGTTTCCTGACGTCCATAAAACTTCTTGTGATTCACTGAGGTCAGCAAATCTCAGCCACAGAGGAGCTCTGCAAACCTGAGTGCCACCTGAGCACAGGCTGGGGCTGGCATTTCACAGGCTACAGAATGCACTGGGAAAGAAATGGATTTTTCTTGGTGCTTCTGTGCACTCTGTCCACAACTGGGTGCTTGGGAAAGGGAGAACAGGAGGCAAAGTATGGGGGGAGAGAGAGAGAGGGCAAACACTGCTCGATATTAATCCTTCCAGCACAGTTGCAGCTATAAATGTCAGTGTGAAATAGGCTTAGAAGAAGAAAAAAAGAAGACCCAGAGCATTTGGGAAGTAGAGACAGACATTTCTTTAACAAAACACTGCTTGAGCAAGGCCAAACTGGCTGTATGAGAGGAAGCCCAGGTGGGCTGGTGTCTGAGATAAAAAGCACGAGCTGCCACCACCGTACCTGGCACTGACTGTGGGTTCTGCCTGCGTTAGCAGCCAGACTCGCACTGCCACTGGAAGGGACGTGAAACACGGGGGCTGAGCTGGGCTCCTGAAGAGGAACAACAATTAGGCAGCCTTAGGAAGCAAATTGCAGGGCCTGCCAGCCCGGAGGAGGCAGCCGCCTCCTCGCTGCGGATGCTGACAGGGCTCAGCTCGGTGCTAATGGTGATGAATGGAGCCTGACGTCAGCCCCCAGCCAGGGCAGCCAGGAGCCCGCCAAAGCCTCCCACGCCGTGGGGTACCAGCCCTGCTCCAGTCCTACAGTGATTCACCACCTCCTGTCAGGCTACAGAAACACACCACAGGCAGAAAGGCCAACTGGCAGAAGGCTTTGGGCTGCCTTTGTGTCAAACGAGCCTGAAGGACAGCTCTGGGACCACAATGTGAGATGCCTCCCAGGAGCAGGAGTCCTTGCCTTGAACAGCAGCAGCTCTGGGACCACAACACTGAGATTCCTTCCAGGAGCAGGAGTCCTTGCCTTGAACAGCAGCAGCTCTGGGACCACAACACTGAGATTCCTTCCAGGAGCAGGAGTCCTTGCCTTGAACAGCAGCAGCTCTGGGACCACAACACTGAGATTCCTCCCAGAAGCAGGAGTCCTTGCCTTGAACAGCAACAGCTCTAGGACCACAAAGTGAGATGCCTCCCAGGAGAAAGAGTCCTTTCCTTGAACAGCACCTTGGGTGCTGCATTGCCTGGCTGCACATGAGTGTCACACTAGTGCTGCCCACAGAGCACTGACAGCCTGGCCAAGGTCAGGGGAGGTGACTCCTTCCAGAGTCCCTGTGCTTACAGAGCCTTCTCTGAGAAGGACAGTGAGGCTGGAGAAGGGCCCAGAGCACAAGTCCTGCCAGGAGTGGCTCAGAGAGCTGGGGTTGTTCAGTCTAGAGAAAAACAGGCTGAGGGGAGACCTCATTGCTCTCTACAACTCCCTGAAAGGAGTTTGGAGTGAGGAGCGAAATAGCCTCTTCTCCCTCATGGCAAGCTACAGGACTAGAGGAGATGGTTACAAGCTGTGCCAGGGGAGGTTCAGGCTGGATATTAGGAAATATTTCTTCACTGAAAGGGTTTTCAAACATTGGAATGGTCTGCCCAGGGCAGTGCTGGAGTCACCACCCTTGGAGGTATTTAAAAGGCATAAGGACCTGGTGCTTAGGGACATAGTTTGGGGGTGACTTTGCTGGGTCAAAGGTTGGACTAGATGATCTTAAAGGTCTCTACCAACCACAGATATTCTGTGATCATGATTCTAGAAAGCTGAGCTCATTGTTCACCCTTCAGGACCTACCTGATTGCCAGCTGTTACCCTCCCTGCAGACCCATCAGCATCAGCACTGCTGCTTGCCCCACTGGAAACCCATCTGGATGCAGTGCTGAGCATTGGGCCAGACACAGAGGTTGGAGTGGAGGGTCTCCAAGGGGGCCTCTGCTATTCCATGCAACTATGCCAAACAAGCAGCAGCAGCCATGGCACAGCAGTGTGGCTGCAGCTCGCTCAGCTGGGCAGCAGCTCCTGCCCTGCTGCAGCACTGCCAGGTCACCCTCTCTGCCTCTGCAGATCTGTCCCACAGCACTGCAGGGACAGCTCAGCTGCCGGATCAATGTCCTGAGTGCTGCTGCTCCAGCTGCCCATCTGAGCTGGCAGGAGCTATTTTGGGTTGTGTGGCTCAGATGCAGATACTTGGGTTTAAAGGCAGGGTCTGAGAAGGGTCACTCAAAACTGGTGGTTGGGGTTTTTTAAGGCCAGGAATGAATTCTGCCGTATGAAAAGTGACAGCCCTGGAAGCCTGGAGGCTGCAGCCCTCCGTTGAGGCCAGGGTCAGGAACACAAAGACCAACCTCCAGTGCAGATGTCAGCCTCAAGTCTGCTTTCACCTTTCTTCACTGGCCTGTCTCTAGGTGTCAGAGGAAGAAATCTCTTGCCAGGTGTTCACTGTGCCCATGGCAAAAGCCAGTTAAGGTGAAGCACCAGCAATGGGGACCAGCATGGACCAGTGGCAAGACCCAACCAGCTCACCCCACTCCTCACCCCCTTGCCTGTGAAGCTGACAAAATCAGCATTGTGATGCAAACCTCTCTGCCCATACTCAGGCTGTGTTTGCTCAACAGCCCACGCTCCCTCGCTTCCCCACTCCCCCTCGCCCCCCACCCTCTCAAGCCCCTCCACGTCTCACTTGCCAGCAGGATGGAGTGCAAACAGACTCCCCCTCCCTCCCTTCACCCACACACAGCTTTTCTCACTGAACACCAACACCCACTGCCAAGTGGAGAGCAGGACTCTGCCAGTTTGTAAATACCTTCTCCCTCCTTTCCCCTTCCTGCCAATCCCCATCTTTGGAGTAGCTGAAGGGGGAGAGCCTGCAATTGTTAAGCACCACCTGGTCACCTGCCAAGAAGCTGGGAAAAAACAACACCCCAAAGCTTAAAAGTTCTTGACGTGGTTGGTGCTGAGGTCAGACCCTTTCCATGAGCTGGACAGCTTCATTTCCCTCCTTTTACAAAGAGCTGTGATCACCACTGCTCCCAGGTTCAAACCACTGACACAGACACCAGAGGTGTCCACAACTTCCCATTCCCCAGATGAGCCTGGGCAGAAGGGGAAAGCAGGAGCTTGCTGTCCCCAGTCACCCCCTCCTTAATCTGTGCACCCTATGGTGGCTAGTACAGCAGCAGCAACCTCATCCAGAAGGGGAAAGCAGGAGTTTGCTGTCCCCAGTCACCCCTTCCTTACTCTGTGCACCCTAAGGTGCCTACTACAGCAGCAACCTCATCCACACACACTTGCCCTGGGGAGCTCTCATGGATCTGCTGTGTTCCCATCCCAAACGTGCTCTGCTATTTAAACAGTGTCAAAGGAAGCCTGGGCAGCTGATGCAGGCTGCACCAAACACACAGCTACCCTGCACAAGGTGTGCTCCTGCCAGGGCTGCTCTGTCCTTCCCATCCCTAGCACCCTGCCACAGGACAGGTCTTCTGCAGAGGGGCCCATCCCCAGCTCCCAGCCAGCCAGGGTACCGATGCCAGCTGCAGCAGAGGGAGGTTTCTGGGAGGTCTTTCAGCGAAACCGCAGCATGGGATTCCTGCCAGCAAAGCTTCCTGGCAAAATCAAACCTCACCACCTCCTGGTAGCTCAGCTTTACTCTCTGGGGGCATTCCCGAGGTGGGTAAATGCAGGAAGTGCTGCTGAGGGATGCCTCAGACACCAGCCCATCTCCTCAGGGAGGAGCACGGGAGCCAGGCACCGGTGGCTTGCTGGGAGCTGATGCGCAGGCACTGAGCACAGCGACCACGGCACAACGCTACCGAGACAGCAGCTGCAGGAGTGGCAGAACAAGGAGAAGGCTGTCACAGGGCTCTGGAAATACATTTGTTGGCTTGTAGCAGAGGAGCAATTTCATTTCAGCTCGAGGATGTGCTGGTGAGAGAGAGAGAAAGGGAAGACCAGATAGCCTTTGGGGAGCCAGACAGTGTACTGCGGCGGGAAGGAGCAAGATGTAATTCTTCCAAGTCCTATTGTCCCCTAAGGCTTCAGTGCCACACAAACAAGGAGATGGGAAGATTTGCTGTTCCCCTTGTTTGCTTGTTACAGATGGCACATGTGTGTGGTGTCAGCCGAACTGCTGGAGGCTGCAGTCTGTGCCAGAGGCAGCCAGGCTGACAGGGGGAACCTGCCTTGGCTGGAGAGCAGCTTTCCCCCCTTGGTCACTCAAGGAGTGAGCCTGGCGTTCAGCCTCCCTGCCCCATATGCCCAGAGGGACCAATTAGCTCAGTCTTTTCTGCATGTGTGGCATCTATCACTAAAGAAAGGGCTCACACAGAATGGTTTTGTTTGGAAGAGACCTTTAAGATCCTCAGGTCCAACCCAGGCACAACCATTAACCCAGCACTGCAAGTCACCACTAAACCATGTCCCTCAGCACTACATCTGCACAGCTTTGAAAGCCCTCCAGGGAAGGGGAACCCACCACTGCCATGGGCAGCCTGCTCCAGGACTTGACAACCCCTTGGGGAAGCAATTGTTCCTCATGTCCAACTTAAACCTCCCCTTGCACAACTTGAGGCTATTTCCTTGTTCCTTGGGAGGAGAGACCAACCCCCACCTCCTCTAACCTCCTTTCAGGGAGCTGTAGAGAGCCAGAAGTTCTCTCCTCAGCCTCCTTTTCCCCAGACTGAACAACTCCAGGTCTGGAGCTGTTCTCCAGACCTTCCAAGTGATTTCTCCCAAGCCAAATGACAAAGCACACAGGTTTCCTGATCAGACAAGTCAAACTGCTGACCTAGACACAGGAGTCTTTACACCTCTTCCACTAATCCCCCCCAGCCACCTTGGTCTCCCTCTTCCTTAGCTCTTCATTAGTTTTGTGAGCAGGTCAATAGGATATGCAGAGGTGAATTTGGGTCAGCAGCAAATTGATGTTTACCTAGCATCTTTCTCAATCAGATCACACTGCACAATTAGCTGTAACAGAGTTTTCAGCACTGAAGAATCAATCAATAGGTGGTCAATTTGGAAGCAATAAAATGAAACACTTTCCCCATATAACCTATAGCTGCCCTGAGGAGGTTCAGTGCCACAGTGGGGATTGCAGGGGGGGCAGGAATCACAGAACACTGGCAAGACCTTGCATGGAGAATTTGCTGACCTTCTAGTTTTGCACACCAAGTGGAACCTTGTTTTCTGACAGCTGATCATAGAATTGTTAGGCTTGGAAGGGACCTCAAGGATCAGCCAGTTCCACCCCAACCCCGCTATGGCCAGGGACACCTCACACTACAGCAGGTTGCTCACAGCCACATCCAGCCTGGCTGCAAAAACCTCCAGGCAGGAGGCTTCCACTACCTCCCTGGGCAACCTGTGCCAGGCTCTCACCACCCTCATGGGGAAGAGCTTCTTCCTAACATCCAGTCTGAATCTCCCCATTTCTAGTTTTGTTCCATTCCCCTGAGTCCTATCACTCCCTGACACCCTCAAAAGTCCCTCCCCAGCTTTCTTGTAGCCCCCTTCAGATACTGGAAGGTCACAATTAGGTCTGCTGGGAGCCTTACCTTCTCCAGACTGAACAGCCCCAGCTCCCTCACCCTGTCCTCAGAGTCAAGGAAGAATCATTTCCTTACAGTAACACAGCACTGCACAAAGGGGTAGGTGCAGAGCTTTTATGCTGAGAAGGATTTGGAAAGTTTTGATCCTGGTGACAGGTTTGTGTCCCAGTTGATGCCTGATCTGTGCTCAAGGGATAAATATGTGTGCCCAACACAGGATCTGCTGGCTCTTCTGCTTTGAGTGGTCCTGAAGTGGGATAGGGGATGAACAAGGGGCTGGAACTGGGGACAAATCCCTTGGGGGTTGACTGTTGAGGCAGGAGAATGCCAGCAAGCAGTACCCCAAGGAGCCCTGAATAAACCCAATAGCATGCACACAGCCAGCTCTGCCCTGGCTGACCTGATCCAAAGTGTCAGCCCCTGGGACTGATCAAAAACAGGCTGAAGCCATTATAAAAAAAGTCTAAAGGACCTAGGAAGAACAAAACAAAGAAAGCTTTTTCTATTCCCCCATTTTTGATTCACCCTCAAACAGGCTTTGCCAGCTCTGCCCTGCTTAAGCAGAAGCAAAAATCCTCCCAAATAAGGCTCAGGCTGCAGAGGAAACAAATGGTTTCTATGTGAAGATGCAGTTAAAACACTTATCACTACAGGAAAAAAAACCAACCCTCTAGAAGCTCCTGTTCAATGGAGAGGCACTGGCAGGGTTAGCAGGCCAAGAATTTGATGGCTGTGCCTTTCCTTTGTTTGCACAGATCACACACTGCTCTCTCTGCCTTCCCTCTCACCCCCCAAAAGCAGCATTGCAGCGTTGTAATTGTGTGTGTGTGCATATACATTACACAGAGAGAGGTCTCAGAACCATGCCAATAGCTCAGAGCATTTGCAAACAGCCCTACAGAAGGCTCTTTAGAAGAAGCAGACGGAGGTGGGATCTCAGCTGGTGCTGAGAGCTTTCATTCTGCCAGGGAAGAGCGATTCATAAGACAGGGTGCTAGCTCAGGAGGGCTCTCCAGTCCACACTGTGGCCTCTCCCTGATCCTCAGCAGGTCTTTTAGACCTGGAGTTGTCCCATCTGACTTCAGGTGCTCAAGTTTGGGTTGCAAAGGACCTTAAAGATCATCTAGTTCCAACCTGTCCACCAAAAGCAAGGGCACCTTCCACTAGACCAGGTTGCTCTAAGCCTCATCCAGCCAGGGGGCATCCACAGCCTCCCTGGGCAGCCTGTTCCAGTGTCTCACCACCCTCACTGGAAAGAATTTCTTTCTAATCTCCCCTCTTCCAGCTTCAGTCCATTTCCTCTCATCCTGTCACTCCCAGCCCTTTTCAAATGTCCCTCCCCAGCTTTCTTGTAGCCCCTTCAGGTACTGGGAGGCTGCTCTAAGCTCTCCCTGGAGCCTTCCCTTCTCCAGGCTCAACAGCCCCAACTCTTGCAGCCTGTCCCCACAGGTGAGGCTCTCCAGCCCTCTGATCATCTTCATAGCCTCCTCTGGTTCCACTCCAACAGCTCCATCTCCTTCTTGTGCTGGGGGAACCAGAGAGTAGAAAGGGACAATCACCACCCTTGTCCTGCTCACTCATCTCCTGCAGCCATGAGGAAAGCTGTGGCAGGAGCCTCAGACCCCTGCCTGGGTGGATTCCGCTCCTCATTCCTCTGCTTTGCAGGAGGATGTGCCACTGCTGTGAGGATAATGGTGGGATGCTCAGGGGCTCCCCTCATGCAGGGGTGTGGATTATCACCAATACTCAGCTGGCAGCAAGCCTGCAGTGAGGTGAAGCTGTTGCTGGGCTCTCACAGGTGCTCCGGCAATAACAAGGCAGGGTGGAAATCAGAGAGTGAGGAAACACGGCTTAAATAACATCAATCTTAATGTTAGCTTTGGCTAAGCCTATTTTACTAAGGATCTCAGGGCATTTCATGAACTGTATTTAAGCTTCAGGATCCCTGGGGAAGGACTGCCTTTAGCTGCAGAGGCAAAGAAAGAGCAGGGCGGGGGGGGGGGCAGGCTGCCTGAGCACACAACACAGGCAGAGTGCTGTCAAACCCAGCGAAAGCATTCAGCTGCTGGGCTGAAGTCTGGCTGCTGGGCAGCACCAGGGTGAAGCAGAGCCACACAACAAAAAGCCCTGGATCCACACACTCCAAGTAAACAAAAAAATGTTCCTCTTCCAAAAACTTCTCAAAGTCAAGGGGCTGAAAAGAAGCTGCCAAAACTTCCCCGGGGTGGAAGTGTGCCTCTTGCTTCCCCTCCCAAGCATTGTGCTTTTGAAAGCTTCCTTCAGCTCCTCCCAAGCCCTGTGCCAGAACCTGCTCATTTGCCTGTTTCAAATGTTCATTAATTTTTCCACTGGGAAAAAGAAATAATCCACTCAGCCTCGAGCTCTTTAAGCAGGGATGCTGGAGTCCAAGCCTCTCTTCCAACAAAGCAAGCACCCCTGAGAGCACCTGAGGTCCTGACTCCTGCTCTGCACGCTGTCACAGGGGTAAAACAAATCCATTTGCCCCTGGGGGAACACATTAAATGGAGATCTCCTGGTCCAAGTCTCACAAATGGACTGAAACCCCTCATCCATCCTTATAATCCTGGAGCACTTAGCAGAGCACGAGGGCTTTTCATTGCCAAGTCCCACTAGGGCAGAGTTAAAAGGGAGCAGCTAATTCACTTACCCGAGCAATCAGCTCCCCCACCATCCCTGTCCACGTGCCATTGGCCTCAGGGACTCCATAGACACCGTCCCCAACGAGGTGAATCTTGTAGTTGAAGCGCAGGATCTCTGCCAGCTCCTTCAGCATGTCCACACAGAAGCCCTCGTAGCGGTCGTTGCCCTCTAGCTCCTGATGGTTCCACTTCAGCATCAAGTAAGGGTTTTCCTGCATTGAAACTGGGCAGCTGTCATTCCCATCTTAGCCGAGGTGTCACAGAGTCATGGACTGCATCAGCCTCGAAGGGCAGCCTGTCCAACCCCCCCTGCAGGGAGGCCTCCAGCTAGGTCAGGCTGCCCAGGGTCACAGCAAGGCTGATCTTGAATGCCTCCAGGAATGGGGCCTCAACAATGTCCCTGGGCAACCTGTTCCAGTGTTTCACTGCTCTCATGGTGAACAACTTCCTCCTGATGTCCCTGGGTCTCCCCTGCTCCGGTTTCAAATCATTGCCCCTCATTAGTTGTCAGGAGGCATCAGGTATTAGGTAATCGGTTGGACCTGATGATCTCTGAGGTCTTTTCCAACCTGGTTGATTCTATGATTTAATCACCACAAACCCACCAGCATGGCACTGAGCACAGGACAGAGAGGTCAGTGTGCTCCCTGGCAGGACCAGGATGGCAGAGACCATTGAATCATTAAGGTTGGAAAAGATCTCTAAGGTCAACAAGTCCAAGCATCAGCCCAGGTTAAGTCTCTGACAGAATCAGAGATAGAATCAAACTCTTCCAGGGATGGGGACTCCACAACCCCCATGGGCAGCCTCTTCCAATCCCTGGTCACTCTTTCAGTCAAGAAGTTTCTTCTCACCCCCAGTCTGAGCCTTCCCTGGTGCAATTTGAGGCCAATTCCTCACATCCTCTGACTTGCCACTAGGAAGAAGAGACCAACCCCCACCTAGCTCCAGCCCAATCAGGGAATTGTAGGGAGCCAGAAGGTCTCACCTCAGCCTCCTTTTCTCCCCACTAAACACCCCCAGGTCCCTCAGCTGCTGTTCCAGTAGCCTCATGGTAGAGAAGCCCTTCATAGAAGCCATAGAAATCCTGGCATGGTTTGGGTTAGGAGGGACCTGAACAACCAGGGGCACCCAGTTCAGTCTCTCCCATCCCAACACATCCCTCTCAAGCAGGATATATAAGTTGTCCTCATCTTGACCAATTTCAGTGATTCTATGGGTAGAAGGGACACAACTGTCCCCTCAACTTACCAGCTGTACTCCAAACAAGGACATCATCCAGAGATTAATGTAAAATGGCAACTTTGCCCCAGCCCAGCCCTCTCCCCAGCTGCTTCTGAATTCATCAAATATCATTTCCATATGAAACATCAACTTGAGTTTAATTACACTGTCATGAATTGTCCTCAGTGCTGTAATTAGAGATTTGCCAGTCTGTTCTTTATGGAATCAGCCTGCAGTGCTGCATGCTGGGGGCCAAGGGGGGTAAGGAAGAGGGAGTAATATCCTGGCTGATTGATATCTCTCAGCACTGGGCTGGCAAAGAGCTAATGGGAGCTGTAGGTGACCCTCTCACTTACCAGGATGGTGGTGACAATCAGAGTGGTGTTGAACAGACTGTCTGATATGTTGGAGGAGAAGATCCTGTTGTCCATGCTGAGTCCTTCAGAGACATGCCAGTGGCCAATCTGGGGAGACAAACAACACAATAAAGGAGTTTGCAGGGCAAATTACTCTCCCCACTTGCCATATGGCTCTGGTGACTGACAACTGGCAAGCTGGCCCTGCAAGAGGTGTTTCTCAATGCTCCATTACCTTTATAATGCACCCCCACAATTGGCTAGCAGAGAGATGATCCTGCTGGTGGCACAGCCCCTGCTGTGTGCCAATGCCAAAAACCTGACCCTGCTCATGGCTGGCACTGCTGGCTCAATTCTACACCCACTGGTGGCACTGGGCTCTTCACACAGGCACCCTGTACCACAGGCACAGCTCAGAAGAACTTCAGGGTGTCCTGAAGTCTCATCAGTTCACAGTGAGGAGGCAAGGCTCCTTCCTCCAACTCCTGCACTGCTTTATGGTGTCTCCAACAGAAGTTTCACCTGCCTGGAAGCAAGCAAAACCTCCCAGAGTGAACATCACTGCCAGTAGCCAGAGGCTGGGACACTGAGAGCCCCCTGGGGGAAAGCTCCACAGCATCACAACCTCCACTGCAGCAGTGCTGACCTGGGGCAGATCCCTTCCAGCCCTGACCAGCAGCTCCACCTTGGTGGCAGGTGGCAAAACGAAGCCAGGTTCTCAGAGGTGCTGCGCCGTGACTCATCTCCTCTCTCTGCTCTGATGGATGCCAGCCACTATGATTAAATGTCTCCAAACTCATTGATTCACCCCCCAGCAGCTCCATGGACAGCCTAATTCACCCAGCCGAGCATCAGTGCCACTGCAGCAAACCTAATTCCCACTACTGGTGGCGGGGAGCAGTCCTCCAGCTCTTGGGGGGACATTGTGACTCAGCTGCCATGAAAACACAACCAGCCACTGCCTTCAGCCAGGGGGAGGAATATTCAACACAATCTAATTTTAACTTCAAGAGCCTAATCTCCCTCCCTCCGAGCTCTGGGCAGGGAGTTCAGCACCTCCAGCAGCTCAGTTCAGAGCATGCAAATCAGGCTCTCACTCTCTCATGCTCCCGGAATAAAAGCCTCTGGTTGTTTTCATGGTGGTTGAGGGAGACCAGCTCACCTCAGAGGTCCCTTCTCTCTCCTTTTATTCCTGCAAAGCCTCCCTGCCCCCATCAGGTCCCAGCCCCTCTGCATGCTGGGTTGCTGGCCACAGCCTTAGTCCTCTGACACCACTGAAAGAAGCCCTCAGAAGGTGACCCTAAGGTGCAGGAGTGTCTTCACAGCTCCTCCCCAGCCATGCTGACAGAAGAAAGCTGTTCCCAGTTCCCTCACACTGCCACGAGCTGTCTCGGGCACTGATGGTCTGAGGCAGGTTATCCTCTTGCTGTGCCACAGTTGTCAGGGTGGTAGAAACAAATTGATTCACTTCCATCAGAGAGTAATCTCACTGTGTTCAGAGAGGTGAGGGGAAGGAGATGCAGAGCTAAGGGCCAGGTGGGTGCACCCCTGCAAATGAATGGGAGCAGGCTGATTTACACCAACCCAGGACTGACTCTTTGCACTTAGCATCCTCTCTTGGCAGTGCTTTGCCTCAGGTGTGACTGATGGCTCCAGGACTTCAGAGTCACTTCCCAGCTCATGCATCTGAACCAAACACAACCTGAAACTGCAGCCACACTGTTGTGCTGTCAGCAGACTGAATTGCTCTGAACATTGAGGAAAGGGTCAAGTCCTTTCTTCTCCTGGCTCTCAGTGCAAATCCAGCCCAAGAAGCTGACAAAAGTGGCCACCTGCAAGGAATCCTGAATCCATTTTCCTCATCTCTAGGCACAAGGAGCAGTGGGAAGTGCAAACAGAACAGCTTACACTCTATGGCTCTGCAGAAGCAAAGCAGGCAGTCATCAAATCAGTCAGTCATTAAGTCAGTCAAAGCAGGGGACAGGCATGTGCATGTTTGGTCTCCTCCCCAGCTCAAGCTGAGGCACTGGGATGCAGCAGCATAGGCAGAGCTAGCTAAGTCTCCCGGGGGGAGGTTTGTTTACTCTGCAGGTAACACAACAGAGATTATTCCTCTGAGCTGTCAGTCCAGCCCCTTCACCAACATTAATAAGGCTCTGCTAAAAGGAACTGTCATGGCAAGGACCTCTGAATGCATTGGAAGCATGAACTCTTGGAGACTTCCCTGGGGGAGAGGCACTGGGCTGTCATTAGCCTCACCTGGCAGCTGGGGGGATGGAGGCACAGTGATGGAGTCTCAGAGCAGGCTAGGAACAGATCTTGGGCATCCTGCTCTCTTGACTGCTTGTTGAGGCTTAACTGCCCTCAAGCTTGCAGCATCACAGCAACTCCATTGTGCAGGACTCATCTCTGGGAGCAACAGTCCCAAACTGAGATTCACCATGGGGAGAGAGCCCTTGAAGCACAGCTTTAACTGCTCTGGGCAGGATGGGACAGAGTTATCCCATTGTATTCCCCAGCTCCTCACAAAGGTGCTTACCCCTTGCTGTGATTGCTGAACACCAGACCCTGTGCTGCAATTGCCTCGCTGAGCAAGTGATCAGTCATAAACGCTGCCTAATTCTTTTTTTCTCCCCGATTTCACGAGCAGAGATTAGTGACAGATTAACTTTAATTTTAACAGCCCTCACTGCTCTCAAATTTGTCCCTCCCCTGCTGGCATACTGAGACTAATTGACTGCCTCCTCCTCTGGCAGCGCAGTGGGTTTGACCTTGCATTTAACACAGCACCAAAGCCAAACACTCCCATGTGCTGAGGTACTTCTACCCCATCCTGGCTCCTTCCAGCTCCCCACTGCTCCTCTCACACGCACTAAAACCGCTAAAGGCACTAATTGACTCCTCACACTGTTTGCTGTTTCTGAAGTGTAATGTATCAGAGGATGCCTGGGACGGCTGGACCTCTCCCTCTCCTGCAAGATGGATGTCAAGGTGATTTTAATCATCCCTATCTACATATAAAGAGCCTCTGAAAACCAGAAAACATATCAATCTGCAAAATGGGTTAGGAAATAATCAAAGGGGCTCTGCGCAGGCATGGACAAGATGATCCTTTTGTTAAGGCTCTGGACCAGGACTTCAGAGATTTTTAGGGCTTGGGATTTTTTAGTAGCAGATATGATTGGTCTGTATAAATACACCAGGTGGAGGAGGTCTACAGCAAAGAGGTAGAACAGCTTTTGAAGCTAAAATGATAGCGTTGGCACAAAAATAAATAGACACAAACCAGCCAGAAATAAACAGGCTAAAAATTAGAAGTGGCTTTCTAATGGTCAGAGGAGCTCATGTGATGGAATAACTACCCCACAAGGCCAACACAGCCACCTGGCTGCAAGCTGGACCTTAATCCCTTTGTGAGAGGCACCATACCACCTGGTGACAGGTAACAGCCCATGGCCTGGATGGAGAAAGTTCTCTCCATTCCTCAGGCTATGTGGTTCCACTGCAGATCCCCACAGCATCATCCCTGCACCTTAGTGCCTCCCTGAGCTCAAGCCCCCCCTGCAAGGAGAGCCAGTCCCATGATGCCTGCAGTGCCAGCAGGTGTCTCAAGGCAGGAGGAAAAGACACCGTGCCAGGAGGAGATACAATTGAGTAGGTGCTGGGTACATAGTGCTTTCATTGGCCCGAACAGGAGGGAATAAAACAAAGGAAGGAAAGCTCTCAGAGCACCCTGCACAGGTCTGCCAGACCCAAGGCAAGGCAAGCAGGCAAAAGCTTCCTCTACAGAAGTTAGCATGGGATGCAGAGTGCCTACTCTTAAAAGCTGTGCAACCACAACCTGCTCCTGAAGCCAGGCAGCAACCCCCCTGATCCCCTTCCTCCCCAGGCACCCCCTTCACACAACATGATGGACACCTGGCACAGCCCAGGCAGGACCTGATGAGCACATGCTGAGTTAGCCAGGTCCTGGGACATGAAAGGCATTCAGATGTTGGCAGGATCTGTCCCTGAACTCTTGCTGGGGGTAACAGCTAAAGAGGAGCAAGCCCCACCGAGACTGATTAGCCACTGCTAAGTTAAAAAGGTTTGATGGAGTAGGGATTGCAGAGGGTCTCTGAGCTATTGGCTGCTAATTCATCTGTATCTCATCAACATACCAATTAGACACCCCAGCACTTCCACTGCTCTCTCTCAGGACACCAGCAGAGCCTTTAGCTAAGCAGCTGCACCTGGGACTGGAAAAGACCAAGGGGTCACAGACAGAGCTGGGGACAGTGCACCTTTGGCAGGACTCCAGCCCCACCAGCAGCTTCCCCTGCCTCTCCTCTGCACATTTGCCTTCCCTGGGGTCCCTCTGCATTCCCTTCTCCTGTTAAGCTGCCAAACCTCTGTTCTTGCTTTAGTGATTGCACTGAGACTGGAGGGTGTGCTGCAATGGGGCAAAGAAAGGTAAAGAAGAAACCAACAACAACAAAAAGCTGACATTTACAAACTCAGTCCCTGTCAGACCTGTGGATCACCACCACATGAACGAGGCTGTGAACAGAGAGCAGCTCTCATATGGCTGGGGAAGCATTCCCACTAGTTGAGCTAAATAGAATAGAATAGAATAGAATAGAATAGAATAGAATAGAATAGAATAGAATAGATCAGACCAGGTTGGAAGAGAGCTTTGAGATCAAGTCCAACCTATCATCCAACATCATCTGATCAACTAAACCCTGGCACCAAGCACTCTATCAAGTCTCCTCCTAAACACCTCCAGTGATGGTGACTCCACCACCTCCCTGGGCAGCACATTCCAATGGTCAATCACTCTCTCTGTGTAGAATTTCTTCCTAACCTCCAGCCTAAACCTCCCCTGGCACAGCTTGAGACTGTGTCCTCTTGTTCTGGTGCTGGTTGCCTGGGAGAAGAGACCAACTCCCACCTGGCTACCACCTCTGTTCAGGGAGTTGTAGAGGGCAGTAAGGTCTCCCCTGAGCCTCCTCTTCTCCAGGCTAAGCAACCCCAGCTCCCTCAGCCTCTCCTCATAGGGCTGTGCTCCAGACCCCTCCCCAGCTTTGTTGCCCTTCTCTGGACATATTCCAGCAAGTCCAGCAAGAGGAAAAGCCACCTTGGGTGTGTTACATAAAGATATTCAAAACTGGGTGTCCAAGAGCCCTGCCTCTCCTTGCCCCAAAGCAGCAGAGAGTTAGAAACCCTAAGTGGCTCTAATTTGTTTGCTGGCTGGACTGGCTTCAAAATGTGGTGAATTCTCTATCAGAGCTGATGAGCTGGAAGTCTCTGTGGCTTTGATAGATGGAGGGGAAGAGAAAAAGAGAGAGGGGGAAAGAGAAAGAGGAATGTGCAGAGAGCATGGGCTTGATTAAAACTAAGGAGGGAAGAGAAGTGTTTTAAACAAGAGCCTGAGCAAATCAGTTAATGTGACCCTTGGGAACACATCCTGGCTCCAGGATGTGAATCTCTGTTCCTTGCCCCATCCTCTCATGGTGGCTTTAATTAAATGCTTGTTAATTATTTATTTAGTAATTCTTGCTGCAAGAAGCCAGGCTGATGGGAAGACAATAACCACAGAGGTGGGGATTTAAAAGTAGCTTTCTCCTTCCCTGTGCAGTGACTGAGAGAGGGGCAGGCAGGACTGGGCAGGACCCTGCCCTGGGTTTACCACTCTGTCCAGGGATGCTCTTCCCAGCTGGGCACAGCATGAAACAGTCTTGCAGCCTCTGAGGGGCCATAATATCCCCCCCTAGTCATTGCTATCAGTCAGGCAAGACCCCTGAGAAGGGGAGAGCAGATGCTTGGAAGGCTGTCACAGGCATGCAGAGCAGAATTATGAAGACTAAGCCCTCCCTGATGGGTTTCTGACAGGAGAGAGCTTGCAGCCACCACAGGGCTCTCAGCAGGCAGCTGCACACACCGAGGGACTGTCCCCATCCTTCCAGCATCTTGTTATTGTGACTGGAAGTGATTTATCACCACTGTGCTCCAATGGGAAATTAGAGAAGCTTCGTCCCAGGCAGCTTTCCTGGGTACCTCTGAAACCTGAAGCTGCTGATTTACCAAACTTCTGCAACAGGTCAGAAAAGATTTTTCTCCTGTCAGGCCAAGCGTGTGGAGAAGAGCTGAGACTTTCATCTCAGGGCAGATTAGGCTGCAGGCAGAGCTGTCTGTGGAGCTTTGGGAGAAGCACTGCTCCAGGAGGACCTGTGCATTTCATGTGAGCTCCCTGCCACGTTTCAACAGAGCAAACACATAGCTGTCAGAGTGAGGTTTACAGCTGCTGCTTCCTTTGCTCCAGCTGAATGCATGCACTTATTAATGCAGATGGGCTTGGGTCTGTCACTTCAGCTCAGAGTGTGATGGGCCTGGGAAATGATTAAAAGGGCATTGGTGCTATGAGAGAGCTTAATGTGGGGAAAATGCTGTCCCGATCCCTTGCTCACTCAGCCAAAGGCAGCGTTCAAAGCTGAGCTGTCACTTGACAGGTAAGGACTGGCAGACAACACCCTTGCCAAAGCTAAAATTCAGTGCTGCCAGACCAGGAGAGATTTCCTAATGCCAAAAATGCTCTGTTGGTGTGGAGAAAGACACAGCAGCTTTTGTTCTCTGCCAGCATGTAGGAGCAGTGGCAATCTCTGAGAAAAGGGCAGGTGTGGAGCTGTCAGCAGGGAAATGAGAGAGCTGAAAACCCTCTTTCTGGGACTTCCATTTGTTTTCCTGGATAAAGTTTGGATTTACCTGTAAAACCCTAATTCCTTGAGCTTGAGTCAGGTAATCTCACCACTTTGAGAGTGGCCCCACATCGTCATCCTTAACCTGAAGAAGAAGCCAGAAAAATATCCCTTGGACAGAAAGGGAGTAACAAGCAAGAAGAGGAATTAGCACTGGGGGGAAACTACAAGCACTGAGCCAAAACCAGCTGAAGTTAACCAAACCCACTACAGAGGAAGACAAACCAGAAGCCAAGAGGTAAATAGAATAGAATAGAATAGAGTAGACCAGACCAGACCAGGTTGGAAGAGAGCTTTGAGATCGTCGAGTCCAACCTCTCACCCAACACCATCTAACAGACTAAACCATGGCACCAAGCACCCCATCCAGTCTCTTCCTGAACACCTCCAGGCAAGGTGACTCCACCACCTCCCTGGGCAGCACATCCCAATGGTCGATCTCTCTTTCTGGGAAGAACTTCTTCCTAACATCCAGCCTAAACCTCCCCTGGTGCAGCTTGAGACTGTGTCCTCTTGTTCTGGTGCTGCTTGCCTGGGAGAAGAGACCAACCCCCACCAGGCTACAACCTCCCTTCAGGTAGTTGTAGAGAGCAATAAGGACTGCCCTGAGCCTCCTCTTCTCCAGGCTAAGCAACCCCAGCTCCCTCAGCCTCTCCTCACAGGGCTGTGCTCCAAACCTCACCCCAGCTTTGTTGCCCTTCTCTGGACACCTTCCAGCAACTCAACATCTTTCCTAACCTGAGAAGTCCAGAACTAGCCACAGGATTCAAGGTGCAGCCTAACCAGTGCTGAGCACAGGGGCAGAATGACCTCCCTGCTCCTGCTGGCCACACTGCTCCTGATCCAGGCCAGGATGCCATTGGTCTTCTTGGCCACCTGGGCACACTGCTGGCTCATGTTCAGCCTACTATCAACCAGTACCCTGAGGTCCCTTTCTGCCTTGACTTCCTCCCAAATTACCATGCTGGGGAGAGAGCTCCTGATGAGGGATCATCCCCTTTGCTCTCCGTTGCAGGACCAGTTGTTTGGAAGGGTTCATGGAGCCCTTTTTTTTTTTGGCCTATTTTATGGATAACTCTCCCATTTGTCCTCATGCAAGTAATTCTGGGTCTCTGGAAGCTCAAGAGCTGGAGCAGCACAGCTGCTCTTACCTGCCGGAAGCCGCTGCGGGTGTGCTGCAGGATCTTCAGGGCGTAGTTGGACCTCTGCCCCTTGCTGTTAAATTCAATGTGGCCGGTGAGACCTTCCAATTCTACCTGTCCAAGAGAGAATGAGTTACAGCGCCCATCAAGGTGCCTTACCCCACCACCCACGGCACAGATGGGGCTGGCAGCCACTTGCCCCATGCACTACCCACCCAGCAGCTCCAGCAATGCAATCTGGCTCTCTCAATCCTAATTATAGGATAGGGATAAGGATAAGGATAGGGATAGGGATAAGGATAGGGATAGGGATAAGGATAGGAATAGAATAGAATTAACCAGGTTGGAAAAGACCTTCAAGATCATTGAGTCCAACCTGTCACCCAACACCATCTAATCAACTAAACCATGGCACCAAGTGCCCCATCCAGCCTCTTCCTAAACACCTCCAGTGATGGTGACTCCACCACCTCCCTGGACAGCACATCCCAAAGGCCAATCTCTCTTTCTATGAAGAATTCCTTCCTAACATCCAGCCTAAACCTCCCCTGGCACAGCATGAGACTGTGTCCTCTTGTTCTGGTGCTGGTTGCCTGGGAGAAGAGACCAACCCCCACCTGGCTACAACCTCCCTTCAGGGAGTTGTAGAGAGCAAGAAGGTCTCCCCTGAGCCTCCTCTTCTCCAGGCTAAGCAACCCAAGCTCCCTCAGCCTCTCCTCATAGGGCTGTGCTCCAGACCCCTCCCCAGCTTTGTTGCCCTTCTCTGGACACCTTCCAGCATCCCAACATTGCTGGACAGCAGACAAATCTGGAGGAGAGCAGGAGAATCATCAGTGCCCAGTGCAGGGATCCCTGGACTTCTTTGCTCTGTTTTAGAACAACCATCTCTGCAGCCTCTCACCTCCTCACAGATTCAGACTGCAGCTGGTTGGAAGGAAAACCTCAAAGCTCATCTTGCCCAACCACCCTGCAGTCAGCAGGGTCAACTCCAACTAGATCAAGCTGCCCAGGGTCACATCAAATCCTCCCTTCACCCCAAGGCTAACACCAAGCTCTGCAGCAGGCAGGAGCTCTTGGCTGTGTCACACTGAACCACTGGCTGGGGATTCCTCCACAAACCATTTTGTGCTGTTTTTAAGACAAGAGCCTGTTGCAGAGGAGCCAGGATGAGTGTCTGGCCTCCCTCTGCACATTAACCACTGCTCACTTGCTGCTGGAGCACCTCTTCAGTAGCGAGGGCAAGCTACCGAGCATCCTGATAGTAGAGCCAAGAGAAACTCAGGGAATTTCTTGTCTTTGACTAAGGGGCAGCTAGGAGGAGGCTTAACACACATGAAGCAAAGTGGTACAAGGGTCAAGATCAGCTGAAGCTTCCTTTAGGTGGGGAAAAACAGTCAGTTGCACCCCAGACATACTCAGAAAAGAGGTTCCTTCTGCACAGCCAAGCTTAGCTCTCATGATACACATTGACAAACTCCAATTAGCTCACAAAGCTGAGATTTCAGGGTCTGCTCTCATGGCAGAACCAGGTTTGATCAGTTCCAGCAACCACACTCTTGGGCTCAAAGCAGCCCAAACCCCTTCCATAGAGAAACTCACTTCTTTCCTCTGAGCTCCCACCAATTGTACAGCGTGACCTTATAGCACTCCAAACAGAGCTCAAATAACTTAGAAACATTCATACTTTAAGAAAAAATCATTAAAAAATCATTGAATTCCAGTTTTTTCTGCAGCAAAGCCTGAAAAAAAGAAAGAAAGAAAGGAGTTTCTCATTGTTCCAAGGCCAGTGACAAACCAGCCCTCAGATCTCCTCTCTTTTCACTCCCAGGGCTGCCTTCAAACAGGCCAACACTCTGTGCTTGAGAGCTGTGCCAGCACCAGCGTGCACACACACACATCTTCTGCTCCAGGCTCTAGCTCCTAACACACCAGCAAACTTCAGTCCCTTCTCACCATTCTCAGGTAGTTCATCAGGCTGGTGCCATGCTGCCAGATCTGGGCAGACCCACAGGACAGGGGCTTCACCCCGATCTCCTGGCTGCGGTTCAGCTCCTGCACGGCAGTCACCACAGCGTACACGGCATCGAACAGCAGGGCAGAAGAGAGCTGTGGGGAAAGGAGGAAGAACGTTGAGATGGGAAGACAAAAACTGAGCTTCCCACAGCGCCTTCAGGACCCTGCAGCAAGCAGCAGAGTGCATTATTCACAACTTCTGCCAGGGTCAGAGAGCCTTGGCAGACAACAAGCCCTGCTTGCCTACTGTCCTGCTCCATCAGCACCCTGCCCCCCATCTGCACCCACCCAAGGGTAGGGAGACAGAAGTATTGGCAGCCCTGATATGCTGTGCCTGTGTAGGCTTCACTGGAGCAAGTACAATCCCCTTGCCAGCCCCATTTCCACTTCCTTTCTGTTGTGTTTCTCCTCTTCTTGCTTGCTTCCTTACTTCCTTACCCCTTATGTCTCTGCTTGCTCACTCCACAGAGCTTCTCCCATCACTCCCATCATTCTATCTTTATTCATCTCTCCTCCTTTCTTGTTATTTTCTGTCTCAGTTTCCTAAAGTAATGAACCCTTTCTAACCAAGCTCTGAGGTTTTGGTGCTTTGGTGACCTCCTGGACAGGAGGACAGCTCCTGAGAGCATCAGATTTGTGAAGTTCTTAAAATAGGCATCTGGGCAAAACAAAGATCCTGTGCCTGGGGCTACGGAAGGAGAGATGACTCTGCCTCTTCAGCCTTCATTAGGCACCAGACTCCTTCTTTGGCCAGTGTTTGGAAATGAGGCTTTTCTAGGTCTGCTTCCTGAGAAACTGAGACCTGGCTTTCAGATACTGGTCCCCTGCTACAACCTCCAGTTTCCTGCTGGCTGTTACCTGCTCTGTGGTGGCACTGCTGAAGCAATGTGCAGAATCACAGAGCTCATCCCCTCTGCTTCTCATCTTCACCTATTTTTTTTCTCCTTCCCCCCCTCCCCCCTTCTTCTTTTGCCTTTAATCAGATTGTTTTGCCCATCAAGCCTCACAAACCATCTTATGCACCCCATGCACAGCCAAGTTGGTGCTTTTGATCTACATAACAATCAGCCATTTGCTCTCTCCTGTTCACTGTTGTGACTAAGATTTCACTTTTAATTACTGTCACCTCCTGACTTTGCTGGAATTAAACCACTGCAGTTCCTTTCTATCAAGGCTACATCTTCCTCATGGCTACATCTTCCTCATTGCTACTTCTGAGATCATCCTCCTACCATCCCAGATCACAGCACTGGGTTCAGTCTCTAGCCTGGAGCTCCTTTCCCACATCTTACCCTGTCTGTGATGTTCAGCAGTATCTGCCTCCTCTATTCTCCCCAAAGCCTGATTAGATTTAGTCACTTCTGCCAGTGGCCCTTCAGAGACAGTCTTGCCCAACTCAATCAGCCCACCAAAGCTTCAGCTTCTGCTGGGTTACTAATTTGATCAGGGTGAGCCAGACCTAACCCTGCTTGATGTACTCAGATCAGTGGCAAGATCTCCTTGACCACAACAGCCCAGGACTGGGGAGCTAGCAAGCAGAACAAAATCTTAACATGTATAAGCTGGCAGAAGTCACAAGGCATGATTCCAGCCTAGTACTAGCCCCAAAACCAGCTCTAATGGCACCTGTAACCTCTCACTTTTCCAGCCCCAGCACAGACTCTTGCTGATTGTGCCACGTTCCTCCTCTAGGTACCAGTTTAATCAGTTTTTACACAAGAGCATCTGGGGACTCTGCAGTGAACACTAAGCAACCTGAGTGGCATCTGTCAGTCTTCACAGAATCATCACAGAGCCATAGAACAGCTTGAATTGGAAGGGATCTTAAAGCTCATCTAGTTCCAACTCCTTCCACCAGACCAGGCTGCACAAAGTCTCGTCCAGCCTGGTCTTCAACAGGGTTGAGGTGTCCACAACTTCTTTGGGCCACCCATTCCAAGGTCTCACCACCTTCATAGTAAAGGTCCTCTTCCTAATGTCTGATCTAAACCTTCCCTGCTCCTTTCAGACCATTGCACCCTTACCCTATCACCTCATGCCCTTATAAAAGTCCCTCTGCAGCTCTTGTGTCTTGCCTCTGAGCTGTTTGCCCCTTTGCTCAGGTAGGTTGAGAAGTTTCTGCTGATCATCAGGGTTGACTGATGGCAGAGCTGTGAAATTTTATTACAGCTATTTAGCAGGAGACCAACTGTAACACCAGAGCCAGCTGAGAATATGCAGAAGGTACTGGTGGCAGCGTGGGAACAGAAGCTGGGTATCCTGTTTCCTATCCTGCCTCAGCTATGAGATACCACAGGTCCCTTTGCAACAGCAGCAATCCTCTCTCCTGCATTTCTTCCCTTCTGTTCAGGGGCAAGCCTGCTTAGGCTTTCTCCCCATCTGACCCAAACATTCCTCTCCCAGGAAGCATTTTCTAGAGCTCTCTTAAAGGAGCAGGTATATCCTTCTCCATAGCTTTCTTCTTTTACCTTCAGTATGAGTTCTTTTCCTCACAGGACCCCTCCAGCCTGCCCCATCCTCAGTCCCTGCTCCACGAAGCTCTTTAGTGCATGCTTCATTTTTACCTGGGGATCGAATCCCATTCGGGTTACAGGATACCACACAATTAACAATTGCTTCCCTTCATCAGGAGCCATATTAATACCCCTTGGCCAAACAAAACTATTGCCAGAGCAAACACAAGCCCTGTGAACCCAGGGTTCAACATCCCACACCAGCCCAGATTATTGGCCCAGCATTTTTAATTGTCTCCTGTTGGGTTTTCATTTCCATTTTCCCTGAGCAGTTAATGATCTCTTATTAGCTGGTGAGCAAGAGACTTGTAGATCTTAGTGAAGCATTTGACATTATTGATTGGAATATTTTACTCCCTAGCCTTGAACAATTTGTTAGGATTTCAGGCAGATTTTCAGCAATTTAGGGGTTGGAGGAAAGGGTTGTGAAATGCAGGAGCAGGTAGGGAACAAGAAGGCTGAGGAGGGACTTCTTAGGATATCAGGTAGTGATAGGACTAGGGGGAATGGAATGAAGCTGGAGAGATTCAGACTGGCTGTGAGGAAGAAGTTCTTCACTATGACAATGGTGAAACCCCAGAATGGGTTGTCCAGGGAGGCGGTTGAGGCCCCATCCCTGGCGGTGTTTAAGACCAGGCTGGATGAGTCTCTGGCCATGCCCATGGCAGGGGGGTTGGAACCAGATGATCCTTGTGGTCCCTTCCAACCCTGACTGATTCCATGATTCTATCCTTCTCATGCCCTCAGCATACATCCTTCCTTTTGCAGAGGAAGCCATAACCAGCAGAGGAGACAGAGCTGGAGGCAGCACCTTTTTCACTCCCTCGAGGCAGATTGAGCAAGGGGGATCTGGCACTGCTCTCCTGCACCTTGCCTTGCATTTCTTCATGTCACCCATACAATCTCTCACTGTGTTTATGTTCTCGTTCTAAACCACAGTTTTGTCACTCTGTCACAAGAAGCCAATTTCCCTGTTAACAAATTGATTCTCTCCCTTTGTGTGCATCATCTGATTTGTGCAGATCCCTGATGTTTTCCCACCGCCCCTGCAATGGAACAGGCTGCATGTGAAAGACTTAGAATCATAGAAGTGTCAGGGTTGGAAGGGACCTCAAGGATCAGCCAGGTCTGACCATGGGCAGGGACACCTCACACTACAGCAGGTTGCTCACAGCCACATCCAGCCTGGCTGCAAAAACCTCCAGGGATGAGGCTTCCACCACCTCCCTGGGCAACCTGTGCCAGTCTCTCACCACCCTCATGGGGAAGAACTTCTTCCTGACATCCAATCTGAATCTCCTCATTTCTAGTTGTGTTCCATTCCACCCAGTCCTATCACCCCCTGACACTCTCAAAAGTCCCTCCCCAGCTTTCTTATAGCCCTCTACAGATACCGGAAGGTCACAATTAGGTCTGCTGGGAGCCTTATCTTCTCCAGACTCCACAACCCCAGCTCTCTTAGACTGTCCTCAGAGCAGAGCAACTCCAGCCCCCTCTGCTCATCCTCATGGCCCTTCCCTGGACACCTTCCAGCACCTCCACCACCCTCATGGTGAAGAACTTCCTCCTAGCATCCAATCTGAATCTGACTTGGTGAGCTCAGCAGTGGATCCCCACTGCAGGTTCCTTGGGCTCTCTCCATTAAGACTAAATCCTGACAAGGAAAGTTGCTAATGAGCTTTGCCACTTGCTGGCTGCCTCATGAGAAGAAGGCTCCAGAAAAGGGGGCAGCTGGTGGGCTGGGCAGCTGGGCTCACTGCTCCATCTCCCTCAGCATGCCGGTGAGCTGTGTGGAGAGAGGCTGTAGCCAGGATCTAAGGTGGTGCTGCAGGGTACAGCTGTGCCCCAAAGCCCTGGGAACAACTCACCAGCTAGAAAGGGTCAGGAAGGAGACCTCCAGCCCTCATGGACATCAGCTGTCAAGACCATCCCTGTTAGTGTCTCCAAGATAACTAACACCATCAGATATCCTGTGCCTCAGCAGCGGGGATGGAGCCTGAGCTCTACCCGGGTCCACCGCAGCTCCTTGCACACCTTCCTCCCAACACCAGATCTGTCCCTCCAGGAACTAACAGCAGGTGAGGTGTGGCTGAGTGGAAGATCCTGCTTTATCTTGTATTTCTGGAAGCCTCCCACATGAAGGCCATGTTTAAAGGTGAGCTGATCTCCAGGGAAACATGAACAGGTTTGGCTAGTCTGGGTTTGGCCATATGGTTTGGTTTGGGTCTTTTTTTCCCCCCTTGTCTTCCTAAACCATTATCTGCTGTATCTTTGCCCCCAAACATAACACAGGGAATGAAAACCATTAAAATCCTGTGAAATAGACATTACAATCTGGATTTTATTCAATGACATAAACACTTAATTACAAACATCTGTTTTAGGCTAAATTCTAATTACCTAATCTAGCCATCTGTAATTTGAATGATTTTCTCTGATTTCCTTTCTTTGCAATGTGATTAATGAGAATAGCATCAGAAGCAAGCAGCTCCCTCCTCTTTCTTCAGACACTTCCTCAGCTCTAGCAAGAAAGCCCTGGGATCTTGCAGCTCCCAGGAAACCTCCCTCCTGTCACTTCCAGCTATTGAGCTTCCTTTTCTCTTTTTTGTATGAGCTACCCCATGAGATAGCTGCTTCCCTGGACTAAAAGGGAAGGTTCTTACACAAACAGATGCTCTCTGGGAGAGGAGATCTGCCAGACTGCCACTGACAGAGATGGTGCAGGGCAAAGTGGCCCTGGCTTTCCATTTCAGACACAGGAAAGCAAACACATGCCCTGCCTGAGAATATTTCACTTCACTTCATCAGACAGGGCAAGGTCCTTTTCCCATCATCTGGGACATAGCATACTGATAATGGGAGTCTTGCTGTGAACACAGAGTGAACCTTCTCACCATCAGAAAGCAAGTCTTTTGACCAAGACTCTTCACTTCTCTGTCATGCCTCAATTTCCCCTTTGTACACCCCCTGAGCAGCTGACCACCACCTAGCAGGAGGGGAGCTACACAGAACAGCCAAGAGCAGCCACGTGGTGGGTGCTTGGGAAGTCATTGCAGCCCTTGGGCAGGTCTACTGAGGACAGCTGGAATGGTTTAGATGAGGGTGATGCAGCATGGCCAAACCCCCTCCCTCCAGGCATGTCCTCCCTGGCCTGGGAGGCAGCCTGCTGTATGGCTGATTAGACTTTATGAATGAATGAAAGGAGCATCCAGCTGGCTTAATATTACACTGATGGGTGATTTAGGCTCAGGCTTACAAACCAAACAGCTCCATACAGCTCTGAATTCCTTCACTCCTTCAAGAAAAAAACCACTGCAGTGAGGCATCCTCTTGCATCCTCCCATCTACATATTTTGCTGCTTGTTCAAGCCAGCACAGGGTGAGAAGTGCAATGAGATCAGTTATTTCCCCATCACACCTGCTGCACTCCTATTCCTACTGTCTGCTCTTTCTACTATTAGGAGGAAATTTATTTTTAATGCCTCCAAACAGCCTCTCCAGCTGTCATCCAAATAGGAAGCTTCTTAGTAGTGATCCTACAGAGATTTAGCAGGGCACAAAGCGAGCTTGCTGCAACTACTGCTGCACAAGAGGGCTGGGAGGAGGGAGAGAGCAGGATGGTCCCAGGCAGCTACTAACCATGGCCTGAGCTCCATGTCCAGCCACTAGCTTGTGGACATAAAGGAGGAAAGCTCCTTACCTTGCCTACTTAAGATCACCTTGTAGTGATAATAAGGAGTGCACAGCTGCCTCAGCTTGTCAAGGGGACTCTGAGTTCATTAAAAATGATGTAAAGGGTTTCACTGGTGGCATTCTCTCTTTCTGTCCTCCCCCAGCCCTGTGCATCCCTGATATGGCAAATCAACGCTGCAAACCTTCCCAGTTATGAAGAGCCCCAAAGGAAGCTTTCAGTGCTGACCCACACACTGGTCAGGGAGATGTTAGAGTATGCAACACAAGTCACCCCCTTGGCACCTACCCAAGCCCAGCCCTTGCTATACTCCCTGCACCCAGACTCCCTCTCCACCAAACATCTCCCTAGAGGTAAAATACCAGGGGGAAACCTCACAAGGGAAATCCTGAGTCAGGGCTGCATCATCCCCTGCACTCACATCTAAATACCATTCAAATTAACATTAAGCTTGGGTTTAAAGCTGTTCAGCCATTCAGTCACAGAGAAGCCCTCTAAAGCTCTGCACCCACACAGCTCCCTGCTGCCCCTTTGGACAACCACAGGCTTTCAGGAGTGCTTTAGCATTCTCCAGATGGGGAGGCTCCCCTGTAATTCACAGCCTGACACCACTTAACTGAGGTGCTGTCTGGCCCATCCTTCCCATTCCTGCACTATCATCTCCCTTGAAAACCAACCCAAGGCACAGCAGTGCCAGAGCCTGGTGGTGCACAAAAGCTCTCCAGCACAGGGGTGATCTGGATTAAAGAATCAGTCAGTACCCTGCACCCATACATTTGAGACCAGAGTCTCTACCTCTGGTTGGTTCTCACACAACCTTGGCAGTGTCTGCTCAGAACCAGCTCACAGCCACAAGGTTTCCTGGATGGTCTATAGGAGCTCCCAGCTCAGGGAGGCTGTGGGTGACAGCAATGCATTTTACTTACTGCTGGCCCAGTAAAAGGAGCGTGGTCACAGTTCTCCTGCCAGGACTGGTTGAGGCTCTGGACAAACTCTTGGAAGAAAGCATGAGACTGGTTGAAAATGGAAAATCCCAGGATGTTGACTCGGTCATCCAGCAAGCTGTCCAGGCGCTGGAGAGAAAACTCCTAAAGCAACCCAAACCAGAGAAGAGGGTTAGGGAAGAAAGCAGGCACCAAAAGCTTCAAAACCACTCAGTATACCCTTGAAGGGGAAGACCCTGCAGCTAGGAGGAGCTGCATGTGAAAGCCACCACCTCCAAGCTGGGGCTGGAATCCACCCTCTAGCAGAGGCTGCAGCAGAGGCAGGGAGGTGGATGAGGCCAGTAACCTGCTCTAACTGGCCAGAGGAGGTCAGGTCTGCTGCGGGAGGTTCACAGAATGCAGCTCCTCAGCACATTTCTGCTTCCCAACCGAAGCTCTCCAGTGCACTCCCAGAAAAGGATCCACGCTGGTTTTCACCATGAAAACTCTGCTGTGCCTCAGGGTTGAGAGCCCCAGGCAGTGTGAGCACACAGGCAATGGCTGTCCATCCAGACCCAGGGCAGGAGGGATCCCCAGGCCACCAAACCTGAGGAGGAGCTAATGTTCTCTCTTTACTAGTCTTTATTTCCTCTGAGACTGCACTGAACTGGACCCCAGCTGGGGCAGCAAACATCATCTGCTGAGTGAAGCTGCTCTACCACCACCATATCCAATCTGGTGGCACCAAGTTTAATCTGGTAAATGAGATCAGATCCTCCCCACAGGACAATCCTGCACTGCTCCTTTCTGCCACCAGGCACACAGAGGAGAAGCCTGGAGAAGGTCTCAGGATGACTTTATAACTACATTTCAATATCTGAAGGGGACCTACAGGAGGGCTGGGGAGGGACTGATTAGAAGGGCTTGGAGTGATAGGATGAGGAGCAATGGTTTGAAACTGGAGCAGGGCAGATTTAGGTTGGACATCAGGAGGAAGTTCTGCACAGTGAGAGTGGTGAAACACTGGAACAGGCTGCCCAGGGATGTGATTGAGAACCCACCCCTGGAGACATACAAGATCAGAATTGGTGTGGCCCTGGGCAGCCTGATCTAGTTGGAGGTGTCCCTGCTGACTGCAGGGGGGTTGGACAAGATGACCTTTGAGGGTCCCTTCCAACCTGATGCAGTCTGTGAGATGCCACTCACAGAACATCCTAACACCCTGTGAAAGGTGGGAAGATGACACAGTCTCAAGCTGTGCCAGGGGAAGTTTAGGCTCAAGGTGAGGAGAAAGTTCTTCCCAGAGAGAGTTGTTAGCCATTGGAATGTGCTGCCCAGGGAGGTGGTGGAGACACCATCCCTGGAGGTGTTCAAGAGGGGATTGAACATAGCACTTGGTGCCATGGTCTGGTAGTCATGAGGTCTGTGGTGACAGGTTGGACTTGATGATCTTTGGGGTCTTTTCCAACCTTGTTGATTCCATGATTCCATCATTCTAAGGTGCTTTGGAGTGGGACCTATCCTCTTGCATTGCTGAAGAGCAAAGTGGTCAGAGAGAGAAAAATGACTGTATGGAGGGGAGGGAAAGGCAAAAAGGAAGAAGTTTGCTGCTCATGTTAATGGAAGCAGTTCCATGACAAAGCCAGCTTCCTGGAGAAGAGTCCAACCCTCCCTGTCCTATTAGCAGGAAATAATGCTGCCTTCCCCACTAATTTCTCTCTGGCTAATTGCTGAAACAGAGTGAGAAGGTGGGAGTCATAGTTCCAGCAACTGCTGGATCCTCGTTCTCTTCTATCACTAATACAAATGGCTTTGGGCTCTGTGGGCCAGAAGCTCTCAGCCAGTCAAGTCATTTTTTACCTTCCCTGCACCTGCATGCACGTAGGAACAAGGTCTGTAAATCTCCCAAACATGGGCTTACAAGGCTGCTCCAGCATGGCAAACTCCCACGAGGATGTGATCAGGCACAGGATTAAGTGCATTTTGGCCACAGCCACATTAACATTAGGTAACATGGAATTGCCTGTGAACTATTGATTCATTTGAATGATATTATCCTCCTGCCTGCCTGACAGCATATCCATTTACCCACTCCATCCTGTCAACCTGCACTACGAGGGCAGATGGCTAATGAGGACCTGGGCCTGAGGAGAGCCTGGATGCAAGGCAGAGAAGCAGGAGATACTTTATGCCCCTGCAGGATGCACCTCCCACCAGCCAGGGCTGGGAGGCAAATTGTGTGGGGTACAATATGAACAGCTGCCCCCTTGGCAATGGAATGGAATGGAATGGAATGGAATGGAATGGAATGGAATGAACCAGGTTGGAAAAGACTTTTGAGATCATAGAGTCCAACCTGTCACCCAACACCATCTAATCAACTAAACCATGGCACCGAGTGCCTCATCCAGTCTCTTCCTAAACACCTCCAGGGATGGTGACTCCACCACCTCCCTGGGCAGCACATTCCAATGGCCAATCTCTCTTTCTGTGAAGAACTTCTTCCTAACATGCAGCCTAAACCTGCCCTGGCACAGCTTGAGACTGTGTCCTTTGTTATATGCAGGAGGACAATGAGATCATAGAATTGTTTTGGTTGGAAAAGACCTCTAAGATCATCCAGTCCAACCATTGACCTAACACCACCATGGCCATTGAACCATGCCCCAAATTGCCATGGCCACAGACAGGGAGCCCAAGGCTTCAGTCTCAGGCCAGCCCATCCCAATCTCAAGGCAGCTGAAGTCAGTGCTTTTATTTAGTACAACATTTCTAGGCTGTTGAGGTTGCTCAGGCCCTGGCAGGTTAATCCTTATATTAGCAATTCCTGAGTGAGGAAATAACACACACACATCCCCCAGCCTCACTTCACAAGGGGGAAACTGAGGCAGAGGTGCAATTAGCAGCAGCCATGCGAAACTGAACCCCTGAGTCCATTCTGCTCGGGCTGGGGGAGCGACAGCACTGATCCCAGCCCCTGGCTCGGCTCTCTGTGCAGCTCTCAGGAGGGACTCCTGCCTGCATCACTCCAATTTCCACAGGGAAGCTCCCATACCCCAGCTGCCAGGGCTCCCTGCCTGACAAAGCGACTGCAGGCAGACCTGGCCCTGCTCCCCCCAGTCAACAATTAGCTCTGGTTCAGATGTTAACAGCAGCTTGTTCCCAGTGCCCGTTAGCCCTGGCTGGGCATTGCAAGCTTTGGTCTTTTCCTACAGCAAGTGTTCTCTGTATCTCTCTTTTTCTAGGCGCCTCTCCAGCTGCAGAAAACCTTATTTCTGCTGCTGTCATGCTCATAAAGCATCCACCTCAGTGCCACATGGGGATTGCATGGCCTGCACATGACCCTTTCCCTGCACAGCTCTCTGGCCCTTCCCTCAGCTCCAGCTCCAACCCTCTGCCTTTAAATGTTTTGCCATCAGTGCACAAGAGCCTTCTGTGGAGCCAGGTCAAAAAGAAGCAAATGAGCCATGAGCTGCCTATGCAATGAGAAGGAGATAAAGCATCCTTGGGGGACACACTTTGTTTGCAACGGGATAAGAGAGATTTGGTAAGGTCAGGCTTGCTAGGAAGGGCAAAGCATCCAGACACTCCAGTAGCTGTCAGCTCAGCTTCTGTTCCTATCTGGTGTTTTTTTTCCCCTTCCTACACAGTCATCCACCATGCTTGACATTTCCAAGCCCATGTTTTGCAAACACAAACTCATTTGCCATTCAAGACCTGCACCACTCAAACGATTTCCAGAGTTTGATGCCCATCCATCAGCCCTAGTCCTCCCTGCTGCCCTCGTAACAGCAAGGGACAGCTGGGGCTCTGATGCTGCCAGTGAGAAGCGGTGGAAAGCCCTGCTCCTGGCCATGATCTCAGATGGCTCCTTGCACCATGCAAGCAATAACACAATTGCCTTTCACAAGACCAAACAGGTAGAGAGATACTGTTCTGATTTGAGAAGCAAGACTCAGCCACAGGAATGGCTCTGAAGCAAGTGCACAGGGATTCAGTGTCAAGACCCAAGGGTTTCTCATTGAGATGTACTGAGGCTGACTTTCACCTAAGCTAGGAAAAAATTGAATCAGGCTGAGCACAAGTATGGTTTTACATCCCTGACCTTTCCTGGCCTGAGCTGGTGGACCCAGTGCTTACACAGAACAGCTTCACATCCACCTCTGCTCTCTTCATACATTACTCTTCCTTAACTGCAGTGCTGGCTGGTGCTGTTGCAGGGTAGAGGAGAGCTGTCCAGCACACTAACAGCAAGGAGCCATTAGGTAAAGCACTCACTCCTGTCAGCAGATTCTGTTTAAGGGGTGGCTCCAAGCCCTGGTGCCTGGTCCTAGCCTCCTCTGCCTGCACAAGCACAGCTTTGCACCGATGCACCTTCAGGTGAGATCGAGGTACCTGGTGAAGACAAGAGGCTGTGGTGGGTGAGATGGGTGCAAAATGCATCTCCCTCATTATTTCCTATTCCACTGCTGATTATTCCTTCCCTACCCTCTCACAGTTTCAATAGCTGCCCAGCACTTTGCCCTCTGCATGTTGAGCTCCTTTACACACACCAGGGCAACCTCAGGCACTAAGAGCATCCAAAATCATGCCAAGGTAAATGTCAGGAACACGGATCCTGGTTGCCCAAATCCTTCTCTCTCTTTCCAGACTTGATTTTGCATTTTTTTTTCCCCAAGCACTCACCAAAAGTCAATATTCTGTTTCATGAGATCTCAGAGAAAGTAGACCCTGAGGGTCTGCAGCCAAAATTAATGAACTTTTGCAGAAGAGATGTCCCCAGGCTTTGCTCAAGCCCCAGCAAATTCTGCAGCAGCAGCAGGCAATTACAGCGTGGATTTTCTGACTTCCTGCTACAAGCCTGCAACCACTAAATATGTGCTGTTAAATAACAACACTTAGCAATTGCATGGCACTCTATATTTTCCAAGTGCTAGGCACACATTAGCTAATTGAATAGAAAGGGGTTCCCTGGGAGACAGCACTGGAGGACTTATTAGAGGATGAAGTCACTCTTGGGTTTCCATGCTTCATGCAGCGCTCGACCTGCGTTCTCACTTCACAGCAGCAAGCAAAAAGCTATGCAGTGACCCAAAGGTTTGGATCGCTGGCAGAGCCTGGCTAATTAAAGCCACACAGTTAGGCTCTGTAATTCATGATTGTAAAGCCAGGAGCTTGGATTTCCTGGTGTTGCTAGCTGTGAGTTACAATCAGATTTACAGGCTATAGCCTCCATTTCATTAGGAGCATAAACCCATGAGGTACAAGGGTGTTACTCATTGCAAGGTTCTCAGCTTGCACATTTGGATCATGTGCCAGCTCATTCCAGCTAGGACTTGGCCCCCACAGGCTCTCAGCCTGCACTGGTGACAAGGCTCCCACAGGGCACTGGTGGGTTCCTGGTGGGAACTCCACTCCTGCCCTGCCTGTTTCACTCTGGCTCCATAACACAGCAGAGCCATGTGCTGCTCCTTACATTGTCACAGTACAGAGCTGGGGGAATGTACAGAACCACTGCTGCCTTGCCCTGTGGGGACACCTGCCAGGGAACTGTTGTGCCCACAACACAGAGGAGGAAATTGAGGCACAGAGCTAAAAAGGGCAAGCGACTAAAAATCAGACAGCACATGAGAGACCTGAGCAAACAATGTGCCTTGTAATGCAAAGCATCACAGCCAGCATTTGTCTTTAAGGACTTCTAGATAATTAATGAATAACCTCCAAATCTGCACCTAAGTGACCCATTTGGCACCAGAACAAGAGGACACAGTCTCAGGCTGCACCAGGGGAGGTTTAGGCTGGAGGTTAGGAGGAAGTTTTACACAGAGAGAGTGATTGCCCATTGGAATGTGCTGCCCGGGGAGGTGGTGGAGTCACCATCACTGGAGGTGTTCAGGAGGAGGCTTGACAGGGTGCTTGGTTGCATGGTTTAGTTGATTAGGTGGTGTTGGGTGATAGGTTGGACTCGATCTTGAAGGTCTCTTCCAACCTGGTCTATTCTATTCTATTCTATTCTATTCTATTCTATTCTATTCTATTCACAGGCTGAAGTAGACTCCCTGAATTATGTCCAGCTTTTCCCTTGCTCCTCGCCCCACTGCCACCCATCACACTCTCCTTCCCAAGTCTGGGAAGAGGCTGGAGATGACTTCTGCATGGAAAAGGCCAGTCAAGCAAGGGATGGTTAGTGCCACAGCAGCCTGCCTGATAAGCAAATGTTTTTTGAAGTGTGGAGCTGTGAACCCTGGAGACTGCCCTGCACTGCCATGCGGCGGTCTCGCTCCAGCGAGTGGCTCCCAGTAATTGCTCACCCCGCAGCGGGGAGAGGGCCAGTTTGCTATTCAGAGCTCTGCAGCAGCTATTGAGCTCCCTCCAGCTTTATTGATTGCACTGGTGATATCGTTCTGCATCCCATTTGTGTGTGCAGAACCTCGCTCCCTGGCTTGATTCTTATCACATCTTTAATAACCCAGATCACCTGGGAAGCAGGGATACAGCAACCACTACCTGGATGCTGGAGACCACCGTGAAGTTGGCTTTGTTTCATCTCCCAAGACCTTCCCACACCCTGCTCAACCTCAGCCTGTTCCAAGCTCCTGGAAGGAGCAGGATTTGTCCAATTAAACCTCCACTGACAGCAAGATGCCCCACTCCCTCCTTCCTCTCCCTTGTGGTTATCTTTCTCTCTTAGTTACTGCAAGGACTTTATTGGATTTTTGGATTAGCAGCCTCTAAAACACCCTCTGATGCTGTCATTGCCCAGTGCTCAGCAGGAGAAACTCCTGGTGCTGTAAACTCAGCAGGATGCACTGACCTCAGATTCCCCTCAGCTCCAGCCAGGGATCCAGGCTCTGACAGCAGTGGAGGCTGATTTACACCAGGGACAAGCTCTGTGGGTCCAGAACACCCTGTGCTGCTCTTTCTCTATTTTTCTGTGGGATGGGAAGAAGAACACCAGGCCAAGGCTTCCATTTCTCTATTAAACCCTCACTCTGGCAAAATTTCCATTTCCAGAGCATTTGGTGCTTAGAGAAGCTGTCACCCTCCAAACAGTGACGTTCAGTTCTCATGCTGAGGCTGCCTGTGCCAAACCTTCCTCTAGTGCAAAGTCAGCACAGCTCTGGTGACTCCACTGCTGATGTCACTGGAGGCCAATCTGCATCATTGTTCACCACTTTAGTGTTCACCAGAGGAGATAAAGTACCTCAGCTCTTGGTTCTTTGGGCAAATAAACCTCTCCCCAGGGAGTCTTTCCCCAGGCCATGGGTGGCAGGACTAGAACAAGTAGCCCAAAGGGGCAGCAGGTACAGTCCTGGTCCTATTTCTTCACTGAGTGGAGAAAATACACAGAACCACACAGAATATCTTTGGTTGGAAGAGACCTTCAAGATCATCTAGGACAACCTTCAACCCAGCACTGCCAGGTCACCACTAAACCAAGTCCCTAAGCACCAGGCCAGCACTGCAAGTTCACCACTAAACCAAGTCCCTAAGCACCAGGTCCACAAGCTGTTTGCATGCCTCCAGGGGTGGCGACTCCTGCCTTAGCCTCCCTGCATCCTGCTGACCTCAGGGCTGAGCTGCAAAGTCTGCTAATCATTCCTAAGCTCCTCTAACAATGCCTTTATTTATTTACTCAAGTGGACAATATTATGTTAAGTGCTTTATGGCTTTCTTGAAAGGCTCAGTTTATTTATAAACTATTGACAGAGTCAATATATTTATAATGGGCCACATGTAAAAATCAATTCCTCTGGAAGAAATAAAGTCATCACTCCAGCAAACTGTGGCCTTTTGAGTGGTTAAGTGGCTGTGGGAGATCTACCCAAGGCATTGACGTTTGGCTATTCATGCAGCTAAAGAGGAACTGTGGTCTTAAACTCAAGGACAATTCAGGTTGAACTCTCCATACAGAATCTGATTGCTCTTATCAAGCTGACAGAAGCACAGAATCACCAAGGTTGGAAGAGACCTCAAAGGTCATCAAGTCCAACCTGTCACCACAGACCTCATGACTAGACCATGGCTCCAAGTGCCACATTCAATCCCCTCTTGAACACCTCCAGGGATGGGGACTCCACCATCTCCCTGGGCAGCACATTCTAATGGCTAACAACTCTCAGTGAAGAACTTTCTCCTCACCTTGAGCCTAAACTTCCCCTGGCACAGCTTGAGACTGTGTCCTCTTGTTCTGGTGCTGGTTGCCTGGGAGAAGAGACCAACCCCCACCTGGCTACAACCTCCCTTCAGGGAGTTGTAGAGAGCAAGAAGGTCTCCCCTGAGCCTCCTCTTCTCCAGGTTAAGCAACCCCAGCTCCCTTCAACCTCTCCTCACAGGGCTGTGCTCGAGGCCTCTCCCCAGCCTCATTGCCCTTCTCTGGACACATTCAAGTGTCTCAGTGTCCTGAGGAGGAGCCTTTTACCTCCTCATGCAAGGAGAGCTATGAAATTCTGGGAGCTGTTCTTCAAACCAGAGCACTTTAGGAAACCCATTGGTGAGGCCCTCAGTGAAGGCAATTTACTTCAATTCCTCTGCAGGGAGCCTGAGGCTTGAAGAGTGACAAATCCTCAGAGCAAAGAGGTCAAGTGCTAATGTTGGGACCTGAAAACAAGGGGTAGGGAGCCTGAAAGATGGCATGGGGGTAGAGGAAAAAGAGAGAGGTTTGCTCTCAGATCAGAGGGTCTGAGCTGTATCTGAGGCAGTGATTTACTTAACAACTGGAAATCAAGCACAGGATGGACCCTGAACAATACATAAAGAAAATGAAGACAGGTAAAGTAGTACAGGCAGCAAAAGGCAGGGAGTTACAGTTACTGCCTCATCTAAATCCTCCTTTTCTCATGCTAACTAGAATAAGGAGAAATTGCTTTGGCATGCCTGCAAAACCTGATTTGTTTGCCCTGCTACCACATGCCACTGAAAATATGAACCATAAATTCAGGGAATGATTTGGGCTCTACAAAAAGGTTTGCATCAGCTACTGGGAATTGGGGAGGCTGGCTGAGCTGCGAGGTAGAATTTGTCAGAGCATAAGGACAGAGTCCACCTTTGTCACTTGCACAAGGGAGGGGTGAGGCTGCTTGCAGCCAGCAGACCTGGTGCAGCCAGGAAAAACACCCCAGCTCCTGCAGGAGCTCATGACTTGATGATCTTTGAGGTCCTTTCCAACCTTATTGATTCTATGACTGCAGCCAGTTCTGAAGTCCCTAGTACAGGAAAGATCTGGAGGTGCTGGAAGGTGTCCAGAGAAGGGCCATAAGGATGAGCAGAGGGCTGGAGCTGCTCTGCTATGAGGACAGACTGAGAGAGTTGAAGCTGTTAGTTTGGAGAAGAGAAGGAGACCTTCTTGTGGCTTTCCAGTATCTGAAGGGGGCTACAGGAAAGCTGGGAGGGACTTTTGAGGGTGTCAGGTAGGGATAGGATTGGGGGGAATGAAGCCAACCAGAAATGGGGAGATTCAGATTGGATGTCAGGAAGAAGTTCTTCCCCATGAGGGTGGTGAGAGACTGGCACAGGTTGCCCAGGGAGGTGGTGGAAGCCTCATCCCTGGAGGTTTTTGCAGCCAGGCTGGATGTGGCTGTGAGCAACCTGCTGTAGTGTGAGGTGTCCCTGCCCATGGTCAGACCTGGCTGATCCTTGAGGTCCCTTCCAACCCTGACAATTCTCTCAAATTTCACTAAGCAGGACTAAAAACCTAAGCTCCACAGCCCTGGCCAAATACTGACCTGTATCCCACTTTCCCTCTGCTTTACTTGACAGGTTGGACTTGATGATCTTTGAGGTCTTTTCCAACCTTACTGACTCTATGATTCTGTGACATCACTCCCTCCTTCCAAAGGATGTGACCATAATGACAAACTACCACTGAAGCGTGTGACGCTGTCCGGGTGATCTGGACACTAATTTCTCCCCTCCACTTCCAACAGGGCTTTGAAAATCTCATCCTAGATGAAAATTAACCTCTTTATAAATCACTCCACAAAGGGGGAAAACAAACCAACCTCCAAAACAAGGAAACAACAACAGCAAGAAAGAAACCAACTCCAAAGCTGATTTATCAAGTCTGTGGAAATTGAATACAGCACAGCTGTTTTATCAGCACCAACACCTCCACACAATGTTGTCAGGGAACAAAACTGCTGCCAGTGAATAGATTGTCTGCCTCAAAGCACTAGCAAAGCACCTTTACACCTTCCTTCCTACAGCAATCATTTTAATTGTTTCAGTTATTCCTGTCTAATCTTCCTGAGAAGCATTTTGAAAGGAGAGAGGGAAATGAAGAGAGAAAAAAAGTAAGAAGCTACCAAGAATTAAGAAGATAAAAAAGGATTTTGGAGGCATCCAGCACCCCTCCTGCCCTGTGCTGTGGCAGGTTTCCAGGAGCAGGGGAGATTTAGGTTGGACATCAGGTGGAAGTTCTGCACAGTGAGAGTGGTGAAATACTTGGACAGGTTGCCCAGGGATGTGGTTGAGGCATCATCCCCAGAGACGTTCAGGATCAGCCTTGACATGGCAGGGAGGTTGGACTCAATAATCTCCAGAGGTCCCTTCCAATCCCTGCCATTCTGTGATGCTGTGACTGAGGACAGACAGATGGCTCAGTTGCCACAAGTGCCCCACATGCAGAGAATGGACATGGGGAATCCCAGAATCATCAAGGTTGGAAAAGACCTCAAAGATCATCAAAGTCCAACCTGTCACCACAGACCTCATGACTACTAAACCATGGCACCAAGTGCCACATCCAATCCCCTCTTGAACACCTCCAGAGATGGTGACTGCACCACCTCCCTGGGTAGCACATTCCAGTGGCTGACGACTCTCTCTGGGAAGAACTTTCTCCTCACCTTGAGCCTAAACCTCCCCTGGCACAGCTTGAGACTGTATCTTCTCATTCTAGTGCTTGCTGCCTGGGAAAAGAGACCAACCCCCACCCGGCTACAACCTCCCTTCAGGTAGTTGTAGAGAGCAATAAGGTCTCCCCTGAAGAATAATGCAAGAGTCCTGCTGTGTTCTGGGAGCTTCATTAGGATTCCTGGAAAATCTGTGGAGCTTCTGCTGCTGACAAAAAGGGTTCCTTGAGCTGGCTGAAGGAGGCTGATAATGAATTCTCACACAGTGAATTAGCCTGTGGGTATTTTTACACCAGGCTGCTCGCTTCAGCTCCAGTGGAGAAGCACTGGGGGCTGAGGACTTCCTCCTCATCTGCTCTCACAAGCTCCTGCCCAAGCCTGGCCATCAGCTTTCAGGCACCTCCCTGCCTTCCACGCTGCTCTGCAGCCATCAGCCTGGCTCTGGAGGAGCCTCACCCTGCCTCCCTCTCCCGCAGCTGGGGGAGTGGAGGGGACTCTGCTCCACCTGATGCTCTGCAGAGAGCAGAGCTGTGGCACACAACTGCCTGTTGGCTGGGCTCTGCTGATCAAATAAAGCTAATGCTGGAAGACAGGAACAGAATTCCCCCCTCCAGTGCTGCAGGGCAGGTGTTTAACTCAGCATTTTATCCCCCTTTTCTTATGGGTGGGGGTTTTTTTAATCCCCTGAAATATTTTCCCATCCCCAAGCAGCTCAATGCTCCACAGCCTGTCTCTTTGCCCTCTGATGAGCTCTCCCTCCATCTAAAGCCATATTTTTGCTTGCTCCCCTTGACAGCAGCTCACTCTGATTTTATCTTTTCTATTAGGCAGTGATTGCAAAGCCTCAGAGGGTTCATTAGGAGCTCGATAATCCCTCCAGGTTTATTAGTCTACATTGCTCACTCCCATCTCTCATTCCCATTTAAATATTACTAATTTCCTTAAACACCTCTTCCATCTGCCCAGGTTTTGCCCAGTGTCACCTTTCTTTAATGGTCCCTGCCAAGAATCCAGTTAGTTCTGCTGCGAGCTTGTCTTTGGGACTAAGTGGCAAAATAGCCTGGGTAAACAGATTAATATCCTGTGACAGTGAATGGCAACACAATTAATTTCTTTCTCACCTGCCATAACTGCCTTGCACTAGATGAATGGGTTTCCAAAACAAATTTCACCTCCTGACTTGGAGCAAATGCTGGATGATCTTTAAGGTCCTTTCCAACCCAATCCCATTCATCCCATTCTGCCCCTGTACTCGGCATTGGTTAGGCCACACCTTGAGTCCTGTGTCCAGTTCTGGGCTCCTCAATTTAAGAAGGGCATTGAGACACTTGAAGGTGTCCAGAGAAGGGCAAAAAGGCTGAGGAGAGGTCTGGAGCACAGCCCTGTGAGGAGAGGCTGAGGGAGCTGGGGTTTCTTAGCCTGGAGAAGAGGAGGCTCAGGGGAGACCTTCTTGCTCTCTCCAGCTCCCTGAATGGAGGTTGTAGCCAGGTGGGGGTTGGTCTCTTCTCCCAGGCAACCAGCACCAGAACAAGAGGACACAGTCTCAAGCTGCACCTGGGGAAGTGTAGGCTGGAGGTCAGGAGAAACTTCTTCCCAGAGAGACTGGCCATGGGAATGTGCTGCCCAGGGAGGTGGTGGAGTCCCCATCCCTGGAGATGTTCATAAAAGGATTGGATGTGACACTTGAAGCCATGGTTTAGTTGTCAGGAGGTGTTGGCTGATAGGTTGGACTTGATGATCTCTGAGGTCTTTTCCTACCTTATTGATTCTATGATCACACCCATGCTCAACTGCAGCTGGACAGAGGTGGGGTGCAGTGGGAAGCTTAATTTTGGAAGTTATCCTGTTACCCATCCAGGCACAGAGTGTGCTGGTGATAGGTAGATAGAAAACCCTGACTGTGGGCACAGTCCTAGTCTGTGGGATGCACAGCCACGGCAAGGGGAACACGAAACAGTGGCTGGGAGTGGATGGTAACAGGAAAGCCACTGACTGGGACTGGGAGGTGACTGCAGTGGTTTAGCCTTGTGAGCAGGATCTGACAGATGGCAAATCCCTTACCAGCTCTGCCAGCAGCAGTTACACTGATTCAGGGCTGGCACTGAGGGGTGAGAAATCACAGAGCAGCACCACTGCCTTGACACAAGTGACCTTCACCTCCTAAAAGGGCACAGCTCTTCCCTCAGTGTCTGTCTCTGGCTGGTCCCTCCAGGTGCACTCCTTCCTTTGCCTTTCCTGCCTGGTGCCAGTCGTTTGCATGAGCACAGAGAGGAGCAGTGAGGCTTGCTCTTGCTGGACTGCTGTTGAGAAAGGCTTGGACCAATGGATCAAGCACTAAGCAGAACTCAGAATGCTGTTAGCTCAGGTAGGAAGCTTGGGGCTTTTCTTCTTTCTCTTTTCCCCCCTCTCTTCTAACATCTCCTTTCCCTACTCTTTTCCCATTCTCTGCCCCAATTGCTCTCTTGGCTTTCAACCTTTCTGTTTCACTCCTTCCTCCTCCTCCTCTCCACTGCAGCTCTCCTGCCTACCCACTTGGCTCCATCCATTGCTGTCTCTCTCCCACCCAAACACAAAACGTGATTCAGCTCTCGGCTTTCCTGGCACACACACACACACACACACACACACACACAACCCCCCCTGGCATAAATATTAATAGAAACTGGAGAATGTGAGTATCATTTGGGGTTGGAAGGCACCTCTCCACTTCAGCATCCAGCCACACTCAGGTTTCCATCATGTCCACACCAGCATTAATGGGCAGGTGCCTGGTCTCCAGGGTGGCAGCGTTTGCCCCACACCACAAGGCAGCCTGCTCAGGAGCCTCGTAGCTGCTGCAGCCAGGGAAGCTTCTCTGATGTTTATTTTGGGTTTCCCCCTGCTGCTGCCTAAGCCCCATCACTCCTTGTTTAGCACAGTGCTCGGGGATTTAACTGCACCATCCCCCCATTAATGTTATTAGTAGCTATAAAGCCAAATCACTGGGGGCCGTGCTGAAGATATACCCTGCTCTGCCTCTCAACATTTATGGCATCATCCTTCCTTTGTCTCACACAGCCCTGCTCAGAGGCATGGCAGGCAAGCACAGGGCTGCTCTGCCTTCTGCCCAGAGCCCCAGCACAGCCTGCCCTGCCCTTATCCCAGCGTGAGGAAGGGGCTTGGGGGCTGGCACCTCCGCCATGACCCTCCTGAGCCTTAATCAGTCAGAACCCAACCATCTGCTGGTGCCTCCCAAGGACCCATACCCCTCATTGCAGCTGCTCTGGTGGCAGAGCCTACAGCCCCTGCCTCTGGCTGGCTGGCTGCTGCTAGGCACCTGACAGCTTCCCCCTCCTAAAGGCAGGGCCAGGACTTTCCGTGACTGACACTAAGGTTTGCAGGGGCACACCTCTCTTTCCCTCCCCACCCCCTCTGTTGCAAATGCCCTGCTCCATGGGCACAGAGCTCTTTCCCAAAGCTCCCAGGGCTGGGGAGATCAGCTCCCATTAACATGGCTCCACATGCACAGCAGAGAAAAGGCGAGGAAACTGTCTTACCAGATTAGTGAAGATATAGGTGTAATAGGCAGACGCCATTCCCAGTTCAGCTGCCTGTGAAGGAGAGGAAAGGAGATTAGACCAGAGCCTGACAATCTTCAATCTCCACTCCAGCAAGGCAGAGACTGGGCCACAGTTGCTTTTTCATCCTTATCACTCTGTGCAAGCACTGCTGTCTTCCTGCAGGCAGGGAAGGGTGGGACACAGCAGCACAATTTGACCCGTGAAATTAAAGTCTGGGGAACCAATTTTTCCAGCAGGTCTGAGCTTACCTGAGGTTTCCTCTCTGCCACAGCACTGACAAAGCACCTGCACAGGGGCTGCCTGGCAGGGACCAACCACCTGGCACTGCATGGGGTGCAGCTCTGGGTCCCAGTGGCCATCCATTTGAAACTGGAGCAGGGCAGATTTAGGTTGGACATCAGGAGGAAGTTCTGCACAGTGAGGGTGGTGAAACACAGGAACAGGTTGCCCAGGGATGTGCCTGGGACCCCATCCCTGGAGACATTCAAGATCAGCCTTGATATGGTCCTGGGCACCCTGAGGTAGTTGCAGGTTCCCTGCTGAGTGCAGGAGGGGTTGGACAAGATAACCTTTGAGGACCCCTTCCAACCCAAGGCAATCTGTGAAGCTGTGGCTCTCTGCTCCCTCTACATCATGGGGCAAGATGACATTGAGGATTCCTGCACCTGGCCCCATCCTGTGGGTGCACCCTGCCAAGGACAACCTGCAAGGAAGATGCCCACTGGAAGCAAAACCATTTGTACCCCCAACAGCAACAGGCTGCACAGACCCTAAGCAAGGCAAGGTGGGGTCCTGCAGCCCCAGCCTGAGGCCTCCAGAGTCCATTGGGGTGAGGAGCTCCCCAGGTATCCTTGTGTTTGGAGAACAGCAAGGCTGGGTGAGGATTGCTGCTTTGCTCCTGCTCAACTACCAACATCTTTTTGAACATGAGGGAAAGCAGCAGTGGAGAGAGCCCAGGGCTTGCCTCCTTGCGCTGCAAACACTGTGATTCAGAGAGCAAGGCATAAAATGCCCTGCTAGAGTTACAGCATCAGGCTGGTGGCTTTCCCTCATGTATCAGATTTGGGCTCCAGCCCTGCAAATTAATTAGCATGAATGGACCCTAGTAACTCTCTCTCTTCTCCAGCATTTAGACAGGGTTGTGATGCTCACAGAAACATGAAGACCACCCAGGACCACAGCCAGGTGGGGTTTGAATGTCTCCAGAGATGGAGACTGAGGAATCACAGCCTGGTGAGGGCTAGAAGGGACCTTCAGAGATCATTGAATCCAAGCCCACTGCTTACACAGCTTCACCCACAGCAGCTGGCACAGGAAGGTGCCCAGGTGGGGTCTGAGGAGACTCCAGAAGGTTGGATTTACCCTGGGACAGCTTTCAGAGACCCAGAGCGATGCAGAGGATTGGTGGATGCTGAAGGGTTGCTGGTTTGGGTTGAATCCACCCTGGTTTGGTCAACCACTCAGCTCTGCACTGCCCAGGTCGGCTCTGGAGCTGCTCTGAACCTGAGAGCTTGAGGAGCTGCAGGACCCAGGCTGCAGACATTGGGAGAAGATTGTTCCAAGGGTCACTGGAGCAGGCTGGGCAGAGAGGAGGACAAAAGTGTATGGAGATACAGAGAGAAGCACACAGGTTTTTTGTTTTCATTTTCCATGGGATGATCTGTTCTACAGATGACAGAGCAGGTCATTGAAGTTCTTTCCCAAAAACCCCAAGCTCTCAGTAAAGGAGGAGTTGGTTGTGGGAACAGATGATCAGGAAAGTGGGAGATTAATCTGCAGATCCTCCTGAAAGTCTGTGTTCCACTGCCAAGCACAGCTGGCCTCAAATAATGCTTCCAGACCTTGGCAAAGAGGCTTTTCCATTGCCTCAGACCACACAGAGGAACTGGAAGCAGAGGGGAGGGGAAGGACCCAGGCCAGCACCTCTTTACTTGGTTTTAGTCCTTTTCTATATCCCCCAAAACCTGAAGGATGGCAACAACAGAAAGTGAGTGAAAGAAAGATGGAGAAGAGGAGGCTTGGATTGCTCCACTCTCTGTTCTTGCCTGTTCTTTACACGAGGAGATGGGCAGTGAGGAAAGCTTTGGATGCCCACAGAGGGCTAGCTGGTGGCTCAGGTCTGGCTGTGTGCAGCCCTTTGGTTGCACATTGTCACTCTGTCCCTTACACAGGTGGCAAAACTGACACAGGGAAGGCACTTGACCGAATCATGACGATTCCAGAGGGGATTGCTGACCTGCCTTTCAGCCAGCTCTCCAGACAGCTGCCTCATCTTTTTAAGCCCTTACACAATAAAACCTGGCACCCATTCCCCTTCCTGGGGACAGTGATAATGTCAGTTCTCTCTCTGACCCACTTTGAAGTCAGTGCATTTGATTTCAAGGGCAGGGAATCAAAGCGAGCAGCACAGCGCTTCCTGCGCCCGGCTCCCATCCATTCACTCTGCTCCCGAGCAGGTGGGCAGCAGGGACAGGCTGCTAATCTAGGAAGCAACCAAGTGTCTCCAGACCATATGTGGAGGGTAAGAAATGAGCAATTGCAATGTATCTCCTTGTCTGAGGCCAGGACTGGCCTCCTCAATGGTCCTGACACGAGGCACTTCCAAACTAAGAGTGCAGGTTCCTTGCTTTTGGTGACCTTTATAAAAGGAGTCCCATGGAAAAGGCAGGGGGTGATGAGGTCAAGTTACTGCTGGGGGAGATGCCCATTGGACTCCAGATGAAAATGTTTCCCCATGAGAACAGTCAGACATTGATGGTTAGTCCACACCTTGAGTCCTGTGTCCAGTTCTGGGCCCCTCAGGTTAGGAAAGATGTTGAGCTGCTGGAAGGTGTCCAGAGAAGGGCAACAAAGCTGGGGAGGGGTCTGGAGCACAGCCCTGTGAGGAGAGGCTGAGGGAGCTGGGGTTGCATAGCCTGGAGAAGAGGAGGCAGGGCAGACCTTCTTGCTGTCTACAGATACCTGAAGGGAGGTTGAAGCCAGGTGGGGGTTGGGCTCTTCTCCCAGGCAAGCAGCACCAGAACAAGAGGACACAGTCTCACACTGTGGCAGGGGAGGTTCAGGCTGGATGTTAGGAACAAGTTCTTCCCAGAAAGAGAGATTGGCCATTGGGATGTGCTGCCCAGGGAGGTGGTGGGGTCACCATCACTGGAGGTGTTTAGGAAGAGACTGGATGGGGTGCTTGGTGCCATGGTTTTGGATGATAGGTTGGACTTGATGACCTCAAAGGTCTTTTCCAACCTGGTTAATTCTATTCTATTGGAAGCATCTCCCAAGGGAAGCAGTGGATTCCCCTATGGTACACAACACTCAGCTTGACAGTGTGCTGGGCCAGCTCATTTCAACTCCACTATCACCTTTCTAGGTTGGAGCAGATGATCCCTGGGGTCCCTTCCAACCTGGCATTCTGTGAGCCTGTGACCTGTGGGCAGAAGCCAAGGATGCATCAACTTGCTCACCCCAAGCTCACTCCCTCCACTGGTTGCACCTCTAGAAAGAAAATACTTTTCAGCCTCCTGAGCTGCAAGAAGTTACCAGATGAGAAGCTCATTATTTACTACCTTCCATTCCTACAATCCTCCAGCCAGGAAGGCTATATTAGGCTTTTTACTGAGCTGCTGAAAAATCATGGCAATCTCTGACATCTCTATCAGTGGTGGCAGAAGGATGCTCAGGAAAGCAGACTGTAGGTGCCCAAAGAGCACTGCTGTGTGCCTGTGGGAAGTCACTATAGCAACAGAGGAGGGGGACAGCCCTCAGCAGTCAGGCAGCATGCAAGAGGGACCAGGTGAGAAAAAAAAAAACACAACCCCAACAAACAAACCACAACAAAAATACCACACCACACACCTCACTGTTGCACAGAGGGGCCCCAAGAAAACCTCAAACCTGCAAAACTGCAAGCAGTGGAATAGAAGTCTTTGAGGGAGGGGAAAGAACAATAAAAACCAGCACTGATGGTTGCTGCTGGCTGTCAGGAGGGATAAAACTGATGCCTGGGGAGGTGGTGGAGTCACCATCATTGGAGGTGTTTAGAAGGAGACTTGATAGGGTGCTTGGTGTCATGGTTTAGTTGATTAGATGGTGTTGGGTGATAGGTTGGGCTCGATGATCTTGAAGGTCTCTTCCAACCTGGTGTGGTCGTTCAACCTACCACACCTGGTCTATCCTATCCTATCCTATCCTATCCTGGCCATTGAATGACCCTGAAACAGCAGCCAGGACACTGTGTGTAATGCCTGCACCAACAGCCAAAGGGGGGATCCCACTGCTTGGATCCTGCCTCCATTCAGGAAGCATAGAATCAATAAGGTTGGAAAAGACCTCAAAGATCATCAAGCCCAAGCTGTCACCCGAGACCTCATGCCTACTAGACCATGGCACCAAGTACTTCTTGTTCCTTCCAGGGTGTGGGAAACTCCACACAACTTTGGGCTCCACCTGGAGCCACTGCTCAGTTTTGAAGCAGGCTATCAAAAAGCTCAAATCTGCAGCAAGAGAGCAGCTACAAATACACAGGGTTAAAATCAAAATCTCTCTTAATAAGACCATAAAGAAATAAAATTAAAATAAATAAGGGGGGGGGGGGGAAGCAAAAAAAAAAATAGAAATTTACTTGGAGAGGGGGAAAAAAAAAGAAAAGGAAACACTACTGCACTGATTGAGTAATTTCAGAGCCCAAAGCAGCCCTCCACAACTGAGGGCAACAGGAGCCACACACACACCACTTGTAGAAAGCAAACACAGCAGCTCAGAGCAATTAAACCATTGCTCCTACACACAGAACCCTGCAAATTGTTTTCCCCAGCAACTCCATCAGTGGCAATTCCCCTCTCAGCAGAGACCACTTCCAGCCTTGCTGCAGGAATTTTTACACCCCATTATCACAGAATCATAGAATCACAGCACTGTCAGGGCTGGAAGGGACCTCAGGGGTCAGCCAGTTCCAACCCCCCTGCCATGGGCAGGGACACCTCACACCAGATCAGGTTCCTCATAGCCACATCCAGCCTGGCCTTTCAAAACCCCCAAGGATGAGGCTTCTACCACCTCCTTGGGCAACCTGGAGGATGCTGGTGTCCCATTCTCAGGAGGCAGGAGGTTACTGCCTACTCTTACGTTTAATCCTAATCATGCTGTGCCAGGGGAAGTTTAGGCTCAAGGTGAGGAGAAATTTCTTCACAGAAAGAGTAACTGGCCATGGGAATGTGCTGCCCAGGGAGGTGGTGGAGTCCCCATCCCTGGAGGCGTTCAAGAGGGGATTGGATGTGGCACTTGAAGCCTGAAGTTGTCAGGAGGTGTTGGCTGATAGGTTGGACTTGATGATCTCTGAGGTCTTTTCCAACCTTATTGATTCTATGATTCTATCTGGCACAGGAGCCACAATGTCCAGTGCCTTTCAGAAGGGCCAGCAAAGTTCCTTCCTATTCCCTCAACAACCCTCTCCTTGCAATCCTGACTTCTGCATTGCCTTTGCAACATCCTAACACACATCCCTCCGTTCGGGAGGATTCAAGAGGCAGCTTCGCACTGCCGGGCAGCAGCACTCAGCACTGTGACGCCTCCTGGACTCTTACCTTCTGCAGGATGGTGTGGGACATGGAAGCATTGGCATGGACGATGATGGTGGCTGTTTTGTCATCTCTGATCTCCTTCAGGAGAGGGGTGGGGTCCCGGCTGTCATCCAGCATCCGCACCGAGAGAGTGTCCTTGGAGATGAGGAACTGCCGGAGCAACTTCTCTAGGTTTAAAAGGCCTTCAAATAAAAGGGAGGGGGGAAAAAAACCCAAAACACCAAGTTGACAGCTTGAAGTTTTATGCTGAGATCAAACAGCACTTCTCCAGTGGCCCACTCTCATCCTTGGTAGGAAGCAGCCCTGCAGGTCTGTGTGCTGCTAAGGAAAGGATTTGGGGCTGCAGTGCAGGCTTGCTGCTTGGGCCAGCGGCAAAGGGGGAACAGTGGAACTGCTTCAGCTGATTCTCCAGACAGAAAGTGGTCCCAAAGGCCACTTGAGAAGAGATAACATTGCTCATAACATAACAGTAATCACCCTGAGATCTGTGTCCAGTTCTGGGCTCCTCAATTTAAGAAGGACATTGAGACTCTTGAACGTGTCCAGAGAAGGGCAATGAGGCTGGGGAAGGGTCTGGAGCACAGCCCTGTGAGGAGAGGCTGAGGGAGCTGGGGTTGCTTAGCCTGGAGAAGAGGAGGCTCAGGGGAGACCTTCTTGCTCTCTCCAACTCCCTGAAGGGAGGTTGTAGCCAGGTGGGGGTTGGTCTCTTCTCCCAGGCAAGCAGCACCAGAACAAGAGGACAGTCTCAAGCTGTGCCAGGGAAGGTTTAGGCTGGGGCTGAGGAAGAAGTTCCTCAGAAAGAGAGATTGGCCATTGGGATGTGCTGCCCAGGGAGGTGGTGGAGTCACCATCCCTGGAAGTGTTTAGGGAGAGCCTGGATGAGGCACTTGGTGCCATGGTTTAGATGATTAGATGGTGTTGGGTGATAGGTTGGGCTTCATGATCTTGAAGGTCTTTTCCAACCTGGTCTGGTCTGGTCTGGTCTATTCTATTCTATTCTATCTTTCTAACTTGCATTAAACCCCCAACCAACCAACCCCCCCCAAAACCCATGGGAATTTGCCCTTTTATTTCCCCACAATGATTTCAATTTCAGACTTGGCTTTTGGACAGGGCTGAAGGAAAAGGCCTGGCTGCCCTAAGCTGGGAGATTTCCTGCAGAAGCAGAGTTAGGTCCTGCCCCTTACCACCAAGGGTTGGTGTAACTCAGCTGCAAGTTAATCTTGCAAACTGCAGAGCATCCCTCTGCTGCCTGCTAAGAGTTTGTGATTCACATCAGACTTTCAGCTTCCTCTTCATGCAGCTCTGTGCTGAAGAATGAAGCACCTGCACCTCTGCTGCTCTGTTTGATCTCCTTCTCTGGCTCAAGGAAACTATAATTTACAGCATGTCAGATCCTACCTGTAGCCTTATCAGGCCTTTGCTTGCAGCTCCTCTTTGGCATATGGAGGCAAATTCCTATTATCTGAAGAGATTTCCCCTTTGTTTGATGACAGGAGGATGTGAGCTGCTCCTGCTGACAGACTGGCACTTCAGAAGGCTTCTCAGCAAGCCAAGCAGGAGCAAGGGCTTGTAGAACCCTCCTGGCAACTCTGAAGTGCTAAAAGGAGGAGCACCTTGTGCAGGGAAGCTGTCAGGCACATGCTGTTTGGTGCTGTCTGAACAGTCTTACAGGGACCACAGCTACACCCTGAGGCAGGCCACTGGTTCGAGCTGGCCAGTGGGAAGTCCTGTTCTGGATTGCTTTATTTATCCTGTCCTTATGCAAACGTTTGGAGCTGGCAGAAGCAGTCCACCCTCTAGCTCTCTGCAGACATGGCCTCCTTTCCCAAACACCTGGCACACCTTACAGCCCACTGCCAAGGAATGTCCCTGGGAAGCAGGAAAGGCAGGACCTGGAAAATCTCAGAAGAGACAAGCTGCTTCTCTCTGAGCTCTTCTGATCAAAACCCAGGGGGACCATCATTTCTTTTCCTGGTTGCACTGGGTTTGTGCTGGTGCAATCCTTGACCCTAACAGCTGGGAAGAGAACTGGTGACTCCCATCCTCCAGCCTCGCTCTTAGACCCAACAGCAGCACTTCAAACATCTCCCTCTGGCCCTTAGGTGTGCACAAGCTTTCTGACCTCCGTGCCCTGGGTTGTTTCCTCCCCTCTGACAATCAGAGCTTACAGAATAGCTGCTGTGAAGGCTGTGCCCCCCTGCATTTGCCTTTTTTGGGTGAAAGATTCTGTGGAATCACACAAAGCCTTCCACATAAGGACTTGAGAGCAATTTATAAAGCAGCTAATTATTCCACCCCGCTGAGAAAATGAGTCACAATATCTTATTCTATTCATCACTGCATTACACTTAGGCTGGCCTAAGTTCATTGATTTTAAGGGTCATTTTCTGCTCCTGCCAGAAGAAATTACAGTTGGTCCCCAAGGGAAGGATGTGACACCTTACAGTGATAAAATGAGCATGACAGGATAGGACCCAAGAGTCCCATCACACAGCCTTGTACTTACACCAAAGCAGCCATGCCTCTTCCTCATGGGATCCACATAACAACATCCCTCAAAACAGAGTTTCACACAGCTCCTATGCTCCCCTTATTTGCCTCCAGGGAACCTTCTGAAAGCCCAGAGTACCAGGAGTTAGTTGTTTAAGGACTGTGCTTAGAAGCCCTGCTTGTCCTAAGGGAAAATGAGAGCTTGTGCTCCTACATGGTGCTGATTATGCCTTTTCTGCAGCCTGTTGTAGTCAGAGCTCCAAACCTGCCTCAGATAAGGTCCTTATTGGGCACAAAGAGCAGGATGCATGAAAGGCAACCATCTCACTGCTTCCTTGGGTCAAGTTGCACAGCACATCCTAAATGAGGCACTTGGTGCCATGGTTTAGTTGACTAGATGGTGTTGGGTGATAGGGTGGATGTGATGATCTCTAAGGTCTCTTCCAACTTGATTAATTCTATCCCATTCCATCCTACTCTATTCTACTCTATTCCATCCTATCCCATTCCATCCTACTCTATTCTACTCTATTCCATCCTATCCCATTCCATCCTACTCTATTCTACTCTATTCCATCCTATCCCATTCCATCCTACTCTATTCTACTCTATTCCATCCTATCCCATTCCATCCTACTCTATTCTACTCTATTCCATCCTATCCTATCCCATCCTATCCTTAATACTGAGTTCTTAAGCAATATCAGAACAAACTAAACTGGGCTGAGTCAAAAGGTGCAAGCAGTTTGGCTCCAGTTACATCAAGAATCACATGAATAGCAGGGAGGGATCCATATTTCAATGGGAGGCACCTGCTTGTCTTGGCACAGGACTGGGGAGAAGGGCAGGGAGGTGTGGTGCCCTGCTGGTGTGTTTGTGTGTTCCATGCCTGGCAGCAGCTTGAGGACAGAGCTGTGAGTAAGCTGCATGCTAGGTGAGAAAACCTAATTATCTCTTCTTCCCCCCCCCCCCCCCCCCCCCTTTTTTTTCCCCCCTTTCCTCCTTTTCTTTTTGGCTTAAGGTCAGACAATGAAAAATGTCAGCCCTAGAAGTCACGTTGGAGAGCATTTGCATGATTTTAATTGCATCATTTTGGGTCAGGTCCTCTGCTGGGGTAAATGTGAGCATGCTTAATGAAGGCAATTTACTGGCTGACATCAGTTGGGGGATGTGGTCTCCTCAGGGTGCATAAAGGAAAAAGAAAAGGCAAAGACACTCTTATTCCTTCTGGCCCCGTGCAGGAGTCCACCACAACACTGTGTGACTAGCACAGCTGGTGGTGTGAAGTTTGCCCAGGGGCTAGCTGGGAAGGATGCTGCTTTTCCTCTGTACCTGGCCTCACTGTCACAGACTGCAAAGCTCTTGCCAGCAGCCCTGGAGCTCACACAGGATCCAGATGCTTTTGCAAAGCTCCACTCCTGGGTCTGTTTGCATGGCAAACTCCAGCACTAATGAATCTGGCTACAGGGTAATAAAACCCAGACTGATGTGGGTGCTGGATACCAGCTACCTGCCTACACATTGACCTTAAAAAGCACAGGACACACTTCACTCTCTACCCACCATGATCATAGAATCATAGAATCAGAAAGGTTGGAAAAGACCTCAGAGATCATCAAGTCCAACCTGTCATCACAGACTTCATGACTACTAAACCATGGCACCAAGTTCCACGTCCAATCCCCTCTTGAACACCTCTAGGGACAGTGACTCCACCACCTCCCTGGGCAGCACATTCCAAGGGCTAACAACTCTCTCAATGAAGAACTTTCTCCTCACCTCCAGCCTAAACTTCCCCTGGCACAGCTTGAGACTGTGTCCTCTTGTTCTGGTGCTGCTTGCCTGGGAGGAAAGACCAACCTCCTCCTGGCTACAACCTCCCTTCAGGTAGTTGTAATGATGCAGAGCCTGCTCCTGCCATGTTAAGAGAGTTATGCTGAGATGAATGTGGTCTTGCTGAGGTGAATGCTCCAGCACCCAGATGCACAATTACCGACAGATGTATGGCTGCAAGCCCAAGAGGGTGTGCAGTGGATTGACTATTAATCAAGTCCTGCTTTTAGGCCACCAACTGCACGTGGCTTTGGGAAAAGCATATTTCAAAAACCCACCCTTTACTTGGCTAATATAATCTCCAGAAACAAGCCTAAGCCTTTTTTTTTCCCCTTCCCATTTCAAAACCCCATCTGTGCAAGCAAAACACCCTTCAGCTTGTCAAACAGAAGGCAGCCAAGTCTCTCCTCATACCCTTTCCTCCTCCCACAAACACCACAAACACCTCCACAGGGCAACAAGGTGGAAAACAAGGTGCTGTTTTGGGCTTCTCTGATCGAGTGCCCACCTGCTGCCAACAGAAAAGACCCTGGCACCACTACCAGGAGAGCCCAGGGTGCCACCCCAGCCAAGATGCAACAGCAAAGCAGCTCTCAGACACTGCCTGAGGAACCTTCTACAGGCACCAAACGGGGAAGAGAGGGAATAGAAAGCACTGGGAGCAAGGGGCAGCTGACCCCAGCCTGGCAATGACCTCACAGTATCACCAAGGTTGGAAGAGACCTCAAAGATCATCGAGTCCAACCTGTCACCACAGACCTCAAGACTAGACCATGGCACCTAGTGCCACATCCAATCCCCTCTTGAGCGCCCCCAGGGATGGTGACTCCACCACCTCCCTGGGCAGCACATTCCAATGACGAATGACTCTCTCCATGAAGAACTTTCTCCTCACCTCCAGCCTAAACTTCCCCTGGCACAGCTTGAGACTGTGTCCCCTTGTTCTGGTGCTGGTTGTTAGAGAGAGAAGAGACCAACCCCTTCCTGGCTGCAACCACCTTTCAGGTAGTGTAGAGGGCAATGAGATCACCCCTGAGCTTCCTCTTCTCTAGGCTGAACAACCCCAGCTCCCTCAGCCTCTCCTCGTAGGGCTTGTGCTCAAGGCCTCTCCCCAGCCCTACTGCCCTTCTCTGGACACCTTCAAGTGTTTTGATGTCCTTCCTAAACTGAGGGGCCCAGAGCTGGACACAGTACTTACATTCAGCTTTGGCACAGATGAGGCAGGCAGTGGTGCAGTTAAAGAAGTTCAGGATCCCTGCCACAGCCACGCTGATATCAGTGTTGCTGGGATGGAGGTTGAGGGTGGTGAACCGCTGGAGCTGCAGCTTCATGAACTCCTCTGGTGCCACTTTGAAGTGAGGAACCTAAGTGAGGAAGGAGGGAAAGAATAAAACAGAATTCAAGAAGAAAAAGAAACAGAAGCAGCTAAATCCACCACAAAGGATCTTTAGTGGGACATGCACAGCAGGCAGCAAGTGAGGGACCCCAATAACTGCTGAGTGAAGAGAGGAGGGTGAGATGTGTGCAGTAGCACAGGAAAATCATCCTTGCAGCAACAAGAAGCCCCAGGAAGGAGTGGATCAGGAAAAGTCTTGCTGGGCCACTCAGAGAAAGGCAATGGGGGCTGTGGTTACAGTACAGGAAACCATTTTGGAGGAGTTCAACCTAATTAGCTGGGGCACTAATTGTAGCTGGGCCCACACTTGTTGCAGGCTTCCTGGGGGGAGGCTTTGCAGGCAGCAGGGACTTCCACAGCCCATGCTGGAGGCCCTCAGCCGTTCGCCGTGTGCTGGATAGACGAAGTGCTGCAAATCCACCTCTGCCTGCAGAACCCATTTGTCGTCAGGTAATTAGGAGAGATGAAGGGAAGAACAAGCTGACCCTGCTCTGGTAAGGCTCAGGAGAGAGAGGAACAGATGCAGCAGCCAGAAGCTTTGGGCTTTTTTGATCAGCAAAGAGCTAACAGGTGGCCATGCAGCAGGCAAGCTCCAGCGGGACTGCAACCATGAGTCCAACAATGCTGCTCTTGTCAGCGAGGCAGCGGAGCAGCAGGTGGGAGGGGGATGCTCTTCCCAGGGAATTTGGGGCAGGAGGTGAGAGTGGGATGCTGTTCCCAGGGAATTTGGGGACAGGAAGCACAGGGGAACAGCCTGAGGGCTCCCTCCAAGGTGTCTCTGCTACACACCTCATGGTTTCACCTGGAGGGAAGGAGTGGGCAGGCAGACCAAGCTCAGACACTGGGGGTTCAGCCAAATTGTTTTCCTTTTGCTAAGGGAATTGTTTGGAAGGAATGGAACACAGAGAAAGGGAAATATCTGCTGCAGCTTCATTGCAGGAGTGTCAAGTCCTCTTTTCCTCCATTATTAGTCCTTTCCCATCTCTTGCCTCTCGGGAAAGGCCATTAGTGGGTTGTGATGGCTGCTTTATTGACAGCGTAAGTTGTTTGGTTAGCAATAGGAAAGGTAAAGAGTACTGAGCTGTTATCTGCCTTGACTCCAATCTGCAGCCCTTGCTGTGGGCTCTGTCAATAGGGAGAGAGGCAGACTGCAGGTGAAAGGCAAACTCCTTTAACCAGAGCAGGATTACCACTGTTGGGAGCTAGATGCAGTCTGAGATGTGCAGCAACATGTGCTACCAGAGAAGACAGATAGGCAGACAGAGGTGAGGGCAGTGACCACCATGGCAGCTCCTGCAAGCCCCCAGAGCTGATCACTGCCCTGATTCAGACCTCACGTTTGGTCCTGGAGGCTCCTTCTCCTTTCTGAATGCTCTGTCCCAGCACAATGCCCCTCTCCAAGCAGGAGGGAAGGAAGTGTGTGTGCCAAAGGCTGAGAGGCACAAGTTCATCCCTCAGTTTTACCGCAGGCTCCTGGTGACCACCACTCGGTGCCTCGGTGGTCAGATGGGACACTCTGCTTTACCTGATGGATGGCTGCAAGCACAACGGCTCTGGCTGGGTGCTGGATCACCTTTAACACAGCAGCACCAACTGGTGCTCCTCAGACACAAATCACAGGGAGCTGCTGCAGGTTTACATCACCACGAGGGCAGCTGAGATCAAGACTGAGAATCAAATACCTTAGGAGTGCAGTGGCACTCACCTTTCATTTCTGACAAAAAAACCTAAAATAAAAAGAATAACTGAAGAGACACAGAGCAGAGACTCAGGCTGAATATGAATTTCAGGCAGAAACACACACAGTCTCTTACTGCAGACTTGCCTTTGCCTGGGATGGAGCATGTCTGGGACATTTAACTGGAGGAAGCACTGCAAAGTACTCCCAGGAGACACATCCTGCCGCAGCCCTAAGCACTAGGTCTAAAAGATCTCTTCAACACTTCTCGGGGAACAAAGAAGAGCAGTCGTTTGTGAATGTAAGTTATTTACAGTGCTCAGTTCCAGGCACTCTCCTCTTTCCAGGTTGGGCTCCAGACAGAGGCTACTAAAAGGCTCAGAGATTTTATCTGGCTTTAAAAGGGTTGAACTGTGAGAGAAGAGCTCAATTTCTTATCCTATCCCATGAGCAGAGCCAGATCAGTGTAAGATGGCTCATGGCTTATAAAATACTAATTCAGGCACACAGTCTGGACACAGATAAAAAGGGTTTGCATTGGTGGAGCAGCAGCAAACAGAAAAGGGTGCAGCTTTCCAAGTGTGTGCACAAAGTCATGTCCACATCCAGGAACTTTGGCTGGGATAAGCATCTGCCAGGGCAAGCTGAGGCTTTTGCAGCCCTCAGCCAGTGGGGATACAGTTTGAGCTGGCTGAAGTAAAAGGTGATACAGATCAGAAAAGGAGAAGGCTGGCAGAACAGAGAGAGAAAGTGGAGAAGGAAGATGCAAGAATCTGTGCATCAGGAGAAGGGGCAATAAACCAAGCTGTCAGCTCTGCTCATCAAAAGCCACAGTGGGGCACAGGAAAAGGTGATCCAGCAGGTGACCACAGCAAGTCACCCTTGCCAAGGAGCTCCTAAAGTAGCATAGGAAGGTATCTCTCTACCTCTGTCTGCTGGGGGCAATGTCCCTGCTCTGCCTCGCAGCTGGGGCACAAGGACAGAACACACTGGGGATGAGGTGGCCTGTGGGCATCAGCTGGAGAGGGTTTGGGGTGTGTGGTGGGAAAGGAGAGGTGCACGTTCGCAGAGCACCGGATCTGAACAAGAACTGCAAGAGGCTGAAGGAAGCATTGAGCTGGAAGCTGCAGGGAGCTGTGCAGCTGTAGCTGGGACTTGGCATGGGCACCACAGTCTCAAAGTCATTTCAGGCTGCAGAAAGCCTTTCTGCATGGGACATGCACCACAGCAGGCATTGTTCCTGGGTCTACTGGTAAATTAAACACCTGCAGCAACCAGTGGGGAAGCACTGCTGCCACCAGAGCCCACCAAGAGTGTCTGCACTTTGAAGGACAATGTGCAGAAGATGGGGCTGGGGAACAGGCCAGGATCTCTCCAGCATCCCTCACCCACTGTGACTGGCTCTGCTTTTACCCCAGGCCTGCTGTGCAACACAGGGAGGAAGAGCCAGGGCTCCTGCACTACCCCTCCCAGCCCCTGACACAAGGGCATTGGGACCAAGTCAGTGGGTGTGTGGGCATAGACTTACTCAGACAGGAAACTTTTCCACTTACCTCTTTTTCCCCACAGATATTGCTGATAATAGAGCTCGAGGCTGGACTTGAGGAAGGTCCCAGGACACCTACCACCCCTTTGGGGAGAATCTGGCACACTGCAGGCACCAGAGAGGAAACATGAGTTAGACTTCATCCTCAGCTTCCAGCAGACACTACCTGCTGCACCTAAGGACATAGAGATGCCTCCTTCACACTTCCTGGCTTTTATTAGAATCAGAATCATAGAATCAGTCAGGGTTGGAAGGGACCACAAGGATCATCTAATTCCAACCCCCCCTGCCATGGGCAGGGACACCCCACACTAGATCAGCCTGGCCAGAGCCTCATCCAGCCTGGTCTTAAACACCTCCAGGGACGGTGCCCCAACCACCTCCCTGGACAACCCATTCCAAGGCTTCACCACTCTCATGGGGAAGAACTTCCTCCTCACCTCCAGCCTGAATCTCCCCACCTCCAGCTTCATTCCATTGCCCCTAGTCCTATCACTACCTGAGATCCTGAGCAGTCCCTCCCCAGCCTTCTTGTAGCCCCCTTCAGATACTGGAAGGCCACAATAAGGTCACCTCAGAGCCTTCTTTTCTCCAGACTAAACAGCCCCAACTCTTTCAGTCAGTCCTCATAGTGCCTGTGACACCCTTCTCTCCTCCATCTTTTCCCAAGCCTTCTAAATCCCACCTGAACTCTCCCTAAAGCCTCATCTCTGACTCCAAAGTGGGACCCTGTCTCTTTTTTTAACATTCCTTTTTGTCTCCATCTGCTCTCCTCCAAGATAAAACATCAACTGAAGTCTCTGGAAGTTGCTAAAGCCAGCAGTGACCTAGCTTCAGGGAATCAGCCAGCAGCAAACAAACTTGTCTGAATTTCTTCCCTCATCCTCTGCAGAGCTCAGCACTAATCACCAGGCTCCTGGTGCTGATTTTCATTTGTTGTTTTTCTTTCTTTCTTTTCCCTGGCAGTAGTTAATCTCCTAGCTCTGTGCCACCAAGGTTAGTAGAACAATCAAAAGCCCGTAACAAAATGCAGAAGTTCAATCTCTTCCTCTCAAGCTTCCTGGGTTAAACTGCAACCTTCTGCCCTTTTAATTCACAGCACAAATTTAGCCCAGTAGCACTCCAAGGACTACACCCAGCTGGTGCCACCTCCCTGCTGCTATCCCAGTCAACCATATCCCCTTTGAGCAGCTTGCACAGGCAAAGCCTCATGAACAGAAGGCAAGAAGCCCTCATGCCTGAACCCCTGGACTTGGAAAGGCTGGTCTGGACATGTGCTGCCTACAACTTATTCTGCAATAGCAGATCTGCCTCAGCATCACCACATGCTCAGCTCAAAGAATCATGGAGCCATGGATTTCTTTCCAGTTGGAAAAGCCCTCTAAGATCATTGAGTTCAACCATCAACCCAACACCACCATGGCCATTAAACCATGTCCCATGCCCACACCTTTCTTGAACACCCCCAGGGATGGTGACTCCACCACCTCCCTGGGCAGCCTGAGTACTTTTTCTGTAAAGAAAGTTTTCCTGATAACCCAATTTAAACCACCCTGGGGCAAGTTCAGGCCATGTCCTCTCATCACCTGATACTAGGAAGAAGAGACTGATTCCTACCTCACTCCAACCTCCTTTCAGGGAGCTGTAGAGAGCAATGAGGTCTCCCCTCAACCTCCTTTTCTCCAGACTAACCAACCCCAGTTCCCTCACCTGCTCCTTGTAAGATTTAATTCTCCAGGCCCTTCACCTGCTCTTCTCTCCCCTGACAGACAAAACTGCATTTGCTCAGCTGGCATCAAGTGACTGCTCTCTGAAGAAAGAGGATAGCACAAGGCAGAAAGGAGGCACCTCCACCACTTATCAGTTCTGGCAAGAGGAAGCTCACAACATTTTCATATGTAAAAACTAAGGCATTGCATTGCAAAGCTGAGATTTCCAGGATACTGCCTTCTCAGTACCAAATAGCTGGGCTCTTTGGGAGCCCCATCCTGACTGCAGGTCCCTGGCTCCCACCTCCGAGGAGCTTTTGTGATGGTTGTAAAAAGTTATCAAGATTCAGCAGCTGGGAAAGGAGAAAAAAAGAAAAGGAGCTAGAAAAATTCCAACCAGAGCATATATTTTGTAGTGAAGGGAATTCATCATCCAAACTGATGTATTGCAGATCAGAGCAGGTTTGCAATCAACCTCAAGCCTCTAAATCAAGGCTGGGTGTGAAGTGCAGCTCTGCTGTGCTTGGGGCTGCTTCTACGCAGCAAGCAAGGGGACTGAGGGTAGCAAGAATAGTGTGGCCAGCAGGAGCAGGGAAGTCATTGTGTCCCTGCACTCAGCACTGGTTAGGTCACACCTGGAGTACTGTGTCCAGTTCTGGGCTCCTCAATTTAAGAAGGACATTGAGACACTTGAAGGTGTCCAGAGAAGGGCAACGAGGCTTGGGGAAGGGTTTGGAGCACAGCCCTGTGAGGAGAGGCTGAGGGAGCTGGGGTTGCTTAGCCTGGAGAAGAGGAGGCTCAGGGGAGACCTTCTTGCTCTCTACAACTCCCTAAAGGGAGGTTGTAGCCAGGAGGAGGTTGGTCTCTTCTCCCAGGCAAGCAGCACCAGAACAAGAGGACACAGTCTCAAGCTGTGCCAGGGGAAGTTTAGGCTGGAGGTGAGGAAAAAGTTCTTCATTGAGAGAGTTGTTAGCCATTGGAATGTGCTGCCCAGGGAGGTGGTGGAGTCACCGTCCCTGGAAGTGCTCAAGAGGGGATTGGACGTGGCACTGGGTGCCATGGTTTAGTAGTCATGTGGTCTTGGGTGACAGGTTGGACTTGATCTTTGAGGTCTCTTCCAACCTTGGTGACTGTATGAATGTCTACAGCCTGCTTTCTGCAGAAGATCAGAAAAGCCAATTGAAGTGATCATCTCTGGCCTTAGGCTTCATAAGCCTCCATAACTTCATGACTGGGATGTGAGGCCAAATACTAAAGGCTTAGTCTGTCATTTGGGCAACTGGTTTGACTTGCCTCCAAGACCTACCTGAAGGAAAAACTCCACACTCTGCTGGCTCCCTGCACATACTGATTGCTCTGACTTCATACACAGGCAATCATCTTCTCTTGGATTTCTCTTCCCATGCTCCCTTACCCTCCACCATCTCAATCTGTTACAGAGCAACTGATATTTTTCTGCAGCACCTTCAAAGAAATCCAGCACTTGCTCTTCCTCTGCACTTAAAAATTTACAGCCACTTAGCCCTCCTCAGAAGAGCCTTTTAAATACAAGCACAAGCCATTTGAAACCCCCACATGCTATCTCAGCAGCTCTCATCAGTCCCTCTCAGCTGCAGCAGACCCTTTGAGTACTCTGCAAATCAGTAGCTATCAAAAGCATGACCAGAGAAGGCAACAAAGCTGGGGAAGGGCCTGGTGAGGAGCAGCTGAGGGAACTGGGGTTGGTTAGTCTGGAGAAGAGGCAGCTGAGGGGAGACCTCATTGCTCCCTGAAAGGAGGCTGCAGTGAGCTGGGGATTGGTCTCTTCTCCCCTGTATCAGGTGGTAGGATGAGAGGAAATGGCCTGAGACTGTGCCAGGGGAGGCTGAGGTTGGAAATTAGGAAGAACTGCTTTGCTGCAAGAGTGGTCAGAGATTGGAACAGGCTGCCCAGGGAGGTGGTGGAGTCATCATCCCTGGAGATGTGGCCATGGCACTTTGGGACGTGGATTAATGGCCGTGGTGGTGTTAAGTCAACAGTTGGATTTGATGATCTTAGAGGTCTTTTCCTACCAAACCGATTCCAATAGGAGCTGCTCCAAGTCCTCTTTATCCACAGGTCAGTAGGGCAAAAGTCCTGAAGGGAATGTTGTGCGTGCAGGGGAAAGTTTGGTAAATACTTTTCTTCTCATCTGCTGTATAAAGAGCAGAAAATGGGTTAAGTAGTCATAGCAACGAAGTTGCAACTACTGTCTGAAGAAGAAAACCTGGCTTATCACTCTGAGGGTGAAACATCCACTAAAATTAAGGAAAATGAATGGAAACAAAGTGGAGGTGCCTGAGGCAAAGGTTTCAACCATGTTTGGAGAGCTTCTTCTCTTGTAATGCAAACACATTTCCTATTGCAGAACATTGCCTGATCTTGTTATCCCCTGCAGGGAGAAAAGGCTCAACCCTGCTGCCGGCATGGGCACTGTGGATACAGAGAAGCACTTGCAGGGATGTAGAAACCTGTTAGCCCTTTACCAAAAACTCATCCCCCATACCCACACAAGCTGTGATCGCAGGCTGGTGTAGCCCCAACTCCCTCAGTCTGTCCTCATAGGAGAGGAGCTCCAGACCTCTGCTCATCCTCGTGGGCACGTTCCAGCACCACCAGGTCCTTCCTGTAACAGCTGGGGCTCCAGAACTGGATGCAGTACTCAGATGGGGTCTCACCAGAGTGGAGTAAAGGGGGAGAATCACCTCCCTGGACCTGCTGGCTCTGCTTCACTTGATGCAGCCCAGGATGTGATTGACTTTCTGGGCTGCAAGTGCACACTGGTGGCTCAGTCTTTGAAAAGGAAACATCCCATAGCACACCATACTTTGCTGAGACCCACACTGGTTTGATAGGACAGCAGCTTCCCTCCCATCACTCAGGGGAAGCAACTCGATGCTGTGAACTGATGACTGCTGCCTTTTTACTTGCATGTGGACCCCTCTGCCTCTGCTGCTTGTGCAAGCTCACATGTCCCACTTTGGTACCTCTGTCCACTCAGTTACAGGCTTTGCCTAGAAGCTGGGAGTGGGGTCAGAGCCACCTGTCCTCCTACAGCCTGGAGCTGGGAGGTGGCCCTCAAGCAAGCTCAGGTTTGCATTCAATGTGCAGTGCAATCCAGTGACCTTCCTTTCACACTAGCAGGTGTGTGAGAAAGGAAAGTGTTCAGTGGTTTCCACAAGTACCTTTGGGAATTAGGTACAGGTGTGGACACTCAGGAAGCAGCCAGTTGTGCTTTAAAGGAAGAGGGAAATGTGCTTCATTTTGGACATGACAAAACACCACAACCTAGGAGCAGCTCTCACATTTTGTGTGTCTGCACATCCCCTTAGTGGTCAGACAGTGCCTTTCACCCTCCTGGCATCTCAGGGCACCTGGCAAGCATTGAACCTGAACTCCCCCTGTCTGAGGCACGGCTGACAGTGCTCTGCTGAGAGCATCCAGCCACGGTGCAGGACACAGCAGCTCTTTCACTGCATACAGATACCTGATAGCAGAGTTTCAAACAGCATGCAAAGAAGATTCTTGCCTCTAATTGAAAATAAATGAGCAGGGAAGGTATGCAATTATCTCAACATTTCCATGGTTGCAAAACATACCAGAGGACCTTGAATGGCAGGGACTGGCCAGGATGAGATTCTCATACAGAAAAAGCCAAGTGCATAAACAGATGGCATTTTAGAGGGTGCAGCCTGGCTCCAAGGCTGCTGCCTGCAGCATCCTTTCTGCTTCTTAACAGGAAGCCACAGCCAGAGCAGGCTCAAACATTAAATCCAACAAGATCACAAAAATAGTAGGGCAGTTAATAGCACATCTGAGGCAATTTCACTGAAAGGATGTCTGAGGCCCTTTGAAATATTAGTGGGAATAAATAAAAATTCAAAATCCTCCAGTGGCTCTGGCTACTGACCTGCCCTGAGAAGCTTGGATTAACAATAGAAAGAAGTTCAAAAGACAGATGAGATGTTAGGGGCCAGGGTGACAAGCTGAAAATCTGTCCCTCCCTGGACATCAAAAGGAGAAAGGTGTTTTAGATAAAGACATGATTAAACAAGTCATTTTTGGATCCCCATAAAAAGGAGTTGAAACATCAAACAAAGAGAGAACAAGCTTTATTCTAATGGCAGAAGAAGCTCTAGCCATAGCCTTTCACTGCAAACTCACTTCAAAACACTGAGGGAGCTGGGATGGTGCAGCCTGGAGAAGAGGAGACTCCAAAGAGACCTAACAACAGCCTTCCAGTGCCTGAAGGGGGATACAAGAAGGGTAGAGAGGGACTGTTTGCAAAGGCCTGCAGTGATAGGACAAAGGGCAGTGGTTTGAAACTAGAGAAGAGTTAGCTTCGATGATAGGAGGAAGTTCTTTACCTTGAGGGTAGTGGAGCACTGCAACAGGTTGCCTTAGGAGGTAGAGGACACAGTCTCAAGCTGTGCCAGGGGAGGTTTAGGCAGGAGGTTAGGAAGAAATTCTACACAGGGAGAGTGACTGCCCATTGGAAGGGGGTGCCCAGGGAGGTGGTGGAGTCACCATCATTGGAGGTGTTTAGGAGGAGACTTGATAGGGTGCTTGGTTGCATGGTTTAGTTGATTAGGTGGTGTTGGATAATAGGTTGGATGTGAGATCTTGAAGGTCTCTTCCAACCTGGCCTATTCTATTCTATTTGAGTCCCCATCCCTGGAGATATTCAGGGTGAGGCTCAACAGGGCTCTGGGAAACCTGATCTAGTGGAGGATGTCCCTGCTGACTGCAGAGGGGTTGGACTGGATGACCTTTGGAGGTCCCTTCCAACCTAACCCTTTCTATGATTCCATGACTTCACAGATGCTGCGTGCAGGAACAGTCAACGTCTGTCTTCACTCAGATACAAAGCTGAAATAGCACACTGTGTGTGAATGTGATTAGCACTGACTCATAGTTTACCTGCTAGAGCAATTGGAATTTTCAGCACACACACCCCCCCTCCCCTAACTCTAAGTGAGATGCCTGAGTCAACCAGGATGGAGGAAGGAAGGGAAAAAAGCAGCTCAACACTAAACCAAACCCTAACTCTCCAAAGTCCTCCTTCTCTTGAAGAACTAATTGTACATGAAATATCACTGATGGGGTGTAATCACAGCCCTCCTAGAGCAGGCAGCTGAGCATGCTAGCTGTGATATCTAGAGGGGATTCAAAGGGCATGAAATTTGAGAGGAGCATTAACCAGATGTATAACAGCTCTGCAGCCACAGGTTAAAACACCCCAACTGCTTTTTATTAATGCCACGTGTGATAACAAATAGCAGAGCTGTATTAAAGCTGAGAAGTCAGACATTTGAAAGCCATGAAAAGCCTTGAAATTTCAGCTAAAGGATCTGATTCTCCTCTGCTCCCAGTATAAATCAAGGCCAACTTGAGCAACATTAATAGCAGAGCCGTGCGGAATCCAGATTTTGCCTGTTGCGAGAAATACTTCAAGACGTTTTTCACTCCGAGGAAAAGGCAAATAACATCTTGCAAAATTATGTGGATCCTCACTTTGCCAAAATCAAATCAATTTGCTCTGATTCCTACTTCTTTCCCCCCCCCCTCCCCATATATTCTCTAAGTCAAAGCAAACAAAGAAAATCACCCTGAGGTGAATAGTTTGAAATGCAAGATTCTCTCTTCCTCACTTATCCCATTTTCATGTCCTCCCCAAACACCATGCTTGGTGAAATCGACAATTTCTTGCCTCATACTTCATTCTCAGCAAATTAGTATTCTTCTGCTTGAAAAGCCACTCCAAGGGAGTCATTTCTGAGCAGTGTTACAGGGGGTGCAAGCGAGAAAGGAATCCTGCTCACGCTCGTTACCACGGCTCTGGGGTCACTTGGCAATCAAGGCTGTTTCCTGAGCAAAGCTGAGCAACAGGAATGCTGCTACACACAGATTGATGAGAAAGGAAAAGGGAATGGGTCTAAAAATCACAGAATCACCAAGGTTGGAAGAGACCTCAAAGATCATCAAGTCCAACCCGGCACCACAGACCTCATGACTAAACCATGGCACCAAGTGCCACGTCCAATCCCCTCTTGAACACCTCGAGGGATGAAAATGCTGCTGGTTCTCTCACAGACAGGAGGCTCAGGCAAATAAGCAATTTTCTCAGTCCCTAGGAGGCTTGCTGGGAGATTTGGGATACTTCCAGGGGTGAATTGGGAATACACTTGGAAATCCAGGCAGCCCCCATCCCTTCTGTGTGGCCTGGCCAGAGAAACTGGATAGCACAGAGTCACAGAATGGTAGGGGTTGGAAGGGACCTCTGAAGATCATCAAGTCCAACCCCCCCTGCCAGAGCAGAATCACCTAAAGCAGGTCACAGCATCATAGAACATTAGAATCATAGAATCAACAAGGTTGGAAGAGACCTCAGAGATCATCAAGTCCAACTTGTCACTACAGACCTCATGCCTACTAGACAATGGCACCAAGTGCCACATCCAATCCCCTCTTGAACACCTCCAGGGAAGGTGACTCCACCACCTCCCTGGGCAGCACATTCCAATGACTAACAACTCTCTCTGGGAAGAACTTTCTCCTCAGAGAATGTATTAGAGGTTGGAAGGGAGCTGCAGAGATCATCCAGTCCAACCCCCCCTGCCAAAGCAGGGTCACCCAGGGTAGTCTGCACAGGAACACATCCAGGTGGGCCTTGAAAGTCTACAGAGACTCAGACTCCACCACCTCTCTGGGCAGCCTGCTCCTGTACTCTGCCACCCTCAAAGTTCCTCCTTGTGTTTAGATGGAACTTCCTGTGTTCAAGTTTGTGCCTCTTACCTCTTGTCCTGTCCCTGGGGACCACTGAGAAGAATCTGTCCCCTTCTTCCTGATACCCACCCTTTAGGTATATTTAACTATTGCTTGCCCTATTGCTGTGCCGAGTGAGGGTGAAGCAGGATGTGTAAAACCCTGGACAGGTGGGAAAGAGCTAAAAGAGATGAGGGATGCAAAAAAAAGGTGAAGCACTGTCACTTTGGAACAGTCTCTGTGATGCTGTGTGTGTGATGATCTTAATCTAGAGTGTCTCATGGGTGACAGGTGTCTATTTATAGGAAGAGACATGCAGGTACTTGCTGGAATGCACTTTATTAAGTGCACACTGCTATAAATAATGCAAAGGCTAATTCAGGAAATGAAGGAGCACTCTGCTGATCTCACAGCCCTGTTGAGCTGCTTCTGTTAGCTACTCAGAGACCTGCTCCTGAGCTCCATGGGGCCTCCCAGGTGCAGGGATGCCCGCTGCTATATGCAAGAAACCCACCAAAGCTGGGTGGAAATCCAGCCTGCTCCAGACAACAGCACAACAGAGTCATAGAATTGTTTTGGTTGGAAAAGGCCTCTAAGACCATCAAGTCCAACCATCAACCTAATACCACCATGGCCATTAAACCATGTCCCATGCCCACACTTTTCTTGAACACCTCCAGGGATGGTGACTCCACCACCTCCCTGGGCAGCCTGTTCCAATGCCTCACCACTCTTGCAGTAAGGAGGTTATAGTGAGGTGGAGGTTGGTCTCTTCTCTCTAGCATCAGATGATAGAAGGATAGGAAATCAATTAAGATTTTCCAGGTATATTGAGGGTGGTGGAACACTGGAACAGGTTGCCAAGGGAGGTTGCTGAGGCCCCATCCCTGGAGATATTTAAGGTCAGGCTTAACAGGGCTCTGGGCAACCTGATCTGGTGGAGGATGTCTTTGCTTACTGCAAGAGATTGGACTAGAGGACCTTTGGAGGTCCCTTCCAACCTAACCCATTCTATGATACTACCTGAAATTGTGCCAGGGGAGGGTTAGGTTGGAGACGAGGAAACATTTCTTTACAGAAAGAGTGGTGAGGGATTGGATGCCAAAGCCACAGATGGTGCTGCCACAGCGTGTTGCTGAAGGCCCCACACCCCTCCCAGGAGGATGCTGCCCCCACATCCAGACCATGGCAAACCACTGCACCAAACCTGAATGTGCCTCAGCAGCCAGGGCAGGCCCAGGGCTTTGCAGGGACCTCCTCTCATGCTTGCACGTGTTGATCTTCTAAGTGCCAACGGAGGAGCAGAGAGCTGCTTTTAGCCCTCTGTACCTCCCGCGACTATCACACTGCTATGCTCTGCAGCAGCTGCAGTGTGCCAGACAGCTCCTGTGAGCCAGCAGAGAGAGGAACAGTGGAAGGAGCAGGTAGATGGAGAGGTACTCACTGGTTTCTGCCGTCTCATACTCGCTGTCTCGCAGCAGCTCGAAGATGTCCACTTCCACTTTGGCTTTCCCCACCCGCTCGGGCGCGCGGTTGATGCGGTTCTTGGCGAGGGTGATGGAGAGCCTCTCCCCCCTGCTGCACTCCATGGGGTCATCCAGGATGGCAGCTGCAGGAGCAAAAGGTGTGGGCAGAAGTTAGGCTTGGCAAGGACCCGGCTCGGCTCGGCGCACCTCCCCATCCATCCCCGCTGGCACCGAGCAGCCGCCGCCTTGGCACCGGGGCTCCTGCCGCCGCTATTGTTAACACATCCTCCCTCCCTTCCTCCCTCCCACACCTGGCCTTGCCTGCCGCCTCGCCCACCTCCCAGGTCCTGCCAGACACGTGGGTGCTGGAATCTCTGCAGCAGCAGCTGCCTTACCTGCCAGCGTGCTGCTGCAGCACGACACAGCCACCTACGCTGCTGGGCTCCTGGCAGTGCCCAGCACCCACTGCAGCACAGCCACCCACCCCCTCCCTCTGGCTGCTCCCGGAGAGGAGCATCCAGCTGTGCAGCACCCAGCAGCCCAGGTCTGGGCGCTGCCTCCCATCCCAACAAAGGAAGAACGTCCCCAGATAGCTTCAGTTTGCTCGTTTGGGAGCCCCTGGGCAGGGTGCTGATAGGAGGGGTATTTCAGGAAGCGTGTAGGCAGCCGTGGGTGGGAAGGGACAAATATTTTTCAAACAGAAAGCACTTGACTCTTGAACTCAGCTCCTGGGCCTGCCCACTCAAATCTGTGTGAGGCAGAAGGAGATAGTATGGGGTATTATTTTTATTTTCTTGATGGAAGGCAAAAAGGAATTGGAGTGGAGCATTAATCACAGCATTTCATTACGAGCGGCACAACTTCTGCACCCCAGCGGGTTTATCCTTGCTAATTGAAGGTCTCCTCTGAGAATGCAGCTGTTCGGTTGCAGCTGGGGAAGAGCAGCACTGGGGGTTGTGCTGTGCATTAGAAAGGCATCAATGCCTCTCTTCCCTCCTTAAAAATCCCTCCAAGGGGAGCGATGCCATTCAGAGCTGCTCAGGTGTGCGTGGAGTCGCAGCTCAGTGCCCCATCAGCCCCTGCGCCACGCAGGTTAGCAAAGCAGAGATTAGTGGGGCTCTGCTGCTTTGTGTCTCAGGGAAACAGGGAACAAACTCCCACAGCAAGGTGTTTTTGTTGAAGCTTTGAAAGGTGTCATTGTGCTGGGGCAGCTGGGTTTGGGGTTCTTTCAGACAGGGAAAGCAGAGTGCAACACATAAACCAGACGGCAGCTGAAGCACAGTGGTTATAAATGGGAGGTATCCTTCTTCCTCAAGAGGAAGAGCAGAACAGAGTCCAAGGATACACGTTTTGAAGACAGCTAAGTGGGACCACTGTTGGAGAAGCATGGTGCTGTTAGCTTCAGTTCCACCTATGGCACATGCTCCTTGGAGAGCCTTGAAGGTCCTCATTGCTCCCCCAGTGCATGGGCACCAATCACCCTTCACTGCCTCTGAAAGAGCCACACTGAAGAAGCCTGTCTTGGGTTCAGGCTCCTTTTACTTTGCCTTTCCTGCCTCTGAGACTCTCTTTGAACCAACTCCAAATCTCAAAGCACAGCCCAGTTTCAGCAACCAAGTTGCATTGCATTCCAGGGCTCTGCTCAGCCTTGCAATGCTCATTCCAGCAGGATCTCCTTCTCTCATGACAGAACTCTCATGACAGTCCCTCCTGGGATGGGGAGGAGACCATCATCACCACCTGCAGTTTTACACCAGGCTCCTGCACACTGACAACCTACCTCCGCTTCCCAATCCTGCCCTAACATCATCTGTGCAACTGGACACCGAATCCACTGGTGAAGCAAGGCTGGTTCAATGCTATCCCAATGATAGCCATCCCAGAACCTCTCTTCCTACTAGAAAGAGTTATTTGCCATTGGGATGTGCTGCCCAGGGAGGTGGTGGAATCACCATCACTGGAGGTGTTCAGGAAGAGACTGGATGGGGTGCTTGGTGCCATGGTGTAATTGATTAGATGGTGTTGGGTGATAGGTTGGACTTGATGATCTCAAAGGTCTCTCCCAACCTGGTTAATTCAATTATATTCTATTCTATCCTATCCTATCCTCCCCCAGTTTTATGGAGCTGAACTGAACACTGATAAAGAAACACTCAGCAATGTTTCTTACATGACATGCACAGATGTCTTGGAGAACATTCCCAGTCCTTCAGGCACCACCATCCCCTCTGCTCCACAGACATGCAAGCATCAGCACTGTCTGCAAAGCTAAGGCAGTTCATCTTCAGCTCATTATGCAAGAAAAAAGGGTTGGGCTTTCCTTTAAGGCCAGAAGCATGGCTCTCAGGGGGTTTAAGACATTGCTCTGGCTGATGCACTGGGGTGGATCAAGAAAAGTGTGTCCTGCAGGTCTAGGGAGCTTCTCGTCCCACTCTGCTTTGCCCTGGTGAGACCACACCTGGAATACTGTATCCAGTTTTGGGCTGCCCAGTCCAAGAAAGACAGGGATCTGCTGAAGAGAATCCAAGAGAGGCTATGAGGATGATTAAGGGACTTGAACATCTCTGCTATGAGGAAAGACTGAGAGCCCTGGGGCTGTTTAGTCTTAAGAAGAGAAGGCTGAGAGAGGATTTTATCAATGTCTATAAATATCTGAGGGTTGGGTGCCCAGATGAAGGTTCCAGACTTTTTTCTGCTGGTGACCAGTGACAGGACAAGGAACAAGGAGTCCAAGCTAGAACGCAGAAGGTTCCAGCTCAACATGAGGAAAAACTTTGCTGTGAGGATGCTGGAGCCCTGGAACAGGCTGCCCAGAGAGGCTGTGGAGTCTCCTTCTCTGTCCCCATGTGACCTGCCCTAGGTGACCCTGTTGTGGCAGGAGGATTGGACTGGATGATCTCTGGAGGCCCCTTCCAACCCCTAACATTTTATGCTGACTGCTCTTAATCACAAAGAAGCTGGGAGCCTAAAGTGCCCCAACAAGCAACTTGCTCCACTCCCCACTTCTCCGGGAAAGCAGCAGCAGGCAGAGAGGTCCTCACACACAAAAAGCTGCCTGATGTGTATAAACTTCTGCTTGGAGAAGAGGAGGCTCAGGGGAGACCTTATTGCTCTCCACAACTACCTGAAGGGTGGTTGTAGCCAGGAGGAGGTTGGTCTCTTCTCCGAGGCAACCAACACCAGAACAAGAGGACACAGTCTCAAGCTGTGCCAGGGGAGGTTCAGGCTGGATGTTAGGAAGAAATTCTTCCCAGAAAGAGAGATTGGCCATGGGAATGTGCTGCCCAGGGAGGTGGTGGAGTCACCATCCCTGAAGGTGTTGAAGAAGAGCCTGGATGGGGTGCTTGGTGCCATGGTTTAGTTGATTAGATGGTGTTGGGTGAGAGGTTGGATTTGATGATCTCAAAGGTCTCTTCCAACCTGGTTAATTCTATCCTATCCTATCCTATCCTATCCCATCCTAACTTCTCAGTGCAGCCCTGCTTCCAGGAAAGGGTAAAGTAGTGGACTGGGTCTGATGAGCGTCACAGAACGCTGCTGTGTTCCAGGTGCTGAGAGAGCAAAAGCAAAGATCAATGGTGAGGAAGCCTATGTCAGCATTCTTAGATTCATTATTTTCTAATTTAAAGCTTCAGAATGATTAAATAGGGCAATTTATTAAATTATTATTGGGGGTTTTTAGAAGTATTCTCTTTAATTGTTAGTTTGGAAACAAAAGTCACTTCTACTCATGCAGAGTTCAATGTATTTTGCAAACAAAAGAGTTCAAACCAAAGCATTTTGACTCATTCCCCCCAGGCCACTCTGGCACAAGCCTTTGCACAGTGATTTGGTTTTTGGTCTCTCTCTTCAGGGTGGGGTTTTCCATGTTTGTTTCTGGGAATCTTGAAAGCTTGCCTACAGCTGAGAAAACAAAAAGAAAACCAAACAAGGAAACCCAAACCCTCTTCCCCTACTGAATCCTCAGTTTAGGAAAGGTGTTGAGTTGCTGGAACATGTCCAGAGAAGGGCAACAAAGCTGGGGAGGGATCTGGAGCACAGCCCTATGAGGAGAGGCTGAGGGAGCTGGGGGTTGCTTAGCCTGCAGAAGAGGAGGCTCAGGAAAGACCTTATTGCTGTCTACAGCTACCTGTAGCTGTAGAGGTTGTAGCCAGGTGGGGGTTGGTCTCTTCTCCCAGGCAACCATCACCAGAACAAGAGGACACAGTCTCAAGCTGCATCAGGGGAGGTTTAGGTTGCAGATGAGGAGAAAGTTCTTCCCAGAAAGAGAGATTGGCCATTGGAATGTGCTGCCCAGGGAGGTGGTGGAGTTACCATCCCTGGAGGTGTTGAAGAAGAGCCTGGATGAGGCACTTTGTGCCATGGTTTAGTTGATTAGATGGTGCTGGGTGATAGGTTGGACTTGGTGATCTTTGAGGTCTCTTCCAACCTGGTTAACTCTATTCTATTTTTTTCTATTCTAATTGGAAGTTTGCAGCTCCACCTTGGGAGCAAAATGCATGAGGGGAAAATGCTCACAGCAAGTGATGGGTTTGGAAAAGAAAGGAACATAGCCTGAATCCCAGGGGGTGGGGGATGGTGGCACCACTAGAGCACAGCCACTAATCAAACTACATCACTGCTTCCTCTCTCCTGTGGGGCTTGTGATAGAATCATAGAATCAATAAGGTTGGAAAAGACCTCAGAGATCATTAAGTCCAACCTATCACCCAATACCTAATGACTACTAAACCATGGCACCAAGTGCCACATCCAATCCTTTTTTGAACACCTCCAGGGATGGTGACTCCACCACCTGCCTGGGCAGCACATTCCAGTAGCCAATCCCTCTCTCTGTGTAGAACTTTCTCCTCACCTCCAGCCTAAACCTCCCCTGGCACAGCTTGAGACTGTGTCCTCTTGCTCTGGTGCTGGTTGCCTGGGAGAAGAGACCAACCCCCAACTTCCCTTCAGGTAGCTGTAGACAGCAATAAGATCTCCTCAGCAAAAAAAAATCAGCTCACTTGCATTTTAGGAGACTAGTTTAGTTTTACCAACTATTAAACCAGCCCCCCTGAAGAGCCTAGGTAATGAGGCTGAACTAATCTTTATTAAAGCTAGTGGATGGGAAAGGTCATTTAATGTTTAAGAAAGGTTGGGTTTTAAAACTTCATGGCTTGGGCCATGGTGCCCAAGCTCAGCTAATAGCTGCAGCATTAAGTATGAACGAAAATCTTTATAGAAATTCCCTTTCATCTCCCCCTGTCTCTTAAACAGGGGGAGATGCAGCAAGTAAATCTTTCATCCTGAAAACTTACAGCAAAGTCTTTGAACTTTCTTGGCCTCAAAAATCACTTCCATCTTCCCCATCATAATAAATGTCTCCAACCTAGACTTGCCTTCCCTATGAATTATGAGGAAACTATTTCAGAGGGAGACAGGAGCACCTGTGTCTGTGATGCTCCAGTCAGGGTTGCTTTGACTCTCAGTCCCTGTGAGATCCTAACAGCTTCCAGTGAAGCCAGCAAGGACTGGTAGAGGCTGAGCTTCCACCAGGAAGGACTGTCTGGAAACAACACAGGAAGGGATGGACCTGATGGAGTGGGTCCAGAGGAGGTCACAAAGATGATCTGAGGGCTGGAGCACCTCTCCTACGAGGACAAGCTGAGGGAGCTGGGGTTGTTCAGCCTGGAGAAGAGAAGGCTCCAGGGAGACCTTACAGCAACCTTCCAGTACCTGAAGGGGGCTACAGGAGAGCTGGGAAGGGACTTTTTACAAGGTCTGCAGTGACAGGATGAGAGGCAATGGTTTGAAATTAGAGAAGGGCAGATACAGACTGGATGTTAGGAACAAGTTCTTTACCACAAGGGTGGTGGAACACTGAGACAGGCTGCCCAGGGAGGTAGTTGAAGCCCCATTCCTGGAGACACTCAAGGCTCAACAAGGCTCTGAGCAACATCTTAAACCTCATTGGTCCTAGGGAGTTTTCAGTAACACCCTCCTCAAGCTTTATCCTCTTTCTTTTCTTTCTCCTCTTACCTTGGAGAACCTTCTCCAGGAGGAGGGAGGAGAGTTATTTCTCACCTCAAACAATTCAGTCCTACTACTCACCAAACCAGTGAATGGGGGGACAGGCAGAGCTGTCAGCTTTTGTGCTGTCAGTGCTGGAGACAGCTGTCTTCCTGGAGCTGGGCTGAGACACAGCAACTCATCCCATTACGTGCAGCAGGCAGTTCACAGGCAGCACCAAAATTGAATCCTTTCCACCTTCAGTCAGTGTTTCAGCCAGTGCTAAAAAAGCAGACAGGCTCCATTCTCCCATTCCCCCCAAGCCATGTGGCTCCCCAGGGTGCAGCCTGCCAGCAGCCAGGCTCCCAACAGAGGCACCCTGACAAGGCTAACACGACTGCAAGTTTTACTGCCTATCACTACCTAATTCATGAGCCAACCAAGATCTAATAAAGTACCATTTTGATAACAAAAGCAGGGAACAGATGTTACCTGGAGCTTTATACACAGCTACAGCAGGGTGCAGCTGACCTTTCCCTGCTAACATTATTAAGTATTGCTACCTTTTCCTCAGATGCTTTTCATACCACTGAGATACAAAGCCATACCCAGAAGCACACTTGCCACCTCAGGGAAGCTCTTGAAGATGCAGATTTAGCAAAGCATTGGCTTAGTAAAGATGGCATTTCACTGTTGATAACCTGTCCCTCCAAGTTAAGAAGACATAAAGCCATCTGCAGTATTTCTCAGGTGTCTCCTCTGACAGGTTAAGAACACATCTACAACCTCTTCTGATTTATACTGTAAACAGTCTTCAAATCCTCTCTGTTTCTGTGATGAATAGACTCTCAAATTAAGAGCTGCAACCTCGGTTCAATCAGGTTTAGCCACACAGAAGATCCAACATCCACCCCTGGAGCTGAGCAGTTCCTAGCCTCAAAATTAGGAATGCTTTAAATCATAGAATCAATAAGGTTGGAAAAGACCTCAGAGATCATCAAGTCTAACCTGTCACTCAACACCTCATGACTAACTAAACCATGGCTCCAAGTGCCACATCCAATCCCCTCTTGAACACCTCCAGGGATGGTGACTCCACCACCTCTCTGGGCAGCACATCCCAATGGCTAACAACTCTCTCAGTGAAGAACTTTCTCCTCACCTCCAGCCTAAACTTCCCCTGGCACAGCTTGAGACTGTGTCCTCTTGTTCTGGTGCTGGTTGCCTGGGAGAAGAGACCAACCCCCTCCTGGCTACAACCTCCCTTCAGGTAGTTGTAGACAGCCCAGCTCCCTCAGCCTTAGCTTGTGCTTGAGTCTCCAGGCTTGGGCAAGCAGCCTCCTGAAAATGTGAAGCAGGTTTCAGTCAGGACTCCACCACCTCCCTGGGCAGCACATCCCAATGGCAAATTACTCTTTCTGGGAAGAATTTCTCCTCAAAGGTTTCTCAGACAAACACACCGTTCATCAGAGCTCTGCTGCCCTGCTTGCCTCAAGAGATGCCCTGGGATGCAAGGGAATCACCCCAGACCTCCACATCTCCCCTTCCACCTGCTCCTGGACCTCCTCCACCACCCTCATCATCAGCCACCCAGCTGCAGCTGCTCCTGACTTCATTAACCCCAACCTAGCTCTGACAGCAGAAGGCTGCAGATTCACTTGAGGGTCAGTTGATTAAAAAATGTTTGCCTTATTTTGCACTTTTCCCCTCTGCTGAACAGAGAATCAACCCTTCTGGCTGTCAATACAGCAAAGGATATGAAATGTGAAGACTTCCTCATTAAAGGGCTGTCAAGTCTAGCTCCAGTGGAGAAACAGGTGGGATTGTGCTTCCATTATCATCTCCAAAGTGCTGCTTAAAAATGAAGCAAAATGTGGCCAATATGCTATTACTCTGAGAGGAAAGAGGATCTCATCAAGGCAAAAGAGAGTCTGAAAACATAAACTCTCCCTCACAAAGAGATTTGATAACGTTTGTCTGATCAGTGTGGCAGAGGGCTATTTATTGCTCTTGGCCAGCATTTGAAATCTGCATTTAAATAGAGCTTCCCTCTCATTTCTGCTATCCAGAGAGAGTGATTTCAGGAGGGAGAATAGGGGAGACATGATAAAAACAGCTGAAGCTGAGGGCTTTGGTTCCCACTGCTCGAAACACAACCTCTCTTTTCTCCTCTTCAATAATTGCTTTGTGTACATAAGATCAGAATAACCTTCTCTGACACTGGGAGTTCCCAGGTCTCTCCCAAGCACTGCCACACTTCTCCACTGTCCTTCCTGAACCCAGCAAGGTGATGACCTGTCCCTCATGCTGGACCTGTCACAGCGCTGGGAGGCAAAGCCTCCGTGGGGGCAGCTCAGCTTTGTACCCCAGCAAGCTCTGGCCAGCCTGATCTAGTGTGGGGTGTCCCTGCCCATGGCAGGGGGGTTGGAACTAGAGGATCTTTGTGGTCCCTTCCAACTCTGATTGATACTATGATACTATGAAGTATTGTCCCTCTGGCCCAGGCAGGTAAAAAGCAGTGCCAGCCTCTTCTCCTGTCCTCCTCTGCACACACCTGCAGGCAACAGAGATGGCTGTTTGGATCCAAAAAGGGCAGGAGTAAGGGGGATCACACTTCAGATGCCATTCTGAAAGCAGGCACCTGCAAGACAGGTCTCATCTCACCTCTCACTGCTTTGCTTCACGTGCAGAGAGGAAAACACACTAATGAGACAAGGTCTTGCTCTCCCAATAAAGATCACCTGCTTCTCTGAATACAAATCTCCCTCCCAGGCAGCCAGCAAGCAGCCTCTGCATGAAGACAGAAGCAAAAGTGCACGAAGAGATAAGAAAGGGGTATGGAGTGGAAATGTCCTGTCCCAAGCTGGCTTAATGCAGTCTGCAGCTGCCCTCTGGTACAGAAGCAGGGCAGCAAACTGAAGTTCTCTCAAGCCAACAGGGAAACTCCTACAGGTTTGCACAGCCACAAACTTGAGGGCACAGTACAGCCATGGATAGGAGTCCTTATCTGTGAACTCAAATAGTGTGTCTGCAACCATTTAAGTCCTTCTTAATCCCCTGAAAACCCTGTCAAGAGACTTCCCAAAGACAAGGAGAGAAAAGCAGGGAGCAGAAGAAATGACTGATTTCACTTGTGTGAGGTGTAATGGTCAGGGCTGCAGCAGGCAATAAATGCTTAAGGCTCTGGAAGAAAGGGATGTGCCAAGCCTGCAGCAGGACAGGCTGGAGGGAAGGACAGAAAGGGCTCTCCAGCTCAAGTAGGCAAGGTTGTGCAGAGAGACAGGGGAGGAGGTGAAAGCCTACTGCTGAAAAAGGAATGACAGGGAGGCACTGCAGGCACCTTTCACTCAAGGCACCCCAAGAGCCTCAGGCACCATCTAGGGATGCTGCTGCCAAAGGCACACTGCACCAAGTGGGCACCAGGAGGGCAGATCCACTCCTGGAGGTGTCAGCAATCTTCCAACACAGCACCCAGGCAACCCCAGCCACCAAGAGCCTGCACATGGGTCCATGGTGTGGTGAAATGCCTTTTGGGTTTGCTGAAGCTTAGCTCACAGCAGGAGGGATTCATAGCAGGGCTCTCTAGTAGAGATTTTCTGCATCTCTGAGGAGCCTACCTGTCAAGCTGGACTGCAATTTGCCATGAAATTCAAAGCACTGAAAAGATCCTTACCCATCTCCACACAGGGTCAATCTGGGTGCCTAAATCTTCTCTCCTTAGGAAGCCAGCTGAAAAACTCTGACTGAAGTTGGCAACACGATTTTCCTGTCTGCCTTTTGTTTCAATAGCATCAAATTGAGTTTCAAAAGGAAGTTTTTCACGACCTCAAGTGACTGGCAGCAGCTGTGGATTTTAGGAGGGGAGCCCTGGGAAGCTCTGGTGGGGCCAGTAAACTTGGCAAGACCAGGAAACAAGCAAGAACTTAATTAAGTCAGTGGAGAGTATAAACCCAAGAAAAATAACCATGCAAATCCCCAGTGCCACTTCCAGGCAAACAAAAAAAAAAAAGAATGAGGGAGAAACATGGTGTAAGATTCTAAAGCAAAAAGAGGCAAAAAAAGTGTGGAAAGTCCACTAGGATTTATAGTTTTAATCCTAGCTTTGAGAGATGGCTGTGAACAACGTGGCAGTGGGAGCCTGCAAGGTTTGAGAGCAGGGGAGAGAGCTTGTCACAGGTTGAGGAGGCAGGAAAGGAAATCACTGCAGCAGCTCAGATGGCACAAGGTGTCTTCCTGGTCAACACTCACAATGAGCATGTTCTCTATCTACAAGACAGATGACCACAAAAGCCCAGAGCTCCCTCTCCAGAGGCAGCTGTGTTTCAGTGGCAGCCGAGGCTGTTCCGGCATGCACACAGCTCTCTGCAGTGCTGTGGGATTTGCTGGATGACAGTGATGGAAGATGAGCAACATCTCCAGAACTGACACTTTGCCTCTTGCAGAGGGAACCATTTCTTGAACCACCAACATGCTTCATAGAATCACTGAATAGTTTGGGTTGGAAGGGAACTTAAAGATCATCCAGTTCCAACCCCTCTGCCATGGGCAGGGACACCTCCCACCAGCCCAGGCTGCTCAAGACCTCATCCAGCCTGGCCTTGAATTCCTCCAGGGAGAGGGCACCCAAGACCTCCCTGGGCAACCTGTGCCAGTGTCTCCCCACCCTCACTGGCAAGAATTTCTTCCTAATCCCCAGTCTAAATCTGCCTTTCTCAAGCTTCAATCCATTCCTGCTCATCCTGTCACTACAAGCCCTTCTAAACAGTCCCTCTCCAGCTCTCCTGTAGCCTCTTCAGGTACTGGAAGGCTGCTCTAATATCTCCCCAGAGCCTTCAGGATTAAAGAAATTTGGCTCTCCTCTAAAGCTGGTGGATTTCCATTTGTGTAAGTAGGACCTTTAGTGACCATTTTCCTCCTCAGCCTTCCTGGGATCTTAGCATTTACAGTGCATTTGCTTTTCTTTCAGCATCTCCCACTTTCAGGGGTGATAGATCTCTGGCCCTACTTGCTGACTCTTTCCAGGCTGGCAAACATCAGAGCACTGCAGAGGAGGCACAACTTACACTGTGGAGAGCCTAAGTGCCAGACCCCAGTCCCAGACTTCCTCCAGCCAGCTGATTAATTGCAGACAGAGATAGCAAATAGCCTTGGATGCATCCCCAATGTCAAAGTGAGGAGGTGGAAAAAATTGCTGTGGTGACAGGATCTAGGTTCTTCCTTTCACTCATATGGAGAGCTTAGAGAGATTTTTTGCACCAGTTCTGTTCTGGTTATAAATCTCCAAAAGATGGATCCAAGGACAAGGAGCTACCATGCTGGATGTAGATACCAGATAGGACAATTCCTTTAAAGATATGAGACAGACAAATGAGAGGTGAAATGATTTTCGTTCTCCAATGATGGATGAAGAACAGCAGCACGAGGAGATGAAGCGGCTCCTCAAGGCTTTGCAAGACAACATGGCAAATAAACAGAGTTAATATGCCAAGAGACTTCAGAAACCCTTGTTTCTGAAGCACTTCAGCCTTCCTACTGCCACTGAAACATGACACCTCTGCTTCATTCTGCAGGCATCCAAGTGCATCCCAAAAGCCAAGGGAGCGTTATTAATAGAACTTTGGCGAGATGGGAGCCTCCAGGAACAGCAGCATGGTGAAAGAAACATGGATGAAGAAAAATGAAGACCAAGGTCAATGCTACAAGGCTGAGCACAGCCTGGATGGAAGGATCAAACTACATTGGAAAGGGTCAGGACCAAGAAAGGGCCTATAGAGCACCTGTCAGGGAATAGAACAGAACAGAATGAACCAGGTTGGAAAAGACCTTTGAGATCATCAAGTCCAACCTACCACCCAGCACCATCTAATCAACTAAACTATGGCACCAGGTGCCTCATCCAGCCTCTTCCTAAACACCTGCAGTGATGGAGACTCCACCACCTCCCTGGGCAGCACATCCCAATGGCCAATCTCTCTTTCTGGGAAGAACTTCTTCCTAACATGCAGCCTAAACCTCCCCTGATGCAGCTTGAGACTGTGTCCTCTAATTTGTCCCTATCAAGCTGTCCCTTAGAGTCTCTGATCTCTATACATCTACTCCATAGGAGACCTTATTGCCTACCTCCCTGCTCCCACACTGCCTGAATGCCAGTGTACAGATGTGCAAGGGAAGAGAGTGCAGCCCAAGAGTAGGGGGTGAGAAGTGTAGTAGAACAGCAGAGTTGGGCAAAGGTGGCATTGGAAACCTCACCCTTGTTGCAGAAGTCCAGATGCACTAAACCCCATGACAGGGTTTGGTCCAGCTGTAAAACAATGACAGCCACGTCTCCCACTGGTGTGCCTCAGGATTGCTTTCATCTCTTTGCTTTGCTGTTAGAACAAACAACTTTTCCTGCTGAGTCACACCGAAATGAGATGCTAAAGAGCTGCCACACCAGGTGTGGAAGCCCTTCAGATCCAATATCCATCAATCTATACAGTCCCTATTTGTTTATTTTTTGCCACTCAGCCTTCAGCAAGTTAATAGGTTACTTGAATGTCTACCTGCCTCTCCTCTTTACTGTGCTCTCCTCACTGCATTTATTTCCCTGGTGACTTCTCCCTCTGGATGGGAAAACAACACAAGAATTTTCTTTTCCCTGGACTCATTGAAATGTTTTTTTTTCTCTCCCTGTCCATCCATCTTAGCAGCAAAGTGCTAGTCCATCTAATCCCAATTTGGGTACTTGTTTGCTTAGAAGAGGATGATGTGCTACCACCACAGAACTGCTTGTTGGTCCTTTGCTTGTGTACTGAGTGGCTGCTGTCCAACCCCAGATCAGCAGCTGTGGCCACCTGCCTTGCACTGAGTCCACACTGCAGCTGAAGAGGTGACCACAGAGCTTCAGTGCCCAACCAAATGGTCAGTTCTGAGCCTCAGAGCTGAATCAGCTCAGCCACACACACCACCAAGATTTCCAGAGCCCCATCTCCTGCCTTGAGCACTGAGCCTTCTGGCACCTGCTGCGAATTCCAGTGCTTAACACAACCTTCTCAAACGTTCATCCTTACAATACCTCCATGACCAGGAGCACTGCATCCAGTTCTGGTGCTCCCAGCACAACAGGAACATGGTACTGCTGGAGGAGGCCCAGAGAAGGGCCATGAAGGTGATCAGAGGGCTGGACAACCTGCCCTGTGGGGAGAGGCTGAGAGAGTTGTGGCTGAACAGCTTGGGGGAAGAGAAGGCTCCAGGGAGAGCTTAGAGCAGCCTTTCAGTACCTGAAGGGGCTACAAGTAAGCTGGGGAGGGACTTTTGACAAGGGCTGGGAGTGATAGAATGAGAGGGAATGGATTGAAGCTTGAGGAGGGAAGATTTAGACAGGAGATTAGGAAGAAACTCTTGACAGTGAGGGTTGGGAGACACTGGGACACTGGGCACCTCTCTCTGGAGGTCATCCCTATCTGGGGTGGCAATCATTGCCTGCCACGACAGAAAATAACCACTAAATCTTTTCAAGTTACTCAAACTTTTCCCAGAGACTCTCTGAGGTTTCTGGCACAATGCTCTTCAACACAGGTAAAGAACAACTTTTAGGCAAACAGCTTTTGCTTTCAGCTGGGGAGCTCATTACAGATCCCCCTGCATCTGTGCAATGTGGAGAAGTCTTAAACACCCTCCACAGAAGCAGGAAAGGGCAAGCAGAGAGGAAGAGAGGAAAGCAAAAGGCAGGGATAAAGAAGCAGCTCAGCTACATAGACTAAATTGAATCAGACATGAAACTTCTCAGTGAAGAAAGTGAATGCAAGCCAAAGGAAAAAGCTATTCCAGGCTCCCAGAGGCTGGGTGTGAGGGAAGCAGCAGCACGCTGAGGCAGGAGCAGCTGGTGGGAGCGGGGAGGAATCAGCAGCCACACTGGGTCAGGAATGAGAACACCAGAACCAGCCACACTGCTGAGGCAGAAGATGAATGGAGAGAATTACATCCCCCTGCAGTTTGTTATGCTGCATCTTAGAGAGGACACTGAATTAGTTACATTAATGCTGCAAGGAGCTGGATCAGGCTCACGGTGATAAGCTTAATTAAACAACAGAGTTATCCATAGGCTGTGGTTTATGTTATAAATAAGCTACATTTATGCTGATTAATTAAAGTCATGGTTCAGGTCATTAAATCCTCCTACTTGCAACCAACTTAATGAGGGTACCTGCAAGAGCTGAATCCAAGCACAGCTCTGGACTGAGATGAATTGAGGTTCACATCTAACACTTATTCTAATCAGAGTATTAGGCAGATCCATCCTCCTCTCTTTCCCAGCTTTCTGCTGCTTCTTCCCACAGCCTGAGAGTCTTTACTCAGCTCTAGTGTTCCCAAGAGTGACCTAGGTGCTCTGAAGTGAAAAGCAAGCTTAGGAGCTTATGGTTTGCTCAAGCTCATCTACTAGATCTGCTCACAGACCCGGTGGTTACTGAGAATTAGAGCTGGTCAAATGATTGTTACATTTTGACCACGTGGAGAATATTATTATCGTGCTTCCTCACTACCCACAAGCCCTCCTAATGAATCATGCATGAGGCTGTCCCCATTCTTGCAGAAGGGCTGGGCTCACGCCTGTGCAGAACAGATTTTCTGCCTGTGGAACACAGCCACAGCCTGTTCACCTCAGCTATACCCAAAGGCACAAACAGCCTTTTGGCTTCAGCTGTCCTGGCAGGACAATCCTTGTGGTGCATGCCCAATCCCCTCTCAAATGGCCATGCATGGACAGCTTCCAGGTGTTCATGTGTGGATGAAGGCCAAAGGCCACTTGCAGATCCTGGGATGGCAACGTGTGGATTTGGTGATACAGAATGTGTGCAGCTAACACTTGGGGAGAGACAGCCACTGAGCACAGGCAGCATCCTTCTCTTGGCTTGCACTATGAATTCATCCTGTACTTGCAATGACACTGTAGCCACCTTCTGTTGCTGTAGGGTCTGGGTGACAACCACAGCAACAAGGATAAAATGCAAGCAGAGTATAGAGGGAGAGCCCAGACCAAGAGACCAAAACCAAAGACTCCCCTCAAGCAACTTGTATTTATATCCCTTGTTAGTGTGGCTGCATGGGGTTGGTTAACAAGGCTTTTCTTAAGACTCTTACTGGCTAGTGAGACTCATTAAGCTGGCACAGCTGGCTCCTATCTCAAGTATCTCACCCTTAAACATTTGACCCAGGGGACTTCCCAGATTCTCATGGAACACACAACCTTCCACCAGCAGGAATGACAGGTGGGAGAACAGGAGCAGCTCCCTCAGCTTAGAGGATCATGCCATCTCTTTGCTTGCTGCTCTTTATGGGATGGCAATCAACGATGCTGCAATGGGACTTTTGGCATCAACTCCAGAGGGAGCCAAGATGAGGCCCTGAGTCACTAAGAAGCCCAGCAAGTGGTCCAACCAACTCTGTGAGGATGATTATCAGCTCATCACTTCTTCTGGGCTTTCCCCCTTTCCTTTAACACAATCTTACCTGATTGGGAACTGACCAACAACAATAACAAAATAACCTCATCTATGATCAGTTGCAGCACTGGGGCTGTTTTCTCCATTCATTCACCCTCATAGAAATGGCCTTTTAAATGGATAACAATGATTGTGGGGGTCCAGTTACTGCCTTGAAACCTCACATTTGATACATCCAGTGTTGTTCCCTTGTATAAATAACAGCTATTACTGCAAAGTGATTTCCCCCTTTCTCTACTTCCAAAGAGTTTCTGCAGGAGATGGCAAAGAAAATGGGTTCCATCAATACCACACTTAGGCCCTGCTGCTTTCATACTTCAACTCTCATCATTAATCTTCTAATGTGTCTTTAAACTAATGGCATTTCTTCCACAACTCTCTGGCAGCTATCCCTCCTTATCTTTTCCCCTCCCTTTTCCCCAATACCCTCTCCCGTGAAGTAGGAGATCGTTCTCCCCTGACTCATCAGTGGGAGTTGTGCTCCTGCCACTCAGGGAGGAACATTTCAGCTCTTGCTCAGGCAGTTTGCTGGTAATTAGTGGGGGGTGGGGGGGGAAATAGGAGAGCCCACAATCAGAAAAAGCACACCAGAAGAAGCTGTGATGGGAAGATTTCTGCCCTCCCTGAAACCTTGCAGTAAGGATCGCAGGATGACTTTGCTGAAGAGGTTATTCTGAACTAATCCTAGGGTGGCAGTCACCTCCACAGAGCTGGGCCCTTGTGCAAGCTCTTAGCACAGGGAAAATGTTGCCTCTGGCAGAGCATCCCCTTTTCAGCACAGGACAAATGCAACTGCCAGATGCCACTTTCATCTGATTTGATGAGGAGAAGCAAGGCTTACACAGTCAGTACACAGGCATGGGGCAGCTGAGCCTGCAACTACCAACTGTCTGCACAGGACCCTCTGAAACAGCCTCTACTTCTATCCTGGAGGCAAGCCTCTCTGCTGCCATTTCTCAGCAGTGAGAACTGTCACCTCCACATCGTGGGGAGCAGAGGCAGTAAAAGGATACAGCCCAACTACAGCCCAACTCTGCAGTAGCATTTAGATGCCAGTCTTGCCCCTCCAGAGGGTAAAATCCTACCTGTTTCAAGGAGCTGGTTTCTGCAGCAGCTTTGTCATAATGGGAGTCATGCACTTCAAAGCCCCAAGGGTCTAAAGGACCTGCCTGTCATCTGGGGGAGGGAACTGAACATCCAAACCCCTGAGCATACAGCCCGGCAGCAGCCCTGCCTGGGCTCAGGGCTGCCAGGGCTCCTCTGATGCTGCAGCACCCTGGGCTGCACCGTGTGCTCCACCATGCCCCAGTCAGCATGGCTCTGCCAGCAGCACTGGGATCTTCCTCACACTGCCAAGAGTGCCAGACCACAATGTCCATCCAGCAAGGAGAGGACATGCTGACCTTCTAGGAAAGGGGGGAAAAAGTGTTTTCCAGACTAATTAAGCTAATGAAGGCTAATTACACATTAGCCATGAGGCATATAGGCACAGAACCCCACTTGCAGCAAAGTGCTGCATGCCACTTACGAGCTCTGAGCTTGAAGACAAAGCAGCCATGGAGCCATGCCCCATCCCTGCTTGCCAGCAGTAATTGATAACTCAGTCCCTCAGCTGAGTGGTCCCCTCCACACAAGGTGCAGGGACATTAGCTGTGACATTCTCAACAGGAGGGTGTCTCACCACAAACTCATTTCTGCAAACACACTCCCAGGGAGAAGCAGCCACGGATGTGAACTGGAAATGAAGAAAACAACCTTCCCAGCCTACCCACCTGAGACTTACTGATTTCTCTCCAGCATTTGCCACCTCTGGCACCAGGAGAAGTAAAGATTAATACATTTGAGTTACCTCATGTAATTCCTGGACATCTGGACCTTTCTGTCTTCCTTTCATCCCCCAAGAGTTATGACACTCCCTCTACCCTTTCTCAGTTACAGTCTCTTCTTCATTATCATCTGTCAAGTCCAATTAACATGTGCACTGACATCAGGGAAGATTATTTCTGAAGTCTCCTGTGAGAGCCAGTTGACAGGAGCATCCACCCTTGAGAAGTGTGAGAAAACTCCCCAGCAGACTGCCATCGCTCTTCACAGGATCCTCCGCAGGGAGCCCCGGAGCACACAACCTGCATCCTGCAGCATTTGCCTTGGGAGGATGTTCTGCACGCTGGAGACTGCCCGGGACTGCTTTTTGATCCTGCAAGTCTCCAGGATCTCTGAGGTATGGTGACCAGACACCTGCCAGTCAATCAGCTTTTCAGTGATCTTGAGGACTGTTAGGGGTGGGAGGGGGACACGATGGCCAGTAGCTTCCCCGTGCTGTGAAGCCCAGAGAAGGGCAACAAGGCTGGAGAGAGGCCTCGAGCACAAGCCCTTCGAGGAGAGGCTGAAGGAGCTGGGATTGTTTAGCCTGGAGAATAGGAGGCTCAGAGAAGACCTTATTGCTCTCTACAACTACCTGAAGGGAGGTGGGAGTTGGTCTTTTCTCCCAGGCAAGCAGCACCAGAACAAGAGGACACAGTCTCAAGCTGCACCAGGGGAAGTTTAGGCTGGAGGTGAGGAGAAAGCTCTTCACAGAGAGAGTTGTTAGCCATTGGAATGTGCTGACCAGGGAGGTGGTGGAGTCACCACCCCTGGAGGTGTTCAAGTGGAGATTGGATGTGGCACTTGGTGCTGTGGTTTAGTAGTCATGAGGTCTTGGGTGATAGGTTGGACTTGATGATCATTGAAGTCTTTTCCAACCTTATTGATTCTATGATTCTATGATCTCCCCTTTCCCATTCATCTGCCTACTGGCAGAAAAGGATTTCAGGCCAGTAATTAGGTAGTTTGCAGGTGCCTCCTCCAAGCTGTTTTACTCCCTCCATGCTCAACAAGCCTTTGACACACACACAAAAATGCTTGGCCGTGTTTCCCATGTTCCTGATTAAACAGTTAATGAGGAATCTGAATAGAGCAAAATCAACAGGAAATTAAGGCAACATAAGCCAGCCACAGCCCTCCTATTTTAAACAAGAGAAAGCATAGGGCAAAAAACAAATAAACCCCAAATACTTCCCTCAAGAGGAGCAGCAAAGAGCTACAGGGGAAGAGGCAACGTGCTGAGGACACCACTTATCCTGGCTGGGATTTTTAAGGTACTTCTTTATGTGACACCAAAACTTTAATATCTGTCCCCTGTTTTCTTTTTTTGGATGGGGTAGAAGGGGTAGAGAAAAGAAACAACAGATCCTCTGGTACTGAATTTGATATCATTTCAGTGGGGGTCAGACCAACTGCATTATAGATCTTGATCATGACAGAGAATGCTGTGCTGCAGCACCTCTCCTATGGGGACAGGCTGGAGAAGAGAAGGCTCCAGGGAGACCTCAGAGCAGCCTTCCACTACCTGAAGGCGGCTACAGGAGAGCTGGGAAGGGACTTTTGGCAAGGACTTATAGTGACAGGATGAGAGGGAATGGATTGAAGCTTGAGGAGGGCAGATTTAGACTGGAGATTAGGAAGAAATTCTTGCCAGTGAGGGTGGGGAGACACTGGAACAGGTCGCCCAGGGAGGCTGTGGATGTTCCCTCCCTGAAGGTATTCAAGGCCAGGTTGGATGAGGTCTTGAGCAACCTGGGCTGGTAGAAGGTGTCCCTGTGTGTGGCAGGGGGTTGGAACTGGATGGTCTTTAAGGTCCCTTCCAGCCCAACCCATTCTGTGAATCTAAGGCTGTGACTAAGGCATACTGCAGATATTATACTGCCACTTGTCCTTAACACAATGAACTCTGTTAATGATCAGGAATATTACCCAGTGCTACATAATAGCCTGAGGTCACCTGGGGATAGTTTCTAATACAACCAGCTCTGACTCTGTCCCTTCTGCAAGAGGTGACATTATTTTTGTTCTGCTGTTTCTTTAGGTGGAAAACTTTGCTGCAAGGTTGTGAGGGTTGCTCTGTATTGTTGGGTTTGTTTATTTACTAGGTAAAAAAGGTTCTGTAAAGGGGGGGAAAAAACCCCAACACAACAACAGCAACCAAACCACAAAGAGACAGAGAAATTTTCTGGCATGAGAAGCCCTGGCATTTCTAGGCCAAACCTGGTGATTTTCAAGCCATGAAAAAAAACCTAAAATTCTCACTAAATCAAGGCCAGCAAACATTTTTCTCAAAGGCACAGAGAGAGCTCTCATCACACTGGAAGACTCTCAATGCATTTGTTCTGTTCAGGGCCTGGCACGTGGCTCATGGCCAGAGCTGTGAGATGCTTCCACAGTACAAACGAATTAAGCTCTTGGCCATTACTTCTCTTTTCATACAACCAAAATCTAATCCGTGCTTGGATGTATAAGCATAGATAAACCATGGAAAGGTAAATTCTGTTTGAAATAACTGACAAGCTGAGAAGCCTCCAGCCCAACCAAAAGCAGTAAAGCTCACAGATTCATAGAATGGTTTGGGTTGAAAGGGACCTTAAAGACCATCCAGTTCCAACCCCCTGCCATGGGCTCCTGCCACCAGCCCAGGTTGCTCAAGGCCTCATTCAACCTGGCCTTGAACACTCCAGGAAGGGGGAATCCACAACCTCCCTGGGCAACCTGTTCCAGTGTCTCCCCACCTTGACTCTAAGTAGAGTAGAGTAGAGTAGAATAGAATAGAATAGAATAGAATAGAATAGAATAGAATAGAATAGAATAGACCAGACCAGACCAGACCAGTTTGGAAGAGAGCTTTGAGATCATCAAGTCCAACCTATCACCCAACACCATCTAATCAACTCAACCATGGCACCAAGTGCCTCATCCAGTCTCTCCCTAAACACTTCCAGGGATGGTGACTCCACCACCTCCCTGGGCAGCACATCCCAATGGCCAATCTCTCTTTCTGGGAAGAACTTCCTAACATCCAGCCTAAACCTCCCCTGGCACAGTCCTGTGCCTTGGCTGGTGGAAGCTCCAACAAACCTTCCTTCCTTCCAGCTGTCTCAAGAGCCAAACACAGACCCCCTGATCTCCTTGCCTCGAGCAGGCATTAAACTCCACCACGTACCTAGACTGAAAAGGTTGGCAGTGCCCACAGCCCAACAGTGAGAGCTGCAATTAAATCAATTAACGTCCCCATACATGGCTAATATTGGAGACATAGGAGAGGTTTTATTATCCAAATAGAAAACCAGTTTGTGGGTCCAGATGGTCACTGGAGGCTCTGTAATTACCATACTATCACTGTAACTTGGCGTGTTTGGGCCCATTTCAATAGCACCAGCCCTGTTTATCTGCTTGGAGGAGAGCCTGTGCCATCTGGCCAAGGCGAGGTTCATTGTCTGCCTGGCATCCATGGGATAAACACAGCTCCCCCACTCACTCAACTGCCATTTTTTCTCTATTGACTCTGAGAAGAATAGAGTGACAGGAACAGGCTTCTCACTGAAAAGCAGTGTAAGAAATCCCTTGGCATGCAAGGATGCCCCAGGGAGGTGCTGGGCTGGGCTGTGATGCACACCGCAATGGAATGGAATGGAATGGAATGGAATGGAATAATAGAATGGAATAATAGAATGGAACAGCAGAGCAGAGCAGAGCAGAATAGAATAGAATAGACCAGACCAGACCAGGTTGGAAGAGACCTTCAAGATCATCAAGTCCAACCTATATCCAACACTACCTAATCAACTAAACCCTGGCACCAAGCACCCCATCCAGTCTCTTCCTAAACACCTCCAGTGACAGACTCTGCACTGCAGGGCCAGACCCCACACCTTGCTGCCCTCCTGCTGCAAAAGGATTCCCTGGGGCAAGGGATAGAGGAAATCCTGGCCAAAACCTTAGCCCTAAACCCTCCTGCTTCCAGCTTCTTGCTATGAGCCTTCAAAGACTGAGGGACCAGGAGGGTTTCACCTCCTGCCTTCAGCTTCTTGCTTTGAGCTTTCAAACACTGAGGGACCAGGAGGGTTTCACCTCCTGCCTTCAGCTTCTTGCTATGAGCCTTCAAACACTGAGGGACCAGGAGGGTTTCACCTCCTGCCTTCAGCTTCTTGCTATGAGCCTTCAAGCACTGAGGGACCAGGAGGGTTTCACCTCCATGCCACCACTGTCTCTGATCTCTTCTTCAGGCAAGTCCAACAGTGCTTTTTTTAATTAGTTATTTTAAAGGCATGAGGCAGGAGAGACTGCTGAGCTCCTGGCTGCCTGTCTTCACTGCTCTTCCCTAGATGATGCAGCCCCTGAAATAAGAGGGAGCCTCTAAGGCAGCTAAATTAACTAGCGACGCTTCCTGTGCTACAAAGGTGCTTAAAACCGACTGAAGTCCAGCCCCAGCCATCAGCTGAGCAGAATGCACACAGGACAGGCTCAGCCACAACTTTTCAATGCACACCAGCTCCCTACCCCGAGTTCTAACGAGGGGAAGGCAATGCTCACAGCCTGCTAACTCTCTAACTACTGTTAAAAACCTCCCATTAGTCTCTTCATGTCACCTTCCTGTCTGAAAAAAAAAGGCAGAGGGATAATCCTTCTGTTCTCACACATTTTATCTTAGGCCAGCCTGTGAGCAGCAGAGATTACTTTTCCCCCCTCCTCATTATGCCTCTACACTCTAAACACACGTGGCTGTGCAGAGGACAGCTGCTGCCACAGAGCCACTGAAAGGAAAAGAAGTGACAAATGTTTGTGTCTGAACGCAAAATACTGTGAAGAGAGCTTACTATTAGAAGCATACAATCAACCAGGATGGAAAAGACCTCAGAGATCATCAAGTCCAACCTATTACCTAACACCCAGCACCTCCTGACAACTAAATCATGGCTCCAAGTGTCACATCCAACCCCTTCTTGAACACCTCCAGTGATGGTGACTCCACCACCTCCCTGGGCAGCACATTCCAAAGGCCAATCTCTCTTGCTGGGAAGAACTTGCTCCTCACCATAAGCCTAAACATTCCCCCCTGGTGCAGCTTGAGACTGTGTCCTCTTGTTCTGGTGCTGGTTGCCTGGGAGAAGAGATCAACCCCTACCTGGCTATAACCTCCCTTCAGGGAGTTGTAGACAGCAAGAAGGTCTCCCCTGAGCCTCCTCTTCTCCAGGCTAAGCACCCCCAACTCCCTCAGCCTCTCCTCACAGGGCTGTGCTCCAGACCTCTCCCCAGCCTCTTTGCCCTTCTCTGGACACATTCACGAGTCTCAATGTCCTTCTTAAATTGAGGAGCCCAGAACTGGACACAGGACTCAAGGTGTGGCCTAACCAGTGCTGAGCACAGGGGCAGAATTAGAAGGATGACAGTAAAAAAACCAAAACAAAGCAAACCCACAAAACCTCCTGCCAAACATGGAGCTCAATCCAGTTCTGTTAAGGAGTGAAACAGGTTACAAAAGTGAGCCTGGGAAAAAGGATGCATCACTGTCCCCTGATAGGACATTGCCTCAATTAAGTTTTATTATTGAGGAAACCCAGAGGCAGCAGAGTGAGGTAACAGATGGGGAAGGCTGCCTGTGAGGGGAAGTGCAGGGTTTTCCTGTCTGGAGTAATAGAAAAGCAATTTATTGTTCTTTTTTTTTTTCACTCTTGCATTCAGTATTTCTGATGAGGTCAACAGGGAAGGAGCAGAGAAAGGCTGGCCTCAGAATCAGGTTTCACACACCAGAGGGGGAAACAGCCACATCATAAAAGCTATGGGAGCAGTAACTGAGAAATTATAGCTGTCCTTTTCCTCACCTCCAGCTCTGCTTCTTTATTTTCTTTAAAACTATTACATTAACATAGTCTGCAAGAAAAAACAACCACCACTCTAAAGCTCTTCTGCATTTCCCTGTGCTGACAGTTTATGCCAATAAAGTCATCTCCCCTGCCACTGCCAGGGCTTTGCCCACTCTCCAGGAGAGGAGGTGGTCTGTGGGCATCCAGAGCTCTCCCCCAAGGGCAGGGCACCCTGCAGTGTCCTGGGATCCCACTGGGGGCAAGGCAGAGCTGGGTGCTGGGGGCACAGTTGGGTGATGGGGGCACAGTTGGGTGAGGAATCCCAGGGATGAGAGTTTTCAGAAGATGAGCAAAGGCAGAGTGTGTAGCATCAAACCTACTACCTCCAAGACAGCTCACAGCCAGCAGCTATTTTAGAGTCCTTCCTTTCTTTGCCTCTCTGATGTAGCATCAGCTGCCTGAGGTGTTTTTTCGGTAGCTGGCCAGGAAGCTGCCAGTTTTCCACTCCTATATAGATCTCACAGAGCTATGTCACCTTCAGGCTAGTGCAGGGGGCTCTCTTTAGAGACAATCCTGAAACCACTCCAGAACTCCTTCCCACCCCTCTTCTTTGTATTTCATATTAAATTAATCAACAGCAATAGAAACTTGAATCCCTGCCTTGAAGTTTCTGAGCCTGTTCAACTCTTAGGATTTTCCTTCCCCACCCCCCCAAAAAGAAGGCTTATTTAACCTCATGTCCTTAATTCCTCCTGCCCCAGGAGACAAAGTCAGAGATTTGCAGAGCTCTGGCATGGATTTGCTGAGGTCCCAGTGGTCTGTCTGCTGAGGAAGCCAGAAAACCCATTTCTATCCCATGTCAGAAGGACTGGGAGGCTCACAGCTTGGCCAGGATTTCACCTCTGTGCCCTGGCCTGTCTCTGGCAGCTGTAGCACATGGACTCAGTATCAGGGGAACTGCAGGGGTATCCCTCTGTTAAGAGCCTGTTTAGCTTACATGGGCCTACAGCAGCATCAGCTGGTCCTCTGGAAGGCTTTTGAGGAGGTTTATCCCTTGCTGCAGTTAATCCATTGGCCATACAGAGCCTTTGGCAGGGTGCTAGGGGCTTCCTCAGCAATGATCTTCCATCCAGGGCTGGATGCTGTGTCCAGCTGTTCTAGATGTTAGGAAAACCCCAAAGGATTCAGCCCAGCCTGAACACAAGCAGTATGCAAGGCTTTCCCTGGCCTTGTCGAGTCTTGTGGAGTCTCAGCTTCGGGACATTTTCAAGGCTTGAATGGATGAGTTCCTGTGCGAGCTGCTTTAGGTGACCCTGCTCTGGCAGGGGGGATGGACTGGATGATCTTCAGAGGTTCCCCCCCCAAACCCTCCCACTCTGTCATTCTGTGATCCTTGCTTCTCCTTTCCTATTTTTGTGGCTGCTGCTAATTCTGTGCCCACACCTCAGACCCTGCAGAGCGGAGAGATCCGGACCCCTTCCTCCATCAGCAGGGATGGAAATAGTTTCCCCACCAAGCAGAAGCAATGGCAGCAATTTCATTTCCTGAGTATCTTTAATTTTACCCTTGAATATATATTGCTTATTTAAAGGGGGAGGGGGTGGGGGGGGGGTGGGGTGTAAAGAAAGAAAGAAAAAGAATAGGATGCCCTGGAACACCTCAGCACAGCTTCAACTCTCCAGTGGTAAAAGGTTGTGAGAGAGACAGACCTACACTGGTGACAGAAACATGAGAAAGTGCTCTCACAGCCCAGGGAAACTGGGAGGCAACTCCAAGGCACAAGGCACAGCAGAGAGTGATTAATGAAATAGTATCATAGAATGGTCTGTGTTGAAAGGGACCTTAAAGATCACCGAGTTCCAACCCCCCTGCCATGTACAGGGACACCTCCCACCAGCCCAGGTTACTCAAGGCCTCATCCAACCTGGTCTTGAACACATCCAGGGATGGGGAATATCCACAACCTCCCTAGGTAGCCTGTTCCAGTGTCTCCCCACCCTCACTGGCAAGAATTTCTAATTCCAATCTAAATCTGCCCTCCTCAAGCTTCAATCCATTCCCCCTCATCTTATCACTACAAGCCCCTTCCCAGCTTCCTCTGATCCCTCCCAGCTTCATCCACTGCCTGCCTGCCCTGAGAGCCTGGTGGGGCCAATGGGACCTCCCCTTGACAGGGTGGATGAGGAACTGCCCCCTGGGCAGCAGACAGGGCAAAGGCTCAGCCACCCACTATCAGCCAGTAATGAATGACCCAGCTGGGTGTTTTAATTGTAAAAGGGCAAAAACCTTCATGATGATAGGATAGGATAGGATAGGATAGGATAGGATAGGATAGGATAGGATAGGATAGGATAGGATAGGATAGGATAGGATAGGATAGGATAGACCAGACTGGAAGAGACCTTCAAGATCATCACATCCAACCTATCATCCAACACCACCTAATCAACTAAACCATGCAACCAAGCACCCTATCAAGTCTCCTCCTGTACACCTCCAATGATGAAGAGACTTAATGCATGACCCAGCTAGGTGTTTTAATTGTAAGAGGGCAAAACCCTTCAAGATGGTAGTGAAGAGGCTCTGCCCCTTGGTATGGAAGTGCACCAAGCTGCCTGGTGGATCTAGGTGCAAAAAACCCCATCCACAGCAGAGGCATCAGCACAGCAGAGCCCTGCCAACCGCTGCCGTGGCTCTGCTCTCCCTGCAAGGCAGAGGCAGCCTCTCAGCCTCCAGACAAGCTGGCACCCAGGAGCTTTGCAGGGTGGTGTTTGCAGTGCTTGAGTCAATAAGGTTAATTTAAAAATATAAAAGCACACAGACAGAAGGGAGGGGGGGGAAAAAAACACAACAAAAAAAGAGCCAACACTCCATTTCTTGCTCCCCACATTATCTCACTGAAGTGATCCAGATAACAGAGAACAGGCTGAGCAGAAATATAGATTTGTTATTACTATTATTTGCTGCAGGGCCAATGGAAGGCTGGAGCAAATGCACCTTCTCTCAAGCATAGCAGACCCAGCTCCATTCCTTATTGATTTCTGCAGCACTCCTACAGCTGGCAAATATAATCAGCCCAACAGTGACAAAAGGAAAACACCTTTCCTTACAAGGGTAATTGTGGACACTGCTCTGTACTTGACCTTGACCAGGTCTCCACCTCTCAATCCCAATCAGCCCAGGTCCAGCACTGACCCTAGGAATTCACTAGGAAGCAACCTCAGGCTCATGCACAGGTTAAGACTTCTGTGGGACTACCAAAGCAGCTGGAGGTGCTGTCACGAGAGGATTAATGCTGCTCTTATCCTCACATCTGCTGTTAACAGCAGTGAAATCTTTTTCTCACTGTCAAAGGCCACCCTGGCTTCCATTTAAACCACTCTTGACTGAGAGAGTCATTAGCCATTGGGATGTGCTGCCCAGGGAGGTGGTGGAGTCCCCATCCCTGGAGGTGTTCAAGAAGGGATTGGACGTGGCACTTGGTGCCATGGTCTAGTCATGAGGTCTGTGGTGAGAGGTTGGACTCGATGATCTTTGAGGTCTCTTCCAACCTTGGTGATTCTGTGACTGGGCAGGGCAGGGAGAGGGTGGATTTAAATCCCTGATTATGCCAAGGAGCCAAATCAGCTGAGCCACCTAACAGGACAGGGTGCTAGGGCAAAAGGAGCCTACAGTGGAGCCGAGGCTACAGCACCTGGTCCTTGGCTGCATCCTGCTCTGCATGGAGAAGCCAAAGCAGCAGCTTCACCCCAGGGCTTAACAAGGCCTTGGGTAGTGCTCCTCCTGTGTGGGAATGAACAACCATTCTGTAAGAGCCCTTAATTCACACCTTACCTTCTCCTGTGCCTGAGAGAAGACCTAACACAGAGAAAAGATTAACAAAGCCAAGGCTGAAGCGAAAGAAATAATTAATCTATGCATTATATATCATGGCATGTCACTCTGGCAAAGAGCTGTCTGAGGCTATCACAAGAGTAACATCACCTCAAATCTCTTTTATTACTTCCTTTTGAAAGCAGGGGGAAAAAATGTTAAATAAATGTATCTCCTCTTTCTTCTCTGCTATCAGGCAGCCTGTCTACAAGGATGCATGAAATAAGTGCATTGAATGGCATTTGAGGCTTCCCAGTACAGAGTGCTGCAAAGTCTGCAGCCTGGTTTTCAACCTGGAATAGATACAAAGATGAGCAGAGAGTGTTATTAACTAGAAATAGAGGTGGGGAGGACCAGGGGAGAACTCCTGGCTTCCTCCACGGGATCAATTTCATTCTAGGGCTATTCTTTCAAGCACTTCAACCTAGGAAGCTGCATGGAGATTACCTCCTCCTTTCCATTTTGGAGTACAAAAGTAAAGGATTCAAATGCAGCTTCTGTTCTCTCCAAGGCCTTTTTAAGGCTATTCCTCTTTTTACAAAGGCAGCACCTTCATCCAAAGTCACCTCTTGCACTGAACCTGCACCAGCTGCACACGCTGCAGCTGCTCACACTGCCCTGGTTAGCTGCTCACACTGCCCTGGTTAGCTGCTCACACTGCCCTGGTTAGCTGCTCACACTGCTCCAGTTTCCACTGAAGACAGAGCAAGATGCACAAACTCAGGAGCAAAGGCTGACTCTCAATCAACATCAATCACCCCAGGAACTTTCTGTACACTGCCTTCAGGGAGAGCACTCCAAACCAGGACATTATTCCCCAGTTAAAATAACCCCAAGACAATGAGTCTGCCAATGGTCTGCCCCAAAGTGTGGCAATTCCACAGGCACCTTTGGAGGTAGGTTAAAAAAAGAACACCACCAATTAAAAAGGTGCTGGTGGAATACAGCCTCCTGAGGGGCTGCAGCAGCAGGGCACTGCTTACCAAACTGCTCAGAGAGTTGTGGACAGGCTGCCTGTCTTCCTGCATGACAGGAGCTGTGGGCAGCTCACCAGTGCCTAACAAATGAGCAGCAGGAGGTTGGATGTTCAGAAGGCTGGAGGTGCCAGCTTGCCTTACCCTCAGACAGGGCAAACCCCAGCACAAACCAGAGCAAGCCCCTGCATCACTGCCAGCCAAGCACAGGGGCTGACCATGCAGCCCTCCCCACCCAGAGTGTCACCTCCTTGTGTCCCAGGGAAAGGCACTGCCAGGGCAGGGCAGGGCAGAGCAGCAGGGCTGGCAGAGCCCTGAAGGCACTGCTTTGGAACAGGAGATCAGGCAGCATCAATACAGGCCTGGCTGTCCCCCACACCAGAGCCATTGCTCCCTGACTGCATGCCACATTTTTAATTTCCTCTGGCTGCTGCTGGCCAGCTCCTGACTGCTGCTCCATATGCTCTGGGCCCTGCCACAGCCATGGCCGTTTGCAGGCAGCCTTCAGACAGCACTCCCTGGCCCCTGGCCCCTGGCCCCCAGCAATAAAGAGCAAGGAGGATGCTTGCAGTGCTCCCTGCCCCCTGTGCCACAGCAAAGCAGGGCAGGGAGGATGCTTGCAGTGCTCCCTGTGCCACAGCAAAGCAGGGCAGAGAGGATGCTTACAGTGCTCCCTCTCCCCTGGTTCACAGCAAAGCAGGGCAGGCAGGATGCTTGCAGTGCTCCCTCTCCCTTGGCTCACAGCAAAGCAGGGCAGGGAGGATGGTTTGGGCTTCCAGCTCTTATTCTCAATGATGCCCTCAATGAAAACCTACTCCTCCATCTCACCCACCAGACACAGCCAGCCTAAGGAGCATCAGGGTGAGAGAGGCTCAGCAGCTGTGACCCAACCTCTTGGCATCACCAGCTGAAGGAAGCTGCTTTGCAGATGCCATCACTTAGCCCTGCCTCTTGGTTCCCTCCTCCTCCTCCACACCTCACCTGCTGCCTGTCAGTTGAGCTCCAGCAAGACCAACAAGCTGCCAGAAGCCCCTCAGGTCCTGAGATGAGGAATGGAAGATTAGCTGGGGAGTGCTGGCAGAACAGAGGCTCACAGGCTGCTTACAGGAGCCCACAGAAGACATGGATTAAGCCCATCAGTCCGTACTAAAGACAGAGTACAAGGGCTGCTGGTCCTCAATCTGTGCACGCTGCAGGAACCAGAGAGTGGCCCAAGACTTTGGGTGACAGCAGCTTGATTTGGTCACACATCTGTGGGGCCCAGGACCACTTGTGCTGGCTGCTTCCAGGAGAGAGGCAGCGCTGCCATCTCCCCCACACTCTGCAAGCCACTGTTTGCCAGCAGCTCAGAGCATGCAGGGATGCAGCTCAGCACGGAAGGGCAGAGGGGACTGTGACCTCCCAGCAGGCAGAGACACATTGCAGCTGCATGGAGAAGGAGCAGTGGAAGAAGCAAAAAGTGTCAGCACTGCTACAGATCTGACAACCTCCAGCACTCTGTCTTTCTCAGCCAGGGATGATTTAATTGTTTGGATTTAGGTTTTTTTCCCCCAAAACTCTTTTCTGTTTTGTTTCCAATTCTTTTCACACCAACTTTACAAACCCTTCAGCAAAGCTCTGCACCCACTTACATCCTGCAATAACCAAGACAAATGGTGTTGGGATAAGTCAGACTCCAGGCATGGCTATCATTAATGTTCCTGTTTTCACTGCAAGCATGCAGTATTCACACAATGGTTTCAGAAAGCCTGCTCTGTCAGCTGATGGAGTCATCCTGGCTTTGATTCCTGAGAAGGAAAGGGGAGAAGAACAGAGGTTTCCCTAGCTCAGCTTTTACCTCATTCTACTGCCTCAATTATCACAGAATCAACCAAGTTGGAAAAGACCTCAGAGATCATCAAGTCCAACCTATCACCCAGCACCATCTAATCAACTAAACCATGGCTCCAAGTGCCACATCCAATCCCCTCTTGAACACTTCCAGGGATGGAGACTCCACCACCTCCCTGGGCAGCACATCCCAGTTGCCAATTACTCTTTCTGGGAAGAACTTTCTCTTCACTTCCAGCCTAAACTTGACCTGGTGCAGCTTGAGATTGTGTCCTCTTGTTCTGGTGCTGGTTAGCTAGGGGAAGAGTCCAGCCCCCAGATGGCTACAACCTCCCTTCAGGTAGACAGCAATAAGGTCTCCCCTGAGCCTCCTCTTCTCCAGGCTAAGCAACCCCAGCTCCCTCAGCCTCTCCTCACAGGGCTGTGCTCCAGACCCCTCCCCAGCTTTGTTGCCCTTCTCTGGACACCTTCAAGTGTCTCAATGTCCTTCTTAACTTGAGGGGCCAAATTATATGTGGATTAGTCAGTTTACAAATCTGGACTACTTCTTTCTTGTCAGTTTGGAGCCTCAGCTTGCCTGGGTGCTGGGCCAGCTTATTTCAACTCCATTCTCACTTAGATAGTTTGGAGCAGATGATCCTTGGGGTCCCTTCCAACCTGGCATCCTGTAATGCTGTGATCTGTGATGTTTGGGGCATCCACAGCTGAGCTCCAAACAGAAAAGTTTGGTAGGTGAAGCTCCTAGAAAGGTAAACTAAAGGACAAATAACTTCAGCCAGCTAACACTGAGTACACAGAAAGGTGACGTGGGAGCTCTCCAGGGAGCCTGGAAATGTCAATGACTTCTTCAGCTCCATGGGCTGAAGTTCACTGCAGTGGCCAGAGCTGAAACAAAACAGCTCAAGCAATTAATGCTCTACCCATAATGACTCTACCTGGGTTTGTTGGTTTGGTGTCTCACAGTTTGGACCTGAAGAACTTCTGGTTCCTTCCTGCTTGCAGCTCTCCAGCACCTCCCAGCAAAAAGGGGCATGCTCAGGTGTGAGCAGTGGCCATAAAGAGCAGCAATTTGCCAACCCATTCCCACAAAGGTGAAATGGATTTATAAAAATCAGTCATCAAACCAGCACAACATCTGTTGCCTATGTAGGATCTTGGCTGAAACACACTTCCAAGAGATTCACAGCCCTTTCCCTCTAGCTCCACACTGCTGAACTCCCATCACAGTGTTTGCAATAGCTCCATCCATCTCCCAACCATGCCACCAAAAGCCATCCTGGAAGAAATAATGATAGCAAGTCCTGGTGCACTGAAAGTGAGCATTAGCCAAACACTTTGCTCCATATTTTTCTTCCCCTTTTAAGCTGTCTCATCCAAGAAAAGACAGGAGGTTTTATATGGTGCAAGGAGGAGGTAGTTATGTGTCTCTCTGGGGTAGAGACACGTGTTCCGCACAGGCGACCTCCAGATGTTTGTGCCAGCATTGCAGGGAGCAAGGGAGAAATGAGTTGGATATTTAGCTGCAGCCTGCCTGTACCCTTCATTCCCTCCCCAAATATCCTTCAGGATTTCTTCAGGAAACTGCTGCAGCAATCTCAATAACCTTTAAAGTGCCACTGCCATAAATCATGTCAAGACAAACTACATACAAGTGTTCTAACCAGAAAAGAGAGGCCTGCTACACAATTGCCAATTATCAGAGCAGAGGGAATTAATAAATACAAATGACAAAGGCTATTTGCTCAGGATGCCATCCAGCTCTGTAGAACACACCTCTCCCTCCTCATCCAGGATGCCAGCATCCCTAGAGTCACACCTTTAGGGTTTACATATTACAACAAGCAGGGTCTGCTGTGCAACAGGCCTGGAGAAGGAAGCTATCACAGATCCCAGCTGTAGTTATTTCCAAGTGCTTAGGCAGCTGGGCAGTGCTGTGCATGGTGGTCAGCATCACTGAACGGGGTAGGGGTTGGAAGGGACCTCAAAAGATCTCTTTTCCCAAGCAACCTGTGACAGAACAAGAGGACACAGTCTCAAGTTGTGCCTGGGGAGGTTCAGGCTGGATGTTAGGAAGAAATTCTTCCCAGAAAGAGAGATTGGCCTTTGGAATGTGCTGCCCAGGGAGGTGGTGGAGTCACCATCACTGGAAGTGTTTAAAAAGAGACTGGATGGGGTGCTTGGTGCCATGGTTTAGTTGATTAGATGGTGTTGGGTGATAGGTTGGACTTGATGATCTCAAAGGTCTTTTCCAACCTGGTCCATTCCATTCCATTCCATTCCATTCCACTCCACTCCATTCCATTCCATCCTATCCTATCCTATCACGTATGTGCAGGCAAGCCAACACCCATGATCCGAGAGAAACCTTGCAGAAAGGAATCAGCTCTGGATGTGAGACTATGGAAAGCTGGAGCCTGCACAGCTTCTGACAATTTGTTCCAAAGGCCAAAGCTGTCCTCAGCAAGGGCCAAGCAGGCAGAGTGGCTATTTCACACCAGCTACTAGCTCCATCAACCAGAAGATGAAGTGTTGCTTTGCTGAGCTAATTAAGGAAGCTCTTCTAGAAATGCTGGGCACCTCGAGTCAGATTCATCAATATGGATTCTCACCCATGTGTAAAAAAGGGCCAGAAAGTAGCCTGCACATTCTGTGCAAAGAATAAGGTCAGGGAAAGATAGATGAAGGCTTTGCAGACAGATAATCTATGATGGCACAGTTCTGCAGGTTACTTTTAAGCATGGTTTGGTTATTGATGTGTTTATAGCCACTTACTGTACACTGCTAGCAACAATTTATCCTCCAGGAGGGTGTCAGAATTCCACCAGGGCTTTAGCTAGTGGAGACACTCACTTGAGTGGCAAAAGGATTCTGTGTATAAGGACTAATTAGATCCTGAAGCAAAATCATCCTTAGTGTCTTCTTTCACCATCAATAGGTTGAAAAGGTCTGGACAAACACCTCCTTCAAATACTGAGTCTGGCCATGCTAAAATCCAGTCACTGAACTATGTGGTGGCCAAGAAGGCCGATGGCGTCCTGGCCTGCATCAGGAACAGTGTGGCCAGCAGGAGCAGGGAAGTCATTGTGCCCTGTGCTCAGCACTGATTAGGCCACACCTTGAGTCCTGTGTCCAGTTCTGGGCTCCTCAGTTTAGGAAAGATGTTGAGATGCTGGAGCGTGTCCAGAGAAGGGCAACGAGGCTGGGGAGGGGTCTGGAGCACAGCCCTGTGAGGAGGGGCTGAGGGAGCTGGGGTTGCTTAGCCTGGAGAAGAGGAGGCGCAGGGGAGACCTTCTTGCTCTCTACAACTCCCTAAAGGGAGGTTGTAGCCAGGGCAACCAGCACCAGAACAAGAGGACACAGTCTCAAGTTGCACCAGAGGAGGTTTAGGCTGGATGTTAGGAAGAAATTCTACACAGAGAGAGTGACTGGCCATTGGAATGTGCTGCCCAGGGAGGTGGTAGAGTCACCATCATTGGAGGTGTTCAGGAGGAGACTTGATAGGGTGCTTGGTGCCATGGTTTAGTTGATTAGATGGTGTTGGATGATAGGTTGGACTTGATGATCTTGAAGGTCTCTTCCAACCTGGTCTATTCTATTCTATTCTATTCCATTCTATTCTATTCCATTCTATTCTATTCTATTCTATTCCATTCTATTCTATTCTATTCCATTCTATTCTATTCTATTCTATTCCATTCCATTCCATTCTATCCTATCCTATGTTGTCCCTATGGCATTAAGAAATTTTATATAAAGACTTATTTGCCTGATGTTTTTTTTCCCTTAATATTAGATCTTTGCATTCCCAGTCCTATTTTCCTTGCTACATTTTAAACTCCACTGGTCAGCTTTGGGATGGCAGTGCAGTGCTCTTTTTCTCTCTCTGCAGCTGCCAGGAGGAGGGAGGCTCCCTGTTTACAAGGAGTCCCACGGAAAAGGCAAGGGATGAATGGGACAAGTTGCTGCTGGGGAGATTCCCACTGGACTCCAGAAGACAGTTTTTCCCCATGAGAACAGTTAGAGATTGGAATCATCTCCCAAGGGCAGCAGTGGATTCCCCTACATTGGACAGTTGGAAGCCTCAGCTTGCCAGGGTGCTGGGCCAGCTCACTGCAACTCCACTCTCACCTAGAAAAGTTGGAGCAGATGATCCTTGGGGTCCCTTCCAACCTGGGATTCTGGCATTCAGGATTCACTGAATTTTGTTTCCTTTTAAATTTATCATTATTAATTTTTTTTTTTGCCCTGTGTGCCAGCAGCTGCTCAGCTCCATGGCTCTGCTTCACTGGAGCACCCCAAATACACCTGGTGAGATGATCAGGTCATTGCCCAAGTGGCTTTGCACAAGTAGTGCTTCATCATCTGCCCTTGCAGGAGGTGCTGGAACTCTCTCTCCAACCTCACACTCTTCAACAAGAAGCAGTTTTCAGTCCTGCTTGTTCAAGATGCATCTGAAGCATTTTACAGCCTGGCAGGCTGACCCAAAAGCTCCTGCAGCTTTGATCTCCTCTATATATTTCAGGTCTCAGTGGTCCTCCCTAAATAATGGTTGTGCAGCCAAAAGGGCACCCAAACCCAGGCAACATACCAGAAGGCAGCTGCCACCAACAGTCTCCCCTGCTCCCACCCTTTGGGAAGGAGAAGGCATTATAAATTACAGGAGGAAAGTTGACATGGCATGTTGTGAATGATTGCACTTGGAATTCAGCTAATGATATTTTGCATTACTAAAATATGAGTTTACAATCACTTCCCATCTGAAAGCTGCTCCATCTTAACAGCAGTAAGCACAATGTTACTGCTGTGGCAAGGGTGGCATTCACAGAGCCACAGATTGCGTTGGGTGGGAAGGGACCCTGCAAAGGTCATCTTGTCCAACCTCCCTGCAGGCAGCAGGGACACCTCCAGCTAGAGCAGGCTGCCCAGGGCCACATCAAGCCTGATCTTGAACGTCTCCAGGGATGGGGCCTCAATCACATCTCTGGGCAACCTATTCCAGCACTCCATCACTCTACCTCCTAATGCCCAACCTAAATCTCCCCTGCTGCAGTTTCAAACCATTGCCCCTCGTCCTATTACTCCAAGCCCTTCTAAACAGTTCCTCCCCACCCTTTCTGTAGGTCCCCTTCAGATACTGAGATGCAGTTATAAGGTCCCCCTGAAGCCTTCTGTTCTCCAGGTTTAACATCCCCAATTCTTTCAGCCTGTCTTCATGAGAGGTTCTCCAGCCCTCTGATGGTCTTTGTGGCCTCCTCTGGACCTGCTCCAGCATGTGCATGTCCTTCTTATGCTGTGGGCCACAACACAAGAAGGTAATTGGTCACAGATGTCCCACTGAGAGACTTGAACATATACAGCTTCAGTAACAGCGCATTTCTCAGCACCAGCTGAGACCAGCCTGTGGCAGATCTCGACCTGCCAAAGCATCCCTGCCACCTCAGACAGCGCTGGGTTGGCTTCTCCATCCTGGTGCACTGAGAGGATCCAGCCTGGACAGTTTATAATGACCTGGCAAGACACCAGGCTAAAGATACTTGTGATTTTTGAAGGTAAGTTTTGGGCTGTCTAGGAACTTGCAGAACAAGCACCTGCCCAGGCCAGATGAAGTTGCAAGAGAAAACAGCAGCAAGCAGATGGCAGCTGCTAGGGAAGCTCAGACCAAGTTAAGAGCAGTGGTGTCAGGTTAAAGACCTTACCACTTTACAGCGAGGTCCTGACTGGGGGCAGGAAGGTTTCTTCTGCAAGGCAGAGCTGGAAGAGCAGTCAAGAAGCCCAAGGACAGGTGGAAATGCAGGGATTTCAATCCAGGGATTGAAAGGCAGCAGCAGGCTCTGGCCCACGTTGCTGAGCTGGCTGCAGCACAAGCCTGCCAGAGTTAACACCGGTGCCCTCGAAATGAACAGTTTATAACTCGCTCTTGTTTATCTGTGTCTCTATTGCTGCTATTAATATTTAATGTCTCTGGAGTAAAGGTTCCTCTCCAGCACAACAAGCCCTGCTGCAGCATTAATCAGAGCGTCAGCAGCCTGGAGCTCAGCTCCACACTCGTGGGTTCCCATGACACACTCCTAACCTGTGGGCTGCCAAAGGCAGAGGGGGACAGGCACGCTGCCAGCTCTTCTGTGCTGGCAATTCTGTCCTTCCCACTGCGGGTAGGAAGGGACAAAGGGTGCAAAGAGAGTGTGCTTTGAATGGGAATCATCACCTGCTTCCCCTCCTCCCTTGCAAGCTTCTCTATCCCCAAGGTACCCCCTCAGCTCTTGGTATCGGACCCCTGGCGACTTGGGTATTTGCACAGCTAGGAGGAGACAGAACCATCCCCAGCCCAGTCCCAATGCAAGCCTGAGGCACAGCTGGGACCTGAACCTGTGGGTGCACATCCAGACCTGCATCCTCAACTGCTCCCTTGATCCTGAGCAGAGGAGTCTGGGAACAAATGGGGAAGAAAAGGCTGATTCCTGCTCAGCTGGAAGAGACAAAGCAGCTCCACAGACTTTTACAGAAGCTCCAAATGGCAGCTTATTAGAAAGTGGCTTGGCTTTGCTCTGCCCCCATTAATGACCTCTCCTTCTGCACCCATCACACACAGAATGGGTAAAACCCATTAAGAAAAGCTGATGTTTGATGGCATCCTGTTTGCCCTGGTCATAAGTATCTTCAGGACCACTTACTCATTCAAGGAGCCAGAGCTCTGCACTTTGATTTAGCTGAGGGGAAAAGGTACTGCTGAAGGAAAGAGCAAAAAGATCATGAGATGGAGAAAGAGAGCAGGAAAATGGGATCATTATTTTACACAAGCATCATCTTCTGGACAGCCTGAAATCCCAGTTACTAACTACAGTAAAGCTGGCCCATCACAAAGGGATTGCTAGCTTGCCCTGCCTGCCCAGCATCTGTGAAGGGAAGGAGCTGATGCCAGCTCACAAGGAAGCATCCACTGTTTAGAGAGGCTGCCTGTGCTGCCACCATGCACACAGTGAACTCCAGAACACTTTCAGCAGTCTCACACCAGACAGTGCCCAAGGAGGGAATGAGGAGTTATTTGTACCAGCACAGCACCAGACTGGAATTCTAATTACAGAATCACAGAGTGGTTTGGGTTGGAAAAGCCCTTAAAGATCATCCAGTCCAACCATCAACCCAATGCCACCATGGCCACTAAACCCTGTCCCCAAGTGCCACGGGCACACATTCCTTGAACACCTCCAGGGATGGGGACTCCACCACCTCCCTGGGCAGCCTGTTCCCAACCCTCACCACTCTTGCAGCAAAGAAATTCTTCCTAATCTCCAACCTCAACCTCCCCTGGCACAATTGCAGACCATCTCCACTCATTCTATCACCTCATACTAGAGGCCAACCCCCTCCTCACTATAACCTCTTTTCATGGAGTTGTAGAGAGCAATGAAGTCTCCCCTCAGCCTCCTCCAGGCTAAACACCCTCAGGTCCCTCAGCTGCTCCTCACCAGCCCTGTTCTCCAGACCTTTCCCCAGCTTTGTTGCCCTTCTCTGGATTTGTTCCAGCCCCTCAATGTCCTTCTGGGAGTGAGGGACCCAAGATGATTAAATGGAAACATTTCTGTCTTGCAGTTTCATTCCAAATAAAAATCTGTGAGCTGAAGCAGTCAGCTGTAAAAGGAAACTTTAACACTTAAGGCCATGGATGTGAAAGGAAACTTCATCACTTAAGGCCATGGATGTAACATTGCTGTTACATGGATGTAACAGCAGATGTTTCAGCTGCTCGAGCTGAAATGCACAAACTCACTGAGCTGCTGTCCCAAGAGCTGCACAGTGATTAGAATAGAATAGAATAGAATAGAATAGACCAGATTGGAAAAGACCTTTGAGATCATCAAGTCCAACCTATCACCCAACACCATCTGATCAAATAAACCATGGCACCAAGTGCCTCATTCAGTCTCTTCCTAAACACCTCCAGTGATGGTGACTCTACCACCTCCCTGGGCAGCACATTCCAATGGCCAATCTCTCTTGCTGGGAAGAACTTTCTCCTCACCACAAGCCTAAACATCCCCCCTGGTGCAGCTTGAGACTGTGTCCTCTTGTTCTGCTGCTGGTTGCCTGGGAGAAGAGACCAAACCCCACCTGGCTACAACTTCCCTTCAGATAGTTGTAGAGAGCAATGAGGTCTCCCCTGAGCCTCCTCTTCTCCAGGCTAAATAACCCCAGCTCCCTCAGCCTCTCCTCACAGGGCTGTGCTCCAGACCCCTCCCCAGCTTTGTTGCCCTTCTCTGGACACCTTCCAGCAACTCAACATCTTTCCTAAACTGAGGGGCCCAGAACTGGACACAGGACTCAAGGTGTGGCCTAATCAGTGCTGAGCACAGGGCAGAATGACCTCCCTGCTCCTGCTAGCCACACTGTTCCTGATACAGGCCAGGATACCATCACTGACTCACCTCTCACTCATATGGGATTGCATCTGCAGGGAAGCAGAAGGTCCTCTTTAGCCCTACAGGGCACAGGGCTGGTTGCCACGAGCAGCCTCAAGGAGGTGAAACTTGTTCTGTTTGTTCTATGGAGCAAAAGCTTGAGGTACAGCCCTTCCTGGTGGTATTCAGCTGAGTGAAATGCAGTTGGAAAAACTTCTTTCCTTAAAATACATAAACCACCCCCCCTCACCCCCCACCCCCTTTTTTGCCTCAGCTGCCAAATCTTGGCCCTGAACTCCAGGGTCGATTTCTCCTTTATTTACTGAAAGCTGACTCTAAATCTTTCATACAACAACTGCCAGACCTCCAAACAATTACTCTGGCTGCAGCATTAGCAATTTGCTACGTTTTCCATCAGCATTACTCATTTGATGACATATCATCTTTGCTGTAACAGGCTCCTGGCCATCCCTTTTCTTTCCTGTCCTCCTCAGTGCTTTTCTCTCTATGCCCTCCCAGATTTCATCTCCTGGCCAGGGGGGAATCAGACATTGCATTTCACTCTCTCCCCAACCACCAGGAAAAATCAATCTGTGTGTGGCTCCAGCCAGTGCAGGTCTCCTGGAGATACCAGGGGATTAATAGCATAATACCAATCTACTTTGCAGCTTCATGAAGAAGACCAACAGTGCAAAGGAATTTTTAAGGCTGGAAATGTTTTAATTAACATCCCAGGGACAGTGGGAAGTGTCTATGAATCATCTCATACCCAACAGTGAGATTAGAGCCAGAAGGCAAAGAAATCAGACTGGAGCTGAGTTTTAGCTTTGAGCCCTCTCCCTAGAAGCACAGAATCACACAGAATGGTCTGGGTTGGAAGTGAGCTCCAAAGGTCATCCAGTCCAACCCCCTCTGCAGTCAGCAGGGACATCCTCAACTGAGGGAGCTGGGGTTGCTCAGCCTGGAAAAGAGGAGGCTCAGAGGAGACCTTATTGCTGTCTACAACTACTTGAAAGGAGGTTGTAGCCAGGTGGGGGTTGGTCTCTTCTCCCAGGCAACCAGCAGCAGAACAAGAGGACACAGTCTCAAGCTGCACCAGGGGAGGTTTAGGCTGGAGGTGAGGAGAAAGTTCTTCCCAGCAAGAGAGATTGGCCACTGGAATGTGCTGCCCAGGGAGGTGGTGGAGTCACCATCACTGGAGGTGTTTAGGAGGAGACTAGATGGGGTGCTTGGTGCCATGGTTTAGTTGATTAGATGGTGTTGGATCATGGGTTGGACTTGATCTCAAAGGTCTTTTCCAACCTGGTTAATTCCATTCCATTCCATCTCCAGGGATGTGGCTGCTCCAACCACCTCCCTGGGCAACCAAAGGGGCAAATTCTGCATCTCTTACTAAATCACAGTGGCAAGAAGACCATCTGCACTGAAAGAAGCCATCTCTACAGCTCAGACTCCTTGTCCTAGCCCAAGCCCTACATGTTTTCCTACACAGCAAGAGCCACCTGCAGCCCCCTTTCGCAAACAGCAGCCGCTGGTCAGTGAAGAGCCTCCTGCTTGCTTTCAGACTCCCTGCTAAGATCTCATCTTCTTGAGGAGATTTGCACAGCTCTGGAACACATCACATTTCGTTTAAGCAAAAATTTGCAGCATGTGCTTGGCCATTAGAGGCACAAGCAGCAACACTCTGAGGCTCATCAGTGCCTGGCTGTTTGTCCGTAGGAGGGCTTGGCGATGCCCACGTGCGAGGCCGCTGTTGTGAGCTGCTGCCCAGGCACCTCCAAGATGCCTCCTTCCAGACAGGCCTGGGGCAGAGGCTCTTGCACATCAGGGATTCCTTTTTGCAGGAATTTTTCATCCCCACCCTCCACCCCCAAATGCAGGTTTTCAGTAGCACAGCAGCTGGATGCAATTAACCTTTGCTACATCCGGCTGCTTACTACAACCACAAGCCAATCTTGTGCCCCAGGTCCCCTCGGAGATTTCCCTGGGGGTGTCATAGGTGTCTCCCAGAGAAAGAAAAAGAAAGTTGGCCCTGTTCCAGGTACTGCCAATTTAGTAGAGAGAATAGCAGTAGCAGCCAATTTGTTTTCTGCCTAGGTGAAATCCTCAGCCAGACCTTGTTGAATTTCTGTGCCTTTTGCCCACCGCTGATGTTGATGCTAGGTTTCCTTCTCTGGAGACTTTCAAGACTCCTCTGGATGTGTTCCTGTGTGACCTGTGCTGGATTCCATGGTCCTGCTCTGGCAGGGAGGGTTGGACTTGATGATCTCTGAGGTCTTTTCCAACCTTATTGATCCTATGATCTTCAGAGGTTCCTTCCAACCCCTAATGTCCTGTGAGCCTGTGTGTGCAGACAGGGCATGCATTGGTGGCACACAAAAGTGGACACAAGCTGTTGGTGGGAAAGTAAACTTTCTTCTGTGCTCTGAGGAATATAGATTCATGGGTTGGAAGGGACCTCAAAGATCATCCAGCTCCCACACACCTGCCATGGGCAGGGACACCTCCCACCAGCCCAGGTTGCTCAAGGCTTCATCCAACCTGGCCTTGAACACCTCCAGGGAGGGGACATCCACAGCCTCCCTGGGCAACCTGTGCCAGTGGCTGCCCACCCTCACTGGCAAGAATTTCTTCCTAATCTCCAGTCTAAATCTGCCCTCCTCAAGCTTCAATCCATTCCTCCTCATCCTATCACAACAAGCCCTTGTAAAAAGTCCCTGGTTCAGCTTTCTCCACCACCAACCCTCTCACAAAGTCTATTTTCCAAGGCAATTCAGTGCTGGGGGTAAAAGGACCAGAGTCAGCCCCAAGCATGGAAGTGTTACTTGGATGCCCAGACCTGCAAGCTGTGTACAGCCAGCTCTGGTTCAGCCAGTGCTGCATCCAGAGACACACAAACAGCTCACTCAGTCCCATCTCTGCACAACACACCCTGACAGCTCTAAAGTCAAATGCTGGGAGGTTAGAGGCAATGGTTGCACAGTTCCTGGCACCCTTCTGGGGTGGTCCCCTCAAGTGCATGGCCTCGTCTCCCCCAGATGAGATGCCATCATCCTCTCTGCCTACTGATTGGAAATGGCAGTGACCCTGAGCTGCTGTGGGTTTGCTGCCAAGGCAGGAGCCCTGCGGTCCTGTCACTCTCCCAACCTCACTCTAGCACTGCAGACTCCTACCACCCACAGCAATCAACTCCTAACCCCTGCTCCCCTTGGAAAACATTATCCTTCCTCCCCTCAAAACCTCTCCAGTGCTGCCTGCAAACATAGGTTATCAAAACAAATAAACTCACTGTGATGTTGCCCCTGCACACTCAAAGACTGGGGAACCAGGGAGCCACATGCTGCCTGTAGAGCTGGGGATTCATAGCTCCACAGAACAGTCTGGGTTGGAAGGAACCTTAAAGATCATCCAGTTCCAACCCCCCTGCCATGGGCAGGGACACCTTCTACTAGACCAGGTCGCTCAAGGTCTCATCCAACCTGGCCTTGAACACTGCTCCACAGCCTCCCTGAGCAACCTGTTCCAGTGCCTCCCCACCCTCAGTGCAAAGAAGCTAAAATCAGGTGGTACCCATCTTGTTTTTTCTGTTGGGCTGACAATTAATAATGCCAACTCCTACCTCCACAAATGTATTAGCCAAAATAAATGCACACACATAGACACCTCCTGCTCTTGATAGGGTGTTTGAACACATGCAACACTGCACAGCAGGCAAAAAGCTTGCAAGGGAAGTGTGTCTAATTAGCCAGAACATGGACTGGAAAGCTCTGAGTGGTTGTGTTTTCATACCCCCAAATTAGACTCATCAGGTTACCTGCAATGGGCAGGATGATTTTTAAACCATTCCTCTGAGGCAGATAAAAGGTAACAGAAATTATTTCAGTGAAGTGCTTCAGGCTATGTAGCTGAAAGAAGCTTTTGTCTCCTTTCCACCCAAATCACGAGAGAAAGCAGCCTGCACATCCCCTTTCCTCCTCCCCAAAAGCACAAAGGTCATGGTGGGGGCTCAGCAGCCCCCCCCATTCTGTGGGGCTGCTCCCTGTCCACAAGCAGCTGCTGCAGGTCTCAGCACACTGCCTGGCTCTTTGCAAACTCCAGCTCAGGGCAGTACATCCAAATCAGCAAGTGCATAAACTAGAGATCATTGATAGGACTCACAATGCAGAGAGACTAAGAGATGGGTAGACAGGTTTAAGGAAGCTAATCAGTTTTGTCTACACTGCTGAGCTCAGCACTAGGACCTTCTGTCTGCTTCCTGAGCACAAGAGAGAGATGTCCTTGGGGATCATCAGGAAATGAGGACAGCAAGTCTTTCCTTCTGCTCAGCTCTGCTCTTCATGGAAAACTACAGTGAGCACTGTGCCATTAGCAGTGAAGCAGCCTGATTCCTTCCACTGGAACAGGACAAGCCATGGCTGTGCCACTGCAGGGCAGACCTGCCTCATGCTGCCCTCCTCTCCGCACTGCAGAAACCCAAGCAAAAGACAAACAGCATCAACCTTCCTCCCCTCCAAGCCCACGAGCTGAACCCTACTGTTGAACTCATCTCCTACTTGGGCTGAACTCACTGGAGGACAGAAAGGCCAAAGTTCAGAGCTGCAACGATGCAGGAATCAAATTAAAAAGGAAGAAATGGGAAATAGCAAAATCAATGGGAGGAAGGGGAATAAGGGGAGAAACCATCATCACAACAGCAGCACACAAAGGCAGCCTCCTGCAATAAAAACTGAGAAAGCAATAGACTCCATACAGCCCCCCTTATGCAAGGAGACAGCATACAGACCCCATTATGCAGACCCATTATGCTGGGTCCCAATTCCCAGTCAAATCCACCCAATCCCATTCTGTGTCTGCACACTCCTGGCAGAAAAACAAGGCTATGAAAATAGGTAGCTTGCTTTGCACCACTGAATAGCTCCATTTTCCTTCACCAAGAAGGCTCTGGCATCAATCAGAGGACAAAGCCATTAGACACAATTTGTTTATTCCAATTAGTGACAAGTCAGTGTCAAAACATCAGCTCCCCATTGCCCTGACCTCAGAAGAGGTTTTGAGGCAGAATGATCGATTGAGCTGCCCACAGACCCCTATTGGCTTTAACAAGCTTTGGACTGGGCTGCTCAAGAAACAATCTCAGCTTTACAAGGCTCATCTCCTGTCAGAGCAGACCTGCCTCCATCCTGGTCCCCTTTGAGCACAAGCTCCAGCCCCTGCCTGCTGCCAGTGTGCACCAGCATGTGGGAATAAGGCTTCCCCAAGGATCCATCCCACCTGATACAGCTTTTCCTTCCTCAGAGCTAAGCAGATGTCATTCAGAAGTGCCACCTGAGATGTTTCATCTCACTAGGACCCCTTTGCTCCCCATGAAGACCACAAGACCTGTGCTGGGTGTGCCCGTGGCAGTCAGCTGCCCACTCAGACTCAGCTCTCCACAAAAGCAAACAAGGTCCTACCTTGCTGTGTGCCTGAAACATCCTGAGCTGTTTCAAAGGGTGAGGACCTCCACTGCTCCCTTTCTCTGGCCATTTCTGCAGGGCTCATGCACACATCACTGCACAGCAGCTCAGTGCCACACTCCCAGCTCTCAGGGTTAATTGGCCCTTACCATCTCTGGGGCTGCTTCCTCCTTTAATAGCCAATTAGACCTTATTAGCTACATTGTCATTTACATCCAAGGCTCCCAGCAGCAGTCCAGAAGCTACAGATCTTCCTCAGTCACCCTTCTCACAAGGCTGTGTGGCCCTCTACATCACAAGCTGACCCTTCTTCTTAGCTCAGGGCCTCTTGGCTCCAGTACTCCTTCTGGCCAGAAGCTCACCAGGGATTCACCTGCAGGGAGCCCAGAAGGAAGATCCAAGGAAGGTCTGAGCCCTCAGGAAGAGACTGGGTTGTTCAGTGGTTTCCAATGGCCCTCAGTGAAATGGCAGCCCCCTGTTTGCTCATAGCCAGAATGTGTTGACATACTACAGCAGGGATCAATAGAAAGAGAGCTAGGTAATGGCAATTGATTTTACACATGTAATGAAGTTGTTGAGTCTCTGATTTAGCCATCAGTGAGTGTTCATTTTATTGACCTGAAGAACAAGGGGATGCTTTGTTCTTTCCTTTCACAAAAGCAAGCACCATTTGCTAATAAGAGATGCCCTGGCTGCTTCTTCATTATCTCTCTGCTCCACCTTCCCCTCCTCTGCTCTGCCCAGCCACAGCTGAAGCTCTCAGACAGCAGCATGGCCCATTTCATCCTGCCATCCCAGCTCTGCTCACACACTCTCAGATCCACAGGCTTCTCTTACCACAGAAGGTTTCACATTCCCCCCCCAAGCAGATCTCCCTCTCTGCACCAGATGGACTTTCCTCCTTGCAGAAGCCTGATGCAAAATGCTTCTTTGGACTTCTACAAGCATCAGCTGCTTCCTTCTGCCCCACCTTTTGTTCCTTTAAACATGTAGTAGTCCCTCTGATCCACCTCAGTTCAGTAAGGCCAGAGACAGATGATCTCCAAGGCTTCTCTGCAGGAGTGATGATCAAAGTCTGCCACACTCCTGCTCAGCTGGAAAGCTGGGAGAGGACTTGTGCCAGCTTCTAGTCTCTTTGTGCTTTAAACACACATCTCCCTACTATCTCCAGGGCAGGCAGCTCCTCTGTCTAGGGTAACAAGGCCACTGTGGACCTGATAAGAGGTTATCATAGGGTTGGACTTGATGATCTCGAAGGTCTTTTCCAACCTGGTTAATTCTGTTCTGTTGGAGACAGCACTGGGGAGGAAAGCTTCCTTCTCTGGTTTCAGCAACCACACACAAAAATGCTCAGCTAGCAGGTTTGGGAGCAGCACTGCCAAGATCCACAACACACAGTGATAAACAAATCCCAACACATCTTCAACCTCTCTGACCTGAATTTGGTTCACACTTTCCCTGCAAAACAATGACAGCTGCAGCACTCAATTTGTGTTGCAAACCCAGACCCTGGTCACTGTGTGGTGATGAGTTACAGCAGAGCAGTTCTTCTACCTCAGATACAGGATCATTGCAGCAAAAGGATTGCTACATGCAGCCAGATGAATTTATCCTGAGGAAGATCCACATTAGCCAGCAGACAGGAGACATCATGCTCCTGAGCATGTTATATATAAAAGGGGATGACTCCATCTATTGCATAAGCTGGTTACTAGCACATGGCAGAGCTACACACTTAGGGTGGGAGCTGAGGAAGCCTTTGCCTTTGGGAAATTAAAACAAAGACCCTTTGATGGCAAGCCCAAGGGCAGCCTGGCTAATATTCCAAGGCTTTGCCATCACTGTTTTCATTGATTCATAGGATGGGTTGTGTTGAAAGGGACCTTAAACATCATCCAGTTCCAACTCCCCCATGGGCAGGGACACCTCCCACCTGCCCAAGGCCTCATCCAGCCTGGCCTTGAACACCTCTGGGGAAGAGGCAACCACAACTTCCCTGTGCAACCTGTTCCAGTGTCTTCCCACCCTCACTCTAAAGAATTTCTTCCTACTCTCTAGTCTCCTCAAGCTTCAATCCTTTCCCTCTCACCCTGTCACTACAAGTCCCTTCCCAGCTTTCTTGTAGACCTCTGGTTTTAGTCAGTATCTGTTACTCAGGTCATTTCATAGAATCAATAAGGTTGGAAGAGACCTCAAGGATCATCAAGTCCAACCTGTCACCCAACACCTCATGACTACTAAACCATGGCACCAAGTGCCACATCCAATCCCCTCTTGAACACCTCCAGGGACAGCTACTCCACCACCTCCCTGGGCAGCACATTCCAATAGCCAACAGCTGCCCTCACAGAGCACTACATGTTGGACAAGACCACAGCCTGAGGCCATGCAGCTTTAGGCAATGCCATCAGAAGGGTCTAGTTTGAAAAGCAAGGCTACAATGCTGAAGAAAAGATGGGGGAGAGACTGAATCAGGAAAGGATTTGCAGTAAGGAAAGATTCAAAGGCTTATCACAGACAAGCTTAGGCCAGGACAGAAGTCCTCCTAATGGAGTCTCAAGAGCATTGAACTCACAGTTCTGTGTCTATACAATGAGAGATAAAGCAGGGCTCTCAAAACTATAAACACCCAAAGATGTTTAAATTAGAAGAGATCCAAGGGATGATAACAACATGCTGGGAAGAATTGTGCATCAACATCTACCTAGAGGTTGAAGAAACACAACATGCTTTTGCTAGAAAAGAGGCAGCTAAAAGAGACACATAAAGAAGGTAGGAGACCCTGGGAGAGCAAGACAGCTCCACCATAAAGTGCAAGAGAGAATCACTTAGTGGTGAAGAAGAATGGCATTAGAAAGAAGAAATGAACATAGAAATGGGACATTGTCTCATGTAACAAAAAGCAAACTTGGGTTGAAATGAATTCTGCTTCCACAAAACCGGGGAATCATTTCAAGCAGCAGTTTCCAGAGCTAGGCTTGTGCAGAGACCTCCTCCAGAAGGCTCTGAGGGTCAGTTTGCAACAGCCCATGTGGCCCAGAGAAGTTGCTGTGGCTCTGTGGCTGCAGGGTGTGCTGCCTGAGCCTTGGTGGTGCCTGACCTCTGTGCCATCCTAACCGTCAGGTCTCAAGGGGCACTGAACCCTGCTTGCACCAAGACACACTCCCAGAGCCCAGTCCTGTGGCAAATCCTGCTACCACCAGGGCAAGCAGGCCCTTCTGGTTTTGTGGGCACACCTCAGTGCCTGGCTCCTGCAGGCAAGCAGCTGCTGCCAGCCCTGCTCCTCTGGCTCATCTGCCCTGCTCCACTGCAGGTCATTTCACACATGGACACCCAGCATCAGCTCACGCTGCATATCCTGGGCTCTGCTCTCAGGGCTCTACTCCATTCACACACACACTTGCCCTCCAGCATCCCCCCAGGCTTGGAAGGCAATTTCATGCTCACATGGTGCTGTTCTCTGCCCTGTGTGTGCAGGCATGCTGGAGGATCCCATGCAGTTACTATCAGATGCTCAGAGTGGCAATGGCTCAGAACAGATAGCATTAACATTATGTGCGCACAGCAAACTGCTCCCCACACTGCACCCAAACCCACCCCCATCCCCTGGCACCTGCTGCTTGACCCTTTGCACCTCCCCTCAGTGCTGCCACAAGTTTCCACTGCATGTTGCTAACAGCCCAGCCAGATTTCCACACCTTTCAGTCGTGATGGACAGTACACCAGAGCAGGACTTGGGAGATGTAGGTGCTAATTTGAGAGCTTGCTACAGGCAATTCCTTTCATTTTCTCTGTGCCTCTGCTTCATATCTAGATGGTAAGAACAAATGTTACTGTCAAACCAAAAGTCTATCCAATAATTCCTGCTAATAGCCTCCCAGCCTTCAGCAACTCTCAGGTTGGCAAACTTCTGAAAGTGATGTTGTTTATATATTTAATAACTCTTAACACCTTTACTCATCTCTCTCAGGTTAGCAAACTTCTGAAAGTGATGTTGTTTATATATTTAATAACTCTTAGGACCTTTACTCATCTCTCTGCTTGCTCAGTTTCCCCTGGAATCCATGAAAACTTTCTGTCTTCACAACATCCTTTGAGCTCAACAAATCAATTGCAGGCTGCCCAGCAACAATATCCTGCTGTTTCTTCTGAACTGAACTGAACATCTTTTCAGCCTCCTTCAGCATCCTCTGGCTCTCCTACCATATTCACAGAGTAGTTTGGATTGGAAAGGAGCTTAAACATCATCCAGTTCCAATCCCCCTGCCATGGGCAGGGACACCTTCCACTAGCCCAGGTTGCTCAAGGCCTCATCCAGCCTGGGACTGAATACCTCCAGGGAGAAGACATCCACAACCTCCTTGGGCAACCTGTCCCAGTGTCTTACTACCCTCACTGGAAAGAATAGTAGAATCAATAAGGTTGGAAAAGACCTCAAAGATCATCAAGTCCAACCTGTCACCCAAGACCACATGACTACTAAACCATGGCACCAAGTGCTGCATCCAAACCCTTCTTGAGCACCTCCAGGGATGGTGACTCCACCACCTCCAATCTCTTTCCAATGTCCAGTCTAAAGAAACACAGAGCAACTCATCCTCTCCACCTTTCTCATTCTGCTTTCCTCTAAACTCTGCAGTACAGACACTGCCTCTCACTATAACCACTGTCCCTCACTAAAATCACTGTCCAGTAAGGGGCAATGAGGGTGCCCATCCCAGCTGGAAATCCTGGGGGTCACCATAAGCCAGAGCAGGCCACCTGTGTGCACTTGTCCCATGAAGACAGAGGCTCCCCTGCGCACCCAGGGCTGGCAGAGGCTGCTCCAGGCACAGGCTGCCCTCTAGCACCACACCACAGCCCAGTCCATCCCTGCTTGAAACGTGCAGGCCCTGTTTAGAGACCGATGAATTGTTGTCCGCTCTCACGCCTGACTCCGCATTGGGTTATCTGTGCGGAAATGCAATCTGTTTGCTGATATCAAAAGGCTGCCTCTCACCTGAGGGATTAACACTGTGACAAAATCATTAGAAACCTGATGGAGTACTGGAGGCCACCCTGAGTTTGCAGAAAATTCATTCTTCAGCCTAATGAATGCCTTTTCTCCCCGAACGACTGCAACAGCAGCAGCCCTGATGCTCGGCTCGCAGCAGAGCAGCCAGAAACACAGACACACACTCCAGGGCTCAGCTCGCTCTTAGAGCAGCCCAAGGGGCAAGCAGAGATGCAACAGCAATGCCAGGGCACAGGGCTCCCATTCTGGCCCTGATGTGGGTGGGGAACAAACCCCACCAGAAGTGCATCAACCACGGGGCATCCATTCCACCGCCGCATCTCAAATCCACCGCCGCGGGGAGATCCCAGAGATACGCAGCACCCGGCACCAAGCCTTTCCCTGCCGCTCTGTTCCTCCCCAGCCCCCCCCCAACCACATCTACCCCCTCATGCATCCTGTTTCCCTCAGGCACTCTTCGCAGGAGACAAAACACTCCTCTTGTAGCTCTCCCCACTGCTCCCTGCGAGTTGCTACTCCTGGGTGACGTTCTGAACTGGCAGTGAGTCACTGTCACTCCTGGGGAAGGGAGAGGGAAAGGCGACCTTCCTTTTGCTGATTCACTGCCAAAACCCCCACGTAATGCAAGCTGTCTGCTCCACGTTGAAGCCTCCTTTCCACAGCAGGCTGGAGAGAGAGAGGCTTTATTTATTTCTTTATTTCCCCCTATTGCCCAGCACCAAGGTGACACGACCAAGCAGCAACCTAAGAGACACTGGAATCTGCATTTCCATTTGAATTCCTTCTTATGGTCGGGATGAACTCCTGAAATACCTCTTCAGGTGTGGTTAAGAAGCATGCTCTGCTGCTACACACACACAGAGGTATTTTTAGCCTTGCTCCTTACATTAGAGAAAAGTCACCCTTTTAAAAGAGCAGTTTTATAGCCAAGTGATATCAGCACAATGAAGAAAATCACTCCCAATCTTTATAAATTAGCTCATCATCTGCAACTAATTAGCAGCTGCCGAAAGCTGGGAAGCCTCTGCTCGCCCCAGAGAGGCTTGCTCCAAGCTATGCACAACTCCAGCATCCCTGCTGGTCAAGGAGCTCATAAGAAGCCTGCAGCTGGCTCCAGCGCAGGACCCACCAGGTGAGAAGCTGTGCCAGCCCAGCGCCTCTGCTGTGAGGAATGGCTGTGATGCATCTTGGCTGGAAAGTTTATTAAGATCCAATCTAATCAAGCTGTTGCAACTCTCCATTCTCCTTACCCTTGCTCCCAGGCGCTTGTGCCTCTGTCTCTGCCGCTCTAAATGTGTCTATAAAAGCGAAATGAGCAAGCAGCCAACAGCTAAATGGCACTTGATCAGAAGAAAATGCATACCCTGGTGGATAGCAAACTGCTATTAAGTTGGGGGGTGGGAGATAGAAGGAAATAATAAGCTATAAATGGACAACCAAATAAATCTCCTGCCGCACCAAGGGAGAGCACATCTGGTTAGGTGCCACCTCCAGTGAGTTGTGAGCAAAATATTTATTTGTCACCAAGTACCTGGCAGCAGGAGCAGGAGGGGTTGCTGCTTGCAGAGCAGTGTTCCTCTCGCTGCCTCCCTGCCTGCCCTTGGAGGCGGCAGCGCTTCAGGTGCCTGCCTGCCTGCCTGCCCTCTTCAAACCCGGTCTGAAAACATCCCAGCTCCGAAGCCAGCAAGCTGGAGGGCCCCAGGCAGCAGTGAGCAAGGCTGTGGCACTACCCATGGCTTGTAGGACAGCTCCAGCTCGCTCTCTGCTGCAAGGACCTGGGCTCAAGCTTGCAAAGCCATCTCCTCTCCACCAGAGCCTCTAAGTCTCTATCCCTACCTTGATCCCTGAGAGGGTTAATAAGGCAACAGACAGTACCCTAGAGACTCCCAAGCTATAAATACCAGAGGACTTGCACACCTCTGATCCTTGAGAGCACCTTAATTTAATACAGGGAGCTTTGGCATTAGGAGAAAATGTGATTTGGGACTTAGAAGTCCCTGAGGGAAGAGCTCCTCAGAGAGGGGCACCATTGCAAAGGGGATTATCACTATAATCATGAGATTAGTTGCATAATCCCAGCCTAAAAGAGAGGGTTTTGTCATCTGCAAGATGCTCAGCACCCTCTCACTTTCATAGAAAGTGCAAAGCAGGGTCAGATTGACTTTGAGGAACAATGTGGGGAAAGAGGAGCCCGATTCAGCCAACATAGCTCCTTACAGTCCCCCTCAAAGCTGTCAGTGGCTTGCTGCTTTGCTGAGGGAAGGCTGGCTGGCTCACCTGGGGCTGCCCAGCTCTTGTTCCCCTGTGCTGCTCACACAGCACATACACACTGATTTTTTTTTTGTTCCCTCACAACACCTCTCTGCTCCAGAGCTCTGCACCACAACCACAGCTATCAGACCCTGCTGCTGCCCATGAGACAGAAGGAATCCACCTGGCCTCACCACTCAGCCCTTGATGTCTTGGCTAGAAACATTCAGCTATTAGCTGAATATTTACTACCTGGGAGAGATTTGCTGAGAAGGGAAAAGCAGGGTCTGGTATTTCTCATGGAAATGGCTCTCTCTTACACACAACCCAGATGTATCCTTGGCTGAATCCTGCTGCCAGAATGAGATGGCAAAGAGAGGAGAGGTGCAAGAGTAAGTAATGCCTGCATTTAATTTCACTGTGAGCAGAGTTTCCCCCCTCCAGCCCACTATAAAACTGAGAAGGACGCTCCTGGTGGTTAGAAACTCCTGGCCAGCAAGCTAGTAACACTCTTCCCCTTGGCAGCTTTCTGAACTCAGCTCTAGTAGAGAGATCTATAAACCCAGCAGAGAAGCAATGACATTCCAGCCATCAAGAGTGAACCCCCATGAACTATCACGTTTCACAGCAGAGCCTGCACTCTGGCAGGTCCCTGAAGACCAATCAGCTTTAGCCCTTGAAAGGTTGCACTGACCCTTGGAGGGAGAGCAGGTGAGGATGCTCAGCCCCACAGCACACACTCCACTACATTATTTTGCTCTGCTCTCCCTCAGGAGGGCTGCAAAAAACCAAGTGGCCACTAACCTGTTGCACAGCTCCCTGCAGGTGCTGGTGGCAGCTCGGCACAGGGAGCCACTTCTGCCTTTTCAAGCACAAAAAATCTTTGAATCATAGAATCAGCAAGGCTGGAAAAGACCTCAAAGATCATCAAGTCCAACCTGTCACCCAACACCTCATGACCACTAGACCATGGCACCAAATGCCATGTCCAATCCCCTCTTGAACGCCTCCAGGGATGGGGACTCCACCACCTCCCTGGGCAGCACATCCCAATGGCTAACAACTCTCTCTGGGAAGAACTTTCTCCTCACCTTGAGTCTAAACTTCCCCTGGTGCAGCTTGAGACTGTGTCCTCTTGTTCTGGTGCTGCTTGCCTGGGAGAAGAGACCAACCCCCACCTGGCTACAACCTCCCTTCAGGGAGTTGGAGAGAGCAAGAAGGTCTCCCCTGAGCCTCCTCTTCTCCAGGCTAAGCAACCCCAGCTCCCTCAGCCTCCCCTCTCAGGGCTGTGCTCGAGGCCTCTCCCCAGCCTCATTGCCCTTCTCTGGACACCTTCAAGAGTCTCAATGTCCTTCTTAAATTGAGGGGCCCAGAACTGGACACAGTAAAAAAACCCAACCCTGGGTTGTTTCCAGACAGGGGGCTGAGGAGAGAGCAAAGAATAGAGCCAGGACATTTACAACAGAACTGCACAGCTATATTCAGCAAATGCCTGCTTTGCAGAAGGGCTTTGGGTGGCAGTCACACAGATGCTCTTTCTTGTATTTCTTCTGGAGTTTTGCTGTGATTTGGGGGAATTTTTTGTTTGTTTGTTCTAGCTTCACCTTTCCATGTTAGAAAACAGCCATGCTTCATGCTAGAGGTGGCTGCCTTTGGTAGCAGGAGAAGAAACTCTCCAAGCCAGTGTCCTTGTAAACCAAGCCACCAAATGTTTCTTAGGTTAGTTAATTCCCTACGTGTCAGGACACAGCTTTCCAAAGCATGCTTAGTGGCATCAAGTGCTCAAAGCCTCTCTGTGCTGCTAGCCAGTGCCTGAAAATACTTCCCACTTCCCTGCAATGCAATAGACACTCCCAGGACAACAAACAGCCACCAGGCCACGGCAGTTTGCTGTCCAAAAGAGCAGGAGTCATGCAGTTGAGGAAGGGGAGAAATGAAGGCAGGAGAGGGACAGTGGCCAGCTCAAAGCCATCTCTAGCAGTGCTCAGCTGCCTCAAGTGTTGACATTTTCAGTGTCCTCCTCCTAAAAGGTCTCCATAACACTGCAGAGCTTGGGAGACTGAAGGCATCTGCCAAAAGACCTCTGTGTGAGTGGCTTTGCTGAGCCCTCCTCACTGCTGCACTTTGCAGGGGCACTTACTCTGCTGCCAAGAAGCTCCTGTGGACCATGAACAGTAGAGCTGGCTGAAAATGACCAAGAGACTCTTACTTGATAAACAGTGACTGCTTTTCCAGAGCAATTACAGGCTATTAAATAAATGAGACATGTTAGGGAGGGAGGAAGAGAAGAAACAGAGCCTGTATTTATTTGCAGAGGGATCTGCACTGGCTCCATCCCTCTGTCAGCTTCACATTCTTGACAAAACAGACACAGGTGAACTTTGGAGTCTGCTGCCTTCACTTCATTTCCTTTTCATAAGCCAGGTACAGTGGCCACAAATTAATTTCTCTCTCTCTCTTTCTCTTTCTGGACTTACCTTGAGATGCCCTGATATCACTCCGGCAGAGGAGGAGGCTGGAGTTAGTTTCATGCCAGTCTAGAAAGATCTCACACAGCCCTGTGCAGCAGCAGAACCTCAAACACCTACTAGAAGTAGCTCTGCAGCTGAGATGTGCAGCACCTTCATCCTCACATCCCACACCTCACTTTAATTTCCTGAGCTGTTTATTCCTTCTCCCTCTAGCTATCCAGCAAAAAAGGTAAAACATCTGGCAGGATGCTGTTTTGAATTTGTTTCTTTGCTGGCCTTTGTGCTTACAGCTTGTAGCTCATTTCCTATCACTTATGGAGAACTTGCAGAGTGCACAGATGAAAGACAAACAGCCACACAGCTTAGTGCAGATGCCAGCACGGAGAGGCCAAGAAGATGGCTCCAAGAGGATGTCCTGCTGGCTGTTCCTGCCCCAGAAAGGCAGCAGTGAAGCATTCACTTCCAACCTGGTTAATTCTATTCCATTCCATTCCATCCCATCCCATCCTATCCAGAGATGGAACTTCCCATGGATGCTCCCACACCAGTCCATGGGCTCTGTACTCCATGCAGAATACAGAGTTAACCAGGTTGGAAAAGACCTTTGATACCATCAAGTCCAAAATATCAGCCAACACCATCTAATTAACTAAACCATGGCACTAAGTGCCTCATCCATGCTATTCTTAAACACTTCCAGTGATGGTTTAAATGGTTTAGTAGTCATGAGGTCTTGGGTGATAGGTTGGACTTGATGATCTTTGAGGTCTCTTCCAACCTTATTGATTCTATGGTGACTCCACCACCTCCCTGGGCAGCACATTCCAATGGCCAATCTCTCTTTCTGTGAAGAATTTCCTCCTAACATCCAGCCTGAACCTCCCCTGGAACTGCTTGAGATTATGTCCTCTTGTTCCATCACAAGTTGTCTGGGAGAAGAGGTCAACCCCCACCTGGCTACAACCTCCCTCCAGGTTATTCCCCTTAGAAAGAGCTGTGTCTGTTCTCTGCTCAGGGCAACTCCTAAGGTGCTGCAGGCACTTGGTATCCCCTTCTCCAAGCATGGCTGCACATTCCTCACCTATCCACATCCAGTCCCTTTCATTTTGTTCCCAGTGCTAACAATTCTACCAGAAGTGTTTGCAGGGCTTTAGGGACTGAAAACACACAGAAATAGAAAACAGTAACCTAGAGACGGGGAAGGGAGGGAGTTCAAAGTGCTTTCCTGCTAAATGACAACCCAAGCTGCCTGCAAATAAAACTCTGGAGCTCATCAAGTAACTCTGACCACTGAGGGTGCTTAATAAAGATTACTTCTCTATAGCTCCACTTGCCTGAGGCATCATTTGTTCCTAACGAGAAGCTCCATGGGATTTAAATGCATGAGAGAGGAAGAGGCTTTTCAAACCCAGCCATTACAATGAAAACAAGTTTCTGCTCCAAACCCCAAGTGCTTAGAGCCCTGTCCTACCCTGATAAAGCTCCTCAGCCATGCCAAGCTGGACAACCAGGCTGCTTGTTTTCTGCCAGACTCAGCAGGTAGCTATCCCATAGCATTAACCCTCAAAGATTGGTCATGCTGGGGACTTCACAGGATCACACAGTCTCACAGTATCACCAAGGTTGGAAGAGACCTCAAAGATCATCAAGTCCAACCTGTCACCCAACACCTCATGAATAAACCATGGCACCAAGTGCCACGTTCAATCCCCTCTTGAACACCTCCAGGGATGGGGACTCCACCACCTCCCTGGGCAGCACAACCCAATGCTTAACAACTCTCTCTGGGAAGAACTTTCTCCTCACCTCGAGTCTAAACTCCCCCTGGCACAGTTTGAGACTGTGTCCTCTTGTTCTGGTGCTGGTTGCCTGGGAGAAGAAATCAACCCCCTCCTGGCTACAACCACACGTCAGGTAGTTGAAGACATCAATCAGGTCTCCCCTGAGCCTCCACTTCCCCAGATCTTGCAGTACTTGTGGAAACTAATCCACTGCCCAAATGAGCTCTTCTTTTGCTTTGTCTCCTGTGATCCCTGAGACCAGGCTCTTTCTGAGCACATCTGGAATGACAAAGGACTTCTTCCCACTGTACCAAGCCCCCCCGAGCGTGCCAGAAATTTCCACGTGCCACTGAAAGGGACAGAAACACAACAGATAACAAATGCTAAAGGTCTGCAGCTGCCAAGCTATGTTCTGGGCAGGGGATGGGGAATAAAATGTTCTGAAGTGCCAAAACCAAACAAGAGGACAGACTTCTGCTGCTGGACAAAAGGGAGGATGTACAGGGAAGCTGAACACACCCTGAAACCCACTCTGCAGGGTGAATGAAGGAGTGGGATTGGTGGCACCCTGCATCAGATGCCCATGAACCAGAGCTGGTGCAGGCCATCAAATGTGCTGTTAAACACCCTGGCATGCACACAGGTGCATCTGTGAGCACAAACTCTGTAAGATACTGGCAACTACAAACCCCTCTAGCAGCAGGATGGGGCAGCTGAGTCTATCAGCCACAGGTTAACAAATTCTTCTTGCTGAGCAGAAGAGTCACAAATCATGGCTGGGAAGGGGGTGGAATCTGTAATGAATGTGGAGAACCTCAGACAAACCCAAGCTGACATCACATTATGACTTTTCAGACTTCATTATACCTTGGGCTTGGCAAGAAGATCACAGAAGTCTTAAGCCCATGTGGGATGAGCCTCGGGCTAGATCTCAGGCATTCTTCCTGGCCTGCACCTGTATGATATGGAGAATAATTCCAGAGGACATGGCACATACAGACAAGCTCCAGTGAGTCTGCTCTGTGCTACAACACAGGATAGTGAACAGCAGAAGAAAAAGATATGGGCTAACAGAGTCCCTTCCTCACCTTCTTCCTGCTATCCCAGCTCTCATTTCCTCCCTAACCACAATTTAGCAGCATCAGATGCAAGAACCTTCAGCATTTGTAGAGCCCAGACTGGCAGGACAGGCCCAGGAAAATGTGGAAAAGTACAGGATGGGAAGTCTCTGGCAGGGAATGGCTCAGCTCTGCCTGCTGGCCAGTTTTATACCTGTCCTGGGAACTGTAAGAGCCACTGATGATAGAATAATCATGGAAGACAGATTCCTTTGAAGAGGTAGGGACATAATCCAGAGATCTTATCCATGGACTCCTACAGGGGCTGGAGTTTGGTCTTGGATCTCCTGCATCCCCTCTCAGACTCCTAACCCAGCAATGCCTCTGGAGTTGAATTCTCTCTCCAAACTGCCTGCAAATTCTTAAGTTTTCTGAGCACAGAACATGAGCTATTCTGAAGCTTCAGAGTTACAGGACTGAGAGAAAGATTAAGCCCCATCCCTCCTTGTGCACCTCTCATACAGACCCTCACCTCTAAGCCATTTGCCCCTTCCAGCGTGCCATAAGATCCTGGGCTCAGGTGCTGGCTCCAGCAGCCAAGAGCAGAGTCCAGGAGCGCTGAAAGATGACTGCTCAGCACCAGGATCAGGCCCTTTTGTCTGAGGACAATTTTAGAAGCATCTGGAGCAGTTCTGCTCTCATGACCATCACTCAAGAGAGACAGGTCAGAAACACATGCAAGATGACAAGTGACATCTGCATGAAGTCAGGTGGCCAGTTGAAGTCAGCTGTGAGCACCTAGCTGCTCTTCTGCCACAGATCTGCTCCTGCAGAAGCAGATAATCAGTGCCCATTAATAATTATGAGACTCTCTCTTCCAAATGAGATTGGAGCCCTCAAGATTTCCAGCACTCTCTCTTTTCCTCCTAAATCCAGCAGGAGTTTGTTTCCTTGCAGCACTCTTTTCCAGTGCTCAAGGGGAGGGAGATGGTAAGTTATGGTTGAGTTAAGGTCTTTAGCAACCAGGTGATTCTGTGAGAGGTCTGACTGCATTCACCCCAGAAAGCATGAGGTACTGCATGGCCCTAAGCTAGAAATGCTCCCCAGGGACACAATATATCCAGAACAGTCATCACCTAACCAGCAGGGACCTCCTCTTCTGCCAGCAAAAGAGAACTACCCAAGAAGCTTGAACGTGGATCAAGCCAAGCAGCAAACAAGATCCCCATGGAAGCACAAAGCACTGATGGGCAAACTGTTGCCTCCTCTTTGCTCTTGTGGCTCCCCTCTGGAGGATGATGGCACAGCTAGCCCTCCCCCTTTATCACATGCACACACCCCCCTAGGCTATCCTTCAGATTAAAATTCAGCAGCAGATTAAAGCCTGGTTTATTAAATGAAGCAGTACTCTAACAAGGGTAATCCACAGATAATTTCACTCATTTAAACCCTATTTCATCTCAACCAAGTTGACTTATTTCCATTTAATAATCTTAATTCTTTTAGCACTTTCTGGCTCCCAAATTGACTCTGACAGCAGAATTGACATTCAGCCATCATTTTCACATAAAGTTCCATTCAGGCTCTCCAAAGCCCTACAGTGTCTGGAGGTGCAAGTGGAATTCATTAGCAGGGTCTCTGGGAAAATGAACCATCCCTCCCCCCTGCAGCCTGCTTCCAGTCCCAGCCCTCATTTGGCAGAGGTCAAGTCAGAGCTGGTAACTGCCTGGCTGAGCTGCTCCTCCACTGCAGAGCCCCACTCTTGCTCCCCTCTCCATGCTCTGACACAGGAGCATCTGCTGGCTTTGCTTCTCTGCCTGCTGACCTTAGCACTTCATGCATTCCTAGGGACCACAGAGCTGCCTCATGCCCCCAGCCCTGTGAGCACCAGCTCTGCTCGTCCCTCCCTGCAGGGAGGTCTCTGCCAGCCTGAGAGTCCTGTGGGCTCTGCCACTGCTTGGGGTTTCTACTCTCAGGCATGGTTCTGAGCACCCATCTCCATGCATCTCCTGGGTCTTCCTCATTTCAGGAGCTCTACTCCAGCCAATATCTTCACCTTCTCCTTCCCACACTCATCTCCTCTCCAGAGAGAACACCTAAGCAAGGACTCTGGGAACAATGTTACCCTAATGTGACATCATCCTCTCTGAGGCATTTCCCAGCAAACAGGAGGCTGGGGGCACCCAGCTGTCCTGCTGCTCACTGCTCATTTTTAGGCATGGGTTGTGCCCCGGGTGTTGTCCCTTTCTCTCCCTTCCCCTGCTTACAGCTCTGGGGCTTTTCACAGCCAATGTCCTACAGAAAAGAAATTAATCTTCAGGTTCTTCCATCCTTCCCTTCCTGCTCAGCAGTTTTTTCAGCAGTCTCAGCCAGTAGCTTCAATCTCATCACGGTGAGAAGAGAGAGGGAGAAGAGCAGCAGGAGGAGCACAAAGCCAGGAGTGAGACTTTGTGAGGAAGGGCAGGATCTAGCCCTAGCAGAGGTCAGAGCCCTGGGGAGAGCCCAGTTCTCTGTTTCTGGGATTAGGAATTTTTCAAATGCTGTGGGTTCAAAACATCTGGGTATCAGGAGCTAGAGCTTCTGAATCCAGTCCAGGACAACCTGGGCTTTTAGATTTACAGGGGTGTATTTATCTTAAACTGAGTCACAAGCAATTAGCTGCAGAGGGGCACTTGAGAGAAGTGCCCTTTCAGGTCAAAAGCACCTTTTCTGGGAAGGTTGCCCAACAGCCCTGCAGTGCCTGATGCTAGCAAGAAGGCTTTAACACCTCACTGAGCTGAGCACTGCACACGTTGCATCCAGAGGAGCTGGCCCCTGAGCTCGCAGTCCACCCACCCACAGAGCAAGGACAAGCGAACTTGCCAAGAGTTACACTGCAGGAGGACAAGGAATAAAGCTCTGAGCACAAAACCCCACCTTGCACTGACAGTGTGAGGATCTCAGCTCTGCTCCAACGCTCTGCAACAAGCTGGCGCTGCCTGGCTGTCCTCCTCCTCCCATCTGCCATCCTCCAGGTTGGCTTCTCAGAAAGCTCACCTTTAGAAACCTGGGCTTTCGTCTGCAAGGCTTTCCTCCAGCCTCTCTGACCTTCAAATCACATTTGAGTCATCACAGACATGCATCTCCCTCAAAGCAAGCAGCCACTTTCTTCAGCCAGGTAGCCACAGGTGCTCCAGCCCCAGCGCTCAGCCTTGTAACTGCTCCCTGCCCTCCCACATCAGCAGCTGCTGCCTGGATGAAGAGCTTGCTTCCCCTGCATGCTTATTCACATCATGAAAATCCACCCAGCTCCTGTCCACATCCCCATCCCCCAAAAAAATAAATCTCCTGCTCAATTCAGGTGGCTCTTTAAATGCAACTTAATTGGTCCACGGGGAGGAACAAATACGAAGCTCCAAATATTGCTGATGCTGGCACTAAGTTTTCAGGTACTCCGAGCTGCCAAGACAGCTGCTCTCTATCAAGTGAGCATGGCTTTGCAGCATAATGGCACTCACTCCAGCAAGGGTCTGCTAAGGGTTTGGGTTTTTTTTCAGTCAGGCTTATTCCCCAGTGAAGTGGAGCTCAGCACAGAGTGTGAAATCCATCCTTCCTCACCTGCCCCCACGGAGAGCCAAGGGCGAGGGCCTGGGCAGCAGCAACCTGTAATGCAGCTTACTGCACAAAGCTTCCTCCTGCCACACTGGAGCTTTGCTGCAGGAATTCCAGCTTTGCTGAGTTTGGCTCAGAGTTGGGATTCATTTTGGCAGCTGTTGAGGCTGGGAACCAAGCATCTTAGAATCAGTCAGGGTTGGAAGGGACCACAAGGATCATCTAGTTCCAGCCCCCCTGCCATGGGCAGGGACACCTCACACTAGATCAGGCTGGCCAGAGCCTCATCCAGCCTGGGCTTAAATCTTTCATTCATGTAATTAACTTTTTTTATTGTTATCATTCATATATATATATATGAAAAAATAAAGCAAGAAATGACAGAGAGCTGGGAGTAGCTTTCAATCCATGAAGCAAAAAGATCTGTATTAAACATGGCTCAGCAGCTAAATACACAAAGTGTTGCCCAGGGGCAGTAACAGTGTTTAGATATAAAGCAGGTTATGTGGCTCTCAGATCCTGATGCCTGGCTCAGGGAGAATTGTTAATGTCCAGGAACAAAAGCGGAAAGACATCAGACCATCTGAAGCAAACCCCTGTGTGTGCACATCTCCAGGCCCCCCTGGGACTGTGCCTGTAGGAGAGATGCGTTTGACCTTTCCACTGACCAGCTCCTCTCTGCCTGGCTCCACTCCTCAAAGGAAACTTTCCTCTTCCTGCTGAATTAGCATCAAGTCACCTTCCAGAGCTCCAAAGCAGTACAGCAGTGGGCAGCAGATGCCCACACTGCAGCTTCTTCACCTGTGCTGGTGAGCAAAGCATTTCCATGAAGCAACAAAACTAAACTAAACTTAGCCTGGAGAAGAGGATGCTCAGGGCAGACCTTATTGCTCTCTACAACTACCTGAAGGGAGGTTAGAGCCAGGTCGGGGTTGGTCTCTTCTCCCAGGCAAGCAGCACCAGAACAAGAGGACACAGTCTCAAGCTGCACCAGGGGAGGTTTAGGCTGATGTTAGGAAAAAATTCTTCATAGAGAGAGTGATTGCCCACTGCAATGTGCTGCCCAGGGAGATGGTGGAGTCACCATCACTGGAGGTGTTTAGGAGGAGATTTGATAGGGTGCTTGGTGCCATGGTTTAGTTGATTAGATGGTGTTGGGTGATAGGTTGGACTCAATGATCTCAAAGGTCTCTTCCAACCTGGTTAATTCTATTCTATTCTATTCTATTCTTCACCTGTGGTGGTGAGCAAAGAATTTCCATGAAGCAACTAAAAGCAGACAACAGAGGTCTGTGCTGATTAGCTACTTGATCAGCATGGCTCTTTTCCACGAGCACCAGCTGACTCTCCCATCCAGATGCTCTGCACACAGAGATCTGTACCTATACAATGGGGATGTGGATATATAATGAATCAGAACAAAGCCTGGGGCCTTTTGGGATGCAAAAACGTAGCCTGCCTCTCAGACATTAATGAACAGGAACAGATCAGTAAAAATAACTCTGCCACAGAGGTGCAAAACACATAAAGAGATGGTTTGCCTGGCTGAATCCACACCTCTGCTCCCTCCGTACCCTGCAGCATTGATCTAAGATAGAAATCTGCTTATTATTTATTATTCATATTATCATAGAGCAGGATTCCTTAGCTGTGGGCCATGAGCTCATTATGTTTTCTGTGGTAAAACACAGCCTGGAGAGGCTCACAGCCATCCCACACTGATCTGCTCAGCAAGGCAAGGGACACTGCCTTCTGAAGAGGGGCACTGGGGTGCCTGGCACATGCCATGGATGCATTTCTCCCACTGAGCCACTGATGGCAGGGCAGGACAGACCTTAGAGCTACACTGCAGTATCTGAAGGGGACCTACAGGAAGGCTGGGGAGGGACTGTTTAGAAGGGTTTGTGGTGATAGGATGAGGGGGAAGGGTTTGAAACTGGAGCAGGGCAGATTTAGGTTGGACATCAAGGAGGAAGTTCTGCACAGTGAGGGTGGTGAAACACTGGGACAGGTTGCCCAGGGATGTGGTTGAGGCTCCATCCCTGAAGACATCCAAGATCAGCCTTGATGTGGCCCTGGGCAGCCTGAGCTAGTTGGAGATGTCCTTGCTGCCTGCAGGGGGGTTGGACAAGGTGATCTTTGAGGGTCCTTTCCAGCCCTATGCCATCTGTGAATCTGTGACACACTGCTAGGCACCAAGCCCCTCCTTCTTCCATGAAGGCTCCCTGGAGCACATGGCTCAGTCAGTTTTAAGCTGAGTGCATCCAACCTTGCTCACATACAATTCATGTAGAAACCTCTACAGTGGAGGAAGCAATCAATCCCTCCCTCTTTGGTATCCAGTCCTAAGTCAGTATGCCAAATAGGCCCCTCACTGTTTCAAATCACAGCAAAATGAGGCAGGGATGCAGGACTCCACATTCCTCAAGTACCACTCAAGTACTCTCAGCTCAGCCTGGCTCCCACTTGCTCTCTCCCAGGGCTCCTCGTTGGGAAGCACTTGCTTTGCTCCTGCAGTTTTCACTGGCACTTCCATGGTGCTAATGAGCCTCCTGCTTCTGCAGGCAGCAAAGCTGCCCAGTACATCCCCAGGAAAACCCCTGTGGCAGAGCCAGTGGAAGCAGCCTGCACACAGTGACCCCCCAGCAGCCACATTCTCCTCAGATACCAACCCTGGCACATGTGCAGGGAGCCTGAAGGCTCTGCCCTAGCCTATGGCATCAGAAGCACTCAAGAAAACCACTTTTGAGCTGGTCATCTTGGAGAGGAATGGGTGAAAGCATCACAGAATGCCAGGCTGGAAGGGAGCCTCGGGATCATCTGGTCCAACCTTTCTAGGTGAGAGTGGACCTGAAATGAGCTGGCCCAGCACCCTGGCAAGCTGAGTCTTAACACTGTGCAGTGCATGGCAATCCACTTCTTCCACTGGGAGATGATTCCAGTCTCTAACTGTTCTTATGGAGGAAAATTGCCTTCTGGAGTCCAGTGGGGATCTCCCAGGATTAGGTATGAGACAACAGCAGTTGCCAGCAGCATGCAGCCCCTCTGAACAGCTTCAGTTGCCTTTTAGCCTGGAGAAGAGGGGGCTCAGGGGAGACCTTGTTGCTCTCTACAACTCCCTGAAGGGAGGTTGTAGCCAGATGGGGGCTGGTCTCTTCTCCCAGGCAACCAGCACCAGAACAAGAGGACACAGTCTCAAGCTGCACCAGGGGAGGTTTAGGCTGGATGCTAGGAAGAAATTCTTCCCAGAAAGAGAGATTGCCCATTGGAATGTGCTGCCCAGGGAGGTGGTAGAGTCACCATCACTGGAGGTGTTTAGGAGGAGTCTGGGTGGGGTGCTTGGTGCCATGGTTTAGTTGGTGATAGGTTGGACTCAATGATCTCAAAGGTCTCTTCCAACCTGGTTAATTCTATTCTATTCTATTCTATTCTGTTCAGCCACAAGGCCACTCAAGGACTGCCTAGGAGATAGGGCACTGTGGGCTGCTCTTCCTAGAGCAGTAACACAGCAGTGCCTGGGGGATGGCTGCAAAGAATCCAAGGGCAAGCCTGGACAAGGCCCTGCTGAAGGGAGCTGGCATCTCTACAGGTGATTTATGCAGGGAACTAGGAAAACACAAATGAAATATCACTCTCCTAGAAGAGTAATGAACACAAAATTAAAAGGGCAAATGAAAACTGTATTTTTCTCTGCCTCTCACCACTCTTCAGCAGCAAATGACAAACAACTGTGAATCTGCTTCCCCTTAATGAACTTAAACTGAACTTTACAATATTGGGGGAAATGTTAATATTGTTTCAGCCAGGCAAATTAACTAAGGCATGCATCAACAAAGACGTGGGGACCTCTCCTCCTCCTCTTCCTGCACAGCTCTCTGTGGACTCCCAGAGTGTAGGAAAGCCCTGAATGAAATGTGAAAGCCTTATAAAATGAAATCAATATAGGCCAAACCCTACCTACAAGGTCTGAAATGAGCCCAATGAGGCATGAAGTGAGCAGGAGACAGAACTGAAGCTCGGGCACCCAGCAGCACTTCCCAGCTCCAAGGGTTGGGTGTGCTGGTGAGCCACATCCCAGGGCAGGTCTCCAGGAAATGGGCAGCTAGTCTTGTAGGCAAAGCTCTGGCTTGGGAATTAGGACCTCAGCATACACCTGGAAAGCATCTACCCATAGGGGGAAAAAAAGGCCGAGGGAAAAATAAAGGCTGGCCACTGGAATGTGCTGCCCAGGGAGGTGGTGGAATCACTGTCCCTGGAGGTGTTCAAAAAGGGATGGAATGTGGCACTTGAAGCCATGGTTTAGTTAGTCAGGAGGTGTTGGGTGACAGGTTGGACTTGATGATCTTTGAGGTCTTTTCTAACCTTATTGATTCTATGATAAAAAGACTGGGGGGAAAAAAGAGCTTCTGCCAATTCTTTTCCCTGGATATCAAGGAGAGAAACAGAGCAACCAACAGCCCACAGATTGTTCCTGTGCATGCCAAAGGCACAGGGAGGTCACCCTGTAGCCTGTATCCTGCTCACTTTTTTTGCATAGGTGATGCCTCTATAGCTCACTGCAATGCCACACTCCTTGCTGGTCCCATCCAGCATAGCAAAATGTCCTTCCAAGGTTAAGCAATCTGCTGCATAGAAGCTCCACTGAGAAATACCAGGGCCAAGATCATAGAATCATAGAATCAATAAAGTTGGAAAAGACCTCAGAGATCAGCAAGTCCAACCTATCGCCCAACACCTCCTGACTAACTAAACCATGGCTCCAAGTGCCACATCCAATCCATTTTTGAACAGCTCTAGGGATGGGGACTCCACCACCTCCCTGGGCAGCACATTCCACTGGCCAACAATTCTTTCTGGGAAGAACTTTCTCCTCACCTCCAGCCTAAACTTCCCCTGGCACAGCTTGAGACTGTGTCCTCTTGATCTGGTGCTGCTTGCCTGGGAGAAGAGACCAACCCCCACCTGGCTACCTGAAACCCCAAGAAAGCAGCAGTAGGGAAGCTCAGTGCTCAGTTCAAAAGCCAAGCCAAGTACCCCTGACTCAGCACCATGATTCCTCCCCTCCAGCCCTGGAAGCCAAGCAGAGCAGGCAATCACCTCTTCTAGCAACTTGGTGAGGAACATGGTGGCAGTGCCTGTGTTCCCCTCACATCACTAACCTCACCACTGAGCATTTCAGTGGTCCATGGCCAGATGGCTTTCAGAATGATTTCAAATGTTAGCTTGCACTTCCTTTGAATATTTAAATGCTCATGCTGGCCTGTTTTCTTTTTCTGTATAGTGCCTTGATTTATGTTGCTAGATAGCATGCCTCCCTGCCTTGCCAAACACATGCATTTGGGGATGATTTCAGTGCTGCTAGTAATATCTTTTTCTTCCCCTCTCTTTTTATTGTGTACTTTATTTTTATTAACTTTTTTTCCCCTGGATTTATTGTTAAAAATAAAAGTGTGTCTTGGAGAAACAAAAAAAAACCCCAAAGCCCCAAACCTCTGCTCTTCTGCTTCAGACACAGAGATGTACCAACAGACCTACCTGAGCTCCCCCTCCCTCAGGGAATTCTTGCTTCAGGCTGTGTAAACCAGCAGGGTCCAAGATGAGGATCATAGAATCATAGAATTGTTAGGGTTGGAAGGGACCTCAAGGCTCAGCCAGTTCCAACCCCCCCTGCCAGGGGCAGGGACACCTCACACTACAGCAGGTTGCTCACAGCCACATCCAGCCTGGCCTTCAAAACCTCCAGGGATGAGGCTTCCACCACCTCCCTGGACAACCTGGAGGATGCTGTTGTCCCATTCTCAGGAGGCAGGAACTGAGTGGAGACTGCAGGGTCTCTGGCCCCTCTTACATTTATTCCTATGTGTCACAGAAGCCACAACCTCCAGTGCCTTCCAGAAGGATCAGCAAAGTTCCTTCCTATTCCCTTGACAACCTCTTCCTTGCAATCCTGACTTCTGCACTGCCTTTGCTACTGCTACTGTCTCCTTCCATCTGTCCAAATACTGCTTTTGTCTTCTGTGCCTGGTGCCTGCTACCTGGAGAAGGAGATCTTTCACACTGCTGGGGCTTGGAGACATCTGTACCAGGAACTGCTCTGACACAGGCATGCTTTGCATGTCTTGGTCCCACTGTCTCTTACAGGTACACAACTGCACCCCTCTGTGCTTAGCAGACAGGCATGGTGGTGAACAGCTGCCATGTGAGCCTCTCCTTAGCTATACTACTACAAACATCCTAACACACATCCTTCTGTTCTGGGAGGATTCAACAGACAGCTTTGCACTGCCTTGCCCTGTGCAGGCAAAGGAAATCCAGCATTTCCATCCTAGATTAGGCAGTGTTGGGGTAAGTTTTAAGAGCCACTGTGTCTGGAGCAGCTCCCCTATTTTTGCAAAGGAAACTCAAAAGCAAAGAATTCCTAAGTGCAGGAGGATTTTACAGCTAGAGAGGTGGGTCCAAACTAGCTTGACCTTAGTGCAAGAGAGCTGAAAAGCAGAGGTGGAGCAGTCTCTGGGACTGCTAGGTAATTGCACAGCAGCCTAACCAGCAGCACTGCAGCCTGGGGCCCCTGCTGGTCCAAGAAGCTAAGGAGAGGCTCACATATAACTGCCAAGACATGCAGTGGGACCAACACATATAACTGCCAAGACACTGCAGTGGAACCAAGACATGCAAAGCATGCCTGTGTCAGAGCAGTTCCTGGTACAGATGTCTCCAAGCCCCAGCAGTGTGACAAGATCTCCTTCTCCAGGTAGCAGGCACCAGGCACAGAAGACAAAAGCAGTGTTTGGACAGATGGAAGGAGACAGATTTTCCACCACCACAGTTACTCATGTGTCCCCTGAACACACAAACACCTCAGCTCCTTTTTTGCCTGCCCTCGGGGGTCGGCACTGCCATGACCTCACAGCAGCCTCCACCAATTCCATTTAGGGAGCCCTGAGCATGCGCTAAGCTTGAGACCTGGAAGGCAGCAGCTCGTCCTGCCTGGTAGTTGCCCTCAGCACAGGTTTTCATTTCCAGTCCTAAGTTAGGAACATAAAAGCACAGTCCCACGTCTCTCAAACACCTCCTGATTTCACTCTGGGGTGTGCTGTGGAGGTGGGCAGACACACCACTTCCCAGGCTGGTTTGCAGCCCAGTGCACTGCCAGGGGAGCTCCCCTGCACTCACACTCCCAAGCACCCACAGTACTTCCCCCGCAGAAGGGAAGGGCTGGGGCACAAGGCACAGGGAAGGACCTTTCAACTACAGCATCCTGGTAATATATAGGTCCATCCCTGTCTGCTGGCTCAAGTGGAGGATCTGCTGAGCAACATGAAATGCTGTCTGCAGAGCTGGGACTATGCAGCATGAGTGCTCCACATGAATCACAGGCACTGGGGATATAAACCACCCAGCCACCCTTCCCTGACTCCTGCCAGCACAGACTCTCCCTTGCTATATTTCTGAGCTGTTCCATGCTCCACTAGCAGAGGGGAGAAGTAATTTTACTTCAAGTGTCACCTGGGGAAGTTGCAAATGGGGATGGGAATAGATGAGCCTCTTATCTGCAACAAAGAGTTAATAAAGCCAGAGAGAAGAGTCAGGTAAAGCAGCTTCCACCCCTAACCCACAGAGCAAAGTGTCAACACTACAAAGCAAGTTTCATTACCAGGTTTCTGGGTGCATTTCTTTTTCCTAATCCACAGGAGCAGGTAGAGGATATGACAGTGCTTCATCCTGAACTCCTTTTAATAAAGCCCAAAGGAGCCCAAATGCACAGGGCTCTCCTACAAATGGAGCAGTTTGGATTATTAATGTTCTTGAGGCACTGCTTAACAAGGTTCACTTTGGGCTCAAACACTCCTTACTCATCAGGGTGAGGACAAATACTTTTGTGACAAAGAATGATTTCCTTTGTGTGGGGCTTAGGAAAGCATCAAGGCAAGGCAGAGCATAGCAGGGAGCAAGTTGTCATTTCTCAGTGTCTCTTCGAGGAGTGGCTTCCACTTCAAATTTATACAGAAAGGGATTGCCATCAGGTAACATCACCACCAGAAAAATCAATGCAGATGGGTACATGCAGCATAAACTGCATTTCACTCACAAGATGGAGGAGAGAACATTTCACAGAACCATAGAAAGCTTTGGGTTGGAAGGGGCCTTAAAGATCATCCAGTGACCATCCCCTTGCCACGGGCAAGGATGCCTGCCCATAGCCCGGGTTGCTTGAGACCTCATCCAGCCTGGTCTTTAATCCCACCAGGGAGGGAACATCCATGGCATGGCTGGGCAACTTGTTCCAGTGGCTCACCACCCTCACTCTAAAGAATTTCTTCCTAATCTCCAGTCTAAATCCACCCTCCTCAAGCTTTAACCAATTCCCTGTCATCTTGTCACTACAAGCCAGGCTTCCTGTAGCCCCAGCCTTCCTGTAGCCCCCTTCAAGTACTGGAAGGCTGCTCTAAAGTCTCCTGCTCTAAAGCCTTCTCTTCTCCAGGCTGAACAGCCTCAGCTCTCTCAGCCTGTCCCCACAGGAGAGGTGCTCCAGCCCTCTGATCATCTTGCTGGCCTCCTCTGGACCCTCCATCATCCCACTTGCACCTTGGCAACATCCAGGTGTGACACTGGCGCTCAGCAGGTGCCTCAGCCCCACCTGAGTGAAGAGGGAACACTCTGGGAATGCACCCAGCAAGTCACCAAGGCAAGGTTTGGCTTCCCTTGTCCAAGCACCTGTCCAGAGCAGCCCAAGGATGAGCAGAAGGATGGTTAGGTGCCCGGCAGAGCAAGCTGTGTACTCACCAATCCTCAGGGAATGGGGGCTGGCAGCCACCTTCATCAGCCACAGCAGAAGGAGCACCAGAGGCGCCAAGACACGGGGCATCTTCTATAAATCCTCATGGAGTCCTTTGGTGGTCTGGGCATGACATAACTCTGCAGAGAGAGAACAAAGGGCACCAGCGACTCAGCAGGATGATACTGCTTGGAGCTTGCCAAGCACTTGGGACAAGGAGTCTATTTACCAAAGGAGGAGGAAGCTATTTACAGACTATGAATTATTCAGGAATCGGAGTCAAACTGGGCAAAGAGCTTCTCACAAAAAAAAATAATGGAAAAGGAACACAAGGGGGAAAAATTCCTAATATTTCATCTTGGCATTTTTAGCATTTCCACAAAAACAAGTGGAAATCAATATCTCTATTTTTCTTTTCTTGCTTTTGTTTCTTTTCCCCCTCATTTTGTTCTTTTCTTTCTCTCCCTCCCTCCCTTTCTCTCTCTCCCTCCCTTTCTCTCCCTCCCTCCCTCCCTTTCTCTCTCTCCCTCCCTTTCTCTCCCTCCCTCCCTCCCTTTCTCTCCCTCCCTCCCTCTCTCCCTCTCCCTCTCCCCCTCCCTCTCTCCCTCTCCCCCTCCTTCTCTCCCTCTCCCCCTCCCTCTCTCCCTCTCCCCCTCCCTCTCTCCCTCTCCCCCTCCCTCTCTTCCTCTCCCCCTCCCTCTCTTCCTCTCCCTCTTTCCCTCTCTTCCTCTCCCTCTTTCCCTCTCTTCCTCTCCCTCTTTCCCTCTCTTCCTCTCCCTCTTTCCCTCTCTTCCTCTCCCTCTTTCCCTCTCTTCCTCTCCCTCTTTCCCTCTCTTCCTCTCCCTCTTTCCCTCTCTTCCTCTCCCTCTTTCCCTCTCTTCCTCTCCCTCTTTCCCTCTCTTCCTCTCCCTCTCTCTCTTTCCCTCTCTTTCTCTCTCTCTCTCTCTCTCCCTCCCTCTCTTTCTCTCTCTCTCTCTCTCCCTCCCTCTCTTTCTCTCTCTCTCTCTCTCCCTCCCTCTCTTTCTCTCTCTCTCTCTCTCCCTCCCTCTCTTTCTCTCTCTCTCTTTTTTCCCCTTTTGTTCTTTTATACTCAAAGCAGCTTGCAACTGAAACTGCAATCCTGACTTCTGGTCTTTAGGATAGGGTTTATATTTTTCCACACCAAAACACAGCTTGAGGAACATGAGGCTGGAGACAGAGAGTCGCTTTGGCTACCAAATTAGAAACCAGTTCTTTGTGCTGCTCCAGCACCACAGACAGGCACCGATTCCTTCCCTCCCTGGCATGTGCAGGAAATCTCAGGACAAGACCCAGAGCAGAACCATTTTTCCCTTCCCTACCAAGGTCTAACTTTCACGATACAAACACTGTTAAAATGAAAAGCACTAAGTGGGAAATCCACAAACCCATCATTAGCACAGATATTGGCAGAGGTTGTTCCAGAGCAGACTCCTGCAGCACAGTTAAACAAATGTGTAACCAATACCATTCTAAATAGCTCTGTAGACAGTAGACTTTTCCTTTTTAAGAGAAATGGTTGTCCCTCAAGTTGGTAAAATTATCTCCACAAGCAGCAATATCCTTAAATGCTGACTTTGAGCGTTTCATCTGCTACCTTATCTCTCCCTTCTCTCATTTTCTGGCCAACATTTTCATGCCATTCCATTTGTCTAATTCTTGGGCCAAATATTGAAGTCCTGACACAGGCGAAGTCTTTAATCTGCCTTTGATGTCACCAGGAGTTTTGTTTGAGAAAGATGCAGCTTTTCACTTGCAGTATTTCATTTCAGCTGTTTTAAGATTACATTGAAGCTTCTGCCACCTCAGCTCAGTACTCCCTGGAGGGGCTATCCCCTTTTTACAGGCAGGGAAGGGAGGCAGATCAGCTCAGCACTCCCTGGAGGGGCTGTCCCCTTTTTACAGGCAGGGAAGGGAGGCAGATGAAAACAGTGAGATGTGGCCATAGAAATGGAGGCAATACAGGGGCAGGGACTCCCTGCACACCTTCACAACCTGTGGCTTGTTCTCTTTTCGAATCACATCTCCCTTGGGAAGCTCTCACTAGCATCTCTGCCTTCTGAGTCCAAATTCTCTGAGTCTGGGAAAACAAAGGAGCCCATGCTCAGATATCTGTTGGACATGTGAAGAGCATCCTGATGTCAGAAATTGTTTGCTCTACACATTTTTGAGAACAAGCTGAGGAAGAAACCACCCAGAAATCATTAGCCACTTCTGAGAAGAGCAGTGGTAATTTTCTTTTCTCTCTCTCTCTTTCTCTCTTTTTTTCCTCTTTATTTCAGTGAGGGTTACAGAGTAATGCCTAGGGAAGAAAAGCCTTCAAAGGTTAAACTCATGGGAAATTGGTTACTCAGAAGTGGTGGCGGCAGCAGAGGCAGACAGATCGTGGAGCAACATATCATTTGAGCACTTTGAAGCACTTATTTCAAAACTTTGCAAGTTATTGATAAAACAGTAGGATGATGCCAGATTTACTCACACCGCTGCTACAGCCCAGGCTGTGCAACTGCCAGCACTGAAGCGGCAGACAGGCAGACATCCCCCAAGACCTTCCCCGTGAAGGCATGGGTGGAGCTGGGGGCACCTCAAGAGGAGCTTGAGACCTGCACTGTGCTCAGCATCAGCTCTCCAAAGCCACTCCTCAAGAATGTTTTCCTCCTTTAGGTCCCACTTCTTGCACTGCTACCCCAGGCACGCTTTCAGTGCAACACCCCAGCATCACAGTGCAGCATCCCAGCAGCACCGCTGGACCAGGGTGAGGAAGGGCAGATAAATAGCCAGCAGTTTCCAGCCAAAGTTATGGGGGGAAATGCCTGCCTGCCACTTGAAAGGTTCCCATCCCTGTGAACATCCCACATCACTGACAAAATGGGTGGTCCTCATTGTAGACTCTCCTAAGACAAACTGCATGAGGGTAGCCATTGGAGGCAAACTACAAACAGCCAAGGTGTGGGCAAGCGTCCTGTGACTTTCAGCTCTGAGGGACAGACCTCAAGGCCACCTCCCAGCTTGCAGCCTGGTTTGGTGAAGAGGTGAATTGCAAGATTCCCAGAGAAGCAGCTGCCTTTGCATCACCAGCTTAGAGTTAATAGCAAAGCTAAATAATAACTAGAGGGAACCTGCTGTGCTCTGCTATGTGAGCGGCAGGGCTGTAATTACCTAGGACATGGAGCACAGAGGGATGCTGTGTTCACCTAGCGCATTCCCCACTGCTCACAACAGCTTCCCACCACTCTGATTTTCCCAGCATCAACCCAAGGAACAGCTGTCAGCAACAGAAATGCACCTTGGGCTTTGCCACACAGGAGAGCTGCAGACTCCTACGACCCATACCCATAGACCATCTGCTTGGCGGAGGTGCTTGAGGAACACCCAGGGAGTGCGACGCAAGGACATTTCTCTGCCATCACACCTGTGCCACAGAGAAGTGGGAACAGACACGGGGGTGCAAGATGCAGCATGAAAGGGAAGGGAGAGAGAGGATTTTTTTCTTCCTAAGCTAACATCAAGGTTTCTGGTCTCAAAGGAACAAAGAGGTGTTTCAATGCCCACAGCTCTCTTCACCTCCCCACTCCCCAAGTTCCTCCTGCCTCCTACTCTCTAAATTCAGGCACAAAAAGGTGCTAAACACAGTTCAAACCCCTTCATTGCAGAGTAATTTCTGTCTTGCTGAGCTAGCCATCCTCCCAACAGCTTTTGCATCCTTACAGCTGCAAGGTGCACCTGGTTCTCTCTCTCATCTCCCCATGAGAAGCCATAAACCAGGCTTTCTGCCCAGGTGCAGCAGTGAATCATAGGTACAACCAGGGTATCAGCTCCAGTGCAGCCCAAAATTCCACACAGAGAAGGGAAGAAGATAACACTCCTCTTTGATGCAACACAAAGCTGAAAGCCTTAGAAGCCAAGAAAACACTTAAGAAGGATATTTAGCAACTTGCTACACTAATTCTTGCGCATGTGAAGATGACTTATCCCAGCCTCAGCCTCACGCCGTTTGCTGGACGTAAATCAAACCAACTTCCTTCAGTGAAGTTTCCACCAAGAACGTGTCAGCCTGCACATTTACAGCCCTTGCATTAATGGTTTCTCTCTTTATTGTCCTGGCAGTGTGCTGATAGCAAGCAAGTCTGGCTGACAGGCATTTATAAAGCAGTCTGACTCTGCTAGCCCCCAAAAGCAGGAGGCTGGTTGGAAGGAGTTTCACAGGCCCTTCAGGGTGGAACGTGAGTTGCTGGTAGCTGGTGGGTCACGAGCACAGCACGAGTATCTAATTCTTTTTCTATTAAGCCCCTTTCTTGTTGTTAGCCCTGAAAATTTAAGAGAATAAAATAAATCAATACTGTACTGAATAGTTCTGAATTCTCTCTGGAGATAAAAGTCTCTAAATACCAAGCAGAATTATGGACGGTTTGTTTCTTGGAGGAAGCAGCTTGCTGCTGAAGCTACTTATACATTTTTAATGACCATGTGAGATGGTACTCTTCTTTCCTTGCTATCACCACAGCTTCCTGATATCCTGAGATTTATGCAAGGGGAAGAAGAAGAAAAAAAAAATACAGCAAAAGCCAAAATGCTAAATCACAGAAAAAAAACTCTCCTGAAGTTGGCACACCAGTGGTGAAGATCCCCCTGTACAGTAGCCACCGTTCTTCTCTCCCTCTCGTTCCCTCCTCTCAGCCAGCCAAGGGCACTGAAGAAATCCAGGTGCACTGCTGTTTCTGTTTGCACTTCCAAAGCCACCAGCACCCTGCAAAATCTGTTTGCCACCTGCCCAGCCACAGCTGGTCCCAGCAAGTCAGGGAGCCCTGGAAATGGGCTGCATCCCACCAAGGCAGGGCACAGCATCTCCAGCTGCACTGCCGCTTCGCTCCACTGTCCTGGAAGGCAGCGCCAGGAGCAGGCTTTCACAAACCCCAACGTGTGTTCTATCCTCGTGCAATCTCCATTTACTTCCCCTGCAAAGCCCCTGTGCCATCATCTGCAAGCTCACTGAGAAACCACAACCACCCTTTAAAAACCTGACAGCAACTTCAATCTTCTGCAGGCAGATTTTTTCACCCGGGCGCTAAGTTCGGAGGTGGCTTTGGTGTTGATGGATCTTTCTGTGCATCACCAGAAGCTTGATGAATGGTGAGAAAATGCAGCTCAAGCAAAGCTGGAGTAATCCTCACAGCTGAGACAACAAATTTAACAGCTGCAGAGCAGCAAGGAATTCTGCAAAACTGTCAGGAAATATCAACAAACAACTTAACAGAGCCTCGCTCGTTCCTTCGGCAAGCAAAGGAGGCGATTTCCTTTTGCAAGGCTTCATCCTGCAGAGGGGCTCACGTTTAAATGGAGCTGACAAGAGGGAAGGAACCTGGAAAAACATTTCAACAAGTGACTGTTGCTGGGCTTGAGAAAGTGCCTGCGAGTCTCAGGGGGAGGGGAGGATTTAAATTGCAAGCCTGCCCCAGGGATACAAAGATGTAAGTTCAATTAAACTGAAAAATCTCTCCGTTTAAAGCCACGAACAATATGTTTTCCTCTGCAAAATGCGTAATTAGCATGGGTAAATCATTACCACTAGGTACACTGTTGCAGTCAAACCCTCAGTAAGGCTCAGAGAAGGCTGCAGACATCTATAAAGAGAATGAAAAGCTAAAATTGTCACAGTTTAAAAAGCAGGAGAGAGAAAATAAGATTTTTAGATGGTGTGTAAACCCTTCCTGCTGCAAGGCACCGGCGAACACCCTGTGTTGGAGGGGTAGGAGAATCAGCCCTTGGGGCAAAGCTGCCTTACACTGTTTCTGGAAGCAGCTAAGTACTAAAAAAGGATGCTTAAGAATATGAAGCAGAGCTCTGTTCCAGTCTAGCAATTTCTATGTTCCTATAAAAACTATGTCTCCTCTTTCAGTTTCCATCAGCATTAAAGAGCCTGCTTCGCTCTTCAGCCACCCTGCCTTGCCTCTTCTCGCTTTGTCCTCCCAACACTCACGCTGCCAGGGATGAACTCATCTGAGGTGAGAGACAGGCTGGTGGTATCTCTCTTCCCCAGGTGCCAGGAGCGTAAAAGGACCTCTGGCTCTCCGTCACAGCACAGCTCCGTGAGGGTCGTTCAGTTAGCACCCGAGCAGGGGGTGTTCAAGGGAAGGTGATATTAGTGATAAACACTTGCTCACCTGAGCCATAAAATGGATTCTAGGTGGGGGTTTTTCACCCTCCTAGCTGTGTTATCTCCTTCTTTTTCTTTTTCATTTTTTTTTCCCCTCCCCACTTCATGACTTCCAGAAAAAGCAGCAAACTTCAAGAGGAAAGGAATTCTGGAGGCAGTGAAGCAGAAGGACAAATATATTCCTGACATTTCTCATTCCTGTGGATGATTTCCTTTAACTTTCTCTCTCCACAATCCTGAGTCCTCTCTCTCTCTCTCATCTCACCCTTCTCGATCCTCCCCAGCATTAGCAAGGTCTGATCAACGTTTCCTGTCATTGCCTAGAGATAGAAGCAATACAGACCCATCCCAGTACCTCATACAAGCTGTGCACAGACTCAGCTATCTCAAAGTTAAATTTCCCCCAGCATTATCAAGCACAGACCTGTGGCTACAGGGAGACCTCAGCAGTTACAGCTTCAGGCTGAGTCACAGGACATCTCCATTCAATTATCCACTCTGCAGGCATGTCACAGACCTGTCAGACCTCCCAGGGTCCATCAGCCCTCCTAAGCATTATTGGCACAGTGAATTACCAGTATGAAAACCCCACCTGCCCCCCTCGGAGTCATGCTTACGAAAGTCCCATTACAGACACTGACTTGATAACATTAAAACTCATTTGTTGGGGCAGCTTATTTTACTCCAGGGACAGGTTTAAGCTGAGGCTGGAGTGAGATGGGGATTGGTCTCTTCTCTCTAGTATAAGGTGATAGGATGAAAGGAAATAGCCTGAAACTGTGCCAGGGAAGGGTTAGTTTGGATATTAGGAAAAATGTCTTTGCTGCAAGGGATTGGCACAGGCTGCCCAGGGAGGTGGTGGAGTCCCCATCCCTGGAGGTGTTCAAGAAATGTGTGGCCATGGCACCTGGGAGCGTGGTTTAGTGGCTATGGTGGGGTTGGGTTGATGTTCTCAGAGGGCTTTTCCAGCCAGAAGAATTCTGCGACTTTTCTGTCCTGCCTCACAGAGGACTGGAAGGCACAGCAACACCTTCAAGCACCACAGCAACAAAGAAAGGCCTGTGGCTGCTGAGGAAACAGCCACCAAAGAGTATCACAGGATGGATGTGCACAGAACCATGAGCAAAACTTGCTGACAGAGGAAGGTGCCAGGACCATTCACCAGAGCTGTTTAGTGTAACCCTGCCCCCAGCCACCTGTGCCACGCTGCTGTGGCTGGCAGCTGTGATGGATGAGCTCTGGCCAGCTTCACAGTGTGACAAAAAAAGAAGCTGCCCCATCCCTCTGCCAGGAGTGACCACTCCCAGCAGCAGAATGCCAGCTCTGCCTGTGCCTCAGCATCCTCCAGTTCACAGCCCAGCACCAAAGCTTACAAGCAATGATTTACACCATGCCCAGAGTGGCTGAGCCAAGGAGATGGGGGGCACACATGCAAGCAGATTACAGGACCAGTACCCTTGCAAACCAGCCCAGCATGACCCTCCCAATATCATCTGCCAAAAGCAATTCACTTCTCACTGGGAAGAAGCAATAAAAAGAGAAACCGAAGATCATGTGGGATTTTCTCCCTCCCTGGTGCCCACAACTTATTTTTATTAACAAACAATAGCTGTTAAAAGCACTGTGGTCTCACACAGTAATGTCTGCTCTACCCACTTCAGACACTCTTAATTAGCTTGAAGCTGTTATCTTAAAGGGAAAAGCCTGGGGGAAGGAGAGTGTCTGTAGGTGGAAGGAGAGAGGCAGATTTTCTTCCAGCTGAGGGCTGCAAGCTGCCATTCAACAGGGGCCAGAGTTGTCCATGCCAGGTCTCCTCCTCTGATCTGTATGTTGTGATATCATCTCAATCTTTTAACCATTTAAAGCACAGTGAATAGAATAGAATAGAATAGAATAGAATAGAATAGAATAGAATAGAATAGAATAGACCAGACCAGGTTGGAAGAGACCTTCAAGATCATTGAGTCCAACCTATCACCCAGCACCATCTAATCAACTAAACCATGGCACCAAGCACCCCATCCAGTTTCCTCCTAAACACCTCCAGTGATGGTGAATCCACCACCTCCCTGGGCAGCACATTCCAATGGCCAGTCACTCTCTCTATAAAGAATTTCTTCCTAACATCCAGTCTAAACCTCCCCTGGCACAGCTTGAGACTGTGTCCTCTTGTTCTAGTGCTGCTTGCCTGGGAGGGGACCAACCCACACCTGGCTACAACCTCCCTTCAGGTAGTTGTAGAGAGCAAGGTGGTCTCCTCTGAGCACCCTCTTCTCCAGGCTAAGCAACCCCAGCTCCCTCAGCCAGTGATAATGATAATTCTGAGGGCTGTTATCCTTGGATAAAGTTTCTGGACAGGCTTGACTCTAAATCCTTTGAAAAGCTGCAAGGAAAGCTTTTGTTTACCTCCCAAGTTCTGGTACTCTGTGCACAGCCTTGCAGCAGCCATTCCTCCTGTAGGAAGAGGCCAGGGCTCTCGTAGCCAACATTGCACCACATTCATTTTGCAGAACACTCTGACCCACTCTGCAGGTCATCACTGCCTTTAAGCCACTTCTCGTGCAGGAGGGAGCAGCGAGTTTGCGCTGCAGACAGCACGCAGCCAAGTACAAGCAGGCATTTCTGGAAGGAAACACAAACTGCTCCCTCCAGCTGAGGTGGCAAGGGGAACTCCTAGGTGAGCAGAATCTCAATTGCTCAACAACTCTCCTCTTGCAAAGAGGCCTGAGGGACTCTGAATAAATAAACCCAGCCAGAGCCTTGGCTTCATCAAAAGGAAAGAAGAAAAAGCTTTTGAACCAACAATTGGGTTTTTTTTACATTAAGGAATAGGTTAAAAGGGAGTTTTGACATTTCTGTTTTGTTCCAGCAGAGAAGAAACCCAGCACAAAACTTGTGAACCAGGGACAAAACACACTATGAAACTCTGGACATCAGCTCTCTGGCAGTAAAATATCCCTCAGCAACACTCCTGGCCTTCAGCAAAGGTAGAGATGTTTCATTCACTGGGGGTACACATGGCCCCAAGACAAAATGCAGTTGGCAGGACACAAGCTCAGCCCACATACTGCTTTCTCTTGGGTCATGTATCTGAATATTAGGAAGAAATTCTTTGCAGTGAGGATGGGAAGACACTAGAACAGGTTGCCCAGAGAAGTTGTGGGTGTCCCCTTCCCTTGGAGGTGTTCAAGAGCAGCTTGGATGAGGCAATGAGCAACCTGGGCTGGTGGAAGGTTGTCCCTGGCCATGACAGGGGGGCTGGAACTGGATGATCTGCGAGGTCCCTTCCAACCCAAACCATTCCATGATATTATGACCATTCCTCCCTGCTGGAGGACAGGACACACTGGAAGGACAGCAGCTTTAGAATGAGCCAAGGACCGCGTTCAGAGTGAACCGCTTCAAGAAACCCTTTCCATGAGCCCTCCTTACACACAGTTTATAGCAGAAAAAAAAAACCCCAGAGCTGCTCAAAAAACCATTTTCCTCTCCTTAAACCCAAAGATTTTTCCCAGTTCTGCCACATTTTTTTCCACAGCTCCTTTTTGATGAGTCTATACACTCTTGGAAGCCTGCTTTCAGCCCTTTGGCTCGCAGCGATTGAGCCCTCTTGAAGGCACAGAGCCTTGCAAAATACCAACTTGGTCTTCCGAAGGAGATCTTCGTGGTTTGGGTGTTCTCCCCTGCCAGGGAGTGATATTTTCCCACCAAATCTGACTTTCATCAAAAAAAGAAAAAAACACCCAAACCACTTTGATGGAAAATTTTTCAGCTCCCTCAGAAGAGAAGAAATCCAAGCAGCACTAACCCCTGTTTGCTGCTAGTGAAGAATTACTGCTGGCACCGAGGCTCTTTACACATGAAGGAAGTTCTGAAATATGAATCGGATCTGTGAACATATCAGAAGTCTAAGGGGAAGAGGGGAGGGGGAGGAAAAAAAGCTCTTCAATGCATCAACCTGATCTCTAGGCTGCAGAATGAAGATTAATCTATTTATTTCACTTAAAGTCCCAAGCAGATTCAAGAAGGGAAAGGGAAACACAGAAGCCTCCACCAAATCAACCTCCAATAAGGGGTTTATGGTCAGGAAAAAAAAACAGAAGCAGCTAGGTTTGCTTCTTTTTATAGCTGCCAAAGCTGTAAGTGAAATAAATAGGTTAATCTCCCATCTATCACCCAGAGAACATTTGGAGGCACACGAGCTCCAAAAGCCTGCACTTTGAGGCTAGGAGGAGGCAATTTGTGAATGGCTGAAGACTGTGTTTGTGAGACTTTGTTTGTGTCGTTTTCCCTTTTTTTCTTAATGGAGTGCGAATTTTTGGGTGTGCATTTGAAAGGCAGTAAGCATATGTTTTTGAAAGGAGGTGGGAAAGAGGACAGATGCCAAGCTAAGAATATGCACAAGAAAGCATAGAGGTGATAGCCTTGAGAGCAGACAGAAGAGGGGCAGAGAAGTCTGCACAAGAGAGTAAGGAAGCCTGCAAAGCTAAGGGTGCAGAAAACACTGGAGCTAGAAGATGCACCTCCGTGTGACAGTGAAGCTGCACACAAGCAGATGCAAAAGGAAGCTGCCGGAGTAATGGCTACTAGCGAGAGTCTTGCACAGGAAAGCAGAACTGAAGTCCAAATTTGTAAGTGATGTTGCCTTTAAAAGGCATTAATTGGACTGAAAGAAGCTTTTTAATCCTGCTTGTAGCGTAAGTGACACACAAAGAAGATTTCAAAACAGTAACCTATGTGTTTGATTAACAGTTTAACACCAAAGAGCATCCAATTAGAGGTGCAGAACTACTGTGTTACCAAGATGAAACATCAGAGTCCCAGAGGGATGGAAGAGAATAAGCAGCTCTGGCATTTTTCCTCTGCTTGTTACAGCAACATGCCAAATCCCACACCAAGCAGCAGCGAAGAAGTGAGGGGAGTCCTGGCCACAGGAGAAATACCACCCAGCCAAGTGCAAATAGGAGATGTTTTGGGGGGAGGCAGGTTTTGCTAAGCTCCCTCCCCTGGGTCACTGCAGAGGTTGTGAGCCTGAGGGGAAATGTTTTTCACTTAATCCAACAGAGATTTTTAACAAGAGCTCCCTGGCTCAGCAGGGGAAGGACCCTTGTAGTGGTGATGGTGAAAGGACAGAAGAGAGGCAACCTTTGCCAGCAAAAGGAAATTCTTATTATGCCTCTTGATACATTACTGGGTGAAAAAAAAAATCCACTTAGCCAAAAAAACCCTGCTCAGCTTTTCCCCTCCAGACAGCAGGGAAAATTCAGTAAGAGACATGACTTCTAGCTGGTCCAGGCTCTGCCATCGCTCAATTTCTCACCATCCTCTTCTCTCTGTCTCGTGGCCTTTTAGTGTGTTTGTCTAAGGCTTGGAGAGTAATTTCTGTAATGGAGAATATGGGCACAGAGCAGCTTGCTTGGTAATCCAAGAGGTGCTTTTGAACAAAGCACCACTCAAATTTCATAAGATAACTGCTCCACGTCTGCCTTCTCCTTGGTTTCTCAAACATCTGACAGCTCTGCTTTCAGATGCAGCCATTACACACAGTTCCTGGACTTCACATCTGCCTTTGCCTAACTTATTTACCATTTCTCCCTTTAGCAAACCAAATGCCATCAAGCTTTCTCACTTGCATGTCACTCCTTTCCCAGACAGTCACTCCTGCAGAAGATCTAAGATCTTCCACACTAAAGGCCAGCAGAGATCTCTAGGAGGAGGGCTGGTGGGCACTTGCACTCTTCAACTGCCATGAAAAACTGGCCCTAGGAAAGACCTCATTCAAACCCTACCCTCAGAGAAAAAATGTCACCATTGAGTCAAAGGGAGCCTGCATGTTACCCTCACTGTGAAGAGCCAAGCATGGGATAAATCTCACAGACCCTTACCAGCCCTTTTCTCCATCCTCACTTGAGAGTGCAAGTGTTCCCTTCCTATCTGCAGTGTGATATAAGCAGGTGAGTGACAGCTGCAGACTCTGTCCAGGGGTTTGATGTGCAGCAAGCAAAGATCACTTGGCTTCATTAACAAAGCATAACACAGAGGCCCACAGGGGCTCAGGACATTGCCTCAGAGTGAAACCCAAATTTATTCACAGAACAAATCCATTCTGACCACCTTGCCTCTCTGTAGCTCCAAGTTAGCTATAATCAGGCTGTCTGGGCTCCTGACTTAGCAGCATTCTCAAAACTGCTCCCAGAGCACCCATCCTCATCAGTGATATCCAATTTACAAACTGAGCAAGGAACAACCCTTTCCAGAGTTGGCTTTTCAGTTGTTCTCATCACTGGCTTAACATCAATTCCAGTTAAATGAGGGAAGTACAAAGGGAATAAGTTATGCCCACGCTGAGCTCTCTGAAAACCCTGATCACATCACTCCTTTCCTGCTATAAGCATAAATTGTCCTCATTAACCAGCCTCAGCCCAACTTTAATGTTTGTGTCTAAACCTATAATCCATCCCAAATCCAGCTCCATATTCTAATGCAGCTGTTATCCTCCAGCATGAATTCACAGCCTGTCTGGCCAGATGAGCCAAGAGGACTCAGACATCTGACATCCTGGATTTGCTCTTTCTGATCCAGACACTCCTGGTTTAGTCTCAGTACCAGGGAACGTGAGGCTTATACAGTAGTGCTTTCAATGCTTCCTGACGTGCCCAGCCCTGTTCCCAGTCAAACACCATGGGGATACAGACTCAAACTACTGATGTCTTTGAGTTTCATAATGGTCTAGCAGAGAGAGATTTCTCCACAGAAGGAAGGACTGCAAGCTTAGCTCAACTCCCCTTAGACACCATGGAATTCACAAGGGAAAAGATGATTTGCATGCCCCAAATGTAGGGAAAATTACCAATTAGAGCTTACTGAACTTGGCCACGAGACATAAACTGTAAGCCAGGCTGCTTCAACTCCCCAGCTCACAGGAACCACCTGGGTTTTCTCCCCACACCCTTTGGGACTCACTTCAGCTTAGACAAACTCCAAGCAGTGGAAGTTTTGAGTGATTGTGATTCACCCTAACTCATTTTGAACCAGTTTTGAGCCCAGCAGGCTTCCAACTATTCCAGCTGCCCAGTAGCCATCAGCCCAGCTGATTGTTGCTAACTGCTGTCAAATGGCAGCCTGGCAGCCTCTGCATCTTCTCCTGCCCCCAGAAGAAAAGCTGTTAATGCTAATCTCCTCATTGCTCCTTTCCCAAAGCAGCTTGGATACCGTTGGTGGGATGGGGACAAGCACCCAGAGGGACAGATGACACTGCGCACTTTGAAGGTGAACAAAGGCAGCCCTCATGAGACCTCCAGCCTGAGCTCTTTCCCCAGCCCCACGTGGAGCAGCTCTTCCTCCCCTCCACCTCTCAGCTTGCTTTGCCAGAATGTAAATGGCTAACATTAGGGGGCCGTTTTCCCTCTGCCACCCCCAGCCAACGCTGCTGCTGCTGCTGAAACCACAAATCCTCAAGCAGTGCAGTGCGATGGTGACCCCAGTGTGCCAATGCTGTTATTAATAGAACAAGGACAGCCTGGAGTGTGCAAATAGACCCTTAAATTAAAAACAAAACCAACTGCCATCACCTCAGTTGCTTCCTGCTATACCAGTAGTCCCTGCCCTGAAGACACCGTGGCTTCGGATGCTGTCTGCGCCTACCGCTTCACTGTCTGTGCTCAAAGAGCTCTTCTGCTGAGCTGACACACAAATCAGGAAGGCTATTTCACACCCGGATTTCAGCCACCGATCTGAACATCATCTGCAGGGCCCCACGGGGTTGGTGAGGGACTCGAATTTCACCTGGTGACTCTAGCGTGCATCAGCACAAGCGCCTGCAGAGCGCAGGAGAGAGGATGTGGGAGGAAGGTGGTCAGCTACCGACCCCAGACTTCTGCAGTGACACCATGCAGGAACCTGGCCGAGGGCACAGAGCAAACTCCTTTCCCCTCAAAAGCAGCTTTAGGGAGGAAATGCAGCAAAGGATCAGTGCCCAAAGCCTTTGACACAGCAAGAGGAAAAACCCAAAGCCCAACACTCCCAGCAATAAGCAATGTCTAATTTCCTGTCACTGAAGGGCTGGCTTAACTCTGGCCCTGGAGCAGCCTCAGACAGAGCACTCAGCAGGAACTTGCCTGACAGCACTTGCAAGGAGCTGCTCATGCAATGCCCCTTGAGATCAAGCTTCTCCCTGAAGTTGCAGTGCTTCCTCCCTCCTCACAAGCAGGCTGTACAACTCTGCAGCCTCCTAAACCCCAAGTTTGTTTCTCTAGGGAGTTGCTGTGGATGTTTATCCCAACAGCTCCCTCTTTGAGACCATTGCACCCATGAGCCTTGCAAGCTCAATGACTCCCAGAGCCCAACAGCAATCACTCAGCACGAGAGGCTGCTGGGCACAAAGGCAGCTCCTCTGCCTGCTCTGCTGTGCCTGCCCTTTTTGCCCTGCCTCTTACCTGCAGCTGAGCATCTCCCTTCTCCCATCCCCATGGCTACCAACGTTGTCTTTTTGCCAATTATCTGCCAACCACCCATCCCCACTGGCAGGAGAAATGAGCATCTACCCCCTCACAGAGCCCCTGGCAGTGGATCCCACTGCTTTCCCTGTCTCACCCATTTGTCCAGGTTGGTTATGTTTTCCCCATTCCTTTGTTGTGCATTCCCTTGTCTGGCTTATCCTCAGAGCATCCCAGCAGAGGAGGGCAGTGCAGTTATCCAACACAGAGGCTGGCACACTAGAGGGAACGCAGTGAGCCTCTGGTAGCTTCCAGAGGCCTCCTTTCTGCCTAAAAGTGATCAGGCTACAGACAGGAAAAGAGCATCCAAGTCCCAGGGAAAGAATGGGCAGGCTCCACATACTTGAATTTATGTCAACCTGGAGAGCAGACAAAGACCCATTAATTCCTGGGCTGTCCAAGCAAGAATTGGATGAGTGACAACTTTAACATTATGACTTCAATGGACCAGCTCCCCAGGGTGCCAGGGAGAAGATGCTCTTTCTGCTTCTACTGTCCAAACCGCCAAGAGAGATCCAAATCAACCACAGGCTGCCATCCTCACGTTAACGGCCAGCAGCCCTCCTCATCCTCCCTGCCTTGGGAGGGCTGATAAAGAGAGCTGCTTGGCAGCACTGAAGTCTTTGCTCTTCCTTCCCCCACCTCCTCCCAGCTCCCTGGCCTTCCCTTACAAGCCTGACTGCCACTCATGCAGGAATTGGTCTCTGGGGAGGATGGGGGGCACAGGATTTTCAAATCCCTCTCTTGTTTTTTGAGCTGACAGCAGCCTTTCAGCCCAACAACAGCTCAGAATGCTTGTGAAGGGAGATATTTTTATAAGAGCTCAACCCTCCCCAAAATCTTTCCAAGCTCCTTTTCTTAGGCACTTTGAAATAATTAAAGTCTTCCATCAAATTATACTGAAGATCTCTATGAAAAGCCTTTCATTTCCATTCCCTTAGTGTTACACCATCCACCAGATGAACTCTGTGGGGGGCTTTTTGGTTTGGGGTTTGTTTTTTTTCCCCTTTCTCCATCTCTCTTTCACTTTTACTGTGTCCAGTTCTGGGCCCCTCAGTTTAGGAAAGATGTTGAGTTGCTGGAAGGTGTCCAGAGAAGGGCAACAAAGCTGGGGAGGGTTTGGAGCACAGCCCTGTGAGGAGAGGCTGAGGGAGCTGGGGTTGCTTAGCCTGGAGAAGAGGAGGCTCAGAGGAGACCTTCTTGCTCTCTACAACTACCTGAAGAGAGGTTGCAGACAGGTGGGGGTTGGTCTCTTCTCCCAGGCAAGCAGCACCAGAACAAGAGGACACAGTCTCAAGCTGCACCAGAGGAGGTTTAGGCTGGATGCTAGGAAGAAGTTAGTCATAGAAAGAGAGATTGGCCATTGGGATGTGCTGCCCAGGGAGGTGGTGGAGTCACCATCCCTGGAGGTGTTTAGGAAGAGACTTGATGGGGTGCTTGGTGCCATGGTTTAGTTAATGAGATGGTGTTGGGTGCCAGGTTGGACTCGATGATCTCAAAGGTCTCTTCCAACCTGGTTAATTCTATTCTATTTATTTTTTGTTTTAATTCCACACACACACCCCCTTTATCCACCTTCTAAAATGTCATGCTGGGAAACTTCCATTTGATTTTTAGCCTGACTAGAATTTTGGGCTGTGCCACATCCTGTCAGGCCATCACAGCTGCAGGGGTGATCTCAAGCTCTTCTTTAACTTGGATGTGTTTAACCAGCTCGTGGTCAGCAGCGGCGATCTCGGCTTCTAGGGTAGGGACATGAGGAAAGCCTCCAAGTTAACAAGAAACCTAAAGATCATCAGAGTCTTTCTAAATCCACTCCTCCATCCTATAGGCACACTTGACACCCCAAAAAGTGGTCCAGCAAGCACAGGCTTACAGCAGAGAAGGGAAAGGTTCATCTTTTATCTAAACAGGGGAGCTCGCCAAGTTGACCTTTAAGCTCACAAAAATAAATGGCAGGGATTTTCCACAGGGCAGAAATAGCTTGCTTCACCCCAGTGACTTTTTCAGCTGATAAACTCCTTAATGAACAAAAGGTTTCCCAAAAGAGAGCCAACATCCCTTGCCCAGTGACTCTCAGAAGAGGCTGAACAAACTGTGACACGATGCCCCAGCTCAGAGCAAAACCGCAGGAGCCGCCGCGCTCAGAGGCAGCTCAGGGAAACTGCAAATGTGCAGAGGATTTCCTTGTGGGTGCCAAGGCCTCTAGCTGAAAGTGAAGAACACAGGACCTGTTCCTCTGTGATCTGCTCTAGGTGATCTTGCTCTGGCAGGTGGGTTGGACTCAATGATCTTTCTTCCAACCCCTCCCATTCTGCCATCCTGTGACTCTGTGAACCAAGCCAAAGAACAAACACGAAGCCCATCTGAATTCCCTTGCCACTATAGCTGTAGCAGTTTAGTCACTTAAAAGCCTATTTGCCTTTACACAAATGAAGAGAGTCTGCTCCCCAGACTGTTCAGGCCATCTGTGTGCTGCACGTTCACATCTCAGGAGGGTGAGCTCACCACTGGTAAGCACAGGGAGCTACAGAGAGCAAAGAGGGGTGCGGAGCCTCCAGCTCTCTGCTCCGGTGGAGACAAGAGGCAGCCACCTCCACAGCCAGGGCTCTTTGCAGTGGTGGCAGACTGCCTGTGCAGCCCAGAGACACTCTGGGAGAGGAAGAAGCTGAGGGAGCAAAGCCAGCACCTTTGAATAGCACCAGGTAATTGAGGGGAGGCCAAAGATAACAGCAGGTCAGGAGGGGACTCTGCCAGGAGGGCAGCATGAGCCCCTGCTCAGTGCAGCAGGAGCTGCCTCATTTTTATAGAATCATAGGACTGCTTTATTTGGAAAAGCCCTCTGAGATCATCCAGTCCAACCATCAACCCACCACCACCATGGCCATTAAACCATGGCCCCAAGTGCCATGGCCACGGGTTTCTTGAATACCTCCATGGATGGGACTCCACCACCTCCCTGGGCAGCCTGTGCCAATCCCTGACCACTCTTACAGCAAAAAAATTTCTCCTAATCCCCAACCTAAACCTCCCCTGGCACAATTTCAGGCCAATTCCTCACATCCTATCACCTGATACTAGGGAGAAAGCTTTCTGCAGGATGCTGCTCCCACTGGTGCTGATCCACCCCTCCTTGTTGGGTGCTCAGCTATCTCATGTCCAAAAATATTTGCTCTTGCACTAGGATAGAAGCAATGGTGTCATACAAAGGAGGGGAATCAAGGCTCCAACCAAACCAAGTGAGACACCCACAGCCAGCCTGCATAGTCATGGCACAAGAGAGAACCAAACCCAGCCTGGGGGATCAGAAAAATGCCCACAGTTAACACATCTGCTTGAGTGAAGGTGACACAGCCATTACCTGCAGACAAAGAGAAGGGAGAGAGCCAGGTACACACTTGGCAGATAGCTGGGTTGGTGTGAAATGGCTTAGCAAGATCCAGGCAGAGGGGGAGAAAAACACCCAAAACAAACCAGAAGTCTGCAGGAAACAGGCTTCAGCTGCTAATAACTGAGAGCCACAGGGCAGGGAACAGAGCACTAGGAGAGGAACTGGAGAGAGAGAAAGGAATACAGATGCATTTCAGGAGCTGCCAGTGTGCTGGCCTCTCTCACTGATAGAATTCAGCCCTGAAACTTGGTTGTACCATACTAATCTGAGGATTACAGCCCAAATTACCCTAGAGCCAGAAATGAGAAAAGGGCTCCCTGTGTGCCTGCAGTCACTTCCCAGCAAAGAATGGGACCAGACAGCACTGCACACAGAGATGTCACCCTAGAGAGAGCAGGGAGACACGTCCCAGAACAGCCACGGGGCTCCTGCTTTCCCATGGCTTTTTAGAGTGCTGCAGCAGCTCTCATATTCCCCCCACCCCTGAAAAAAAGATTGGAACACCTCTGCCCAGGCTTTGGGAGCAGTTTATGGGAGTTAAAGCACTGGCATGTGGCACTCACAGCAGCTGCTCAGCAGAAGGAAGAAGATGGTGATGAACCTGTGCTTGATTTTGTCATTGTAAGCACACAGCAGATGCTGGGTTAAGAGCACTTTGTGGGGTCTTATGGAAGCTAACACAGAAGCAGCCATGAACAGGAGGTACAAGCTTGCTAACCTTCCAAGAGTGCAGCTTGACTCAGTAATCAAAGCATCAGCAAAGTCCAAGAGCTGGAAAAGGCAATGGCTCCTAGGAGGCAAAGCATGACACTGTTTCAGGACACCAAGACTTCATCCCCAGCTCTGCTGCTTGGCTAAACTACTTTCTCTCTCAACACATTAATTTTACCACCTGTACCCAGTGAGAATAATGTTGCAGACCTCTTCAGTGAAGGGCTTTGAGGTCTCAGGATGAAGAGTGCTCTGTAAGGCTCATATATCATCATTAGCTCTTGCCAGGAATAACCCAGGGGCTAGAAACGTGGAGCAGCATTTTTTCCAGCTGCATTTGGCTTGAGTTTCCCTCCTTGCAACCCCAGCAAACCCAAACTCTGATACTCTGCCTAGCTGGATTTTGTCATTTATTTGACCTACAGCAGCATTTCAAATGACCTTTGAGGCTCCAGATAAAACTCCTTGTCCCCAAATACTGTGATTCCGTCGTGCAAATCAAGCCCTGATCTGCACAGCAAATGCAAGTCGGGAGGGGAACCCCAAAAGAGAGCCCAGAGTGCTGTGCTCACAAGAAGATGCTGCCACTAACATTTCACATCTGAAGTTTTTAGCCAGCATGCACAGAAAAGAGTAATACTTAGTAAAAAAAAAAGGAGAAGATGATATCTTTTAAGAACATCCACATCTCCCTCGAGTTTCAGAGGGTGTCCTGTGGTGCCATCAGCTCAGCCATTCCCATTCCCCTCCACAGGAGGGCAAGAGATATGAAAGTCACAGAATCACAGACTTGTTTGGGTTGAAAGAGACCTTTGAGGTTTTCAAGTCCAACCATTAACCCAACACTGCCAGGTCACCACTAAACCATGTCTCCAGCACCCTACATGCTCTTTAGATCATAGAATCAACAAGGTTGGAAAAGACCTCAAAGATCATCAAGCCCAACCTGTCACCCAACACCTCATGACTACTAGACCAAGTGCCATGTCCAATCCCCTCTTGAACACCTCCAGGGCTGGTGACTCCACCACCTCCCTGGGCAGCACATTCCAATGGCTAACAACTCTCCCTGGGAAGAAAGACGTTCCTATCACATAAAGGAAACAGACTTGCCAGCGATGTCCCACTTCAAGGGATTCAAATAATTCTTCCCACTGACAGCTCAGGACAGGCAACACAGAGCTGGTATTGTCAGGTCACTGTTCTGCCTCAGAGCATCATCCAGAAGAGTGCTGGGATGAAGGTAATTAACAACATGGTAACTAATCTGTTTAGTCATCCACTGTGTCCACAATTCATTTCTGTCATGTGTAAATAGAGCATCAAAGCTTGGCAGTGAGGGCTGTCAAGTAGCATGCAGATTTGCTGGTGTTTAGAGAGAGTCTAAGCAGCTCTCTCTAAACAGCCATGTCCAAATAAACCCAAGACTTGCCCTCAGCAAGGGTCAGGATATAGCAGTTGCTAGAATCCTTCTCAGCCCAGCTCTGCATATTGCTTCTCCTCACAACCCCTCAGCAGCATTACCCCTCCTTGCTTTGCAGAGGGGAAAACTGAGACCCACACACAAAACAGTTTACCCAGAGTCACAAAGGCAGCCCATGGCTGGCAGGACATTCAACTGAGCTCCCTGGCTTCATTCATAGGTTCACAGAATGGTTTGGGTTGGAAGGGACCTTCAAGCTCATCCAGTTCCACCCCTCCTGCCATGGGCAAGGGACACCTCCCACCAGCCCAGGTTGCTCATCCAGCTTGGCCTTGAACACCTCCAGGGAGGGTCTAGTCTCATTCTCACCTGCATGTTCTAACTGCCCCATCAAAATGTGACCCAGATTTCTGCCCACTCAAGGGAAAAGGCACAAGTTCAATGATTTCATTCCTATTTTCAGCTCTGTACGGGACTGGAAGGGACAAAATCACAGCTCGAGAGCCTGTGGGGGAAGCCACTTCCCAGGAACTCCACCACTAGAAATAACAGATACTTCTCCAAGGGTTCCCAGCTCAGCCTGGTAGACCCAAGGAGGGTCAAGTTCTTACACTAACAGCCAGGGAAATTTTGGCAATGCCTCCAAAATTGCCTCCTGGAGTTTGCAGGGTTCACCCATCAGCAATGTCTGACACAGCAAGTGAGATTAAAACTGCGGGGGTGGGTGCACGCTTGTGCCTGCTAGTGAGCCTGCAAAAGAGAACACACACAGCCTGATACTTTGGTCTGTTCAGCTGGGACTCCAGAAATCCATTTTTAGCTCTGCAACTGCCATGTTCCCTGTCTTTAAATAACTCAACCCTCTCTCCTTCCCACTGGTTTCCTCTTCTATAAAACTGGAAGTATTCCCTGCTAGGTCTTCTTGCCTTGGTACCGCATGAATCTATCCAAAATGAGCTTCAGAAACACCATTTCACTTATGCCATGCACTTGCCTGGGAGTCCCAGCATGGATTCAAAGGTTGCTTGTTATGACTGCTCACCAGCTACCTGATGACTTCAACTCCTCCTCAGAGTGCACAGCAACATATGCAGATGCTGACAAGGTCATAGCTCCTTACAAAAAGGAGGTTTGAGAGGTAGAGCTGAGAGGCACCACAGAAACAACAACAAAAAAAGGGAGTAGTATCACTATAGAAAAAAAGAAATGAAAAAGAAAAAGTAAGCTTCTCAGATGGAGAGACAGAGCTCAGCTTCAAGGTGGAAAAACCAAGGTGTAGAAGCTTGATTCCACTGGCCCTGCTCCAGCAAAACATCTGGGCATGCGCTCCCCAGCAAGCTCCACATGCTTCTGTGCCTGGCTTTTAGGCTCAGACAGCTCTCCCTTCAAAAGGTGAGGGGCATCCAAGCATTTGCCTGGGTGGGAATGACAGGGCTTGACACCAAACTACAGCAGAAGGCCAGCCCTGGATGGGCTGCAGCCTGTGTAGGTCTTTGCAGCACACAGGAAGCTTGAGAGCAGCCCAAAACGCTCTGGGAAGTTAGTGGTCTTGTGAGACTCAATTCAGAGGCTCTCTTCTTTCCCTGTCCACCTCCATTTCTGTCACCAATTTATTGTGAACATTTGTGGTTTCATTTCTGCCTCTCCCCCATCCTTTTGGGTTTTTTTTTCCCCCCCTTTCCCCATCCCAGTAAAACCTGGCAGGTTTTAAAATCCCTGCGTATCTCGATGAGAGGAGAGCTGCAATGACTCCTCTGGGGACAATGGATTAGATTCCCCTGCAGTGTGCCTACAAAGTCAAAACCAAATTCTTCCTTTTTATAGGAATTCATTCAAAGCCTATTGATTTGAGTCTGTGTCCTGGTCTTAACAGTCTCTGAGCCTGATTTATTTTTTTTTTATTAGGTTCCAAAAATGATATTCAGGTCTAGGCCCTTAGCTGCTCAGTCAGCCAGCCCAGTCCCCTTTGACTCCTCCTTGTCCTAGTGCTGGTTTCCACACCCTGTGAGCAGCTCTATAGACTCATAGAGTGGTCTGGATTGGAAGAGACCTCTAAGGTCATCCAGTCCAACCCCCTCTGCACTCAGCAGGGACACCCTCAACTAGATCAGGCTGCCCAGAGCCCTGTTGAGCCTCACCTTGAATATCTCCAGGGATGGGGCCTCAACCACCTCCCTGGGCAACCTGTTCCAGTGTTCCACCACCCTCATGGTAAAGATCTTGTTCCATGACAAACCTCACATCCCCCCTAACACTCCCCCTCCTTAGATTTGTCCCTTTGCTCCCCACCAACACCACTGCATTTGGCTTTTCAACAGGGGACAAGATTGCTCATGACACAGGTGTGGTTGCAAACAGACACTCCTGAAGGAAGTGGGTATGGATAGGAAGCTTATAGAGGCTGAAATCACTCCCTGGGAGTTGTTAAAAGCTATTACTAAGCTGAACCTAGGGAGTCCTTATTTCAGGAGTTATTGTTCTGGAAGCAACTGCTGCAGCCTGCTAAAGAGCTTGTACACAAGGACTCAACGCTTATGACACTTGGGATTTATTCTGTGCTGCTGCTTTTTATAGAAGGGGAAACTTCCACAAGCAAATAGTTCTAGGAGCAGCCACTTATGGCTCCTGCCAGACCATTGCAGCATGTGTGAACTGCTGATACAGTCATCACATCACCCCAGCTCATCTCAAGATCACTGAGCCATGCCATCAACAAACCTGATGGGCTTTTGAGAGCCTGCAATCAGGTGAGCACACCACAGAGCCTACTGGAGCAGAGAGGGATGGCAACCAACCCTGCCAAAGAAATGTGGTTGGGAAATCTTTGACCATCAGCAGTTGAGCAGTTCAGGACCTTGCACCTCCTTGCATCTCCTCCTTTAAAATGGTTTCCCTCATAGGAAATAATCATTAACATAAAGGGTAGAGATGGTACCCAAACCTTTGCAGCTCCTGTGTCACCTCCAGCGCCGTCTCCTTTTTCCAACCCACTGTAACCCAGCCCCTGCCAGTGAATCCTTGCTCACATTCCCAGATGCAGTAAGTTTTTGCTCAAGCTACACACCAGATATGCTGCTCAGGCTGTGCAGGTATAACTCTGTCTCATAAGACTCTCCAGCACCCTGCAAGCTGCAGATAAGCAAGGACACAGCCCCATGACTCCCCCAAAATGGAAACCTGAGCACGAGAGGAGAGGCAGGCAGACAGACAGCTATGCAACAGCAAGCACAAGGCAGCAGTGAGATCACCAAGATGCCTGGGAGAAGCAATAGCCCCAGATTTATGTCCAGGTTCGAATGTCTGGTAGAGCAGAAGGTCATGGGAACAACCCTGGCTGCCAGAGAAGAGCAGCAGTAAATTCTGCCTCCTACCACAGCTGGCCTGGAAATTACAGAAGGATAAAATTGTTCTATTACACAATCCTGAAAGATTACAGTTTTTTCCTTGGTACTATCACTCTAAAGTTCAGATCTCTCTCCGTGGGGCTATTGCAAGCTGCTGTAGCTCTGTCTTGGGGGCTTCCTTACCAACAGAAGATTAATTAGAGCCAAACAAGGAAGCTGTTTAATGTACAACCAAGCCACAGTAGGTTAAGATCATATACACAGCCACAGGATACAGCTCCTGGGGCAGAGACACAGAGCCAAGCCAGTCAGGTCCTCAAGAAGCCTGAAGGCCTTAACTTGAGCCTGCTATCATTTTAGACAGACAAGCGAGATGGAGATGGTTTCATGCAAACACATGGCTTCATAGCAGATTAAAAGGGTAAGAGCTAGCAAGAACAGGAAAAGTATGTCAAGGTCTGAAAAATGAAGACAGATTCATGGATTGCATCAGGTTGGAAGGGACCCTCAAAGCTCACCTTGTCCAACCCCTCTGCAGTCACCAGGGACACTTCCAACTAGACCTGGCAGCCCAGGACCACATCAATGTTGATCTTGAACACCTCCAAGGACAGCACCCTAGCCACATCCTTGGGCAACCTGTTCCAGTATTCCACCACTCTCACTGCGAAGAGCTTCCAAGCCAAATGATGACCAACCCAAATCTAGCCGGCTCCAGTTTCAAACCATCTTTGGGCTTTAACAAACGAAGCACATTTCTGTTCATCACCACTCAGAAAGTCAGTAAATACTGAGCTTGTAAAGTAACAATTCCTGTGGGTTGATTTCCTCCCCCTCCCTTTTAACACACACACACACACACACCCACACACACCCCAGACCTGGGGTTCTTTATCACCCAACCAGAGGGAATAGCAGTGCCAGGTGCTATTAATAAGGTGTTGCCTGCAGCCTGCAGGAACTCAGCCATTCTCACCAGGACCTTCTACCCATTCTCAGACTTTAATTTTCATTCATCAAAATAAAGAAATAACTAAAACAAAATAAGGTTTCAAACACACCAGAGAGTGGATTGCTACACACACATTCCCACCTCCCCTCCCTCGCTTTCCCCTTTAATGACTTTGCCAAAGGAGAAAAGTAATTCAGTTGTGGCCAAGAACAGCATTTAGAAGTGTTTGTTGTTTTATAACCATTCATTGGACTTAATTATAGAGGTGTTACAGCTCTGGTGATCTCCTTCCCTTCCTGGAATGAGTTACATAATCAGTCACCACCACATGCTTCCACCTGCCACAACAGTATTCAGGCAGAAGGGCCAGATCCTGCTAAGTAGTAATCTCCCAGAGCTCAGTACTGCCAGCAGTCTGAGGGACACAATATCACAGAATCACTGAGGTTGGAAGAGACCTCAAAGATCATCAAGTCCAACCTGGCACCACAGACCTCATGACTAAACCATATGCAGATGTTCGTCACCTTTTGTGGTCCTCAGCAGGTCCAGGAGACCATGGGAAGAGGTAAACTCCCTACCAGCTCACAGACAAGCTGTGAGGCTCTGCTCCCCATGCTAGTCAGGGAGCTTCAGCTGCCAACCAGTCCTAAGGTTGTCATCCATCACAGAATGGTTTGGGTGGGAAGGGACTTCCAAAGGCCATCCAGTCCAACTCCCCTGCAGGCAGCAGGGACATCCTCCACTAAATCATCAGGTGGTTGCTGACCCTCTGACTTCAGCTGCTATCTCTGATACTCAAACTATGCACCACCAGTGTCCCACCTGAGGGGCCTAAGAGGCTTCCTCATGTTACTGACCCTGCAGATTGAAGTTCACCAGATGCCACAGACTTCAATGTGAGCACATCTGGGCATTGAACCAGACATGCATTTGATTACCAAAGAAAAAACCCCACGTGGTTTTCCCCCATAAACCACCCCAGCCAAAACCAGCAGCAATCAATTCCAATGCCACTAGACAAAAATCACACCCAAAGCAGCAATTACCATATGAAATGACACATGAACAGCAATCTAAATGGCATTCTTAATTTCCTTCTGGTTTCTCACCACGCTTGTTGCTTGTTTCACAACCCAGAGATGTATTCTTGTGTAAAAAAAGAGAGCAGAAGCTTCGTGGAAGATGTAGGGCAGCAGCAATTTCATCTCCCTTGCAAAATGACAAGGCCCATTCAAACAGCTGCAGCAAAATCAGAAGACTTGGCAACTCTGGAACTCTTCTAGAAGGCAAAGTTGCAGAGTGAGCAGGATATTGCTGCTCTCCACAGCTCAGCTGAAACCTCTGCCAAGGCTGGGAGCAGGTTGTAAGTCAGGTGCTCGGTGCCAGCTGCACTGTCGCTGGTCACCCTTGTGCCAAAGACAGGTTACCTGGCCTGTGATCACCACTGCAGAGAAGCCCTGCCCTGATTCAAGCCCTCCTGGCAGCAAAGAGGTCCTGAAACGTGGCACAGGCATGAAGCTGGGACACTCAGACAGTAAGGCTGAGGCCACAAACAGTGCCCAAATCACAGCTTCACTCTGGAAGGAGGCATTGGAACAGGTTGCCCAGGGGGGTGGTGAAGTCACCATCCCTGGAGGTGCTCAAGAAACCTGAGGACATGGCACATGGGGACATGGATTAGTGGGCATAGTCTTAGGTTGATGTTGGACCCAATGACCTTTGAGGTCTTTTCCAACCAAAACAATTGTGTGCTGCTCTGCCTTTGAAGGGCAGATGCCCAAGGAAGCACAAGCAGGAGTGCTCCAGAAACCACAGGTCACGGCAGCCCGGCTAAGACAGCAGTTAACATTCCAGTAGCAACTGGGGAGAGAGGAGACTGAGTTCTGCTTGTCACATGGATGCATCCAGTGCATCCAACTGCCTTATGGAATAATCAAGAGCTTCAGCCTGTAGCCATGCCAGAGACTTCACAGGAGCCATTTATCACAATTATTCAAAACAGCATTACAAGGATTCCGGAGATAGCCATCGGTCAAGGGGCAGAGAAGGGGAAGAAGCTTTCTCTGGACTCCAGCACATCCAGGGAACCTTTCCTGCATCTTGCTGTCAGCAGGCCCTCCTGCACGGTAGGGAGTGCAGGAGTTTCACCCAAGCTGCCTTCCTTTTTTTTGTTGTTCTTTTATGATCCCAATGCTTTGCAAATGAAACAAAATTTAGTGGGGGAACCTGCCTCTGTTCCCCTCCTTGCCATACAGCAAACTAATTGAAACCAACATGAATGTTAATGATGCATTTCACATTTGGAAGTTAGAGGAGTGAATAATACATCTCACACTGTATATTAACACCTTCTCAGGGGCATAATGAAGACAAAATATATGCTCTGAGACGGAGTTGTTTATCTCGTGGTGTGTTTCCTGTGTTCCACCATCCCTTCTCACACTGAAATACAAGCTTTCCAATCCAGAGGGTTTTGTTTCAAAGCATAATTTTAAGTCAATCAATAAACTTTTATGTCTTCATCTTTTTTTCTCCCCCCTCCCCTTTTTTTTTTTGATTGAATAGCTGAAACAAGAGTGGAGGTTTGAGGAAGGCAGGAAGAGGAAAGCGATGATGTGAAAGGTTCCTAAAGCTGTCTCCCTCTTGATGTTTGGGGGGGGAATAATCTGTTATGGGAGAGAAGGAGCCCACAAGTACCTGAAGGGTGGTGTGGAGAGAAGGAGCCCACAAGTACCTGAAGGGTGGTGTGGAGAGAAGGAGCCCACAAGTGCCTGAAGGGTGGTCATCAGGAGGATGGAGCCAGTCTCTTTCCAGTGACAGGATGAGGGGCAACGGAGGTACACTCAATCACAGGAAATTCCATCCTCAGCAGGAGTACATTTATTTGTTGTTTTTTTTACTCTGAGGGTGCTGGAGCTCTGGAGCAGGCTGCCCAGAGAGGTTGGGGAGTCTCCTACTCTAGAGATCTTCAAAACCTGCCTGGATGTGTTCCTGTGTGATCTGCCCTCAGCGGTCCTGCTTTGCAGGGGGTTGAACTCGGTGACCTCTGGAGGTCCCTTCCAAACCTTTATTCTATGATTCTCCTGCTGGAGCTCAGGTTCCTGACTCCTCTTCATGTTTCCATTTTAGAAGAAGGGATTTGCAGGGGTTTTTTGTCTTAGAATTTCTCCTAAGGAAGAAATCTCTTTATCATTTGTGGAACTCATCTTTTACAGGCTCCTGTGCCAATGGACCACAGGTTCCAAGTCACTCATTGAAGACATCATGACTTGGTGATGACTTGTCCCTAAAGGTCCCTATGTGGCTGCCCATTAGGAGATGCTACCACTTAAACCTGAATGGATTTAGTCTCTTGGTGTTGCCCACTTCTGATAGGAGCTGTGCACTCTTGGGAAGTGGAAGAGCAACACCACCAAGAGGTCAGCTGTAAAAACTTCCATCCTGTCAAACTCTCCTGAGCCTCCTGGCCATTCTTTGAGGAACTCAGCTTCAGTAGCAAAACTGGAGCAATCCAAAGGAGCTTGCTGAAACAAATCAGTGAACCCTGGGCTCTTTTGTTAAACCAGCTCCTACTTACAGATCAGCAAAGACCCCTGTGGACATCCAGGCCCCCTTCCAAAACAGCTGCCCATAGGCCCTTTTGAGTGCATGCCAATTTCAACTAAAGCACATCTTCCAGGAAAGTATCCAATGTAAAGTTGCCATTCATGGATAATTGACCACAAGCCTTAGGGGAGAGAACACAGCTTCTAATTACTCTCCCTGTTCAAAACCCTCTGTCATATTTGTAGGCAGAGCTTCTTGAACTCCAGTTACTTGAAAATGGCTCTTACTGTACCTTCCTAGACAAAAAGCAAGCAAGCAACCAACAAACCAACCCAACAGAAAACCAAAAGAAAAAGTAAATCAAAAAGGGAGTGACCTTGTAGGAGGAAAAAAATTAGGGTTTTGCAAAGAGAAAGTCAGAGCCTCTGAGCCCAGGATGGTGACTGACTGCTGAGGCATCACCTCAGTCAAACAAGAGAGGGGGAAGCAGTGCAAGGAGTGGCTCAGCTCAGAAGAAACCAAGGGACAAAGGCACTCACAATGTTATTGTGGCAAGTGACTTCTTTCACCCATGCCTGAGCAAATGTCTAGATAATATCATTAATCACACAGAGCTGCACAGGTTGCATCACACTTGAAGGGACCCTCAAAGCTCATCTTGTCCAACCCCTCTGCAGTCAGCAGAGACACCTCCAACTAGATCAGGCTGCCCAGGGTTGCATCAAGGCTGATCTTGAATGTCTAGACTAGTCTAGATTGTGATAACGAGAGTTTAGGTCTCACAACTTTGCTCATCTACTTGTTCCAAGTTACAGGAGTATCCAGTACTAAAGTCCAATTCCTCTACCTTGGCTTAGGAAGGAGGTGAGTGAAGGTAAGTGGGATGGATCCAGGGCACGGTATGGGAATGAGAACTGAGATCTCCACCCAAAAATCCAAACCCTAGGTTACCATTCAGCCTCCACAGAGCCCAGATGTTAAAGCAGTGCAGTAGAAACTCCTTGGCTTAATGTGGGGATTTAAAGGGGATGCACCCAAGGTACAAACACTGAAATGAGATGGATCTCATGTTCTGGTTACAAAGATGCAGCACTGGCTCTGCTGCATCCCAGGCTGCCAGCTCTACCTGGAGAAGCAGAGTCACCCTGCACTGGTTTCTCACTACAGAAAGCAACAAGATTCATCTGTTGTTTTCCCCAGTGCAAGAAGCAATAATGGAAAACCTTCTATACAGATCCAGGCAAAGACAAATCCTGAGCCCTTCCTAATTAACAGGACTTATGTGCAGCTTCCTTTAACTGTGGCAGCAAATTCCACTTAATCTCCCTCATTATGACACATTACTGGTAAACAAAATAGCCTTTTGTTTAGAAGGGACACCGCCAGTGACAGACAGAGCTGCCTGCCTCAGCCTAGCATTCAGCACACCACCACCTCCCCTATTCCCTACTAGCCATGCCCCTCCATAGATGGTTACTGCACCGCAGCCCGTGGGGGCTAAGCCAAGCCAGGAAGTTCCCACGTGCTGCAAACCTGAACCAACCCAGTGGGATAGGTTGCTATGGTTGCCAAGATTTAATCCAAATTGATACAGGTACCAAAAAAAAAAAAAAAAAAAAGAAGAAAAAGAAAAATGTAGTGATTAAAAATAAATAAATAGACAAATCTGGGCCTGGTGCCATGAAAAATGTGAAGTTGTCCTTGACTCCAGAAGCAAATGAGCCATGAAATGTATCAAAAAGTGATATTGAATATAAGGTTGTATTTAATATTTTACAACACTGGAAATCTTGTTACAAAAGAGTTAGACCATAAATCAAGCTGAGGGAGGCCAGCTCTACCCTTCTCTCCCCTCTCTTTACCTCTAATTGTTCTTAGGAAAGTTTGAGCAGCCGGTTCATTTACCGGGGGAAAAGAAAGCTGCACGTCACTCAGAAGAAAACTGCAGGTGCTTCATTTGTCCATCAAGAAAAATAAATCCTCATTCATCATCTGCTCTGCTTCAAAGTCACTGCTGGTTTCTGTCTGTCCTCCACAGCTCTTAGAATAGAATAGAATTAACCAGGTTGGAAAAGACCTTTGAGATCGAGTTCAACCTGTCACCCAACACCATCTCATCAACTAAACCATGGCACCAAGTGCCTCATCCAGTCTCTTCCTAAACACCTTCAGTGATGGGGACTCCACCACCTCCCTGGGCAGCACATCCCAATGGCCAATTACTCTTTCTATGAAGAACTTTCTCCTCACCTCCAGCCTAAACTTCCCCTGGCACAGCTTGAGACTGTGTCCTCTTGTTCTGGTGCTGCTTGCCTGGGAGAAGAGACCAACCCCCACCTGGCTACAGCCTCCCTTCAGGTAGTTGTAGAGAGCAATAAGGTCTCCACTGAGTCTCCTCTTCTCCAGGCTAAGCAACCCCAGCTCCCTCAGCCTTTCCTCATAGGGCTTGTAAAGCCCTCTAAGCCTTCTCTTCCCTCTAAGCCTTCTCTTCCCTCTAAGCCTTCAGAAAGGGCATAAAGACTTGAGGCAAACCTCTACATAAAGATCTCTGTCAGCAGTTAATTTAACCAATTGTGTTAATTGCCTATCTGTTATCAGCTTATTGCTTGTTAGTTGTACATAAAGCTTTGTCACTTAGCTCCCCTGTCACTTGGCTTTTGTCTCCTGATTTTTACTTCTCCTTTGGATGCAAAACACCAAAGTGGGAGAACACCAGCACCATCCCTTCAGCTTTAGAGCTGGGGGATTCATCTGGCAAACCACAGGTTCTGCAGATGGAAACTCATCTGTATGGCTGCAAGGCAAGAGATTAAACACATATTTCACTCCTCTTCCTTCTTATTGCCCAGACACATACACTTTTCATTACTGCTTTTGTTTAAGCACACTCCTGAAAATTACTTCCCCTGAAAAGGTAAAGTGATTTTATGAAGATTGCATCTTCAGTGGAGAAGATGCAGTTTTTTAATATGCTGTGTGGCATTTAACTCACCCTCTGGTAACTGTGGGTATGGCACTCACCAAACCCCACAACTGAAGCATTTAACTCCCATCCACCGGTCACAGTAAGCCAGCAGGTTTAATTTAATCATAGAATGGTTTGGGTTGGAAGGGACCTCAAAAATCTTCAAGTTCCAACCCTCCTGCCATGGGCAGGGACACCCCCCACCAGCCCCCAGGTGGCTCAAGGCTTCATCCAACCTGGCCTTGAACATCTCCAGGGAGGGGACATCCACAGCCTCCCTGGGCAACCTGTTCCAGCATCTCCCCACCCTCACTGGAAAGAATTTCTTTCTACTATCAAGTCTAAACCTTCCCTCATCCAACTTCATAGAATCATAAAGGTTGGAAAAGACCTCAAAGATCATCAAGTCAAACCTGTCACCCAAGACCTCATGACTACTAGAGCATGGCACCAAGCGCCATGTCCAATCCCTTCTTGAACACCTCCAGGGATGGTGACTCCACCACCTCCCTGGGCAGCACATCCCAAGGGCCAATTCCTCTTTCTGGGAAGAACTTTCTCCTCACCTCCAGCCTAAACCTCCCCTGGCACAGCTTGAGACTGTGTCCTCTTGTTCTGGTGCTGGTTGCCTGGGAGAAAAGACCAACCCCCACCTGGCTACAACCTCCCTTCAGGTAGTTGGAGAGAGCAATAAGGTCTCCCCTGAGCCTCCTCTTCTCCAGGCAAAGCAACCCCAGCTCCCTCAGCCTCTCCTCAGAGGGCTGTGATCCAGACCCCTCCCCAGCCTCGTTGCCCTTCTCTGGACATGTTCAAGAGTCTCAATGTCCTTCTTAAACTGAGGAGCCCAGAACTGGACACAGGACTCAAGATGTGGCCTTACCAGTGCTGAGCACAGGGGCACAACGATGTCCCTGCTCCTGCTGGCCACACTATTCTTGATGCAGGCCAGGATGCCATTGGCCTTCTTGGCTAGCTGGGCACACTGCTGGCTCTTGTTCAATCCCTTCCCTATCACCTTTATAAAAAGTCCCTTGTAAAAAGGTCTTATGCTTGCCTGCCCCACACACCAAGTCCTCTTTGCCACCGTGTTAATGGCCATGGTCCTTCATACACTCCCAGGAGAAAGCATCTCCTGATGGAAAAAACCAAACTTCTCCATCTTCCCTTTAGAGCCCAGAAATTGTGTCACTGACTCCACCAGGGTCACATCAAAGGGCTATCATCCAGACTGTTCTTTACTCAGTGCACCTCTAACCTGCTTTCCCATGGAAACAAGCTCCCTTCAGCAGCTGTCAGCCTCCCACCACCAAAATAAATAAATGCCACCAGCGACCTGCAGCCACATTTGACAGAGCCAGTTCCTTCAAATGCTTCAAGTGTCACACAACCACAGACAGAGCTGCCAGACAATAGCCAATCTCTCAGCATCCTCACAGGCAGGCAGGATGAAATGCAAGCTCACTTATTAGAGAATTTACACACAATGCAGCTTTCCTGAGCCTTTTTCCACGGTTGGGGCATTCGGTCAAAGCTTGCACTTATATAGTTATCAAAGAAGCCAAGCATGAGAAAGAAATCCATAGGAAACCAGGCTTCATTACTTCCACTGCTGATGATACTACCTTGAAGAGTGGGAGAAGGGGAAAAAAAAGAAAGGGGAAAACATTGATGCTTCAAGTGATGGAGCTTCCAACGCTTACCTTGGAATTTATCGAGCAGAGTAATTGAATCGCTGGATTGCAAACTAACACCTGCTCAAGGCTTAGGAAAGTTCAGCAGAGGCACAGAGAGGCTTTGCTCAAATCACCACCACTGCAACACCTCTGCATGACTAAAGGATGCCCAGGGATGTGGTTCATAGGCTCACAGGATGTTAAGGGTTGGAACGCACCTCTGGAGATCATCGAGTCCAGACCCCCCTGCCAGAGCAGGACCAGAGAATCCAGCACAGGTCGCAGTAATGCATCCAGGTGGGGCTTGAAAGGCTCCACAGCCTCTCTGGGGAGCCTGCTCCAGTGCTCTGTGACCCTGACAGTGAAGAAGTTCCTCCTCATGTTGAGGTGGAACCTCCTGTGCTGTAATTTATATCCATTGCCCCTCATCCTATCCCAGGGTGCAAGTGAGCAGAGCGTATCCTCTCCCTCTTGACCCCCAGCCCTCAGATATTTACAAATATTGATTTAATCCCTCTCAGACTTCTCTTCTCCAGGCTAAAAAGCCCCAAGGTGAGGCCCCATCTTCAGAGACATTCAAAATCAGCCTTGATGTGGCCCTGGGCAGCCTGATCTCGTTGGAGGTGTCCCTGGTGACTGCAGGGGGTTGGACAAGATGACCTTTGAGGGTCTCTTCCAACCTGATGCAATCTGGGAATCTGTGACTTTTCCTCCTGGAGAGCAGCACAAGCAGCTGCCACTGAGAGCACCAGCAGGAGACACCCTGCACCTCACAGACCACTCACAGCCATTGGGGTAAAGACTTCTGTTCCTTGCAGGCTGAATAAAATGGTTCCTTCCAATTTTAATATTTATAGCCTTAATAAAAAGATGAAACATGCTTCAAAACAAAAATTATCTTCTAATGGAAAACAATCAAAGGCATATTTTTCATAAGATGCCAGGCTGGCACATACACTCTGGTAGAATTTTAGCTGTACAACTCCATTTTTCTGTGCATTTGTTTTGGGACAGCTTTACTGAATTTGCTTCAGTACCTGAAGGGGGCCTAGAAGATAGCTGGGGAGGGACTCTTTTACAGGGGCCTGTTGTGGTAGGATGAGAGGGAATGGATTGAAGCTTGAGGAGGGCAGATTTAGACTAGAGATTAAGAAGGAATTCTTTAGAGTGAGGGTGGGGAGAGACTGGCACAGGCTGCCCAGGGAGGTGGTGGATGCCCCCTCCCTGGAGGTGTTCATTGAGCAACCTGGGCTAGTGGAAGATGTCTCTGCCCATGGCAGGGGGGTTGGAACTGGATGATGTTTAAGCTCCCTTCCAACCCAAACCATTCTCTGAATCTCTGAAAACCTCTGGCAAGCAGCTGCTCTGTTCTCCAAGTACCACACAGCACTCTGCAGCCCCTCTGTATTGCACTCACTAAGCCAGAAGCCCAAAGTGGTTCCACAGCTACTTCCCACCATGAGCAGTGACAGCTGGGTACGGAGGTATCTGGGCTTACTTTCATTTGTTGCCTTCCTCAGGAGTCAACCTTGAGCCACCTGGGAGAAGGGTGAAATCCAGGACAAAGCAGTGAGCCCCTCCAGAGCAGGTTCTGGTGCCTTCGCTGTGACTCACCTTCCTCCCCCCTCCCACCGCGGCTGTTTTGCAGAACTGCTGCACCTTCACTTCACTGCCACCCACCACAGCCTGCAACAGGCTCCTTTCAGCATCTGTTCCAAACCTCCCTGCAGTTTCCTGATTTCAGTAACACCTCTGTTAACCCAAACCAGATTTCACACACAGAGAGGGTTTGACATTTCCTCTCTCTTCCTTAAAGCTCTGTCCTGCTTCCCTCCCGACAGTCACAGACTCCCCAGACCAGCATCATTCTTTGCCTCTGGCTGGACACAGCTACTGCAACCACTGCTCTTTTTTTTTCCCCCCACTTAAATTAGGCAGAGAAGCCACTGTGCAAGAAAGCTGTAATTTGCAGGAGGAGCTGGCTGGCTGGTTTTACAGCAGACCCCTTCAGCTGTCTGTAATCTTGCCACGTGATCTTCTTCAAGTCCTGGTTTGTCACAGATCTGTCCCTGTCTGAGGAACAGCATCCTCTCTCCAGAGACTCAGAATATCCCACATACCATCTCTGCCACTGCTTCTAATCCAGTGCTCATGCAGCTCTTGATGGAATAAAAAAGAACCACCACCACCACCACCCCTTCCCTGAAATTCAAAGTGCCATCTGACATCTCTCTCTTTTTCATTCCTTCCCATCTCTAGAAGGCATTTCCACCCAACACTCCCTGCCTCAGCAACTCTAAGTGAAACATATGAAGCAGTGTCTTTATTCACTTTTCCAAGAAGTAATTAGAAGCAAGAACAGGAGTCAGGAATGTAGAAGTTATCCCTCCTAAAGGAAAGCAGATTTCTAATTAGTGAGGGAAGCAGCTTCTGTGGGATTCTTTCTTCAAACAGCTGTTGCTGAGGGATCATCTGTCTTTCTTCTTTTCCACTTTTGCAGTAAAAAGTTCATTTATTTTAACATACACAACTGTTGCAGCACCCAATTAAAGCAGGCAGAGCAAGACTACAATCAAGGGACACCGCAGCAGAATAAAGACAACTCCATGAACTCAAAACCACTGCGGGAAGAAGGCAGCCAGCAGCCTAAGCTCTGCAAGCAGCCAGGGAGAGCCAGCCAGCGCTTTCTGCTTCTCCCCTTCCCACAGATTGGCTGCTGGTAGCCCTGCTCAGCCCTCCAGCACCTCATTTCTATAGCTGGCCCTTGACCTCACACAGAAGTATGCCACTTGAACCACTCTGGTTTGCCTGTGTTTCACTAAATGAGTACAAGAGAGGGGGAAGCAGTGCAAGGAGTGGCTCAGCTCAGAAGAAACCAAGGGACAAAAGCACTCACAATGTTATTGTGGCAAGTGACTTCTTTCACCCATGCCTGAGCAAATGTCTAGATAATAGCATTAATCATACAGAGCTGCACAGATTGCATCACACTTGAAGGTACCCTCAAAGCTCATCTTGTCCAACCCCTCTGCAGTCAGCAGAGACACTTCCAACTAGATCAGGCTGCCCAGGGCCGCATCGATGTTGATCTTGAATGTCTCAGTCCCCGTGGTAGATTGTGACAACAAGAGTTTAGGTCTCACAACTTTACTCCTCTACTTCTTCCAAGTTACAGGAGTATCCAGTACTAAAATTCCCCAAGGCTATAGCAAATACCTGAAAACCCTCATGCAGCCATGGCATCAACAAAGCCAACCACGACACACACACAACACAACCCCAAACCATCAGACCCCATGCTGAACATAGCACAGCCAAGAGAGGTGGACACTCTGGCTGCACTTTTTCATGTCCTAGGGGCTGGACCACACAGTTGCTTGCTGAAGATGTAAGTAAAAGAGATTCTCAAAAATCAGACAAAGGAAGATGACCTTTTGGCAGCCACCTGTTTGTTAGGCTGTCCAGAAGCTGCAGGCAGGTGTGTGAAGTGCAGGACTGACCCAGCCCTCCCCCAGCCCCGTGACAGAGATCAGGCAATTCCATCCAAAGCAGCAGGGGTGCTTCTTCCCTTCTCCTCCTATCATTTCCTATCCTCCCTTCTGAGACATGACAAAGTTGATCATTTTTAAACCATGCCAAGAAAAATAAAATCAGAGCTGTGATAGCACTTCACACACACAAGCTTATCACAGCAGAAAAAAGAGAGACATCTCCCATTAAAGAACATTTTTCTTCACAAGGCATTTCTCCCTTATCAATTGTATTTGCTTTGCTTAATTATCATTTTAACCTGGGGAAGCCTGACAAGCTCTTTTGAAGGGGGCTCTGTGGAAATGTAAATCAACCCCTGCAAAGCTGCAGTCACAAGGACACCTTTCTTTCCTCCACGCTGAAAAAGGCTCTCGAGCAAAACCCAGCCCAAACAAGCCTGCACACAGGTGCCACTGGGATGTGCTGAGGACTACACAGTTGCAGACAAAGTGGACAGCTCCTCTTTATGACTGTTTGTGCCCAACTCCTCTTTATGACTGTTTGTGCCGAAGCATAATAATGACCTCAAAACTCCTGGGGTTAAGCAAGTTCTGAATTAATTCAGGCTGGCATTCTGAAGGTCTTCCCATCCACTAGAGCAGGAAGGATCCAGATTAGTCTCCCCAGAAAGAAACAAGGAGGGAGGTGGGGGTGTGAGGAGCCAATAGTAGCTTTCAGATGGTGTTTGCTAAGTTTTACCAAGGCAGGTACAGAATACAGAATTAACCAGGTTGGAAAAGATCTTTGAGATCATTGAGTCCAACCTATCACCCAACACCATCTCATCAACTAAACCATGGCACCAAGGGCCTCACCCAGTCCCTTCTTAAAGGTACCTGTGATTGCAGGGACTGTGTGCTTCATAAGGATCCCATCTGGGCTTGCATCCAACAATCCTTCAACACATCACACAGAGAGAACAGAGCAACATGCCCAGGTGCACCACATACACAAGAGTGTTTCCAGCCAAGCCCTCCAGTTCTTCAAGATGAAGGTGGCTGTGGCATACACAGACATATTGAGCACCTAAGACACCATTTCAACAAACACCTACTAAGGCCTTTCATGCTGAACTGCTTGCTGCACAATCTGCATGCCAGAGCTTCCCAAAGAAGTCCTAAAGAACCAGGACAAACAATCCAACAGCAAGTGGAGAAATTGAGATGATCTCTTAGTTCAGTCAGACTCAGGCTGCTTCACTTCCATCTGGTCAAACCACTCCTTCACTCTTGCTAAGGCTCTGTTCCTTACCTTACCTGCAAGGAACTGCAGTTCAAGGAGCTTGAAGCTGTGAAACAAAGGAGAAGCACAGGCCCGTGAAGGACACTCATTATTGCCAGTGCAGGGCAGGCCTGCCAAAGTAAACCCTTTTTGCCAACCCAGAGCTATGGAGCGAGTCAAACACAGCTGAGAGAGCTTCCATACCTGACTGCTGGCAAGGCAAAGGTCATGGATGTCCCCTCCCTGGTGTTCAAGGCCAGCTTGCATGAGGCCTTGAGCAACCTGGGCTGGTGAAAGGTGTCCCTGCACATGGCCAGGGGGTTGGAACTGGATGCTCTTTAAGGTCCCTTCCAACCTGAGCCATTCTATCAATCTATGAAACCAGAAATCCATGCATGCCTAAAGGGATCCAGGCTCCTGTTTGTATGAGAACTGCTCAAGTGTCTATTTGGAGGAGGAGGAAACTGATCAACAACAACAAAAATAAGAGAAAAAACCCAAACTAATTAAAAAGATGAGGTCTGTATCACCACTTTGATGAGGCTGACACATCACAGGTACCACCTAGAAACTGATAAAGCCAAACAAGGGGAGGGCAGAATAAGCCACAAACCAAGAGGAACTATGAGCCAAAAGGCAGAGCAGCTTAAGCTGCATGCATCAGTGATGCCCCTCCAGAGCAACACCCACCTCAGATGCCTCCAGCCTTAGCCTCAGAGAGACACTGATGCAGCACCACTGGCACACAGGGTCAAGAGCCTGATGCAGCTACAAATGTTCCAGGAGCTGAAATGGTGTTTGATCAAAGGAATGCCTTTAGAAATCACTGCTGCACTGCTGGGAGAGACCATAGGAGCAGATGCTTCAGAGGTAATTCTTCACTCCCATCACACACCTCCTGCAAGAAGCCAGCACCTGACCACCCTCCCTCCCTTCACAGGCTGCCTCCAATCCAGTCCTTGTTATTCAGCATATTTACATCAGGTTTCCTTTGCACTTCAGCTCACATTATACCATCTCAATCCAGTCCATCGTAAATACCAGCTTGATTACAGCCACTGCTGCACATAGTAAATGTGGTTAATGTATACATGGGAAGCAAAAGACACCTCTGTGTTTTTTTGTTTTGTAAAGACAAATAGCCTCAATTGTTTAATCAATAAAAATGCCTCTCCAGCTCCTACTGTTATTACAAAGCTATTTCAGACAGAGTGAAAGAGAACCTCTGCATCTATATTCCTGTCAAAGGAGACAGGGGCTGCTCAGCCAGTGGATGAACTACCTGGGCACAGCCTCTGTGCTCCTCTCAAACTCCTAAATGCCAGCACTAAGCAAAGCTGAACCTCCCCTGCATCCCAATCTCTCCATGGCTTCCTCCAGTTTAAAGCTTCCCATTAAGCCAAATGGGGATTCTTCCAGGAAAGGACACTGCATCTAAGCCAAAAATACTGAATCTGTAAATTATTCAGCAAACAGCAATTACAGTGAAGGAGGACATGCTGGCTTCAAGAGTCACATATGTTGACATCAGCAGAAGAGCAGCTGGTGGGCCCAGAGTGCTGGGAGATGGGGAGCTAAGGAGGCAGGCAGCAATTCTCTGCAGCAAGTCCTGGGAAGAGAAATGCTGGACCAGGTGCCAGTGCAGCAGGGAGCACTGGTCCTGCAGCAGGGACCACAGATCCAGCTGCCAGGAAGCCTTCTGAGTGGCAGGCAGTGCTGGAGCAGTTGTTCTGAAGTGCCAGCAATGCTTTCCTGGTAGGAACAGCAGGGACCAGCACGATGTGAAGTGTGTCACCATATGCCTCACAACTCGCTCACTCCTCCAACTCCAGCTTACAGCTGTAGGAAACTCTCAACTCAAAGGACAAAGAAATAGCATTTCTTACAGCTTGCTCTCTTCCTCCCCCTCAGCACATCTTGCCTTTAGGCTTGTTGCTTCTGAGGACACGTGCCACCTTCAGGAGCCATGCAAGGTTTGCCATCACTGCATACACAAGATCCATTTCATCCCTCATTGCACAGGTCAGAAGTCAGCCTTAGCTCTTAGGCAAGCAAGCACAGCTCCCAGTGCTCCTTGAGCATGGAGTGTATTTGGGCAAAGGCTCAGCAAAGCCAGAAACTCACTGCACCAGAAGGCAGCAGGAGAAAAGGGCAACAGGCAAAGCTTGAAGGCACCTGAGAGGGCAAAGTGTTGTCCCTCTCAGGGGCAGAGGCAGACACAAGAAACCACATTTCCCCACATGGAGGTGTGGACACACTTGGATCTCAGAGGGCTGAGTGAGAATTACCCCCTTCAGCCTTCTGTTCAAGACCCATCTTTGGCTCTTCTATTTCTTCCATCATCTTTGTCTAATCTAGAACCTGCCTGTGGTGGCAGGGGAGAGCTCCTTCACAAAGGTTTCCTTCAGATCCTCAGACCATTGCCTAGGACACCCAGGACTAGTGCAGCAGAAAGAGGAGAAAGCCTAAGAACCAGGAAGATGACACATTCCCACACCACCATTGACTCTCTTCCATACCATTAGCTTCTTCTCTTTCCTTTTTCCTCCTGGAGACTGTAAATCAGCTCTCAGTTCCCTGCTCTTTCTGGCTCCTTTCCAGAACTTCAGGGTGCCATTCCTTCCCCCCACACACACCTCTTTCCTTGCTGCTCTGTTTTCTTCACCTCTCCAGTTCACCTCCCTCTCCCCTAAGGTTTCTTTATCTCCACAGATGGACTCATGATCACCAATGCTCAGCAAGGCTGATCTCACCCATGCCCCTGGTCAGGTTGGTGTCTCCTGCTTGCTCTCTGCACTTTGGGAATGGAGCTGGGTTGACCTTTCTTTTGCAGGTGGCAAGCTCCCAGAAGAAGGGAAAGAGGGAAATACATCAACACAGCCCACAGTATCCCAAAGATCCCCTGTCAATCACAGTCTGAGCAAAACTGCCCTTCAGCCCCATCCAAGCTGAGCTGTTGCTGACTGGTAAGAAGAATTCATTTCAGTTATCAGTGCAGGAAGAGAGATTGGAGATGTTCTGGAGTCTAAGGACAGAAAAAAAACAGTGAATGGAGAAAGAAAAAGTACTTGCAGAGAAGGAGGAGAGACATTTGCTTGTCAGGTACAAGTAGAATCTAAGGGGAGAAAATGGATTGAGTAGTGAAGAAGGGACAGGAGAAGAGGAACGACAGACTACAGAGAGAAGATACTGCAAACCCTTCTGCCCTGTTCTTCAAAATGCTTTTGAATGAAGAGAAGAAGCTTCTCCCTTCTGATGAGCCACCAGCCTCAGGAGATCTCGCAGCTTGCCAAGCTGTTGAGAAAGTGACAGACCTGACAGGGCCAGGTCTGCCCAAATCCTCTCACAGTCTCCACTCCATGCCTTTCCCAAGGGCTCTCACAGAGCCCCACAAATGCTCAGCCATAGCCCCTGTCCCACCTAGAAACTTCCTGGGATTTCCAGCCCTTCCCCACCCTCAACATTACTTCCTCCTCCTCAGCCCACAGGCTCCCCTCCTCCTAGCTCCCACACACCAAAACGCAGCCAGGCTCCCTTGCCACAGAGGATGCTTGCTGCTGTGGGTCAAGGGTACCAGGAGGATGTCCCAGTTGCAGCTGCAGCCTCTGGGGATGGGGCTGCACACACTGCCCCATTTCCCAGTGGCTCAGGCCCTGCTTTGGCAGCTCTCCTTCATTAAGCTCCTGGCTACACTGAGATAGAGGCAGTTACTCATGCCTGGCTAAAAGCTCAGCTGAAGCACAGCCAGAGCAAAGAGGTCTTGCCAGCAGGTGAAATACAGCCCCTGGGATGAGCTGCAAGCACAAAAGCTAAGCTAAGCCATGCCAGAGAGAGGGGCAGGGGGATGCAGGAGCTGGGGAGAGGAGGGGAAGCAGGGCATGCATCTCAGCTTGATGTTAAGGGGATGGAGACAAATGCCCTCGAAGGAGCACCTGGCAAATACCTGAATATTTACCATAGAGCTCATTACACAGTTTTCCATCTCACTCTGGTCAGCATTGTCCATCTCAGCATCTACAGACCGGGCAGAAGGGTTCTCAGCTCCATGCACTGCCAGCTCAGACAGCCCAGGGGGAGCAGGGAGACACACAAAACCCCGGTGCTGCTGCTGTGGCTGGCTAGGTGACCCTAGGACCACCACAGCCATACCAGCTGCTCTGCTCTGGGCACTGCAACCTTTCGTGAGCTCCCCTCCACCTGGAGGAGTTCAAGGCCAGGTTAGATGACGCCTTGAGCAACCTGGGCTGGTGGGAGGGGTCCCTACCCATAGCAGGGGGGTTTGCACTAGATGCTCTTTAAGGTCCCTTCCAACCCAAACTACTCTATCAATCTACAGATCTGAGAAAGCACTGCAAAAAAGGAGTGATCAGAGAGGGAAGAAACCTGCCTCAAAGTACTTCTAACCAATGCAGAAAACCCCTATTAAAGAAGAGAGGAAACCAGAGAGGTTGGCAGGGGGCCCTGGAAGGGAAGAAAGGAAGCCACATAGTAGATTCAAGCCACAGCATTTCTGCAGGGAAGAGGAGCCCTCAGCTTATGAAGACTTTTCCCTCTGAAAAATGAATCCTGACAATACAAAGGCACACACAAGAAAGGAACAACTCTCTGCAGAGCACCCACGAAAGAGGAGGCCTAGTTGAGTCAGGAAAGATGATTGCTTTAACATAATAATGCCCCCCATGCATTCTGAGAAAGCCTGGCTTGGATTTGCTTCTCCAGGAAACAATACCCCCACAAAGACTCAGGCAGCTGCAATCAAAAGCCACATCACAGTGAGGAGGCCAAAAGGCCATTACATGAAACACATTCTCAAGAAAATAAAAGAGATAGGGGGGGAAAAAAAATAACACAAACCAACAAGAAGGAAGCCAACATTTTCAGAGCAAAATCTCCATGCCCATCGCTTTCAGGGACACCCTTGCAAATTGCCTCAGTGTTTAAAGACTTCTCTGCTTTGCACTGCATAGAATCACAGAATTGTCAGGGTTGGAAGGGACCTCAAGGCTCAGCCAGTTCCAACCCCCCTGCCATGGGCAGGGACACCTCACACTGCAGCAGGTTGCTCACAGCCACATCCAGCCTGGCTGAAAAAACCTCCAGGGCTGAGGCTTCCACCACCTCCCTGGGCAACCTGTGCCAGGCTCTCACCACCCTCCTGGGGAAGAACTTCTTCCTGACATCCAATCTGAATCTCTCCACTTCTAGTTTTGCTCCATTCCTCCTGCTCCTATCACTCCCTGACACCCTCTCCTGACACTTCTAGGATTCTGTGATTTTTAACTCAGGTGTACAGAACCATTGCAGTGGGATGCCCTGACAGGCAGCACCTCCTGGGGTGGAGGGCCAGCAGATCATCAGGCTGAGCAGAACACTTCCCAGCATGGACCTAAGCCTCCCCTGGGACACACCAGCGCTCTCTTTGGTCTGGCTGTCAGGGCCTGACAGCAGCCAGCACCAAGTGCTTGAGAAGAAAGTGCAAAGGCAGAGGAGAGACAGCTTGTCCTGAGGCCAGGTTTCTGCTCAGCTCTCATTAAGCAGAAGTTAGGTCATATCCTGAAGCAGAAGAATTTATAACTTTCTATTCAGTTATGCTTTTACACTTACAACCCCCCTAAAAAAGTCTGATAAGCCACATAAATATCAGCTCTCAGCTTCAATTATGCTGTGTGACAATGAATACCAGAGGCTATTTTTCCACTTAGGAATTAACCCACATCAGCATCTGGAGGCTGACTTTACATTACCTTGTCTTTCCTGATGGTTTTGCCTAAGTGATCCATCCACACACTTTTGTGAGCTCCTCACAGAGAAAACTTTGCACATCAAATGCAGCAAGAGGAATTATGGGCTTGTGGGGTGGCTTTGTTTGGGTTTTTTGGTGAGCTTGTCTTATCTTACAGAGTTTGGACTCCAGATCCCATTAGCAAGTCTCCTCAGATCTAACACAATCACCCTGCACCAGCTTCCGTGCTGATCTCAAGCACAGCCCTCTGAGGAGAGGCTGAGGGAGCTGGGGGTGAGAAGAGGAGAAGAGGAGGCTCAGGGCAGACCTTATTGCTCTCTACAACTACCTGAAGGGAGGCTGGAGCCAGGTGGGGGTTGGTCTCTTCTCCCAGGCACCCACGAACAGAACAAGAGAACACAGTCTCAAGCTGCACCAGGGGACGTTTAAGCTGGATGTTAGGAAGAAATTCTTCATAGAAAGAGAGATTGGCCATTGGAATGTGCTGCCCAGGGAGGTGGTGGAGTCACCATCCCTGGAGGTGTTTAGGAAGAGACTGGATGGGGTGCTTGGTGCCATGGTTGAGTTGATCAGATGGTGTTGGGTGATAGGTTGGACTCGATCTCAAAGGTCTCTTCCAACCCGGTTAATCCTATCCTATCCTGTTGCTGCTGTTTCTGAGCCTGCTTCCTGCACGCCTGGCACAGCACAGATGAGCTAGAGAGCCCAGGGGACTTCAGTCCACAGCAGACAAAAGCTTCAGCAGCCTCATGCCCCCTGGCACTATGCAGAGCAAAGTCACACAGCATCCAAGTCACCTCCTGCACCAGCGCCATTCATTGCAGCATCGCTTTCCTGCGCTAAGTTCCCTTGCCCAGAGCCTGACCTTCCCCAGGTCCAACACAGCCAGGGAGGAAAGGAAAGCACTAAGTGAAGGTGAGCATTGCACACTGGCAAGAGATGCACACTGTGCTCCTCCCCCTGTGCCAGAGGGCTCCTCTCTCTCCTGCCATCCCAGCAGCAAGCTCTGCTCTGACACCTGATGCTGAGCCCACTGTGGCTGTTGCTATTCCAAGCACTCCTTCTTGTGTGGCTTCAGAGTGGCACAGCTGCTCCTGCTCTCCCACAGTGTAATTCCAATGCTTTTTCCTAGCAAGGCTCAAAACTTCATTGCAAACATCTCTTTTTCACAGAATCACAGAAACATTCAGGTTGGAAAAGAGCCTCAGGATCAGCAAGTCCAACCTAGAACCCTACTCTACAAAGTCCACCCCCAAACCATATCCCCAAGCACCACAACCAAACCACTGTTAAGCACATCCAGGGCTGGTGACTCAACCACCAACCTGGGCAGCACATTCCAGTGCCTGACCACTCTTGCTGGGAAAAATTTTCCTACAAGGGAAAAGCACTGGAAGAGGAAAGAGGGAATCATAGAACTGTTAGGGTTGAAAGGGACCTCAAGGATCATTCAGTTCCAACCCCCTGCCATGGGCAGGGACAGAATCACAGAATCACCAAGGCTGGAAGAGACCTCAAAGATCATCAAGTCCAACCTGGCACCACAGACCTCATGACTAAACCACGGCTCCAAGTGCCATTTCCAATCCTTTCTTGAACACCTCCAGGGATGGTGACTCCACCACCTCCCTGGGCAGCACATTCCAATGCCTAACAACTTACTACCTAACACCTCCTGACAACTAAACCATGGCTCCAAGTGCCACATCCAATCCTTTCTTGAACACCTCCAGGGATGGTGACTCCACCACCTCCCTGGGCAGCACATCCCAATATCCAATTACTCTCTCTGGGAAGAACTTTCTCCTCACCTCCAGCCTAAACTTCCCCTGGCACAGCTTGAGACTGTGTCCTCTTGTTCTGGTGCTGGTTGCCTGGGAGAAGAGACCAACCCCCACCTGTCTACAACCTCCCTTGAGGTAGTTGTAGAGAACAATAAGGTCTGCCCTGAGCCTCCTCTTCTCCTCTTCTCACCCCCAGCTCCCTCAGCCTCTCCTCAGAGGGCTGTGCTTGAGATCAGCATGGAAGCTGGATCTGAGGAGACTTGCCAATGGGATCTGGAGTCCAAACTCTGTAAGATAAGACAAGCTCACCAAGAAAACCCAAACAAAACCACTCCACAACCCTTCAGGTAGTTGTAGACAGCAGTTGTAGACACCTCACACTAGACCAGGATGCTCAGAGCTACATCCAGCCTAGCCTTAAAAACCTCCAGGGATGAAGAACAAGAGTTCTCTCGTCTCTCTGCTCTGCTCCACGTGTCAGGAGAGGAACCCTGCTACGACCTTCTCTTACTCCTTCGGCTTAGATGTTATTGTGAGGAGTTCTTGAGGCATCAGGAAAAGAAAAATAAAGAAATGAAGGATCCCATTGTTCTCCTCATTAATTCAGCAATCTGAGTGAAATGGTAGGAGCTGCAATTGTCATTCCAGCCTCACCCCTCGACCACTGAAATCAACTAATTAAATAACAATCAGCGCTACCGTTTGCATTTCGAAGATGGACTATTCCTTTTTATTGCTGCAATTAGGGAATGCACTCAATAATCAGAATGAAACACAAATTTACCCAGGAGCCCACTAAATTATGATCATTCATAACTCTGCTTTCTTTTCATCCTAGCACACACACACACACACACCAAAAAAAGAAGGCAGCAATTTCCCCACCCCCCCACCCCCTGCCGCCCTGCTTCCCCTGCTTCCTGGAGATGTGAGGCAGGTTCCCAGCTGCAGACAGCCCTGCTGTGCAGGCACCATCTTCCCTTCCTCCCAGGCAGGATAACCGCTGTCTTTCTGATCAAGGTCCCTCATAACTGTCTTGGAGTGCATCCTTTATTGAGTAAATCAGCATGGGGGCTGCAGACATTCACACAGAGGCTTGAGATGAGCAGGGAACTGTCCTAGTGGCAGTGGCCGTCTGGAAGCTGCCCTGCTGAGGTCAACAGTGCTCTGAACTTGGTAGAAGAAAGGCAAGGGCAGAGATCTGCCACCAGTAGAATAGAATAGAACAGAATAGAACAGACCAGACCAGGTTGGAAGAGACCTTCAAGATCATCAAGTCCAACCTATCATCCAACACCACCCAACCAACCAAACCATGCAACCTAGCACCCTATCAAGTCTCCTCCTAAACACTTCCAATGATGGTGATTCTACCACCTCCCTGGGCAGCACATCCCAATGGCCAATCACTCTCTCTGTGTAGAGCTTCCTCCTAACTTCCAGCCTAAACCTTCCCCTGGTGCAGCTTGAGACTGTGTCCTCTTGTTCTGGTGCTGGTTGCCTGGGAGAAGAGACCAACCTCTGCCTGTCTACAACCTCCTTTAAGGTAGTTGTAGAGAGCAATAAGGTCACCCCTGAGTCTTCTCTTCTCCAGGCTAAGCAACCCCAGCTCCCTCAGTCCCTCCTCATAGGACTTGTGTTCCAAGCCCCTCACCAACTTTGTTGCCCTTGTGCCAATGAGCTGGGGAGACCTGGATGCTCACACAGGGCACATCTACATCCCTAGGGATGTCACCTTCTAGGCCACTGTGCCTGGAGCAGCAAATTACAAGTCCTTGCTGTCCTCTCCAGAATGGTACATCCAGGTGATGGCCAGACCACAGTGCTTCATAGGTTAGACTTGATGATCTCTGAGGTCTTTTCCAACCTGGTTGATTCTATCCTAGAATCAGTAAGGTTGGAAAAGACCTCAAGGATCATCAAGTCCAACCTGTCACCCGAGACCTCATGACTACTAAACCATGGCACCAAGTGCCACATCCAATCCCCTCTTGAACACCTAGGATTCATACACAGAGCAAAACCAGTACTTGCCAGATACAGTCACCCAGTTAAAAAGGGGATCCATGGACATACAGGTCATGCCTTGAGTCTTCTTCTGTACTAAACTGAGGTTAGAATGTCCTCTGCCAACATTTCCTTCTCATTTCTTCTGGCTTTGTTCCAGCTGAGTTAAAAAACTGCTCTGTGGAGACGAGGCAGAGCCCTAACCAAGTGACTGCATCCTCTCTGGACTGGAAGGGAATAGGTCCCAAAGTGCTCAGAAATCCTCAGCCAGAGGTTGATAAGACACAGGGTGCTCCTCACTAGATGAGGTTGTGCACAACCTGCTGCTCTTGTGGGCCTTGCATTTCAGGCTTTGCTTTCCCAGCCCTGTTTGAAAGGTAAGAGCAGCCTGAAAAAAGGGATGGTAGAGCAAACTTCCCTGTTGGCACAGGAGTTACTCTGATCAAATGAGCCCAGATTTCTCTGTTCAGAGCACTTTACTCTCTCTCTCCCCACTCTCCTTCACTGCCAATCCTGCAGACTTGTTGGAAGCTGGAGATTCATGCTGGGTGCTTCCCTTTTTGGCCACTATGAGTCATAAAGATGACACAAGCCAACTGCAGCCTGCAAGGCTACTGGACTCAGGAGAATCTGGCTGTGGTTTTGGGGGATATAGAAGTGCAATTGCCTGGCCCTTTAGCTGAGAAACCATTAGCACTTCTGGTGATGCCCAAGCCAGAGCAGATGATGACTTCTCCTCCAGCCACTGTGCTGTCTCTGCAGGGTTAGCAGGACCAAGGAGGAGGGAAAAAACAATACAGAGATCTGATCAAAAGCATAGAGAGGTCTTAAGGATAAAACCATACTAAAGGGAGTATGAGATGGCCATTGCCATCAAGGAGATGTCTGAGAGAATCATTAGGTGTCGTGGTTGAAACTGAAATGGCCATGCCCCACTAAGCAAAGCCATGCTAACCACTCTCCACATTCACAACCAAAGCTGCAAAGAGAGCTGGTCAAGACAACTTAGCAAGAAAGTCTCTTCTGCCTCCCAAACACAGTAATTGTTAGCCAGACTGGTGCCTCTGCAGCAACAGCAGCAGCTGTACCCAAGAGCAACCAATTCCACAAGACAAGTCAATGCCTTTTCTCTACTGTGGCCTGTGTGGTGACATCCAGACAACCAAACTACACCCAGACAGACAACCAAAGCTGAAGGGACTTGTTGGTATTGAAAGCAACATGACTTCAGCACAAATTGGAAGTTAACCTTCAGTGCTGTCTTGCAGGGCACCTGAAGTGTTTTCTCCCAGGGAAGCTGTGGCAGAGTCAGCTCTGGGACTAGGTCTGCTGGGCTCATGGAAGCCAGTTTGGGATGGGATGGGATGGAATTCTGCAGCAACAGAAAGAGACACCCATTGCATAACCAGAGAGCTAACTGGCAAGGACACAGCAGCAGGAGGAGGTGTGAAAATTAAATTGGATAAAAGGCAGGTGTTCAGGAGAAGTGGAGGCTGAGGGGAAGGCAGGAGAGGTAGAGTGAGCAACTAAACAGAATGGTGCCAGTATTGTACTGCTGTCACTGGCACTTCAAAACATTTGCAAAATGCTCATCTCTGCTTCAAGGAGAAGGAAAAAGAAGGAGCTTCCAAAGTGCATAATCAACCCCTCAGCACGAGCCAAAGAAAAGCTACATCCTCACCCTGCTCTGGCCCTGCTGCAGGGGCAGGGGTCAGGCAAGCTGCACAGCCACCAGCCAGAGGTGTGCTTTTAGTGGGGCTGATGGGGGACAGGCAGGCCCCAAAGGGCTCAGCAGCCCTGCTGCTCTGGCCAGGCCGTGCTCTGCTACACCACAGTGCAGGTATTTGATAGCTCCCCAGCCCCGTGACCCTGAAACCCCAAAAAGCCAAATCCCCACCGGGCAAATCCTGCCGCCTTTTAGCGAACCATCAGACTGCTCCCAGGCTGCCTGCACAGCTCAGATGCCTGGGGCAGAGAGGGAAGCCATTGCACGTTGCCAGCAGGGTCAGGAGGAAGGGGAGAGCAGGTTGCTGCTGCCACCTGACTGAGGCATACTCATCCCTCACGTGAGGACCATTTCCGATGGGGCAGCATCCGTGCTCGAGAAATAATGAACTGTGATTGCGCAGGACGGGGGCCAGAACCCCTTCCAGCTACAGGCAGGGGAGAAGCTTTCAAGCAGATTTTGTCAAAAGAATGGCCTCCTTCCAACAAAAAAATGATCATTTTTGCCATCCAGCTCCCTCACCAAGATGTTTGCCATTTCCCCCCCCCACAAGCTCCTCAAGTAAGGCACCCAGCTTCTATCAGCTTTATTAAGGGTTCCTGGAGGGGGGAAAAAAACCCTACCAAACCCAAAAACTTTTACCAAAAGGAGTAGAAGGAAAGAGTTGCTGGAATGTGCTGCCCAGGGGGGTGGTGGAGTCACCATCCCTGGAGGTGTTCAAGAGGGGCTTGGATGTGGCACTTGAAGCCATAGTTTAGTGGTCATGAGGTGCTGGGTGACAGGTTGGACTTGCTGATCTCTGATTGATTCTATGAAAAGAGGCTGAGAGAGGGAGGAATGTGACTTTGATTTCTCATCTCCAAAACTACAACTATTTTTCCAGCCACGTGTTTCTGCTGTTTTGGAGCCTCCTCCAACTCTCTCATGGCTTTGCTGAAGCCTACACAGAGCAGGAGGCAGATGAAATCATTCGGGTTCCTCTGTGTCACGTGTGCTCTCTGGCTGGGGCAGCCCCAGGATGAGAGGGAGAAAGTTCCCCTGCCCAGAGGGATGAGACCACAGGCTCATGGGGATGTCCAGGGAGATGGAGTCACCATCACTGGAGGTGTTTAGGAAGACCCTGGATGGGGTGCTGGGTGCCATGATTTAGTTGATTAGGTGTTGGATGATAGGTTGGACTTGATGATCTTGAAGGTCTTTTCCAACCTGGTTAATTCTATTCTATTCTATTCTATTCTATTCTATTCTATTCTATTCCTAGCACAGCAAGACAGGAGAAGCCCTTCTGAAGAAGGTGTTGAAGAGGGTTAGGGTCAGCAGCTCTCTCTGCCCTGTGCTTGCACACAAATGCCCCTTCTGGTACCCGAAGAGGACTACAGGAGAGCTGGGGAGGGACTTTTTACAAAGGCTTGGAGTGATAGGATGAGGGAGAATGGATTGGAGCTGGAGGAAGGGAGCTTTAGACCGGAGATGAGGAAGAAATTCTTGACAGTGAGGGTGGGGAGACACTGGAACAAGTTGCCCAGGTTGTGGATGCCCCTTCCCTGGAGGTATCCAAGGCCAGGTTGGAGCAACCTGGTCCGGTGGGAGGTGTCCTTCCCTACGGCAGGGGGGTTAGAACTAGATGATTGTTGAGGTCCTTTCCAATCTAAACCATTCTATGAGTCCAGGCATCTATGACATTGCCAGAGCAGATGAAGAGGGAGTTGGCTGACAAGCAGCAGGGACGCGCCCTGTATTTGCCTCCTCTCCCCAGCGGAATTGCTCCCGTGACCTAGAAGGCAAGTGCCTCAATTCAGGGACACAGCAGCACTTCTAGCCTGCTAACAGGAGCTCACACTGCACTTGATTACACTATTCATATATTTTTGCATATAAAATTTTTACTGTTTTCCCTTCTGCTTTAACAGCTTGAAGAGGTTCATTGTAAAAACTGCTCAGAGCCTCTCTCCTCTGCCTGGCTGCTGAAACCCAGCCTGGTGCTTCTTTGCACTGTGTTACACCCCTTCATATTTCCACCCAGAAAAAGGTGTCTGTGGACAGACTCACATTTATCCCAGGTGCTGTCACTGACTTGCTATGGCCTCCTTAGGGTACTTCCATTCCTTTGTTATCTCTTCACTACTGGCAAAAGGTGCAGCAAACAGCAGAACTGCAAGAGAAGGTTGAGTTCAATGCAAGAGGCATCAAAGGTGCTCTGTGTGTGTGTTCATGTCTCTGACCACTGCTTCCCTCCTCCAACCTAATGCTTCACCACCAGTCACCCTCTGGAGCAGAGCCTGGGCAGACAGACTCTTCCTTCAGCTCCAGGACCAGCTGCAACTCACACTGGCATTGCCAGGACCTCTAAGGCAGTGCCACAAGCAGAAGTTGCCTCCAGATCAGCCACACCTGACTTCTGCAGGGTCACAGACAATGCATTGCTTTGGTTTGCATCCTCTGCCATGCAGAGTAACTCACAACCTACCCCTGCTCCCTGCCTGACAGTCTGAACTTCATCAGGTTTGAAAGAGCATCTATTAATTACCCAGCCATAATGAAGTAAAGCAGTTTGTAGCAGAGCTGTTATGTTCAAGTCAGTAGCCTTTTATCACATGAAGCAGTGACCTGAACATTTTGGCAGAGAGCACAAAAAAATCCCAAGGATGCACCACCAGTCTTGAGCTGCCAGCAATCCCTCTGCCTGTGGAAGGGCCTCCAGAGAAATGGGACTTCACCTGTTCACATCATCTTGTTTTTAAGAGTAAAGCCACCCCAGAATGCCCGGAGGTTTTTCCCATGAAAGGAGAACAAGCAGTTAGTCTAACTGGAGACAATTCATCCCCAGCACACAGTTTGTTGTGGAGCTGGGTTTACAGCTACCAAAGCTGGGAAGGATTTCAAGACTGCCTCCTTTCCCTGCTGTTTCTCTGAGGGGCCCATGGGTTTGTTTGGTCTCAGTTTCCAGAAGCCAAGAGATCACCATCAAGAGGCATAAATTGCTCCACAAGATTAGAGCACTGGCATGGCCAGGCTGAGATCTGGTCTCTGATCAGACCAGAAGGCTCGGAACAAGCTGCAAGGACAAACAGATTAACCTGTCCTGAGGGAGAATTATGCCTAACCAGAGCAAAAGATTTCTCTCCTTTTAAATAACAATCATTTAAAGAGGGGGGGGGGGAAATCCTGACTGCATAACAGTGGCTTGCCTCAGCTTTGATTCTCCCATTATCCCTGTGAGCACCCAATCTGAATGACTTTGAACTCAAGGATATCTGCTAGCAACCAGGTCTGCAGGCAGATGCTGCCTTACAGGGAAAAAAGACAAATTCATTGCTCCCATGGAAACTCAGCAGCAGCTCAGAGAGCCATGCATCAGCTGAGGCACCCTGTCCCAGCTAAAATCCTCTGCCAGGGCAAGGGAGGGAGTCCAGAGCTACCCACCCTCCCCTGCTTCAATCCTCTGCCAGGGCAAGGGCCAGAGGCAGGACTTTTATTGTCCTCCTTTGAAATAAAATGTAATACCCAAACTCAAACCTTTTCCAGTGCAACATCTGATGGTCAGAGGGCTGGAGCACCTCTCCTGTGAGGACAGACTGAGGGAGTTGGGGTTGTTCAGTCTGGAGAAGGCTCCAAGGAGATGCAGTTGTGGCCTTCCAGTACCTGAAGGAGGCTAAAGGAAAGCTGGGGAGGGACTTTTGAGGGTGTCAGGGAGTGACAGCACTGGCAGGGGAAATGGAACAAAACTAGAAATGGGGAGATTTAGATTGGATGTTGGGAAGAAGTTCTTCCCCATGAGGGTGGTGAGAGACTGGCACAGGTTGCCCAGGGAGGTGGTGGAAGCCTCAGCCCTGGAGGTGTTTGCAGCCAGGCTGGATGTGGCTGTGAGCAACCTGCTGCAGTGTGAGGTGTCCCTGCCCATGGCAGGGGGGTTGGAACTGGCTGAGCCTTGAGGTCCCTTCCAGCCCTGACAACTCTAATTCTAATTTTAATATTTAAAACTCCATCTCACTCTCAAAGCAGGGTGTCTCTACAGGGAGAAGGAAAAGGAAGCCAGAAGCACAAACCACAGAGAAGGTGCTTCTGTCACCGTTCTATCACAAGCCCATAAAGCAGTTAACTTGATTAGCCAACGGTGATTTAAGAGAGGTTCCCCCACTGCTTCTTCCCCTTGTTTCTCTGACAGGGTTTGATCTATCAAATGCTTTACATTCCCCTCTGCCAGAGTGAGGGTGTTCCAGGCAGGCAGAGGTCGTTACAGATTCAGGAGACGCCGCACACCGCTCTCCTCTCATTTCGCTCATCCTCTCCATAATCATTTTAGCCACACTAATACAACGCCAGGTTTTGGCAGTTTCTTTCCCCATATGCCCCCACTTCTGCAGTTGGTACAACTTGTCCCAGTTCCTGACTGATAATTAAAGAAAAGGAAGAATCTGCAGATAATGAGGGAGATGTTCTCTTTGGGTACAACATCAAAATCTGCGCGGCGACCTTCTGCCTAGCGCACGCTTCTGGTGCCCGCTGCACAAGAGGGACGTGGGAACTGTGGGAGCAGGTCCCCAGGAGGCCACAGAGATGATCAGAGGGCAGGAGAACCTCCCTCCCTGCGGGGGCAGGCTGAGAGAATTGGGGCTGTTCAGCCTGGAGAAGAGAAGGATCCAGGAAGACCTTAATGCTGCATTTCAGCACCTGAAAGAGCTACAGGAGAGCTGGGGAGGGATTGTTTAGAAAGGCTTGGAGGGACAGCACTAGAGGCAATGGATTGAAGCTTGAAGAGGGGAGATTTAGACTGGATATGAGGAAGACATTCTTTAAAGTGATGATGATGAGACACTGGAACAGGTTGCCCAGGGAAGCTGTGGATGCACCTTCTCTGGAGGTCTTCAAGGCTAGGATGAATGAGGTCTTGAGCAACCTTGAGTCCTGTGTCCAGTTCTGAGCCCCTCAATTTAAGGACACTGAGACTCTTGAACGTGTCCAGAGAAGGACAATAAGGCTGTGGAGAGGCCTCAAGCACAGCCTTACAAGGAGAGGCTGAGGGAGCTGGGGTTGCTTAGCCTGGAGAAGAGGAGGCTCAGGGGAGACCTTGTTGCTGTCTACAACTACCTGAAGGGAGGTTGTAGCCAGGTGGAGGTTGGTCTCTTCTCCCAGGCAACCAGGACTAGAGCAAGAGGACACAGTCTCAAGCTGCACCAGGGGAAGTTTAGGCTGGAGGTGAGGAGAAAGTTCTTCCCAGAGAGAGTAATTGGATATTGGGATGTGCTGCCCAGGCAGGTGCTGGAGTCACCATCCCTGGAGGTGTTCAAGAGGGGATTGGAGGTGGCACTTGGTGCCATGATTTAGTTATGAGGTCTTGGGTGCCAGGTTGGACTTGATGATCTTTGAGGTCTTTTCCAACCTTATTGATTCTATGAACCTGGGCTGGTGGGAAGTGTCCCTGCCCACAGCAGGGGGGTTGGAACCGGATGATCTTTAAGGTCCCTTCCAACCCACCCCACCCTATGAAGCACACATGCAAGCAAGGAGCTGCACTGAAACCCTGGCGGTTTCTTCCTCTTCCCTCTCTCTTTTGGCCATCCTCACAGCCACCCCCAGCCACCTGCATCATCTGCAGCTATCAAGATTATTAATTTTGGGGGGTTTTGGAAGTCTCATTTGTTTCAGCTGCTTCCCTGCAAGCCAGCCCTGACTTGGAGCCCTTCTGCTGACACAAGGCCTTTAGAAAACCTCTGCCTCATTGCTGCTGTCGACGTTTACAAATCCTGCTGCAGCAGGCTGTCCACTTAATTACTTTGTGTAGTAGTCTCTTAGCTTCTTTAAAAAAAAAAAAAAAAGAAGGAAAAATAAATGAAAAAGGACCCAATTATCATTCTGGGCAGCTCTGTCCAGTCCAGAGAAGCAGCACATCCTCAGTGCCACAGCTGCCTTTGTTACTGCTGGAAGCTGACAAACAGGCAGAGGGAGAGAAGTGCCTTGCAAGACTTTCTTTATCCCAGTGGGATGAGGGCAGAATTTCCATCTCCTGCTTACGTCAAGGCCTCTGTCTCAGTCACAGCTCCCAACGTTGCCAATGGGTTTCCCTGCTCATACCTCTTCCCCCAGCGTCTCCTCCCTCTACCCATCCTCAAGTCTCTCCCCAAGCTTTCAGTCTCCTTTCCTCATCCCCCTGGGGCTCAGCCACCTCCAAATACCAGAGGCTTGGCAAAGGGCAAGGGACTTGGTAGTCCTGATTAGGATGCGGCTGTGCCCACTGCTCTGCCTCTCTGAGATGCCTTCTGCTGCCCTCCCCACCACACACACCCCAACGACTGAGTGCACGAATGGATGCTGGTGTCATTCAGCAGAAGGAAGGCAGGGAGGGTTTTGCTCCAGCTCAGCCTCAATGAGAGCATTTTTTCTGGAACAAGGGGCTGAATTCAGCTGCTTGGTGCTGTCTGATCACAGTTTGTTGCCAGAGTAACGGAGGTACTGGAGCTGCCAGGGCCACGATTCAGGGGAAGGAAGGGGCTGCTGCCTGGCACCTTGCTTGCAGAGGGCTGGGCACATGGGTAAGGGGTCCCCTGGTCCCTCCACAGGGTCAGCTCAGGCCCCAGTGCTCCTGCCCTGTGGGAAAAGTGAGAGTTCTCTGGAGCTGCAGAATCGGCTCCTGGCATCTGCTGGCAACGTTCTCAAGTGACTCTGCCCCCCCTGCCACTTTGCCACCCTGCTCCAAGCTCACCCTTTGGACCCAGACAGAGCTTCACCTCTCAGACCAGAGTCTCTGAGATGACCAAATCTCTATCTCCCCCTCCCTGCAGCTGTGGAGATCATAACCTAGGTTTTCCAGAGGTGGTTTTTTTTCCCCCCTTTGAGGGCCTGGAGATAGAGCTGAACACAATTGCAGTGAGGATGCTTGACAGGTTAATGCATCAGCTCTCTGTCTGAGAATGCACTTCAAGTCTGAAATAAAACACAACGATGCCTTCTGCTTTAGACAGCAAAACCTGGCCATAGGGATTGAGTAGGGCCAGCAAAGGCTGAGCTGAAGTGGTTTTCTAAGACAGGGAGGACATTATTTGTGCTTTGGACACTGAGAGTGCTAACACAGCCCTCTAAGAAGGAGAATGCAGTCTCTACAGAGCAAATAAAACACCCTGTGATTTTCCTTTTAAAGGGAGGACAAGTCAGAAGTTACCCCATCACAGCCCTGATCCTCAAGCTCTGTAGGATGCTCCACCACTTAACAGATCACCAGCTGACCCAGGTTCTCTCTTTCCCTCTCCTACATAACTGTAAATGGCTTTCTGATCTGTAACCTACTATTCAACTCACTCCACTATTTCCCCTCGTAGAGTTTTGGTAGATTGAAACAGACACCAAAAGCACACAAATAGATCATAGAATGCTTTGGGTTGGAAGGGACCTCTGAAGGTCACCCAGTCCAATCCCCTCTGCAATCAGCAGGGACATCCTCACCTAGATGTTTCACAAGCCCTATGAGGAGAGGCTGAGGGAGCTGGGGGTGTTGAGCCTGGAGATTAGGAGGCTCAGGGGAGACCTTCTTGCTCTCTACAACTACCTGAAGGGAGGTTGTAGACAGGTGGGGGTTGGTCTCTTCTCCCAGGCACCCAGCACCAGAACAAGAGGACACAGTCTCAAGTTGTGCCAGGGGAAGTTTAGGCTGGAGGTGAGGAGAAAGTTCTTCCCAGAAAGAGTAATTGGCCATTGGGATGTGCTGCCCAGGGAGGTGGTGGAGTCACCATCCCTGGAGATGTTCACAAAAGGCTTGGATGTGGCACTTGAAGCCATGGTTTAGTTAGTTATGAGGTTTTAGGTGACAGGTTGGCCTTGATGATCTCTGAGGTCTTTTCCAACCTTATTGACTCTATGATTCTACATCAGGTTGCCCAGAGCCCTGTGGAGCCTCACTTTGAATATCTCCAGGGATGGGGAACCCAACCTGTTCCAGTGTTCCACCACCCTCCCAGTAAAGAACTTGTTCCCAATGTCCAATCTAAACCTGCTCTTCTCTAGTCTGAAGCCATTGCCCCTCACATGCCTCCTCTTCCTCCCCTCCCCTAAGTCACCTCAGCGCTCTCCTATCACAGCACCACAACAGACAAGGGAAAGCACTCCTGAGGAAGCCAAATGACTGCAGACAGGAGCAGGCTCAGTATTGCATGGCAAGAGCTCGCTGGTAGCCTACACATGCAAATGAAGACCCCAGCAGTGCCAGAGCAGGGCTCTTGGAGCAGGGCTGTGTCTCTCTGCCGATTCCCTCGCTCAGGCTCTGAAGTCAGGAGCCCCAGCCAGCCCTGCCACGCACACTGACTTGCTCCCTTCCTGCCTCTTTTGCAATTTTAATTTCTCACCTTCCTAAACAGCAAAAGATTTATCATGCTCTAGTCAGAAATATTTAATTTTCCAAACGTTTTTGGGTTGCTTGGTTGTTTTTTGCTTCCTTTTTCTTATTTCTTTCGTGTGTGTACTTTCCAGGCCCTGAAGATTCTGTTGGTGTCAGGTTTTCACCTAGCACCCAGCCCAACCTACATCCATCCTGCTGGGAAACAAACAGACAAAGCACTGCACATCCCAGAGAGCAGAACCACCCTCAGTCTGCACAAGGGGAGCAGAGGTGTTCACAGCTTCACAGACTGCAGTGGGTTGGAAGGGACCTCAAAGGTCATCTTGTCCAAACCCCCCTTCCCCTTGCAGGCAGCAGGGACACCTCCAACTAGATCAGGCTGCCCAGGGCCACATCAAGACTGATCTTGAATGTCTCTAGGGATGGTGCTGCCTGTTCCAGTGTTTCACCACTCTCATTGTGCAGAACTTCCTCCTAATGTCCAACCTAATCTCCCCTGCTCCAGTTTCAAACCATTGTCTCTCATCCGATCACTCCAAGCCCTTCTAAACAGTCCCTTCCCAGCCTTCCTGTAGGTCTCTTGAATGTAGCTCTAAGGTCTCCTTGGAGCCTCCTCTCTCCATGCTGAACAGCCCCAGTTCTTTCAGCCAGTCATTATAGCAGAGGTGCTCCAACCTCTGATCATCCTCGTGGCCCTCCTCTTTACCTGCCCCAGCAGGTCTATGCCTCTCTTGTCTTGGGGGTCCCACAGCTGGTCACAGTACTCCAAGAGAGGTCTCACCAGAGCAGAGAGGCAAAGTAGGTTTATTTCTGTAGAGTTTGGTCCTGATTTTGTCTTCAGGATCCAGGGGATACAAGACAAGATCTTTTTCCCTTTGTCACCACTACCTCAATCATCCCTGGGCTGCAAAAGAACAAAGCTCATCTCAAGTCCCTAACATGGATACTTCTACTTGTTGCCTACAGTTTGGCTCTGCTCAAGAAGAGGCTAATAAGGCTTGTCCCAGGCTGCATGGAAGGTCTCTGGCAGAGCTATGAATCAAATCTAAGTTTGTAGTAGCCCTGGGCAGCTACTGGTGTATTATTGTCACTACCAAGAACAGGCTCCTTAGTGGTCAGAGGACTGAAAACAAGATAAGAGCAAGGCAAAGCCAAACTCCCTACCTCCAGGGACTTGATGCCCTAGAACTGGACCATGCCAAGCAGGGCTAAGCTCAGCTCTTTCAGTTCAGCCTCACCCAGGCACAGGGAGAAGCACACCCACTGCCCTGCCCAGCCCCAGGGCAGGCTGCTGTGGCGCTGAGGAAGAAATGGAGCAAATGAAGAGCTCTGTTAGCTCTCTTGCCTACCCAACAAGCTCAATCCTTCCAAACCATTTGTCTAATGTGTTCTTCAAAACCTCCAGTGACAGATCACTCTGCAAACCCCCTTAGCAATCTATTTTAGTGCTTCCCTATTTTTACTGCTCAACAACGTTTCCCCCCTGTCCAGCCTCGATTCTCCTCGCTGCAATTCAGGGCTGTGTTGAGTTCATTCCATTTCTTTGAGATTGTTTCTCTTTGATTCCTGTGGGCCTGTGTTGAGTGCTGGGATGGCCACAGGTTGCCATGCTCTAATAAATCAAACATTACAGAACAGAACTGAAAGGCCATCTCATTTGAGCTGCCCCCTTGCAAGGCCAGCTCAGGAGTTTGTGTGGCCATCCAAGCCTGTGCACAGGGCACAGCTAAAGCAACAGCCAAAAACAGGAGCTCTGTGTGTTAGAGTCTCAAACTGGCAACCAAAATTGAAGCAGTTAGAAAGAGACACTTCCAAAGGCACTGGCCTGATTTTCCCTCATTCACTGGCCACAGAGAATTCAGATTTGGGCACCCAAAGAATCAGTTGCTGTTCCAGGCAAGCTAATTACCTTCAGAGATGCAAGAGTTGCAGGGTTATTCTTCTGCCTGAAGTGTAGATGCTGGAGTTCAGCCTTAAGCTCCTAACTGAAACATTAGCTTGTGGCCTTGGGAAACCAGAAGGAGAGGAAAGCAATGTCGTGCCAGATAGCTGGACCTAGCAACCACCAGCCTGGCCCAGGGCACCACCAGCTCATTTATAAACAAAGATAGGGGGGAAAAATTGGGGCATGATGGGAAGCAAATCAGAGCAGCTCTGTGAGTAACCTCAGTGCAAATGTGACAGGCACAATCCCACACCTCTTGCTGAAGCAGAGCTGCTGAGCAGCCTCTGTGCTCTCAACTCCTCCTCCCGCATTTCCCTGGCGATGTGGCTCTGTGACCCCTTCCTTCTACCCACTCAGCTCTGAAAGGGATGGGACTCTGCCCACCTGGGCTGTGCTCCAGCCTCACAGCCAGAGCAGGCATTGGCAGTCTGAGTGTGCTCCTGCACAGAACCCGAGCTCCTTTCTGCCACCCTTAGAGCAGCAAACAAGAATTGTGTGATGAAGGCAGCTGTCTGCACCTCATCTGTGAGGAAATGGCACAGCTTTGCTGATCCCATCACAGCCAGCCACCCAACAGCAGCCTGTGGTCCTTGCTCTCCCCCATCAGCCCCTGCTGAAGACTGGTGAGGCCAGAGCTGCGGTCTTCAACCTCGGCTGGCCCACAACGCTGAGCACATCACATCCTGCGTCCTGCAACCTCTTCGTGACTCTGGCCCCAGCGCAGCGTCCCACACGAGGTCACACCAGGGACACACAGACAGCCCAGCCCACACCCAGCTGCACCACACAGCTCACACCATGACTCACGTGGCTCTGCTGCCCCTGCAGCCACCAACACAGCGCTGCTCGTAGCTTCAGCAGGGTCCAACCAGCTCCAGAAGAGCAATAGGACTTTGCTCTGCACCAGAGCTTCCTCACCAGCCACAGTGGCAGCAAGAACAAGTCCTCAGCATGCACTCACACGTTCCTGCATTTGCTCTTGAGCAGCCCTCACCGCCTCTCTGCGGCACTCCTCTGTGCAATGCCATCTTTGCACGAGCCTTTAGGATTGCTCTAGCAAATCAGCTTGGCCTGCTCATTTGTAGCAGCCTCCCAGCAGCCCTCCCTGTGCCCTGCTCCAAGGACAGGCACAACACCCACCAGCTCCCTGCAGGCACTAAACTTTTGGACAGCACTGCTCCTAAACCACTCAGTCCCAGCTTCTCCTGCCTGGCTTTCTTGTGCTCAACACTGCAAGGACCATGGGACTCCAAAGCTTATAATCTTGATAGACAGATGGGAAGAGAAAGCAAGGCAGCAAACTGTCCTTCCCACTTCATGTGCCAGAGGCTTGCTTTTGCACAGAGAGACTGAATGTCTCACCAGTAACTACTGATAACTGGAATCATAGAATGGTTTGGGTTGGAAGGGACCTCCAAAGGTCATCCAGTCCAACCTCCCAGCAGTCAGCAGGGACACCCTCCACTAGATCAGGTTGCTCAGAGCCTTGCCAAGCCTTACCTTGAATATTTCCAGGGATGGGCTTCCACTACTTCCCTGGGCAGCTCATTGCAGTGTTCCACCACCCTCAGGCTGCAGAACTTGCTTCTAACTTCCAATCTAAATCTGCTCTGCTGTACTTTCACAGAATCACCAAGGTTGGAAGAGACCTCAAAGATTATCAAGTCCAACCTGTCACCACAGACCTCATGAGTAGACCATGGTACCAAGTGCCACATCCAATCCCCTCTTGAACACCTCCAGGGACAGGGACTCCACCACCTCCCTGGGCAGCACATTCCAATGGCTAACAACTCTCTCTGGGAAGAACTTTCTCCTCACCTCCAGCCTAAAATTCCCCTGGCACAGCTTGAGACTGTGTCTTCTAATTTCCAACCATTGCCCCTCATCCTATCACTGCAGACAGAATCCAGACAGAGCCTTCCATTATAATACTTTCCTCCTCTTTTTTCATTCTTTCAGACCACTTCATAATGCTGCTACATCCTTTGTGCTGCTTCTTTATCTCTCTTCAGTTGATGCAACTTTCTTTTTCCTTCTTGCAGACACTTGGCCCAAGAAGGATGGGACAGCAGGCTTTAACTAATCACCTGAGACATTAACAACTGCATGTGCAATTATTTTGCAAGCCCTGTTTCCCTGATGAATTCCATCCTGTGCCTCTGCAGGCTGTATCCATTTGTTCCTTGCCTTTTGCTCCCAGATCCCATAAAGAACTTCTCCCTGTCATCATTAGGGCTGCTGCCTTTCTGTGTTCACTGACTAAGTGCTCCCAGTGGCTCGGGGCTACTCTGTGCCTTTAAAAGCAAACAGAACAACCCAAACAAACAAACGTGCCCCTGTTACTTCATTTCAGTTGCAAAACAACACCGCCCCAAGTACAAAACAATCCTGAGGAGTGGATACAGGGCAGGAAAACACAGACAAGTACATCTCACTCGGCTAGGCTAGGCTGGCAATGCAGACACAGCAGGGAAGCCACTCTTACATCCCACCTGGTGTTTACATGGAAGGGCTTAGGTTGGAAGGGACCTCAGAGATCATCTACTCCAACTGCCCTGCCATGGGCAGGGTCACCTCTCAGCTAGAACTGGATACTCAAGGCTGCTCATCCACCCCCAGGGAGGAGGCATCCACAACCTGCCTGGGCAGCCTGCTCCAGAATCTCACCACCCTCACACTGAAGAGCTTCCTAAGCTCCAGTCTAACCCTGCTCAGCTTCAAACCATTCCCACTTGTCCTGTCTCTAAACACTCTCAGGAGAAGTCCCTCTGCAGCCTTCCTGTAGGATCCCTTCAGCTATTGGAAGGCAGCTCTAAGATCCCCCACAGAGGATCTCTTCTCCAGGCTGGACACCCCCAGCACCCTCCTCAAGGCAGAGGTGCTCCAGCCCTTGGCTCATCTTTGTGGCCTCCTCTGGACTCACTCCAAGAGCTCTGTGTCCTTCTTATCCTGAAGACACCAGAGCATGGAGCAGTCATATCCACACCTAGAGAACACACCAAAAAAAAGAGAAATAAAAAAGGAAAACCCCAAGACACATAAGACAGCAGCTGGCTTGCTAATTCCCATCCACTGACAGCCACCTCCCCAATAATTAGAGGTTTGGGATGCTCTAACAAGGCTAACTCCAGCTCCACCCACAGGGCAAAGTTCAGTAAGAGAATCTGGGGGAAAAAAGAGAGAACAAAAACACTGTGCACTGTGCTAGAGCTCAAGAGCTGCTCAGCTTGGTGAGAACGTCCAAGAACACGAGGCAACAGACTCCTTGAATTAAAAAATAGTAATCCTCCTCTTCTTTTGTCTCTGAAGGACAGGATGTGTGCTTGAATTTTATAACAGACATTAAGTCAGGGCTGGAGAACCTTCCCTGTGGGGACAGGGTGAGAGTGTTGGGGCTGTTCAGCCTGGAGAAGGCTCCAGGGAGACCTCAGAGCAGCCTTCCAGTACCTGAAGGGGGCTAGAAGAAAGCTGGGGAGGGACTTTTGACAAGGGTTTGTGGTGACAGGACGAGAGGGAACAGATTGAAGCTGGAGGAGGGGAGATTTAGACTGGAGATTAGGAAGAATTTCTTTAGAGTGAGGGTGGGGAGACACTGGAACAGGTTGCCCAGGGAGGTTGTGAATGCCTCCTCCCTGGTGGTGTTCCGTGGTTCTGTGACTCTCTTCTCCCCACAGAGCCAGCCCAGGAAGGGATGATTTAGGAGTGCTGGTGTGGTGTCTCCAGTTTGGATGTAGCAAGCTGTGGGTTGGACTTTTTGGCCAGGTTAGCTCATCCTTGGGAAAGTACTGGCCCCATGTCATATCCTGGGAGTCCCTGCCCAAGTGAGAGTGCCCAAATGAGAGCTCTGGTTCATGGCAAGCCATGATGGATGGCAGGGGTGTGCCACTTCTTTCCTGGAGCAGTAGCAATAAGGTTTCTAGTTCACTTTATTTCCATTACTGGGATGCAAGGCAGAGCTGGTGAAGAAAAGAGTTCTCTTTCTTGGTAAAGGGGTGAAGCTTTTTTCAAGTGAAAATCTGAAGCACTGAACCTGTCAGCAGCTGGGAGATGATTCCTACAACTGACTGTGCTCATGGGGAAGCATTTTCTCCTGGAGTCCAATGGGAATCTGCCCAGCAGGAGCTTGTCCCCATCACCCCTTGTCTTTTTCCTTGTCAAAGGGAGTCTCCAAGCTCCTGGCAGCCACCTTTTATGCACTGCTCCATGGAAATAAGGTCTCCCCTAAGCCTTCTCTTCTCCAGAATGAACTAAAGCCAGCTCTCAGCCTTTCCTCATATGGCAGGGCTGCCAGTCCTCTGCTTGCAGGCTCCCACTGAAAGCACCAACTCCTCAGTACCAAACCTCACCGGCTGGAAAGGGAGTGAAAGAAAACCACACAAGCCCTCCTTAACCCAGCTTGAGTCTCCACTCCATAAAAGGGCTGCAGCAAAACTCTTCATTAGTCATGGCTGGCAAACTTGAAAGGAATAAAAGGAACCAATGAGTAATGCAACACTATAAAAACATAACAGCCTCAATAATGGGAAAATCAAACCCCAGCACAAAACCTCCACGTAAACAAAGCTACAAAAGGAGGAGTGCTTGAGCCAAGGTACATAGCTCCCAAAAAATTCCATCTGTATAACTGCATTTTGAGCAGTTCAGCTGAAGTGCTGCTCTCCCCAGCAGCTTGGAAATGGTGGCTTTCCAGGCCTGGCATATGCACAAGTGCAGAGACACAAGCATCAGCCCCGGCGCCTTGGGAATCCCTCCTAACCGTGGCCCAAGGAGCAGGTGAGAGGCAGTGACTCCATCTAGCATATGTGACAGCTTTAAAAGATGCATTTATGTGAGCAAATGGAGCATATCAGCTGCACTGTATTAACAGCAAGGGCTGCAAATGGGACTCAGACATTTGTGTGTTGCTTTAACTGGAAATTTGCTCGGCATACAGTCAAGGAGAAAACTGCTCTGAGTGGTACATCCAGAACAGCATCAACCAATTTTAATCTGCCACATTCCAGGAGCACAGCCTTGTCCATGCTCTGCATGCAGAGAGAAGCAAAGAGAGGCTTTCCAGTGTGGTGACTCTCACCAGGCTTTCCAGTGTGGTGCCTCTCACCAGGCTTTCCAGTGTGGTGCCTCTCACCAGGCTCTTGATCACCGTCCCTGGAGGTGTTCCAGAGGGGATCGGACGTGGCACTTGGTGCCATGGTTTAGTAGTCATGAGGTCTGGGGTGACAGGTTGGACTTGATGATCTTTGAGGTCTTTTCCAACCTTACTGATTCTATGATTCTAACCAACCAGCCACTTTACCAGCACAGAGAGGAGATCAACTCCAACTGCTGTGATTTGCAGCAGGATGAACCCTGCAGACCACTGCTGGCAGTCACAGGCTCCATCAACTACCTCAGCAAAGGGCTATCAAGAGCTTCAAGCCAAAGCTGATTTGATCATTCAGCTCATGATTTCTGATACCTTGCTAAAACCCCCAGATATCCAGCCCAAGAGTTTGCAAGAGAGTCTCCACATTCATTTTAATAACCTGGTGGAACATCTTTGGCTCTCGTGGCCCTGAAGCAAAGTTTAAGGCTGCACATGGCCAGAAACTGAAGGGGCAAAATGAGAAACAGTCCCAAAGGAACTGAAAAAAAGAAGATGCCACTCTCTTCTTTTTGGAGCTTTAACTTCCCTGGCACAGATTCCTTCCCAGCCTTGCCAAGCTCACCAGGCACGTGCACTGCTCTATCTGCCTTCCCCATGCTAGGGCCACCTCAGCCCAGCCCTGGCACAGCCCTGTCCCCCCACATCCTGCTGCCACAGCTCTTCCCAACACCCACTCCTGGCTATACTCAGGAAACTAAAGCAGGCTAAACCCAAAAAGTACTTAAGGACAAATTTGCTTCCCCATGGGAGCTTTTCCATAGATCTTCATGGACCCTAGCTTAACATCTTTTAACATCACAGCTTTATTAAATCACTTCCCCACTCCTGAATGCCACCTGTAGACATCTCTTAACTTGTGCTATCCTCCCAACTTTCTAACAGCTGGAACAGACCCAAGCTGGAATAAACCCAATCTCTTGACATCATAATACCCTCAGAGACCTAAAGAGCTATAGAGCAAATTCTTGTACAATATAATAATTGACTCAGCCTCCAAAGGATAAACACAGCAAGACAGAAAAACCTTTTTTTCCCCTTACCCATGCAGTGAAGATGTGATTGAAGATGTCATGTTCTGGATATATGAGCAATACTCTCATAACTCATCATCTGCAATAAATTGCTCTATCATTTGTACTGGTTAGAAGATATTCCAAGTCAAGACCAGCTGAAAGTAGAAGTTTAAAACATACTCAGCCTGGGAGAAAGAATTTCTCTCCTCCCCCTCCTTGTAGAACACTATGTTAAATCCCAGTCTCTCACCTGAAGCTAATGAATCTTTCCAAAATAGAATCATAGAATCAGTAAGGTTGGAAAAGACCTCAGAGATCATCAAGTCCAACTTACTACCTAACACCTCCTGACAACTAAACCATGGCTCCAAGTGCCACATCCAATCCTTTCTTGAACACCTCCAGGGATAGCGACTCCACCACCTCCCTGGGCAGCACATCCCAATGGCCAATTCCTCTTTCTGGGAAGAACTTTCTCCTCACCTCCAACCTAAACTTCCCCTGGCACAGCTTGAGACTGTGTCCTCTTGTTCTGGTGCTGGGTGCCTGGGAGAAGAGACCAACCCCCTCCTAGCTACAACCTCCCTTCAGGTAGCTGAAGATGGCAAGAAGGTCTCCCCTGAGCCTCCTCTTCTCCAGGCTAAGCAACCCCAGCTCCCTCAGCCTCTCCTCACAGGGCTGTGCTCCAGACCTCTCACAGCCTCGTTGCCCTTCTCTAGACACATTCAAATGCTTGAGTCCACCACACACGCCCCCAGCAGAAAGATCTGAGAGACCTGCCCGTGGCTTCAGGAAGAGCCACTGCAAACTTTAAAAGGCTTCCTGCAACGTTTGGCAGGGAAGAAATAATTGAATATGCAAAACCCCACACCACGGTGTGCCATGAGCCTCATTCTTTGAGGACAAATGCAATTACTTCAGCCCGGTTGGATCACACAGTGGATACAGAAGAGGAGCATCGTTCAGTGCAGGGGATTACTGCAATGTGCTGCCAGCTCCTCGGCTCGTGTTACAGAAGCACTTGGAGGACTCAAGGACTTTTGGATCCCGGTGCCACATCAAACCCTCCTCCTCTCCAAGCCTGCCTGCTGCATGCCCCTGGCCCTGTTGCAAAAGGGCTCAGCCAAGCTCCTGCACCAGCCCTTGCCTGTGCTCACCACCCTGCACAGGAATCTTTCCACATCTCCCTCTCCAGGGAGCCTGAAAGCTTCACTGAAGTGCTGGAAAAGGCTTTGACAAACCTCTTTTGGGAAGCAGGAGGGGAGCACACAACCATTGTCCAATTGCTACCTATCCAATGGCCCAAACAACTTGCCCATAATCACCTGGCTGCGGAGCCATTGACGTGAAAGATGCTACAAAAGAGCTCGGTTTTGGTTTGTTCTCTTTCCCCCCCATTCCCATAAAGCACCACTCACTTCCATAATTGAACCTTCAGCAACAAAGAACCTCTAACAAATGAAGCAATTGCTGGTGAAACTCGGACCCTAAATCCACACAGACAACAGCACTTGGAGTGAGCTCAGACAGGCATCCCCTGCTTAAATCCTTGTCTCAGGCCACTTAGAGACCTTGAAGTATTAGGTTCATTAGAGGTACTTGGGAGAGAACAAGGATGGCAAACAGGCTGAGCTCACTCCAAAGAGGAGGAGAAGATGCTAATTATACCACTGGTAAAATGGAACCACTTGGTGGGGGGTGGGGGGGGTGGGAGAGAAAACAAACAGTGAAGACAGGGAAGTGGTGCAAAAGCAGCTCTGGATTTAATCAGTGATGGAAAATCGGCCTGAAAGGAGAGCAGATTACATCAGGGCTGTGACAGGCAATCCATGAGCAATCATTTAACAGTTCCAATATTACTAACTTAAGCAAAATGTGTTTTTGCAAATGGCAGCCTCTCCCTTCTGCTGATAAAAGCCCAATTCAATTGTCTTCAATGTGTCAACATCGGCTATTGAAAGGGGAAAACAAATTGGGTGCCACCATCTGAAAGGAAACACCCTTTGATTCCAGAGAGTTGGGCTGAAGGGCTGAAAGGAGATGAGACAAGGCTGCAGGCTCACCAGCCAGCAACACCTTCCATCTTGAAGTGGCAGGCAGCAGAGTCCTGCAAGAGGCTCAAGAGCCTGGAGGAGCAGATTCAGCACCCCCCTGCCCCAATCCCTCCTGAAGCCTGCTTTGTTTCAAGGTGCAGTTTCTTACCATTGCTCCTTTTCCACTTTTGCCCTGCTTTGCAGCTCTAAGGGTGGCAAGGAGCCAGGTATTAGGTGAAAGTATCCCTCTGGTGCATGCCATGTGCAGTAGGTTAACACCACAGTCACCCACTGAGTGGTAGTGATGCCTCTTTATCTTTCTCCCTGAGTTTGCTCAACATGTCCTGAGGGGTGGCATAAGGGATTTGTGGTTGCAGCTTCCTTTGTCTTTGCAGGCAGATGCTGGAAGCTTTGAAGGCTGGGATGTCTCATGGAAGAGGCCTGATGAATACAGAAGCCCTCCAACCACCCTGAGCACATCCAAAAACCAGCTTTCTCAAAGAGAAGAAAACCAGGGGAAGGGCAGAGGGAACGGGAGGGAGAAGTCAGATGGGGAAGGAAGGCAGTAGGGATGAAAGAACTGCTCTGAAATTTAATGCACAGGAAACTCTGGAGCTGCTCTCTAGGATCATTGTCCAGGAGCAGCACAACTTCCCTGCCTCATTCAGACAGTACAAGACTCCATTCACAGTGAGTCCCCTGCAAGGGTTACTGCAAGTTTCTGGCCACCTCGTGCCCTCCACAGGGAGCAACTCTGGCCAAGACATTTCAAGTCCCAGCTGTAAGGTCATGCTAGCAGCATGGGCAAAGCTCATGCTGCCTGTTCCTGTCCTAACAGCAGTGGGAAGAGAGGATTCTTTAACTGCTGCTCTTACAAAGGAGTCATCCTCACAAGCAAAAACTCAGCAAGGGTAACAGTTTAGCACACAGTGCACTGTGCCATTATGATCTGAGCTTCTGGCCAAAGACCTAGAAATGAGCTCAGCTGACACCAACCAAATCCCTTCTAAACTACAGCCCAAAGCCCTGCTGGATTGTGTAGAAGCAAGCAAACAAGGGATTCATAACACAAAGTGAATGATTTGAGGGACAATAATGACCACTTTGAAAATCTTGTTTTCCTGCTTTGATTCATGCTGTGGTTACCCACACCAGAGCCTCCACAGCCTGCAGGTGACCTGAAAGAACTCTGCAAGATGTTATCATTTCCATGTAAAAGCAGCAAATGTACCAAGCCCTGTGTAATTTGCTCCTGTGCTTGAATGTAAAGCTGTGCAGAAATAAAAGATGCCTTTTCATCACCTGAATTTATCAAGCTTGAGCATCCAGCCACGGAACCACGTCCTGCCTTCGTGCCTTGGGCTAGCAGAAGTCTCTACCCCTGGTGGAGTACTTACAGCCAGTAACAAAATCACCCCTTAACCTCCTCTTTGTTGAAAGAAACAGATCAAGCTTCAGCCTCTCTCTCTCCAGCATGCTTTACAGGCTTCACATCATCCTTGTAGCTCTTTTCTTATCTCCTGCCAGTTTGCCAACATCATTTTTAAGGTATAGATACCATGACTGCACAGAATGCTTCTCCTACTTGTATTCATTATTTCTTTGCTTAGACAGCCAAAGATAGCATTACCACTCCTGAGAATTCCCAGCACACTACAAGACCAGCTAGTTATTGATAAGATAATGAAATTAAGCTGCAGCTTCTCACCTTGACTCCCAGGGGTTCCCCTCTCCAAGTGTGGGTTTTACTCCCTGCTCTCGTTAGGGTGGATTAGGAAGTTACCACACGCCAGCCCTGCTGCAGGAGCTGCCTGGGCAGTTTCCCTCTGCCTGCTAGAAATGCAAGATGACTTGACTCAACTTCATGCAAACTCTCCCACTCTCACAGTATGGGAACCCAGGTTGCCTTGGCTCTGATGACACAGGTAGTTGGTGATGCTGCAGACACCTCAAACCAGCTTCACAGATTGCATCGAGTTAGAAGGGACCCTCAAAGGTCATCTTGTCCACTGTCCACGAGTGAGCTTGTCCACTGTCAGGACCCCAAGCAGAAACAGGGCATGCTTCACCCAGGCACAGCAGCATGCAGTAAAGGCAGCTCCCAGGAGCCAAACAAGCTCCAGCAACCAAAGCCAGGCAGTGGCAGCAGAGCTGTGCTCCACACTCCTGCCAAAATAAATCTGCCACACTGGGCTACAGCATTTCACAGCCCTTCCAACACATCTACCCCTGCAACACAGAGCTCCTTCAGATGCAGCTCAAGGCAGACCTCAGATCCTCCTTCCAGAGACACGCTGCTGCTTCTCTGACACCAAGAGGACGAGGAGCTGGGGCCTCCAAGAGCCAACAGAGCATCCCTCCCCACAGCCACTTAGCCACAAGGTGCATTTTGGGCACCACTGCCAGCACGGTGCAGACTCACTCCACGGCTCTGGCATCTGATGCCAGATGGAAATTGCAAACTCATCCAGCCTTTGAAGGGATCTAGACCCAGGGATGTGCTTTAAGAAGCTTTCTCCCAGCCTTACCAGTTGGAAGCTAACATTTGGGGATATTTTTTTTTTTTTTTAATTTCCACCAACAGTCAGGGGGAAAAGAAACAAAATGTCACAGAAAATGTGCAAGCACTGACATCTTAAGACAAAAAATGATGCAGATTCCTCAACTGTTCACAGCACATTATGGAAATACATTCTTAGGGACTATTAAATATGGGGATTATTGACTAGATGAGCAGCAGCTCAATGGACTAGCTTGCAAATATGTCTTTAGACAATCCTTAAAATGCAGATTAATTAGCTAACAGACCAGAACCCTTTCCCCCCCCCTCCCCCTTTTCCTACAGATTTTCTAATGATCTCTTGCATAAACAAACACTTTGTTTGCATGTGCGTTGGCTGTGATGTTCTTCAACGACTAAATAGTAACTGAGGAGACTGAAATCTCATTTAACACTCAACAGGAGCAGAACAAAAGGCATCTCAGTCCAAATCACCACAGGACAGGTCTCCTTAAAGGCCCTCAGGAAGTTCAGCCACCAGAATCATAGAATTGTTAGGGTTGGAAGGGACCTCAAGGATCAGCCAGTTCCAACCCCCCCCCTGCCATGGGCAAGGGACACCTCATGCTAGATCAGGTTGCTCAGAGCCACATCCAGCCTGGCCTTGAAAACTTCCAGAGATGGGGCTTCTACCAGCACCAAAAGGCCATGGTTCCCAACTTCAGATACACCATGCAGACATCACATTTTTCCCCTCTTTATGCCATTAGGTTTCAGCAAAGAAACTCCAAGGCTGACATCCAAAATCCATTGCCTGGCATTCCCACCAACCCCACTTTGAAATGAGCAAGGCACAGGAGATGTCAGAAATACTGCTCAGGGCTCTCTGAAGACTCAGGGAAGTGTTGCTGTTGTCCAGCAGTGGTGGAGTCATGTTTGGAAGGCCTGTGTGGCATATAACCATAGAATGATAGGGGTTGGAAGAGACCTCTGGGGATCGAGTCCATCCCCCTCTGCCAAAGCAGGATCACCCAGGGCAGGTTGCACAGGAACTCATCCAGATGGGTCTGGAAAGTCTCCAGAGAAGGAGACTCCACAAGCTCTCTGGGCAGCCTAAAAGTAAAGAAGCTTTTTCCTCATGTTGAAGTGGAACTCCTTGGGTTCCAGTTTGTATCCATTGCCCCTTGTCCTACCACAGGACACCACTGAAAAGAGCCTGGCCCCTTCTCCTTGATCCCCACCCCCCAGGTATTTATACACAGGAATAAGATTCCCTCTCAGTCTTCTCTTTTCCCAGCTGAACAGCCCCAGGCCTATCAGCCTCTCCTCTTCATACAGATGTTCCAGACCCTTCATCATCCACATTGACTCTGTTGGACACTCTCTAGTCTACCACTGACCCTCTTGAACCGGGGAGCCCAGAACTGGAGAGAGGAGAAGGCTGAAGCTGGGGGGAGCCATTGCCCTGACCTCTGCTGCTGCCCTCATCCACTAATTCCTCTGTGCTGATTTGAACCCTGGAGTCAGACTTGTAAAAATCCCCTCTGGATTTTATGTTTGCCATTGATTTAGGCCTGAGCACAGTGGCCATTTGCTCAGCAGGGGTAATTAACATGCTCTTTGTGAACTGTGGTTCAGCTCCCACAGACTCCATTTCTTGATGTCTTTCCTGATGGGTTAAAATGGATATCAAACCCAATGCAAAGCGAGTGTGAAACATTATTATTCCACCTTCACACCCACTTTCCCTTGGTGTGAACAATAATGCAAACTGCAAGACAGTGATGAATTGGACCTGGAGAAGACCAGATGCTCTGTGAACATTAGCACAGTCTCTGCCCCAAACATTTTTCAGCCTAAAAAAGAGATGTGATAGCCTGCTTTCAAAGCTGCCCCGGCACACATACACTCTTTGAACACCAGGTGTTACCAGATCACACACAAGGTGGAGCAAAACTGGAATGCAAGTAGAGATTGGAGCACAGCCCTGTGAGGAGAGGCTGAGGGAGCTGGGGTTGCTTAGCCTGGAGAAGAGGAGCCTCAGGGGAGACCTTATTACAATACAATACAGTAAACCAGGTTGGAAAAGACCTTTGAGATCATCAAGCCCAACCTATCACCCAACACCATCCAATCAACTAAACCATGGCACCAAGTGCCTCGTCCAATCTCTTCTTAAACACCTCCAGTGATGGCGACTCCACCACCTCCCTGGGCAGCATTGCTCTCTACAGCTACCTGAAGGGAGGTTGGAGCCAGGTGGGGGTTGGTCTCTTCTCCCAGGCAGCCAGCACCAGAACAAGAGGACACAGTCTCAAGCTGTGCCAGGGGAGGTTTAGGCTGGATGTTAGGAACAAATTCTTCAAAGAAAGAGAGATTGGCCATTGGAATGTGCTGCCCAGGGAGGTGGTGGAGTCACCATCCCTGGAGGTGTTTAGGAGGAGACTGGATGGGGTGTTTGGTGCCATGGTTTAGTTGATTAGATGGTGTTGGGTGATAGGTTGGGCTTGATGATCTCAAAGGTCTTTTCCAACCCGATTAATTCTATTCTATTCTATCAAACAAGAAAACAGGGAGGGCAAGCAGTGAGTGTGGGTAGAGTACAATACAGTTTGATCAAGCTTTTTTAGGTTTAAAAAGGAAAAAAGGTAGTTTTGGCTCGTGTAAGTTTGCAGATCAGCACTGGTTTCAATGAGCTGTGCAGCAGAAGTGCTGTACTGCACTAAAGTGTTTGCAGCCAGGCTGTGCCTGTGGCTCTATTACTTCCCAGCCCTGCCACATCGCTCGAGATGAGCCACATCAAGAGCAACTCTATCAAACACAGCAATTTGCTTCTTCATTGCTGTCTGTGGAGGGAAAGCTCAGGGCTGCTGCCCAACATGAATCCCACTGCAGACTCAAACATCATTAGAGGACACAGTCTCAAGCTGCACCAGGCTGGATGTTAGGAAGAAGTTCTTCCCAGAAAGAGAGATTGGCCATGGGAATGTGCTGCCCAGGGAGGTGGTGGAGTCACCATCACTGGAGGTGTTTAGGAAGAGACTGGATGGGGTGCTTGGTGCCATGGTTTAGCTGATTAGATGGTGTTGGGTGATAGGTTGGACTTGATGATCTCAAAGGTCTCTTCCAACCTGGCTAATTCTATTCTATCAGTGACAACCATCCTTGCAATCCCTCTGGCTCTGAGCAGGGCCAGGGAGCCCTTAAACCCTTTCCTTGTATCAAACTGAAATGTATTCTTCAGAAAAATGTCAACTTGTGTCATTAACCCCCAAACTCCCAGGTTTTCAGCACCAAGTTCAAACTTAAGGCTGAACAAAATCTTTAAGGGATTTTTAAGAATCCACTCCCCCCTGAGCAGGCCCAGAAAAAGAATCATAGAATCACAGTGTTGTTTTGGTTGGAAAAGACCTCCAAGATCATCCAGTCCAGCCAGCAACCCAACACCACCATGGCCACTAAGCCATGGCCAAAGCAGCATGGCCACTAAGCCATGGCCAAAGCAGCATGGCCACAGGTTTCTTGAACACCTCCAGGGATGGGGACTCCACCACCTCCCTGGGCAGCCTGTGCCAATCCCTGACCATCCCTGCAGCAAAGAAATTGTTCCTAATCTCCAACCTAAACCTCCCCTGGCACAATTTTCAGCCCTTTTCCTCTCGTTCTATCAGCTGAGACTAGAGAAAGCAGACCAACCCCCACCTCACTGCAACCTCCTTTCTGGGAGCTGCAGAGAGCAATGAGGTCTCCCCTCAGCCTCCTCTTCTCCAGACTAACCAACTCCCGTTCCCTCAGCTGTTCTCCAGCCCCTTCACCAGCTTCTCCAGCAATTCAGTGTCAGATGTCCACATGGGAAGGAGAGAGCAGGGTGCAGAGCCACAACCCTGTAGAAAGAGCAGTTTTCTGCCAAGGTGCAATCACACAGCTCATCAGGCTGCAACGTTAGTGATGTTAACTGCTTCAGGTGGAGCCAGGGGAAAGATCCACAGCAGCTCTCCCCGGGGGAGAGGCTGCACAGAAAGAGCTGCTCCCCACCAGTCAGCCACCCCCAGTCCCCCATGACAGTTTCAGAAAGGAAAAACTTGCCTTTAAAAAAATTAAATATATATATATAAATAGCTAATTCTATAAGGAGCTGAGCACATGCCTGAGTGGGTGGGAAATTAGTAGTATTATTACTTTGTGCTCCTGGGGTCTGAGACCTCAGATGACTTGTTTGTGCCCTGAATGAATTTTTGCAGACTCATTATAAACTCTTGCAGAGCAGGGTTGATAAGGTCACAGAAGAATTTCCATTAACTGTAGCCTGGCTAGGGATTGCCAGCATGATCTATTCCTCTCATTTATGCATATGCAATAAGGCCAAGATGAAGCTCCCATGCTTTATTTCCACATCATTGTGCTGATGCTGAGCTTAACCAAATAAACAAACTGAAAAGTGAGCGGAGAAGGGGGAGAGGAGCAGAGAGACATCAGGAACAAAAAACTGTGCCTGGGTCACTGATGAAGGATGCAAATGCATTCTGCAGACTCTGAGAGCAGGAGATCTCAGCAGAGATGGAAAATCCCCTTGTGCTGGATGGCTCACTGGGTGCTCAGTTGAGACATTGCTGCTCCCATGCAAAGGATGGCCAGAATAAATATTGCTGCCCTGCCACCTGACTGAGACCTGGCTCAGGGATTTGCAATAAAGCAGAAACACAAAGGCTCCGGGCTCTCTAGTCTCCTTCCCACCACTGTGAGAGACCACAGCCTCTTGTAAAACTGCACTTCAGGCATGTAAGCAGTAACCTTCCCTTTCAAACCCTGCAAACACCTCCCAAGTCTCTGGGTAGGAGGCACTGCGGGTCTGGGTAGGAAATCACGCCTAGAGGCACAGCTTATGTCTCGGCTCCCTCCGTGATACGTCTGTATGTGGTATCCATCCCCTTGGAAAACACAGGGGGAAGTCCCAACCAGACAATCAAGGAGGAGCTCACCAGGACTCAGCAACGTTCCCCTGGAGTCATTTAAAGCCAGCCAGCCCTGCTGGATGCCAGCACAGTCTGGATGCCCACAGCCCCTGCTCCAGCAGCAATGAATCCCTGATCAGATGTGAGAGGCTTTGGCTCTCGCTGCTACATCGCTGCAGACATCTCCCTCCACCGAGCCCTTAGGCCACACGATGCCCAAGATGGAGAGCACTGTTTGCCAGCTCAGAGCATCTCCTGGGGCTCCCCTTCACCTGCAGCTTGTCCATACAGCCACGGCGCCGTGGCAGCTGCTCACCAACACCACTCCATGCTCCCGCACGTTCTCCCGGCAGCACCTTGGCTACATTACATGGCAAAGATTCACTCGGGGGTTTCCTTTATCTCAAGCTGTTAAAAACTCAAGCCCGAGATACACTCAGCTGCTACGGCAGCACCGGCACGCTCAAATCCAGCAGCCTTGCCTCTTAATTCTGTCAAATGTTTAGCAGCAAAAGCAAACCCTTTCTGCTGGCACTTCCCGATCATTAAAGGTAATATGTAAGCCCAGCCTCAGCGAGGGACCGTCACATAGTGCCCTGTCTGTGCTCTGATCAGCAGCCCTCCATTGCATTTCTGTTTTCCACACATCGCTCCGGAGGGGGCGAGGCGAGGATCGCGGAGAGCGGCCGCGGGCGCAGCGCGGAGCCGGCCGGGGCAGCCGGGGTGCGGCGCGGCCGTTCGTGCGGCAGCTCCGGCGAGCAGGGGGAAGTCTCTCGCAGCGCTCCAGGTCAGTCCCAACCCACCCCTCAGGCGAGCGAGGGTCGCAGTCCCGGCAGCCGGATAGGCACCGCTTGCCCCCGGTGAGGACCGATGCCGCCTCTCGGAGGGAGCTGCCGCGGCTAGAAGCAGCTGAGCAGCCCTTGGGCTGTGGGCAGTGCCCCGACCCCTCTCCCGGGGTGGAGATGGGGGGCAAAGTTGCCTGCAAAAGGTGTGCTGAGGTAGAGGACCTCCTGCAGCAGGTGGCTGAGGTGCACAAGACAGTCAAAAAGGTTGTGTAATATAAAGGAGGCAGAAATGGAGGTAGACAATTGGAGTCTGCACTGTACCCAAAGTCTGGGGCCAAACAGCCCCAAACTCCCCCACAGCATCACAGCACAGCCAGAAACAGGGAAAGCCAGCAAGGCAAATTGCAAGGACTAGAATTATTAGGAGGAAGAAACCTCCATCAGAGTCTGAGGTGACCCTGCAGAACCGATTCATGGCTCTGGAGGACAAGGATCCTCCCTCTGCTAGGTCCACAGACCCCAGCAGGACAGCCAGGTCAGCTCCCTCTTGTGTAACTACTTCAGCCACAAAGAAAAAGCAACAGGTGATAGCAGTGGGTGACTGCTGAGAGGTACAGAGGCACCCATTTGCCATCCCAACCCACAAGCTAGAGAGGTGTGCTGCTGACCAGGGGCTTACTGGAGTCCATGAGGATGCACCTGGGGTTAGAAGTAGAGTGACAGAGAGTTTATCGGTGAGGATTGTAAGGACAGGAAGGTGACATCATAGTGGGGGTCTGTCACAGGCCACCTGACCAAGAAGGCTGAGTGGCTGAGACCTTCTATAAACAGATAGGAGAGGCTTTGCGTTCACAAGCCCTGGTGGTCCTCATGGAAGACTTCAACCACCCCAAAGTCAGTGAGAATCAATACCCACAAACCAGGAACATCAGCAGACCTTTACAAAGGATAGACATGACACATGCTTAGTCCCAGCTGAATACAGAATAAAGCTTAAACCATCTTCAAAGAAGATGAAGTTCCTTGGATGAAGGAGTTCTGTCTGTAGGGCCCAAGAATGCCTGATTCCTTCCCAGTCTTTCATCACCTCTGTCACCCCCTGCACCTCCTTTCCCCTGATTTTCCCTCCTTTCTCTTCCTCCTCTGACACAAAAGCCCATCCCTACACCCACACAGGCACTCAGCCCCACATGGGCTCAAGCACTGTCTGCCCTCCATGCACACCCAGCAAAAACACCCAGCTCCTCTCCCAGCTAAAGGCTTTTCCTGGCTCCATTGCATGCAAAACCAGCTGCTTCTCCCAGAGAAAGAGGAACCTAAACCAACACAGCCTTGGTGGAAAGCAGAGATCTTACCTTGCAGTCAGATCATTTCCCATCAGAACTCAGGCAATCAGCCAGCATCTAGCTGAGGATCTCCCCCAAGTCCTGGGTGAGTTTGAAGTTCACTCACTGCTTTCCCATCAAGTAAAGAAACCAGCATGAGCACGCACACATGCGGTGGAGATGGGATTTCCTGACACACTTCAGCTTTCAGAACAGATAGTTTGGAGGCAGCACTGCACATACCTGCCTTGCTGTTCCTTTGATGAGCTCTCTGAGGACCAGCTCCCTCGAATCATTTGCCATTCACCCACAGATTGCTGCCATCTGGGTGTTTAGGCCTTTGCCAGCCCCCATGACACTTTGGCTTCTTTTCCTTGCACATCTTTCAAAGGAAATCTCCAGCAGGAAACTTAGAGCCAGCAGCAACACTGTCTCTGTGCCCCTCTCAGAGCTGCAGGCAGCTGCTCTAAACCTTCTTCCATTTAGAGCCAACCTTTCACAGCTGACTTCTCAGGCACTTGCTGATGCCTTTATCAGCCTTGCTCCCTACGCTTCCTACTCCTTCAAGCAGGACTCTGGGAGACACCCTGGCCTGCCCCCACCCACAACCATTGCCTTCAGGGTTCACCTGTGTCAGGCACCGTGTGCCCATCAGCACAGGAGACAGCCCACAGAGGGTTAAGAGAAATGGCCATTTGAAGCAACAAAAAAAAGAGCATTCTTCTTTGCTGTGCCAACACTAAAGCTCTCTTTCTGCTCAGCACAACCTGTCAGCTCTTTCTTCCCCACATCCCAGGCAAAGGTCTCTTCATCTCAGGGCATTCATTCATGCCAGCCATGGGGGTGAAACAGCACCTGCAGACCAGAGAGAGCCACACAGCAACTTTCCCAACTTCTGGCTTTGCTAATCAAGCCCAACTCTGAAATGGAAACCAACAGGGAAAGGTTCAGCTCCTTACCATCCCTACCCAGATGGTTCCCTTCAAATATACAGCCTAATATGCATAAATACTACAGCAGACTTACATCAAGACAGTTTAAAAATGCCTTGGCACTGTGGGAGCCTCACTGCAGATTGCTGTCAGAGAGCACACTTCTACCCCTCTGCTAAACGAAGACATGGCAGAGAAGCACCGAGCACAGTTAGCAGCCACCTCCTACCTGTGAGCTCCTTAGTCCTGACACCCAGGGACTGGCCACAGGACCAGCAGCTAGCTGCTGCTCGAAGGTCTACAGGAGCACGACCACTCCATGGGGACGCTCGCTCGCCCTCCGGTGCTCTAGACCCTCAGCTCCCGGTCCAGAGCGGCAGGGAATGCTCTGCTCCAGGCTAACTGCATCGGGCACATCCAGGCAGGATATGGCTGCTGAACGTCTGCTCTGAGACAGGGCTGTCTGCCTCGGAGAGACAAAGGGACTGGTTCCTGCTGGGGGCAAGCAGAGGATCCTCCCACTGCCGCGGCGTGGGGCACGGGTGCCTACCAGCAAGGCTGCCCAGGATGCAGTGGCGGTGCCAGCCGTCCCTCAGCGTCTCCTGCTAGCAGAAGGCCCCCAGGGAGGCAAGGCCCCCAGATCCTCCAGCACCTCGCTGCAAAGGAGGCACATGTGGGAGGCAAGCAAACCTCATCCACCCTAGGTTAACTTTCCTGAGGGGTCACAGCCTGGAGGTCTCAAGCCTACCCGGCTGGGGAAGAAAGAAAGAAGCCTGACAGATGATGAGAGCTGACCAGCACTTGCAGCATCTCTCATCTATGCAGAGCCCCCAGCCGGGGCTGCAGGCTGTGCCGGAGCTGATGCGTAAATAACACGGAATAAAGTTGGGCCTAGGAAGGGGGTTTCTGCGTGGAGTTTTCCCCCGCTGCCCAGAATCCAGGCTGCGTGCTCATCACAGGAGTCCCTGCCAGCACCAAAGCCGCACGTCTGCGCACACAGGGAGCGCCTCATGTATCCTAAGAGAAATTATTCACCAGCACAACTCCACCGAAACGCATTCCAGAACAATGAACCTTTCCTTTCCGGTCCAAAGCCCGAGAAAAATATCTGTTAAGCATCGTTTTCCTCACTGCCTGCAACTGTGGCACGCATCCTGGGAACACGGCGACATGCAAGTGCAGCCGGGGAGCATCCAGCCCAGCCAGCCTCGCTCCGCTCCTCCCAGAGATGCCCACCGCACACTTCCACATGCTGCGGACATCCCAGGAATCGTCCCCCAGGTTATCCACAGCGGCTGTAGACATACGGTCCCCCCCGCCCCCATCCCCGCACTCTTTGAACTTCAGCTCTCCTGAAAGCTTGAGTGTGACGTTCTGCAACTCTCGCAACACTGAGAAGGCTGCGTCGGCCACCAAGCCCCGCAAAGGGCTGGCAGCAAAGTCCTTTAGCAGAGGCTGCCCTGGGAGCGGGCGAACGGGGGCTACTGCTGCGGGCAACCATCGCCAGCCTGGCACATCGCGGCTCCCGCTCGCACCTCGCTGCCGGCGGCTGAGGCTGCTCGGAGCTCTGCAGCGGTGGGCGAGCCGAGCGGCTCTCCCTGGGGACCGGGGAGGACGGTGGGGCTGGGGCGAGCATCCCGCCGGGGACACCGGCCGGTTGCTCCAGCCCACCGAACCCCCCCCTCCCCACCCTCGGGAGCGGCACTGCCGGTTGTGGGGCGGAGTGGGGGGCGGGATACGACGCTGAACAGCGGGACCCGCCGCCCCTTCCCCACTCTCCCTCCGGCAGGGCGCGGGGATGCTCAACCCTCTCCCTGCGGTGGCCCCCGGGAGGCTCTTACCTGGGCTGGCCGGCGCGGCTCTGCCCGCGGCTGCTCCGGCCCCGCTCCGGCAGCGGCAGCGGCGGCGGCAGGTCCCCGGCGGCGAGCGGGGGAACTGCAAGGGGCGGGGGGCGACTGGCAGGGCTCGGCGCCGCGGGGCCGCGCCGCGGGAAGGGGCTGCCGGGCGCCGGAGCCCTCCCGTGGGCGTGCGGGGCAGCGCCGGGCAGGGATGCGGCGTGGGAGAGAGATAGGATGGAGAGAGCGCAGAGAGTCGGGACGGAGGCGGCTGGGATGGCAGGAGGGCAGGGGACTGGGGAGGGAGTCAAGGATGGGAGGAAAACAGAGGAGGGTGCAGGGATGCAGGGATGCCGGAGAGGCAGGGGGGAGGTAGGGGATCGAGAATGGAGAGGGAAAGAAGGGTAGAAACCGTGATGGAGGGAGCGCGAGGAGCTAGGATGCTCAGAGGATAGAGGATCGAGGAGGGAGGGAGGGCTTGAGGAGGGAGGGAAGGAGGGAACAGTGGGGCACTGGAAGTATTGTTTCTAGAATGGACCAGTTTTGCTAAGCCCAGACTGAGCATTCCTGGGAGGGCCGTTTGGAAAAGCTGTGCCTTCTCCCTACGCCTCCCAAATCCTTAACTGCTTTGAGACTCTGTGCCATTAGCCAGGGCCTTAGCTCTCCCTATGTGTCCTCCCCTGCTATGCTGTCTGAGAAGGATGCAGGGTGAGATACTTTTGCCCACAGCTCCTAAAATCCTGCCTGGGCCTTGAACAGTGGTGCATGCTGGGCAAGAGACATCCTCTAGCACTGGGGAGCTGGCAGGAGAGGAAGGAACTGGACCAATCCTGTAGTGCGAGGCTGAGGGCTGCAGCACCAGACGGTCAGTTTCCTCAGCTGTGGAGTCCCTGTAGCCTTGTAACCCTCCAGCCTTCTCTGCTCCACTGCAGTTTTATTTTCCTGTTTGTTTGTTTTCAATAGTGAGAAAAGGAAAGCTTTTCAGCCATCAATTAATTGGTCTCCTGCATTAGGAGCAATGAACTATTGTTTGACAGAAATTCATCTTCTCCTCCTGCTGAGAAGAAATAAGCTGGAGGAAAAGAACCAGCTTCACAGGGGGGAGAAGAAAATACAACCAACCACCAGCAACAAAAAACCTGCAAAAAAACAACAACCTGCCTCTGCTTCAGAGACAAATTATTCATGAAAGACATAGGAAACAGGCACAGGGGGCTTTGAGCTCATCCCTTTTACACATCATTTCCCTCAGGCCCACAGCTACCAGTCAATTGCTTTGAGTGATCCCTGGGCCTTTGCACCAGTGACCCTGCCCAACAAGCCCTTCCAAGCACTCATTATTCTCAGAACTGAAGAGCATTTCCTTACCTCGGGGCTTTGTTTGCTTTTCATTTATGATTGTGGCCCTCAAGGTCCAGATTCCCTGTCTGGGCTGCAGCTCAACCCTGCAGGGAGCTTCCTGCTGCTGTCTGAGCACAGGCAAAGCAAGTGGCGGTGGTGCCTGGGGCTGGGAATACATAACCTGGTTGGCAGAGCACAGCACCTCTGCAGACTCAAGAAGTGGGAGATGCAGAGCCCACCTCTTCCTCCCGTGCTGCCACACCTGAGCCAGGTGAGGCTTCCCCAGCACAGCCCTCACAGGCATTATGCCACCAAATGCTGCTTCACAGAATGACAGAAGGGCAGGGGTTGGAAGGAGCCTCTGAAGATCATCGACTCCAACTCCCTGTCTGAGCAGGATCACCTGAAGCAGGTCACACAGGAACACATCCAGGTGGGCCTTGAATGTCTCCAGAGACACAGACTCCACCATGTCTCTGGGCAGCCTGCTCCAGTGCTCTGCCACCCTCAAAGTACAGAAGTTTCTCCTCATGTTCAGGTGGAACTTCCCATGCTCAAGTTTATGCTCATTGCCTCTTGTCCACATTGCTTTCTGTTAGACACCTTTGGCAGTGTGCACGTATCTCTGCATGCCCTTCATGCAGTTCTTGGAGCCTCAGCCTTGCTGTTGCACTCTGACAGGGTAACCTGAAGCCTAGAAAGCTGGTACAAAGCCTTCACCTCAACACCTCCATAAGCCATCCTCTGGCACAGCATAAACCAGTGCAGCATCACAGAAATTAGGGCACCTGAAGGGAGGTTGTAGCCAGGTGGGGGTTGGTCTCTTCTCCCAGGCAACCAGCACCAGAACAAGAGGACACAGTCTCAAGCTGTGCCAGGGGAGGTTTAGACTAGATGTTAGGAAGAAATTCTTTATAGAAAGAGAGATTGCTTATTGGAATGTGCTGCCCAGGGAGGTGGTGGAGTCACCATCACTGGAGGTATTTAGAAGGAGACTTGATGGGGTGCTTGGTGCCATGGTTTAGTTGATTAGATGGTGGTTGATAGGTTGGACTCCATGATCTTGAAGGTCTCTTCCAACCTGGTCTATTCCATTCCATTCCATTCCATTCCATTCCATTCCATTCCATTCCATTCCATTCCATTCCATTCCATTCCATTCCATTCCATTCCATTCCATTCCATTCCCCCTTGTCAGCCACCAGCAGGTGAGACCTAGCTAAGAGAAGGCAATATGAAGAGGACAGCTGTCCAGAGTTGTCACCAGGGACTTGGAAAGCAGAAGGCAGATGTGCTGCCTGCCCCTGCTGTCCATCTGGGCAGTGAAAAGCCTTCCTTTCACCTCAACTGTGATGGGCAAACAAACCTCCAGCCTAATGCAACCCTTCCTCACCACATCATCAGGACTGTTCCCAACCTATGAGTCCTGCAAGGCAGAGTGACGAACAGCACAGCTGAGCTCCGTTCCTTTCCCCCTGCTTGCTTCCTTCCTCCCCTGCTCTTGAAGAGCTCAGGCTCTCCTGGTGCAGTTCTCCCCACCGAGTCTCAGCAATGAGAGCTGGATTCCAATTATTTCCAGCTTAATTTGCTCTCTCTGGTTTCTGAGACAGTTGTGTTTTATTTAAAACCTTTGGGGATTTTTTTTTGTTGTTGTTTTTAATGCTGAAGATAATTTAGCAAGGGAACAAATGGGGTAGAAACTGTTTGCAAATAAATCTGGCTTGGTTTGGAAATAAAGGATTCTAACCATAAAGAGAGAGGTTTGTGAAACTGCCTTCTGATAGAAAGTGTTACTTGAGGAGAGGAGGGGGAGGGAAGCCATCCAACTAGTTTTAAAATAGAGTTTGGTCATTTTATGAATGAGCTTATCTGGCACAGTTGCCTGCAAAACAAGAAAAGCAAAGGAGTTTGGTGACCCAGAAAAATGCTGTTTGTGGAGGGAACTGTTGTCATTGTAAGGCTGCAAATACAAAGATTATGGAGAGTTTGGGACCCCACTTACACTCAGGGGCACAGAACGGCAGGGAACAGCCATTGACACCTCAAAGGCAGACTCTTTCCCAGGGAGTCAGAAACAAAGGGCCCTCCAGGGTGTTCAGGGCAGAGCACTGGTCCCTTGGTCTCAGCTGCAACACAAACCCCTGAGAACTTCTTCTCTGAGTCACTGCTCAGAATCATAGCTTCATGAAATGGTTTGGGTTAGAAGAGACTTTAAGGTCAGCAAGGCATTGGGGGGAAATCAAATGGCCTTGGGAAACAAGTTAGTTGTCCAAAACAGGGGCTCAGAATAACAGTTGTGACATAGAATCATAGAATGGCTTGGGTTGGAAGGGAACTTAGAGATCAGCTACCCCAACCTTCCTGCCATGGGCAGGGTCACTTCTCAACTAGACTCAGCTGCTCAAGGCTGCTCATCCAACCTGGCCTTGAACACCCTCCAGGGAAGAGGCATCCACAACCCCTCCAGGCAACCTAGTCCAGTTTCACCTCTCTGGTACTGAAGAACTGCTTCCTAAGCTCCAGTCTCACTCTACTCTCCCTCGCTCCAAACCATTCTCTCTTGTCCTGTCTCTAGACACCCTCATGAACAGTCCCTCTGCAACCTTCCAGTAGGATCCCTTCAGCTATTGGAAGGCAGCTCAAATCACAGGGGCTGGAAGGGACCTTGAAAGATCATCCAGTCCAATCCCCCTGCCAGAGCAAACCCACACCAGATTACACAGGAACACATCCTCTAAGGTCCCCCCCGGAGTCTTCTCTTCTGTAGGCCATTGCAGGTCCAGCTCAGTCCAGCCCCAAACCTTCTTTCCCTAGCAGCAGCTTCAGGGCTGTGCCCACACTGAGTGGCAGCCAGCCTGCAGTGCTGGGTATGGCTCAGCCTGCCCCTGGTTAGGATCATAGAATCATCAAATCAACCAGGCTGGAGAAAACCTCAGAGATCATCCAGTCCAACCTATCACCCAACACCACATGAATAGAATGAGCCAAAACTACTATTTTCCCCCCTTTTCAAACATAAAAAAGGTTGATCAAACTGTATTGTACTCTACCCACACTCATTGCTTGCCCTCGCTGTTTTCTTGTTTGATAGAATAGAATTAACCAGGTTGGAAGAGACCTCAGAGATCATCAAGTCCAACCTATCATCCAACACCATCTAATCAACTAAACCATGGCACCAAGCATCCCATCCAGTCTCTTCCTAAACACCTCCAGGCATGGGGACTCCACCACCTCCCTGGGCAGCACATCCCAGTGGCCAATTACTTTTTCTGGGAAGAACTTTCTCTTCACCTCAAGGTTCACCACTTCCCCTGGCACAGCTTGAGACTGCATCCTCTTGTTCTGGTGCTGCTTGCCTGGGAGAAGAGATCAATCCCCACCTGCCTACAACCTCTCTTCAGGTTGTTGTTGTACAATTTCAGGTAGTTGTAGAGAGCAATAAGGTCTCCCTTGAGCCTTCCCTTCTCCAGGCTAAACACCCCAAGCTGCCTTGCTAACAAGAGGCTGTTTGTTCCACAGAACAATCCACCATCTCCAGATCCAAACATCTGGGGGAAATAGCCACCATCAGTACCCACCCTGCTTATTTGTGGCATATTATATGTTCTAAGCAATTAAATCAGCTCTTCCCTCTCAGCTGCACCATGCGGGGCTCTGATCTCCGCCGTGACATGAAGCTGAGCCCTGGCTCCTTCCACCAGCTGCTCCATTTATCTTCATAGGTGGCTATATTTCAGCAGAAGAGTAAATAACAGTGCCACTGTAAAACAGTGGCAGGCAACTGCATGAAGCACTGAGAGAGATTTCTGGGGATAAAAGACATTGCAAAAGTGGGGAGGGGGGGAAGAAAAATTCCCATTTGACTGAAATACCTCTATAAAACCCAAATCTGTATGTGCCAGGGTTTGGTTTTTCCCCTTCAAGGTTCATAACAACTCTCTATTGGTAATAGAACACATCCAAATTAGATAATTTCCAGGATAAGAAGAGCTCTGAAGGAACCAGCCAGCAGGATAAGTAACTGGTGGTAGTTACATAAAAAAGCCCATCTAATTACATATATATATATATATATATATTTAGATGGCTCCAAGAAGTTAGTAGGATGAGTTAGATAAATAAGGAACATTTTGTGGAACAGTTTGTTTGCTGTCTCTTTCATGCAAAAAAAGAAAATGCCTTGTGGAGTGCAGGAAGCTGGAGTCAGAAGCAGCATCTGCAATCCTGATGCAAAACTGGGAGGGATACTGGAAGCGGCAGCTGGGGAGGCTGCTCCACACCCATCTTGTGTAACTCAGCTCCAAGCCTGATGCATGTGGAGGTGCAAAGCTTTCCACTGGGTGAGGCTGTGTCATAGAATCAAAGAATGGTTTGGGTTGGAAGGGACCTTCAAGATCAGCCAGTTCCAACCCCCTTGCCATGGGCAGGGACACCTCCCTCCAGCCCATGCTCAAAGCCTCATCCAACCTGGCCATGAACGCCTCCAAAGAAAAGGAATCCACAGCCTCCCTGGGCAACCTGTTCCAGTGTCTCCCCACCCTCACTGGAAAGAATTTCTTCCTAATCTCCAGTCAAAATCTCCCTCCTCAAGCTTCAATCCATTCCCTCTCATCATGCCACAACAAGCCCCCTGTAGAAAGTCCCTCCCCAGCTCTCCTGTAGCCCCCTTCAAGTACTGGAAAGCTGCTGTAAGGTCTCCCCAGCTTCTGATGCCACCCAGGACACAGTTTCTGGGCTGCCAGTGCACATTGCCACCAGATGACTCAGGGCACTGCCATGCAGCAGGTGCAGAGGCAGCTGCAGATCCAGGAGATGTGAAATATGAAATCTGGAGGCCACCACTGACATTTTGCTGGTTTGCTGTTCTGCAGCCAGGCATGGCCATTTCCCAGGCACTCTGGGTCATGATGACTTGCCTTCCAGGCCTGCTTTCCAGAGATGTGGGAGTTCTGCTACCACCCTGGCATCACCAACCTTTCAACAGCTCCTGCCACAACCACAGGGATCATTTTTGCTTGAAATGCAGTCCCTGTTCACTGAACCCCCTGGCTAGCACCTTGGACTCCAACCAAGAGCTGGGTACTCAGTCTCAGGTCCTGTCTAGGCTGTATCTCACCTGTTAACAGCCTCCACTCTCCCACTGCTGCTCATTCCCAGTTCTGAAATCAACCCATTACCTTTAACTACCATTTAATCTCCCTAATATGTAGACATATCCACGTGTAGTTAGTGCCTAATGCTTCCAAAAGAGATTGATTCCATCCCCCCTCAGGTGGTGTACACAGAGTGAAACAATCCTGGAAGATCAGAGCATTTAAATAAGGTTCAGAGCAGTGGAGAGGGGGAACAGGCTTGGAGCAATGCCACAATTTCAAGGAGGGTCACACTGGCTTGGGAGGCAAATCTCAGAATCAGACTCAAGCACTTTTAGGCACAGCCCTGTGCTTTCAGAAGGAGATCTGTCCTCTTCAGATGCTAATAAATATTGGACTGAGTGTTTGCAAAGCGTTTATCTTCACTTGCATCTCACTTTTCCTTGCTTTTTGGTGTTCTCTTTGTTGCAATTGCTGCCATCAAAGGAAGTTCTCTCCTGTATGCATTCCTTTGCCACACCAAAGAAAAAGAAGTCATTTAAAAAGCAAGGCAAAAGAAAACCCTCCCAAAAAACCCTAGCCTGACAAAACCAACCACACAACTTAGCTCTCTTTGAAATGTGGTCAAAGCAAAAGATTAAGAGACATTCAGGTGAGAAATAACTAAGCAAAGGGAATAATGAAGAAAGAAACTGACTTCAGAGGGCTCTCATCAGCAGGTTGGTCCAAGGACTAAGTACACAGCTTGGAGAGGAAGAGATGCTGGCTGAGCAGGGCCCTGACAGCAACTGGCAAACTTCCTGAGCCTGGGAGCAGCATTGCACCTTCCCCATCTTGGCAGCAGGTTCAGGGAACTCCAGCCCTGGAGTCTCTGCTCTGTCTGTGACCCACTCTGGGGCAAATTAGTCTGCCCTTAAATCTCCACCAGTTTATAAAGCCTCTGGTCATCAGGGCAAGTGGTCAGGGATGTAGAAACTCCTTTTACTGCTCCAGTTTCCAAAGGAAGCATCAATGGCCCAGGATCACTTGGCTCTCAGGGTTGGCCAGACCTGTTTTAAGTCAGCAAATGCCATTCTGAGCTGAGCCCTGAGCATGCCATTCTGATTTTTCTCAAGGGCACAAAGCAGGATATTTTCCAGCACTAATACTTCTGTGGAGAGCTAAGAAAGCAGAGGAGACAAAGGCTCAGGCTGAGGATGGTCTGTATCTGTACAGTCACTGAACTTTGACTTGGGCCAGAGGAGAATGCAACCCTCAAGTCTCTTAAGCCTAGAATAGAATAGAATTAACCAGGTTGGAAGAGACCTCAGAGATCATCAAGTCCAACCTCTCACCCAGCACCATCTAATCAACTAAACCATGGCACCAAGCACCCCATCCAGTCTCTTCCTAAACACCTCCAGTGATGGTGACTCCACCACCTCCCTGGGCAGCACATTCCAATGGGCAATCTCTCTTTCTTTGAAGAATTTGTTCCTAACATCCAGCCTAAACCTCCCCTGGCACAGCTTGAGACTGTGTCCTCTTGTTCTGGTGCTGGTTGCCTGGGAGAAGAGACCAACCCCCACCTGGCTCCAACCTCCTTTCAGGTAGTTGTAGAGAGCAAAAGGTCTTCCCTGAGCCTCCTCTTCTCCTAAGCATAGAGCAGAGTCCCCAAGGAGCAGCTGAAGCCAGGCAGCCAGCCCAGCACAGCCCTCTGATGCAGGACCAGCAGGTTATCAAGAGGAGAAGCCAAAACTGGAGTCTCTCCCTGCTCCTTTGCTAATACTGAATCACAGAATTGTCAGGGTGGGAAGAGATATTAAACACCATCCAGTTCCAACCCCCTGCCATGGCAGGGACACCTCCCACCAGCCCAGCTTGCTCAAGGCCTCATCCAACCTGGCCTTGAACAGCTCCAGGCAGGGGACATCAAGCAGCCTCCCTGGGCAGCCTGTTGCAGTGTCTCACCAGCCTCACATGGGCTAAGCTACTAAGAGCTCTCCCATGGCTGTGACTGACTGGGGACACCACTGCCTCTCCAGTTGCTGCAGTAGCAGAATGGAAGACTTTTGGGGGTTGGTTTGGGGGTGATATTTTTTCTGTTGTTGCTAAAGTGACCTTATAGTGTCCAGCCTCTCATCAGCATTTGCTTTTTGCCAACTGCAGCCCAGACACAGAGCCCATCTTCCAGGGAGAGACAGATGAGCAATAGCTCAGCAGTGACAGGGGACAGTTTTATTACAGCAGAATAAAGAAATTTCAGAGGGGAAAAAAGATGAGTCCAATATAAGATACAATTGAGGCTATTTGACTTCTGCTGCATGCATCCACCAAAATGATGATGATGAATGGGGTCAGAGGGGCTTCATCTGAAAAGGCTGTGAGCTGGTTTCTTCCAGGACAGAAGTTACAGAAGGAAAGGGAAGCTAATTGTCAGTATCTGGAGGTGAAAAGCGAGGTAAAGGGCATGCAGAGCAGAACATAGAACAAGCAGTTCTATAATCAAGTTCTTGTGTCAAATAAGTGAACCAGCAGCAGAACTGCTGGAGAGAAGGGAGGGCATCTCTTCTGCTCACTGCTGTCTAGGGACAGTATTAAAAGGAGATGGAAGAAGGAGCAGAAACCTCCAGCAGGATTCAAAAAGGCAGTGCAGACCCACAGAGAGGGGTTTCAGCTCCTCTTCTTCACAAAGGTCAGAGGGGAACAGATGGAGGTGTAGCCAATACATAGATTCAGAGAATGGGTTGGGTTGGAAGGGAAGTTCAAGTTCATTCAGCTCCAACCCCCTGCTATGGGCAGGGACACCTCCCACCAGCCCAGGTTGCTCAAGGCCTCATCCAGCCTGGCCTTGAATAGTTCCAGGGAGGGGACATCCACAGCCTCCCCGGGCAGCCTGTTCCAGGTTCTCTCTACCCTCACTGTGAAGAATTTCTTCCCAATCTGCAGTCTAAATTTCCCCTCCACAAGCTTCAATCCATTCCCTCTCACCCTGTCACTACAAGCCCTTGCAAAAAAAAGAGTCCCTCCCTAGCTTTCTTGTATCCAGGTACTGGAAGACCACTGGAAGACCTCCTTGGAGCCTTCTTTTCTCCAAGCCATCTATATAAAGCTAAAGAGAAGGAGACAGAGATGACAAGAAGTGAACACAAAGCTTCCTCCTTTCCATGTTAATTCAGATGTTGCTTTTGCACCATAAGTTGGATGTGGATTGAAGTTTCAAGAGACAGGAGGACAGAAGATGTGCTCATTAATATCCTACTGTAACAATAATCTCAGAGCATATGAATTACTGCAAAGCCCCAGAGAGCTGATAGAAATGGAGATTTACTCTCTCATCCATGGAGCTTCACTTAATACAGCTTATTCAGAAGCACTGAGTAAATATCAACAAGAAGGTTAAAATATTGATCAGGGAAAATACTTCACACTGAATAAGCTGCAGACATCTGGAAACAAACAAACAAACTGGTGCAAGAAAGCAGCAGAGATATTTTGGGCATTTGATTTTGCCAAAAGCCCAGCTGATGATTCACAGCTGTAATCTCCCATCTGGAGAGGAAGCAGGGAAAGGAATAGATGTTCCCTGACTGAAGACGGAAACCCTGTTGATTGTTCTTGGGGTTGTGATGTGGAGAAATGCAGGAGGGATTTGCACAGTCAGAGACTCACAGAATGGGTTGGGTTGGAAGGGACTTCAAAGATCACCCAGTTCCAACCCCCTGCCATGGGCAGGGGCACCTCCCACCTTGCTCAAAGCCTCATCCAACCTGGCCTTGAAGACCTCCAGGGAGGGGACATCCATGAGCTCCTTGGGCAACCTACAGAATCATAGAATCAATAAGGTTGGAAAAGACCTCAGAGATCATCAAGTCCAACTTATTACCCAATACTCAACACCTCCTGACTAACTAAACCATGGCTCCAAGTGCCACAACCAATCCTTTCTTGAACACCTCCAGGGATGGGGACTCCACCACCTCCCTGGGCAGCACATTACTGTTTCTGGAAAGAACTTTCTCCTCACCTCCAGCCTAAACTTCCCCTGCCACAGTGTGAGACTGTGTCCTCTTGTTCTGGTGCTGCTTGCCTGGGAGAAGGAGACTGGAGACCAACCCCCTCCTGGCTCCAACCTCCCTTCAGGTAGCTGTAGAGAGCAAGAAAGTCTCCCCTGAGCCTCCTCTTCCAGTCCCAGTGTCTCCCCACCCTCACTGGCATCTCAAGCAAGGAACACACTTCTCCCAGAATTATTTGCCAGGAAGTGATCCAATCCGTTCCTGGGGCTGGAAATCCCCTTGGCAACACTTCCAGCTCTGCAGAATGGCTCTGCAGGCTCTCCCACAGCAGCAGCAGCCATCTCGTCCTACTTGGTTGCATCTCTTGCCGCTTAGGCAGCAATGCTCCAACCTTTCCAGTGTAGAGCTGGAAGCTGGCTGCTTTCTAAAGCTACCCTGAGCCTCCCTCTTTTTCTTCTTCTTTTTTCCCCTCCTTTTTTGTCCCCCCCTTCTAAATCACAGGTGACTAAAAAGTTCTGCAGGTTTGTTAAGCCAACCTCTTAACACAGCCATATGCTGGGGATCAATCCCACGGTGCTGCCCATCCGACTGTTGGATCACGCTGAAAGCAAACTCATCCAAGCTCTCATTTCAGTGTGAGCTGTGCCCTGCCTGGGTCCATTTCTCTGGTGATTCATTTCCCCTCATCATAATCAGACCAACTGGCAAAGGATACATGCCAGGGACTGGACAGCTTCCATCTGATGCCAACGTGCACAAACATTTTAAGAGGAGGAAAACAACAGCAGCAATAGTCTGGAATCCATTGGCTAGCTGATGAAAACAAAAGGGTAATTTATAGGCATTCCTCAGCAAATAACCAAAGCCACCCTTGCCAAAGGAGGTTTCCTGGAACAGAAAAAGCAATTGGCCACTGGAATGTGCTGCCCAAGGGAGGTGGTGGAGTCCCCATCCCTGGAGGTGGTCACGAAAGGATTGGATATGGCACTTGGAGCCATGGTTTAGTTAGTCAGGAAGTGTTAGGTGTCAGGTAATAGGTTGGACTTGATGCTCTCTGAGGTCTTTTCCAGCCTGGTTGATTCTATTGATTCTATGAAAATGGAATACATAGTTAACTTTTGCTGTTTGGGGTGGGGGTGCCATCCTGATTGCTCAGAAAGCCCCTGGGATCACTGAGTGTGTGAGCAACAGTGGCCAAGACCTCTAGGGGACTTACCCCTAGACCTAGGGAAAGACTAGGAGAAACTTCACACCAAAGAGTGGGAGGTGAGCAGCACTGGAGATGCACTGCAAGTGGAGCACTGCTTGCATCCAAAGCCTGCTGCAGCCTCCTGCTGACTTCAAGCATTCTGGCCCTGAAATTGGTCTTGTAAAGTTGGTGGCACAGTGAAATCCACAGTCCCAGCTACAACTGTCAGGCATTACCATGTTAGGTACATTGATCAGAGAAGCAATAAGGCTGGAAAAGACTTCAAAGATCATCAAGTCCAACCTGCCACCCAAGAGATGGACAAGTATCTTTTACAAGGGCTCGTAGTGATAGGATGAGGGGAAATAGGTAGAAGGAGGAGGGGAGATACAGACTGGGGATGGGGAAGAAATTCTTGCCAGAGAGGGTGGAGAGACACTGGCACAGGCTGCCCAGGGAGGCTGTGGATGTCCCCTCCCTGGAGGCGTTCAAGGCCAGGCTGGATGAGGCCTCGAGCAAACTGTGCTGGTGGGAGGTGTCCCTGCCCATGGCAGGGGGGTTGGAACTGGATGGTGTTTAATGTCCCTTCCAAGCCAAACCATTCTCTGAATCTCTGACTGAGTTTTACCAAACACTGCACCATTCCTGGGAGCTATGCTGCACGACCAGAATCTTTTCAACAACATAACCCAGGAATGACACAAAGCCATCCACACTTTGGAATCCTCTCTTGTGCCTCCCAAACCCCTATCTATGGCAGGCAGCAAGGGAGAGATTAATTCCCTGCATGAACCCTAAGTGATGCAGTGCAGTTCTCTCCCAGCCCTAAGTGGGATTCAAGGGCACAGGCTGCAGGAGGGAACAGAAGGCTCAAGTTTTTCTGCACTGTTTATTTTGAGTCATTTATTTACAGCAGCACAGTAAAGGGAAGATATAAAATAACATTTAAACAGGCAAAACACGAGCAGCATCATTAGGAGAGCATAATGGAGCTCAGATTACCAATTATAATAAAGTAATCTCTCAAGGAGCTTCAGAGACACTGCAGAGGTGTGTGTAGGGGGGGGGGAGGCTTGAAATATTCAGCAATGTTGCTGATTTGGTTTGTTTTCTGTTTGGGAGCCTTGGGGTTTTGATTCCTTCAATTTTATCAGCTTGTCTATCAGAGATGGGAGTGCATCCCTCGCCAGGGAAGCCCAAAGACAGGAATGTCACTAAATGACAGGGATTTGGGTGAAGCACCCTCTGCAAAACAGAGGCCTTGGCACAAAACTCTCAGCACAGATGTTCCCCATTAAAAAAGAATTCTGCAAGTTCCCTCAACAGCAAATTTCCATTTCACTTCTCTCTCACATGTCTGTGGGATCCTAGTGGAGAGAAAGACACCCAGCAAAGGAAAGGGAAGGGAAAGGCTCAAGTGCTGCCCTGCACTGCTGCACAGAGCTTCTGCTGTGGCCTGCCAGTAGCTGAAGGGGGCTACAAGAAAGCTGGGGAGGGACTTTTGAGGGTGTCAGGGAGTGATAGGACTGGGGGGGATGGAGCAAAACTAGAAATGGGGAGATTCAGATTGGATGTTAGGAAGAAGTTCTTCCCCATGAGGGTGGTGAGAGACTGGCACAGGTTGCCCAGGGAGGTGGTGGAAGCCTCATCCATCCCTGGAGGTATGCAAATCCAGGCTGGATGTGGTTCTGAGCAACCTGCTGTAGTGTGAGGTGTCCCTGCCCATGGCAGGAGGGTTGGAACTGGCTGAGCCTTGAGGTCCCTTCCAACCCTAACAATTCTGTGGCTCTATGATTCTATTATGTGACTGTCCCCATAGAGACTCAACCCCACATCCTGTGAGGAGGCTGCCAAGCTCAAGGCTGAAGTTTCATCTTCTAGAAGATCAAACTGAGTAGAGCAGAGCATTTTTGAGAGGAAAAAACCCAAATGCCTTGCTCTGCTGCAAGCAGCCTGGCCAGCAGATGGAGAGAGGTGATTCTGCCCCTCTGCTCTGCTGACACCTCACCTGCAGTGCTGTCTCCAGCCAACACTTCTTTCCTGGTGCTGGGTTGCTCCTTGGATTCAATGATCTTAAGAGGACTTCTCCAACGCAAACAACTCCATCAGCACCAGATTCTGGAAGGTCATTTTGCAGCCTTGCTGATCAAGATGGGTTTACCCTGCCAAAATTCCCTAGGCAGGTAAAAGCAAACCCCTCTCCCCCCAGCCCCTCCAAACAATCCCCCAAACAAAACTTAGCTCCTGGTGTTGGGTTGCCGCTTGGACTCGATGATCTCAAGAGGACTTCTCCAACTCCAACAGCACCAAACTGATTCTGGAAGGTCATTTTGGAGCCTTGCTGATCAAGATGGCTTTGCCCTGCCAAGTTCCTCAGGCAGGTAAAAGCAACCCCCCCAAAAAAAACTTAGGTCCTGGTGTTGGGTTGCTGGTTGAATTTGATGATCTTAAGAGGACTTCCCCAACCCAAACAGCTCCATCAACACCAGATTCTGGAAGGCCATTTTGCAGCCTTGCTGATCAAGATGGGTTTGCCCTGCCAAAATTCCCTAGGCAATACCTCCCACCCCCAAACAAAACCTAGCTCTTGGTGTTGGGCTGCTGCTTGTACTCGATGATCTTAAGAGGACTTCCCCAACCCAAACAGCTCCATCAACACCAGATTCTGGAAGGTCATTTTGCAGCCTTGCTGATCAAGATGGGTTTTGCCCTGCCAAGTTCCCCAGGCAGGTTAAAAGCAAAACCCTCTCCTCCCAGCCCCTCCAAACAATTCCCCAAACAAAACTTAGCTCTTGGTGTTGGGCTGCTGTTTGGACTCAATGATCTTAAGAGGACTTCCCCAACCCAAACAGCTCCATCAACACCAGATTCTGGAAGGCCATTTTGCAGCCTTGCTGATCAAGATGGGTTTTGCCCTGCCAAAATTCCCTAGGCAGGTTAAAAGCAAACCCCCTTCCCCCCAGCCCCCCACCCCAAACAATCCAGCAGCCAACACTTCTTTCCTTTAAGCTTATTTAATGATATTTGAAAGGCTTAAATTGTTTTGTTTTTTTTTTCCTCTTTCTATTTCCCAGCTCCTTGAAAACAGATTTTTTATTTATTTATTTATTTACTTTTTTTTTAATTATTCTTTCTTTTTTTGTTGTTGTTTAAGTGACCAATATTTAATTCCAGAAACATACAACAACCTTACCAGCTAAAGTCATAAAAGAGCTATTTTACAAACATACATCTGGATAATTAGAACAATAAAGTCTTTGTTTTTCTTTCTTTCTTCTGTTTTTGTTTTAGACATTCAAACAGGATCAGTTAAAAATACAGGATTAATAATAAAGATTTTTTGTGTGTGTGTAGGTTTTGTGGTTTTATTTAAAGAATACTTCCAGATTTATTTTTATCACTTTTTTTTTTGTCCTTTTTTTCCTTGATTTTTTCCTTATTTTTTCCTTCTTTTTTTTTCCTTTTTTTTTCCTTCTTTTTTCTTCTTTTTTTCCTTATTTTCCTTTTTCCTCCTTCTTTTTTCCCCCTATTTTTTCCTCTTTTTTCCTTCTTTTTTCCTTCCTTTTTTCCTTCTTTTTTTCCCCTCTTCCTTTTTTCCTTCTTTTTTTTTTTCTTCCTTTTTTCCTTCTTTTTTTTCTTCTTCTTTTTTTTTTTTTACCTTGTTTTTTTTTTTTATTTTTTAACCTCTTTAAAAGTAAAATCTCTGTTAAGAGTACATGATTGTATGTTGTACAAAGGGAAAAGGCAAAGAAAACAAAACCAACCAAACAAACAACAAAAAGTGTTCTAGCATGAAGAGAGCTCTCCAGGAGACTTGGTTGCAAAAGCAAACAGCAGTGCTTTTGGCTGCAGTATCCCTTTTGCAGTACATCTGCTTGTCAATTGGCACCTTGGTTTTGGGGGTTAGGGGCAAGGAGTGAAGAGGATTTCTTTGGGCAACAGGGGAAGAAACAATACCAGCACTGAGATTCAAATCAAGGGGCACCTGCTGAGGCAGACCCAACCTCTAGGAACAGGGACATCAGAGTATCAGAAGGTGAATGAAAACCCTGGCAATAGGCAAGGAGTGAAGAGGATTTCTTTGGGCAATAGGGGAGGAAACAATACCAGCATTCAGATTCAATTCAAGGTTCACCTGCTGAAGCATCAGACCCAACCTCTAGGAACAGGGACATCAGAGTATCAAAAGGTGAATGAAAACCCTGGCAATAGGCAAGGAATGAAGAGGATTTCTTTGGGCAACAGGGGAGGAAACAATACCAGCACTGAGATTCAAATCAAGGGGCACCTGCTGAAGCATCAGACCCCACCGGTAGGAACAGGGACATCAGAGTATCAGAAGGTGAACAAAAACCCTGGCAATAGGCCACGGTGCTGTCTGAGAGCTAAGCAAATCCAGCCAGGCTTCTTGGCTCTTGAGGTGTGCACTCCTCAACCTTCTTTCTGCTGTCAAATAAATCTCCTCTCTTTCCAGACAAGGGATGTTTGAGAAACTACAGTGAGCAGACACCAGCTTCCCCACACCACAAAGAGCCTTTGCTCTGCTATCCTTTTCCAGGAGAAGGAAAATTCCCCTTTCCAGCAAGCATCCATCTGACTTGTTTTGCTTGCCCCTCAGCAGCAGAAAGGAAATCACTTCTCAGGAGCACAGGAAAGCATGGTTGCTATCCTAGCTTGGTTGCTATACTGCATCTTTGTTCCCAAGGTAAGAAATTCTTGCTCATCTTTTATTTGGTGTGGTGGGGGGGAAGAAGATAAATAGAAGAAAGGAATCCAAACAGTGGGGAGGAAGGGCTGGGTGCAATGAAACCAGAGATCATTGTCCTGCTCTGCCAGCCAGGCTGAAGAAGGGAATGCACCATCAACCAATCACCTACCAGGGGCAAACTAAAATGCTTCCTTGCACTGGAAACAAAATTTAAAACAGGGTCATTTTATGGCTTAAAGAGGGGGAATGAGAATCCTGAATAGTGCATTTTGGTTCCAGCTCCTTCCACACAGTGAGACATGGTCTGAGGTCTGCCACGCAGTCAATGTGCTAGAGGGGAAGAAGGGATCACCACCATGCCAGGGTGCTGCTCTCAGAAGGTAATAGGTCCCTGATCACACTCTAGAGTAATGCCCTGTTGGCAGGGATGATCAGTGTAGCAGAAGGGCAGCTGAAACAGAATCCAACCAGTGCAGAGCACAGTGTGCACTCTGTAGTGCACACAGAACTGGCTTCAGATGGGCTGCTCTTCTCTAACACCTCCTGAAGCTCTCTGCCATCTCCTGGCCTGCAAACTGTCTGTTTTACCCAGCACAAAAGCTTCTCTGCCTTCAACATTCAGCCTGGCACAAGGTGTGGGTGCCTCCCCTTACACATCCTGAGGTGTGACAGGGGCAGAACTGCTCCTGGCCTTCCAATGGATTATGGCCAAGGTAGTGTTAGGGGACCATGGGGAATCCAGCAGCCCCAGAGGCAGAAACTTAAGGATGACTTCACTACAACCCCCCTGCATTCCCAGCTTCTGCACTGCTGCTACATCTCATAAAGATGGAGCAGTGATGGATGATGCTACAAAATGCTTATGCAAAGGTGACAAGGTCAGAGGCAGCATGGGCAGGTTGCTCCCCCATGGCCCATCCAAGCAGCTAGATGCTGCTCACCATGAACCATCAAATTCATGCAACTTGGGAGAAAACCTGAGAACCAAGGATTTTGCCTTTAGTCACAAGGAAAGAGCATCAAGCAACCAGGTCCCATCTTTGCTGGTCTTCCAGCATGCTCTTGAAAAGCTCTCCCTGACAGACTTCAGTGGTAATTTTTAACCAGCCCCAGAAGCCTGCTGGAAAACATTTAGACAGCTACAGTCAGAGTAACTGCTCCTGTTTCTGGAGTGTGTAGATGCAGGCAAGCATCATGCCAAGGGTTTGAGGGGGAGAAAGGGCCTTAAACATGAAGTCTGGCTGTAGCCCAGTTCTCTTCCTGGCAGGATTAGGTAAAGGATACCCCACCAGCACGAGGCAGCAGAAGTCTGGATGTTTATAACCAAAGGAACCGTATGGCTGAGGTGAGGAGGGAAGATCCCACCCACCAAGAATGGAACCACTCAGATAATACTGACAGAAACTCAGAGAGGTGCAACAGGACAGGCCTTGGTGGGTGCCAAGGAAGAGGAAGCTGCTGCCAGCCTGGAGGAGAACCCTTCAGCTTCTGTTGGCAGTGGAATGCTCTGCTGGTGAAAACAGCAGCTTGTGCAGCTGGCTCTTAAAGCAAGAGATATCCCTCCCTGCTCTAGAAGGGCTCATGTCTCCAACCTTCACATCACCTCTGCTCAACCTCTATTAACCTTCACAGAGTTTATCCCTTGCACATTTCTAACAGGGAGAACCAGAACTCTTTTTTCCCCCCTGCATCAGTAAATAAAGGGCAGATCTGATTTCTTGCCAGCACCTAAAGGTTTGTCTGAAAGGAGCAAGGAGAAGGATCTCTATGCTGCCCAAAGCCAGACCGCCAGCACTTCAGGCTGCAGGCAGTGATGCAAAGATGGCTCTAGCAGTTCTGACCTCTCCCTGGGGTTTACAGGCTTGGCATGCTGTTTAGTTTGGGTTCATTGCACAGTTTAAAACTTGGGAAGAGGCTATAGAGGAGAGTGTCTTACACACCTCCCATGAGCAGTCCCATTCATGGTGTCTGGGACAGCAGGGACAGCTTCAACCATCCTGTGTCAAGCAGCAACTCTCTGCCTTAGGACCAATTTCAGAGCTGAAGCACAGCCAGCTTAGGTTGTTCAGTGTTAGGTCTGCTGGGAGCCTGATACTGACCATCTTGTTCCCAGACTGGAAGGAATTCCAACAGCAAAACCCATTAGACCAGGCCTAAGGAAGCACTTAAGAGGGCTGTTTCAGCCTTCTTTGCTCTGCACACCTCCATTTCAGTGAGAACAACACTGGCTGGCACAAATCAGCCTTCCTTATAAAGAAACAAACCCCAGGACAGCCACCTGAAACAAAAGATCAACCCAGCCCCACCTCTCCCCCCCAAAAATCCCACCCCCAAACCCACCCCAAGCCCTCAGCAAGACATACTTCCAGGTACTGTAACTTACTGGCCCTATAATCAGCAGTACCTGTGGCTAACACAAATGGCAGCCCTTAGTCATTCAGTAGTGAATCAGGGGCACTTCTGCCCCACATCTTTGAAACACTTCTGGGTTTGCATTTTTCTCTTGTTGGTATTTTTTTTTTCTCTCTTTTTGATCCAGAGGAGAGTTACAAAAGTGCTGCAGGTCCAAGTATTTTTATCACTTTACAAAGGAGACAATGATCAAAGCCAACAAAGTCAAGGGGAAAAAAAAAAGAGACCACAATAATTCAACCCATCTCTCTCCTCTCCCAGCCTAATCTTGCACATCAACAAAGGAGACTCCAAATGGGAGAGGAGAAGGAAAATTTGCCCATCTCAAGTGCCTGGCAATTTAGTGCATGGAGAAACCTCTTGGTAGAGCTGTGGTGAGAGGAGCAGTTCCCATGCAATCCTTGAGTCCAGATGGTTCCAGCCACAAGCCATCCTAACCCCTTCAGAAGTAGCTCTTCATGTGGCAGTTTGAATGCCAGCAGGGAGTGCAGAGTCCCAGTCCAGTGAAGTAAAGACACAGCTGCACAGTGTGTGTGTGTGTGTGTGTAGGGGGGGACACCCTCAGGCCTGACTCACTGGGGTTCAGGAGCAGCGGCAGGCAAGGGTGCCCCTGTATGCAGAGGGCTAGAACTGGTCACTGCCCAGTGAAAACAGAACAACAACAACAACATCATCATCCAAACAAAACAAACCAGAACAAAACAAAAAGGCAGATGAAAAAAGAAAACCAACAACAACACCACCCCCAAAATTAAAATGTGCTTTTGATACAAGGAATGAAGTCAAATAAATACATTGATTTCTCTCTCTCTCTTTTTTAATGTCTAAATAACATATTTGCTTTTTTTTTTTTTTTATATCCTACACCCAAAGCTCTGTACATTTGGTTTGGTTTCTTATTTTTTTTTATGTTTTTTTTTTTGTGGTTTTTTTTTTTCCTGCTCTGAAAAAAAAAAAACCAACAAAACCAAAAAGAAGAATTTCTGGGGAGCAAGGAGAGAAGCAGAATAAAGTACGGTTCGTGTTTGGATGATCCAAACCCTCTCACAGCTCAGAGTCCACCAGCAGGACAGCAAAGTGCTGTGTCCTTCATCCAGTCTTCAGCCACTCCTGAAAACCTGACCAGCTTTAGTCTGAAGGAGGAGGGGAGGGGGGAAAGAAAAACATACATGAAGAGGTTGGTGAGAAAGAGGAAGAGTGCAATGAGGGATGAATGCCCAACATCTCTTGAGCAGAGGCAGTGTGTTAAGTGAGAGACAGCACATCCATTTAACCCTAGGGCCTCTGCTAGTAATTCCAGCAATTATCTGGGATCTCCAGGATGCCTAAGGCAAATGTAAAAGGGACCCATGGCAACCACTTTACTCAGCATCAGAGACACCTCAGAGAAAGACAAGACAGATTAGAATCATTTCGCACGTTCCAAACCCCTCCCCTCTGGGACTTTACATCAATCCAGGCTTCTCTTCCAAAGAAGTTGTACATCTTGAGATGGAGGCCTTTGGCAGGAAGGGGGTGAGACATCTTGCAAACAGCATTTGCAGAGGAAGGAACGAGCTCCTCTGCACATGTGAGCCTCAGTGGATTCCACTGACCTTTGCTGCAATCAGCAGGGGCTCAGCCCTCAGAGAGCTGCTGGGGCAGGTGAAACGTTTTGGATGTATGAGGAACATTAAAAATTGACTTTGTGCTCTTTGTTTAATGTTTGAAGCTAGTGTGGTGCCAGCTACCCATTACCCACAGCCTGGCTGCATACCTGAGTGCTCTCCTGTGGAGGCTGATCCAGCCAGCCCTTGGCGTCGGAGAATGGTGTAGTCTTCCTCAACCTCCTGAAAAACAACACAACCCCCAAGAGTCAAGTGGCATCACAGAATGCTTTGGGTTGAAAGGGATCTTAAAGATCACCTTGGTCAAAATCCACCTGCCATGGAGGGACACCTCCCAGGTTGCTCAACTCATCCAACCTGGCCTTGAACACCCCCCAAGGAGGAACAGCCACAGCCTCCCTGGGCAGCCTGTTCCAGTGTCCCCCCACCCTCACTGGAAAGAATTTCTTCCTCATCTCCAGTCTCAATCTGCCTTCCTCAAGCTTCAATCCATTCCCTCTCATTCCATCACTAAAATCCCTTGTAAAAAGACCCTCCCCAGCTCTCCTGTAGCCCCCTTCAGTTACTGGAAGGCTGTTCTAAGGCCTCTCTGCAGCCTTCTCTTTTCCAGGCTGAACAGCCCCAACTCTCCCAGCCTGTCCCTGCAGGGGAGGCTCTCCAGCCCTCTGATCATCTTTCTGGACTCCTCTAGACCCCCTCCAGTAGTTCCATGTCCTTCTTGTGCTGGGGGGCACAGTGCTCCAGGTAGGGCCTCAGCAGAGGAGAGCAGAGGGGCAGACTCTCCTCATTTACTAAAGAGGGCTTTGAAGAGAAGTTGGACTACAGCTGAGTGGTCTGGAAATACCCCTGCTGCACAGTGCCCCACACTGGATCTCAACTCCTTTAGCAGCAGCTTTGTCAGGCCTTCCATTGGCATGCAATAGTCCACTTTCTTTACAGACTTCAGTTAAATTCAAGGCTGGCTGCTGACTCAGTATTTCAGTGAGTCTCATATGGCAAGATGCTAGAAACCTTCCCCAGCAGTGGCTGTTATGTACAGGGAATCCCCACTACATGCAAGAGGTCATTCTGAACACAGGCTGAAAACCTTGCTACTGATCTACTGCAACTCAGCACCTTCATTGACATGAGCAGCAGCTGGGTTTTTCATGTCAGCAATTCACATTCCTTAGGCCAGTGGCCCTTCAGAAGTCCACTGCTGCAGACTTGCATCAGTTTTGTCCTGTCCCTGAGGAACCTCTCCAAAGTCCAATCAAAGCAGGCTTAGATCCCTGCCAGCTCTAGCAGGACTGCTCGCCTCTCCTCACCCACAACTCCATGCAAGCAAAACAGCACCAGAGTGTGACTTCAAAAGCTTCCAGAGATGAGAGGCAAAGGCACAAAGAGGCACAGCTGCCTTTCTTCCTGCTCAAAATGATTTTTCAAGCTCTCCTCTAAAACACAAACCTGAGGCAGATGCAGCCCTTGCTGCATGCCAACAGGAACGAGCCATACCTTTAACTTTTCAAGGTCATCCTCTATCTTCTGGATGTACTGCATCATCTGCAGGCGCGACTCGAGAGAGAAGGGAGGGCTTGCTACGAAGGAACAGGACTCTTCCACCCCTGCCCAGCGTGAGGCCATCATCTCCTCAGCAAAAGGGGAGCTTCCTCCATCAGACTGGGTGTCCCGTGGGGAAAGTGGCTGCTGCTGTGCAGAGTCCAAAGAGCTGTGGCCACCCGCAGTGCACTGGAGAACCAGCGCCGACACCTCCTCGTCTGTCGAGCTCTCCTGCACCGTGCCATATCCATCAAGGATCAAATAATTTCCTGGGAAGGGAACAGCTTTTTACCACCAGGCCCAGCTCAGTAATCACCAAGAAGCACTGAGCTGCAGATAGCTTGAGCAGGCTTTAGGGAAGATGAGCGGCGAGAGGTCCATCGCCCGAGACACTCGCAAATGGCTAAGGAAAAGCATTTGTGAGCACTACCCAGAGCAGTGATTGTATCAGACCAGACCTATTTGGCTCTGAATTAGGCTTCAGAGATCATGGCTGGTTTTTGGACTGCAGTTTGAGAAGGACACCATTAGATGAGCTCATCACCCACCCTCCTCCCTGCCCCAAATCCATGTTTCTATTACCATGCCTGAAAACCCTGCACTTATTAACAGCACCTGACAACTCAGGCTGCTGCATTTCCAACATCCACTTATTAGCTGTAGTACTGAGGATGCTTTTAAGATTGGTTGGCTTGAAGACTTAGCTTTTAACATAGCAGCAGCAAGCTACAAAGCTGATCAGGGGGCTGGAGCACCTCTCCTATGAGGACAGACTGAAAGAGTTGGAGCTGTTCAGTCTGGAGAAAAGAAGGCTCTAAGGTGACCTTATTGTGGCCTTCCAGTATCTGAAGGGGGCTACAAGAAGGCTGGGGAGGGACTTCTTAGGATCTCAGGTAGTGACAGGACTAGGGGGAATGGAATGAAGCTGGAGGTGGGGAGGTTCAGGCTGGAGGGGAGGAGGAAGTTCTCCCCCATGAGAGTGGTGAAGCCCTGGAATGGGTTGTCCAGGGAGGTGGTTGAGGCCCCATCCCTGTAGGTGTTTAAGCCCAGGCTGGACGAGGCTCTGGCCAGCCTGATCTAGTGTGAGGTGTCCCTGCCCATGGCAGGGGGGTTGGAACTAACTGATCCTTGTGGTCCCTTCCAACCCTGACTGATTCTATGATTCTATGCTATGCTTCTAAGCTACAACAATCAGAGAGAGAAATTCTTTCACAGCCTGCACCCAGCAATAGGGTTGCATTAAATAGTTTTCTCCCCAGCAAAGCTAGCAACTAAACCCAAGCCAATCTCATTCTGATATCCCTGCACAGTTAAGAAAGTAAACAGCATAAGAGGTGACAAATAAATTAAGATGCTTCAAGTTGTTGGCTCAGTTTTAATAATTTAAAATGCCTCTGCAATTCATGGAAAGAAAGAAAGGGAAAAAAAGCCTTTTCAATATGCAGTTGGGAGGCAGCATTCAGACAGGCACAAATTGGCTTCCTCACAATGAACAGAATCCAACTTTTCAATGCAAGGATATTTATGGCTAAGCAATTTAAAGGCATACAGTCAAGTGGAGGCCACATGCTAAGGGCTACTTCTACCACAACAGGCAGGTGTGAGGCAAACCAACTCTTGTGCTAAATGCATTGCAGTGGCACCATGCTGGCTGAGCAAATTCACAGGGTTTTCCAAACACAAAGTGTGCAAAGACCCCTCCAAGGGCTCACAGTTGCTGTCTTGGAGCTGGTTTTGTGCAGAGTTAACAGCTCTGCAACCTTCTTGAAGGCTGGAGTAGATACACTCTGAAACACTGCTCAGGTAACTGCCAAAGTTACAACATGCAGCAATGGTAACAGGACCAACAGAAATCTGAAGCTTTTAAGAGCTCCAGACTAGGGTAAGGCTGCAGGAGACAATTACAGTGCAAAGCTGAACTTGGGAGTTTGTTTTCTGAAGCTCACAATCATAGACTTGTTTGGTTGGAAAAGGCCTGTAAGATCATCCAGTCCAACCATCAGCCCAACACCACCATGGCCATCCAACCATATCCCCCATGTTTCTTGAACACCTCCAGGGATGGTGACTCCACCACCAACCTGGGCAGCTTGTTCCAATGCCTGTCCACTCCTGCAGGGAAGAGTTTTCTTGCTCATCTCCAACCTAAACTTCCCCTGGCACAATTTCAGGCTCGATTAGGCAAAGCCATCACCGTATCTACAAAACAGCACCAGTCATGGGGACTCTCTGTGTCACACTAAGGAAGTGCTTTGCCTTCAGGGAAAATGTCCCAACAGTCAGTTGAGAGATAAAGCAGCCCAGTGGCAAAGGCAATCAAGAGCTTGCATTGTGCCTGGTGCCTCTGTAATTACAGACTGTCACAGTAATCCCACAGTACTTCAGCTTCTCCTTTCACAGAGTAGAGAATTCATTAGGTCCGTGTTTGCACAGCCCTTTTTCAAGGCTAAAATGACTGCCAAGGTCTGAGAGTTGACTTCAAATGCCCTATAAGCAAGAGAGGAAGTCTCTAATAACGCATCTGCAGGGACTGGGGCTCAATAAGTGAATGAAATCTGCTCACCTGAGATGCGGATTTGCACATCCTCTTCCTCCTTCCTTTCCATCAGTTCGCTTTCAGAGGGATTTTCATCGCTGTGAGCTTCTCGGGCATCAAAGAAATGCTCCCCGCTCTCATCAGCACCCACCCCTTCCAGCTCTGCACTCGCCATCTCCAGGTTCAGACTCATGTGCTCCATTGCCAAGGTACTGCCTGGTCTGGGCTCTCTCCCCACCAGCTGCATGGCATCCCCTGAAGCCGGCGGTTCGGCGGAAGTCCGGAGGCCATAGGCAGCTGCGGCCCCATTAGCGCCGGCTCTTGGCAGTGTTCTGTCTGCTCCGGGCTGATGAAGTTTGTTGTTGTCAGAGTGCTGCAGTCCAGGCTCATTCCCACTCTCTGTTTGGGCCTCTTGAGAAACTGTCCTGAACCTGGGGAAGCGCTGCCAGTCTTCGTGGGTGCCCTTCTCAGCGAAGCCGAACTGCTGCACCAACAGCTGCTTCAGCAGGCCCACTGCAAGAGGAGGCAATGGTCACAGGGCTCCACACACCAGGACCTCCCTAACAGCACCTCAGGCATACACAAAGGCCACCTTAGCTAGAGGGAGGATCTCATAGCAGCCAGCCCTCTCTTTGCTCTTGGTAGGAAACCACAGGATGTAAGGAGTTGGAAGGGACCTCCAGAGATCATTGAGTCCAACCCCCCCCAGCCAGGGCAGGACCATAGAATCTAATGCAGGTTGTGCAGGAATGCATCCAGATGGGTCTTGAATGTCTCCAGAGGAAGAGACTCCACAACCCCTCTGGGGAGCCTGTTCCAGTGCTCCATGACCCTCACAGTGAAGAAGCTCCTCCTCATGTTGAGGTGGAACCTCCTGTGTTGTAGTTTATACCCATTACCCCTTGTCCTATCACAGGGCTAAACCCAGGGAGGCCTGAAGCCTTACTCCACATTTTGCCTTACATGCAAGAGCAAACAAAAAGAGCACGAGTTCCACCTTGCTTAGGGAAAGCCAGGCTGGATGAGGCCTTGAGCAACCTGGGCTAGTGGAAGGTGTCCCTGCCCACAGCAGGGGGGTTGGATCTAGATGATCTTTGGGGTCCCCTCCAACCCAAACCATTCTAGGAATTATTTTATACATGGAAAACCCACAGAAAAACACTGAGATGCCTAAAGCCAAAGGAAGGGCCAGCATTAAGAATCCTAAAATCATGTTGGTTGGCAAAAGGCTTTTAAGATCATGGAGTCCAACCATCAGTGGATGAATCCAGAACTCAGAATTTCCTGCTGTCAGATCCATTTCATTTTGCTCTCATCTACAGCACAGAAATGGGCTTTAGATTTTATTTTAACTCATTGACTTAGGTGATTGACCTAACAAATTCCACCTCCACATCCCACCAGACACTGCCCACAGATACTCACAGTTCCTTAATGCATCCAATGCCCACTGCCCTTCTGCTACCGAAGGCAAACTGCTGGCTGTGTGCTCAAAGCATGCAGAAGGATCTTTAAGTGTCAGGTCTGCCTGCTGCACTTTATCAAACTGTCTTTCTGACACTAGAAGACTTTCTACCTTGGACTTCTCAGACATGATGGGTGAAGAAGACTGAGCATTCAGTATTAAGGGAGCTTCGAGGCCCAAATCTTTATCTAGCAAACAAAAACACAGACACTCAGGTTAAACAACCATGGCAGAGAGGATTGGGAACTGCAGAAAACTCTGCTTCACACTGAAATGTATGAAACCACTACAAATTACAGCTCTTGGGGCTTGAGGAAAGGGCAATTCTTTCCAGGGGAAGAAAAAAAAAAAGATAGTATTTCCCAGCAATTTATAAAGCAAAGCAGTGAGAGAGACATTTCCAAGAGGCTCAGTATCACCTCTCTGTATGAATTACAAGGAAATTACTCCCTTGCAGAGCTATGAAAGGATCCAAGCCTCAAGGAATACGGCTTGGCACCTTTGCACTCCATGGAGCAAATCTACTGCCACCACTTCCCTGGACCACTGTTTCACCTGGACTTTGCAGGCTGCTGGCAGGAATGTCATGCTGCTCCTTGAGCTTCTGTTGCTCCTCTTCCTCACGTTCCTCCCTGCAGGGAGGAAAGAATGAACATGTTCTTGCAGTCACATGTACCTGACCTGCCAGAATCCCTGCTTTAGCTAGCAATATTTTAGCAGGAGGAGGTGTACTGGAAAAGGGAGGAGCAGCCTTTCTTCCTCCAGCTACTTACTCGCCAGGTCCTGATTGTGGTAATGGAATCACTCTTCTGCTGCTCCCCATTTTTACAGTCCCTGCCATCTGAGCTATAAGGTCCTGCCACCTGTAATAGAAACATCAAATAAATACATGCAAGACATGAAATGGAATGAATCCTTCCCTGCTTAACACCTCTTCAGTGCAGTTAATGCTCTTACTGCTTTTCTTATCAACAGAAATACCTTCTCCTTTATTTTATGTTAATGCTGTGACATTCAATTCCTCACTAACACCTGGCAAGCACAAGTGAAGCATCAAAGCATAATGCTCACCTCTTGTGCAGGAGAAAATGAGTGGCAGGGCCTTAGCAGGAGCTGTCAGGTGAGGCAGTTATTTTATATATAAATTTCACATATTAGTGAAGAGTTTTGTACATGACACAGTAGAAGAGCTGTTATGAATCATACAAATAAGTCTATGCCCTGCTTGTACTTCAGAAGAAAAAAAGCATTTCTACTCAAGAGGAAACAAAGCCTTCAGCTAGGGAACCAAATTTCATGCACTGGGGTGCTTTCCAGCATCAGTGCCTGACAAAGCTTAGCTGGTTCTGCATGAGGATGCAGGATTTCAGTTACTTATCTAGAAGATCAGGATTGGAAAGGTAAATAAAAGCATTTTTGAGGTGAAACCAGAGTCTGGGGTGATCCAGACAGCAAAGAACGTCGGAGTGTACCTGTGGGGTGGGCGGTTTCACACCTCTGTGTGTGTGTGGTTAGGGAGACTAACCTTGGCTCCTTCCCACACAGGCTAATGGAGCTCTGTTTTCAGCTAAGCTTAGAGAAGAAACTCATGGACACCTGCACAGTTAACTGCAGGCAAGCAGATGTGAAAGATCTCCCAAGTACAAGCTCAGCAAGAGCAGATGCAGCTGAAGCAAATACTTACACATTCTTTTCTGAAACAGTCTGTGCCACCAGTTCATAAATATGAGCCCCGTTCTCCGACATGGAGATGACAAAGAAAGCTTTGTTATCTGCAACAGCACAAGGAGAGAGGAGTTGCACTGCATTCCTTGTCCCACAGAGCTTTCTGAAAATTCCTAAAGCTAGGCATAACCCCAACCAGAAGCAGCAAAAGAAGAGCTGATGAGACGACCTTCCGAAGCTCTCATATACAAAGATCCGTCCCTCCCTATCCAGGAATTTCTCTGTTAGTCCTGAAAGAAAAGAACCATCACTGCCCAAACACTGAAGGGTTGGAGCATGTCCAGAGAAGGGCAAGGAAGCTGTTGAAGGGACTGAAGAACAGGGCTGGTGAGGAGCAGCTGAAGAAACCATGGGTGTTTAGTCTGGACAAAAAGGAGGCTGAGGGGAGGCCTCGCTGCTGTCTGCAACTCCCTGAAAGGAGATTGGATTGAGGTGGGGGTTGGTCTCTTCTGGCTGAAGGAAAGGAAATGGCCTGAAATTGCACCAGGGGAGGTTTAGGTTGGATATCAGTGACAATTTCCTTGCTGCAAGAGTGGTCAGGCATCATAACAGACTGCCCAGGAAGGTGGTGGAGTCCCCATCCTTGGAGGTGCTCAAGAAACCTGTGGACATGGCTTACTGGCCATGGAGGTGCTGGGTTGAAGGTTGGACTTGATCTTAAAAGGTTTTTTTCCAACCCAAACACTTTTTCTTCTCTTCTCTCTCTTAATAATTTCTAGAGTACCTTTCATCTAATACAATCAGAGCACTTTAATTTAGAAATCTATTTAAAACTCAAGCTGTGCTTATTACTGATGCAAAGAAGTTAAACAGCTCATACATACAAAGCAAGATGTTGGACAACCAAGAATTAAGCCCACACATTTTTCCATCTTCTACTCTGGAACTCCAGGCAAAAGCCCATCTCCCCTCAACTGATCCAGTCTGCATTTTGGGCTTCCTCTGTTGCTTTTTCAATTGCTTGCACTGACCTGTTGCCACCTGACGAACCAGAACGGTGTTGAGCTTGATGATAGGGCTGAAGGTGTGTTTGCTGTCAGCTGTTGAGGCCAAGATTTTACTGTGACACTTCAGGACCAGTTTATCATCTTGTTTCTGCAACAGCACCAGAATGTCCTCCAGAAGCAGAGTGTAGAGGTCTGCAGAGAGTGCAAAAGAAGCCAGAATGAGTTAAAAGAAGTCATAGTTTTGTATCACACTCCTGCAGAAAGGAAAAGAAGGCTGCATTTTTGATTACTCATGCAGAGGCAGTAATCAGTGCTCTGCCATTCTAGGCAATGCTTGCAAATCTTCCTCATCAAAACTACAGCAGAAAGCTACAGATGGAATTGGATCATCTCATGACTGACTGCTGTGTCCCTGCATGGCCTTAATGACACTCCAGCACCAATTCAGAATTGACAAGAATAATTTAATCAGCTCTGAGAAACACACAGGCATTATTCTAGGTGGCAGGAAGAATGGTAATTGGGAGCTGGAGAAATGCTCTCTCTGCTCAGCAAACACACACAAAGCAAAGGCAGCTGATGGAATGAGACTCACCAATAGTTTTGTCACGATTAACCTTCCAAGTCAGAGGTCCTTCGTGAAGCATTTTTCTCTTGGTTAGGTCCAAGTTCTGGCACCAGGGAAAAGAAAATCAACAAGAAAAAACAAGCAGCATTTGAAATTTCTGTGGATGCAGGTAAGAGGAAGGGATAGGAATGTCAGAAGAGGGCTAGGAAACTGCAGTTTGGAGGGAGAGGATGAACCCAGACTGGAAAATGGAACCTGGAGCAGGATTAGGCTGGGCATGTAAAGCGAAATTTCATGAGAGCTGTTTGTGGCAGACCTTAGAGCTACATTCAAGATCTGAAGGGGGCCTATATGAAGGCTGGGGAGGGACTGCTTAGAAGAGCTTTCAGTGATAGCATGAGGGGCAAGGGTTTGAAACTGGAGCAAGGGAGATTTAGGTTGGACATCAGGAGGAAGCTCTGCACAATGAGAGTGGTGAAACCCTGGAACAGGCTGCCCAGGGATGTGGCTGAGGCCCCATCCCTGAAGACACTGAAGATCAGACTTGCTGTGGCCCTGCGCAGCCTGATATTGTTGGAGATGTCCCTGCTGTCTGTAGGGAAGTTGGACAAGATGAGCTTTGGGGGTCCCTTCCAACTCATTGCTGTGAATCTGTGTTTATTATTACTCTCCCTCCGTCACTGCTCCTTGGCAGATGCTGGGGGCACAGGGTAGAGACTTTCCCTACCAAGGCATTAGGATGTCATCTGTTTTCTAGGGGTTTTTCATATATCCCATAGAAATCCCACAGTTCTGGGATTACAAGTGGTTAATGCTTTAGTGCTTGATTTGCAAGTCAAGTGTGCCCACCAAATGCTGCACTGATACACAAATCATTCCACTGATCTGATGGACTTTAGAATGTCAATGGATTCTTCAGTCATTTCAGCGCCTGTGACATTTAGATCTGCAGGCAAGCAGCAGCCACAGTTTTCACAAGTCATTCCTTCCAAGTCTCAGAGTCTACAATCAATGACAGCAAGATTTCATAACTCCCAGCAAGTTCTTCCTTTCCTAACTACATGCCTGCAAGTTTATTTGTGGGAGGATACATGACACAGTTTTATAGAGAAGCTTTCACAAAAATGTCTTTGGATACCCACTGGTGTTGGGGAAGACAGGGGAGTGATAAATAAATAACAGAGAATCTATACAAAACACAGGCAGTGATCAAAATTAAGGACATCACAAGGAAAAGAAGCAGGAGCAGAAGGGGGAAGTGTCCCTGTGCAAAAGCTAGTTCATGGAATCCTAGAATGGTTCAGGTTGGAAGGGATCTTAGAGATCATCTACTCCAGCCTCCCTGCCATGGGCAACTAGACTTGATTGCTCAAGGCCCATCCAACCTGGCCTTGAACACCTCCAGGGCACCTACTGGAACACCTATTTGGAACAAGAAAGAAAACTTTGAGGGTTTAGGTTGGACATCCAGAGGAAATTCTTCACAGTGAGAGCAGTGAAATCCTGGAACAGGTTGCCCAGGGATGTGGTTGAGGCCCCATCCATGGAGACATTCAAGATCAGCCTTAATGTAATCCTGGGCAGCCTGATCTAGTTGGGTGTCCCTTTTGCCTGCAGGGAGGTTGGCCAAAATGACCTTTTGAGGGTCCCCTGCAGCCTGATGCAATCTGTGAATCTGCAAGTCTTCAGAGGTGCCTTTCAACCACCACCACTCTGAGCTGCTGTGATCATCCAGAAAGTGAGGCACGAACTGAGTAAGGCTGCAGTCCCTGCTTACACAGAGACTGCTTTAATGGTGCCACTCACCCTGAACTCATCCATCATGGGATCCTCAGATTGCTTCAAGTAGGAAAGGTCAAGACGCCGCTGATAGTCCTCTAAATGCTGCAGAAAGCAGAAGGCAGATGGTCACTGCTCAGCAGAACTCACCAGAGCTGGAGTGCAGGCAGTCAGGATTCCTGCCACACATTCCCAAATGCCTGGGATTCCTCCTCTCACAGGAACACTTGTGCCACAAAAGACCTTTGAAACACTACACAGTCACTAGCAGAGGCACTCCAGCTCTCTCAAACGGCTCGCTGCCCTTCAGCTCTCTTCTCCCTAACCCTTGCTGCTCACTGTTCACCTCCTACCTGCTTGTTCTCAGACTCTTTGACAGCCTGGTTCACGTGGTTAAGGATCTGACGACAATGATCTGCTGCTTTCTTCACTTTCTCTTTCTCTTCAGGAAGTTCTGCAAGAGGGGAAAAAAGAAAGGCAATGCAGTAATACTTTCCAATAAAGGTTCAGAAAGTCAGGAATCTGAAAGTGCAGCTTCCTGACCTCAAATTTGAGAGAGTTCCCATTCACAGAGCAGCCTGTCAGCAAAAGCACTGCATTTCAAAAGTGAAATGACAAGCCCAGGTTTGTGACAGGAGATAATGCAGACTGCCCTACAGGCCCTGAGGTCTTAGAGCAGCCTTCAGTACCTGAAGGGGGCACAGGAGAGCTGGGGAGAGACTTTTTATAAGGGCTTGGAATGATAGGATGAGAGGGAATGGATTTAAGCTGGAAGAGGGGAGATTTAGACTGGGGATTGGGAAGAAATTCTTTCCAGTGAGGGTGGGGAGACACTGGAACAAGCTGCCCAGGGAGGTTGTGGATATTCCCTCCCTGGAGGTATTCAAGGCCAGGCTGGATGAAGCCTTGAGCAACCTGGGCTAGCTGAGAGGCTTTCCTGCCCATGGCAGTGGGGTTTGGGGAAGACAAACTCCGAGATCCTTTTCCACCTAAGCCATTCTATGCTTAGATTATCTTTTTTTCATTGTGCAGAAGGCACAATGGAAACAGAGGGACACATGAAATTGAGCTGCTCATCAACACGTGCTTTGAGGCCCCTTTTGTGTAGAAAACCTGTTGAGATGACAGCACAAACCCTGGTGGCGAGGCTTTACCTGTGTACTTAGCAATGTTATCCAGCAGCAGAGGGTACTTAGTCAACCTCTGCATCTCTTTGGGAATGATATCCTTCAGCTGCAACCGGCGGCACAGGGGATTACTCTCAGCATCCTAAATTTAAGCACCACAATAACTGCATTTGTCATTTTTATTAAGACCTTAATTACCTGAAGGTGTTAACATCTATTCATCACATAAACATCTATTACTTCACTTTTCAGTAATTAAATACAAGACAAGAAATGCCAAGATCTATCACTCAGACAACACATTCCCCCTCCATGTGCACTCATATAGCAAGTGCTCATCACAAAATCAGCAGCTTCCTTCTCTCATTACTTCACAGAAGCCTGCTTCCATCTCCAATCAATCTCAGTCACCACCACACAGGGAAGGCATCAGTTGAGGCTTTTGCACTACAGCAAAAGCCCAGTACATTTTTCAGCATAATCTCAGCCCTTGTATTACTGAGTTCTTCCCAGCCTGTGCTAATGGAGATCATGCTCTCTCCTCCAACCACCACAAGCCCCTTTCCTGGCAGGCAGAACAGGTGTCTGTCATCTGTCTTCTAGCCAGCATTTTTCCCCACTGAAGTGAACCATCCACCTCAAGTTGAGATACCATCTCCTGCCTGGACAGCACATGCTGTCCTGCACTCTACCAGCACATTCTGTGTTCCCCAGAATGAAAGGCTCCTCCCTCCACAAATGATCAGCAAGAGATAAATACAGGATTGGAAACGATCCCCATCTAAAGCCGACGTTAGATGTGACGTCATTAATCACCATAACTTTATCTACAAGCCTTCATTATACCATGCTGGCCACCAGCCACATCCTCAGGCAACTCAAGAGTCTTGCACGAAATTCACCTGCACAAAGGTCTGGAAGCGAGAATCCTTCTTCTGGCGTGACTTGATGACCTCTAGAGCAAAGGGCTGGTTACTGCAGAAAGTGGCAGTTGCATGTTTCAGCTTCTCCTCTGCTGGTCCACTAAACTGTGTCAGAAAGCCAAGAAAGTCCAATCGAGACAGAATTCAATTCAGCAGGTGCCACTTAAAACAGACAAAGAGCCACACAGCAGACTGCAGCCTCGCTGGGCAAGAAAGAATTAGTGGCAAAACAAGAGCAGCAATTTCCCCCCTGGTTTCAAGCCCTTGTGTTCCCAGCTTCCTGAGGAATCCCTTTTCATCAAGCTCTACAGTTCTCCTGCCTCTAGCCCTAGCACATCCAACTCTTTCCATAAACACTCTGCTGATTCAAAGAGAGAACACAGTGCCATGTCTGTCCTGTTAGCTATAAGGAGAGCAGAAAGAAAACCTGCTCTCAACTGAGTAACAAAGGATTATTTACCAGACTGCTGGTCAGCAAAGCTACCTTACTTGTTTCTCAGGGACACTCATGCTTGAACACCAGAATATCTTATTTCCTAAACAAAACCCATGGCACAGCCATGAGCAGAAGTGAGAAATGTGCTGCAGATGAGAAATAGTTCATCTGGTACTGCAACTGCTCCCATTCCTGCTCCCCTCACCTGGTACTGCAACTGCTCCTATTCCTGCTCCCCTCACCTGGTACTGCAACTGCTCCCATTCCTGCTACTGCAACTCTTCCCATTCCTGCTACTGCAACTCTTCCCATTCCTGCTACCCAGCCTGTGATCCTTCAAACACTCACTCTGGAGATCAGGATTCTGTCTTTTGTTGTTTTAGTCACTTAGCCAAAGCATTACCCAAGGGCATTAAACTATTTGCTTAAGGTCTAGCTTGCTCTAGCAGAGATTTTCTTCTCTTTTCCTCCACAATGCACATAAGAACTGAAAAGGGTTGGAGGTGTTTTCTTTACCAGCCACATCTGATTTTCATTTTCTTCCTTTTTTTCTGTACTAGACAAACAGTGGGAGATATATATATATATAAAAAAAACAAGGACCCTGCAAGAGGCTTCTGCATGAAGGGTTGAAAAGAATAAGCAGATCAATCTTCAGTCCTAAATTAAGCAGGTTTGAAAGCAAACAAACTGGGTGATTCCTGAGAGAGAATTGATTTGGGGTTTTTTTTTTAAGCAGCTTATCACTCCTGCTCCTGTCATCTGGAGCTCAGAAAGGAAGCCTGCAACAGTGCTGTAAATCTGAAAAGGTTCAGTTATGTAAATTCTAAGATTGGAAAGCAGTATTTTAACTTTTAACTGCACCACAGGCAGCCCAAGATTTATGTTTCGGTGGGACTGAAATAAATGGTGCTATTATATTTTTCCCAAATCCTGCTCTCATTCTCACCTTTATGTCTCTCTACTGACACACCATAAGGAAATGGTTTTATTTTTTTTTTAAACCTTCTTTAAATTACTCTTAGCCAAATGAAAACCCTAAGAGTTCCTCCTGCTTTCCTTCAACCTTCATTCTCTAGGTTTGTGGAGCCAACACGGAGGCGACAACTCCAAGCCGTTCTGTCCCTCGCTAACCTCTGGCTCTTGTTTGTCAGAAACATATTTCCAAGTGCAAGAGAGCAAAAAGCATTTTACATATGAAACATTATTTCCAAGTACAAGAAAGCAAAAAGGATTTTACCCAGGAGAGCAAATCTTCCCCAATCTCATCAATAACAGAGGTCTCGTTCCTTTTCCGGACGGCTTTCATCTGATCATTTAATGCAACTTTGACAAAGAAAAGAAGGAGGGAGGGGGAAAAAAAAGGTAAATTTTATTAATACTGCTCAAATTTTCCACTAAATTTTCAGCATTTATTTAATCAATGCAGCAGAGTAGCTAAGAAAATGCTAGAGACTCCTTTGCATTTCTGGCTCCTTGTCTTCAAATGCCCCCTAAAAACTTTTCCAGCCTGATCTTTTCTGAGGCTCAACTATCGCTGCCCTTTCCACCACAGCAGTAATGTAGAACACAATTCAAGCCACAAAAATCTGTAAGTGATAATTCAGTGGCAGAGCTGAAATTCTGATTCTGAAGAGTCCTTTACTCTAAACAATTAGGGAGGGTCACCCCTCAAATCCACCTCCAGACTGGGTTTCATACTCTCTTCAACAGCTGTATCGTTTTAGAACGTTAACCCACCAAGACCATTGCTCCTCTTATCAAAGCATGGACCAGCACAAGAGAGGCTGTGCATACAGATAACAAAAAGCAAGCTCACTGCAACACAGGAATACTTTATCCAAATATCTGTGTTAACCAGCAATGGCAAAACTGTGTGCAAGAGGAAGAACACTTCTGAAGTGTTGTATGAGGTTTGCCTCTTGTTTCGGGAGCACCTGCTCGCATTTTTCAGATGCTTGTATCCAGAATTACAGCCAAGACCACAAACCCAGAAGGCACTCAGCTGCTCCTACCGTGAAGCCCAAGGATATCCTCCAGATTGGAGAAGATTTTCCTTTTGTCACTGGAGTTGAGGATGCCCTCCCGGGTGACACGCTGATAGAAGACATTGTGCAGAACCTTCAGCGTGCGGACGTGAGCTCGCTCGGTGTAAAACAGCTCTGCAGAGAGAGGGGAAAGCAGGAGTGTAACCACCTCCTCCAAGAGGTGTGGCAAGGGGGATCCAAAACATGAAACTAACAGAAATCAGAAGCATGAACTTGGAACAAAACAGGAATAGGAATAGAAGAGGAATAGGAATAGAACAGGAATAGGAATAGAATTAACCAGGTTGGAAAAGACCTTTGAAATCATCGAGTCCAACCTATCACTCAACACCATCTAATCAACTAAACCATGGCACCAAGTGCCTCATCCAGCCTCCTCTTAAACCCTTCCCGTGATGGTGACTCCACCACCTCCCTGGGCAGCACATTCCAATGGCCAATCTCTCTTGCTGGGAAGAACTTCCTAACATCCAGCCTAAACCTCCCCTGGCACAGTGTGGCCTGGGAGAAGAGACCAACCCCCACCTGGCTACAACCTCCCTTCAGGTAGTTTTAGACAGCAAGAAGGTCTCCTCTGAGCCTCCTCTTCTCCAGGCTAAGCAACCCCAGCTCCCTCAGCCTCTCCTCACAGGGCTGTGCTCCAAACCCCTCCCCAGCTTTGTTGCCCTTCTCTGGACACTTTCCAGCAACTCAACATCTTTCCTAAACTGAGGAGCCCAGAACTGGACACAGGATCAAAGTGTGGCCTAACCAGTGCTGAGTACAAGGCAGAATGACTTCCCTGCTCCTGCTGGCCACACTATTCCTGATCTAGGCCAGGATGCCATTGGCCTTCTTGGCCACATGCTGCTGGCTCATGTTCAGCCTACTATCAACCACTACCCCCAGGTCCCTTTCTGCCTGGCTGCTCTCCAGCCAGCCTCCCTCCATCCCCAGCACATCCTTTGCTGTCCCATATTCCAGCTCGCTCCAGAATGAAGCTGTGCTCTAATTCCATGTATGAAAGCACAGTGCAGCCAATTGATTTGTGACTAATAACTGACCCCAAACACACAGAGGAAGCTCTGAGCAGCTCATGTAGCCAGACACTGCTCTGCAGGATTGTGGAACATGAAACTGAGTGAAGCTTGGAAGCTTGCTAGCAGCCCTCCTTAGCATTATCTCCTTGCTAGCAGCCCTCCTTTGCATCATCTCCTTTCCAATGGTCTAGACAGGGCCTCTTGCATTCTTTTATAGAACAGGAGATTGCAAACTGGCCTTTCAGTGTCCAAACACTGAACTTTATTTCTGCTCTAAGGACTGGAGCAGTCCCACCTCAGGATACTTTTCAGTAACAAACATGAGCTCTGTAAACCACAAGCAAAGATGACCACTACCTTGAGCAGACCAGTGCAGAAAGATCTAGCTATGAATGTCAAGAACTGATCTCAAAGGTCTTTTCCAGCCTGCTTAATTCTTTATCTATCTATAGATCCAAGATAAAAATCTCCATCTCACCATTAATGACTTCCTGGCGCTTGATTTCGTAGGGCTTGAGCCCCATCAACACCTCCCTGCTGACAAGTTGCTGCCAGTTGGGAGGGTCCATGTCCATGTCAAAATCACAGAGCTCATCTTCGCTCTGCACATCTGCGAAACCAACGCTGTCCGTCCTAACAGGGAAAAACAGGTCAGATACTACCCCCTCTTACAGGCATGGATGTAAAGGTGAAAGAAGAGAAAACTCCAAGTCTATACATCAGTTGTAAAGCATCATGAATGTGGCTCTCCAGAGCAGTCTTAACCTCGAGGCATCTTTCCTCATTTTGCCTTTTACAGCTGAATTAAGAGAGAATCTCTTCCCCATCTCCCCTACCACTCCTTTTAATGACACAGAAAAAAGAATTTCCTTAAAGTAAACCAAAACTTGGTGAAAAGGCAGGTTACAGTTTCTTTCCTCCATTTACCTGCAGATACAGAGCTAACAGCACTGCACAACTGTCCTGGCTCAGAACAGAGAGCAGTGCAGCATTCATTCTACTTCAGTCTCACCAAAACTCAGGGAAGTTCACACATGTAGCAGTCTACTCACTTGCGAAAAGGCTTTGGTGTTCCCATGTCAACCACTCTGCAAAGAAGGAAAGAAATGATTAGGGAAGGCTTGCAAGAATTTCATCAGACATTCAGCATAACTTCAGAGGCAAGGCCTAGCCTCCTAACTGGAAGATGTGGTCAATCTGCCACCCAACCCCTTTCCTGATCATGGTTTTCAAGTACTGTCACAGCAGCACAGACATCAGCATCTCCTACTTCTACCCATACTGTTGAACACCAAGGATGGCACTCACAGTTCTATGAACTAAGCTTCAACAGCCACTGTCACATCAACTTTCTTCCAAGGGCACCATAGTTACCTCTCTGATTCTCCCTCCTCCTCCTGCAAGTTCTCCAAAGGCGATGGGAATTCAAAGGTATTATTAGGTGTGCGGGGTGTGCCATCCATGGAGTCATTTGCAGGTGGAGCTTCTCCAGTCTGCTTCAAACCTAAACAGAGAACAAGTCCAAAAAGTCAAGAACCATCCCAAGTTAGACTACAGGAGAGAACTTCATAGCCTCTTTACAACCTCTTGATTCACAGCCTCATTTCTGCTTGAGGCTGGAGGAAATGAATTCCCAGCTTGGTAAGGAAACTCTCAGTGACAAATGCTTCCAGCTGACACCGACTTGGTGCTTACAAAAGCAGGCAGCTGAGCTCATTTTTTTCCCCTGCTACATGATCCAATGCCACAGTGATAGAATCCACCTACCAACAATTCCTGGCCACGATAAGAATTCCTGATCTGAACCAGAAAAGATGACTAAGGTGAGGTAGAGGACATCTAATGACATCAGCACATTTCCCAATTTGGCAGCTTTGTTGCATCAGAACTGTGCTTTGCATATCCCCTTCACAAAAGAATCTTTCATCATTCCTCTTCGCTAGCATCATCCTACCTGCTTCACTGTCCTTGCTTCCCTCTGGAGAAGAGAAGGGACCCACTGCCAAAGGAGACATTGGGTTGGCTGGCTGGTATGGTGCTTCTGCTCCATCACTGGAGGAGCCACTCTGGCGCATTTTGCCAGGGTCTGGTGGCTCAGGGCTAACAGAAGCTGCTGTGGTTAAGTGCTTTGGATGGCGAGGCTTCTGCATTTCCATGGCTCTGCCAACTGAACAAACACACAGCGGTTACCTTGCTGAAAGAGCTTCTGCCCCTCCTCAGTGATGAAGAGAGGAAGCATTTCAGGACAAAATAAAGTTTGTGTGTCTTTAGAAACATCTTTGAAAACCAAACAGGTGACTGAGTCTGCTCCACAAAAACTTCAGCTGGTTAGGGAACAAAGATTCCCTTGTCTGACATACTTGCACTGCTATCGTGTCGACTTGGTCTCCTTGGTGGGCCCAGAATATTAGGAAAGCCTCTTCTCTTTCCTTTTTCCTCTCCTTCTTTCTCCTTCTTGATACTTTGCTGCAGATAACACACAAGAAGGAAAAGCAAAGCAAGAGATCACTCATTCCTTCAAAACCACTTTCAGACTTCCTCTTTCAAACTGCAGGAGTTTGGTACGTGAGAATTTTGTTGCTGACAAGTTATTGAGAGGTCAACATCCTGCAGCATTCAGGGGCAAAGACAAGCTATGGAGAGACTATTAGTGGTGTAGGATGGAGACACATCACATTAGGAGATTCATAGATTCACAGGATGGTTTAGGCTGGAAGGGTCTTTACAGATCATCTAGTTCTAAGGGCAGGGACATCATCCACTAGCCCAGGTTGCCCAAGGCCCTGGCCCTGAACACCTCCAGGGAGGGAAAATCCACAACCTCCCTGGGCAACCTGTTCCAGTGTCTTAAGTATTCTAAGCAAAAAACCCCACACCTTGTTTTTAACTTAGCAGGAGTTGGACTCCACTCTCCTCCCTAGAGTAAGAGACTTATTTACAGTGACCAGCAACACTTCCTTTCTCTGAGGCACATCTTGTGCCTCCAAATCTCCCACAAGCATACAGACTCATCTGGGAGAGAGAAATACAACTTGTTGTACTACTTCACAAAGGTTGTGAGTGCTTAACCAAACCTCTTTTCGCTGTCAGAGCAGAACTGCTCCTAACAGCCTCAAGATTTCAAAGGAAGTTGGAATGCTGATAAAAATAAGTAGCTGCTGTGACCAGATACACCCCCAGAGCGTGGGAGACAATTGAACACACCCACAGAGATGGAGTTTTGGTGGAAAAAGTCATTATATAACTAGGGAAGTGTGGGTGGCAGGAAGAGCAGCTCTCCTGCATCATGCAACATGAGTTTTTGGGCAAGTTTCTCAAGAAGAAAACTGAAGTACACAGCCTTAATGAGACCCTCAAGTGATTCATGGTAGTGATACATGAAACATGGAGTGAGAAGTGTTTCAATGAGGCTAGTATCGGGAAAACCAAGCTGCTAGAATTCAGGGACAGAAATAAAGGAAGCAAGAAGGCAACTCAGTTCTAATGAATGTTTGGAATCCTACGTAGAGCCCACTTTCAACTTCAGGCTTTCCGTCCAGCTCAGTAATCCCAGATCCTCTTGCTGCAGCCTTGAAGACTGTAAAACAGCCTCAAATTGCAATGTGTCAGGCACAAGTGGAGTTTGAATTCTGACAAAGCTGCTGGGCAGCTTTAAAGCAACAGATTCTTGCTACAATGTTGTTACCTTGATCTTTGGCAAGAAACCAATGCGGCCACGCTTCTGCTCCAGGTTCCGAGGCTCCTTCACTTTGACTCCCAGGTGTTTCATGTAGGTGAGAATCACATACTGCATGGTGGAACTGCCAAGGGCAGAGAGACACAAAAAAAACTCCCATCAAAACAGGAGGAGGAGAAATGCACTGGGGGAAACACAAAATTCTTCTGTCAAGAAACTTAAGAAGGTGAAATGCAAAGGTTCTCTTGAGAAATTAGTGTTTTAGACTAAACAGAATTGGGGATCTCTCCATTTTTTAATGTGAAACAAACCACCACAGCAATGGCAAAGACTGAACAGGAGACATATAAGGAGTATATGAAAGATATAGGAAGTATAAGTATAAAAAGACTATATAAAAGATATACAAAGAAGATGTAAAAGATGATATATAAAGACTACATAAAAGCTACATAAAGAGTCCATAAAAGATATGTAAAGAGTATCTAAAAGGTGGCAACTACCCAAAAGGTCCTAAAATCACAGAATGGTTTAGGTTGGAAGGGTCCTGAGATCAGCTACTCCAACCTCCATACCATGGCCAGGGACACTTCTCAACTAGACTCAGCTGCTCAAGGCTGCTCATCCAACGTGGCCTTCAACACCCAAAGGCAGGAAGCATCCACAGTCTCCCTGGGCAACCTAGTCCAGTCTCACCATTCTGGTACTGAAGAACTTCTTTCTAAGCTCCAGTCTCACCCTACTCTCCTTCAGCTTCAAACCATTCCCCCTTGTCCTGTTTCCAGACACTCTCATGGAAAGTCCCTCTGCAACCTTCCTGTAGGATCCCTTCACCTATTGGAAGGCAGCTCTAAAGTCCCCCAGGAGTCTTCTCTGTTTTAGGCTGAACAACCCCAGCTCCCTCAGCCTGTCCTCATAGCAGAGGTGCTCCAGCCCTTGGATCATCTTTGTGGCCTCATCTGGACTCTCACCAACAGCTCTGTGTCCTTGTTATGCTGGGGACAGCAGAACTGGATGCAGTATTCAAGGTATTTACACCAGAGCAGAGTAAAAAGGAAGAATCACCTTTACTCTCATGAGACCCCGTCTTGAATAGCATTAAATATTTACTTCAAGTCCCAGAATAATTTTGATTTATGGTAAAAACAAGCAACAGTAAAAGGCACAGCTGCTGTGAAGAGTAGAAAGCTGCCCAGATGGTTGTATAAATGCAAACTGAACAGGGCAAGGCACATAGAGAAAACAAAAATGAGACCAGGTTAAAACAGCTACAGAAGACAACCAAAAGAAAGATGAACTCAAAGTGACAGCAACTTTTTTACATGTGAAACAAATGCAACAAACTTCAGCATAAGCAAGGGTTGAGAGCTAGAGGCTGAAGCTCTGAAGTGAATGATGCCAGGGGACTCAGGAAATGAGAGCTAGAGCCAGCAGAGGGCTGTCATGCTCTGCTCAGCACAGAGCCAGCAGTAGGCTTCTACACAAATTAAGCAAGCCCACACAAATTCCATTACCTCCTGTCTTCTTCCAAAGGCTGAGATGTCATCCTAAAAAGAAGAGAGAATACAAAACCAGAACTCAAACCCCAGTGAACACACAGTCACATCCACCCTGAGCATTAGCAGTTCTTTAGAATTAGTTAGAAAGCCCCAGGAGAGAAATAAGTAAACAAACTGAAGAGTTAGCCTGGAAAACTGGATTCAGCTCACACCAGAAGAAGAAACAGGTTCTGAGCCTGTAGGTTTCTACAGCCCATAAACAGGACTCTGTTCTAATAAAGTGCAAGCTGTGGAAACACCACCTCTGCTCTTTGAACAGCAGCCTCCTTGAAAAGCTATTATGGACTGTACCTAACTATCAGCTTACTTCTGGCTAGTGTCACTCAAACATACACTGACAGCAAACAGGGGAAGCAATACAAACACAGTGATGGCAAATTGCTTCCAGTTCCTCATTTCTTGCCCTGCTGTTGGCAGGTTCAGGGTAGAATCTTTTCCCACTCCCCCACAGTTATACTCACAAGACTTCCTCAATTTTAGCAATGATCTGTTCTGCACATGCTCTTTCCTTCTCCACCGAATTCCTGTCACGGACTCGCTCTGCATCCAGCCTGCTCAGCTCTCCTTCTGCCAGGGTCAATCCCATGCTCCTTTTCTGCCTAGAAAAGGGGGAGAGGGAAGCATTATTTGAAACTGAACACTGACAGCTCCAGGGTAAAGGACCCAGAGGTTCTGGTGGACAACAGGATGACCACGAGCCAGCGATGCGCCCTTGTGGTCAATCAGGCCCATGGCATCCTGGGGTGTATTGGAAGGGGTGTGGTGAGGAGGTTGAGAGAGGTTCTCCTCCCCCTCTACTCTGCCCTGCTGAGGCCACATCTGGAAGATTGTGTCCAGTTCTGGGCCCCTCAATTCAAGAAGGACTTTTGGGAAATGCTTGAAAGAGCCCAGCACAGAGCCACAAAGATGCTGAAGGCAGTGGAACACCTGCCTGCTGAGGGAAGTCTGAGGGAGCTGAGGCACTTCAGTTTGGAGCAGAGGAGCCTGAGGAGTGTGGGGAGGATGGAGCCAGGCTCTGCTCAGTGCTGGTCAATGACAGGACAAGGGACAACGGGGGCAAGCTGGAGCAGAGGAGGTCCCACAGGAAAAGAAGGAAGAAGTTTTTACTGTGAGGGTGACAGAGCCCTGGAGCAGGCTTACCAGAGAGGCTGTGGAGTCTCCTTCACTGGAGACATTCCAAACCTGCCTGGATGTGTTCCTGTGTGACCTGTCCCTGGTGATCCTGCTATGGCAGGGGAATTGGACCCAGATCTTTTGAGGTCCTTTCCAACTCCTAACATTCTATGATTCTGTATGGAAAAACCCCTCCATTATTGGGTTGAAAATAGAGCAGTCACAACATTTCCCTGTAACATTTGCACTCCCTGTAAAGCACAGCTAAGATAGGCTTGGAAGGGACAAAGCTGTTTGGTATTTATCAAGAGAGGCAGCCACTCTGAGGGTCAAGAAAAAGAAGTTATTCTTTTTGCAGCACGCAAGGTTGGCTATTGGAAGAATATCCTTGAACTGAGACAGTTTGGTGTCTGAAAAAGTCCATTACTGAGCACTTGTCTTGGTGTATAATGCCTCCTGTTGGCACAGAACTCTTGTGACTTCACATGAAAGGGCATATTAATGATGAAATTCTACTATATGCCCATGACAGCTCTCTAAAGTGGATTATTCCATGCCCAAAGGGGAAAGGGTAGGAAAAAAGAAAGGGGAAAAAAAGAGACCTAAGCTGATTATAAACACAATTAGTAAGAAGGATTTATATGACCTCATCTATGAAACCATATTTTGAAACTGCCTCAAATAGCTTCAAGGAATGAAGAACGGAGGCTCTAAAAATAATCTTGCAATTGATTACTTGCAACACTGTCAAAAAACATTCAAGGAATGGTCACAGGGTGAGCCTGCAGGCCCTCTCCAGGGGCATCTTCCTGTTCAGTCCAAGATGAATTACTTTGCCCCTCAAGTCTGGGCTTCCCCTGTATTGGGCAGGCCTTGCTGTTACCTGAAATCTTCCAGATTCCTCTGAACTTCTGGACAGACTTTATCTTGCATGGTCTGAATGAACTGGCGATGAAGCTCTTCAGGAAGGAGTTCTGGTCTTCTTCTGTCTGTAATTCAGAAGACCAAAGTTAATAGACTATTCAAGGCCAGGTGGGATGAGGCCTTGAGCAGTCAAGTCTAGTGAGAGGTGTCTCTGCCCATGGCAGGGAGGTTGAAGCAGATGAGCTCTGAGCTCCCTTCCAAGCTAAGTCATTCTATGATACACACGTATCAGAGCATGCATTATGTCCTCCTCAAGAAACCTAGCAAGACTTGTCTCTCCCTGTAATACATGACAGTGTGTGTTTGAATTAACTCCAAGTGCATTTCAAACTTGCTTGGACTGCCTCAGAGAGCAGAAACAGCAGAAATAGATACCCAGGGCAAGAGCACCCTACCTAGTTCTAAGGAGATTTCTTCTGGAACTGGAACTTTGAGATTCTGCAAAAGAAAAGAAAAGAAAGGCTAAAGAAATACACACCAAATACCCCTGCAATAAAACAAAGAGTGCAGAGCATAGAAGAAAATCCCCTCCATAGCCATAATCACACAACCTGAACACACCTGAGGTGACTCTCATCCTGCATATTTATTACCCAAGGTTTATTTAAGCTAAACCTGCAGTACTACACCACCTAAGAGCCCAACACATAACAGTGAAGAAGTTTCTCAGGTATCCAAACAGCAAGTTTCCCAATACATCAGAAGAGCAGCAATTACTCACTAAAAGGCAATGTGCAACAGCTTGGGCTTGCTTATGGATCACAAAATTATTTCTCCTATCAGATAAAGCACTCCCCGTGATGTACTGAGTTACCAGGCACCCCAGACTATACACCATTCATTCTGCCACATTCACTGGGAACTTTTCACTTTGGAGGAGTTAAATAATTGCTTTGTGGGGAGAGTGGAGGAAGTCAACATGCTAGACATGCTTGAAAATCTGAGAAGTGGCTGGAACCTACTGCAGCTCGGTCCAAGAAGAACTGATAAAACTCAAGGAAGACACGCCGAGTCTCCTTGGAGTTGGTTTGCTTGTACAAGTCTGTGTAAAGGTAGCACAGCTGTGGGGAAAAAGGAAGGCAACAAATCAAAGGATGCCATGAGAACTCTTCTGACATCCTAAATCCAAGTTTTCTTTCAAATATTTCAAGGGATTCAGCATTGCTGAGCTGATATTCTTCTCTGCTACCTTCAGCCACCCAGACTGCTCTTCTAGGCTGCCCAGGTGAAGGGAAAGTAGGGGAGGTTGGGGAGAGGGGAGGAAGAGAGAGATCAGAACTTCCCCACAAACCACTAATCCCCTCAAGGTGGAATTAAATGCTTTCAAGAGCTAAGAACTTGTTTGTCAACAGTGAAATGTAAGCAGAAAGAGACAGTTCTCTCTGTGCTTCTCTTCACCTGTCTGTGAAACACTCTCATGCCTGCACAGGATGTGTATTTCTCTCCTTGCCAATCCAGCCATGGCACTGCCAGTTCCACAAGAACAGGGAGATCTTGCCACACTCTGGTTAAGACTACCAATTTGGGCCAGGGAAACAACCCCAGAACATCTTACCAATGCTGCAGGGTCAAACTGGGACACCACATGGTGCAGAAGAACAGCCAGGTGAGCTGGGCGAGATTTCAGGAGCTCAATGTTTTGGAAACAGCTGCACTGTCCATTAATCTGCAGAGATGCAAAGAAGCTGCTTGAATTATTCAACAAAGTTACTGTGAGCAAAAAAAAAAACCCACCTCAAACCAAAACCAAGCAGCTTTGTTCCAACAGCTTAGCTCCTTATTTCTTTAATTAGAATAAAAACTTATCAAGGCCAGAACCTTTGCAATGCCATTCGAACATCCCAGGAAGAGCTCACAACGATAAGGCTGCTTTAAAATAGTCTCCTGAGCACAATGCAATGAAGCACAATTAACAGCAAAGGACAGCTAAAATAACTCTCAGGATTAATAAATCAAAAGCCATGGTAGTAGTAGTAATGCAGAACCTGGCCTAGAGGTGTTCAAGGCCAGGTTGGATGAGGCTTTGAACAACCTGGGCTAGTGGGAAGGTGTCCCTGCACATGGCAGGGGGTTGGAACTAGGTGATCTTTAAGGCCCCTTCCAACCCAAACCATTCTATGAATCTATGAACTTAATAGAAACTAAATAAGCAAAGGGAAATTAAATAAGTCAAAGAGAAATTCTAGAAAGCCTGAAATTAAGAGAAGAAAGAGGAACAGAAAGAACAAGAAGATGACATATTGCCAGAAATTCCCCAAATTATTTCATTTGGCAAAATCAGCACCTACAGGGATCACATTCTGCAGCTCTTCACTCACCACACAAGAAGTGCTCAATAAGAACAAGTGCTACAGCACCTGCAGTTTAGGCACAGAGGAAAAGAATTCTGGCTGAGGGAGGAAAAAGATGTGGCTGAGGCTAAAGCAGTCGCACCTGCTCCTGTTCGGTGTCAAAGTCGTCATCCTCTGCTCCAATGATCTGAGGCCCCACTCGGGATAAAGGACTTCCAACACCAGACTGGCAATCCTGGGGTGAGTTGGAAGTGAGGGAAGAGAAAGAGCAGGGAAGGGAAGAAATGCACAGTGCTGTTATTCTCTTGGCACAGTAAACCAAGTTAGAGATGTTACCTTTTGTTTTATTCCCCTTCTCAAAACTCAGTGGAAACCCACGTGCCTTTCACTCGGCCCTGTCCAAGCTTGCAGCTGCTGTGAACTGCAAACTGCAGCTGCATCCAAGTTGCAGTTGTGAACTGCACACTGCAGTGGAACTGCAGCTGTGCCCAAGATGCATTCCTTACAAATGCTTCCATGCATCCAGAAACATTCAAGCAGATGACTCAACCCCAACCACATCACCCACAGATAGGAGCACACTAAGCACGTGGCATGTTTTCATCATTAAGATGACAAATGCCATCTCACTACAAAAGCAGAAATATGACTTTGAGAAGTCAAGCAGATGAGGTGGAAAATGCTTTAGAATTCATCCTAAGGATGAAAATAATACACTCAGACAGGTCTGCACTTTCTGCTGTGTCTCACTTCTACCTAAGCTTGAAGCCATCCCTCATGACAAAATATCCTAAAGGCTGTTTCCTTTACTGCTGGCCTCAAGGAATAAAATGTGTACAACTGCTCTACCTATTTTATGTCCAGCTGTTTCACTGCTGATTATGTATTTCTTGCCTCTAAATGAGCCTGCTCTTAAGCTCCATAAACATTTACTCAGCTAATTACCTTTCCTTGCACAACTATAATTGCATTTTATTTTCTAAAGCAAAGTTTGTGCATGCTCCATCTATGAAATGGGGGAAATCAGCAAGATTTTAATGAGTGCACTACAGGAGATGCTGTTGTAAGACTTTATGCTTTGTACTCACAGTATCTTGAAGCTCAGTCTTTTCTGGGCTCTCATCTGGATAAATCTGCTCCTTCAAGCCACTGCGAGGACTCTGGGGAAGGAGGAAGCTCTGGTGAGCAGCAGCAAAGGCAGGAAAATGAGAACTGCACAAGAAATCTGCCAGCCACAAGAGCCAAAACTTCTTCTTTCTCACAGAGTGAGCTGTTAAACAGCTGAGGGATGAACAACCAAACTCAAATGCATCATATGCACAGTTTCCAAAAAACCCCACCCCAACCAACCAAATGCAGAAGGAGTTTTGGTAAAAAAAACCCCAAAACCCCAGCGAGAGAAAATAGCAGAAGCCAGCAACTTCCCTCCACCTGCTGGGCAACCTCTTTCTCATGTGGCCCAGTAGACAGAGCTTTATTTGCAAAACCAAAATGCTGCAAAATTGAAGTGCATCCACAGCAACACTCAGGTCTTTTCAGCTAGGCTGCTAACTCAGCCTGTTGATTCCCAGCCTACAGGAAGGCTGCAGAGGGACTTTTCATAAAGGGTGTCTAGCAATAGGACAAGGGGGAACGGCTTGAAGCTGAAGGAAGGCAGAGTTAGACTGGATCTTAAGAAGATCTTCAGGTGGGTGGTAGAACTGCAATAGGTTGCTTTGAGTGATACTAGAACAGGCTGCCCAGGGAGGTGGTGGAAGCCTCATCCCTGGAGGTGTTGAAGGCCAGGCTGGATGTGGCTCTGGGCAACCTTATCTAGTGCAAGGGGTCCCTGCCCATGGCAGAGGAGTTGGAACTAGATGATCCTTGGGGTCCCTTCCAACCCTAACAATTCTATGATTCTATGATTGTGGATGCCCCCTCCCTGGAGGTGCTCAAAGCCAGCCTAGAGCAGCCAAGTCTAGCTGAGAGGTGTCCCTGCCCATGGCAGGGAAAATTGGAGATGATCTCTGAGGCCCCTTCCCAAATCAGCCATTCTATGATTCTACCAGGAAGAGAGCTATGAATTTTGTTGTGCATTTTATATACAAGCACGAGTGCTATCTAGTCAGATTTAGAGAGGGAGGAGGAAGGTTTCAAAATAGCCATGTATGCTCACATTCTGGAGGTGTATCTGACCCACCTTCCTTTTCACTTCCACCCCCTTGCAAAAATTTAGCTCCCACATGCTTAACTTCTAACAACAACTCAGGCCAAAACCCAAGTGCAGAGTCTCAGTTCCCCTGCACTAATCAGATAATGACTTCACTAATGATTAGGTGCCTAGAGACTCCAATAGGGAGATCATATGAGCCCACAGATTGCTAACTAATGAGTGAACAGACTAAGAGCTTTACTGTTGGCAATAATTGAAGCTGAGTTGGTAGAAGTGAGGCTCTTCCCCACTTACATGGATGGCAGCTTGCCCACCGGCTGGATCTGAGTCACAGCTGCCACAACCAGAACATTACCACGCTCTTAAAAGATGCTCTAATTGGCATCTCCACGTTCTGAAGAAGATGCTGGCATCCATCTTTCTTTCTTTGGTTAAGGGAATTGTGCCAGGAAAAAAAAAATCTAAATCTGGATTAAAAAAAACCCCAACAACCCAAACCCCTCATTATTTCTTTCCCAGTCCCTAATGGAAGCACAATAAAATATGCTTCTGCAGGGAAGTATTTTTGCTGTGTACAGAGAAGCCTGTTTTAGCAATACACAGTGCTACTGATGCACAGGCCAACAGAAGCAAAGAATCTGCACAAGAAAACCAAAACCAAAAGGTATCTAAGCAAAGCCATGGCGCTCACATCAGCAATGTCACTGTTTGGTCGGGAGGGGCTGTCCCCACTGTAATCCAGTTTGCTCACACAGTCCCCGCTCTCTGCCTCCACGTCGCTGATCTGCAGAGATTCTGTAACAGACCTGGAGGACAAGACTCCATCCTAAAAAGAGAAAGGGGGTGGGGAGAAATGGGGAGACATCCTTCAACATTAGCTGTTTCCAAATGCAGGTAGTTTTCATCACTTATAAGACATTTTTATACAAGGGTTGGTAGTGATAGGATGAGAGGGAATGGATTGCAGCTGGAGGAGGGGAGATTTAGACTGGAGATTAGGTAGGAAGACTTTTTTTTACAGTGAGGGTGGGGAGACACTGGACCAGGTTGCCCAGGGAGGTTGTAGATGCACCTCCCTGGAGGTGTTCAAGGTCAGGTTGGAAGAGGCCTTGAGCAACTTGATGTAGTAGGAGGTGTTCTTGGCCATGGCAGGGCACTTGGATCTAGATGACCTTAAAGGCTCCTTCCAACCCAAACCATTTTATATATCTAAGAACTGAAAGTCCACTGTCAATTCCACCACACACAGTCACACTGCCCTGTATTTATTGCCTGACAAGCTCTGCAAGCCTCATTGCCAGTCTCAACTCTAGAGGGTGCAATTCGCCTGTACAAGCAGAGAAGAGCAGGGCAGGGAACTCCTCCTTGCCCAGAACATCATCATCTCCCAGGAATTTCCACCCGGAACTCAGCACAGAGCAGCCTGACACATTCTGTTACCTGAGCAGAGCCTGTGGCTTTGGACAGCTGCTCCTGCAGCTGGGGAATGTGTTTCTTTGTTTCCTGTATCTCCTTGAGCAGCCTTGTGGTATGTGACCGGCTGTACTCTTCTTGCAGAGACTGAAAAACAATTTAGGAGCTTTCAATTCAGTATCTCCTCAATATCAAAGCTGAAAACTACAACCTACTACTAATCTGCATTCCATTTCCACATTTTACATAATAAACAGCACATCTGTACACATTTCAAGTAGATACCAGCCTAGAGAAGAGCATACTCTAAGGGGACCTTGGAGCTGCCTTCCAGTAGCTGAAAGGATCCTACAGGAAGGCTGCAGAGGGACTTTTCATGACAGTGTCTACAGACAGGACAAGGGGGAATGGTTTAAAGCTGAGGGAGAGAAGTGTTGGACTGGATCTTAGCAAGAAGTTCTTCAGTATAAGGATGGTGAGACTCTAGAATGGGCTGCCCAGGTGGTGGATGCCTCCTCCCTGGAGGGTGTTTAAGGCCAGGTTGGATGAGGCCTTGAGCAGCTGAGTCTAATTGAGAGGCATCCCTGCCCATGGCAGGGAGGTTGGAGTAGATGATCTCTGAGGTCCCTTCCAACCCAAATCATTCTATGATTTTGTGTAACTGGATCTCTGGTGTTAGGCTGGTATATAGAAAAGCTAAGCTGCAACACAAGCTCTGCAAAGGCATGGTGAATGTGCTGCTAAGAAGGGATTCAACAATCAGTCTTTGTATCTGCACCACTGCTTTCTTCCACCTCCCTCCACCTCACACAGCTCCAGTACCTGCAGCCGCTCCTGCTCTTTCTGTAGCATCTTTCTCAGAATCTCCACCTTCTGGTTATGGACAATATTATTTTCCTCCTAGAAAACATGGAGAGATTAAAGGTTGGGGTGGGGGGTTGGTGGAGCTGGGAAGAAAGATAATGGAATGGATATGCTCAACTTTTCATCTACTTCCTAATCTGTGCTCTGAAGCCCTGGAAGAAACAACTAAAGTTTCCAAATCCTGTCCTGTGCATTCTTTCCTACTTTGGAACACAGCTATCAGCATGAAACAAATCAATACATAACAACAGTCAGACCACAAGTGTTTGCTTAGTTGCTTTCTCTGCTCTTCTTTGCCTTATCTACTTTTGAACAGAAGTTTCAGCATGCCTGACTCGGACCCAACCAACACCCAGCCTCACATGATGCAAAAGGCAGTCCAAGACAACCTGTGATTAACCCCTCTACTGTATTTCTATTACCCTCAGATGGAGCTGGCTATTTTTACTGGCAAAATGGTTTTCCCCACTGGGTAGCAGGATAAATATTCCAATTCCAATTTGTTGAGTTGTGCAAAACAATTCAAGACACACACAAAAAAAGAAAAGATTCAAGCCCAGATGGTTTCCACTGCTAGATTGGTTCTTTGGAAAAAAGAGCTTTAAATCTTACCCCCACCAGCACTGGGCTAGTGATCCTTTCTGCATTTACAGCTGTGCCAGGAGAATGGGGAGATGACATGATGGGAGACATATGCCCAAATGCTGCCAGATCCACTTCAGAATCAACTAATGGAATCTGAGGCGACCCTGGTGGGCGCCCCTGAACAGTGAGAGCTACATAGGAGCCCGCTGCAGGGAGAAGAAGAAGAAGAAGAACAAGTCAAACTTCAGACACACTGACAGATTTCTATGGTTGTCCTTTCATCCTAGAGACAAAGCTCAGGCCACTGTCAAGTCTGTTTCAGGTAATCCAAAAACTTGGCCTTGAACACAGCCAGGTTGGATAAGGCCTTAAGCAACCAAATCTAGTTGAAGGGGGTATCCCTGCCCATAACAGGGAGACTGGAGTAGATGATCTCTGAGGTCCCTTCCAACTTGACCCATTCTACTTCATACTCATCCTACATTCTCATTCTATATACATTCTCATCCTACATACTCATTCTACATTCATACTCATCCTTTGTTATGATCCTAGAATCAGCCTTGCAGGCAATGCAATTGCCAGTCTATCAGGTTACAATTATCAGGTTGCTTTTACAGCACACACATGCTCACACCACAAAATAAACTGTGCTGGGGTGGATGGAACCACCACTATCACCTTCTTGGTACAAAAAAAGTTATCAGCCAAGCATGACAGCATTTTGCAAGCACCATACAGTTCTACCTACATTAAGAGTGTCTCCATAGCTATGGGGGAATCAAAAGATGGGAAGATACACAGGCAAAGTTTGATAGTAACTTCAAACATGAATGAAGCTAAGGAGAAACTCCAGAAGCATGTGTCAGCTCAAGCCTGGGATGTCAGTGAAGTTTCACTTCAGTGTTTCATACACACCCTTCGTCTCTCAGCATGGTTAAACCTCATTGTTGTCACTTGACTGCTGAATTGGTCATTGGTCCTTTTAAATGAAGTCTTTCATGCTTTAAAGGAGCACAGTGACAAAAATAGTAACCTGCCCTTACTTACACTTGATCAGCTTTACCACCTCCAAATGGTTTGAGTGTGTTACAAGAGTGCCATTCACCTGGGGAAAGGGAGGAAGCAAAAGTTAACAGTGTTTAGCTCCTGGTTTCCAACCCAAGGCAGCCAAACACTAAAGAACAAGCATATGAGGAATATTGTCCTTGCCCCTCCATCACCATGTTTTTTCAAGACACTAGCAGATAAACATTTGCTCCTTCTAACAGTTTATCTAGGTGAGAAGAGCTCTGCAAAGACTAAAACTATACAAACATACCAAAGGAAGCCAAGGAAGTGGACACAAAAAAAGCAATCCACCTCTGCCTGGGCAGAAAAAAAATGAGGGTAGCTATTTAAACTCCTTTATTTCAATGCCTACTTGAAATCTCAGCTCTTTGTGTGCAAAAACACCACAGCATTTTGTAGCAACAGTTCAACTAAGTTGTGGTTTTAGTTCCTGATTTGATTTCTTAGCTGTTTGAAAGAGAGGACACAGACCTGAGGGCAGTTAGGGGATGAAAATGCAACCCCCAAAGACTATTTATTTACAGCTAATTAGCAAGAAATTTCTACTCCTCCTCTCCCCTCCCCAACCTCTGTCTTTATTTCATGTGTAATACCTGAACTTTGCAGGATGCTGCACTTGCCTCTGTGTCTTTATATCATGTGTAATACCTGAACTTTGCAGGATGCTGAACTTGCCCATAAAGTTCTGCAGTGAAAGTGATCTCCAGTACAGAACCCCATCATTCAGCAGTGGGTTTTCAGTGGTTGCTGTCCTGGTATCCCCTGAACATGGAAACTTAGCCCCTTCCCCTCTCCCACAAGCAAATACAAACCTCACAGCAGACAGATCAGTGACACTCCTTCAGGGAAAGGCAGCATTCAATACAAAGGGTCAATTTCTCTGGTGATTTGAATGCCCTTACCTTGATAATTCTATCACCTGTTTGCACTCCAGCCCGCATGGCTGCTCCATCTAGAGAAGCAAGAAAGGATTTAGTTCCAGTTTCAGCAGAACTATTCAAAGCAAGACCAGAAAGATTTCAAGCACTTCTGCAGTCCCACACAAAGCTGCTTCCTGCACTCACACAATCACCAAGGCTGGAAGAGACCTCAAACACTCACTCAAGCTTCCTCTGTTTCTAGCAGATAAAAATCTCTGAGTATCTGGACTAGAGCAGCTCTGTTCTCATATTGCAGTGGCTACATCAAACCACAATCCCACCAGGTTCCAAGCAAGACTTCCTCTCAGACACAAGAGGGCAGTTTCCAAATCCATCGGATGACGGCATCCCGGCGGCGCAGCGCACCGTCCTTGCGCCGAGCTCTAGCCATGCCGCGTGCCAGGAAGGCAGGAGCAGTTTTCTCCTCCAGCTCACTCGTGGTTCTTTTGACTCCCAGGAAAGCTGTGCAGGCTGCTCCCTGGCCACCACACTGGGCAAAGGCTGCTCACCTTCCTTGACGGACTGCACGAAGACCGGATTGTCTCCGCTGACTGTCAGCCCAAAGCCGTTCTCATCCCGTTGGATAACAACACACCGCTGAACGAGACCTGGATAAGAACGGTGGGGAGAGGGCAGGAGAAAGAGAAGGAGAGAAATACAAAGAGACACAAGCTAGGCATCAGTCCAAAACCTTATCCTCCTAGATAATCACAGAGCACTGAGAGAAACCGGTACAGTACAACAGAGGGAAGAATACAGGAGAGACAGGAACAGGGCATCAGTCCAGAAACAGACAGGAATGGCAAGACAGGTCAAGCTCATTGCTTCAGTTACACAAAACAGAGATCTCCAAGAGCAGAGATGCAGATAGCTCTGGCACATCAGACACAACTGGAGGTACAAGCAGCTTTTAAAGAACAGCAGCTATGTACACAAACCAATGAGCATCGCTCCCTTTGTCTGTATTCATAGCTCCTCAGGGTATGGTAGAGGGCTGTCACCTTCCAGTACATCACCCAAAGCCACCAAACAACTTTTACAATCTCCTCTGAAAAAAACCAAGTCACAAATCTCTCAGACTAACTTCTGCATTTTGGACTAGGCCAGATTTATTGATCAGGAGAAGTCCTCCCAGTTCTCAGCAAAAATCTCCTCTGAAGGCACCTGCTGGTCCAGATGACAATACCACACGGAACCTGAACAGCAGCAGTAAAGGAGAACAAGACACACTTGGAACAGGACTTCATGATTGTCACTCAGCTCCTGGATGACAGGGCCAAAGTTCTAGGAGATGGGAGCTAGAATCTGCTCCTCCTCTAACCTGCTGAGTGACAAAGGCAATCTGTTCTGCTTCCTGGTGGCAGGATTACTCAGGATGTGACCAAAAACCTGCTGCAGAGACGGTGGGGACAGCATCTTGGAAAGGGGAAGTGCTGGGCAGTTTTCTTGAGCTTGGAAGGAACAAAAGCAATTGTGAAGATGCTGTCCCAGCAACAGTGCCTCTTCTGGAATCATTTTTAAGGAATTAATTGTAACAATTGTAACAGAGCCATACCCCTGTCTTAGATTCCTGTTGCCCCATCAGAGCCCCTTTCACTTCTCTGGAGCAACTCCCAATGGAAGTGAGGAGCCTCAGTGAAAATACTCTCTCTGCCCAGTCATCCCTCTTCTCCTTAAGGTTGGCAGAGATGAAAATGGTTGTGGGAATAGTGCAAAAGGTTCCACTCCAGAACCTCTTGCAGCAGTCAGGTCACAGTATCACAGCCCAGTAATTCCCTCTCTGCCAGCAAAGCAGAAGCAAATTGTGCTACACATCACAATCTACAGCTGATGGAAGGGATGCAAGGTGAAAGCAGGCAAGAGTACCACAACCCACCACCTTGCAGACCCTGTTTACATGGTTAAGCAGAAGAAGATGCCTCTCCCTTCTGTACCTCCCATTTTTCTATATGACCAAGCTTCTTTAAGCCTCACTTCACAAGAATGATGCCCCAGGGTGGGGTGTGGGAAAAAGAACATATGCTAGTTCATAAAAACAGCTCAGTTTAAAGCCTATGCCAGATGCACAGCTTTTATGAGTAAGACACCAACTAAATCTCTTGACTCACAAGAACTGTCCCTGTTTAAAGGCACAGCACAGCTCTGTGCCCTCGTTGCTCTTCCACTGAAGCTCTTCCTTTCCAGGAATCAATAAACCCTGCATCTACTGAGAAGCTTCTTCCTTGCATGAAACTGATGCCAAAGCAGTGGCAATGCAGGAGGACCTTCCAGAGTATAATTTGAGTTCTAACAATAATCAAGTTCAACTATACTGAAGCCCCATCCCTGGAGACATCCAAGATCAGCCTTGATGTGGCCCTGGGCTGCCTGATGTAGTTGGAGGTGTCCCTGCTGACTGAGATGACCTCTGAGGGTCCCTTCCAACCCAATGTAAACTGTGCATCTGTGCTTTACATCACAAGTCTCAATTGCACTCAAGATCTTTTAATTTCAGAATGGAGAGGCAACCACAATTAGGACAACTTGAACCCAAACGAGTCTGTAATTGCTTTTCCTCCACATCTGTTCTCTTCAGACAAGAAGCAGGTGCTTCATCCTTGCCCTACCACAATGTAAAAGGCTGGAACGAGGTCCACATGGGCCAGCTGAGAGAGGCTGTGCTTGACAGAGACACACAACAGCTTTAGAGTGATTTTAACGAAGCTATCTGAAAGTTTTCCAAAGACAACACTGTGACCTGCAGAACTAGATCAGCACTCTGGCTGAACCAGGTAGACTACAAAGAGCAACCCTGAAGTGCTCCCTTTTACTGTGCTGTGGGGGGGGGGGGGTGGAACTCAGCAGAGAACTCCTCCTGAATCTGTCATTTGTTCACTTTTGTTCTTTAAGTGAAATACATTCAATGTGAAATCTGCTTAGTGGTGGAATGTTAAGATCAGAGCAGCAGTGTTTTCATAACCCATGCCTTGTACCTTGAACATTTCCTTAGACACGCTGGAATGGGCTGAAAGGGAAGCTACAAACCATTGAGAACCTAATAACACAGAATCACAGAATTGTCAGGGTTGGAAAGGACCTCAAGGATCATCTAGTTCCAACCCCCCTGCCATGGGCAGGGACACCTCACACTTGCTGGCTATGCTTCTCTTGATGCAGCCCAGGATGGGATTGGCTTTCTGGGCTGCAAGTGCACCCTGGTGGCTCATGTTGAGTTTCTCATCTCCCACCACCCCCAGGTCCTTTTCTTTTGCAGGCTGGGCACTAACTGGCTTGAGAGCAGCCCTGAGTTTGCAATAGCTGCCACCAACATGCCTGGGTATCACTGCAACTGACTCTTAACAAGGGCTTGCAGTGATAGGACAAGGGGGAATGGATTGAAGCTTGAGGAGGGGAGATTTAGACTAGAAATTAGGAAGAAATTCTTTAGAGACTCTGGAACAGGTTGCCCAGGGAGGTTGTGGATGCCTCCTCCCTCCCATGGCAGGGAGGTTGGAAGAGCCATCTCTGAGGTCCCCTCCAACCTAAGCCACTCTACGATGATTCTTCAGTCAAGAGATGATTTACCTTCTTCTCTCCTACAGATTTAAATGACTGCAATTAATTCAATCAACTAGGAAATCTCATTTCCCTAGCAGTGCACAACAACTGGAGCAAGGGTTCAGCCTAAAAAAACCCTGACTCACTGGAGAGAACAGACACGTCAATTCCACATCCCATAATACAAAGTAGCTTTTCCTCTGATCAGACTTTTGTGGGACATGGCATGGGAGGAGCCTTGTGAACTCTAACCTCCCTGGAGGCATGAGGGCCACAATGGGAAACTGTAACTCAATATTGTGATTTGAAATGAATCACTCAATAAACAAAGCCAAGCTCCTTGGGGTTTTGAGGAGGTCCCAAAGGTTTCACATCCCTTGGGAAGTTCTCCTTTCCAGAAATGATTTGCAGAGCCCCTGCTCTGCAAAATAAACTATCAAGAAGATTAATATATATATATAAAGACTTCTCACAGGATGAAATTCTGCATTTCATTTAGGATGCTCATACCAAACACCACACTAGAAGCATTCTCCAGGTGATCTCTAAGGTCCCTTCCAACCTAAGCCATTCAATGCTGATTCTTCCACTAACCTGGTAACAGAAACCCTGTAAAGCCCCTGCAGATACTCCCTGGTTTTAAATTCATGGGAGGTATTGACTTGATAAAACCATTCAGAACAATGGCACTGAGCAGTGTTCATAAAACAAGGGTTGGGAACCTCACCAGCAAAACAGCAGCATGGATTTGGACCATGATCAATAGGGACTATCTGCTGCCATGGCAACCACACATTCAAGCCCTGTGGTCAAGTGCCCCTTGCACTACTGCCTGTTACAAGGGCACTGATGAGAGGCTTGCAAGAGTCCTTTCATGATCTGCAAAAATGGCAGTCACCAGATAAAGACACAAGCTGCAAGAAACTGAACAGGAAGGGGCAGCCTGATTTAAAAGCATCTCACCAGGGGTAAAATGATGAGAGTCCAAAAGAAAAACGTTTACAAAATTACCCCAAAGTTGCAGGGAATATATGGAAGAGTCCCCTATGGAGACAGGCTGTGAGGGGCTGCCCAGACTGGACAAGGGGAGGCTCTAGGGAGACCTCAGAGCAGCCTTCCAGTACCTGAAAGGAGCTACAGGAGAACTGGGGAGGGACTTTTTACAAGGGTTTGTAGTGACAGGATTAGAGGGAATGGATTGAAGCCTGAGGAAGGCAGATTTAGACTGGAGATTAGGAAGAAATTCTGTCCAGTGAGGGTGGAGAGACACTGGAACAGGTTGCCCAGGGAGGTTGTGGATATTCCGTCCCTGGAGGTGTTCAAGGCCAGGTTGGATGAGGCCTTGAGCAACCTGGGCTGCTGGAAGGTGTCCCTGGCCCACGGTGGAGTGGTTGGACATATGTGATCTCTAAGTCCCATTCCAACCCAAACCATTCTATGAATCTATGAATTGTGGAAGGTTATGACACTAAACAGTCAGTTGCAGCTACCTAAACCTCCACTCACTCTCTCTCCTGATCACATAAAGGTTGTTGACTACATAGATAGGAGATGGGTGGATTTATGGATGCAAATATCACACTCTATGTTTCATGGCACTGCAACTCAGCTTCTGTAGGTCAGAATGATTTCCCTACCTCACCACTCTGCTCCCCCTTCCCAAGCCACTCACATACTTCAAGAAACTCTGCTCTCTTGCTTCTTAACTAAGAATTTCAAGAGGTAAGAACAAACCCAGACACAAAAGCCCCACCTCCCTTTCCTGCTGTCATTCAAGACTGTTTTATTCTTCCCTTTCCAAGGGCTAGCCAAAGAAGCCAGCTAGCATCCACTCACCAGCAAGCAAACTATCAGCACAGTATTTCTACTTCTAGCCTTTTAAATAGTTTGGTCCCATCCAAAGCAAACAGCAGGCTTCTCTACACATACCACAGAACCTGGGGAAAAATAGAGGGTAGGCACAAAGGCAGGGCAAGGATAACACAGCAAAGGCCACAGGAAAGGAAGGATGAGTGGAAACTGCTCCCACAGATACTGGGCATGGATCGAGCATCTGCAGGAAGCTTTGGGGGAAGTAAAGGCTTACATTAGGAAGTCATGTTTCTTTCTGCCACCCATGAAAAACTAGGACACTGCACAGACGCAGGGAGAAGTATAAACACAGATACATTCCATCAGGCAGACCAAATGTTTCCTGTAATTAACCTACAGCAGTTTGACAGCACCTCCAGAACATTATGGGCAAGCAGCACTAAGCAAAACTGCAGGTTCAGGGCTCTAATAAGCCTGAGCTGTCACTAAGCACCATGGGGAGGAACACCACCAGGCAGCACCAGGGCTTGTCCTGCTGGAAAGCAGCTCCATGGAGAAGGACCTTGGAGTCCCAGTGGACGGTTAAGCTCTCCATGAGACAGCAATGAGCCTTTGGGACCAGAAGGGCCAACAGCATCCTGGGGTGCATCAAGAGAAGTGTGGCCAGCAGGTCTAGGGAGGGTCTCCTCCCCTCTATTCTGAGACCACACCTGGAATACTGTGTCCAGTTTTGGGCTCCCCAGTTCAAGAGAGACAGGGATCTGCTGGAGGGACACTAGTGGAAGGTGTCCCTGCCCATGGCAGAGGGGTTGGAACTGGACGATTTTGGGGTCCTTTGCAACCCAAACCACGATGCCATGATGCCTGTGTAGGTTTAGAAGGAACTCATCAGGAATGGTGATTTTGGGGGTTTGCAGGGTTTTTTTTTTTGCCTTATTTTTTAATGCTCTTTAGAAGCAGAGCTATGATGCACTTTGTTTTCCATAGGAGGTTTAAGAGGCTGTCTCCCAGCCATTAACACCTGGCAGTTTTATTCTAGTGGAATGATGAAGCTGATAATGGAGGAGTTATTGCATCTGCTCCCAATCCCTCTGCCACAGCAGGTTATGCAGCAAGCAATTTTCTCAACAGAGGGAAAATAAATAAATCAGAAAGTATCACAGACTGTTTTACACCTCAAGAGAAAGAACAGGAGAGGAAAAAAGAAGGCAGCTCATGAATGGACAAACATGAAATGCAGCAGTAATGGCCATGTAGCAACAAGCCTTCAGAAGCCAGAAGGATTCAAAAGAAGCTCCCACCAGCTTGGGAAACCTCCATGTCTTCCAGTTTCTAAGATATGAGTGCAAATATCTTCAGAGATCAGGAATTCCACTAGTCACTAAGATAAGGGTAATATGGAGAGAGTGTCCCAGGCTGGGGACTGAGACATCTGAGCCAGTGCTGTGTGAGGGCTGCTCCTCCCCCAGCCTGCTGTACACCTGTCTGTTCAAGCCTCCAAGCCCACGGTGCAGCAGTAACACACAACAACAAAGGACTGCCAGGGGAAGTTTCCCCCCTCTTGAGAACAAAGAATGGTGAATGAAGCTCATTTTCTTGTATTTTTTTTGAAATTACAGGGATATTTTTCCCCTCCTGTGAAACATGAAAAGGAACTGACAGGAGAGCCTCTACAACCAGCGCTAACAGATCACTTGCTAGCTCACCCAGGTTAACCTCTGCAGTTACAGCAAAACACGAGATTCTCCTAGAACTAAACAAACCCAGCAGGAGCTGCATCCTCCTCCAATGCCAAACACACTCAGTGGCACAAAAAAAAAACCCCTCCAAGAGGAGCAGTTCCAGTAAGTTTCCCCCAAGTCTCAACAGCCACCAGGCAAACCCAGCTGACAGCCTGCGCTTTCCAGCTACAGGTTAGTTTCCAGCAACTACAAAATGAAACAACTACAAGCTGATAGCAACATTGAAACCCGCTCCCTGCTGCAGAGCCAACCATGCAGATCGTGTAAAGGATTAAAAAAAACATCAACAACAACAACAAAAAAAAAAACAGCCTTGGGTGCACAGACAGAAAGCAGGGAGCAGACTGCAAAGGTGCAAGGCTGCAGCAGCTGCTTTAGCTTACCATACGTCTCGGATCTACTCTCCTCCGAGCTAGACTTTGTCTTCTTGGAGGAGCTATCTGCACGAGAGCAGGAGAAAAGGAGAGAGAGATATAGAAAATATGGAGACCAAACATGAGAAAAAAAAACAAAACAAAACAAAACAAACTTCATGAAAAACACAGACTGGTTTATTAGGTTAAATCGTGCAAAACATGAATAAGATGTGAACGAAACACAGGTGGAACACTTGGAGCGAGGGGTGAATAATACGAGCGTGAAGACACAGGTAACACCACAAAGAAATTAATACAGGATCCAAGACATAATAAAAGAAGTTCCTTGGCAATGAAGTACAGAAAGTATCCTTGGGAAAAACCAGGCCAAGCTGCTCTGGGAACGTTTATGGCCAGAGCAATTGCCGCCTGCATTCTGAATTCGGCCCTTGGAAAGAAAAGGAGGTTACGAAGGCCACAGCGCAGAGTTCCTCTGGCAGAGCAGATCACAGGCACTGCAACAGTGGTGCCAGGTAACAGCTCTCAGAATTGGAATGACTTTCAGTCAGATGGAGATCAGAGGATTCCTGAAGTTTGCTTCTGAAGAAAACAACCTCCTACAACACAAGCCTATAGCCTGAGACCTATCCCAACCTCAAGTAACTTCACATTGCCTACTGCTAAGGACAAAGGGGAATGAGCCAAGCACTGACTCAGGGTTTGGGGTTTTTCCCCTTACATGGGTTTTTTTAAACTGCTATTAAAAGCCCATTTTTTGGGTGCACACTAGGAAGGAGTCATGCAGCTAGTGGCAGAAAGCGTGAACAGGATGGCTCTAAAGGATCAGCTTCAAATGTCCTGTGCAAAACCCCCCACACACACTACACAAGATCTTCTACCTTTCCATTCAACTCTCATCTCTTCCACAAGCCCCAGGGAAAAAAACTGGGCTACACAGCAGAATGCACAGGCACGAAAAAAAGCACATTGCATGGGGCCAGGAGGCTCAGACAAGAGCCTGTCATGCATTTCATGAACATACACAGTAGTCACTGGGTTAGTGTTTCAGAGAAAGAATGAAGTATCCCTGCATGCATCCTGATTTCCAAGCCAGGCTTACCAAGCTGACCCTAATTCAACCTTTTGCAAGGGTTAAAAATAAATAAATATATATAGAGAGAGGATAAAATACCCTTTAAAAAACAGACATTTGTCTTCAAGGACATTATGGTGGGAAACACAAATTTACTTCAGAAGTAAGAGATGGATCAAAAATCCACCGAGGCTCCAAGGAAAGAGGAATAAATCCAACAGGAATAGTGGCTGCAGCAGAGGCTAGAACATCTCCAATTTCACACTCCAACTAAAACAGCTAATAGAACTACTCACAACTAATTACAGTATCTGCCTCCTGAAATTTCAGACTGATTTTTCTGCAAGAGGAAGTCGTTCTAATTATTCACTGACACCACTAATCCAGGTTTATTCTTGCCCAGTTAGCAGCTGCTTTGTAGATCAGCGTCTTGAAAAGCGAGTCCATATGCATTTCAATGCCTGCATGCTTCAGAAAGCCTTTGCCACTGCACAACAATGCAACTCTGAAACCCACCTCTGTTGACACACACAAATCATTTCTATTCCCAGCCCCAGCAAGCCTGGATTTCCCCCTGGGAAGCGGTAGGACTTTACCTGTTGGATCAAAGTCGTGCGTGCTACTGCAGCGTTCAACCTTCTGCTTCTTGTCAGCTGGAGACTCTCTGCTCAGAATGCTGCCGTGTCTGTGTCAAACCAAAGCACAGGATCAGAAAAGCAGAGGGGGAAAAAAAACAGAGGAGCAGGCTGCCCAGAGAGGCTGGGGAGCCTCCTCCTCTGGAGACATTCAAAGCCCATCTAGATGTGTTCCTGTGTGACAAGCTCTAGGTGGTGCTGCTCTGGCAGGGGCTTGGACTCCATGATACAAAATTATCCAGATTGGAAAAGACCTTCAAGATCATCGAGTCCAACCTATCAACCAACACCATCTAATCAACTAAACCACAGTACTAAGTGCCTCATCCAGTCTCCTTTTAAACACTTCCAGTGATGGGGACTCCACTACCTCCCTGAGCAGCACATTCCAAAGGCCAATCTCTCTTTCTGGGAAGAATTTCTTCCTAACATCCAGCCTGAACCTCCCCTGATGCAGCTGGAGACTGTGTCCTCTTGTACTGCCACTGCTTGCCTGGGAAAAGAGACCTTTTGAGGTCCCTTCCAAGCCCTACACCATTCTGAGATCCTGACCACCATGCACAGCACTGCCCAGCTGCCTAGGCACTTGGAAATAGCTACAGCTAGTTCTGTTTGCTGACGAGGAACTGTGATTAAAATGAACAAATTAACTTCACCTAAAAAAATTGCTTATTCCCAGGCTGAATTCAAGTGGAACAACCAGACAGTAGAGACTAGATATTGGTAAGAAAGTCTGTTCAGTGAGGTTGGTGAGACACTGGCACAGGTTGCCCAGGGAGGTTGTGGATGCCCCTTCCCTGGAGGTGTTCAAGGCCAGGCTGGATGAGGCCCTGAGCAACCTGGGCTGGTGGGAGGTGTCCCTGCCCATGGCAGGGGATTGGAACTGGATGATCTTTAAGGTCCCTTCCAACCCAAACCATTCTATTTTTTTTCCCCTTTTAAAAGCATTTCCCCTCCAAAAATGTTCTGGCATAATTTACAACACAGGTAAAACAGACTTCAGCAACTCACCTTGTAGGTTTTTTGAGAGGAAACCTGAAAAGAAGAAAGGACATAAAGTTTAATGATTTATTTTCTCTTGTACTGCAATCAGCTTCATCCCTCTCTCTCTAATGAGTGTTGCATTAAATCTGTTTACACCCAAAATGCTGGCCAGCTCACACATGCAAATTGCCTAGGCAAGCATGCACTAATATGGCAACTCTGAAACAAACATCTGATGACACATTAGACAGTGAAATTCAAATGTTGCCTGCCTGGTACTGGAAAATAATTACAGACACCCAGCCATTTGCCATCTTTGAGATAACAGCTTCAAATTTGGTTGAAATACAACAGCCAGCTTGAAATGAAGGCCCTTTAATTGTATAAGGCTTAGGAACCTATGGGTAAAGCAGCACAGAAGTTAAGAAATTGAAGGAAAAGGTTGCATAGAGACTCCCCCAAGAGCAGTAGTTCTCTTTCCTCCTCCCTCAGAAGCATTACTTTCATCTCAGCAGCCTGGGAAATCCACTCTGTTTCAATCAAGAAACAAGAAGCTAATGAAGCCTCTCCTTGTTCTGCTCTACCTGCAGCAAACAAAGTCAGCTCACTCCTGTGCTAGTGTGGCTGGAGCAGTTCCTTACTTTCCATCCAAGGATGAAGTGCAAATGTTTGAGTTTAGAGCTCTAGAAAGTTCTGTAAAAATCCTTCTCTGCTGGCCACTGTCATCACTTCTTTAGCAACAGAACCCTGAAGGCACTGAATCATCAGGAGTTTTGTCTGTGCTTTGACCTCAGCAGCGAGCACAGAAGTGTCCCTGAGAGAGGGCCAAAAGCTCACAGCTCCTTGCGTCCTGCTAGGAGAGGGTTAAACCATGCCAGCTCATTTGGGACTCCCCAAGAGAATCCCCACCCAAACTGACAGCTTTGGGTGTTGGATCCTGGTGCTCCCTCCTCTTGGGCTCCACCATACACTGCTGTGGAGCAGGCTGGGAGCAGCTCCTGGAAGCTCTGGAGACACCAACTTCCTGCTTTTCTTTTCTCTCCAAAGCCAGCAGGGAGGCAGGGAGGGACATGGTGGGGAAGCAAGCAGGCAGCAGGTCAGCATCAGGGCCAAGCTTCTCAGGCACACACAGCCAATCTGCATGCAGTCAAGGGGTTATGATCTGGTGGCAATGACAGAGATGTGGTGGGACAGCTCACATGGCTGGAATGTGGTCATGGCTGGCTATGTCCTTTTTAGGAAAGACAGGTCAACAAGGCAAGGTGGTGGAGTTGCTCTTGACATGAGAGAGCAACTAGAATGTATTGAGTTCTGTCCAGGGGCTGGTGAGGAGTTGAGAGTTTGTGGGGGTGAATGAAGGGGCAGGCCAGCAGGGGTGATGCTGCTGTGGGTATCTAGTACAGGCTACCTGATCTGGACAAGGAAGTTGATAATAACCTCCCAACTGCAGGCCCTGGTTCTCACAAGGGATTTTAACTACCCAGATATGTGCTGGAAGGCCTCCTCAGGCAGCCAGCCACAGCCCAGGAGGTTCCTCCAGTGCACATAACTTTCTGATGCAAATAGTGGATGAGCCAACTAAGAGAAGGGTCTGGTTGAAGTGGTGAAAGTTGAGGGTGGTTGCCCCGCTGTCAGAGGATCCAAAGGCAGAGCTATTGGATGCTGCCTTTGTCCCTGTTTCTACTGTTGGAGATTGTCCTCAGCCATGGGTGCTGAGGGAGCTGGGTCTCTTTAGCATGGAGAAGACTGAGGAGTGACCCCACACACGTTTATAAAGACATGAAGGGCAGGCTTGGTAGACATAGCCAGGCTCTGCTCAGTCCTGTCCAATGATAGGACAAGGGCCACAGGTGCAAGCTGGAGCAGAGGAGGCTCCACAGAAACAGAAGGAAAAACTTCCTCCTTGTGAGGGTGCCAGAGCCCTGGAGCAGGCTGCCCAGAGAGGCTGCAGAGTCTCCTTCTCTGGAGACAATCAAGACCCATCTGGATGTGTTCCTGTGTGACCTGCCCTAGGTGATCCTGCTCTGGCAGGGGAGTTGGGACTCGATCTTTTGAGCCCCCTTCCAACCCCTACCACTCTGTGAAGCTCCTCTCACTGTGCTACAGCCCCACATAGAAGACACAATACTTCCTCCACCTACTACTGTAAACACCATGCAAGCTGAAGGCACAGCAGGGTGTGGTGAACAGCTGGAGACTTTCATTCCAAATCTAGCTGGCAGGTTTAGGCTCCACGATAAAAAAGCCCTGCAGACATTTGGGATGATAGCTGATGAACATCAGCACATTTTCAAACAAGTTGTTCCACTCTCCTGAATACCAGGAACAATTAAAAGCCAAGTCACATTTTGGTTTTAAAATGCAGGGTCACATCATTTTAAGCCATTTCAATGCAGCAAATGACTCAAGGTACAGGTTGTTAGTCATGCTGCACAGGGAAAATGATTTACTGTAAAGCCAAAGGAAAGAAACACACCTCCAACTGGGAGCACTGTGGAGCAGAAATCATTCTAGTCCATGGCAGGGGGGTTGCAGCAGGTGATCTTCAAGGTTCCTTCCAACCTTAAGCTATTCTATGAATCACAGAATGGCTCAAATTGGAAGGGACCTCAGAGATCATCCACTCCAACCTCCTTGCCACAGGCAGGGATGCCTCTCAACTAGACTCAGCTGCTCAAGGCCTTATTCCACCTGGCCTTGAACACCTCCAGGGAGGAAGCATCCACAGCCTCTCTGAACAGCCTAGTCCAGAGTCTCACCACCCTCCTACTGAAAAACTTCTTCCTAAGATCCAGTCTAACCCTGCTCTCCCTCATCTCAAACCATTCACCCTTGTCCTGTTTCTACACACCCTCATGAAAAGTCCCTCTGCAGCCTTCCTATAGAATCCCTTCAGCTATTGGAAGGCAGCTCCAAGGTCCTCCCTTCAGGCTGACCACCCCAGCTCCTTCAGCCTGTCCTCACAGCAGAGTTGCTCCAGCCCTTGGCTCATCTTTGTGGCCCTCTTCTGGACTCATTCCAACAGCTTTGTGTCCTCCTTATGCTGGGGACAGCAGAACTGGGCACAGTATTCAAGGTGGGGTCTCACCAGAGCAGAGTAAAGGGGCAGAGGAGATGTTAGCTCAGTCATGCACGCTCCATGCAGTATTGGACCACTGCCTAAAAACTACCTTGAAGCCCTGACAAAGTTTTAAGACCTAATGTGTCAAAACACAGCAGAGTGAGGAAGGATTCCCAGCTTCCAAGAGTACAAAGCATTCCATTCTAACCCAGGAGGTTGAAAATACATCTGACCATAAATAGCACAGCATTCAGATCACCATGTTGGGGATTTTTTTTTCCTCCCATACTAAAATATTACCAGAATCCAAGTATCTGCTATCTCAAAAACTCATCAAAGACAAAAATATTTAGATACAGGCAAGGGCTCCAACCTTGGAAATATTTACTCATGTGCCTAACTTTAGTTCCATTTACTTCAGGCCCTATTCACATGCCTGAAATGAAAACCTCTGTGTGTGTGTGTGTGTTTTGCACCATGCAAGTAGAAATGACTCTGACTTGTGCTGAGATGAGTAAGAAATATTGTGAAACCCATACAAAAGGCAACAGCCAAAAACTGCTTGCTTGACAGAACTCAGCTTTAATTAGGAGATGAAGAGCTGTAAGAGAAGCTTCTTCATTGCTTTACTGGTTTCATTGAGCTAAGCAGTTGCTTGTTACAGGCAAAATCTTCTTCAAAGAAGTCTAAATCTGAAAGGAAAATACCCAAACCACCCAATCACCCCAAACTCAGGGGAGAGGAGAAATATTACAGGTTCATTTGTTGATTTTGCATGCATTTAGAATGAAAAGAGGAAAACCAAAGTTAACTCAGTGTCAGATTTGTGCCCCTCTCCCCCCTGCCCCCCTTGCAAGCAAAACCCCAAACTGTGTCTACTTAAAATTACATCTTCCTACTTTGGGTGGTTTGCACCAAGTTAAGTAGTCAATGAGGAGCTTTTGGCCAGAACCACCTTCACAGATTTTGGTCAAGAAGTGAGTTGTGTGACTGTCAGCTGCACCTCTGGAAGGATGAGCTGGGCTTTCCTCTTGCTCACAGTGCAGACACGTAGAACAGGTTGGGTTGGGAGGGACCCTAAAGACCATCCAGTTCCAACTCCCCTACCAAGGACACCTTCCACTAGACCAGGTTGCTCATACCAACCCCTGAAGGACGCCACTTGTCACTGGTCTCCACTTGGACATTGAGCCTTTGACCTCAACTCTCTGAGTGCAGCCATTCAGCCAATTCCTTACCCAGCAAGTGACCCACCCCTCAAGTCCATGCTTGTGCCATTTGGTGACCAGAAAGTCACATGGGACAGTGTCAAATGCTTTACACAACTCCAGGTAGATGACATCAGTTGCCCTTCCCTTATCCACTCATGCTGTAGCTCCATCATAAAAAGCCACCACGTTCGTCAGCCATCATTTGCCTTTAGTGATACCAAGTTGGTTGCTACAAAGAGTCCCATGAAGAAGATGAGGGGTGATGGGGACAAGCTACTGCTGAGGAGATTCCCATTGGACTCCAGAAGACAGTTTCCCCACCATGAAAATAGCTAGACATTAGAATCATCTCCCAAGGGAAGCAGTGGATTCCCCTACACTGGACAGTTTTAGGACTCAGCTTGGCAGCATGCTGGGCCAGCTCATTTCAATTCCACTCTCACCTAGAAAGCTTGGACCAGATGATCCTTGGGGTCCCTTCCAACCTGGCACCCTGTGAGTCTATGAAATGCCATTCTGCAGACAACTTCCAAAACCTGATCTTGAAAGAGACAGGAAGAACCAAAGGGAAGGAACCCCCTCCAGTCTGCTTGTGTTCCCAGTTTGCAGAGCCACCACCGCACGTTCTGCAGGGGCTTATAAGCCCTGAGAAAAGCATGCTGGGAGACTGCAGACACGACCTGAACAAAAGCAGTACCAATGTGACCTTAATGTAGAGCTAAAGGCAGTCTCCTGTCACAACAAAAAGGGGTGGCTGTGCTCTGCACAGAGCACTGGGTGAGCAAAGGAGTGATGAGATGGCAAATGACAGGCGGCCAGAGAGAAGCACAGATGCAGCGAGTGGGACAGCTATTAGCAACCAAGAAAAAACGCAGACACAAGCCTGCCATTTCCCTCTGCTGCCCACAAACTCCAGCTGTGACCACAGCAGCCATTCTGTGGCCAGCACTGATTCAACACATGGAGTCCCTCCACCTTAGCATTAAGCCACTTAAAGAGCAGTTTTCTGCGGTGTCATCTTTTCCCTGCATCACAGTACGGAAGCTCAGCAAACCACAGAGATCTCTTCCTCAGAAGGGAGGGAAAAAAAAGTCCACTGCATACTGATGGCACCAGATTGTAACACAAGCTGCAGAGAAGCAGGCAGGCTAAAGAAGGGACCCAAAGAGTGTGGATTCCTGAGAGCTGTCAGAGCCTATGGACAGATGTTAGGAACTTGAGGCAAGTGCACAAGCAGGCGACACCGAGCTAGGCAAGAAAAGTTTCCATGTTATTTTTGTAGGAGTCCAAGGCAGCAGCCACAGCTGATGCAGTGACTCATGGAAGAATCCTTCATGGCATTATTAGCTTGAGATTACTGACAGCTTTGTGAGCAGGCCTGCTCACTGCCTGCTGAGAAGGAGCAGAGGAGAGGGTCCAGAGGAGGCCATGAAGATGATCAGAGGACTGGAGTACCTCCCCTCTGGGGACCCGCTGAGAGAGCTGGGGCTGTTGAGCCTGGAGAAGAGAAGGCTTTGGGAAGACCACAGAGCAGTCTTCCAGGGTCTGAAGGGGCCTTCAGGAGAGCTGGGAAGGGAATTTTTACAAGGACTTGTAGTGACAGGATGAGAGGCAACGGATTGAAGCTTGAGGAGGGCAGATTGAGACTGGAGATTAGGGACCCAGGGTTGTCCAGGGAGGTGGCTGAGGCCCTGTCCCTGGAGCTGTTTAAGCCCAGGCTGGATGAGGCTCTGGCCAGCCTGATCTAGTGTGAGGTGTCCCTGCCCATGGCAGGGGGGTTGGAACTAGATGATCCTTGTGGTCCCTTCCAACCCTGACTGATCCTATACTATGATACTATACTATGACCCTTCTTGCCCTCACACAAGGAGCTCCATGGAATTTCCTGATCAGACTGGCAGCATGGTCTACCCAAATGAGCGCTGCTCTCTGGGAGGTACTCCCTTGCAGAGAGATGTGACCAGCTCTAAAGGCAGCTTGCAAGAGTGTTTGCTAAACAGACTAAATAAACAAAATGAACAAGCAGCAGGGTAGGTTGGACACACCATGGCCAGCTGGAGATCTTTCTTAGCACCCTCTCACTGCAACACTCTCAGTAGGTAAGGGTTTAGATTTCTCTATGAACGTTTGGAAAGAGCAGAAGAAAAGCATCTCTAGGGAAGTTTCATCCACAGTTCAGTCATTCAGTCCCAGCCCAAGCAAGTGCCTCAGCTATTTTCCATGACACAAGCACTTGGATTTTTCCAAGAGCTGATGTCAGGGCTTTTCATGGAGAAAGAACTGCATTTACAGGGCAGGCAAGGAAGGAGGGCTTCCCCAGCAGCCATTCTCAATGTGGCCTTTGTGCTGTTCTGCTGCTGAAGCCAGGACCCTGCAAGAACTTCTAGTCCCCACAAAAACTCTACAAGGGGAGGGGACAGAGACATTTTCAGCAGCCAGTACTGTTCTTCCACTCCTGACTGACTTCCAAGGCTCAGAAGCATCAGCTTTCCATCTACAGAGCCTGAAGTTACAACCTCTTAAGACAAGGACACCTATTGTTTAGTATCTCTATGATGGGGTGGAAGCAGGCAAACAAACTAAAACTGGAGAGGGGGGCAGTGGAAGAGAACATAAATAAACCAAGCTGCTCATGTCTCCCTAAGGCTGCTTTTAGGTTCAGCCCAAAAGCAAGACTTGGACAACAGGACTATGGTTTGCCCACAAAGCACTGCTCAGAAACTGATAATGAACAGAGCTTACCAATTCACAGCTTATTTCCTACTAGTTTCCCAACATGACTGTTCACAAGTTACTAAATCCATCAGTTTCCACCTCTGGGAAAGAAAAACTTCCATCTGTGAAATGGGGGGGAACCCCAAATGAATGAAACACTAGAAATGCTACAAAGCACTAAGCCCTTCTTTCTAAAGAGACCTTGAGCAAAGTCACCACAAGAAACATGGAAGCACTGCAAGAAATGGCCACCAGTTGTTCTGCTGCTGCAAGCTTTCATTGCATGACCCACTTCAAGAGAACTGGCCAGGTACAGGAGAAAGGTCAAGACTTGTGATTTTAGGAGTCATGACCCAGTTTTCTCCCTTCTTTATTTTTAAGTAGGCTAACAGACAAGTATTGCCAGGCATAGAGAGCTCGAGCTTCCCTCCAGCAAGGGAAAGGAGCTAAAATATGCACAGTTTGGCCATACTAGAGGAGCTCCAAAATAGCCTTTTTTTCCTTCACATTTCCATAGCATCTTGGCAACTGGAGCTTGAGTTCTTTGAGAGGTTGGGGGGGGAAGAAAAAGAAGAGCAGAACATGCGTGCTCTGCTTCTCTTCTCCAACCTGAGCTTCTGAAAGCCCTTTTGAGATCCTTGTTGCTCCTCGCCGCAACAATGAAAGGAGAGCACCAAGGTCTCTTGCACAGACAGGGCGTGGCACTCCAAATTAACCTGCCTCCCTAAACTGCAGCTAATTAGGGGGAAATGAAATGTTTGCTTTGCTTGCCAATAATTGCAATACAGAACTGCCTCAATGGAAGCCAGCCCCGCTTCCCCGCCTCCCTACCACCACTCCTCCTACACACTGTCTGGAAAAGCTTTCTAGTCAGATGCACACACACACACTCACAATCAAAAATGTTAAAAAATATAAATAAATAAAATCACAAAGGCAGAGCCAAAGGAGCAAGAGAGCTGTGCCAGACAGTTTGATTTTCCCAACCCAACCACAGCAACCTAAAGCCATCGACCGCCGGGGGATTTGCTTTCGCTCACCGTGTGCGAGAGGGCCGGGAGCTCGCTCGTGTTACCCTGGTGTGGCAAGGGCTCTTGGCATTTCATTAGGCACACAGCCTGGCTCCTTATTAAAGCCATACCTAGCTTGTGGTTGTTATGAACCAGCAAGGAGACAAGTGTGGAAGCAGCTCCTAAACCCAGCACAAGATGGCAATTAGAAAGGGAGAGGGCAGGGGAGGTTTAGGCTGGATGTTAGGAAGAAATTCTTCCTAGAGTGATTGGAATGGGCTGCCTGGGGAGGTGGTGGAGTCACCATCATTGGAGATGTTTAAGAGGAGACTTGATGGGGTGCTTGGTGCCATGGTTTAGTTTATTAGGTGGTGCAGGATGATGGGTTGGACACGATGATCTTGGTCTCTTCCAAGCTGGTTTATTCTATTCAAACCCCACTGTGCTCCATGTGACTGGAAATGGAGCTTGCAAAACACCCTAATGCTCACTCCAATTATCCAGCTCTAGGTTTTGCAAATACAGGCACAAGGTTCAGAGTCTTCCACACCAGAGCATTTGGCCCAGAGTTCACATTTCTGGTGAGTGAGTGCAGTTGCCTGGCACAGGAACACCACACCTCGACGGCTTGTTACTAATAAACATAGCTCGGGTGCTAGATGCCAGGAAGAAAGTATCCAGATTAAGACACGTCCATAGAATGGCTTAGGATGGAAGGGACCTCACAGACCATCTACTCCAACCTCCTTGCCATGGCCAGGGATGCCTCTCAACTGGACTCAACTGCTCAAAACCTCATTCAAGCTGGCCTTGAACACCTCCAGGGAGGAGGCATTCACAGCCTCCCTGTGCGGCCTATTCCAGAGTCTCACCACCCTCCTACTGAAGAACTTCTTCCTAAGATCCAGTTTAACCCTGCTCTCCTTCAGCTTCCAACCATTCCCACTTGTCCTGTCCCCAGACACCCTCATGGAAAGTCCCTCTGCAACCTTCCTGTAGGATCCCTCCAGCTACTGGCAGGCAGCTCTAAGGTCCCCCACAGAGTCTTCTCTTCTCCAGGCTGAACGCCTCAGCCTGTCCTCACAGCAGAGGTGTTCCGACCCTTGGATCACTTTTGTGGCCTCCTCTGGACTCTCTCCCACAGCTCTTATGCTGGGGACAGCAGAACTGGACAGAGTATTCAAGGTGGGGTCTCACAAGAGCAGAGTTAAGGAGGAATTTACTACTCCACCACCATTTCTTTCAAAAGGTGTTTTAAAAAAGAAACCCAACAAGGCTAAGTTATTCTTCTGTCCCTCAGCATCACCAACTCATGCCTGGCTTAACATTCCACCTGAGATTTACCTTGACACAGAGGTTACTACAACCTGAAAACACCAGCAGAAGTCCATAGCAACACTTTCACCACTAGATTTATCTATTCCAAAGCTGTTATCAGTCTGTCTGACCCAGTGCCCGACACAAACCACTTGTGCTCCAAGACAGACATCTTGTCTTAATTTAACTTTCCCTTCAGTGCTCTTGTTTAGCTTGTTTTCAAGGTTAATGTGAGTTTACTGCTCTAGAAATGCAATGCTAACACTTCAAACAAAATCTGCCTGCTCATCAGAGCCAGGAATTTATCAGTTCAAAGCTAAGCAGACACCCAACCGAAAAAACCAACCCCAACGCTTTCAGCCCTGCCTTTCCTTTTTCCAGCCAGGCATGAATCTTTGGTCAAACTACACCCATTCTGCACGGGGATGTGCAGACAACATCCACCCTTACGACCTCTGCAAAGCTTTTTAAGGGTTGCCAGCTGCAATAAACTAATTTACACCTAATACGTCTTCAAGCACCCAAAGGCGAAGCGCTCCCAGTGGCCTAGTTTACACCAGGGAAAAATTGGATGTGCAACCTAACAAACAAAAGCAGCAGCCCAGAGAGGACCAAGAAATCACCACCACATTCTTGCTCAACCTGTAGGCTGTTATTATTAGCTCTTAGTCCTTCCCAGCTCCCAGCCTAGCTAATTCTGCTGGTGACGTTCACTCCTGCAGATGCAAACACCAAGAGCAATAGAAATCCAACCTGGTTTATTCTATTCTAAATCTAAACCATTGGAGATTAAATGGAATGAAATGCAACTAACTGCACATTCCACCTTGCTTAACACCTCCCAACAGAGTTTCTATCCAAGCATGAACTCAAGTCTTTAAACTATCCATGCAACATGGGCTGCATCAAAAGAAAAGTGGCCAGCAGGTTCATAGAGGTGATTCTGCCACACTGCTCTGCTCTGACCTCACCTGGAGTACTGCACCCAGCTCTGGAGCCCTCAATACCAGAGACATGGACCTGATAGAGCAGGTCCAGAGGAGGGCCAAAAGGATGATCAATGGGCTGGTGCACATCTGCTGTAGGGACAGGCTGAAATAACTGGGGGGTGTTCAGCCTCCAAAGGAGAAGGCTCCAAGGACACCTCACAACTATATTTCAGTTTCTGAAGGGGACCTACAGGAAGGCTGGGAAGGGACTGCTTAGAAGGGTTTGGAGTGATAGGATGAGGAGCAGTGGTCTGAAACTGCAACAGGGTAGATTTGTATTGGACATCAGGAGGAAGTTCTGCAGAATGAGAGTGGTGAAACACTGGAACAGGTTGTCCAGGGATGTGGTTCAGGCTCTGACACTGCTGAGATTCAAGAGCAGCTTTAGATGTGGCCCTGCTCAGCCTGCTCTAGTTGGAGGTGTCCCTGCTGAGTGCAGAGGGTTGGACAAGACAACCTTTGGGGGTCTCTTCCAACCTGATGCAACCTGTGAAAGTTTCTCAAGCATCCATCTTACTTTGTCAGAATTGACAGGAAAGAAAATGTGAGGCAAAGTGAACTATTAAGAGATCAGCAACATTGAAGTTAAAGCCATCTAAGCCATTTCCATGATCTCCAAAGCCCAAGCAGGCTTCTGTGATGTGCACATCCGAAAGGCAGGTCCCACCTAGAAAACACAGAACATGCACATAGCATGCACTGCATGAGAGGTGGAAAACAAATCAACACAGGCATTTGTGGCAGGCTTTGCTCCTTCACATTTCCATCTTCCCCTCCATCTAAATTGCAGGGTATATTCAGAAAGAGCAACTGCAAAGGACTGGAGCAGAGCAGAGGATTAGGATTTCACAGCAACATCAAGTCCTGTTTCTTCTACCAGAAAATGGAAGAGGGGGGGAAAAAAAAAACAACACAGTAGTGAAGCCATGGCAGTTGTAAAATGGCTCAAGATCCTGAGAACAGCATGTGAGTCAAATATGTTGCTATTAATAGGCCTCCAAATATGTTTGTATCAGAATCTTCCTCTTGGGTCTCTTAAAATAAATAAAAATACATGGAAAGGGGGGGGGGGGGGGGAGGGAAGGAACAACAGAACACATTTATTCAGGAAACCTACCAGCTGCTGAGAGGTGATTGCAGCTAATTCCTCAGCACATGTGGCAGCAGTACAGATTATAAGCAAGCTACCAGAAGCAAAAATATCAGGTTTGTTTCCCCACCTGCTTCACTTAGAGCAGTTCTCAGTACCTGCTCCACAGCCAGGCACGATGCTGAGAACTGACAGCTCTGTGTTCACGGTGAGAGCAGAGCTGGCAATAACTTCATTAATACAACGACATGGGAGCTGCTGGAGTGGGTCCAGAGGAGGCCACAAAGATGCTCAGAGGGCTGGAGAACCTCCCCTAAGGAGACAGGCTGAGAGAGTTGGGGCTATTCAGCCTGGAGAAGGCTCCAGGGAGACAGGAGAGCCAGGAAGGGACTTTTTCCAAGAGCTTGGACAAAGGAAGGGAAAAATGGCTTTTTACACATCTATCATATATCCATGTGTAAGTAAATCTCTAAAAGGCCATTGCCTACCTATAGATAAGGTATGTAAAAACTCAATCCTCCCCCCACCCCCAGCAGTGCTAAGCATCTCCCAGCCATTCCCATCCAAGCCTCCTACCCATCCATTAGCAGAAACTACTGCAAATGGAGAGGAGCCTCCTGCTCTCCCTGCTGCCTGTCACTGTATCAACACCGCCTGCATTCTGCACCCACAGCACTGTCCAGACCACCACTGGGGCTACCTCCTACTGAAGCAATCTGCTTCCTTTTCAGCAAGCTTCCCAATCAAATGAGAAAGAGATCAGTGAAAATTGTGTTCAGAAGATAAACCACTGAAAAAAAAAAAACCCACCCCACTACCCCAGATGGTTTGTTGAGCACCAGGAGCTAACTGAACATCGACAGACAGAAAATATCAGCTTATCAAAAAAAGAATCACATCCCCTCAGACTGCAAAAGCTGGGGAGAAGGTTCTGCTAACATGCTGGGGTGGAAATTCAGCATTGGGAAATGGAAAGAAGGTAGTGCTGCCAGCATCTACATCTTAGGCATCTTTCCTAGCTGTCAAAACCTTTGTTCTTGAGCTAAGACACCGAGGCAGAGCTTTTCAAAGCAAGCATATGTAATTGGCCATTTTCACAATGAAAATACAAAAGAGTAACTCAGGTTCACACAGCAGCTATTAAAAGAGAGAGGGAGAGAGAGAAAATAATAATAAAGGAGTAAAACCTTCCCTCCCACCCTTTTTCCAAGAGATATTAAAGGAAAAAATCCTCTCTCCCTCCTCTGCATTTCTCTTCTCTCAGTATATTCATCTAACACAGAATGGAAACAAAGACTCTCAGATATTACCTGTTCTGTGAGGCAAAGTCAGCTCAACAGGGAGATCCCAAAGGCCCATTTCCAAGGAGAGTACACTCAGACCAAGTCCTCTTCAAGAAGCACAAGCTACCCCTCTTGGAAGCTGTCTGGTTTTTCAATGCTCATCTGATATCCTTAAGAGGCATCTGCCTGATTGTTTCAGTGACCACTTGAGGGAAGGGAAGAAACTCCACCTCTTCTCTCCCACCTCCTCTCAACCACCATCAGCTGTGGTCCAACACTGCACTGCTAATGGACACGGAGAGAACAGCATCCACGTACATCCCACAGAGACTGCATGCAACAAGACAGCAGAGGAGAGCCAGATTTTCAAACTAAGCATTGCCAGCCACCCTGAGGGACAGCCCAATCTACCCCTGGAGAAGTATTTTCTGTGTATCCAGCAGACATGTGCACTCCCTGTGTGCTTATGCATATATACATATGCATGTGTATGTTTAGAGGCGTCTATGGGCATGCACGGCATTAAATCAGATCACTGATCAAAGGAACTGCTTCACAGGAGGCACAGAAACAAAGGCTTGGCACAGGGCTGCAAGATTTCCCCTGCAATCCACTCGCAGCCTTTTGCAGAGTCACACTGTGCCACGTACTGGGGTTTTGTTTGCAGGCGTTCTGCAAATGCACCACCACTCCGGCACCTGAAAAGCACAGCCTCGGATGCAAACAGAGCCTCTCCAGCAGCCTCGGATGCAAACAGAGCCTCTCCAGCAGCCTCGGATGCAAACAGAGCCTCTCCAGCAGCCTCGGATGCAAACAGAGCCTCTCCAGCAGCCTCGGATGCAAACAGAGCCTCTCCAGCAGCCTCGGATGCAAACAGAGCCTCTCCAGCAGCCTCGGATGCAAACAGAGCCTCTCCAGCAGCCTCGGATGCAAACAGAGCCTCTCCAGCAGCCTCGGATGCAAACAGAGCCTCTCCAGCAGCCTCGGATGCAAACAGAGCCTCTCCAGCAGCCTCGGATGCAAACAGAGCCTCTCCAGCAGCCTCGGATGCAAACAGAGCCTCTCCAGCAGCCTCGGATGCAAACAGAGCCTCTCCAGCAGCCTCGGATGCAAACAGAGCCTCTCCAGCAGCCTCGGATGCAAACAGAGCCTCTCCAGCAGCCTCGGATGCAAACAGAGCCTCTGCATTGGTTTAGAAGGGCAGGGAAGAGGGGGAGAATGAAGGCATGCCTCTTTCTGTCATCCAGGGAGAGAAACTGAGAGGTCAAATGGGGCGGGGGGGGGCAATGAGCTTACTGCTCTTGCAGCTTCCCAGAGTGGTCAAGCCCTGGAGAAGAAGGACTGGAGGGTGAAGGGGCTGTTTGCTTTTTCTGCCCCAATAACCTAATTAAGTTTGTGAGCAGTGCTAGCGGGATAGAAATTTCTTCACGCTACACTGTCTGTTTGTGTTTGATTAATGTAAATCTTCCCAGGGCTCTAACCATGCCCCAGGCACTGGGATGCCTGCCTCCCCATTAACAACCACCCCAGCTGCCAGTGCAGCAGGATGAGAGAGGGAAAAAGTCAGATCTCTGCTCCAGCCTTTGCCATAAAACCACCTCACTCGCTCAAAACAGTTTCTGGTGATTTGAATTACCATTTCCAATCAAATCCTGCATCCCCCTCCCAAACTGATGAGGCCTATTCAGAGGTGAAACTGCAGCAAATCCCTTTAATAATTAACAGCTTCCTTTTGCTTTTGCCTCAGTTCTCATGACCAAAGTTTGGAGACTACACTCACCACAACTTCTGTGCTGCCCAGTCCAATGCATGCTGGTACCAAATATAATCTCCAAGCCACAACTGCATCAAGGCTACAATTACAGAGCAGACAGGAAGCCAAAGAAATCAGCTCCAACCCCTCTATCTGTGTGCTCCACGGTTCTAAGCATGCAATAATTTCCCAGGCAGAGCTTTTATTTTTCCATGCTTCTATCTTTTCCAGTGGCATGCATCACCAGCTCCTAAAATGCAGTTCATTGGTTTGGGGTTGTTTTTTTTTTTTTCCCCTCCTTTCTTTTTTCTTAACTATTTGCCCAGCTCCTCATTTTCTAGGAATTTCATAAATCAGGAGAAGAAAATGTCAGCTCTCCAGAAGAAAATGGTAACCGGAAGAAAGCAGAAAGCCCAAGCCACAGCCAGCTGCTTCAGACTCTGGCCAGCAGCCCTTCCCTTCCAGGCTCCTGCTGTATGATCTGAAGCACGAGGAGGGAAATGACCAGGACAGGGTTTTCTCTAAGCAAACATCAAGTCACAAAGAGTTAAGGAAGCGAGGGGGAAAGCCTTTGCGAATGGCAGAGCAGAGCTCCGCATCCAGTTTGTTCATGCCCGAGTGAGAATCACGTGCAGCCAGCAGCCACCGCTGAGGCACAGAGAGGCTGTCACAGCAAGAGATATTTTTAAACCTGGGTTACATTTGAAAATAATTCTTCTCCTAAATGCTCCTCATCATTAAGTAGACGAAACAATGTGAGCAGGCCAATCTGCCTCGCCTCACTCAGCGCTGCTTTGCTTCCCGCTTCCTTCCTTGCACTCTTACCCACTGCAGCAGTGCACACAACGCGCCCCGGAGCGCGGAACGGATGGGCACAGCCAGACCCGCTCCCCCTCCACAGAAATTCACATTCCCCAGCTCTGTGCCTCACTTTACCCTTCAATAAAACTGCACATCACCCTGCTGCAGGGAAATACCACAAGGTCAAGATTCACAGAATGGGTTGGGTTGGAAGGGGCCTTAAAGATCATTCAGAACCAACCCGCCCCCGCCATAGGCAGGGGCACTTCCCACTGGATACTAGGATACTATGACCTGGCTGCTCAAGGCCTCAACCAACCTGGCCTTGAACACATCCAGGGAGGGGGCATCCACAACCTCCCTGAGCAACCTGTTCCACTGTCTCCCCACCCTCATTGTAATTTCTTCCTCATCTCCAGTCCAATTCTTCCCTCCTGAAGCTTCACTCCCTTCCATCTCTGAGGGCTGCTCCAACCTAAGCCATTTGATGACTCATGGTAAACACGAAAACTCAACAGCATCAACACTTGGGAAAAGAAATGTGTTTGCACCATGAAGCAATCTCAAAACCTTCAGAAATAGCTATTGCAGCCTTCTCTTCATTGTAACCAAGTCAAAACCACTTTGATGAAGCCAAATGAAATTTCAGTCTCTCAGGAAAAGGCTCAAGTAGAAAAAGGATTTAAGCTCAGTGGAAATAGCTTTTGGAAAGCTATTATGAAAAAGAAGTCTTGAGTTGAACACAGAATTTGCTCATTTCTTGCTCTAGGGTTTCTTTCACACTGCACAAACAATATGGAAAGCAGTGGTCTGAGGAAGCAGGGCCTGTAGATGGCTTGCTTTGCTGAAACCCTGACTCTGTGTCAGAACACTGCTTTCTAAAGCACCTTGGAAAGCTTAGTATGGCCAGACTCAAAATACCATTCCTGGGCTGCATCAAGAGAAGTGTGGCCAGCAGGTCAAGGGAGGTGATTCTCCCCCTCTACTCAGCTCTGGGGAGACCCCGCCTGGAGTGCTGCCTCCAGTTCTGGAGCCCCTATTACAAGAGGGCTCTGGAGGTGCTGGAAGGTGTCCAGAGAAGGGCCACGAGGATGAGCAGAGGGCTGGAGCACCTCTCCTATGAGGACAGACTGAAGGAGTTGGGGCTGTTCAGTCTGGAGCAGAGAAGGCTCTGAGGTGACCTCATTGTGGCCTTCCATAGAATAGAATACATAGAATAAACCAGGTTGGAAGAGACCTTCAAGATCATCGCGTCCAACCCATCAACCAATCCAACACCGCCCAGTATCTGAAGGGGGCTAGAAGAAGGCTGGGGAGGGACTTCTCAGGATCTCAGGTAGTGATAGGACTAGGGGGAATGGAATGAAGCTGGAGGTGGGGACATTCAGGCTGGAGGTGAGGAGGAAGTTCTTCCCCAAGACAGTGGTGAAGCCCTGGAATGGGTTGTCCAGGGAGGTGGTTGGGGTGCCATCCCTGCAGATGTTTAAGCCCAGGCTGGACGAGGCTCTGGCCAGCCTGATCTAGTGTGGGGTGTCCCTGCCTATGGCAGGGGGGTTGGAACTAGCTGATCCTTGTGGTCCCTTCCAACCCTGACTGATACTATGATACCACAAAGGGGGGGGCATGCATCACGACTGGAGACAAAGTTCCCCTGCTTACTTACAGTGAGGAGGGGCATTAGAACAACTGATTGTAACAAGATCACTCCCCAGTGAAACCTCCCCAGAGCAGGCACGGCAGGCTTCACCGGTGGCTGCAGGGCTCTTGCCTGTGCACATCATAAACTTCTAATTTTACAGCATTCTTTTTTTTTTTTTTTTTAAATTTCTGTTTTATCTCCCAGCTTTTGGGGGGAAAGCAACACAATGCATTCCTTTCAAGTCCAAACCAAGGCAGCTGCCAGGAAACAGTGTCAAAACAAGAAAGATTCAGGAATGGAAGCTTGTATCTTGCTTCCGACCCCGATTTCCCAGATTTCCTTCCCTCGGTACTCTCTTAGGCACAGGACAGCAGAAGAAAACAATTTGGAGGAGAGAGGAAAAAACCACCACAAAATCTTTGCAAAAAAAACTAAAACCAAAACCTTTTTACAAGAAATCAGAGATTGCTAAGACTGTAAAGGCACTTTTTAGAAGCTCTAACTAAGACTGCAGCTGTAGTATCCCTGTTTCGAATCTACTGGGGGTTCTACAGTCCAGGACAACAACAGGAAAGGAGGATAAAGGAAAGAAAGGATGCAAATGGAACACCACTTTCCACATCACTGAAAAAGAAATCCCTGCTAAGAATGTGTGCCATGGAAAGAAAACGGTCATCTCTCACCTCACAGAATGCCTTAGGTCGGAAGGGATCATCCACTGCAACCTCCCCACCATGGGCAGGGACACCTCACAACTAGACTCAGCTGCCCAAGCCTCGTCCAACCTGACCCTGAACACTCCCAGGGAGGAGGCCTCCATGACCTCTCTGGATCACCTGTTTCAGAGTCTCACCATCCTCCTACTGAAGAACTTCTTCCTAAGATCCAATCTAACCCTGCCCTCCCTCATCTTCCAACCATTCCCCCTTGTCCTGTCTCCAGACACCCTCATGAAAAGTCCCTCTGCAGCCTTTCTGTAGGATCCCCTCAGGTTTTGGAAGGCAGCTCTAAGGTCTTCACAAAGTCTTCTCAAGTACAAGCTAGAACATAGGAGGTTCCACCTCAACATGAGGAGACACTTCTTTACTGTGAGGGTGAAAGAGCCCTGGAGCAGGCTGCCCAGAGAGGCTGTGGAGTCTCCTCTGGAGGTTTTCAAAACCCACCCGGATGCATTCCTGTGTGACCTGCCCTAGGTGATCCTGCTTTGGCGGAGGGGTTGGACTTGAGCTCTGGAGGTCCCTTCCAACCCCTACCATTCTGTGATTCTGTGAGCAGAGGATGAGAAAAGCCTAACAGCTCTCTCTTGCTTTAGAACCCCATTTATTGTGCACCTCACTGAATGACTGACCACTCAAATCCTCTAGCTCTGCTCTGAACAAAACCCACCGCCCGGGCTCCAGCCAGCTGAGGAAAAAGCAGATCTCAGCACAAGTTAGGATTAGACTGGCAACCTACTTTACAGAGTCAATCATTACAAGATTGAACCACATCTGTCTGTTTTTAATGCATGGCTGCATTAACCCCAAGCAAAACCACAGTGGTTAAAAAAGAAATGTTTGGAAAAGAAAACACTGAAGTCATTAAAACTTTGAGCAAAAATTGCTAATTGCATTTAGAATGGAATGGGAATAGAATAAACCAGGTTGGAAGAGACCTTTGAGATCATCAAGTCCAACCTATCACCCAACACCATCTCATCAACTAAACCATGGCACCAAGCACCCCAGCCAGTCTCTTCCTAAACACCTCCAGTGATGGTGACTCCACCACCTCCCTGGGCAGCACATTCCAATGGGCAATCACTCTCTCTATGAAGAACTTCTTCCTAACCTCCAGCCTAAACCTCCCCTGGCACAGCTTGAGACTGTGTCCTCTTGTTCTGGTGCTGCTTGCCTGGGAGAAGAGACCAACCCCCACCTGGACACAACCTCCCTTCATGTAGTTGTAGAGAGCAATAAGGTCGCCCCTGAGCCTCCTCTTCTCCAGGCTAAGCAACCCCAGCTCCAAGCAATAGATAAGTAAAGCACAGCAATAGATAAGTAAAGAATCTGCTAAGCAGGGGGAGGGGGGAATAAAAATCAGCAGGACTCACCAATTTCTGCTGTGACACACAACATGCTACTGGACAATTTCCTCTAGCCAGTAATTAAAAGTTCCAGTACAAAGAGGCAAACTGATTAAAAGACAGCTGCTAAATCTGTGACGCAACCAAAAAAGCCCAAACCTAGCTGGGAAAGGAAAAAGTGAAAGATCCTCTGTGAAAGAGAATCCCACTCCTTTCAGCCTCTCATTGTCTGGGCTGACTTCTGGCAGAGGAAAATGGGGATACATGGAAGCTTCATCTGAAAGGTCAGAGCGTTTCCTTCCTTCATCTTTCACCATGACCAGTTTTAGAAGGCATTAAACATTCAGGACAGCCCTATCTAAACAAATTTTTGCTTATCCTGTCATTGAATTAAGTTCAACCATTTCCAGTAAGAAAAAAAAAAACCACAAACACAAAAAACCCAACAACAGACCCACCAACCAACACTCCCCAAATCAGCTCCAAAATATGGTATCTATCCCAGTCACTAAAGGCAAACTTGAGTCCATGCCAAAACAGCAAACTAAGCTAAAGAGAGACAAGGAACTGTTGTACAGCTGACAGGTTGAAAAGGCAGAAATTACAACAAGGGTACTGCATTTTCTAAGATGCAGTCTGCTTCAGTCACAGATTCACAGAATGGGTTGGGTTGGAAAAGACCTTAAAGATCATCCAGTTCCAACCCCCCTGCCATGGGCAGGGACACCTCCCACCAGCCCAGGTTGTTCAAGGCCTCATCCAGCCTGGCCTTGAACACCTCCAGGAAGCAGGCATCCACAACCTCCCTGGGCAACCTGTTCCAGTGTCTCCCCACCCTCACTGTCAAGAATTTCTTCCTAATCTTCAGTCTGAATCTGCCCTCCTCAAGCTTCAATCCATTTCCTCTCATCCTATGGCAAACAGCCTTTGTAAAGAGTCCCTCCCCAGCTTTCCTGCAGCCCAGCACCTTCACCTTGACACCCTCACTTATTTATAGACAAGATGCCCTCTCATCATTCTCAAGAAGACCGAACAGCCCCCAGGTCCTTCAGCCTTTCTTCAGAAGATGGATGTTGAAGTGCTCCAATCATCCTTGTGCCCTCCACTGGACTCTCTCCGATAGATCCCTGTCTCTCCTGAGCTGGGCTGCCCAGAACTGGACACAGTATTGCAGCTGTGGTCTTGCCAGAAAGCTTTACCATTCTAAGTACAGCACTGGAGCTGCTTCTACCTTTGCAGTCCCAAGGTAGGAGCATTCACACAGCTCATTACAGCAGTGTAATTAGGGGGCACATGTTCCTCCAAGAGGCAGAGGAGCACCTGAGTGGGGCCTGGTGGGGGTGAATCATTTGATCTTTTTAACAGTTGCTCACAAGCTCAGTACTGCTGCAGCCCCACAAGGCACTTCCTGCTTTTGTCTCTGGAGAGGTTTTGTTGTTTGGTGTTGGCTTTTTTTAATATATATATCAAACTAGGCAAATTTTAACACAGCAACTGCAGCTGCTTTGCAGCTTACATCTGATCAGCCAACACACAGAATTAAGTATTCTAATTTTCACTTAAGCAGAGCATGCAGGCAGCTTATCTACAGAAACTTTAATATGCTTGTTCTTATCAGCTAGATCTGAGAGTCATCCATGCTTGCAAGAAACCACAACTCCCTCAATGTTTTATCAAAGCATGCTCCAAATGCCAATATACAGACTGACCTCTCCTATGCCCCCAGCACAAGAAGGACATGGAGCCCCTGGAGCAGGTCCAGAGGAGGCCACAAAGAAGAATAGAGGGCTGGACAACCTCCCCCATGGGGACAGGCTGAGAGAGTTGGGGTTGTTCAGCCTGGAGAAGAGAAGGCTCCAGGGAGACCTTAGAGCAGCTTTCCAGAATCTGAAAGGGCCTACAAGAAAGGTGGGGATGGACTTTTGAAAAGGGCTTGTTGTGATAGGATGAGAGAGAATGGATTGAAGTTTAAGAAGGGCAGATTTAGACTGGAGATTAGGAAGAGGGTGGGGAGACACTGGAACAGGTCACCCAGGGAGGTTGTGGATGTCCCCTCCCTGGAAGTGTTCAAGGCCAGGCTGGATGAGGCCTTGAGCCACCTGGGCTCATGGAAAGTGTCCCAGATGGATGGAACTAGATAATCTTTAAGGTCCTTTTCAACCCAAACCATTCTATGAATTTATGCTGGACTCTACTCACTGAACACATTCCCTGCCCATCAGGGGTTGTCCACAGTCAGCCATCCTTACAGGACTTACAGGATGATTCCAGTTAGAGCACAGATGCAAGAAGCTTGCAAACATAACAATTAAGCACTGATCAGCAGCAAAACATCAGGATTCAGTGCAGGAGATCAGCAAAGGAAAGGTTTTGTTTAAGTTTGTGAACGACCCACAGCAAGGCAAATTTCTCCCAAGCTATTTTCTGCCTGGGGTTCTGAAATGGAATAGATGTAATCAGAGCCACTGCAGCATGGAAACCACCAGGATGCCAACAGAAGTGCTTTAATCTAAAGCAAACATCTCCACATGATGGAAAGGAGAGAGCAGGGGGAGAGCACAGGCAGCTTGCAATCTCACAAGACAAAAGTCATTCGCTACTGGGCAATTCTTTGTGCACATCATCACACAGCTGAATCGGCTTGGCTGCCATTGAGAAACAGATCCTGGGGCCACAGGGACAGCCAAAGTATTTGTCACTGACAAAGGGCTGCCCCACAGATCTGTTATTCCTGTGCCAGATTCATGCAGCCTGACATCTATATCCAGTGTGCACACAGCTGGAGAGGTATCAGAGACAAAGGGAGGATGAAGCCTTCATGGATTCTCAGAGCATGCAACCACCTTCAGGAATGCTACCAGACTTAGCACCACTGAGAAAGCATTTCTTCAAAGCCCACAGGAAACAGGCTTTCCATTTTTGGCTCCCAGATATTTGAGGAGGCTTCTCATTGCCATACAGCTGATCATTGTGCTTCAAATTTACCAGCAGAGCAAACCCATCCAAATACAACTTGGGGATGAAGACGAAGAGATTTCACAGGGGGGTCTGAATAAACAAGGTCCCTCAACAGAACAAACCTTGTTCAGAGTGTCTAGAGTCCCCTTCCTGCCTGTCCTCATAACCTATTACATTTTTCCCCTCAAATTTTCTAATAACAACCAACCAACCAAATCCCAAGCCTCCACCTCACTATTTCTATGCTCTTTGTTATTTCCCCCCCCACACTCTTTACCTAGCTGTTGAAATGCTCTTTTGGGGCCAACTGTAGGTTTGAGCTAAAAGTTTCATTTTCATAAAAAGGAAAGGAAAGGCAAAAAAAACCCCCAACCAAAACCCAAGCAACTTAGTCCCTACAGGTTTTCTAAATAACATTTGGGGAGAACTATATTCCCACTTCCTAATAAAACAGAGGAATCAGCTTGTTTTGGAGGAAGCTTCAGCCAGTTTCTGAAGCCATTTGCTGATCCAACAACACAGACTCATAGAATGGTTTGGATTGGAAGGGACCTTAAAGATCATCCAGTTCCATCCCCCCTACCATGGGCAGAGACATCTCCCACTAGCCCAAGTTGCTTGAGGCCTCATCCAGCCTAGCCTTGAACACCTCCAGGGAGGGGGCATCCACAGCTTTCCTGGGCAACCTGTTCCAGTGTCTCCCCACCCTCAATATTCTGAGCAGCATCTTATAGATCAGAAACAGCCATTTTCTCCATATATGAAGAGCAACAGATGGAGCAAGCTTTTCAGCCCAGCCCGAGTGCTGTGATGCTCCTGTCACTGCAGCAAGCAAGCAGGTTCAGTGAAGCTGCCTCCCAGGAGCTGCAGAGCCACCATGACAAAAACAAAGGGAGAGAGGAAAGGGGCAGGGTTCTCTCCCATCTGGCTGAACTCCAGCAACAGCATTTAGAATTTGCAGGCTGCCCAAAACCCAAACCTGTTGCAAAGCTATTTCCTCTCCCCCCTTCCAGCTAAGCTTAATTATCTGCTTCTGCTTTACACGTGACCCAGGAGCTCTGCTGAGAGAAATCCTCCTCCGGGAAGGCTGCTGCTGTCAAAACAAGCCCTGAGCAGCACCCAGTGCCTCTTCCCCTCTGCCTGGCACCCAGCAGGCAGCATTACAGTATCTCACACCAGGCAAGCATGTTTCACACCACCAGGAAAGAAACTTTTGTTTTCTGGCTTAAACCAGAGACTGCAGGGCTGGATGCCTAGGGTCAGAGCCCAGCCAGATAGCCCATCTGTGGAGGGGGAGTCAATGAAACATCAGAACAGGTGCAGGCACCCAAAACCCAGAGTTACCATCTCCCTGATGAGTGCAAAAGCTGGTAATAAGCCTACTAAAAGGAAAAGGGAGAGGAGGTCAAGGTTTGCTATGCAATACGTAGAGCTGAAGCTGCACTGGTTAACATCCAAAGTAAACAACACTCCAGCATTTAAAGTTCTCCCCACCATGCCTACATCTTTCCACACTGGAAGAACAAAAAAAGCCTTCTTGCCTTGAGTATTTTTCCTGCCCCCCTCCCCCCCACCCCCCAGCATTACAGGGTTTTATTCTCCCAACAGTTTCTATAATGTGAGTGGGCTGAACATTTTATGTAACTTCACAGACCTGACAGATCTGAGTGTAAATCTCAGGGCTCTCAGTACCGCTTGAAGAGCTGCAGTGCTTGGCAACATCACACCAACCAAATGGTGAGTAAGTGCTAGCAAATTGTACACCAAGGCACCCACCACTGCAGCAACCAACCCAGGTACAGAGCAGAGTTCTTTCAGCTCTTGCCCCCATTTTCAAGCTATCAGAGATTCACAGATTGCATCAGGTTGGAAGGGACCCTCAGAGGGCATCTTGTCCAACCTCCCCTGCAAGCAGCAGGGACATCTCCAACTAGAGCAGGCTGCACAGAGCCACATCAAGGCTGATCCTGAATGTCTCAAGGGATGAGGCCTCAACCACATCCCTGGGCAGCCTGTTCCAGTGATTCACCACTCTCATTGTGCAGAACTTCCTCCTGATGTCCAACCTAAATCTCCCCTGCTCCAGTTTCAAACCACTGCCCCTCATCCTAACACTGCAAGCTCTTCCAGTCCCTTGTCAGCTTTTCTGTAGGTCCTCTTCAGCTATCACAATGTAGCTCTAAGGTCTCCCTGGAGCCTTCTCTTCTCTAGGCTGAACAGCCCCAACTCTCTCAGCCTGTCCTCACAGGAGAGATTCTCCAGCCCATTGATCATCTCTGTGGCCCTCCTCTGGACCCACTCCAGCAGGTCCATGTCTCACTTGTGTGTTAGGAGATATATTCTTTAACTGTTGAAGGTTTTATTGTAAGTCAAGGGTAGAGAAGGCGGCTGCCACAAAGGTATTCATTTCCCCAGTGCCCTACAGACTTGGATGCATCCTTACAACAAAGAAAATCCCACAACAATTGCAAACAGCTCTCTCTGCAGTATCCCCATACCACCTTCACCAGCCAAAATGATTGAGCTTGTTGGTTTGCTAAGATCAGATCTGCACCCACATGAACCACTTCTGCTACTCAAACCGCAGGGACTGTGCAAGGCAAACCACAACCTATCATTTTGTGTCTCTCAACAGACAGCAAGAACAAATTGCCAACTGGAGAGCTGCAGTTCATCATGAGGAGATCTCTAAGCTAAGAGCTTTTATCCTTGACACAGAACTATTTCTTATAAAGCAGCATTCCCCACTTCCTTCACATTGAGGAAGTCCACATCCCATAAATTCATCCCCTTCTGTTACAGCTCCTCCTGAATATACCCCTCCCCCCCACCCCCCCAGTTGTTCTGGTGCTGCTTAGCTAAGTCAGGTTATTGATGGTGATACAGTGGGCTGCAGCAGCAGGAAAAAAATCATACATCATCCCTGGGTTTAAAAGAGTGATTTGAGAACAGCAGCTTGCTTTTGGCTGACATCCCTCCCTACCTAGGGACATCACAGCAACATGATTTTGCAGAAGGCAGAAATAAATATCTTATCAACACAGAGCAGAAGACAGAACTATTTTCTTCCTTGCAAGCAAGAACCCTGAAAGGGAACTTAGCAAAAGAACTGCAAATATTATCATCATGGCTCAAACATGGGATTGATGTCACTCAAACCAGAATGAAATCTTGGAAGGCACTGCAATAGCTGAAAGAGTTTTCTGGTCCTGACCAGTACCACACAGCTTGCTCAAGGAACTCTCTGACACCAAATATATACTCAGCCCTCCACAGAAAAATTAACAGTTGTAGCCCTGGCTTGCCAGGGTTTCTTGCCTTAAGCCAGCAGGTCTCAGGCCCTGATGGCTGCCATTTGCCTTCAGAATGCACTGGCAGACAGGAAACCTCTCTCCTATCTGGCAGTTGCCACCACCTCTCCCATTTCTCTCCCTCTCACTCATTTCCTATTGGCTTTCTCATCATCTTACACTGCAGCTTTTTCCTATTTCCTTTTTCTCCTCACTCATTATAACTCCCCTCTTTCAATTCTCTTCTTTTTCCAACACTTTTCTGGCAGCTTTGATCTCAGTCTCTGCTCATTGGAATATTCCTTTACATCTGGGTGCAACAGAAGCCTGCAATGGTGCCGGTGTGCCACAGGAGTGCTGAGAGGAGACGCCTTGTCTGATGAGCTGCCAATAAGCTACACTAACAGCCACTATCGTAACAGGGTAAAAAGACTTGCAAGCAGCCATCAGATACTTTAGGTGAGCCTGCAGGTTGAAGCTTGTATGTTTATGGGAGTGGCAGACTCAGAGCCCTGTACCCGTCTCGGATCAGTCTAGTGCTTTATTACACAGCTGGGTCTTTTCCTCCAGACGGGGAAACGTTTGCTCAGGTCAATTCAGGTCCCACCTAAGCTTTACAATCCCCTTCCAGCACTACAGAACCATAGAATGGGTTGGGTGGGAGAGGACCTTGAAGATCATCTAGTTCCACCCCCCTGCCATGGGCAAGGGACACCTTCCACTAGCCCAGGTTGCTCAAAGACTCATCCAACCTGGCCCTGAACAGCTCCCAGGGAGGGGGCATCCACAACATCCCTGGGCATGTCTCCCCACCCTTACTGGAAAGAATGCCTTTCTAAATCTCCCCTCCTCAAGCTTCAATCCCTTCCCTCTTGTCCTATCTCTTCAAGCCCTTGTAAAAAGTCCTTTCCCAGCTTTCTGGCAAGCTCACTTCAAATACTGGAAGGCTGCTCTAAGGTCTCCCTGGAGCATTCTCTTCTTCAGGCTGAACAGCCCCAACTCCTTCAGCCTGTCCCCATAGGGGAGCTGATGTCAGGATGGAGACTCCCTTTTTTCAAGGGGTCACATGGAAAAGACAAGGGGTGATGGGGACAAGTTACTGCTGGGGAGATTCCCATTGGACTCCAGGAGAGAATGTTTCCCCATGAAAACTACCAGATGTTGGAATCATCTCCCAAAGGAAGCAGTGGATTCCCTTACACTGGACAATTCTACGACTCAGCCTGACAGGGTGCTGGGCCAGCTCATTTCAACTCCACTATCACCTAAGGAGGTTGGACCAGATGATCCTTGGGGTCCCTTCCAAGCTGCCATTCTGTGAGCCTGTGAAATTACTTCAAGTGCAGGAACTCCTGTGCTATGCCTTAGGATCTTTTCCACTTCAGGTACTCATCACTCATCCCCAGGAAAGGACACCATTCATTTGCCTTTCCAGTTCCAGAGCAATTTACTGAGGTACCTCACCAAAAGACATTACAGAGCCCAGAAGTTTCAGTGTTGTCAAAACAAAGCTTAAAAATAGCCACAAAGATAATATTTAAGCATTTGCCAACAAATGTAAACAGCAACGTTTCTTATTTACCAGACTGGGCTAAACGGTGGAGCTGTGCAAGAAAGGTTCCTCCTGCCCATTGATCTTGCAAGCCAGGCAGACACAATACTGAAACTGCTCAAGGAAAGGCTGCTGAGTGACAACAAAGAGTAAAGTGGCTTTTAGTAAACGATTGGCGAGTGTCTCAGGCTGAGCATTGTTTGTTTTGACTATTTATACTTGGGCTTACATTTTAAACAGAAGGACACTGTTTTTTCCTGCCATTTTTTGATACATTTATTTTTAAACGTTTTCTTTTAGAAAAGCCAAATGAGTAAAGCCTGCCTCTTCCTGCCTTTTTTTTTTTTCTCCCTCCTGAGTGTGCTGTTCCTATTTTGGATGTATCCTGCCTTGTATTTTATCCCTTGTATACTCTTAATCAACCACTGCAGGTTTACAGCCCTTGTCGGTTTACTGCTTGGCTATGGCTTCCCCTCTCTTTATTTTGAGACCTCTTTTCTTAGATTAAGACATTATATAATCTACATCCAAGCTCCTGATCCTCAGTTTAACCAAGCTGAGACATGAACTAACACTTCTATTCTTTAAACCTAATAATTATCCAGAACAAGACCACAGAACACAGCAGCACCTACCCCAAGCATGCACTGAACTCTATTTTCTCTTGCTGCTATTGACATCTCTTACACAAGAAAGATCTCTTTATCTCAAAGCAGATAAAATATCAGGACTGGAGTGAACAAAGGGAGAGTGCTTAGGCAGAGGAGCATTTGCAGAGCCTTAAGAACGATACAAGAAGCATTTTTATTAGCATGCTTGATCACCCAGTCTAGAAACAAAAGGATAATACAAATGGGATTCATTAAGAAGTCTCCTACTGCTAATTTTCAGAGGGAAGGAAGAGGCATTCAATGAGAAAGCTGCAGGATAAAGCCTTGAAAGCAAGAGCCTAAGCTTATCTTTCAAGCAGCACAGCCAACATACTTCCCCAGTGTCGTGGTTTAACCAAGGACATCTGGTGACCCAGAAGGACCACCAAGAGGTTTGAGTGAAGAATTCAGTCTCCAGACTGAGGCAAACACTGCTCCTCTTTGAGTCTCTCTGCATAACTACAGTCTACAGCACTGGGATGACTAGAGTAGGGGGCTCACAGTGGTAACCATGAGAGGCAAATGAAGCCACCCAGAACACTGTGCAGAAAAAAAGACATTAAAGTAGAAAACCCTGTTGATTATACTCCAAAGCTTCTTGGGAAAGCAAGGGAGCAGAAGCAGGTGCTGAAGCTATTCACTGAATAGGAATCACGTAAAATGCTTAAGGCACAAATTCACCAGGAGACCCCCCCTTGAAATAATCAAAAGATCTTGGGAGACAGTCATAAAATATGGAAAATAACTGGTACAGGTGTCTGCATCACTTTCCCCAGGCAAATGAACACATGAATGCTCTACACTACCTTTAGATGGACTGCCAAATCATCTTCAGTGCCTAAATCACTCCTTTTACACCATGATACACAACAGTGCTGAGAGCAAACTGAAGATTGCTTTGATTTCCAGCAGGAAGAGTGTAGCCAACACTGCCACCCTCAAGGACCAAGAAATTCTGCACCTATATGGGTCATGCTCCTCAATACAGAACTCAGTTGCATAAAAACTGGTCTGAGAAGATCACAAATGAACACTCACAAAGCTCACCAGGGACCTCAGCAGCTTCTGCTCTGAGGCTAAGATGCATCTTTCTTCACAGACTTCTCTAAACAGGACAGCAGCAGGAACTGGTACCATGGTTTAGTAGTCATGAGGTCTTGGATGACAGGTTGGACTTGATGATCTTTGAGGTCTTTTCCAACCTTATTGATTCTATGATTAAGCAGAGGGACTTTTCATAAGGATGTCTAGCAATAGGACAAGGGAGCTGAGGGAGATCAGGGTTAGACTGGAGCTTAGGAAGATCTTCAGTACGAGCATGGTGAGACTCTGGGGCAGGCTGCCCAGGGAGGCTGTGGATGTTTTCTCTCTTGGGGTGTTGGAGGCCGGGTAGGATGGGGCTGTGAGTGAGCTGCTCTGCTGCCCATGGGGGGTTGGAACTGGATGATCTTTTAAGGTCCCTTCCAACCTAAACCATTCTATAACTATGATTAACAAAACAGCACAGGGATCTTAAAGCACTCCCAGGTGCACAGGAGGAAAGGGGAGAGAGACAGCACAGAGGACAACCCATCCATGACAGTCATGAGTCGTGCTACTACCAGCACACAAGCACTGCTGCAACAACTCAGTCTAAGCTCTGTAGAGAACTTCAGCCTGGGAAAGAAAATCAGAGAGATCCTCTCCATCCTGCAGCACATTCACCTAGGCCCCTATGGATATCACCCTGACAGGAATGGTATCCAAGGATCTCAGACTATCACCACCCCTCATCCCCTCCAGGCTTTCCACAACTAGTTCTGGGGAGCCCTCTTCTTTTTTTGCTGCTAAACATATCACACCTTAATTCCTGCAGATCTGGACAAGACCTTTAGAACTCTCAACCTGAAGTAGCTTACATCCCAGTACCGTTCCTAATCTACCCATGGCAAGCACTACTAAATACTGTAACAGGAGTTTATGTGCACTGGGAGAATTATACAATTGAGCTAACAGATGAAATATCATTCCTGCCTCCACCCAAATAATCATGACGCCCACAGCTCTATTCAAAACGAGAAAATCAAGCTCACCTCAACTTCTGTCTCCACTAAAAACCCTAATAAACTATGCAGACTGAACTGGGAGCATTTGCTTCCCAGCCAATGGTAAACATCACAGGCAGCACTGCAACAGCCTCAGTAAAAGCAAAATAAAACAAAGAAGTTCCGCACAGACTACATCAACGGCTGCTTTGCAAACACGTGAAGGGCAAGATGGTTTGCCTCCATGGCTGTTACACTTTTTAAGCCCACAGAAACAGAGCCTGTGCTGCATCTCACTTTCCAGAAATATGGCAGAATGTTTTGGGTTGGAAAAGACCTTAGAGATCATCTAGCTCCAATCCCCTGCCACGGGCAGGGACACTCTCCACTAGCCCAGGTAGCTCAAGGCCTCATCCAGCCTGGCCTTGAACACCTCCAGGGAGGGAGCATCCATTCCTTTGTGTTTCTCTTATTTGCAGTTGGTGCCACTGCACTGGGAAGACTGATTAGTAGTGGGCCTAGGAAGAGGCTATGTTTTTTGACTAGAAACATTACATCTTACAAACTCTGCTGGTTAAATAAATGCCCGATAGCAACAGCCAGCTTCTCAAGAACATTAAGGAGTGGCTTTCTATGGAATTTTTACCCTTGCTCTGCTGGAGAAACAAAGCCCTTTTTCCTCACTGTGCAATTAAAGAAGCCCCAGTTACTACATGGGCTTACAAACAGCCAAAGACAGGGAAAGTGCATCTGAGGAGATAAGAAACAATTAGGGTCTACTTTAGTACCAAGTCAGGAGCAAATCAGTAATTAAAACTTCTCAAGGGTAATTACTTGCAAATTCTACCTCTTCTATTTTCCAATCATAGCAACAGAAACTACAACACAGTTATAAATAAAACTCATTTGCAAGTTGAGTGCATAGGAAGAGTTATCAGTTCCTCACTGAGGTCCTGTGAAAGCTGCAGGAGCCTCCATTCTTTTATTGTGCTTTAATAAACAGAGAGAAACATACAGCAAGTCCTGCAGCCGTGCAATTGCTCAACCCTGCAGCGTGTTTGGAACGGCTACAGGAAGATAAATACAGAGAACTCCCAACAAAACTCAAGCGAAACAACAACAACAAAAAATCAGCAATCAGGCACAAATATTTCTTTAGTGTCATAACAGGATACAGCAGAGTCCTGATCATCCTCTAACGGCCAGGCAGAGTTTGCAAATGGCTGAAATTCATCCCGGCCCCGCTCTGTCCTTGCAAAGAATCAAGCCCTTATCTCGCTCAGCCATGTGTCGCCTCGCCACAAACGGCAGAACAGAGCAACGCCCAGAGCCAGCCCCGCGGTGTCTGGGCCAGAGGAGCTCTGAAGTGAGCACTGCAGGCACTCTCGTGTGCAATCCCACAGAAGAAACAGGAAAACACCTCCTCTAACACACCCTGCTCAGACTGAGGTCCCAAAGCTGGCCCTAGATGGTTGCTGTAGTCCAGTCTCCTCCTTCCAAAAAACATCTGCCAAACCCAAACCAGCATCCAGCAGCAGGACTCCAGCCTAGCACTAGAAACTAGACAGAAAGTAGAGAAAGAACAACAGAAATGTTCAGGCTACAAGGTAAGGCTTAGCTCACCTAAATGAACCTGCCTGAAAGGAGGTTGGAGTGAGGTGGGGGTCAGTCTCTTCTCCCTAGTATCACGTGGTAAGAGGAGAGGAAATGGCCTGAAATTGTGCCAGGGGAGGGCTAGGTTGGAGATTAGGAAAGATTTCTGTACAGAAAGAGTGATCAGGGATTGGAACAGGCTGCCCAGGGAGGTGGTGGAGTCCCCATCCCTGGAGGTGTTGAAGAAACCTACGGCCATGGTGCTTTGGGACACAGTTTAATGGCCATAGTGGGGTTGGGCTGAAGGCTGGACTCGATGACCCTAATTAGAGGCCTTTTCCAACCAAAGCAATTCTATGACTCTATAAATCCAGAACTGGTATTTTGTTATTCACCTGACCCAATTTTGGACACCTACTTCAGCATAAGAAATGGTCCCCTTGATGTGTCTGCTTTCTCCCATAAAGGCAGTCTAGCTGAACAGCTCAGAGGGAGATGCCTACCTGAAAGACTTATTAAACAGGCAAGATAAATGGCAACTTAGGAGGCCTCTAAACAAACACAGCATGGCTAAGGGAGGATTAGATTAAAAGGGTGCAAATGTTTACAAACAAAGCTGCAGAGCAGCAAGGCTGAAGATGAATTGTTTGATATGGTCTACTGGGCCAAAAGATTAGGAAAAGAAGTGAAAGAACAGCCTGAAAGAAAGAAGTAGATGTCACTGCTTAGAGCTCTGACTCTCTCATACAGCCAGAAGTTGTGTAGGGCATCATGGCTATGTTGGACCACTTTTGACTGAAGCCTTTCTAAATCTTAAGCACTATGATACAAGAGAAATCTTCTTCTGCTAGCACCCTGCAAATGCTGAGTTGCTGACCAGGAACAACACGAGTTAGAGGCTTCTTCAGTACCTCAATACACCTTCAGAAGCCTTCATATCCCTTACATCTTTTTAACACTCCTTGTTCCCCCCACTTCCCTCCCTCCTAAGACACTGGAGGAAAAAGAAACAAGAAAACAATGTTGCTTCATGAGACAGCTGGGTAACAGAATCCAACTCAGGGATGGAGTAGAGCTGTTACCAAAATTAACTGGGTTAAGGTTTGATTCACAAAGCAAATTACCCCAGCCACGCAAGAGATGAACTGGCATGGCTGTATTTCAGCACAGTCTCAGACACTGAAACCCACTGAACTTTCCTGGGAAAACAAGAAGGAAAAATAAAGAGCAAAATAGAGGAGGGAGCTTAATGAAAACATCATTTGTCATCTTTGTCACTAGAAACAGCCACTCATCAATTCATTCCTCACTTACATACATATAGACATATCTTTTTAATGCCATAGATTACATCATCATGAATGTGAAAGGCAAACCATGTGAAGGATAGGACAAATGTAACATCAAACAGCTATCAATGCACATGGTATGACTGCCATCTGAAACTGAAGGGATATACAAGGATATACCTGCTGTCTGTAACAGGGATCTAAAGAGCTATAGATAAAATGTCCATCTGTAAAGCTAACAGGAAGGAAAACACAGCCCCACGCTACCCTGTCATGCCCATTTGGCACAGATGCAAGCTGAGCTTTTCTGTTTTAAGGGAGTTTTCAGCTTGATCTCACCATGGAAGGTCACTGATAAATGCAGACAGAAGTGCACATGTCATATGATTTACACCATGGAGATTGAATGACACTAGAAGCATCAAGTTTATTTATATTGCACCTGCTTTACATTCCAAGGGCTAGGGGCTGGGGATTTAAAGAGGCAATACAGAGGTTTCTTGGGCCTAGTGAGAAAGCAGCTTTTCACCAATGTACTTCTAGGACAGCAGTGACCAACAGCTCGCCCTCCTCCAGGTCCTGCACAGTGCTGTAGACAAAAAGGAAGAGGCCTAGATCCAGACACTAGAAAGCAGATGTCTACATGATGAGAACAGGCACCACCACTTCACCCAGTGCTCTGCTCAAAGGTTCAGTCAAGAAACAAATGGCCCACAACAACCGAATCCCCTTTGCAAGCTCTCAGCTGGAGTTCCTTCAGGCCAGAGGTGAAGAGCTGTGGCGAGTCCAGGCCCTGCTTCCCCACATTCCCCCAACCATCACACAACCCTGCCACCAGAAAGCTCTGACTGCCAGCTGTGGAGACAGCAGCTCTTCAGATGACATTAAAAGTCTTTCAAGCCAAAACCCTAATGGAACATCAAACAGAACATCATCTTGACATGACTGAAAGCAAAAGGAAATTAGACCTTTTCTGTCTCCACTGCATTTCAATTTGGCTGCTGAAACTCAATAATGGACAGAATTTTGTTCTGCTAACAAGCAAATTAAATTCCCTGTCCTCACACATTTCCCAGGCATCACACAACTGCTTCATGGGATGAAAATCCTGTCCTTCCTTTTCAGAGCTTGCAACCTGCCAGGAGACACAGGCTCCTAAGTACTTGACAAAATGATCACAAAGCCACTGACATGCCACCCTCTTTTTTTACTGTCACTGCCTTGTCACCTATTCTGCTAGCACAAACACAGCACATAATTCATTTCAAAGAGGCAGTGCTCTATGAAAAGCACAGCCATGAACACAGATGATACAGGACCCTTTTGCACTGCTCAGGCACTGGAAGGCCTAAGTGTAGCAAATAGCACGCTCCTGAGAACAATTGGGAGTCTCAAAGGTGATCATCCCCATCCCTCTGTCCCAGACTTTGGTTACATACATTCAAACCTTATACACACATACATTCAAACCAAATACACACAACAATGGGAAACAGAATAAAACACATAATACAAGGTTTTTAGCATCCAAGTATCAAAAAGGTATCTTTCCCTTATGTCCAAAGGCATGCAGTCCCTACTTTTGTCTCAAAAGAACATAAAAGAGGTTTCCTATTTGTTTGGGTTTTTTTTCCTCACGATGGAAAAGACGTTTTCCCCTCTTTCTGAAACAACCCAGGACAAATGAGAGAAACCCCAACTGTTAATGACATAAACGTGGCAGCACCCACAGAGAAGCCCAGAGGCCTGAGCAGGTATCTAAGGTGAGGAACAGATTAACGCTAAGACCATGTAGACACCAGTAGACATTCCTGCTCATCAACTCTCCCTCCTGCCCTCACCTGAAGTGACCTCTCTTCAGAAGGCTTCAATGCTTGACCTAATGACAAGCAAGCACATCCTCCACGCTGTTTTTGAGCTCAGGCTCCAGCTGCATCCTAAACTCTTGTCACTTTTCCTGCTTGAACTTCTCGCAGAAACTGTTCCTTTTGGTGATCCTCCCAGTACCAACCTGTCCTGGAAGCTGAATTGCAATCCCTGGCTCTTACAAAGTCAGCCTAGCAGGCTTGAAAGCAGTTGGACTTGAAATACTTCAGTCTCAAAGTGAACGCAGCTGCCTTGACGCTCAGCCACTCCAGGTACATCCCCATTCCCAGAAACTCAGATTTAATGCTGTTTTTCTGATTCCATCCGTCCCACTGTCACAGAAGTCAGAACGCAAAGCAAAGGAGCTCTGGGTAGAGCCAAGACTTCAAGAAAATTAAAAGCAAGAAGAAAACTCATTTTATACTGACCTGTCCGTGATTGTAGACTGTGTGCCACTCATTGGAGCCTTTGGCAAGAAGTCGTATTATCCAATTTACATTTTACTATTACTGCAGGAATACTAACGAGGCTTTGCCCCCCACTGAGGTTCAGGATCCAGCCTTGCTCCAGAAGAGGCATGCACAGAAGACAAATTCAGTTCAAGGGCAGAAGGAAAAAAAAAAAAAAAAAAAAAAAAAAGAAGAAAGAAAAAAAGAAGAGAAAGAAAAAAACCGAAACGAAACAATTCCAAAACTCTTCTTGCAGTCACTCAGAATATCCAGACCACGGAAGTGGGGTGTGGAGGATGTTCAAGAAAAACTCCAGCAACACAAAAACAACAAGCTGCTCCCCTCGCTGCTCCCTTAGTCCCGAGGAAGAGGAGGAAAAGTAACCGAGAAGAGAATCTTCCCAGGCAAGCGCTTCTCACCGCTCCGGAGTTTCAGCGCGGAGGGGAACTCCCGGTGCCCGCGCCGGCGGCAGGACAGCAGAGAAAGCTCGGGGCCGGCTGCTCGGGGGCTGGCCGGGCCCGCACGCCCACCTCCCCGGCTCGCTCTCCGCAGGAGGGGGTGCCCGCCCGGCGCGGGGTCCCCCCTCCCCGCCGCTGTTTACAGCTTCTGGCCCGCGGGGGGCGGGCGGCGCGTCCCGCCAGCTGCCGGTGTCCTAAGGGCCGCAGCGCAGGGGCCCATGTCCCGTTGCCGGCCCGCCCCGACCCCCCGCCCGCCGGCTCGCCCACAGGGGGGTCGGGAAGGGCGGCCGCCCCGCCGGCCGCTGCTGCCTTTAGGCCCGCAGGTCCATGCCCCACCGCTCCGCCTGTCCCGCTTCGGCCCGAGCTAGAGCTGGGCGCGGCGGCCCAGCCTGCTGGCGAGGCCCGGGGCGGGCTCGGTCCGCTCAGCCGCGGAGCCGGAGGGTCCCGGCCCGGTTCGAGGCAAAGTTCCGCGGCGAGCGCTGGGGCCACGGCCCGTCCCTGCCGCCGCTCCGCTCCTCCCGGCCCGGTTCCGGCCCAGCTAACGCCGCTGCGAGGCGGGAGCGGTGCGTCCCGGCGGAGCCTGCGCCGAGCGGAGCCGGGCCGGGTCGGGCCGCCTCCGCCTTCGCCCCTCCCAGCGCCAACACCGTCCCCTCCCCCAGCTTTCGGGGGGGACTCTACCTCGACCGCTTCACACCCGCCCCTCCTGCCGAGTCCTTCCGCCGCCGCTCCGCCCGCCAGACTCGTCCGCCGGCAGCGGACCTCCCCCACTCCCTCCCGCGGGCGGCGCGCCGCTCCTCCCCTTCCCCCGGCTTCTCGGGGCGGCTGTTTGGGTGCCGGGGTCTTTCCCCTCCGGCGCAGGATGGGGCCGCGATAGGGCTTTCTTTTCGCCTCCCTGCCGGGCCCGGCCCCTCGCCCGGGGCATTTCTCCTCACCCAGGCCCTTCTCTCGGGGCCGGTTTCCCTCAGCCTCCCAGGAATCCCCTGGGCTCGGCTCTGGCGGACACACACCAGCCTCACCGGCGCCCCTGGGCCCCCGTTAGGGCTCCCAGCGGGCCGCCCGGCTTGCTCCGGCTGCGGGAGGGGAAGGCGGGTGCCATGCCGGGCGCCATGCCGGGCTCCCCTGCCCTGCTTGGCCCTTGCCGGGACGGCCTCAACCTTGTGCAGGCCAGCGGCGTGTTTCCTTTTCCTCCCACCGCAACTTATTAACAGCTGCTCCTCCTTTGGCTTGCCCTAACGCTGCCGAAGAAGTTTTCCACTCCATTTCCCATCCTTCCCGGAGCTCCAGCCATCCTCCTCCCCGCCCAGCCCGCTCCTCTGTTTGTGTCTTGTCACAAGCTCTCAAGGGCAGGGAGTGTCCCTGCCTCCATCTGCAGGGTATGCGCCCTGAAAAGTACGACGCTGAAGAAACTTGAAACAGGGAAAAAAAAAAATAATAAATTAAAAAAACAACAAACAATAAACGAAAACAGTAAAAGTGCCGGGAGCCATGCTGCTCTGGAACCTGATGCAGTCGCGGGGTGCAGCGCTTGCTTCCATAGCTCCGTATCGAATCTTGCCCTGCATTTCCACAGCGCATTTCATTGGGAGATTTTCTGACAGGTGAAGGTCAACAAAAATCCAAGATCCCTGCACATACCTCAGCATTCCAGAAGCCTGCCCCCGCTCCTCTTAACACAAAGAACTCCCTCTAACATGAAAAGGAGAGCCACACTGTAACACTCTGCCTACTAACCACAGAATATTGGACATTCAGATTTCAAGACATGGATTTCCCTCTCCTTGGCCACAGCTCTCAACAGAAGCCCATCTGTACAGCTGGTAAATTGCTGTAACTCTGCCGTTTATGCCACACACAGCACAGCTCCAGAGGGAAGTGCCCCTCAGCTCCGCATGCATTTGAACAGCAGGGCCAGGTTCTGACAATGCATGAACAGCATGAAGCCAAGTTCCACGTACATTACCTAATCCCAAAATCTCACTGCCGACACAAAGGATAAACAGGACTCCAGCCAGGCTCTAAAACACCCAGGAATAACATCTACATGCTAGAAGTCCAGGAACCTTCCATGTTGCACCTCACATCACTCAGAATTAAAGCTCCTGGCCTCCCAGCACAGAGGAACCTGTGGAACATCAGGCTTTCCTACCAAATGCCAACAGACCCAAATAATCTTATTAGCTAATCCCAATCACACAGGACTCCATCTTTCTTCCCTGTAATTAAACTTACCTTGTCCCACTTCTTCAAAGCCAGGACGCTGGAGTTGGAAAGAGTCTAGAAAATAGGCTCTGGGATGCTGAGGACCAGACACATCATTAAGCAAGCAGGACCATATCTTGCTTGAAGCTATATTCAGGACCCTGCTGCTCTACAGCACACAGCTTTTTCCTCCTTGGAGTTAAGTGAGTATGAGTCAGGAAGCCAGGAGACTGTTTAATGGTCTGAAGAATTTGTTGTTTTGAAGGGCAAATGGAAGAATTTGTTGCCTTGCAGAAAGGGGGGAAGCAAGGGATGAAATCATTTTCTACATGATACTTGACATATACGCAGGACATTCAATGCTTCCTCTCTTGGTTTCCTTTTGAGGAAGATAAAGGCTTGGGGGAAGGGAAAAAAGGAATGGGGGAGTGCAAAACACGCAGTCACGACTGCCTCTCCTCCTGCAGCTGTTTGCAGGGGTAATGGAGTGACAGAATAGCTCTGTATTTATTATGTATCTCTTTACTGCCTCTTCTCTGCTATAAAACCCTCCCAGCTTTTGACTTAGGAAACATCAAGTTCTGTGCCTCAAGAGAGAAAGGCTCCTGGGAGAAGTTCTTTCTCATGGCAGGCCCAGCATTTGTTTATTAGGCCTTTTTTCTTTATTACTTTAATTATGTTTTATTGTGCATGTTAACATAATGGCAATAACAATTAGCTGGAGGAAATCCTGGGGGGGCAGAAAAAAAAAGGAACAAGAAGGGAACTTCTCCTCTGCTGCAGTAAAGAGATGTAAAATTCAGTGCAGTAAGTGATTAACATTTGCCAAAGATTTACTCAGCGTTGCCAAAAGAAGCATCACACCAAACTCCATCAGCGACAAAGGAAGTGTGGAACCCTTATGCCACACAGTTCAGTAGATTAGCTCTTGCTTATAATAAGCTGCAGTCACATTTCAGTATCTAATGCAGCAATTAAAAATTAAGAAAAGCACTAATAAAACAATTCAGAAGTAGACTCTGAAGCCATAACTGCTCTTTTCTGCAGTTGCTGAGGGTTTTTTGGTGGGAGCTGATTGCACATTTACGTTAAGACAGATGCCTGTTTATGATCTGTCTGCTGCCTGGGCAGCGTTACAATGTGAAACCCAGAGTGGAGGGCTGGAGGAATCAATAAGCAATTACACTGTGCAGTACCAATTAAAAGAGATTGTTTTTTTTGGGTAGCTCTAAAGTCAGCACTTAGCCTGAGTTTACAGATAGTAACCATCACGCAGACATAGATGCTGGAAGTGGAAACTGCACATTAACCTCATCACCCTGTGTCTCCAGGGCAAAGCACCAATGACCCTAAACAGTCTTTTGGGGTTTTTTCACTGTTCAAAACAAAGCTAAGCAGCTCATGTAAGCAAGACCCTGAAGCAAAGAGGGTTGAGCCCTACGTAGTATAACTTCTTGTCATAGAATGGCTTAGGTTGGAAGGGTCCTGAGAGACCATTCTACTCCAACCCCCCTGCCATGGGCAGCTATGCCTCTCAACTAGACTTGGGTGCCCAAGCCCCCATCCTTATATCTATGTGAAGTATAACTTCTTACTTTGCCTTTAAGCAAAGGATGGCACAAGTGCAGATCTTCGGACGTGCCCTTCACAGGACTCCTCCAAAGCAAGCTTGTAGAGAGGTTTCACTGAGGTCCTCCCTGCAGAGCCTCAGTTTTCCAGCCTCCCACCCGAGGCTCACTGAGGAGCTGTTGCCATCTGCTGGCAAAGCCTTGCCTGGCACCTCTTGGAAAAGCTTCACCGCTGGCAGCTCAACAGCGAGGTCCTGCTCACACCCTCGGTCCCCCTTTGAAAAGGCCATGGCAAAGCAGTGGAGCTTTGGGGTGCTCTGCTTGCTGCACTCTGACCGCTCCAGGGTGATGGTCTGGTCAGGGTTTGCACTGCTGTGGCCTCTGCACATCTGGAGGGGAAAGGCACAGGGGAAATGATTCCCAGGCTAACAGAGAAGACAGTTCATTTCTTATAATTAAATAATCTTTATTTTATAAAACAGAATACAAAGCATCTACACCATTGACTGGTGGAATGTTAGTTGCTATTACACAGTAATTCAAACACAAGTTATTATTTCACACTAGTTCTGCAGTTTCCTTTCACAATTTGCTCTATGGACTAGCTCACGTGCTCCCTAGCTTCAAAGTTTTACTTCTTCAGGGTCTTCCAGTCTGTGCTGGAGCCCACTACACAGACTAGGAGGCCTTGCTCTGAGACACTGTTCCTAGCTCTACCTCATAAAGCCATTCCTAATAGCTTCTTATTTTCTGGTGCCCTTGTTTGACTTCTAAAGCCTCAACATAAATCACAGTGCTCTCCCAGTTCCAAGGGGATCACTCAGCCCTTAAGTGCATTATCTTTCAAAACATCTTCACACAAGTGTTTCATAGATTCCTGCAGTCACTAACTGCTATCTTGATTCACTTGGGCAGGTATGGGCTCTACAGCCCCCACGGAAGGGCTGTAACCATGCATTAAGCTGCACACCAAACCTCAGCAGAGGTCAGAGTCCAAGCCATCTGAACTGCTCAGGAAACTCTTTAGTAGGCAAGTCAAGAGCTGCACTGAGAAATGAGCAGGCTGTATTCACCAACTTTTCTTCATGATTTGCTGCTGAAAGCCCTTATTTCCTGGTCAAGCTGGCTCCAGATTTCCTGCAGTGCTTACTAGGCATCCTTGCTTCAACTTGGGGAGTCCAGCTGGACAAGAAGCAGCACAGCTGATCTTTATGCACGTGTCTAGCCTGCTCCTTTTAACTCCTCCCCATAAGCACCACTGCAAAACACCTTGGACTCCTGGTTTTGTGAGGCAAGTCAGATGCTGGGAAGTGCCATGTTCAGGTGACAAAGTACTGAAGATGGGTCTGAGTGGGAAGTGCTTCGCTCAAAGCAACAGCATCTTGCCTTCATACAGCACAACTTGACACAGACCACCAAGCATTCATCAAAGGTGGTTTAGTGTTAACTAAAAACCCACGAGGTAGGTAATACTGTACCCACTTTAATAAGTGGGTAAGCTGAGGCAAAAAGGCTCCTTGACATGCCTGACAGCAGCAGCAGAGCTGGGAAGGACTCAGCAAGTCCCAACTAGCCCTTCCTGCCTCCCTTCAAGACTAAAAAGTTTTTAATCACTGTGCTGTGCTAAATGAGTCAAGTTCCCTTTCCAGGACCAGCTCACCCATCAGCTGGCTTTGCTAATCTGAAGTGCTTTGAGCTCTCCAGATCTTTGGCTGCAAGAGGCAAGGCTCACAGTAGAACTGGCACCTGAGCTGCACTGGAGACCTGATGCTGAGGCTCTAAATAAATAAATAAACAAACACATAAATCAATCAATCAGACATCAACAACACAGGAAAAGGGCTTAAGAACATACAGCAAAATGAACACCAGAAGCTGCCAGCTGGGGGATAGCTTGTCCCTGCCAATGGGACCAGGTAAATCAGGTTCTCCCAGTCAGGTTCACTTTTTCACTTAAAAGAGGTCAGATTCTGTGCCTCTCACTTCTTTAGTTATTGGGCTGTAACGAAGCTGCTCTACCTTATAAATGCTCACTTTATAAAAGTGACCCAAATCCAATCAGGAAGACAGAACTGAATTCAAAGCCCTGGGGTCAAGGCATCAATTCAGACAAAGGAGAGCCAAGTGTAGGTGTCTGGCTTGAACAGGGCAGAGAACAGATTTGAAGCTGGTTAGCTCGTCCACTTTAGCTGCCTTGTTTTGAAGACATGCTGGCCACTCTTCAACCAGAAATCCCAATTTGGATGCAAGGAAACACTCTTGTCACACTATCTATGGCCCTAGGAGCAACATCAATGCTTACTTTCAATGGTTTTTCAATCATCTTTCCACAGAGCTCCCAGACACTTACCTACAGTACCTCACTACCCCCAAACACTGTGGCAGACTCTGGGTTCAGATACACTGATCTGGGGTGACACTTTCAAGGGCAAAAGAAATACACAGCCTCCACTGCTAATGAATGGTTCTACTCCCAGGTTGATGGTTGGACTCAGTGACCTTGGAGGTCTTTTCCAACCAAAACAACACTGTGATTCTATAAATCACATTCTTGCCTCTCTCATCTTTCAAAATGAGCAAGTACAGATTGTCTGCAGATTGCTACAGTAAAAGACCTGCATTTCCTGGGTTTATTTTTTGAAGTTAGTTACAGCTTGAGGAAGGTATTTGTTTGACAGTCTCAAGGCATGCCATTTGGTCTTGGGCTGGCTCCCTGCACTGCCTGAATTTTGGGCCAGTAAGCACAACAGAGGGAATTTTGGCAGTCTGCTGAAAAAATCAGGGCTTGGTCCATTAGCCAGAAAAAAGAAAAGACCTACTGGCAAGTCCTGATGGAGCTTCTCATAATAGAGAGTGCTGGTCCCTCAAGGAGCTAAAAGTAGTATTTGGAGGGGGTGCATGGAGTTTGAGGCTTGACAGGGCTCTGGGCAACCTGATCTTGTTGAGGATGCCCCTGCTTACTGCAGAGGGGGGACCTCCAGAGGTCCCTTCCAACCCAAACCATTCTATGAACAGTCAAGGATGAATAAGAGGGGGGAAAGTCAGCAAAGACTTTCACATCAAGGGCAGTGTCTCTGTCTGGATTCACAGAGCACCTAGTCCTGCAAGGTGCCAGTGCTGATTACAGCTTCTGAACACTACTGAAAAACAAGTTATCAGTTATTTAGTAAGTTATTAAAAGGAATTAGGGTAGGAAACAACAATCTCCCTAACATACTCTCCTACTGCTCCACCAAAATATCTTCTCCCAAAGGAAACACAGGGATAATGAGCAAAGTGCAGGTAACAACCATCATTTTGCATTTATATAGCACCCCTCAAGTAAAGATCTGAAAGTGCATAACACAGATGGATCAGCTCCATCACCCCAAATTCACAGATGGGGAAATTAGGCACAGAGTTAATTATGTGACTTGCCCAAGGCCACATAATGAGTTGGTGGAAGAGCCAGGAATCTCAGCTCTGATGAAACACTGGGACATGCTTCTTCCTAACAGTATGAAGAGCCACTTTAGCTGTCTAGACTGTACAGGACACTGAAGATGAAGATCTGGTATTGTTTTCTCCTCTCTCTTCACCTCTCTTCCCAGAGTCTAGCAGTGCTGAAGGAGTTAGCTGCTAACATTACTACTTACACCTGCACTGCTGGACTAGTTGTGTTTGGTCTGTAAAATTAGCCCTTCTTTCACTGGTATCATTTATTGTGTGCTACGTTCATACTGAGCCAGCCTCTGCCAGGCCAAACACTGCAGGTCCAAAGAATCCATGGCACAACTCCATGGATTTCAGTGGAGTTATGCCAGGGATAAATTTGGCTCCAGAACTGCTAACGTGTGTTGGCTCCTCTCCTGACAGTGGCATTTCAGGCATGATCCCCTTCTTGCCAGACTGTGAACTCAGGGAAGTCTTTACTCAGCATCCACTCAGTGTTTTTTCAGATGGCCATTAGTTTTCAAGTGTAACTCCTCACTCCTCTGACTCCTCCAAGCATGGTACTTCTTCATGCTCTTCCTCCTAGCGAAGCGACAGATGCTGACCATGAAAACCCAGGAGACGGCGTACATGATGACACCACCCAGCTTAATGTACCACCTGGGTTTGGGAGAAGCAAGCTCACAGTACATCAGCCAGGCCCCCACGCCAATCCTCACCCCAGTGAAGAGGACCACAAAGAAGAAATCCACCAGGTCTCCTGTGAAGCTGTGGTAACATCCCATCTCCTTCAGGAACCAGCGGGCCTGCAGCAGCGGGTTAGTGATCTCGCTGCCAAAGATGACAGCATTGACCTCTGCAGCTGACTCCCCGAGTGCCAGCGATGCTGTGATGCCCAAGATGCTCACCAGATGGTGGGCCAGCATGAGGGCACCCTCTGTCTGGAAGTACACACACCAACAAAGGTCAAAGAGAAAGTAGCCCAAGCTAAGGCACAGCCCGAGTACCTGCAAAGTTGTGTTTGGTGATCCTGAAACAGAAAGACACCAGACAGAGCTTTAAAGCACAGAGGCAAGAAGCAGGTAGGATCTCAGACAAGGAAGGGGTATTCACCTTCAGCACTGGCAGGCTGCTGTTAGCTTGTCCTAGTAACAGCTCAGCTGGAGAAGTCAGACAAGTCACAATAGCAGAGTTGTTTGTCTAACAGCTGCACACACGTAATGGCCACATGTGATCACACACTCTGCCAGACTGCAGCTGGGGAGGGCCACTCCACTAGCAAAATACAGTACCAGTCTCTCCACTTCTCTAGTATTTTAAGTTACAAAGCAGCTCAGATATCATTGCAATCATCACTCCTCAAGCAGGCTGGCTGCTGAGGTGGAAGGAGAACCCTGCTCTGTGCCATCACCCACAGGGGGACTTGGGACCACAACTTTGATTACTTACCTGGGTGACTCAAAGGCCAGGGACCATCAATGAAGCCAATGTAAGCAGAGAGACAGGTGGCAAGGATGCCATGGGTCAGCGTGACCAGCCTGCAGCTCCATTCACAACTGCGGTGCTTGAAGCGATGGCAGAACCAGGCATAGAGAGAGAGCCAGGCCAGCAGGCTGCAGCCTACCCGCAGAGGCAGGGGGAACAGCATCCTGTCACAGGAGTGGAGAGACAAAATGGATCAGGAGATCCAGCATCTGACAGTTGGCACAACCCGGTGCTGTAGCTCACCTGTCACCATCCCAGCACTCAGTGGCAGTGCTGTTTCCTGATGGTGTTACTTGCTCCCGATCACTTTCTCTCTGCAGAGGAACTGCAGTTTCTCTGGGGAAAGGACTACATCAAAGAAGCCTGTCACTGGGAATGAGGGCACATTACCATGTGGCCACCAGCACCCCGATCCCACCAGTTCACCTCAGCTGTAGGAAGATGCACTGAAAGGAATTACCTTGTAAGGCAGTAGGTTCCTAGCCTGGTTGAACAGAAAACACCACAACTTGGTAAAGGACCTCAGAAGACTTCCCCAACCAGTCTACCCTGCAGGATCTGCTGGATATGTTAGTGCTCATCTGCACTGCCTGAGGGACAAGCTGAGGAGTGCCACATCCAGCAATAAGGCTTTGATCCAGAGCTACACCTGTCCCTTTATTTTAGTTCCCTGCCCACAGATCTGCATTTGCCTGGTCTGCTTGTGTTGCCCCACCTGATCTCCTCATCCTGCCATGCTGTTTGTTAGCTTAGTTCCTTCTTTCCTGAAACACAAAAAAAACCCCCAAGAGAACTCAAAAAACATAGTCTCTTGCTAAATCCACTACTAAGCAGTTTTTCCAGTGCAGTGACACCATCTGCAAATAACTCAAGAGAAACACAAAGGAATGGATGCCCCCTCCCTGGAGGTGTTCAAGGCCAGGCTGGATGAGGCCTTGAGCCACCTGGGCTGGTGGAGAGTGTCCCTGCCCATGGCAGAGGGCTTGGAACTGGATAATCTTTAAGGTCCTTTCCAACGAAAACCTCAGTGTCATTACTCTTGAGCTTCAGGGAAGCACATCAAAAGAAGTTGAGTCACACTCTGGGATACTCAGAGTTTCCAGTTGTGTAATAGCAAAAGTGCCACTGGTCCTGCTGGTATCTTCTGGCCAGCATGCTGGCTTCACACCCAAGGCTGGGGAACACCATGAGGACTACATACACATGGCAAGGACTCAAGAGTTGTGATGCTCAACCTTCCTGTTTGGCCTGTTGCAAGTATCACCAGGAATGACTGAGGAGGCTGGGTAAACAAAACCATTATGGGATAATGGCCCTTGAGAACATGGGTGAATAACATAAGGAAGTGATTAACTGCTTGGATTAGATGCTTCCATTGACATCCCTTGTACTCGAGGTCTCTATGCATCTAGAGTCAGGGCAGGAGGAATTCTGATGTGGCAGAAGGGATTGAGCAGCTGAAGAAGGCTGGCAGAAGCAAGAGGAACGACCTTTTGAACATTTTGAGGTGTTTTCCACACCTCAAATCTATTTCTCCACCCCCTGGAAAGAAAGAAGGGGGCTATCTTCCAGTTGTACATCAGAGCTGAGCATCTGTCCTTAGCATATACAATATGCATTGCACCTGTCCCTGCACACTGGAAAGGGCAACAGCCTTTAAAATCAGCAGTAGTATATTTTGCACCACCAGTAGCCACGAGGTCATGTACAGAAACATGGGGTTGCAGCTAGGATATTGATTTCATTCACCCACCCTCAGAAGATTACTTAATTCCAGCCTTCCTGGATGCTATCAACGTAATCTCTGCACCTAGTCTCCCACTCCAGACTAATTAGGAACTGTCTCTCATTCTAGGAAAGGAGAACAATCAAAGCAAAGTCATCTTTGCATATAAGGATGCAAAATAGAACACAGTAACTACATGACCCTAAAAACCTGGTCCAGAACAGCCCTGCTCTCTCTCTAACAGATTAAACCCGAGATGGGCACCCCCAGCACAGCACCGTTACCTGCTTTTGAGGTTATTTTTAGTTGGGTTTTTTTTTTCCTTTGTACAAATGAGAAAATGGAGGAGCCCAGAGAGCCTAAATAACGCGCCCCAAAACACAGGCACCCCTTGCCAAACCGACCCGGACCCTCCCGCCGCCAGCCCCACCTTGTTCTGCGGGATGCCGACCCCGTCCCCCTGCCGCCCCCCGCCCGTGGGCCCGGCGGCCAGCACCGCTCTGCTCCAGCCGCTGCCGCAGCTTTGCGGGGCCCGCAAAGCTGCTCGGGGGAAGAGGGCCGCTGCTCGGGCACGGCTGCGGAGCGCCCGGCGGCTGCCAAGCCTGGCCCTTAACCCCTGCCCCGCTGTCCGCAGCCCTCCCGGCCCCGCGCACCCACCTGCAGGGACGCCGCTGCTAGAGCCGGCCCCGGCGCTCGGGAAGAGGAAACGGCGGCGGCCGCGCCGGGCGGCGGCCGAGGGGCACCTGCTGGCGGGGAGGAGGGACGGCAAGGGCTGCGGGAAGGGAGCGGAGAAAGGAGGGGGGAGCGGCAAGGGAGCGGAGAAAGGAGGGGGGAGCGGCAAGGGAGCGGAGAAAGGAGGGGGGAGCGGCAAGGGCTGCGGGAAGGGAGCGGAGAAAGGAGGGAGCGGGCGGCAAGGGCTGCGGGAAGGGAGCGGAGAAAGGAGGGGGGAGCGGCAAGGGCTGCGGGAAGGGAGCGGAGAAAGGAGGGGGGAGCGGCAAGGGCTGCGGGAAGGGAGGGGGGAGGAAGAAAGAGCAAAGGGGCCGCAGGGCTCCCGGCCAGCCCTTTGCACAGGGGGCCCCGCAACCCTTTTGAGCGTCGCTCCCAAAGCCAGCCAGGAGATGGTGATCCTCGGTGCTGGCCCCGTATTTGGAGGGCTCTCTGCCTGGTCAGTGCCCAGCAGTCTGTTGCTCACAGAAGGGGCAGGTCATACCCGCACGGGCACGCACATACCGCATCGCTATAGCCTGTGGGCAGTGGAAATGAGTCCTACGCACCTACGACCCGCTCCGATAACCTCACGCGTCCCAGAGATAAGCAGGCATGAGCAGACAGCTGCGGGCGGATGTGGGCTTGCTTTACTCACAGCCAGGCAGCACCTGATGTGAGCAGGCTCCTCTACAGAAACTGCAGGACGGCGTCTGAACGGCACCGGCTCGAAGGTAACGCAGCCCGCGGGGTTCATCGGCCAGGCACAGCACACAGCATGCAGCTTCAGCAGGTTGGGAAAGCTCACAGCCCTGCCCTGAGCCTACCGCTCATCCACTGCTTATGCAGCAGTTACAGAGCCCAGCAATTTCACAGCATCACAGAACGCCAGGCTGGAAGGGACCCCAAGGATCATCTGGTCCAACCTTTCTGGGTAACAGTACAGCTGAAACGAGCTGGCCCAGCACCCTGACAAGCCGAGGCTTCACACTGTCCAGTGGAGGGGAATCCACTGCTTCCTTTGGGAGATGGTTCCAATGTCTGTTCACATGAAGAAACACTTTCTGCCCTGAAGTCCAATGGGAATCTCCCCATCAGTAACTTGTCCCCATCACCCCTTGTCTTTTCCATGGGACTCCTTGTAAAAAAGGCAGTCTCCATCCTCCTGGTAGCCACCCTAAGGTCTTCCTTAAGCCTTCTCTTCTCAAGGCTGCAGAAACCCAGCTCTCCCAGCCTTTTCTCACATGGCAGGGCTGCCAGGCCTCTGATTGTTCTCATGACCCTTCTCTGAACACATTCCAGCCTGTCTGCATCCCTTTTTTGTACAGCAGGGACCAATTTCTCCTCACTGCAAGCATTCACTGCTATAAACCACATCTTTTCTTTCTCCCACCCTCATCTACACCCGGAGTAGCAAAACACAGGGCTTAAGCAGGAGACCTAAAGTTCACCAAAACTCCTCCAACCAACATACATACTCCTTTTGTAAGTTGCAATTAAAGCCATCTCTCACACCCAGAAATAGGGATTTTCTTTTTTCCTTCATCCTGACAGTTTTTACCCTTTTGAAACATAGCTGTTGGGAGTGGCTTGTCCTGCCTCTTACAGCACTTGTGATAAGCCTGTTTTCAACTGGCTCTCTCTCCATCTCACTTTCCTAGTTGAGGCCAGGCACAGGTTCCTATTGCTACAAGATGCTCATCCTTCAGTTGTTGCAGCACAACATCCTCACTAGCAGTAACAGTGCATCTGCTTCTCTGGCCAATCTCATCTTGCTAACTTTGGGACAGAACAAGAGGGAATGGCCTCAAGCTGCACCAGGGGAGGTTCAGGCTGGGCATCTGGAAAAATGGTTTTCAGTGAAAGGGTTGTGAGGCACTGGAACAAGATGCCCAGAGAGGTGGTGAAGTCATCTTGCCTGGAGGGGTTTAAAAGCTGTGTAGATGTGGTGTTTGGGGATATGGCTTAGTGATGGACTTGGTAGGGTAGGGTTAATGGTTGGATTTGATGATCTTGAAGGTCTTTTCCAACCAAAAGGACTTTATGCACTTTTGCTGGACCAGGCCCCAGGCCCATTCCCATAGCTTCAATAGTAACCAAGATGGAGCTGTCCTAGTATTTAGCTTCAGGCAGAACCCTGAGAAAGAATTATGGTGGTGTGGTGTGGGGGTTGTCCTTGGCCATACAATCTCCAAAATGTGCATGTAGTGAGATGCAAGGTAGCAGGTTAAATCACCTCCCAGTGGATTGTACTGGAAGTGAGGTGCAGCTTATACACTAATTTTCTTGTTTGCTTTGTGCAGAGTCAGCTGTTTAATTGGGCAGGCTGAGTTGCACTGGCTCGTTCCGCCTGCAGATGAACAGCATTCAGCAAAACAGCTCAGGACAGGAGCCTCTGCTAACAGTTCTTTGCACACTGCTACCCAGTTGATTTATTTTTTCATAGTAATGGCCAAAAAATAAACTGGAAATGGACAAGAAGTGGAAATATACAAAAGTATTCTGTTCCCAGCTGGAAACAGTGCACTCAGCAGTGGCTTAGTACATTTCATAACACCAAAGGTGGTGTCATGCTTTCAACTGCTTCTCCAAACACAGTGTAGCCAAGCCACCTTGCAACCCAAGCTGCCCAGATTGGTCATTTCTAGGAGGAAATGCATCAACAGGCAGGCACTGGTGCTGCAGAAGAATAAAGAGCAACCTGAGAGGTAGGTTATGACCAGAATTTAACAGTTACCCTGTGACCCTGTGTCCATCAGGAGCAAACACTTCAGCTCAGTGGCCCATTCTTAAGCTCCCTGCAGTATGGACTGTGACTCGTTGGCAAGGCAGGTTATGGGTACATGAGTCACAAATCTGAGCTGCAGTTTACCTTCATCTATCCTTCAAACCTCAAGCCTGAGCTGCAGAGCACATGGCTTAGTCTGTACTTGTTTCCCCACCAGCTCACTCCTTCCTGAACTGCATGAAGGGCATCAGCCAGAGCTTTGGCAGTGCCTTACTAGCCTTAGCATGCTTAGGCTGCCTTCAAACTTGTTTTCCTCAACATTAGTTGTGTGCTTAAGACTCAGCACAAAAGAACATAACAGCAATCTCTTTGTTTTTCTTTAAAAAAGCCATAAAATCTTTATTAGAAGTCTCATCACTCATAGGAGTTTTCAGAAGAGCACAGTAACTCTTTCAAGAGAGCACACCTCACAAGGCCAGGCCCTCAGAGCCATGCTGGCAACCTTGCAGGAGAGCAAGCCTCCTGTTTCTCGCAACGTATTAGCCTGGTAACTCGCCTGGATTCACAGCTGCAAGGCATTCAGAGGGCATGTCAAAAGTCAGCTTATTCCATGCCATTTTTTAATCTCTCCAGACACCTTATTCTAACCCCCAGCTCAGGCAGATATCTGCCCTGAACAGTGCCAAAGTTGGTGAGATAAGAGGCATGGAGGAGCTATGGCAAGGCTGCTTCCCCACAGAAGACACATTCCCACTGCTCCCCTTCTTTACCTCTGCAGCAGGGATGAAACCTCACTCGAGTAAGAGCCACATAGGCTGTTTAAGGGGCTCTCCAGAAGAAGCTCCTCTAAACAGACTTTGAAAGCAGGAAGGAAAAGAAAACAGCCTTCCTAAGCCTGAGGGCAACACAAAGCCATTTGCCTCTCAGATGCGAGCAAGGCTTTAAGTGGAGGGTAGAGCTGAACTGCAGCCTTGAAGAGAGGGAAAATTCACATTAAAACCCAAGGAGAAATGTCAGGACACAATTCTGAGAGGTAAAGAAAACAAGAGAACTGGTCCATACTCCAAGACCTGCTAGTATGGAGTAGATGTAACACCAAGATCTGCCTCAGCTTCACTGTCACCTCTGAAAACAGTCATTTATTAGACTTGTTAGCCATGGGTTCAACATAAGCAGTCTGTAAATGAGCTAACCCCAAGACAGAAAGGGCATCCAGAGAGGGATGTCTTATGTCTCTCACCCACAAAATGCCTGATTTTCTTTCTTTCTTTGTTTTTAAAGCAACCCAAGGCCAGGTGAACACCTGCTGATAGAGTTTATTGGCACAAGCCTAATTCCTGACTTGTTGGCAAGGGCCTGAGTCAGTCCCAGTGAAGTCACACTGCTCTGAGATCAGTATCTGCTTGAATGCAAGTATTGGAAATGAGTTAAATAAATATATCATTAAAAACAAGGAGGTAAAATACTGCCTCACCTCAAGTACCATCACTTCACACACTCAAAGGATAACTCCACTGTACCTCTGCAAGCACTTGAATCTTGTTCAGGGGCTTTCATTCAAGTATTTAGTCAAGTGTGCTGTCCAACCCCAGGATTAAGGGAGAGTGAGGCTCAGTGAATCTTTGCTAGGTCACACCCCTCCCCACTCCCACTGGCCAGAAGATGGGATTGTTCAGATTTCATTTTCTGGGTCTACACTGCAAAAATGATTCTACCTCCTCCAAAATGATTACAGAACCCACCAGACTGTGCAGTTACTGGTTGCAGACTGAGGAGGTCTGGCATTGCCACCCTCCTTGAGGCTGTACCGTTGCTGGAGAAGTCAGGGTGATCAGAGTTCAGGAGACATGCCAGGTTCCTCACATTTCCGCTTGAACCCCTCCTTCTCCCAGATTTCCACTCAACCCCCTCCTTCTCCCAGATTTCCCACGTTCCTAGCACTTATTCATCACCTCCAGGGGGAGCAGACCACCGCCAGTGCCAGAAAGTCAATGCCACATCGCTTGTAGGAGTCGATTTGACAGGAGTAGACTTCAGTAGCCAGGACTATAGCCCAAGGGATTGTCATCCAAACCCCATCATTGAGCCATCAAGTGCCCGTTACTTCTCACAGGTGCACCCACACTCCTCAGGCCCGTCCAGGAATGATATTTTTTCACCATTTTCCTCCTGACAAAGCGGCAGATTTCAACCATGAACGCCAAAGACACAATGTACATGGCCAGGCCTCCAGCCTTGAGGAGCCAGCTGGGATCAGGGGATGTCACCATCGCATACATGAGCGAAGCTCCTCCTCCGATCCGCAGCACCAGGAAGAGGAGCACAAAGAAGAAATCCACCACCTCTCCCAGGAGAGTGTGGTAGCAGCCTGTCTCACGCAGAAACCAGCGAGTCTGGAGCAGTGGGTTGGTGATCTCACTAACAAATACAACAGCCGTGACTTCCGTAGCAGACTTCCCAAGGGCCAGCACCAGGATCATGCCGCAGATGCTCAGCATGTGGTGGAACAGCATTAGGTACCCCTCTGTCTGGAAATAGAGGCACCAGCCCAGGTCAAAGAGGAAGTAACCCAAGGTCAGGCACAGCACATGGATCTGAAGAGATGTGTTGGGTGAACCTGAAATGAAAGATGTGCACATCAGCCTGGGGTCTTAAGACAGTCTTCTGCAACATGCAGCAATGCAGGTTGTGAGCATAACTCTTTCCTCCTTGGTTTCCAGCCCATGGGTGAAGTGCCCAGCTGGAAGTTTAGATCCCTTGTTCTGCTCTTCCTTCACCTTTCAGCCTGCCCAGCAAAGCCACCAGGCCATCCCATCCTGCCACACTTCTGTTTGTCTTTTGCTCTCCACCCTTTTAGAAAGTAGGGATGGAAAGCTTGACCCACATCAGCAGAACTTTTCCAGACAGAAAACAGCAAAAAAAACCCCCACCAACCCACCCACCCAAAAAACTCCCCAGCCAAATGCCAGGACTTACTACACCCTTAAAGATGTGAACAGCACTTAGTCTGTTCTCAACACATTGCTGCTACACCCAGTGCTGCAATAAACTCAAGCTGCCAACCTGAAAATTTTCAGTGTGTACAGGGGTAAAACAAAAACTAGATTATTAACAGTGAGAAGTGGAAAGGGTTGGAGAAGAAACAGGGGAGTTATACAAAACTCTGCCTCAAACATGCCCCCCGCAAACCACACATATAAGAGAGCAAACAACAAAAGCAGTCAGCCCCTCTCCCCCCCCCTATTCCACCTGTATGAAAACCAGACATGACCCCACCATATGACAAGGAGATGTGTCAGGGTAAGCTCCAAGCATACCTGCATGGGTCAGAGGCCAGGGGCCATCCAGTAGAGTAACATAACCAGAGAGGCAGGTGACAATCACCCCGTGCAGCAGGGTGACCAAGCGACAGCTCCACTCGTGGGAACGGTGCTTGTTCCAGTGGCAGAAGGAGATGTACAGAACCAGCCAGGCAAGGAGGCTGCAGGTCACCTCGAGAGGGACAGAAACCATCCTGCTGAACACAGAGCAAGGACGTTAGGAGCCCAGCAGACCCCTAAACTCTTTGTGCAGACCCTCATCTTGCTATGCACCCCAGCACATAAGTGGAAGCCCTGTGGAAAGGGGGAGCAATGAAACCCAAAGCATACACAAGCAAAGCAAACCAAACGACCACCCCCAAGCATGCCTTGTGGCCTTCCCGAGAGCCTGCTGCTCTCCTGAGACCTCTTCAGCACCATTTTCCTACACCCTGCTCCTCCTTAACAAGCCCCAAATGTGTCTGGGGATAAACAAGATCCCAGCACCTCCCAAGCCAAAGTGTCCCTGGCCTCCCCGGCCGCTGCTCCCCTCGGTGGGGGCAGTGGACAAGGACCAGATCTCATTCTCCAATATGCATGGGACGGGGGGCGGAACAGGAGCTTGCCCCGGGGTTCCCCAGCAGGCCCCCCCGCCCGCTCCTTGCCCCAGGGATCCACAGCAGCAACCCATCCGCTCCTTATTCCGGGGTTCCCCAGCAGCCCCTCCGACGGCTCCTTACCCCGGGCTCTCCACGCCGGGACCAGCTCTGTGCACCCGGGACCTGCCGCCCGGCTGCAGGCTCCAGCACTGCCCGGGACGGGAGGCGGCACCGGCGCCCGAGAGGCTTTTATCTCCCCTCCCCTTCCCTCTTCTCCCCGCCCCCGGCACATCGCTTCTGCCGTGGAGGATTCCTCCGGTTACGTCGCCGGTTGTCTGCTGCCCTTGCCCCGAGACTGCGCTGGGCATCTCTTGCCCCCTGCTCCCCATCCCAGTTTGCTCTGCCCCGAAGAGCAAAAGGCTGCGTGCCCCGGGGCAGGGAGAGCTGCCGGGGACAAGACGGACGGGGGAACAGGGGGTCGGGAAAATGAGGACAGGCGTTTGAGGGGTGACAGCCAGGCTGGAAGCTCCATCCAGCTTCAGTGCTCCGCCTGCCAGACTCACATAGGGTCCCCAAGATTTCAGTTGGGCTGAATGTTTTTCTCGTTGGTGAAATAGAATGCAATGGAGACTAAAACTGGATCCGGCAAGGGGGTGGTGGGGGTGTGATATTCCCCCCGCTTTTGTTGTTGTTGTTCGGGTTTTAACAAGCATGCTTTTAAATTTTACACCAGTCTTGGAAAGAGAGGCTGAGTGGGTGGGTGGGCTTACGGTGGGTGGGTTTAGAGTGGGTGGGCTGAAAGTGGCCACCTTTGTGTTGTCCTGTGCTGGTTGCAAGGAGGGGAGGCTGAGAGGGGAGGCAGTTTGGGATCACAGATTAACGGATTGCATCGGATGGGAAGGGGCTCTCAAAAGCCATTTTGTCCAAACTTCCTGCAGTGAGCTGAGAGCTTGGGGCTGGAGCTGGGGAGTGGTGCAGGATGCCCAGGGAGATGTGACACAGAACACGCAGAACAGGGTGAGTGAGAAAGGAGCTGAGCTGGGGCTGAAGCAGAGACAGGAATGAGTAACCACCACAGGGCTCTGCTTCCTCCCAACCCTGGCAGGGAGCTCAGTGTCAGTGCCATGTAATTTCTGTTTATTCAGTTTGCTTTAAAAGCTGTCTGAAGGAGATTGTTTGTCACAAGCAATGAAAACCTTCCCCACAGCCAAAGAGCTCTGCTCTGCGAGTGAAACCAATCATTCAGAGAGGCCTCAGCTATGGGTACTCAGGTCTGTTGTGTGTGTGCTGCACTCCCTGGAATGGCTCTTAGTGTTAGAAAAGCTTTGGACATTAAAAGATGCCTCTGGCTGGATTGTGGATTAGAAGTTGCTCTTTTGAGCTGAGTCTTCCTGATATTTCTTTTCCCTCTTTTGCCAGCATTTTGGCCCCTGCTCTGGAGGCTGCACAGCCGAGGACCCCCAGCCCAGAGAGAGGGCACAAAGAGGAGCCACAGCAAGCAGAAGAGTTAGATTAACACTTCCCCATCTCCATTTCTTCTCAGCATAAAATGGTTTTAAACTCACAACGGACTTTGTTGGGGGGGGGGGGGGAGGGGGGAAGAAAAACCAACCAAAAAGTTTCATTTCATTTTAATGTCTTCACTGAAAAACAGAGATGATGAAAAGTGTGCTCAAGAGGTAAATGGGTGGGGTGGGAGGGAATCCAGGAAACAGAAACAACAATTTCTCCTCTTTTTTGTTTGTTTGTTTTTGTTTTGTCAGAACATTTTGCACAAACTTGGTTTAGTACTTTAAGAAAAAGAAAGCTTTTTTCCTTGCTTTCCTTTTTCTTCCTCCCCTCCCCCCAAGAAATGTTACCTGATCTTTTCCAGTCCTCTCTCATTATTTTCAGCATCTGCTTCTACACCAAAAACCTCACTCAAAGCAACAAATGCAGTGCTATGTACAGTGTGCATGTGGGGCTCAATACTTTGTGTGAAGGTAGCTGATAAAGGAGTCACGGTCCCTGGAGGTGTTCAAGAGGGGATTGGATGTGGCACTGGGTGCCATGGTTTAGTCATGAGGTCTGTGGGTGAGAGGTTGGACATGATGATCTTTGAGGTCTCTTCCAACCTTGGTGATTCTGTGATCAATTCTGTAGGTCCACAGCCTCCCCCTGGCAATTAAGACCGGGTGAGTAGGGTAAGAAACAACGGATCAAGTATCGTGGGGTGGGGTTTTTGTTTCCTCCCAGAAATGACAGAGGATAATATTTACTTAAAAACAAAACAAAACAGAAAAACCCAAACAAAACAAAAACAAAGCTCACATTTACCTAAAAAAAGGTCATCAGAAAAAAACAACCCAAAGAACTACAGCTCAAAAATGTCTATTTACAATCTGCGAACTGGATGCTAATTCACTCTGGTTCCACTGAATTCATCACTTGTACCCAGAGCCAAGGGTTTGTGTTGCTCAACTCTGCTTTAACAAAATGCAGCCATCTGCCTCTTTTCAAAGGGACAACGATTTCCCCTGGTGATATGCTGTGAAAGCTGAAGTTTCCTATGCTTTGGCATCTTGTGGAAATTAAGAAACACTTTGCACACAGGACCCTCAAGGTTCACACCTGAGCAAGACGACTTTGTCCTCCCAGGGACAGAAGAGCAGGCAAGCTACGTGACTTCCAGCTCAGGAAAGGCCAGAACATAAGCACACCTCTGCTCCAGAGCAGTTGTTTGCATTTGGTATTAGAGAGATCCCAAAAGGATGAATGAAAGAAAGAAGGGAAGGCCAAGACAAATCCTCCTCCCATCAAATCAGCATAAACTGCTTTTGTGTTCAACAGCATCAAAAGTTCCCCCCATGGCTTTCAAACAGTGACATCCTCCAGCAGGGCAGAGAGGCCATCTGGGAGCAATAACAAGACCTGGACACAAATTTTGCAAAAGACAACAACTTTTTTAAAAGGGGAAAAAAAAAAATAATAAGAATGCTCTAAAATACTTAATTAAAAAAAAAATGAGGAAAAAAGAAGGAAAGAAAGGGGGGAAAAAACAGGTTAAGAGAGCAGAATGGCTCAAAGCAAAGCAGGTTTGGTGGTGGAGAAAGCACAGTGCCATTGACCTTGGAAGTCTGTTGCAAACCAAGGCTCACATCTGGACACAGGTCTCTGGTGAAATGAATTGGGTAACCTTGGCTCAGTTTGGGGGTCCGTGGGATGTGTGCGTGACAGTAACAGCAGTGATAGACCCTCCTTGGGGCAAGCTCTGAAACGGGGCAGGGGGAGGGGGGGGAGGGAGGAAAGAGGGTGCTGAGAGAGAAATCCTTCCAGATTAGAGGTGGGCAGGCAAGCCAGTGGGGATGCAGAGACTGGCAAGCAGAGGGCAGTGTGTCATGCGAATAGTGCTAAGCAAGGGCTGGTTCCTGGAGGGAGTGCCTGGCAGAGCATGGCCGTGTCACTGGTGGTGTTGAGAATCCTCAGGGAAGGGCAGCTGCAGTTTTCAGTCCCTGGAGAGTTCCGTTGCTATGGGTTCCCTTAAAACAAGACCTTCATTTTGGCAGCATTTTGAAGGCACTGGAACACCAGGTGTTGCCCCAAGCATTGCTCCTAGAGAAGTTGGTCCATAGCTAGAAGTCAGAGCTCCTTTGACACGTGATGGAAGAGTCAGCTCAGTGGAGGTAGGTAGGTTGATTCCATCGGTACCAAGATCTGTTTGTAACACAGAAAAGAAGAGCTACAATTGCTGTGTTGTTAACAGTTTCCTCCTGAAATAAAAACCCTTATTATTCCATTTCCAACCTTACTTCAGCTTGGCAGCCAGCAAATGATCCTTCACTCCTACAGGAAGCTCATAGAGACCTCATGACTTTCTAAGCAACATCTTCCATTGAGCTGCTCTTGTCACACACATTACCTGGCTGGTGGACTTCCTCCATGCCAGAGGAGGTCTGATTCATGGGACAGGGTGATCCATGACTCAGGAAGCCCAGCAGCTGTGAGTAATGCCCTCTGCTCTCTGTTGCCTTCCTTCTAACACAGCATCCTTGATGCAATGTAGAAACTACAAGAGCAGTGACGCTGGAGCAGCACAAACTGGGGCAGGGACATGTTCAGTGAAATAACCAGAAGAGCTCTGAGCCCATGTGAAGCCCACAGAACCCAGCTCTAAGCCCACAAACCCTTAATCCTTTACAACACCTAAAGGCAGGGCAGGGGAAAATCTGTGGTGTTGTTTCATCTGCCACTGTGGAAGCATTACTCTGCAGAAGAGCTCTCTGGGTGGCACTGCAGGAGAGCAAACTGGCTGTGGAGGGAGTTATCCAAGCTCTGCTGCTGCTTCCTCCACACAAGGAGTTAGTTTAGGACAATCCTAATGGCAAACATTTCTACCAGTGTGTGTGTGTGTTTGTTCCCCCCCACCTTTTTTCCCCCTTTGAGCCAGTAGAGTTTTTCTGGCAAAACTTGATTTACTATTTGTCTTCAAGCAGAAAAACAGCCATATCCTAAGAAGCTTCAGGTTGGAGTCACATATTCATAGAATGATTTGGGTTGGAAGGGACCTTAAACATCCTTTAGTTCCAACCCCCTGCCATGGGCAGGGACACCTCCCACCAGCCCAGGTTGCTCAAGGCTTCATCAACCTGGCTTTGGACACCTCCAGGGAGGGAACATCCACAACCTTCCTGGGCAACCTGTTGCAGTGTCTCCCCACCCTCACTGTCAAGAATTTCTTCCTAATCTCCAGTCTAGATCTCCCCTCCTCTAGCTTCAATCCAACTCCTCTCATCCCATCATTCCAAGCCCTTCATGTAAGAACCACGTAGCTCCCTATTGCTGGAGCCTCTAAGGGCCTACACGTTCTTCTCTAAGGTCTCATTGCTTTTCTCCCAAGTCCTTCAACCCCCTCACCAAGGAGCAAGCTGTGGGGCCCCTGCTGCCTTACCCTGAAGAGTTGAAACCGGACGAGTTCATTGCAGCTTTGGAGTTGCTCTGGGCTGTGCCGGGGCTGCTGGCATGGAGGGCACTGCCAGGGGAGGAGGGCCTGCTGGAGTTTCCTGGGGAACACGATGATGTTACTGTGTAGCAGAGAAAGCAGAATAAGAGTGGGGAATCCAGCCCGAGCCCAAAGACATCCACCTTATTTTGCTGCCATCTGACTCCCTGTCTGCCCTGCAGCAGCAAGGCACAGTCTGTGCCCCAGCCACGGAGAGCCAGGACTGCTCTCGCGCTCTCTCTCTCCAGCACTTGGTTTCTGTGTGGCTTGCACTTCTTAAAGCAGATCCTGCTGAAGAAGCACAGTAACCTACCCTCAAACACTCCTCTTGCTTAGCTTCTAGGTGTGCCTGGCTCCCAAACCTAAACACTCCAATCAGGATTATCCTGGGAATGTTCCCATGCTCAGGGAGCTCGCTGTGTCTTTGCTGCTGCCAAGAGAAAGACTCAGCTGCTCTCAGCCCTTGTACACTAGTTATGTGGGGATGCTTTCCTGGGCCAAATCCAAGGGTCTTATGAGGACTGATCTGCAAATGTCACCTAGACACCAAGTAGACAGAGAGCAAGAGCAGAGGAAGAAGAGAAGGAATGGTGAGGAAGGTTTCTCGAGGCTTACCAGTCCCAGGCATGGTGCTGTGCACCGGATTGACTGAGAGGGGCCCCAAGGACCCTGAGGTAGAGACCTAGAGAGAAACAGAAACAAAGAATAAGCACCTGGTACTGCGAGGGTATAGATCACAAAAGGCCAATCCTTGCACACTCCTTTTAGAGCATGATGGCTCCCAGGCAGATTATTTAATCTACATCTGAGGCTCCCAGAGATATTGCTATTGATACACTAGTGCAGAAGCACCATGCCCATATCCACAGCCATAGAGGGAAACCAGGATGAATATTACAAGCACCTGACACACTCTCTCTAGCTCTAAATTTATGGATCAACACTGCAAAACCCTGAAATGATCAAACTCAAGCCAGAATTGTGGAAGTCTTGAGATTCAGCTGCTGGCCTTTGGGTAGAATCACAGAATTGTCAGGGTTGGAAGGGACTTCAAGGCTCAGCCAGTTCCAACCCTCCTGCCATGGGCAGGGACACCTCACACTACAGCAGGTTGCTCACAGCCACATTCAGCATGGCCTTAAAACCTCCAGGGATGAGGCTTCCACCACTTCCCTGTGCAACCTGTGCCAGTCTCTCACCACCCTCATGGGGAAGAACTTCTTCCTAACATCCAATCTGAATCTACCCATTTCTTTTTCCCCCATTCTCCCTAGTCCTGTCATTACCTGACACCCTCAAAAGTCCCTTCCCAGATTTCTTGTAGCCTCCCTTAAGATACTCTCAGTTTAAAACTTCCCAGCTCACTCTGATCTTGGGCACAACTAATCCCTTTTCCCACAGGGAGTTCTTGGTGGGTGAGACTCCTCAGGTGACAATTAGTAATTTGGTGGCTGCAATCAAAGCAAGCCTGGAGCATTTGCTGTTCAACCACGACACTTTAACTGAAGGCAAGGTGCTGTTCAGAGTGACTGATGAGCAAAGGCACAGTGCTGTACAACGTGCTCACAGGGAAATTATTCACCAGAGTTGCTGCTTGAAGGATTCATGGCTTGCAAGCAGCATTTCGTGCTTGTGACTGTAGACTGGAGGCGCTGTGCAACGAGTGAGCAAAGCTCTTGTGATGTTTGCCTGCCTTCTGATGGATAATTCCAAACCCCAGGAGACTTCCAGATAAACTATTGCTTGTGAGTACACACTTTCCCTTCCACTCACATGTGCTCCAGCACTGAAGGGAGGTTCCTTGCCACTTTTATAAGTGGAGGCAACTAAGTCACTACTGATTTGCCCAGGGAGGTTGTAGAAGCCTCATCCCCAGAGGTTTTTGAGGCCAGGCTGGATGTGGCTCTGGGCAACCTGATCTAGTGCGAGGGCTGTGGCAGCAGGGTTGGAACTAGATGATCCTTGAGGTCCCTTCCAACCCTGACAAATCTGATTCTATGACTAGTAGAAAAGCAGCAGTAGCTTGTAATCCACAGCAGCCACTGACAGCACATGCCAAGGACATGCTTTCACCAGCTTCTCACAACAGGTGAGAAGTGTTCCTCATCCTTTCTGGCAATGAATATATGCTTGCCCACTTGTGGATGGACACCATGAGAAGCACAGTTTCATAGATTCATAGAATGATTTGTGTTGGAAGGGACCTTGAAGATCATTTAGGTTGGACACGATGATCTCGAAAGTCTCTTCCAACCTGGTCTATTCTATTCTATTCTATTCTATTCTATTCTATTCTATTCTATTCTATTCTATTCTATCCTATCCTATCCTATCCTATCCTATCCTATCCTATCCTATCCTATCCTATCCTATCCTATCTTTCCAACCCCCTGCCATGGGCAGAGACACCTCCCACCAGCCCAGGTTGCTCAAGGCCACATCCAACCTGGCCTTGAACACTTCCAGGGAGAAGGCATCCACAACCTCCCTGGGCAACCTGTTCCAGTGTCTCACCACCCTCACTGTTAAGAATTTTTTCCTAATATCCAGTCTAAATTTACTCTTGCCAAGCTTCAGTCTGTCCCTTGTGCTCTGAGAACCTCCAGCTGGTTCTCAGAGCCTCCTCCTGTGCTGGTTGATTGAACCATACTGGAGCAGCCCAGGGGTGGGACAGCGTGATGCCCATGATCTGCACCCTCCAGCTGTTTGGGATGGTGGGGTCTGGGTGTGCATGCAAGGCTGCCTTCATCACAATCTATTGTGATCTTGCTGTCACTGCTTTATAATTGATTTTGTAGTCATAAAATTAATAGTTGCCTATGTGCTCTGATATCAGATGTGCTTTGGATACACACACTGGCTAGAACACAGTTGGCACTACCAAAAGTGTATCCTGCATTTCTGTCCACAAGCTGACATGGAAATGGTTACCACTAGGTTTTTAGAGTCACCAAGGACATTGACACCAGTGGGTGTAATCCTCATTCCTCCCCCATCACACTTTGGAAAGCTTTTATATACTAATCTCAGGGTGAAAAGTTTTGAGCTAACCTCTGTATTTGAATACTTTTTCCTGCAACTGATCTGTGCCTTCTAGGAAACCTTTCTGTTCTTTCTGTTGCTTTCATTGGCAGAGCAAAAATAAATGTTCTGGAGGTGCAGGCACAAGATTCCTTTCAAGGTGGGATGTGGAGGGTTTGCCCAGCTGCCTCTCCACATACTCCTGCAGGTGTAGTCACCCACTGGACACGAGTGAGCTTGCCAGCAACTCAAGAGCTTGAGTGGACAAGGAAATGTATTGTCCTGTTTCCATTTCCACCCTTTCCCCTCCTTGTCTGGGATGGCATGCAGAACTCCTTCATCCAAAGTCTCTCACCAGTCTGGAGTTGTAGATAGGTGATTTGATGGGGGATGGCATTGGGCAGCTGATCCGCTTCTCCTTCTGGCGCCGGTTGCAGAACCAGACCCGAACCACCTCCTTTTCCATGGAAAGCTGCTCTGCTATCAAGGATATCTCCTCTGAACTGGGCTTGGGGTTCTGCTGAGAAAAGACAGGAGGTTAAAGAAAGCCCCAAGGAGCTGTAATTGACAGTGGCAATGTAATGCTTCTGCTGCTGGAAAGGTGGAGAACAAGGGTGGGGTTGGCTGTAAACTGGGGAGGGGAGGAAATGTGCTTCTAAGAGAAAGGGTAAATATTTGGCTGAGAGATTGTGCTCTGTGAACCAGAAAGTGCCTCTGATTCAACACCAAGGCTCAGGGATTCAGTGGGCAGTGAGTCACAGCACCTGTCCCTGTTATTGCACAAAGCACCACGCTCTTTGATCTTAACCCTAAATCATTGCTCGGGGGAAAGTGAGTGGCTGATGCTCTTCTTATCACTACACAGAACATCCTAGCTGTGAGTGCTGCTTGTGCACCTGCCTGCACCATCCCAGAACAGCCATTCCTTCCCTTTCTTTCCCTCTCCCTTATTTGTAAGGGGAAATAATGGCATCTATCCTTTCTTCTGAGTCACAACAATCACCAGGGGGTTGCAACACCTGTTCCAGTGTTCCACTACCCTCAGGATGCAGAACTTGTTCCTAACATCCAGTCTAAATCTGCTCTTCTCTAGTTTGAAGCCATTGCCTCTTGTCCCATCACTACAGGCCTTTGTAAGCAGTCTCTGGACTCACTCCAACAGCTCTGGATCCTTCTTATGCTGGGGACATCAGAGCTGGATGCAGTATTCAAGGTGGGGGCTCAGCAGAGCAGAGTAAAGGGGAAATCAGTGGCTGATGGTGGGGAGATGTGGCAACAAAACTGCAACTCTCTAAACCCAAATTTACCAAGGGGGCTCATTTTCTGCTTAACTTCTTCCAGCATTTTCTAACCTGCTCTCAAAACAAGCAAAGAAGAAGACTTCTCCTATTTTTTTTGAGGATTCACTGTTCCTCTGCCCTAGCAAACATCAAATTCAGTTCACTACAGATGGAAAGATTTTCTTTCCCCCTCACATCTTGAAATCTCTTCTCCAGCGTGGAGCGAATGTTGGTCTCAATGCTGGTCCTCTTCTTTCTTTTCCGTCCAAACATCTCGTTCACTGAGGGGTAGGAATTAGGAGTGCTCATGGAAGAATCCAAAGGAGCAGATTCTGGGGAGAGGAAAAGAGAGATTTAAGAAGATAATGAGCAGGTTGGGTTTTTTTTATTCCTAGATCTTTTCTGGGAACCGTGGTACCTCTTAAAGTTAAAAGTTCCAACATTGTGAATCACAGAATTGTCAGGGCTGGAAGGGACCTCAAGGCTCAGCCAGTTCCAGCCCCCCTGCCATGGACAGGGACACCTCACACCACAGCAGGTTTCTCACAGCCACATCCAGCCTGGCCTTAAAACCTCCATGGATGAAGCTTCCATCACCTCCCTGGGCAACCTGTGCCAGGCTCTCACCACCCTCATGGGGAAGAACTTCTTCCTAACATCCAATCTGAATCTCTCCACTTCTAGTTTTGCTCCATTCCCCCTAGTCCTGTCATCCCCTAGTTATGATTAAAATTGCTCCAGCAGTCCCAAATCCATCACTGATCTTTTCCAAATCAGAAGAGAATTACAGAGTGCTACAATATTACTCAATGCATCATTTCTCCTTTCCCCCAGCTTGATTTCCAGCCTGGGGACCACATATTTTCCAACTGTTTAATTTCATACAGTTAAAGATGCTGACTTGCATCACTGGGATCAGGCCTTGTGTAGCTGAGACATCTTCTCACATGATAAATTGGCCAAACATGCAACTCCTGAAGGGCTGGGTGAAGCACAGGAGACTAATTTCTTCCTATAGTGGTTCTCAGACAGCAGAGGACAGCCCAGTTCTGCTGCTGCTGGGGATTCCCCTTGCAGTGCTATCTTCCTTTCCTAATTACCGCTCCTGGGCTGATCTCTCAGCACTTGGAGTCCCTTCCTATTCTTTCTAGCTTACACAAGGAGGGACTGGATGGATCAGCCCAGTGGTTTGCCCCAGGCCATGCAACAGAGCAGGAGGCAATGCAGGAAAGAGCTGCCCCAGACACCAAATTGCAACACGAATCCCACGCTGCCAGAGAGAAAGGACAGATGTGGTTTGATATCTGGGCCTCTGCTGTGTGAGGAATGCAGCCTGGTTGCCAGCCCAGCCTCACATCTGAGAGGTCTCAGCTACAGCTCTGTCCTTCCTGGCTTTCACTGGAGGTTCCTGGAAGGATGCCCTTGTCCCAGATGTTTCTGCACGCTGTGTCACATACCTGCATCACTCAGCCACTTCTCCAGCAGTGGTTTGAGCTTGCACATGTTCTTAAAGCTCAGGTTGAGAGCCTCAAAGCGGGAAATGGTGGTCTGGCTGAAATCGTTGCCATAGAGCTTCCCCATGGCCAGTCCGACATCACCCTGCAGGGGAGTTCCAAATCACAACACAAGCTCAGAAGAAGCCCTCACAGCTTCCTGCTGCCAAACCACCTCTCTCAGGTTGCTTCCAGCATAAGTTCAGCCCTGTTTCCACGACCTGCCTTCCAGAGAAAGTGGCTTCTTTTCCCACAGGAACCTGGCCCACAGCCCTGAGTCTTTGTGTACTGGAGAAGGTGCAGATGAGGTCACAGTAATGACTTATTAGGAAGGGTTTATCCCTTCATATCTTTGGAAGGGTTTCCTCTAAAGAGCACCAAACTGTATGTAATCCAGCCCTTCCTCCATCCACACCTCTGCCACAAACTCCCCCAGCCCTGCGGAGACCTCATCTTGAGTACTGCCTTCAGTTCTGGGCTCCCCAGTTCAAGAGGGACAGGGATCTGCTGGGGAGGGTCCAGCAGAGGGCTATGAGGATGAGTAGGGGACTGAGCACTGTCTGGTGAGGAGAGGCTGAGGGACCTGGGGCTCTTTAGTCTGGAAAAGAGAAGACTTAGAGGGGATTTAATAAATGCTTATAAATATCTGACGGCTGGGGGTCAGGAGGCAGGGGACGGGGCCAGGAAGCAGGGGACAGGGACAGGCTCTGCTCACTTGCTCCTTAGGATAGGACAAGGAGCAATGAATGTAAGCTGCAGCACAGGAGGTTCCACCTGAACACAAGGGGGAACCTCTTTACAGTAAGTGTCACAGAGCGCTGGAGCAGGCTGCCCAGAGAGGTTGTGGAGTCTCCTTCTCTGGAGACTCTCAAGGCCTGTCTGGATGTGTTCCTCTGTGACCTGAGCTGGATTGCATGGTCCTGCTCTGGCAGGGGAGTTGGACTGGATGATCTCTTTGGGTCCCTTCCAACCCCTGACATCCTGTGAGCTGTGATCATGCCCAGAAGTGACACCACCCTTCCCACTGACGAGGCTGCTCACCTGTGTGAACCCCAATTTGATTCTCCTTTGTTTGAAAGTCTTAGCAAACTTTTCCAGCTCCTCCAGATCGCTGGGCTCCTCAGATGCTCCTGATGGAGTGAGGTGCTTTGCCACTTGCAAATGTTGGGGTACATCCAGGTGGGGTTCAACTGATGAGCCAGGGAGTCCAGAACGGCCCACAGCCTGTTAGGAAACAACAGAAAGGATGCACAGAGCCACAGCAAGAGAAAATGACACCATTTTCCCTGCCACCTTCCCTTAGTGAAGCAGCACGTCCTGCAGATGGGTGTTTCTCAGGGCAGGACTCTCTGTTGGATCATGTGCTGAGGCAAGTTACCTGTGATGCAAGGCTGGGTCCTGGCTGGGAGAGAAGAAGGCTGCCTTGTTGCTGAGGGAAGGAGAGAATGTTGGGCTGCAAAGCTGAGGAGAGAAAAAAAAACAAGAGAGAGACATCTGATCAGCTCCTTCATCAGTGGCTGAATGTCACTGCACAGGAAGGGCTCAGGAAGCTCTGACTGGAAAATGTTAGGTCAAAACAGAAGGATTTCAGCCATTAGAACAAACATGGATTATGAGAAGAGTTCTTCTCATGACTTTTTTTAAGCCTGAAAAATGACAAAAAGCAAAATAGTTCACCCACTGATCCCTGCCTGTAGCTCATTAACAATTCTGTATCTGTGCCTTAGTTCAGTGTTAGAAGGGACCTCAAGGATCAGCCACCTCCAACCCCCCTGCCATGGGCAGGGACACCTCACACTACAGCAGGTTGCTCACAGCCACATCCAGCCTGGCTGCAAACACCTCCAGGGATGAGGCTTCCACCACCTCCCTGGGCAACCTGTGCCAGTCTCTCACCATCCTCATGGGGAACAACTTCTTCCTAACATCCAATCTCAATCTCCCCACTTCTAGTTTTGCTCCATCCCCCCCAGTCCTATCCCTCCCTGACATCCTAAAAAGTCCCTCCCCAGCATTCTTGTAGCCCCCTTCAGACACTGGAAGGCCACAATTAGGTCTCCTTGGAGCCTTCTCTTCTCCAGACCGAACAGCCCCAACTCCCTCAGTCTGTCCTCATAGCAGAGCAGCTCCAGCCCTCTGCTCATCCTCGTGGCCCTTCTCTGGACACCTTCCAGCACATTCCACAGGCCCCAAACTTTGATTTCAGCTGCTGAGCAGCACAGACTTTGCAACATCTTAGTGGTGATCCCTCCCAGTGCTTCACCTTTGGAGCTATTAAAACAATGTGCATCTTCTTTCCAGTAGCAGCTGTTCTGACTCCAACTTTTAGCCACTCCATCTCTTTAAAACAGAACAAAAAGGAAACGATCCTGGTCCCACAGTTAATCTCCTGAGCCTGCACCCTCTGCTTTCTACATTTCACTTGGGAGTGTCATTTTGAAGCTGGCTGCCCCTTTCTTTCCCAACTCTACTGTATTTCAAATAAATGGAATTTCTGGTGGAATGTATAAACCAAGACAAAGTGATGAAAGGAACAAGAGAGAAAGAAGGGAAGGCCATCTATAAAAACTAACAAACCCTGGGTATTTATGGAGGCTGTGTAATTGTTTGGCTGACAAATGTTCAAGCAGCAGCCTATATCTCTTACAAGGAATGTCCTAAAGGATTAAGCAGCAAGTGAAGCAGTGCAGCTCCCGAGGAGTTTAGGCAGGTTCTCCAAGCCTGCTGTGGGTGAAGCCTCTGGAATGCAGTGAGGATTTATAACCTTTCTTGAAGCAGTCAATATATTCTATTGATTGGAACTGACATTTATAGGGAAAACCATAGAAATTTATGGACTTCTGCTGGGGGAAAAAAAAAAACAACACAGAAAAGGTAAAAAAAAACCCACCAAAAATCTCATCTCCAGAATCAATCACTCCCCCTTTCTTTCTCTTTCCTGTCTCTCCCTCTTTTAAAATTGATCTCTGAATGTGCAGGATCACATTTATTTATTTAGATTGATGTTTCAATAAGCCTCCCCTAATGCTGGAACAACTTTGAATTTCAAATGCAGGCAGGTAATGAGGTGCACATTTTGAAGAGTGAAGGTAATTAATCACTGGAATGACTTGCCTAGGGACATGGTGGATGCTCTGTCATTTGGAGTCTTTAAAAGCGTGATTGAACACCTTTGTGAAAGCTGAGCTCCAGCTCAAAGGGAAATTATGGACTGGAGCAGGGAATCACCGGTTTGACAGCTGATGGCACTGAGGCTGTGTCTTGGGGAGATGAAGACTTCAACAGCAATATGAGGAGAGGCTGAGGGAGCTGGGGGTGTTTAGCCTGGAGAAGAGGAGGCTCAGGGGAGACCTTATTGCTCTCTACAACTACCTGAAGGGAGGTTGTAGCCAGGTGGGGGTTGGTCTCTTCTCCAAGGCAACCAGCGCCAGAACAAGAGGACACAGTCTCAAGCTGTGCCAGGGGAAGTTTAGGCTGGAGGTGAGGAGAAAGTTCTTCCCAGCAAGAGTAATTTGCCATTGGGATGGGCTGCCCAGGGAGGTGGTGGAGTCCCTGTCCCTGGAGGTGTTCAAAAAAGGATTGGACATGGCACTTGAAGCCATGGTTTGGTTAGTCAGGAGGTGTTGGGTGATAGGTTGGACTTGATGATCTCTGAGGTCTTTTCCAACCTTATTGATTCTATGATTTTGGCTGACAGTATTCCCAGCATCTACCTGGCTGTGTGTTTCCAATTCTAAGGCACAAAGCTCTCACCTCCTCATTCAGGTGTGCCAGCATTAGCTGATCAAAAGGCAGCACAGTGAGGCACATCAGGGGTTAGTCAATCAGACCTGAGAACATATCTAGTTTAAAAGCAGCTTTAAAACACTGAAAGCAACCCAAACCCTGTGTCCTCTGGGAAAGGTTGAGTCCACAGCCAAGTCCTTTTGGCCACCATATCCATGAACTGATGTCCCCAGCAGGAAACACTGAGAGTGCTCCCATGACAGCCCAAGTGACAGCTCCAGGAGTATTTTGTGTATCCCTTTGGTATCAGAGAATCATAACATGGTAGGGATTGGAAGGGATCTCTGAAGATCATTGAGTCCAGCCCCCATGCCAAAGCAGGATCCCCTAGGGCAAATAACACAGGAAAGCATCCAGCTGGGTCTTGAAAGTCTCCAGAGAAGAAGACTCCACAATCTCTGTGGGCAGCCTGCTCCAGCACCCTCCCAGTGAAGAAGTTTCTCCTCCTGTTGAGGTGGAACTTCCTGGGCTCTAGTTTGTATTCATTGCAGAGTGCTCCACCTGAGTCTGTACCAAACAACTAATTCCACAAAACCAATCTGTGCCTTCACTTTCACTCCTCAGTGGCTGTGCATGCACATGGCAAAGGATCATTAAAGCTTGGCAATCATCTATTCAAATGGAAGTGTTCTTGCACAAAAAGCCAGCTACTGGCCAGAACATCCAACCTTGATCAGGTCTGGAACCAGAAATGGTCACAGCCAAATAAGTGGCCATCTGTTGGAGGGGTTATAGCTGCCAAAGGCAGTAAATTAATAGAAGAAACTCTAACTCTATAAAAGGAAGCAAGTTCTGCTTGGCAGCAGGATGTGTTTCTCATTATGCATCAATAAAAGCAGGCAGCAAGCAATAGATTAGCCTGGCCCTGCTATTTCAAACTCAATTCTAGATAGACATCAGATAGACATCAAACAGTTTCTTTATACTTCACTCAGCATCATTTGGCTGAGTTCAGAGTTTAGAAACCATCAGTGAGAAATGGATTTTTCCCCTTGCCTACAACACAGGTTTTCTTTTGGAGTGTACACATCAGTGAATTCAAGCTGCAGAGGTTTTTTCAGGTCTTAGTTTTGAATTTTTGGTTGATACAGAGGGACCTCAGTGCTGGAATAAATCCAGACTGTAAGCAACAGGACCCTGTGCACCTGCCAGGCTATGGATCAAAGCCTGTGCTTGTCATTGGCTTCATCCTCGTTGTTGAAATGACATTGAAAAAACCCAGCAGTGAAAGCAGAAAGCCAGAGACTTTCTCAAGCACTGAGCAAAACCTTCCTGCCTTTCATGGAGCTTTCAGAAGTAGTTGGACCTCCTGTCCTCTCCTGCCCCATGGTTTGAAGCAAGATTTGGGAACACCCCAGGCAACTCCAGACCTCTTAGCTCTCACCCCCAGGTTGCTCCTGGCTAGGTTAGAACTGTTTGTTGTAGTGCCAGAATTGCTCTTCCACCAGAGCAGCTCATCTCCTTCCCTGGATTTGCTCTCCCTCTAAGGTATTCTGAGGGATCAACTCCAGCTCTCCTCCGTTTTCTGGAAGAAATGAAGAGTGCTAAACCAGAGAGGCTGGGAGCTCGGGCAGGCTGCAGCTGCTCGCCAGGGAGCAGGCTCCCTGCTGGTTTACTGAAAGCCAGTCAGATGCTGTCCTGCTCTTCGGAGGTGGGATCCATCCCCAGGCTGCCAAGCCTGGCCCCAAGGTGGCACTCTTGGCGCACACAAGCCACAGGTGCCAGGAGCATCTCCCAAACCGGACCCTTCCCGGAATGTATGGGATAATCCCGGGGGTGGGAACGAGCAGAGCAGGGAATGCATCTGCTAAGGTTGCAGCAGAGCAGACACCATCGTGCTGGGATCAAATGAAAGGATACAGCTATGAGAAGGGACATTTTCCTAGATACATGTCTGCTTCTAATAATTCTAGGCTGAGAGAGTTGGGGCTGTTCAGCCTGGAGAAGAGAAGGCTCCAGGGAGACCTTAGAGCAGCCTTCCAGTACCTGAAGGGGCTGCAGGAGAGCTGGGGAGGGGCTTTTGACAAGGGGTTGGAGAGAAAGGATGAGAGGGAATGGATTGAAGATCAAGGAGGGCAGATTTAGACTGGAGATTAGGAAGAAATTCTTTCCAGTGAGGGTAGGGGAGACACTGGAACAGATTGCCCAGGGAGGTTGTGATGTCCCTTCCCTGGAGGTGTTCAAGGCCAGGTTGGATCAAGCCTTGAGCAACCTGGGCTGGTGGGAGGTGTCCCTGCCCATGGCAGGGGGTTGGAACTGGATGATCTTTAAGATCCCTTCCAACCCAAACCATTCTATGAATCTATGACTTCCCCTTTCAGCTCTTCTTTGCTCTTACCTTGTTGCCCAGCCTGAGACTGAGACAGAAGAAACTGGGGAACTGACTGCATGTGACCAGGAAGCAATACAAGCTGCTGCAGGGTGTGAAGAGAGCTCATATCCTACAGGAAAAAGCAAAGGGAACAATACAACTCAGAGACGTCTGCACCAGCTCTGCAGGAGAGCTTCCCTCATCTCTTAGGCTGTCCTTGACCTCATTCACACTTTTCATTTAGCTGCTAACACACCAGATTTGTCTAACTCATGGACTGGAGAGTTAGAGATCCAGGGGTACTCCAGGATCTGAAGTTTGCAGCTGTGTGGAGAGCTCTGTGCACAGCCAGCCACACGGAGAGCTGTCTCCTCTTACAGGAAAAAATTTGCTTCTTGGAAACAACATTTCTGATGGACTGGCAATCCAACTCTGTTTGTGAAAGCTATTGGATCTCAGTTTCTTGGCATTGTCTCAGCCTCCCATTATTTTCAGCTCAAGGGATGCCCTGAGCATGGTGTGGTTTGCCTGCTCAAGAAAGCCTCAAAGGAAATCTCTTCCAAGTACCTGTCCAGTCTGCCTTTGAACCCCTGGAACACTTTCTGCAGGAAGGAGAGACACTGACCTCTGCCAGCACAGATTCATTTGTCCAATTTAGTGTCCACCAGCCCCTCAAGTCTCCTTTTGCCACTGTCAAAAGGCAGATGGAATTGGACAAGTGTCTCAAATCCAACCCAGAGCTTCACTACCCAGTGCCATTTCAGTTTTCAGGATCCCTGAATCAGCCAAGTCACTTACCCCTGCAATTTGGCTTCCAGGCATCATTGATGACCCCTGCACAAGGTGACCTGACCTAGGGGGGATTGCAGATTGCAAGGAGTCACTGAGGTCTTCAGTTTTGATCTGAAAAAGAGCAGAGCAAGTGTAGCATTAAGGGAGCAGAGACAAGGGGCTGCAGGGTGTGTGCAAGGGGCAGCTAGGGGTCAGAGAGGCTGGAAGGGATCAGGAAGGGGCTGCTCCTTTCAGAGAAAAGTTAAAGGTCAGGACTCACTGCTTCCATCCCTGGCTTTGCAGAGTGGCATGGTCCTTCCTAACCTCTGCTCTCCAGTCCATTACATGGACACAGCTTTTCTGCTCTGCCAAGCCAAGAGGAAGCTTGCAGCTTGCTCAGTTAAAATGTGTTCATTAAAACACTTTAAAGAATAGTCCAAGTTCCAGTGGGCTTAGCAAGGTTTAATGCAGGTGAATGCTTTCCTCAGACAAAACATGGAGGCATCTGGGGTTAGAAGAAAGATATGAGACAATTCTCCTTTGTAGATCATGACTTAGACCCCGATGGCAGGGTTGGCTGTGGATAACCTCTCATTTCGTTCTGCAGGCAGCAGAGAACGATGCTAGAAGGGGATGGGAAAGGAAAGATCACGAAGTAAAGGAGCTCAAAAAGCAGTGTAATCTTCCAGACTTGAAAATACAGCACCCCAGGCACCAAAAGCTTTCTGGGAGAAGCTGGACAAATACAAGAAGAACTCGTGCTGTGGCAAGGAGAAACCTGCTTCCTTTAGCTGTAGAAAAAGAACTGGAAAGCTTCACGGGTGTCAGCCCTTTGTCCAGTGGGCATTTTGACCTACTTGAATGTTCAAGAAAGATTCATGTCTACCAAAGAAAACCCCAAGAAATCAGGATTTCTGGGTCTACATTTTTAAGAGGAAAGAAAATGTACCCAGGGACCAGAACAGAATCCTTATTTCTGGCTAGAGTCTGCACGTCAATTTCTGACCTTGCTACTGTATTAAAACAAACCAAACAAACCCAAAAGCCCCAACAACAGGGACCCCCTCTAAACCAAACCAAACCAAACCCAAGCAGAACTCAAACAAACCAACCCCACACACAAACAAGCAAGCAACCCAAAGGCCTCCAAACAAAGAAAGAAAGAAAACAAACGTCCAAAGGAGAGCTGTTGCATCACTTCATGCTAGCTGAAATCCTTTGGTAAGGCTGCCTGGGACAGCAGAGAGGGGAACCTGGTTGGAGAGATTTTAGAAGTTGTTAATTCCAGAAAGCTGCCTGAGGGGTGGCCATGGGCAGATGCCACAAAGAGGAGACAAAAATCATACAGAGCTCTTAGAGCAAACAATTCCCAAACTTAGGCTCAAGTTTTTCCTAAGCATGAGAATGCCTCAAACAAGCCTCACATCACGAGTTCCATTCCTCACCCAAGCCTTCCCAAATCAAGAAGGTAACCTCTTTTTAGAAGAGATTTTCCCCCATCTCTTTTCCAGAGGTGGAAAAGCCACCTAGAAGCCAGAAGGACACCAGAAAGAACACATCATGAAAACCTTTTCCACGGGCTCAGCATCACAGCTTGACTCTTCCTACTAGGGCTGAACCTCAACACCTTGTGATGGGTTAAGGCCGACCCCCCTCCAAACCAAGAGCCAAACCACCACACACCTCCATCAAATAACTCCTGAACCCAACAGCCCCAGAAGACAAGCATTGTCTCCTTTGCAGGGTATTTTTCCCCCCCTGCAGTGCTGATGGGGACCTTAGGTCGTACAACCTCCTACCAGCAGAGGGGGACAAGAAATTCGGCTTTTAAAAACAGTGGCCCAAGCGAACAGTTTTTTTGGTTGAGGGAGGTTTTATCTCCGTTTGGCTAAACCAAACCAATCCTCCAGAGCAGAAGCAAAGGAGATAACATGTTCCAGAGCAGAAGCAAAAGAAGAAAAGGTGATCACAAGAAGCTTGCAGCTGCAGTGCAAGGGGCTGGCCCTTGTAGCATTAACCTCTGCAATTTGGAAGGTGCTATGTAGAGGGAAGGGGATTACAACATCCACTCTCATTACAACCCATAGCTCTGGACACTGCCGAAACCAGTTGTGCAATAATATTAGCTCCTTGCAACAAGGCTTTTACATGCTAGGTAATTCCAGTTCTTTCCTACCTTTCAGGTTGGCATGATCATCCTCTTAGGCTGCTGCAGGAAAGCAAAAATAAACCCAACCCAACAAAAAAACCCAAACCACCAAATCAGCTGGAAAGATCTTCTTGATCACTATCAAGGTGGATAGTGTCTAAATGACTAAATGGTAGACAAAAGGCTGAGGAGAAGACACCGTTAGCCCTGAATCATCCACGCATCGCAGGCGAATGGTTCGATGCTTTGTTTTTCTTTCTGAGAGTGCATGAAAAAGAAGTCATCCAAGCCAAAAAGAAAAGAAAACAAAACAAACCCCCCACAAAATCAAACTAATAAGTTACCCCTGCTTGCAATTCATGGGTGTCTGCCCCACACAATGCAGCCATCCAAGCCCTGAACAGCCTCCCCAAAAGAAAAAGTTATCGGCGTCTTGGAGGAGCAGCCACTTGATCCCAATGGAAGTGAAGTGCTGGAGAAGCACGAGCCATTTCCAAACTGGAAGAAAACCTTCACAGCTGCCAAGTGGAATGATTTGGAAGCCTTCCAGGGTGAAAGGGGTGTGTAGCTGCATCCCGGCATCACACAAGACGAGAGCGGGAGGTGGGTTTGGCAAAGGACCGGTTCCCGAGTCAAAAACAACAACATCTCCCCGCTGCTCCTTCCCCCGGCCCTGGAATCCTCTGCCTCCCTCCTGCGCAGTGGGCGGGCACCTAGGGTGCTCTTGACAAATCCTTCTCCCCTACACCTATTTGTGAGAATTGTTTTTCATTGGGTTTAAGCTCAAATTTGCCTCTCCCTCTCCCCAACAGGCCTGCAGCTGGCTAATTATTCATTAGCAAGAGCCCAGGGTTTATCCAAAACTTTGGGGATGGTTTATGCAAATCTTGCACCTTCATATAGGTTTTATTATCCCCCCCTCCCCTCCGTGGCTAAACTGGCAGTGTTACCAACTGTGCATTAAATGAAACCAACCCCAATCCCCCCCCCCCAATAAAAAACCACACACATTGTGGGTGAGGCCTCTCAAAATCATGAGACTCCCTTAAAACAATGTAAATCTCAGAGTAATGAAAGGAGAGGAAGAGTTGGCTTCTCCTTTCCCAGTGCACCAGGCTCTCATTTGCAGCTGTTTTCTTGCAGATAGGAGAAAAGTTCTCCTAAAGGAACCAAAAGAGGTTGAGATCATCACAGAAGCACCTCATGTAGGTACTTGGTAAGAACCCTGTGAAAAGGCTGCAAGAGAGCAGCACTGATAGAGTCAAAAGCAGGACCAGATCCCACTGGGGTTCCTCAGGACCATGGCTTCACATGACAGTCAAGTGGGGAATGGGAAACAAGAAGCCATGGAGAACAAATCCCAATTTCATGGATTCATAGAATGGTTTGGGCTGGAAGGGAGCTTAAAGATCCTCCAGTTTCAAACCCCCTGCCACGGGCAGGGACACCCTCCACTAGACCAGGCTGCTCATCCAACCTGGTCTTGAACACTCCCAGGGGGAGAGCATCCACCAGCTCCCTGGGCAGCCTGTCCCAGTGTCTCACCACCTTCTACCCAGTCAGTGTGATTGGGGGTAATCACACTGTTTAAGGAAAAATGACCTTGTGAATCAGCAGGGCCATGAAATGCACTGCAGATCGAGCTCTCTCTGGGTTGGAGGGGAGTCTGCAGGCAGGGCTGGGAGCAGCTCTGAGCTCCTCCAGCGCAGGTAACGGCAGGTGGCGGCACCAGCACGCGGAGCTCCTCGGGGCTCCTTGGGATAGGAAAGGAATCACACTTGCAAATCTCAAGTGGATGTTTTCACAGCCTTAAAATAGGGTCAGCTGCCCCCAAGCAATCAAGGTGAAAAACACAGGAAGGCTGAGTGGAGAGAGCGAGAGTCCCTTCCTTAGCCGGCTGGCACTTCTGCTGTGCCTGGCCAAGGATGGGTCGCTCCTTGCCTGTCTCTGGCCGAAAAAAACCAACAAAACAAAACACCCCAAAACACAACAAAAACAAAAAGCAAAACAAACTCAGAAACATATTGAGGGCGATGGAAAATGATCAAAGCTGCCTTCAGCTCCCTTGCGTAACCGATTTGTGGAAGGTGTTTCATAAACATTTCATAAGAAGGAGAATTATGAAGAAAACATCTCCCAACCTGCCTGCAATTACTGCACAAACTCTTCCTTACCAGTAGGAAGAAGGGGAGAGAGAGGGGGGGAAAAAAAAAAAGAAAAAGAAGAAAAAAAAACCACCCCAAGAAGTACATCTGTTTTGTAACTGATCTGTGAACTCCTGGCAGGCGTTCGGCTGAGGAAAACATCCTGCAGACACGGCGCAGGGCTGTGCGCAGTCAGCCTTGCACGAGGAGGTTAGAAGGAGTCACCTCAGCGGCACTGATTTAGAATGGAATAGAATTAGCCTGGTTGGAAAAGACCTTCGAGGACATGGAGTCCAACCTATCACCCAGCACCATCTGATCAACTAAACCATGGCACCAAGTGCCTCAGCCAGGCTCTTCTTAAACACCTCCAGGGATGGGGACTCTACCACCTCCCTGGGCAGCACATCCCAATGGCCAATCTCTTTCTGTTGAAGAATTACTTCCTAACATCCAGCCTAAACCTCCCCTGACACAGCTTGAGACTGTGTCCTCTTGTTCTGGAGCTCGTTGCCTGGGAGAAGAGACCAACCCCCACCTGGCTACAACCTCCCTTCAGGCAGTTGTAGAGAGCAATGAGGTCTCCCCTGAGCCTCCTCTTCTCCAGGCTAAGCAACCCCAGCTCCCTCAGCCTCTCCTCACAGGGCTGTGCTCCAGACCCCTCCCCAGCTTTGTTGCCCTTCTCTGGACACCTTCCAGCATCTCAACCTCTTTCCTAAACTGAGGGGCCCAGAACTGGACACAGGACTCAAGGTGTGGCTGAGCATGGGGCAGAATGACCTTCCTGCTCCTGCTGGCCACACTATTCCTCATTTCACTGCAAGGAAGGCCATTCCCTCCTGCCACACCAGCCAACAGGCATTGGATTCAGGGACTGAGGCTGCAGCCCTCCTTATATGAACCCAGCTCAGGGTCACTGCTCACTGCTAATCTGCCCTGTCCTCCTCACATGTTAGACACCAAAGCAGGCAGCCTGAACACAGTCACAAGCCAATTCATTTTGATGGGCACTCCTGACATCATGTAAGCCCTGTTCCATCATCATCATCCTCCCTAAGGTGGAACCCACCAACTGATTCAGCACCTGAAGCCTCGAATGCTTTCCCCCAAAAGTAGATAAGAGATCTTCATAGCCTGCCAGAGTGAGGCCACTGAAGCCCTGTCAGCCTTCTCCAGTGCCATGGATGAGGCAGGAGTTGTGGTCGTTGTTGTGAGATAGAAGACAACCAAAGTTGTTGTGCAGTTTCTATTTAGACGGCAACCTCTTTGAAGTAGATGTTTATCTGCCTTCATATCTGCCTTATCTCACAGTCAGCAACTCCCAACTGTTTAGGAGTTTAACCTGCTCACATCCCTCCTTCCCTCCCACCACTGCAGAGCAGTGAGCAAGAGGGTCAGGTGCACACAGAGTTGGGAGGGTCTCAACCAACTGCCCCTCGCTGGGAGCAAACAGCGCAGATCTACCAGGGCTGGAGCACTCCCAAAGTGCTCTTTAATGCACCAGGACTGTCTGCAGCTGGCCCAAAGTGATTTGCCTGAAGAGAGGAAGTTTCATAATAGAATCATCTATCAAACCCAGATCCAGAGTTAAACTGGAGCAGGGGAGATTTGGGTTGGACATCAGGAGGAAGTTCTGCACAATGAGAGTGGTGAAACACTGGAACAGGCTGCCCAGGGATGTGCTTGCGACCCAGTCCCTGGAGACATTCAAGCCTTGATATGGCCCTGGGCAGCCTGATCTAATTGGAGGCATCTCTGCTGCCTGCAGGGGGGTGGACAAGCTGCCCTTTGAGGGTCCCTTGCAACCTGATGTGATGTGTGAATCCAAGGCAATTGCAGTTAACCAACCCTTCCCACCTCCCAATGGCGTAAGCACACTTCTTGGTGAATTACCTGCACACGTGGGCACCATAAAATACACCCAAATAAAACATTATAGCAATAATAATAATGGGCTTGCAATTAACTATTTCCACATGTACTATCCTGCACATATGGCAGAGCTTAACAGACACCCAGGAGGAAAGCAGAACACCCTTTTGTCAACGCAACGGTGCTCACCCTGGGACCTGAAGGGTGGGAAGGGACTTTGTACAAGGGTTTGTTGTAATAGGATGAGAGGGAATGGATTGAAGCTTGAGGAAGGGAGAGTAATACTGGAGATTAGGAAGAAATTCTTTACAGTGAGGGAGGTGGGACACTGGAACAGGTTGCCCAGGGAGGTCCTGGATGCCCTCTCCCTGGAGGTGTTCAAGGGCTGGCTGGGTGAGCCCTTGAGCAGCCTGGGCTGGTGGAAGGTGTCCCTGCCTGTGGCAGGGTATTTGGAACTGGATGATCTTTAAGGTCCCTTCCAACCCAACCCATTCTAAGATTCTATGAGTTTTCAGAAGCTGTCAGCATGACAAAAGGGGAATCAATCCCGTGCTGAATGCATTACAAACTGCATCCTAAAACTCAGCAACTGAAAAATGAAAATGTGATCCCTAACCTCAACACAGCTGCATGAGTCCCTTGGGTTTATGAATTGAGGCCTGATCTGATATGCTACATCCTCAGAGCCTCAGCTCAGGGTGTTAATAGTTGTGCCTTAGCTGTAGTAAAAGTGAGGGTGAGAAAACAAACTTGAAGAGTAACTGAGCTACCTACTGCACGAAAGATAACGAGCACAACCACACTCAGCTTCCCATTCCTGGGCTTTCAGCTGCAGCATCTCCCTAGCTTTTAGACAGAGCACAGGACAAAGAAAGAAGCCACCTCTCCCCTCTGTGCTGAGTTATAAACCTCAAGATGATCACGTGCAGCACAGCAGGCTTCAAAAGCAGGCACTGGGCAAGGGAGTGGAGAACCACAACCAGAGGTGGGAAGAGCACCTGCTAAGAACAGCCGTGACTGTATCGGTTCCTGCTCAGGTAGGTGCATCCTGATGAAAGGCTGCTCTGCACACTGGAGACTGCAGCCTCTGCAGGGGCCTCAGGAGCACAGAAGCTCCCTAGTGCTGTTGGAAGGGGAGCTGTGTTCAGGGAGCACAGAACTGGCAAAAAAATACATTGAAAAGCAAGCACTTAACAGCATCTTGGTTCTTGCTGTTGGTACTCGGGCACGTGGTACCTTCTCTGCCAAAGCCTGTGGACGTGCCAAATGTGTTCAAAAACAGGGGAGGGAAAGGTGCCATTTACGTGGCCAGAAAGGTAAGAACCTCCAAGCAAAGCATGGAAGCATGGAAAACCAATTCTACCACCATTAAGGCTGTGATTTCTCTCATGTCTCCGTTCCAGAACTCTCCCAACCCCTTCCTCCCTACCCAGAGGTCCTGCCCTTCTGCCCCAACCTTCTCATGAGTTGCAGCATGGCTTCCTGCATCTCTCTCAATTTCACTTGCCCAACCTCCAAAGCTCTCCAAAACTCCACCTCTGCCTACACCTTTGTGCTTATCTTCTCTACTCCCACCCTGGCCTGCATTCCCTGCCCCTTTCCTTATCAATCCGATTTCACACACACACCAGGCTTCATGGCTTCTCCCATGCCATCTTGCATGCTCACACAGGTTCCCTGGAGTCTAATCACGTTCCTGTTGGAGTCAGCAGCACAGCTGCCTTATTGGGCTTTTCTGGGGCCTGAACTAGATAGCCCCTTAACTGTTCTCCCAGTTCCCAGCATGCCAAATTTCTCCTTTCCACGGCTCTCTCATCTGTGAGGAGCAAACTCTGACTGCTGTGGTTTCTCCGTGTCCTCTGGCTACCAAGTAGTCTGAAACCATCCAAATTCCTGGCACTGCCCCCTAGCTGTACAGTGCTGATGTCCTGGGGATCAGGACACCCATGGGGAGGGCAGAGCAGTGTCCACCCAGCCAGTTGTGGCACAGGTAGCCTTGGTAGCAAGGCAGTTTCCACCACAGCTTGCATTTGAAAGGAATTAACTGGGAATCAGACAGCTCCCGTGACTGGGCTTGGCTCCATCCCAGCTCCCTAGGTTGCTCTGATTGGTTCACGGTAGTTTTGGCACCAGTTGCTGCGCCCCAGGGAGCTGGGACACAAGAAGAGCAGCTAGAGGGATTGCATTAAATACACACAAGTATTCTAATTAAAAAAGAAAGGGAGAGTGAGAAAGATCAGCTTCACCGGGGAGCATCACAGAGCTTTTCATTTTGGGGTGGTGGGAATGAAGTCTGGTGATTGAGGGGAACAAGGAGCCCAGAGCCAGTTCTCTGCTCCCAGGCAACTTCTGCACTTTGGGGAAGCAGGGCAAGAAGGCTCCTTGCTAGGAGAAACCCGGTGGCTGACTCCTGAGGGGCTGGCTCAGCCCACTGGTTTCACACGGAGCGCCAGCAGATCAGCACCTCTGCAGGGAGAGAAAGTGCACTCTGATGTCAGGCTGCCACAATTAGAGGCCTGGCTTCAAACCCCATTGCCTTCACCTTCTTATGCTGTGACTTGACCTTCTGCAAAATGGGTGCAGGGCCCCACCCTCGCTGGGTGGTGCAGGCTTTTGATTGAATTCTTGGAGCTCACCAGATGAAAGGCCTTGGAGAACCTGGAGTCCTCTCCTTATTAGCAAATGAGCCACTCTCCAGTGGGCAGGAGAGCTGTAGCCAGGCACAGCAGTCCGTGCTACTCATCACTTACAAAGGTGCTGGGCAACCTGACCGGTGGCTTGGCAGTGACACCGTGCCCTGAGCTCAGTTTCTGTTGTGGAAACAATGTTTGTGTCCCTTTCTAGAAGTCCATGAAATTCAGGCTTGCCCCTTGCTAGCCTAGAAAGCATTTCCCAAAGGAGAAGTCCAGTTGGAGCAAGGAATTTGCATGCAGAGAAGATCTATCTGTCTTTCCCTGACCTCTAAGCTAGCTTTGGAACAGTTGTGCAAGACACACTGACAGTGGACCAAGGCAGCAGGCATTGGAAATAGCCTTTAAATAAAGGTTGCTCTCCAGAAACCTGGAGCAGGAAAGCAGAAGCTTGAGAATGGGTTGCAGATGGATCTTAAGGAACAGATACAACCCAGCCAGCTCTGAAGGGATGCTGGGTGTTTGTCAACTGTTACTGACTAACATTAAATGACTTCAGAGGTTTCATTCTGCCTCTTGAGAAAAGATTTTAAGGCCAAATCCTTCCTCCTACTTCTTTCCCTCGTAAGCTTCTCCAAAGGCTCAGTGGCTTGTTTGGGAGTTCATTCCCAGCAATCTCATCTGAGGGCCTTTGCAAGGTGCCAAGACAGAACTAGCCTGAAGAAGGGGTTCCTCCACATTATCTGTCCTAAGCAAAACAGTGCCATATATAGAAACAGAGGACTTTCCCTCGAGCCAGGGCTTTCTCTGATGCTTTCCCAAAGGGCTGCATTTCAATGAAGAACCAGAGCACACATACAAATTTATGCAATCAGTTTATCCCTAGGACAGAGCAAGGAAACTTCAAAAGGGAAAGGCCAAGGTAGTCTTCAGCTCAGATCCAGTGTCAGGCAAGGCAGATATGGACAGCCAGCCTGATTTCCAGTTAGTGAAGGCTCAAGAGATGAAAAGCAGATGCAAGACTTAGGCTGATACCCTGGGGCAACGCAGAGAAGAAGAGAGAGTGAAATCTGAATTGATCCCCAGAGGGGAGAAGGAAGCAGGATGTAAACCTCCCCTTGAGAGGAGGGTAAAACAGGGCTGGGATGGAAATCTGGAGGGCAGACTGAAACCTGAGCTACCCACAGGGAAAAGCCAAGCAGGAACAGAAATGGCATATAGGGAGCACATGAGATTAGGGGGAGGTGGGAACACAAAGTGGAATGAAAAACTATGAGAGAGATCCCTGGGGGAAGGGAAGCCCTGATTGAGCAAAATTAAATCTGCAGGGAGTTTTGCATCCCAGATATTAATAACAAACTACCTAGCAAGTTAGGCCCTTCTTGCCACCTTCGAAAGGATGGAGGGGAGGAAGAACTTGTCTGTGGTTGAGCACAAGACTATGAATCAGAGAATCAGAGTCCATATCCCAGCTCTGGCACAAAACAGGTCCCTGGATTACAATGCACCTCCATGTCCACAGGCAACTATCCTAAAAAGCATCCACTGATTCCAGCTGCAATCGTGGTGCTCAGCATCTTTGGGAAGAGCCAGGTAGTCAGCCTGCCTCTGCCTCCTCTGTAGGACAGGGTGAAACACCTCCCTACCTTCCAGAAGCATCAGGATGCTAAATTCATTAGCAAAGTACCTTCAGACATGTGGGTGGAAAGCACCAAACAAGGTCAGAGTGTTACTAATGGCACTGAGAAGAGCCACTGGTGATCTTAGATCTCAGCTGTGCTTTGCCCACTTGAATTTCTCATATCATAGATTCATAAAGTTCATAGAATGGGTTGGAAAGGACCTTAAAAATCATCCAGTTCCAACCCTCCTGCCATGGGCAGGGGCAGCTCCCACCAGAAACAGATTTTGGAGTGGAGGAATTTTTCACTGGTCCTTGTCCCTCAGCAGTTTTATTATATACTACCAGAAACACTCAACTGGCCAACAAAAAAAGCCCCAAACTGCTCAGGTCCTGCTGACTGCAACAGTCCAGAATGGCAATGTGCAAATCAAAGTGCTGAGCTGAGGTGCATATGAAATGTGAGGTCACTTCAACTGCACATCTCACTTCTTTATTCTGTTCTGGATGCTTCTCTTTGTGTGCTGAAGAAATACATCTCCAGATTCCCTCCTTTCCTCCCCCCCCCTCCAGGTAAATCCATCCCCAGATCCTCTTTCTAGGAAGCCTGTTGAAAAGAGATCAATCCCCTGGCTGGTTTAAGCCAGAGACAGTAATGGGAGTAAAGAACCAACAGGAAAATTCAGGTTGTGCTGAAGCTGGGGCTGCTCAAACAAGCAGAGTGCCTGCTTGGCTGTCTTCAATGTTGTGCAGTCCCACTGCAGGATCTCCTTTCCATTGATACAAATATCAAAGCTGTTATTAGCATTAAGCAAATCACAGCCTGTCTGCCAGGGTTAGCCTTTTGCTGCAATAAAACTGCGCAACACATTTGGATAGGGAGCACCTGCGAGCCCTGCTGAGCCCTTCCAGCACTGGTAACACAGAAGCTCTGCTTCAATGATAAGAAGGACTGGAGGAGCTGCTGTATGAGGAAAGGCTGAGAGCTGGGTTTGCACAACCCTGAGAAGAGAAGGCTCTGTGGAGACATTATTGGATCAGAATCACAGAATCAACCAGGTTGGAAAAGACCTTCAAGATCATCAAGTCCAACCTATCAGTAGATCAGTAGATAAAGGTTATCAGTAGATAAAGGTTGGCTACCAGGAGGATGGAGAAGACAAGGGGAGATGGGGACAAGTTACTGCTTGGGAGGTTCCCCTTGGACTCCAGAAGACAATTTTCCCCCATGAGAACAGTTAGAGATTGGAATAATTTCCCAAGGCAAGCAGTGGATTCCCCTACGGTGGACAGTTTGAAGCCTCAGCTTGCCAGGGTGCTGGGCCAGCTCATTTCTACTCCACTCTCACCTAGAAAGGTTGGAGCAGATGATCCATGGGGACCCTTTGCAACCTAGAAAGGTTGGACCAGATGATTTGTGGGGACCCTTTTAACCTGGCACTCTGGGATTTCAAAAGAACACATTGACTGCCAGCATTGGAGTGCAGCTCAGTGCTTGAGAGCATGGAGACAGTCCTCTGGAAGGAGGGGAGATCTGAGCCTTCATTCCTCCCCCCTTGCTGCAAGGCCCAGTGGATGGTCCTGCACAGCACTTTGCTGATGGAAACTGAATTGGTGATTCAGCCTCTGTGCACATTCCTCCTCCAGCTGTGGGCTGATGCACAGCCCTGTGCTGGGCTATAACACTCACAGCCAAGCACACAAGCCCTGTCATTTCCCATATCCATGAGCCTTGCTCCAGCTGCGTATTCCCAAAGCCAATATTATCTCAGGGATCAACTCCAGACAAAGGGTGGTGAATTATCTGGCTCTCTAGAACAGCTCTCTCCAGAGCCATCTACAAAACCAAACAAGGCAGTCATTTCCTTAAAGGCTGAGCACTGTGCAATGAGGAAATCAAACAGGAGCTGGTGAGACCTCAGCAGCAGCACCTGCTGAGGCTCAGCACCACCTTACACTGAGGAAAAGCTCAATTCCAACACTTTCAATCAGACTTTTTCCTGGTCCTGATCAATGCCCATGACTTAGATTGGATGTCAGGAAAGATTTCTTTACATGAAGGGTAGTCAGGCATTGGAACAGGCTGCCCAGGGAGATGGTGGAGTCACCACCCCTGAAGGTGTTCAAAAATGTGTGGATGTGGCACCTGGGGACATGGTTGGATGGCCAGGGTGGTGTTACATTGATGGTTGGCCTCGATGAGCTCAGAGGGCTTTTCCAACCCAAACACTTCTCTGATTCTCTGACTCCAAAGCCCTCATTTGCTGAGCTGCTCATTTCTATCCCTGACACAAACCCAAACCAGCAAGAAGCAGATGTCCCTATCCAGGCTGCCAGCAGTGAAGGTGAAAGTTTATTACTGTCTCTTTGCATTTCCCTTGATATAAACAGGAAACAACCAGCATTAGACTCACTAAATAAAAAGCCAAACCAGATGGGCAAGGCAGCAGATTCTTCTTTTTCCATACACACCCTTTTCCCTCTCATTCACATACAAATTACTGTTGCATCCAGGTGGGAGGAGAGTTTGAAGAGGGGAGGGGGGAAGAAATGTTTGCCAAGTAGGTTGAGGGATCAGAAGGCAGCTTTCTCATAAAGCTCAGGGCTGACCCACAAACTGCAAGAAAACCTCAAACTCCACAAGAGCTTCCCCTCCCCCCCCCATTTTCAGGGTGAGAGCAGCCACAGCAGGGAATTGGTAGGCAACCAAGGGGTCTAACCAGGTCACTCCACCCTTCTCTTCCCGCCTGGAGCATAACATGGGAGGGAAACAGACCTGAAATGTAGGCCATCTACAAAGACTGGGGGAGAGGCTTAAATGATGTGAGATTTATGATCTTCAAAGTGATTAGCACCCAGCACTCCAAATAAAGTCAAAGAGAGCTCAGCAGCTCTTGCATTTGGTTTGGAGTTGGGTTTCAAACCAAACTTCTCTGGCTTCAGTTTGAAAACTTGAATTGCAAGGTTTAAAAAAAAGAGAGAGAGAGAGAGGAGGAGAAGAAGAAGGATAAAAAAAAAAAGCCACCCAAAATCAACCTCAAACCCCAAAACCAAATTAAACCCCCACCAACCTCCATCCATAATGAAAAGAGCTCAGCACCTGATTTTACATGAAAACACTTTGATATTCCCCTATCTCCCCTCTTCCTTTGGCTGGTCGTTTGCAATCTCTTTGCTGAGCTGAGGGTGAAGTCACCAATAGCTGAGGTCAGCCTGAGATGTGAGTGTGCAAGCTGTGTGCAAGCTGTGTGCAAGCTGTGTGCAAGCTGTGGGTGTTTGGGCTCATGCTCATTTGGGATAAAGATGATGGCTGAAGCCTACAGAGGGCCTGGGGAGGACCAAGAGAGGGAGACAAAGAGCCATTTGCACATGCCTGTGTCCACTCTCGTGGACATGCCAAGTGGCACCACTGCAGAGCTCCTTCTGCAGACACTGTCTCTGTTTGGGGGAGTCATGAATGGGTTGGCTTGGAAGGGACCTTAAAGATCATCCAGTTCAAACGCCCCTGCCATGGGCAGGGACACCTCCCACCAGCCCACGTTACTCAAAGCCTCATCCAGCCTGGCCTTGAACACCACCAGGGAAGGGGCATCCATGACCTCCCTGGGCAAACCTGTTCCAGTGTCTCCCCACCCTCACTCTCAAGAACAACTCTCTAATCTCCAGTCTCAATCTCCCCTCCTCAAGCCGAATTGAATGATTTTCACCAAAACACTCTAAAATGACTCTAGAAACCACTCTAAGATTACTTTGCTCACAGGCTTTTGCTTATTAAGCTTTTCAGGACATGGTTTCATGGCCATGGTGGTCTAATGTTGACAGTTGGATTTGATGATCTTAGAGGTCTTTTCCAAACAGAACAATTCTATGCTTCTGTGACAAGTGTCCAGTCTGGTTTGCTACTCAGTTACTCAGCTGGTACAAATGAGAGGGATTTTGCTGTAGCCTTTTGGTGGAAGGGGAAAACCAGGAGTGGGAAGCAACTGGTAGGAAAGGTTGGCACAAACCCACAGTCTCTGTTTGGGAAGAGGATGTTTTTAATCAAGCAGACTCTGGCTCAGACTTAACTGACTGCAAAGCTGCCTGCCCCCACAACTCAACCAGCAGCTGCCCATTCAGTGATGTGCAGGGCACCGGGACCTTAAAGGTCAGGTCAGACGCTCAGTGGGTGTAAAGGAGAGCACAGTTTCACCACAGTCAATGATGTTTCCTTGATTAACCTCAGCCCTGCTTCTAGTTCTAACCCCTCTGTGGTGTTGCCATCAGAAAAGTTTGCAGCATGTAAGGCTCTTGTCCTCTCACAGCTCATTTCTATCTTGAGGGAGTTTTCTTTTATCACTCCTTATAAAGCAGATTAGATCCTTCTCTTGGCTTGCAGAAAGCCTGTGCTTTGGGCTCTGCAATGCACAGAGCTGGAGACACAAGGCTTTTTGTTTCCACCTGAGTATTCCAAAAACCTGGAAGATGGCTGAGCGTGTTAAGACACCTTTGATAGGAAGTTACGACCCACCCAAACCCCACACCGCAGCCAAACCAAACAAGCAACCAGCAGCTTGCTGACATCTGTCAGACAAGAGCCACCAAGGTCAGCTTGAAGGACAGGAAAGTCATTTCAGCTGTCCACCTGCTGCTAGCAGGAAGCCTGATTGCAACCCTTGAACTGAGGGGGTGCATGGCTGGGAGCAGGTAGGTTGCTGTACTGTTAGGAGTGCTGGCATCAGCTCCAAATGCTGGTGACTGCCCCTGGAGTTACAGCCACTTTTGCTTTCCCCACCCTAGCTCCCTAGGCAGCCCCCAGAGTCCTGCACTCAGCAGTGGGTTAGCTTTCTAAAGCTGCTCTTTTTCAGAGTCCAGCTCCACTGATGGTCACAGGAATCCTTAGCTCTGGACTCAGAGAGTGTGTCTGCACGGACCCAAGATCCATAATGCTTCTGGAGCGCTGTCCCCTTCCTCCCCTTGCAATTCTGGTGTGAGGTTCAGGGGCTTCTCAGAGACAGATGGGAACATCTCCAGGCACTCAGTGAGGCAGGAGCTGCTTTTAGCTGTACGAAGCAGGAGGATGAGAGCAGACCCAGCAAAACCAACAGTCCCTCACACATCCATTCACAGTTAGGGTTTGCTTTTACCTGCTGTCCCTTTCTCTGCTGTCTTGCACAGAGGAATCTGCTGTTGCAGGCAGGTCTGGTCTTGACCTACGCACTCCAAGACCTCAAACCACCTCTCATCTTCAGCCCTTACTGATATGTCTGTGAGTCAGCCTGGTGCTCTTGGGCTTGCATACCACACTGCTTTCAGCACCAGTGTCACAAGCAGGAGAACTGCATGAGGCTTTGGGGCAGGGTTTGCACATTTTCCAGTGTAACTGAGGTCCCTCTTGTTTCTAAATGACAATGATTGGGGGGGGAGAGAAATTAAAAAGCCTCAAGCAAATGATTTAAAGAAACTCTATAATTAGCTGAACTTCTCTGAAATAGGGAGGCCTGGAAACCAGAACTTTAATCTGTCATTCTATCCCACAAAGGGAATTGGAAAGAACTTCTGTGGTCTGTTTAATGGTAGCTTCTGACCTGGGAGTTTTTTTATCTCTTAGAATTAGCTGCCTGAGACTCAGCAAGGTGAGCAATTAAAAAGCAATCATTCAAGGAAGCAGGAGAATACCTGGTAACCCAGGGAGCTTCTTACCTGCCTGTTAAAGTCCAGCCCATTCTGTTCATTTCCTACAATGAAACAAAGAGAAGAACATCTCAGTGTTAATGACAGTCAGCATGGATGGAAACTTTCCATCACCTAGCACACACACACGTACACACTGCTGGCCCAGCTCAGCTTACTGTAAGAACAAGGAGAGGAGGAGAAAGGTGGAGTCCATGTGAACACAGCAGCTTTTGCAATATTTGGTGGTATCAGCCTTTGCTGAAGCACAGCAGGAGTGCTGCTGCCTGGGGAATACCTGGCCAGGCAGCAAGGGTGGGGGAAAGCTCATTGAGTGCAAGGGAGATTCCAGCAGATGCAAGCTGGAGGAGGTTACAAATCTCCAGGGAAACCCAGGACCAAGGCACTGTGCATAAGAAGCAAGAACTGACTGTGGGAGAGGCCAGCACTGCTGTGGCCAAGGCTGCTAACCAGGGACCTTAAGGATCCCATGTGGCACTGAGTAATTATGGGATATCTAAGGGAACGGAGGGTGCCGTGGGGTTGTGCTCAAGAGGCGTCTCCTTGATTCCAAAAGAGATTGGCAGGCACAGGGGGAAAAAATCAGACAGGTTTCAGCCTGAAGGTACTGCACAGGCCCTCACTCATTCCCCTTTGATGATAAACATTCCCCCCCCCCCCTACCATCACACCTGCCAAATTCATCAAGAACATCACAGAGGAGAGGTTGTGTGCTCCACAGATATGAATGCTTTAAGGGATTCCACGAAGCCTCTTTGGTTGCAAAGGCAACCCCAAGAAACCCCTTCCCTTTGCAACCCATTCCCTAAGTTATTCCCTTCCAGTCCAAGTGAGTTTGTGATAAACAGCCTTAAATTGTTCACATCCCACCGGCTCAAGCCCCCAGGGGCCTCCTCCTCCTGTTTTCTTTCCAGGATAACGTTCCCCAGAAAGCACAGACCATGCCCTGAGATCTGATCAAGCTTCAACACATCAGTTCTCCAGCACTTCATGTTTCTCTTGCAAACAACAAAAAAAGAAGGTTGGAAAGCAGTAAAGAGAGGCTGTGCAGGCTAGGAGTGCAGGTCCAACTCTCCCACCGAGTCCTTGCCTTCGAGTGAGCGAGCCTCCAGCCTGACCTAGCACACAGCTTTCCAGCTTGCACCACGCACGTGATACTCCCAGGTGAATCAGCATGGGCCTTTGAGCTCCTCAGTGGGGAGTGTGCTTGGTTCAATTATTCATAGGTGGCAAAAATACTTGAGAGAGTCAATGATAACAATTTCATGGCACTCTGTTCTCTGCTGTCTAGAAACAGCTCTGGAGATGTAATCTGCGGCATGTTAGCAGCACTGACTGTGGAAACCAAGCTGCTTGTGTTGCTCTTGTTGGGCTGAGCTATAGGTGTTCACTATCAAACAACAGCAGAGCATCTTCCACTGCAGAACAAGCTGCTGGCCCCCTCCCTCTGAAGCCTCCTCTATCTTCTCACCAGATGTAAATTGCCTTCACAGATTGCATTGAGTTGGAAGGGACCCTCAAAGATTATCTTGTCCAACCCCCTGCAGGCAGGAGGGACACCTCCAGCTAGACCAGGATGCCCAGGGCCACATCAAGGCTGATCTTGAATGTCTCCAAGGATGGAGCCTCAATCACATCCATGGGCAACCTGTTCCAACGTATCACCACTCTCATTGTGCAGAGCTTCCTCCTGATGTCCAACCTTAATCTCCCCTGCTCCAGTTTCAAACCATTGCTCCTCATCCTATCACTCCAAGTCCTTCTAAAGAGTCCCTCCCCAGCATTCCTGTAGGTTCCCTTCATATATTGAAATGCAGCTCTAAGCTGTCCCTGAAGCCTTCTCCTCTGCAGGCTGAGCAGTCCCAGTTCTTTCAGCCTGTCTTTGTAGGAGAGGTGTTCCAGCCCTTTGATCACCTTTGTGGCCTCCTCTGGGCCTGCTCCAGCAGGTCCACATCCCTCTTGTGTAGGGGGACACATTACTCCAGGTGAACTCTCAACCTAGATCCAGCTCTGCACCTTCTCCCCAAGCCTGTCTGCATCTCTGTGGTGCCAGAGCCTGCTCTCACTTCCCCCCTTCCTCCTGACCTGCTTCTCCAAGCTCTTTCTTTTCCCAGACTCAGGTCTTGGATCTTCCTGCAGGTAATTCCTCCTCTGCTACAACCTCCAACTTGCCAGGTGCTTCCATGCTCCCCTGCCTCTCGCTGCAGCTCTCTGCTCCCTGACCACCTCGCTCCAGCTGCTCCTGCCTGAGGAATTTGTTCATTCATTGCGTTCCAGCTCTACACCCCACGAGCCAACAACTGCACATCTAACGATGGGAATGCTGATAGTCTTAATAGATGATTGCAATCAGTATCCACACACCTGAGCAGCACTGGGTGAGGATCTTCAAGGCCTGCAGAGCCTACCTTTGAAACCCACAGGGGGTTGATGCAATCTAAAGGTACAGTAGCTGAAGGGAAGAAAAGCCAGGAGGAGAGGAGGAGGAAATACAGTTCCCAGTTGCTGAAACAGACTGGGAAGGAAAAGGTAATTTCTGGTTTCTTGGATGCAAGAGTTCTGCTCCTGTTCAGATGCAGCGTGTTGACGAGGCAAGATTCAAAGGCCTTGAGGGAAATCCCTAGGTCCCAGTGATGATGGCTCTGAGTCACCATCTTACACCCCAAAAACTTGGAACCGGAGACACACAGCTGGAAGAGCTGCAATCCACATCACTGCCACCAGGCTCAAGTTTTGCAGCATATTCTCTCCTCCTCCTCCCAGCTTCCCATCCCTTACTTCTTCCTCCCTTCACAAGCACGTGCAGCTGGCAAACTCCTGCCTTTCTTCTTCCTTTCCTCCCCTGCAAGGCCAAACAGCCACACACCAAGTCACACACTCTGTTCCCAGGCTCATCCCGCTGCAGATCAGCAGGGGTGTTTGGGAGCACCTCAGCCAGGTGTTTTGTGACAGTGGAGCACACTGCACATATGCATGGAGATTGACATTAACTCAGTCTATCTTGGGTGTCTAAGTCTGACAGAACTGCCCCAGGCTGTCTTGGTAGACAGTGAGAAGAAATAGGCACCTCCAGAGGCCATTCATCTGACCTATCTTAGATGCCTATCTTAAGTGGAGATGAATGGCCCTCTGGAGATGACTATTTCTCTGTATTGACTACAAAGGGACCCAGGGGCAACTAGTTCAGGCTTAGATGTCCAACAGTGAGATATTTAAAAGTGGGTGAGGTGATTTCTGCTCCCAGTGGTTATGTAAATGGGAGCAGGATACACAAATCTCTCCAAAGGCTGCAGCAGGACCAGCGAGTGCTTGGTGCACTGATTGGTTTGCAGACAAACCCTGTCCTTTTCTCTTTCAGCTAAACCTTGCTTTTGAGTAAAACCAAACCAATTCCAGCTGCAAAGCCAAGATTTGGGTGGGATAGGGATAAACAGCTCTCCTCTCTCAGTTGAATCAGTAGCTTGGTTTTTGGAAGTGGACTCATTTGCTCCCCGTTTCTGCCAACATCAGGATTCACACCAAAGCACTCAGTTCTCTCCTTAAAGGAACGGTCTAGTTCAAACAACAGGGAGCTGCACTTAAGATTTAATCTTTTCTAGCTGCAGGAGATAAAAAGAAGGGAAAATAAAAGGTGGCAGCAGATTCTCTGCTGCTGTGAGCTGCCAGGACTCCGCTCATTTTAATGGAGCTTCACACCAGCCAACAACTTGCCTCTTGCTACACCAGCCAGACACAATGGTATCCAAAGGCTCCAGCAACTGCTAGAGGCAGCCCTCCCCTCCTTAAATTGCATCAAATTGGGAAAGCCCTGGGATTTAAATGGGGAAAGATTGTTCTAAGCCCCTTGCTCTACGGTTCTGGGGAGCTTCCCCATCAAACAAGCCTTCCTTGCTCTCTTTATGGGTGTTCTGGACAGAGGGAAAGCAGCAGCGATAAGCTCAGCTGGTTCCCTGCAGGGCTGCAGACAAGGACTGTGCTGCTCTCCTTGGTTCACCTGGCAGCTGTTTTGCATAGCACTGGCATCAAATCTGGTGCGAGTTTGCCTGGGGAGCTTTCTCTGGGGATGGGAGCTGCAGAGCAGTTCCGGACGGCTTCCCCCCACCCGCTGCTGTTCCCCCTGCCTGCAACGCAGCTTTTGCTGTGAAAACCAGAGAGAAAGAAATGCTTGATCAGAACCAACAGGATTCCCACTAGAAGTCACCTAGCCAGTCCAGCACTTGAGGATAAAAGGGAGAGAAGTGAAATCAAGCCTGCAGTGTGCCTGCACCTGCACAAGGCAGACACATGCAGGTGCCACCTACGGGGGGCGGGTGACAGCCACCTGTGGCTTCCCAGCCAGTGACAACAGGGCTGCAACCAGGTTAACCTTCTCCCCCTTCCCACCTAGCTACACACTTAATTCACCTCACAGTTTGATCTGGGACAGGGAATGAGAAAGTGATTTCAATCTTTAACAGGTGTTGGGGAATTCCCACAGGGAATCAGTTTTCTGCCGCATGCACTTGGGAGGGAAATTCAGAACAGCTGAACAGCGATGGAGGAACAGTGCCAGGCAGGGGATTCAGCTGCCTGGGCTTAGATGTCTAACTTTTAGGTGTCTAATTCTGAGCCAATTGCTCTAGGCTCCCTTTACAGCCATGGAGAGGAAGCTGTATGCTTCCAGAGGACAATTCCTCTCGCCCCCAAGATAGGCAGCAGGGAGATGAATCACCTCCTGGAGATACCTATTGTCATCATTGACTGTACAAGGACCCCGGGGTGAAGAGGTCAGGCTTCAGCCTCAAAGTATTGAATCTCTAAAGTGAAGATTAATCTCACCTATCCTGAAGATTTCAGCACTGCAGCTGATAGAGCGCAATGGCACTAGGGACCGACAGAGGAGGCCAGGTGCAGAGCGCCTTTCAATGTGGATTTTCCAGAAGCTGAGCTATTAATTTGTTCACATTAACCGAGACAAGAATCAAATCTCTCACCTCAAACAAGGTGTGAAGTCAAGGAGAGATTACTCAAGAGCAGGTGAAGAAAAGAGTGGCAACAATTACTACAACCATAAACAATCCCTGCCCCACTTGCTGTGAACGAAGCAAAACGCTCACCTGCCCTCAGAAGGATGTGGTTCTATTAAAGCAAAAAAAGATTGTCAGCATCAAATGCACCCTTCAGGGTTTCAACTCATTCTGGAGACTCAAGCAAACACCAAGTCATAGCCCTCACACTGCTGGTGCCAGCAGCCAGAGGAGTGACTTTTCCAGAACCAGTAGAAAAAAGCCCTGGGTGGTAGGAGCTCACCCAAAGCAGCTTCTATCCCTTTCGTGGCTAAACCTGAGTCCTTCCAGCTGTGTCCAGTGGCACTGAGGAGCAGAAACTGAAGCTGAGCAGGCACCAGTCAGCTCCCTGGGTCCTTCCATGCCCTGCTGTGATGCTTGTTGTTCCCAAGACTTACTTTAAGAAGGAACAGGGGAAAGTGTGAACAGGATGAGGAATTTGGGAGGCCAGGGCAAGTCAGGGCTGCAGTTCTCATGCTAACTGTTTGCTCTAAAGACCTAAACAGACCACACCGAGGCATCAGAGCATCTCCATGGGAAAGTTATGGCTTGTTAGCAAGAAAAGTGAATCTGTGCTGACTCAGATGGCTACAGACTTGAGGGGAAGCTTTCACTGAAGACCTGAGTGTTTCATCTGGGTGGAAATCCCTGGGTTATAAAGATGCCTTTCCTTAGGCAGCAATGCCTCAAAGAAATCCCATCCTCTGGTCCTGCAGCTGGGTGCAATATAGCCTTCACGTGGGGCTGGGAGCAGGGGGGATAAAGCAGGACAGCGAGTGTGGGAGACTCAGGCACCTTCCAGAAGGAAACCCGAGGGCAAGAGTTGTTCCCACGGAAAACATTTCACCTGCAGGTGCTGGGAGAGGGCAAGTCTCTTCTCTTAGACCAGAGGCAAGAGGCAGATCAGACCAGCTCTTCCTTTGCCCCTCTAATTCAAGTCAAACCAGCCTTTTGTTCCCCTTCCCCCCCTCCCCATCCTTTTTTATCCTCTTCCATAATGGGATGTTTAAGGGAAACAAAAAAAAAAAAAAAAAAGAGAGAGAGTGAAAAAATAAAGAAAAGAAAAAAAAAAAAAAACCTAACCTCAAACCCTAATCACCTTCATTTGAATTTCAAATATCCCCCTCCTGGCCTCCCCCACGCCCCAACTGACTCAGAGCTGGGAATATGGAAATTTCTCCTGCTTGCCTTAAATGTGGCTGTGCTATGAAAATCATCAGCCTTATGCAAATCCCGAGCAGGCCCAATTGCCATAGCAACCAGCTGTTGCCAGCCCTGCTGCTGCTGCTTTCATTTCTTTGGGACTTGTCCTGGGGCTGTGCATGGCTGCAGGGGGGAAGAGACAAGAGGAATCCTGGAGGCTTTGAGGAAAGTTTCACGAGGGACAGCTAAGCCTTGGAGAGCAAAGGCGCAGCCGAGGGCCAGGCTCAGCGTGGGGCCAGGGCGTTTCCTCCAAAGACTTTGGCCTGGCAATCTGTTTCCAGCTTGATGTGAAAAGGTGACAACAGGAGGCAGAAGAAGGAATGTTCAGAGTGGGCAGCCCCTAGCTGGCCTGCTGAGCTCAACAAGGAGGGCCCCCTGCATGAGCTGAGCACCCACCCACCCCTTGCACCGGGCACTGCACTACTCAGCCTGACAGCCCTTGCTTGTGCACAGAGGTCAGAGCCTGTCCCAGCATGAGCCAGATCCTACCCTGACACCTGCAATTGAAATGGCTTTCTGAGAGCCCAGCAGAGATCAGGGCTGCATTCTGCCCAGAGCTGGAGAGAGCAGCATCAGCACCCAAGAGCTTACACCCTGGCAAAAAGGGGGAGAGGAGATCACAGAATCATAGCATCGTAGGGTCAGAGAATGTTAGGAGTTGGAAGGGACCTCTGGAGATGGAGTCCAGCCCCCTGCCAAAGCAGGATCACCTAGGGCAGATCACACAGGAATGCATCCAGATTGGGTCTTGAAGGTCTCCAGACAAGATCAGGATCCTCACTCACAGCTGAGGGACACAGAGAGACTTAACTAAGCTTGCTCAGGTAGCCTGTGGCAGAGAGGCAGACTGAGACAGGGGCTCAGTTTTCCCACCTACCCAACATGGATTTCATGCAAAATGCACTGATCCAGGAGCCAGGGCACTGGGAGGGGTTTTTCTTTGCTCAAGTGGAAGTTTTGGTGTCCAGTTTCAGAGCTGCCTTTGTTTTCTCTCCTGCTCTGCCTTAGGAGTCTTGTGGCAGCAGTGGAGGAAAGTGTCTTGTGCTGACATCCTTTCACAGGTGCAAGCTGGCTGAATTTCAGGACAGAAGGGGAGGAGAATGACATTCAGAAGAGCAACCCCTCAAAAGGGACACTCTGCAAGACCATAGGAGCAGATGCATCACAGCTCCTTACCACTTGCATTTTCTTGGGGTTTAAAGGAAAGGGTCTTTCTTACCCTGAGAGAGAGGATACCTGCTTTATCGCCTCCTAATGCACTCAGGTTACCCAAGCTGGGAGGGTTACCATCACAGCTACCATGGCCAGCAGAATCAAAAGCAGGCCAAGAACTCAGCTTTCTGGCTGTGTGTGCCCTCCCCATGAAGCCAGCAGAGAGAATCACAGAATTGTTTGGGTTGGAAAAGTCCTCTAAGATGATTGTGCCCAGCACCACCATGGCCACTAAACCATGTCCCAAAGTACCACATCCACAGGTTTCTTCAACACCTCCAGTGAGGCTGACTCCACCACCTCCCTGGGCAGCCTGTGCCAATCCCTGATCACTCTTTCATAATGAAATTTGTCCTCATCTCCAACCTAAACTTCCCCTGGCACAATTTCAGGCCATTGCTGCCCATCCTACCACCTGATACTAGGGAGAAGAGACCAGCCCCTACCTCACTGCAACCTGCCTCATGGAATTGCAAAGAGCAATGAGGTCTCCCCTCAGCCTCCTCTTCTCCACACTAAACACCCCCAGGTCCCTCAGCTGCTCCTCCCCAGCCCTGTTCTCCAGACCCTTCCCCAGCTTTGTTGCCCCTCTCTGGCCACGCTCCAGCATTTCAATGTCCTACTTGTAATGAGGGACCCAAAACTGAACCAAACACAGCTGGGTGAAGCTGCAGGGTCACCCCAGGGAGCAAGAGCAGCTGCTGCAGGGGGCAGGGGCAATGCCGTGGGGCTGTCCTTTATTGCACCCACACATCCACACCCCAGCTCCTCTCCCGGGGTGCTGGGCTGCCCATTGCACACCCCGCCCTGGGCTCCTGGCAGGCTGGCCAGTTCCCCGGGTTGCAGGGCGGGGAGGGAAGATGTTCGGAGCGCCTGCAGCTATTCAGTTACCGATGGTTGCGTTTGAAGAGCTTCCCTATCGCCCTTTTGTTAAAGCTTTGGCTTCCCCCCCATAGCCTCAACAGATGAAATCAAAGGGAAGTAGCTTTGCTTGGTGTAACCTGTTTTGATCAAACAGATAAACGGGGAACAAGTGTCTGACACAAACAAACAGACAGACAGAGGCAAGTCCCACCTCAGCATTTTGTTGCATCAGATAGAGAGGGCTTAGATAAACCACAAGAAGGGGGAGATCTCTGCCCCTCGGCTGGAAGACCAGGGGCGACACTCTGCAGTGCCAAGCCCCCACAGTTCCCATAAAAAAAATCAGCCCAGAACTTGCTGGCATGGCTTTCATCAGTTTAAAAAGATGAAAAGAGCTTGCAGCCAGGGCATAAAGCTCACGCTTGTCATTACCCCCCATGGAGTCAGCGGCGCTGCCTGCGAGCCCAGCCGCAGCCACCCCATGCCAGGCGTTAAAGCAAGGGTGAAGAGGACCCCCGAAGTGCAGAGGTGACGCAGTGCTTGGACTAGGGCTGACCCACACAGCTCCTGGGCGATGGGGGAAGGCAGTTCAACACCCCCACCACCCCCCAGCCCTCATGGGAGAAACTTGTGCTTGTTCCCTCCCCTCTTTTCCCCTTCACACACATTCTGAGGGAGTGGAAATGCAGAGCTAAAGTAAAGGAGAGCTTAAGATTCGCAGGACTGGGCAAGGGGAGGCGAAAATTCACCACAACCATTGGGCTTGGAGGGGTGGGATAAATAAAGAAAAAATATTGGGGGGGGAAGGGGGGGTTGGACAAAGCTTTGAAGCATTTTCTCTGACATTGGTGTGGATGACAAACAAATAGAGAAGAAGGGGGGGGGGAAGGTCAACTTTCCTCAACTGCAGTGAGAGCTGAACAATTTTGAGCATTTTCTCAAGAAAAAAAAAAAGAAGAAAGCAGGGGAGAGAAAGGAGAAGAAAGCAGGGGAGAGAAAGGAGAGGAAATCAGGGGAGAGAAAGGAGAAGAAAGCAGGGGAGAGAAAGGAGAAGAAAGCAGGGGAGAGAAAGGAGAGGAAATCAGGGGAGAGAAAGGAGAAGAAAGCAGGGGAGAGAAAGGAGAAGAAGAAAAGAAAGAAGAAAAAAAAAAAAGAGCGAAATTAAAAGAAAAGAAAAAGCCCCACAATTATTTAAAACACTTTCAAAGTGCAACAATGAGCCAAATTACCTTTTTCTCCCCCTTTCTTTCTTTTCCCTTTTCCTCCCCCTTCCAAGCCTAAAACTGGCAGAGATATGAAAGGGTGAGATTATGGCTCCTGCTACTGACACTTCCCATCAGATCTTTAGGCCTCAGTTTTAGATCAAGGGCTTGGTTTACAAAAGCATTTTGGCACCCAGCTCCCTCCAGCATTTTGTTTTCTTTCCTTTTAATTCTTCTTTTTTGAGACCACTCTGCCTCTCTTTGGGTGATGGAAGGCTTTTGGAAATCTGCACCCAGAAGGATTTCCATTCTTTGCAAGCTGTGATACTGTCAGGGTGGTTGGTAGCTGCCCTCTTCTCTTTGGGGGTGACAAGAATCCCCTGGGCAGCTGCGGTGGGTTGGTTCCATTCATTAGGAAATGGGTCTTCAATTAAGGAGTCATTGGGAAACAGATTTTTTCCCACATGAAGCTAGAAACCAAAACATTATTAGGTGCTGCAGTAAATAGTCCTCTTAACAAGGTGCAGAAGGGAAAATAAAAACTTCCAGGGAAGTTCAGTACAAAGAGCTTTGCTGTTTGTAAACAGAATGGTTGGAAAGAGGAGGGGGGAAAAATAGCACCCAACCCAAGGAACTGGCAGGGATGTGGAGGCAGGGAAAGCATTGAGGCAGAGCCTCTGTGGGCTTGGGGCTGATGTGCCAGGTTCCATCACATAGGCTTTTTACAAGGGCTTGTAGTGATAGAACAGGAGGGAATGGATTTATGTTGGAGGAGGGCAGACTGAGACTGGAGATTGAGAAGAAATCTTTCCAGTGAAGATGGTGAGAGACTGGAACAGGATGCCCAGGGAGGTTGGGGATGCCTGGAGGTGTTCAAGTCCAGGTAGGATGAGGCCTTGAGCAACCTGGGCTAGAGGGAGGTGTCCCTGCCTATGGCAGGGGGTTGGAACTGAATGATCTTTAAAGTCCCTTCCAACCTAAACCATTCTACGATACACAGCTGAGCAATAATGTGTGTCCTGCCCTGGCCACCCTCTTCTCTGGGAGCCCTGCAAGGGGCTGATCAGGTTGTGGTTGCTTGCTGGAGAAGCTCCTAACCCCTTGCAGTGTCTCTCATCACAGCTGAAAGTCTGAGGAGGTGATCTCTGAAGGTCCTGAACAGCTCAGCCAGTCACGAGGACTGCATTAGAAAGAAGAATAATTGCAACAGGTTCCTTCTATCAGTCCTCAGGGAAGTGTCACTCTTGCAAATGAAGGAGATTTACTCGTCCTGATTTCCCTGCTTGATTTGAAGGCTCCTAGAGCAGGGCTAATGCTGCTGCAAACATTTTGTTGTTGTTTTAAAACAAATTGACCTCACTTCTCTGCTTTCTTTTCTCCATTAGCACCAGAAAGAGGTGCTACAGCTCACACTGATGGCTGGCTGGGAGGCTCAAGCTGAAAACCAGGTTTTATTCCATCAGCTGTGTGCCAGCTTCTCGCCTGTTTCACAGAATCACCAAGGTTGGAAGAGACCTCAAAGGTCATCAAGTGCAACCTGTCACCACAGACCCCATGACTATACCGTGGCACCCAGTGCCACATCCATTCCCCTCTTGAACACCTCCAGAGATGGTGACTCCACCACCTCCCTGGGCAGCACATCCCAATGGCTAACAACTCTCTCAGTGAAGAACTTCCCCTAGCACAACTTGAGACTGTGTCCTCTCGTTCTGGTGCTGGTTGCCTGGGAGAAGAGACCAAGCCCCTCCTTGCTACAACCTCCCTTCAGGTAGTTGTAGAGAGCAAGGAGGTCTCCCCTGAGCCTCCTCTTCTCCAGGCTAAACAACCCCAGCTCCCTCAGCCCCTCCTCGTAGGGCTTGTGCTCGAGGCCTCTCCCCAACCTCCTTGCCCTTCTCTGAACACATTCAAGCGTCCTCAATGTTTGCCACTATTGACTACAACAGCAGCAGCCAGAGCCTCCCACTACAGTCAGCCCCAAAACCAGCCAGCCAGCTCACCATAGTGCAGCCTTCCCTCACCTTGGGTCGGTGCTGCCAACCTTCAGCTCGGTGTGCCAAGGCACACAAAGCGCTTTGGGAGGCTCTGGTACCGAACTGCAGCCCCTGCAACAGCTACCAGGGTCGGTTTGTTCTGAAAGGGCTTGGAAAGCTCAGGACACTTTTGCTATTAGGAAACCTTTCTCCTTTTTATTTCCCTGCTTGTTTCTGGGGTTATTTTATTTTATTCTGGATTGTTGTAATTTTTTTTTTCCCTCTGGGTTTATTTTATTTATTCTGGGTTTATTTTTTGTTTTATTTAATTTTTCTGGGTTTTTTTTCCCTGGGTTTATTCAATTTTTTTTTTCCCCTGGGTTTATTTATTTATTTATTTATTTATTTTCCCCCAGGTCTTTTTTTTCTGGATTTATTTTCTTTTTTCCCTCTGGGCTTATTTATTTTTCTCTGGTTTTTTTTTTTTTTTTTTTCTGGGCTTATTTAATTTTTTTTCCTAGGTTTATTTAATTTTTTTCTCTCTTTTTTTTTTTTTTTCCTTCTGGGTTTATTTATTTTTTTTTCTGGATTTATTATTTTTTCTGGGTTGTTTTTTTTTTTTTCCTGAGGTTATTTAATTTTTTTCCTGGGTTATTTAATTTTTTTTAATGGGTTTATTTCATTAATTTGGGTTTATTAATTTGGGTTTATTGAATTTTTTTTTTCCTGGGTCTATTTAACTTTTTTTTTAATGGGTTTATTTAATTATTTTTCCCCTGGGTTTGTTTATTTTTTTTTTCCTGGGTTTATTCATTTTATTTAATCTTGCATTATGTAAACTGATTCCTCTTCCCTTCTGTCCTGCTCCTGAGCCACAAGGCAGATCAGGCCAAAGGGACAGAAAAGGGTCAGAGGGACCAAACCGCCACACTAGAAGAAAGCACAGAGGATTTCTAGTCCCTCAGCATTTAAAACTGGGTAGTTCTAGCCCCATTAAAACCTGCCTAGAGTTCTCTGGCTTTACCAAGATCTCTCTTCCCCCTCCCACTGTGTTCCCCCAGAAAAGAAATAATAAAATCATTCCATGTGAAGTTTTATTCTGCTTTTTCCCCCCCCACCCCCCCCCAGCTCCTCCAAGCTTAGAGGTCTTCATTACCCGGAGAACAATGATTCTTCTATGCTGTCTCTAGCACTCTGGGGTGTCAAAGGTGTTTATTTCCAAGCCTCCAGATGAGTCTCATGGTTGCTAGCAATCTTGGTTTGCTATACCCACTGGGGACTGAAGATATCTCTCATCGTTGTTTGTTTGCCTAAGAGGGAACCTGCCCATGAGCCACGGTGAAAGCGCAGACCCCAGGCCTCGCCTTGGAAGCCCTCTGCAGGCGGTGGCCATCAGGAGTGATGGCAGAAGACACAAACCTGATCTTTTGCTGCTGAATCTGATGGGTAGCCAGGCAAAAAAAAAAAAGAAAAAATCGGTGCTAACACCACCCCTATCACCTTGAAAGGATCAAAGAGGGGTTCTGCAGTCTTCCACATTCCAGGAAAACTGAGGCATCCAGCCGCGGAGTGGCAGAGAGCCTGAGCAGCCCTCAGGTGGGAGTAGTGGAGATGAGAAAACCAATCAAGCTTCAGGATGAGCAGTGAGAAATTATTGCTGGAGCTACCTAGCTGGATTTGACTATTCCCAAAGTCCCTCCCATTTTTCTACTAAGCCAAAAAAAGGCTTAGTCCCCAGGGAGGTTTCTCTGAGGAAATGTTCCCGACAGGAACCCTGCGTGAAAGGCAGAGCTGTTTGTGCTGAACTGAGCTGAGTGAGACCATTCCAGGGCCATTATGCCGCTGGCAAGATGGGAGAGCATTTCCATGCTGAAGCCACGGAGGACATTAGTGAGACACAGACTGCTTCACTGCTGGTACAGAAGGATCTTGCACGCTGAGCAAGGCAGGAACACGACCCTAGCCCAGAGCGCATTCCTGATCAACTCCCAGGCTGCTTGGAGGAGCACAGCGTAGCAGCAACAGGAGTCAAGCACAGCATGGACAGAAACTTCCAGCACCCACATCCCCTTTTCTTTTCTTTTGCCTCCTTCCTCAGGTTCCTTTGCCTGCCCCCCACATCCTGGACCCTCCTTACCTGGCTCCACCTGGTCGGGTTCGTGCCGGGTGTCTGTGGAATCTGCCGCATCACCGCTCATCTTCATCTCTGCAAGAGGAGGCACAACTGATTTTAATGACAGGTCACAGTCCCAGGCAACAGGCATATGTGGCTTCCACTAAACAGCACAAATGAATGTGTAATTATAATAAACCATCAGACTTTCAAATTTCTGATTCCTCAACATACAGTCACTAGAATATTCATCAGCTCCGAGGATGCACTTTCCCTCCTGTTGCTCTTTGCATCCCCCTCATTTCTTTCCCTCTCCCCAGTTTGCTGCTGTCTTCTCACCTCCTGCATCACTCCTCTCCAGCCCAGAGGATGAAAGAGTTGTTTTACCAGGAACCCTCCCGGCCTCAGTGGCCTCTCCTCTGAGCTTTATGCAGCCTTCCTGACCAAGCTGCTGCGGCTCACAGTTTGACGCTGTCCTCCACCACACCTGTGGAGGAGGAAGAGGATCCCTCCAAGCTTCCACATCCTTCCCTCGTCCCTGGAGCTGGCTCAGCCACGCTGGTGCTTGGTGCTGTATGAAGCTGCCCTCGGCGAGCCACCCACAGAGCAAGATGCTTCCAGAGAGGGAAGCAGAGGCTCTCTTCTCATGCTCCCTTGCAAACTCAACTTGTTTCTCTCAACAGCTCCGAGCCCAGGAGCGAGAAGAGGCCCCCCTCCCCCTCTCTCCTTAGCAATGCCAATAAACTTGCCATTTACCCTTGAAGTGATGGCTGCCACCACACCCGGGGCCACGTTCTCCTTCGGGGACAGCTGAAAGAAAAGGTGGCAACAGTTAACTTTCCTCTGGGTTGTTCATCTCCTCCTGCAAAGAGCCAAAGCAGGAGCCAGTGAAAGGAGGAAGAACATCTATTCAAATTCAGACGGACACCCCCCTCGCCCTCTTCTACCTTTTGCAGGGGAATTTTAACTCTTTCCAGGCTAGTTGGGGAAAGAAATGGACAAATAAATAAATAACTAGATGCGTGTAATAATTATTTGGGTGGTTTTTTTTCCACAAAGAACCAACTGATTTGCATGAGCTCCCTGCAGCCAATCCTGGCCACAGGAGTCATCCCATTTGCATGGGTTAATAACAACAGAATGGAAGTTGGGCTACTGTTTGCTGTGGTTTTAGCTGGGGTAGAAAAGGCAGGTGGAAGGCATCATGCAAACCTTTTCCTCTCTCTCCTATAGGTGCCCTGTCTTGTGTCCAAGCGGCCAAAAGAGTGAGAGGAAGCCTACAGGTTTGGGTTTTACACCTACTGCCCTCTCCCTCACACCAAAGCAGGCAGCCCTTCTATGGTGTGCAGGTTTTCTTTGCCCCTCTCCAAACTTGCAGGGGGGAAATGGCAAATGATTTGCTGTTTGGACAACAGTAGATAGCTTTGTTTAGGCTAAAGTTCGAAGGAGGATGTTAAGAAGAAGTTCTACACAGAGAGAGTGATTGCCCGTTGGAATGTGCTGCCCGGGGAGGTGGTGGAGTCCCCATCATTGGAGGTGTTTAGGAGGAGACTTGAGAGGGTGCTTGGTGCCATGGTTTAGTTGATTAGGTGGTGTTGGATGATAGGTTGGACTTGATGATCTTGAAGGTCTATTCCAACCTGGTTTATTCTATTATTCTATTAAGCTGTTTGTTCAGCAACAAGAAAAGGAAGAAAGAATAAGTAGATAAAACCGGGGGGGGGGGGGGGGGGGAAGGAAGGAAAAAAAAGACCCCAAACCTGACAAGATTTAATAGTTTTTAGCTGGAGATGGGTTGCAGAAGCATCCACAGACTTCAGAAAGTTCCTTTCTTTAAGTTTTATTAAGGAATGAGAGGGGAAAAAAGAGAGAGAGGAAGGGGGAGGGGGGGGGAAAGTTGTGGGATTTCTTTTCCCCTTCAAGTCAATCCACTGCAATTAAAACATGAACATTTAGTGGGGCTTCTAAGCATTTCTACTGCAGGAAGAGTAATTATCATCAGCTATAAACATCTCCTTGTCTTGTAATACTGCCAAGGGACCCTAACTTAAGCAATCTACAAAGCACAAAGTTTTGCTTGCTGCCAAAAAGTATCTTTCAAAAAAAAAAATTAAGAATAAAAAAAATGACAAAGTTCTCATGGAATAGAGGAAAGGGGGGGGGGAGGAATCACAAGCTGTGCCCAGAAGTTTGGTGCTTGCCCTAATGATGAAGTCTGCAGGTTAGCAAAACAAAGTCATGCAGGTTTCGTGGTGAGCACACAAATAACAAATGAATCACAGGCTCACCGAGGTTGGAAGAGACCTCAAAGATCATCAAGCCCAAAATGCATGGTGGAGGAAGAAAATTAGCTAAGCCCTGAGACCAAGGAGCTCTTTAGGGTTGCAGAAGATGGAAAGGTGCAAAAGCCTCTTTCACTCTCCCAGGAGTGAGCTCTCAGCCCCTCTGCCATTTAACCTGGGGTGGGTGGGGAGGAAAGGAGGGGTTGCTGCTGTAACTTGATGACCTCTCACATGCTCTCCATCCCTCCTTCTGCAGTCAGGAGAGAATGAGGCACCCACTGGCTCTCTCTGACACACAGCAGGACAATGTTATTGTCACAAAGATTCAAATTCCCATCAGAAATGTACACAAGTTACTACAGCTCAAGTATCTGGTGGAGGGGGAAAAGAAAACAGAATAAAAGCCAAGGGAAGCTCTTAGATCAAAATCTACTGCTCTGAGGGGTCTGGGGCTGGCCACATTTCGTAGACCTGTGCACACCTGGTGTAGTACCAGTCATCTTCCAGGGAAACTTTGAATCATAGAATCATTTTGCCTGGAAAAGCCCTGTAAGGTCATTGAGTCATCAACCCAACCCCACCATGGCCATCAAACCATGGCCCCAAGTGCCATGGCCACACATTTCTTGAACCCTTGCAGGGATGGGGACTCCACCACCTCCCTGGGCAGCCTGTGCCAATCCCTGATCCCTCTTTCCATAACGAAATTTTTCCTCATCTGCAACCTAACCCTCCCCTGGCACAATTTTAGGCCATTTCCTCTCATCCTATCACCTGATACTAAGGAGAAGAGACTGAGCCCCACCTCACTCCAACCTCCTTTCAGGAAGCTGTAGAGAACAAGCAGCTCTCCCCTCAGCTGCCTCTTCTCCAGACCAAACAAGCTCAGTTCCCTCAGCTGCTGTTCTCCAGACCCTTCAGCACAGAAGGGTCTCTCACCCTTCACTCCTTGAGAACAAGGAACAGACATGCAGAGGAATGACTTCTAAATGTGCTATAAGTGTGGCCAAGATAAAGGCAACACCTTTACACAGACACCCAAGAGCCTTCCACCATAAACCAGGCTGGAGTGATGCATCTGGGTTTGACACCCCACCCCATCGGGCAAAACAGCTCAAGAAAAGGCAGGCTGGGAGGCTTCTGAGTCCAGCTAAATGCAGGCTCCTGCCACGCAGCTCTGCAAGGCTGAGCTCTGTGTGGAGGATGAGCAGGTTGTAAAACAATCTCTGGGGAAAATAATGCACTTAGGACTACCCAGCTCCTAACCACAGCCCTATTAGGAGCCGCCACTGGGGCCTGGGCCATATTAAAAAGGTGCTGCTAGACCTCAGCTAGCAAACATACCTGGAGCAGGGGCAGTCTGGTTTGTTCACCCAGCCCAGTGCAGACATTTCTCCACTTCTGCTGGATGTATCTGCAGCTCTGGTTTTGCTGAGACAAACGGTGTCAGCAAATAAAACTTTCCCAAGCCCTTATTCCTTGTAGTTGTTCAGACATGGGCACGAGGGTAAACCACCCTGAGGACTTTCAAAGGTGGTGGTGGTGATGGTGGTGGGAACTCAGCTTGGCTGAGCCCATTAGCTGGAGCCTATTGAATTTATTGTGCTTTAGGTGCCAGAGCCCCTCTGGAGGCTGCAGGAAGGTGAAATATCCAGATGCCTGGGGAGGAGGCAGTGGTACCTGGCAGGGAACACGGTGCTGCAGGGAAACCCTCTCAGCAGAGAGGCAGGAGCCCGAGCAGCCACCTTCACCCTGCACACTGCATCTTCCCTGCACCTTCCCTGCACAGCCAGGCAAGGAACAGAGCACACCTCTGCAAGCAGCTCTGCGGGGCTCAGCGTACTGAATGAGGCTGGGGAAACCTCCTCCCTCCAGCGCTGGGCTCTGGCATGTGGCAGTGGTGGGGGCCAGGCTGGCCTCCCTCCCTGCAAAACAGCTGTGTAAAGCTCAGGCCCCTCGAGAGGCGGCAGGGAAGGACGATCTGAGCGTGGAAGTTCAGCCTGCACCTGGCCAGCTGCAGGCTGGGCCTGATGCCACCGGCTCTGACACAGGGCACAGTATCGATCTGGGGAATCTTCTCATGAAGAAGGAGTCGCCCACAAGCAAAGCAGCTGGGTGGATAGGAGCCTGCGGGGGCTGCGTCCCCAAGAGACACCACACAGAAGCACACCCAGTGCAGGTGCTCAGACTAGTCAGGCTCAGGCTGAGCCAAGACCAGGAGCCTCCTGCTCCCCACAGCCTCTCCCTGCGGCTGGCCGCAATGCTGGGGGCTCCCCAGCTGCCCTCCCTGTGGCTGGCACGGGAGCCAACCTGCTCTGGGGATGCCAACCAGCCGTGAAGGGGCTGCTGGCATCCCAGAGCCTGCCAATGCAGGCATGGAGCAGAGGCTTTGGCCATCTCTGCTGGCCCAGTGGCATTGCCTCAGCATCTGTCTTTGACTGCAGGCCTGCCTGTGAGCTTGTAGAGGGGTTAGAAGCACCAGACATGGACCCCAGGGTCCCCTTCACACAGCAGGACCACCAGACCCCTGAGGTTCAGTGCAGTGTGCCAACAGACATGCAAAGGGAATGAGCCTGGGGCACCTTGATGGAGGTATCCACTCCCTCCCTGGGACAACACAGTGTTCTGTGCTGCACAAAGCACTGGACACAGGTTATGAGCAGGGCACACAGTTCCCATGTCCCCAGCACCCTGTTGCCTGCTAGTGCCACAGAAGGGGTTGTCAGGATCTGGCCTTCATTGCTGCCACTGTTCTACTCCTCTCTCGGTGTCACCCTCAGCTGTAGCATGCCCAGGGACACAGTCCTTCCCCTGGAGCATGGGGGCTTGAGCTGGGGGCAGAAGCTAGAATCCCCCCTTCAGCTCAGCACAGCTCCAAAGGATTTGGCAGGGATTGCTCTTGTTCCCCAAATGACTGCAGAGGGGAGCTCTGCTCGGGGAGGATGTGAGACTCCCTAGGCTGTACATCTGGACCAGGCTCCCTGGAAGGAGTCTCCCTCTTTCTGATTCTCCCTGTTCATTCATTCTTCGCTCAACCCAGCCTCCTACAGCTCCATCCTCACTCATTTCTCTGTCCATTTCCCGCTTTGTTATCAACTTTTCTCCTTCCAACCCACATCCCACCCTGCGCTCGTGCACACGCAGGCTCCTCCACCCTTGCTGCACCCCTCTGTGAATTTATCCTCTCTCACTCCTCCCAGCATTGTCCCAATGGCTGGACCCACATGTCTGGCACTAAATGCCCATTTCCCAGGTACCCAAGAGACCACTGTGCCCTGCTCCACAACCCACATTAGAGCTGTCGGCGTGTGCAGCGCACCCACAGTATGGGCACAGCTTGGCAGTGACCAGCATAGGCTCAGGGCAGCATCCATCCCCACTTGGGAATGTGGGCACTTAACCAGGCTGTGATAGCTGACTCCAGAGAGAGAGAAGCAGAGGGAAAGGAGAGAGGAAGGGTTACAGGAATCAGAGCGATCCCAGGAATCGGAGCAATCCCAGGTTCTGCCCAAGCCCGCGGTCCCAGCTACCTGGTGAGCTCCAACCCGATCCTCCCTCCAATGCCCTTTACCTGCGTGCACAGACTCCAGGTTCACCATCCTGCTGCTGGAGGGAAATCCACGGTGTGCCCAGCCTCCTGCCGCCAGCCCCAGGTTGCCAGGGGCTGCCAGTTTGCCCTCGCTCCTCTGCCACCCGCTGCCTCTCGAACCGGGCGTGGGTCCGCTGCCGAAGGGACCTAGAGCTCCATTGCCTGTTGCCATGCAGGGCCAGGTGAGCATGCAGCGCCGTGCCACGCCTCGCCCCACCTCCGGCTCCCTCGGGTGCCCTGACACCCAGCAGCCTGGCGCCCGGCCCATGCAAAAGCCTCCATTTGCATATTAGTAACTCGGGAATGGATGAGTCCCTGCAGCGCTACCAGGGCGTGGGGTGGGGTGGGAAGGAGGCAGGAAGGAAGGTGGTTTGCCCGCCCTCGGCTGCGCAGATACACCCCACAGCACCTGCCCGCTGGCCTGCCAGAGGGGGGGACTGCAGGGGCTTTGGTGGCAACCCCCCTAACCCCCCAGATCCCAGGTGATCCCTCGTGGGTAGGCTCTTGGCTCTACCCATTGCTGTGCACAGGTAGGAGAGGCCAAGGCATCGAGCCAGGCTGGGCAGCAGCCACTAGCGCCCAGAAGGGAAGGTGTCCAAGCTGCAGGAACAGCCCTTCCAGCAGCCCTTTCACTTCCATTCTGGCCACTCTGATAAATCCTGTGCCTGCTCAGAGCCAGCTGTGAGAGCAGCCTGTGTGGCTGAGCCCTGCATCCCCCAGGTGAGGGCAGACCCTGGATGATGCCATGTGAAACAGTCAGCAGGAAAAGGAAAGCTAAGAGCACAAAGGTAACCTGGCTTGGCTAAAGACAGAGGATAGGGATAGGGTCAGCACATGGAGACTCCCTTTGCCTGACTTTTGCTCTCTGCAGCACATCAGTCCCCCAAGAAGAGGAGAGAAGTGGTGGACAGCTCTTCCTCCTTTCCCATGTTGTTTAACTGACTTGCAGAGAAGCCAGGGAGCAAAACTCCCAATGTTGGCTTTTTTGTTTTGGTAGGAAGCTTCCAGAGTCCAGATCCACATGCTAGGCTCTGTGCTTTGATGGGGACCAACAGCCACCCTGATGGACCCAGGGACTGGGGTTGTTCCCTGTCCCTGCCTTGCATCACCTTGATGACCCCTGGCGCGGCTTAGGGCAGCAGAACATCCGAGCTGCAGCGCTGCTCAGCCCCCTCCTGAAAGCGTTAACAGGCTCGATTGTTAGCTGCCAGGTACAAGCTATCACACATTCATCTCTCCCTGGCTCATTCACGTTCCAGGGCTCTCGGCTTTCCCACATGCTGCTCTCCCTCCCTGGAAAGACAGGTTTCTCGGAAGAGATGGGTGGGCGGGCGAGCAGGCTCCCCAGCCTCACCTCCAGCCCAGTTCGGGCTTGTGTGGTCAGAGAGGACATCCTCGGGAGGGGACAAGGCGCTGGGAGGAAAGGGGGGATGTGCTGAACCAAAGGACGGTGTGGAGAGATGGAAGGGGGAAGGCAGGGTGGAGGGGAAGTTCCCGGGGCAGACGAACGTTTTGCAGGCTGGGGGGCGAGGGAGGAATCCTGAGCAGTGTGCTTGGTGCTGCTCCAGGAAGCAGAGAGGTGACCCAGGGTGGTTTGCACAGGCAGTGCGTTTGGAGCTGCTGGAGGGGCTGGACCCCTGCCACACTGATCCCAAGCCTGTGGTGGAACCCCAGCCACTCAGGCCCTAGTTCTCAGGGTGTACCTGGGCAGCTGCTGGGTGTTTCCTGCACTACCCCCAGGTCTGGGGTTTCCCCACCTTGAAGGCTGATGGGATCAGGTGTCTTCACTGAGTCAAACACGGTGGCTTCCAGCCAGCTTGAAGAGCCTTTGGGACGTGAGAGAAAGGTCCTGAAAAAGCTGAAGATCAGGAGACCTCTCCTCCCTCCAACATCAGAGCACCTTTTGTACCACAGTTAGCATTTTCACTTGGTGCCGATCTTTACTCCCTGCTTCCTGGTATTTTGCCCTTGCTCCAGAACCGAGTAGCCTGTCCCAGAGCCCAGTGGAGGCAGGTCGTGCCCGGTGGCACCTCGAACCGGGCAGCATCCCGGGCATCCTGTGGCCGGGGATGCTGGCCCGGCCACGGGCAGGACCGCAGTGCCCTCTCCTGGCCCTGGCATACACAGCCAGGCATCCACCGCAGTCCCAGCTGCAGCTGGTGGGACTTGTGGGTCTTTTTTCCTGCTCATTATTTTGTGGTCAGTAGAAGAACAGGAGGGAAAAAAATAATATTTAGGTACTTTTCTCCCTCAGAGAACTGTGGGAGCAAAGCCCTTCACCTGGGTGCCCTTGGCATCAGTGTTGTGGCATTGCAGAGAAAAGATTACACTGCCTGAAACAGCTCTGCTGCCCAGAGAGAAAAAGGAGGGGAAGCAGCACAGCATCATCACTCCTTCCTGCTGGGGGAACAAGACCACCCGCTCCAGGCTCTGCCCTGAGGTGATCACTCCTGGCTTCCAGCAGATGTGCAGCTCTTCTTTTACCATGGCCATCACTGAGTGATTCATCTGCTCCCATCCTCACCGTACCCATGAGCTCCTCCCCGCCTGCTGCCAACGTTCTTTCCCTTCTCGGAGGAAGAGAAGCTCTGCAGCTAGCACTTGATTTATGGAGTATGGCCTTTGGACGGGCCTGGAAGCATGAACTGCAGAAAGGTGTTGCAAAATCCCCCACTGCTAGCAGCAAGGATTTATACCACTGTTCCCGGCCAGCTGCACCTTCTCTCCGTGCCAGGAAGGTCTCCTGTCTCCACCTGCCACAGCTGCTTCTGCAGGGTGTTGCTGAGGCGCATGGAGAAGGAGGATTTTTCTTTGGAAAGGCAAACGCATTGCAGTGCAGTTCTCCTCTAGCAAGGCTGGGGAGCCAGCGAGATGCTGCAGGGACCAAGATGTGAGGCTGCGAGGTGGGCCGGGGGCCGCACGCATCCCTGCCCGCTCCGGCCCCCTGCCCGGGCACCCTCCCGGCTGCGCGGGGCTGAGCCGCGCTCCGCCAGCACCCACTGGTGGAGGCCTGGAAACATGCACCGCAAGCTGTGCCTGCAGGGCTGCCCGGGCAGGACGGGACCCCCGGGAGCCTCGGCGTGGGCAGTGGGCGCCGGGAAAGCCGAGGCACCACCTCCCTCCCACACGCTGGGCAGCGGGAGGGTTGCGGCACAGCCAAGGGACAAGATCACAGAATGCCAGGTTGGAAGGGACCCCAAGGATCATCTGCTCCAACCTTTCTAGGTGAGAGTGGAGTTGAAATAGGCTGGCCCAGCACCCAGGAAAGCTGAGCCTTGAAACTGTCCAATGCAAGGGAATCCACTGCTTCCCTTGGGAGATGATTCCAATTTCAATGGGAAAAATCATCTTCTGGAGTCCTATGAGAATCTCCCCAGCAGGAACTTGTCCCCATCACTCCTTGTCTTTTCCATGGGATACCTTGTCAAAAGGGAGTCTCCATCCTCCCAACAGCCACCCTTTATGTACTGGTCCTCCACGGCAACAAGGCCTCCCCTAAGCCTTCTCTTCTCGAGGCTGAACAAGATGACCTTCGAGGGTCCCTCCCAACCCAACCCATTCTGTGATTTTGCTGCCTGCAGGGGGTTGGACTAGATGGCCTTTAAGAGGGCTCTTCCAACTTAAACTATTCCATGACACACCCCAGATGCTCACCTCCCCTCAAAGCCCAGCTCCACTAGAGCACCCTCAAATCCAGGAATGACCACCAAGGTGAGCTCAGTGTCCGCTGCTCACACTGGAGGCCATGTCCTCACTTATCCCCCACTCCTGGAGCTTCCACAACACAGCACTAGCTCTGCTGCACACACAAGCTCAGAACATCCTTCATCCTGCCCTCCCACCCCTGTCCAGCTGCTACCAGGTTTCTCTGTCACCCCAGAGCCAACACAATGGTTCGGTGCTGCTGTGCCCCATGCTGCTTTCCCAAGGTGGCCTTAGCTTGGTGCTGCTGAACCAGGGGAGGGCTAAGCTGCCTGTATGATCCAGAGCCTCAGTGCTACAAGATGAACACATTCAAGCTTGCTGAGGTACGACCCAGTGCTCCCAGAGCAAGCTGAAGTCATGTTCCAGCAGCCTTGTAGAAGAGGCAACAACAGAAATGGGCTGCACAGGGCTCCTAGCTGCAAGCACACAGCTGTCCTGCAGTCCTCTCCCTCTCTGTCCATGCTCCACCTTGCCTCACAGCTGGATTTAACTCTGCCTACAAGGGCAAACCCCAGTGTCCCGCTGCAGCAGTAGCTGAAGTGGCAGAGAGCAGAGCCCTGTAAGTGGTGACCATGGAAGTGAAAAGGAAGCAGTTTCAGCTTCGCTAGAAGTCACAGCAAGAGGGCAAGCTGCTGGAGCTGCAGAGTCCTTGTCCCATCTCTGCATTCACCACACTAGGGGGAATCAGCACTCCACATTTCTCCCTCCAGCAGCTGCTCAGCCAAGAGCTCTGAGCTGGCCCAAAATTCTGCCACCCTCATCTCCCCCCTGCTGTAGCTGCAGAGGAATAGACAAAGAATCCTTTATTGAGGCTGCTGGACCCAGACAAGCCTCCAGCCACCTCTGCACAATAGCCCTTCATGGGACCCCCACCACTGCCCAGAGAGAAGAGCAGGCACCCAGGACCTGCCTCTACTGCTCATCTTTTACTTCACCAGAGCTCAGGCTTGAAGCTTCCACAGTTGACTGTGATGAGTCAAAAGTGCCTCCCTGTTGAGAGCTGGGTGGATGCTGTGCTTGAGAGGCAGGACCACGAGCACAAGCCCCACGAGGAGAGGCTGAGGGAGCTGGGGTTGCTTAGCCTGCAGAAGAGGAGGCTCAGGGGAGACCTTCTTGCTCTCTACAACTACCTGAAGGGAGCTTGTAGCCTGGTGGGGGTTGGTCTCTTCTCCCAGGCAAGCAGCACCAGAACAAGAGGACACAGTCTCAAGCTGTGCCAGGGGAGGTTTAGGCTTGAGGTGAGGAAGAAATTCTTCAGAGAGAGAGTTGTTAGCCATTGGAATGTGCTGCCCAGGGAGGTGGTGGAGTCACCATCACTAGAGGTGTTTAGGAAGAGGCACTTGGTGCCATGGTTTAGATGATGAGGTGGTGCTGGGTGATAGGTTGGACTTGATGATCTTGAAGGTCTCTTCCAACCTGGTGAATTCTATTCTATTCCATCAACAAACATGGAGGTGGGGCTGCTGTTCCCACCCCAGCCATAGGTCTTCAGTGTCCTAGGTGCAGGCTGGAGGCTGACCCACAGAGGAGCAGAGCACCACTTCACCAAGAACCCAAACAAGTGAATCATGCACAGAGAAGCTTAAAGGCCAGGGCTGCTTTAAAAAAAAAGAAGACCACCAAAAATCAGTTTATTTTACCTTACAAATGATAAATTATTATTATTTATTAAAAAAAATCATTTCAAGTGTGTTTTACTTCATGTTGCAGTATTAAAATACCTTTCCTTTCTCCCCCCCCCCCCCCCTTTAAGTGAGCAATACAAAAATAATTGTGACCAAATTCTGTCAGAAAAATTTCCTGTATTTTAGGCAAAAAAAGGCACATTGTAAAGGCTTTCCCCACCCCCCAGGAGGTACAGGAGTTCACAGTGACCCCCAACCACCTCTCTCCCCTCCCTGCTTGTCCTTCCACTCGAGTGGAAGAGGACACAAGAACCTCCTGCAGTGGTTTTTTTTCCCCCCCCCCTCTGATGCCCTCTAGATACATATCAGGGCCAAGGTCAGCTTCAGGGTTGTCCCTGCTTTACAGACAGGTGAAACCAAGGCACAGCATAGCAGTAGAACTAGCTAAGAGCTTCTTGTGGATAGGTGGCAGAGCAGGACATAAAACTGGACAGAGATGTAGAATGTTTTCTTCAAAACAACAGTGAGAACCCACCTGGGATCCTCCTCCCCCCTTGCAGCCATGTTGTTATCATGGGAGCCACAAGTCTCTAGATGTTGGATTGCCTATTTTGTTCCTTAGTGGGAGAGTCACAGGACCAACACAAAAAGTTGGGCCTTCACTACTCTAACCAGGGATTAACTAGAGCCCTAATTACCAGCCCTTTAGGGGCAGAAGTTATTGCTGGGATGTATCATCCCCCCCCCCCCTCCATGTTATCTTCTAGCCACAGGCAGGATGTAACAGCCAGTTAGAAAAAGATAGAGGCAGGCTCTTGCTTTGGGTAGGCTTTGTACCTTCCTTGTTCAGGGTATGTGGTCCCATCAGTCAGCTGTTTTCCCACTGGGAAACGCTGCTGTGTCACCAGGAGGTGAAGGCAGCGATGTGGCTTCTTCAGTGGCAGAGATGTCTGACAACCCAGAGCATCAAGACCATTTCTCTCCCTGCCCCAACCATTCACCAGGATGCCCAGGGCTGCTAACTGACCAGAGCTGCCCTCCCTTCACAGCTAGCAACTCCAGAGCCAGGCAAAACACAGCCCTCCCGGTGCTGCACCCCAGAAACCTGCACCTCCTGCTTCCCCCAGGAAGCTGCAGCTCCTGGCAGCTGGCAGGAGAGCATCAACACACCGTGAACCGAGCCCACTTGTCACAGCATGAGGCAGTTGTCAGGTGGGGAGGGAGTCACAGAGGGGGCCAGGAGGAAAGGCACACACACAGAGCTCTCCTGGCACAAGGCATCGCCGGGAACCTTATTCCTTCTTTGGAGCAGCAGCCAGCTCCAGCAGGCCCTTAGCATCACCAACAGTGGCAGGAGGCAGATGAGCTGCCCCTTGGAGAGGTCTGGCCTGGCTCTGCTAGGTCTCCTCATCCCAGAGACAGAGCTGCTTCTGTGGCACGTAGTAATCGAAGGTGTAGCCCTTCTGGCAGCTGCGGATGCCGCACTTGTAAGAGGAAACCTTGCCCCCAGCATCCCGACTGCGGCAGTACTTCAGCATGCAGGGATACCACTCGATGCTCAGGGAGTAGCTGCAGATGCAGGGCTTCCAGAGGTCTGAGCACAGCTTGCAGCGCTGCAGGTCAGGGAGGTCAGAAGTCTGCGGCAGGACCTCGAACATGGAGCCATCCACTCCTGCAGGGGAGAGCAAGAGAGACGTAGCTTAGGGCACTGCCGAGAGGCAAAGCCAAAGGAGAGAGCCACCCAAGTGAGCAGAGTGCAGAGTCTCCAGGGCAGCTGAGGAGAGTGAGGTTAGGCAGTGTCTCATGACAGGATGAGAGGCAATAGACTGAAGCTTGAGGAGGGCAGATTTAGACTGGAGATTAAGGAAAAATTCTTTACAGTGAGACACTGGCACAGGTTGCCCAGGGAGGTTGTGGATGTCCCCTGAAGGCATTCAAGGCCAGGCTGGATGAGGTGCAAGAAGCTATGCACAGCCTTATCCATTGCAAGCACAGTGAAAGAGAAGCCAAAATTATCTCTGCCATCACCAGGAACCTGGCAGGAGCCATCCCAGCAGTGCCAACCCGCTGACAGGAGCAGTTCCAAGGAAACTGAGAGAAACTTACCTTTCTCCAGCCAAAATTTGACATCTTCCTCTCGGGTATAAATTGCTTCTTTGGCCTCTGCACAGACGTTGTGGATGTGAGAGCTCAGCTGTGCTCCCTTGCTGAAGTTGACAGCTACATCCATGCTGAGGTGCTCCAGGCCCCGCACCTCCTCCGCCTGCCTCACTGTCCTGGGATTTTTCTGCAGGGGATGAAATGAGGAAAGCTTCAGTCCTGGTTCCAACAAATCTTCCCTTGTATCATGTCATGGTTTCATGCCAACATAAGATGTGCAAATGGATGATCCTCTGCAAACTCCCCTGCATCCTGTCTGGATGGAAGGCTGGAAGGCACTTCCTCATGCTAAAGCTGATGTCCTGATTTGCCTGGGATCATTTCTTAGTGCTTTGCCCCCAACTCAGTCGTTCCCTCACTGGGAACTGTGGGGCAGGAAGCTGCATGGTGACTGCTCCAGCCATCTACTACCCTTTGATACAACTAGGAGGAACTAAACCACATCCCCTTCTAGAATACCTGAAGGGGACCTACAGGAAGGCTGGAGAGGGACTGTTCAGAAAGGCTTCAAGTGATGAGCAATGGTTTGCAACTGCAGCAGGGGAGATTTAGGTTGGACCTCAGGAGGAAGTTCTGCACAATGAAGAGTGGTGAGATACAGGGACAGGCTGCCCAGGGATGTGGTTGAGGCCCCATCCCTGTAGACATTCAAGATGAGACTCAATGTGTCCCTGAGCTGCCTGCCCTCGCTGGGGGGGGCCCTGGGGCTGCCTGCAGCAGGGTTGGACAAGACACCCTTGGAGGGTCCCTTCCAACCCAATGCCATCTGTGGTCACTATTGATGAACTCCATTTAATACCAAGCCTCTCGAGCAGGAGGGGTGGTCAAAGGAGGGTCTAACAGCTGAACAACTGGGCAGCTGCCTGGGAAGAGTGTCCAGACAGCTGTATAAAACCCTGGATGGCCTGGAGGACAGAGCTGGCCCTGAAGCCAGCTGCAGGGAGCCTCTCACCTGCCGCAGCTTCGCCATGGACTCGCTGGGGATGATCTCGTTGCGGTGAAGCCTCGTGACGAAGCACAGAGCCTGGAACTGGCTCTGGCCCCTCTCCAGCTCCCCTAGGATTAAGGCACGGAAAATCTTCACCTCCTGACAAAGAGATAAATAAACAAGAGTTTGAGTCACAGATGTTTGGCATCAGAAGGGTGAACCCAGAAGCTGGGGGTCAAAGAGAAAGGCTGCAGTCAAAAGAACAAAGCCAAAGGTCTCATACTTCTGCTGGCTGGGCACAGGGGTGGAGTCCCAGGTGGAATCCCACCCAAAAGCTTGCAGCATACCAACTGGTGCCTGTAAAGGAGGAAGGGTTTTGCAATCCCACTGGGGCAAAGAGAAGTTACTGCCAGGTCACATTCCATATCCATGGCTTCCTCAAACAACAGCTGGAGGTTTCTGTCCTTTACCAAGCCTCCAAGAAGGCTCATTTTGGTTTGTTACACAGACATCACACAGGCTTTACTTAGGGTGGGCAGCCCCAAGTTGCCTCTGCTTTCCCTCACTTCTGAGCAACTGGCATTCTGGAGAAGAAATTACTCATTTATGAACCCAGTGGCCTGTAGGACAGAAAGGCAAATCAAGTTGTTAAGGCCAGAAGGAACTATCATGATTAGCTGCAGCTGACCTTTTCTGCCCAGGTCAGTATTTTTGGCATTATTACTTAGAGAGCTTCTGACATGGATTGTAGGACATCTCCAAAGCCAGCTTGGAACTGAGTTCAGTGTCATCTCCACAGAATATCCTGTTCAAAAGCAAAAGCTCCCCACATCCTGTGCTGGCACAAATCATCACTGCTTTCTATGCAGGTATCAATTCAGCTGGCTTCTGGTACACCGAGTGACAGCCTGCCATCCCATCTTGGTGTCAGAGCATGCTGCTACAAGGGCTAAGCAGTTGGATTAGAAAGGTGCCTCCTCCTCAGCTGAAGGGCAGTTACTGCCATTTGGCACCACCTCAGCCATCCTTCTTCAGAGAGGCATCTCCACAGAGAACTGGACACAGATCGGTGGCTAGGGACCAGCAAGCAGAAGCTACGCCAAGCTGCTAAGATCACCGCTCTCCTCCTGGCCTCCTGAGCTATTCCTCCTGTATGGCTCAAACTCAGCTTCTTCCAAACCTTTCAGTGCCAAGAAGGAAGCCCCTCTCTCTCTCCCCTCAAGCTAAGCAGTGTCCATGCTGGGGTTTTCTGCAGACTAGCTTCTGCAGCCCACCATTTATTCCCTGCCTTCTCTTCCACGCTCAGAGAAGGGTGTGTGCAGTTCAGTGCACATCTGGGCAGCTGAAAGAACAGCTGCAGCCTGGCATGCCTTTCCCTCCCAGGACAGGAGAAGGGATTTTGCTTGGTGCATTTGCTGCCTGAAAATTCACACAAGCAAGGCATGCAGGAGGTTTGGAAAGAAAAAGAGAGCAAAAATGCTTGTGAGATGACAATGGAATCCTTGGGTTTTTACAGCTTTAATGGGGAGAATTCCCACTGAGACCCTGGTCCCACTGGAACAACCTTGTTCCCACCCACGTTTAGCCTAGCTGAGCTCTCCTGCTGTGAGCTCCCACCCCGTGCAATGCCCAAGGATGAGCAGGCTAAACCCAGCAGCTGACCCTGGCATATTCTTCGCCTGTGGATTTCATTTCAGTTCACTTTGTACAATCAGCACTCAGGCTGGAAAAAGCAAACAGGGATAGCCAGGCTTTGCTTACCCCTCACTTCAAGGCTCTCCCTGCTCTACCTATGCAACCTCAGATGGAGCAAGAACTGAAGCCTGTCACATCAGAAATGTGTGAGGCTTCTCACATGGAAAGAGCCACAGAAGTTTTTCCTACTCAGAGAGAGCCTTTCCCTCCCCAACCACCTCACCTTTCCCATCAGCAGGAGCAGGGGGGAATCAGTGCCAAGGTGGGTACCCCGCCAAGGCAGCAAACAGCACCTTCAGTTCTGGGTTTCTGCAAAGTTTCCCAGCAGGGAACAAGCCCCAGCAGAGCATTGCCCCAGCAGAACGTTGCCTCTGCAGTGTGGGGACTCTCCGGATGAACTCATCCTGGGGGCGTTGAGCAGCCTTGGCCCTGCCCCACGCTCCTGTGCTGGGTACAGTTACAGCCCTTGGTTAGGTTTGGTGTAACAGAGAACAACCAGCTCAGCAGCTGTGCTCTAAACCATGGCACTGCAGGTAACCACAGCCTTGGCTTTCACAGCAAGGGCAGAGCAGCTCCTCTTTCCTTAAGGCAGAGAGAAAAAAAAATGAGAGCACTGCGCTCCCAGCCACCCCGATTGCCTGCACCTAAGAAAGGGACTTCCAGCAAAGACTTGCCTCCAACGAGGAGCAGGGAAATCAGTGAACTTCTTCCCTCCTCACACTGTCCTCAGCCAGCTCCTTCAGGGACCATCATCTGGAGCACAAGAACAATTCAGCCTCCATTTCTAGGGTTTATCCAGTAGAGACTTACAAGCCTGTGTGGTCTAGATCAGAGCCCAGCATCTCAACTTCACATTGAGTGGTGCAAAACAGTTCCCAGGGAAAGAAATTGCAAATAAATTATTTCAGTGCCTCCCTCCCCACAACCCATGCAGCTTTCCTGCCAAATTTCACTCCCCCCCAGACATCAGTGCTGCTGTGGGACCCACTTTTGTCTTTGCTGTCACATGGCTGCTCAGAACTGGGGGTACACACAAAGGGGACATGTTGCCTGGGGCACTGGGTAGCACCAGCACTCCTGGGTCTAATTCTTTACTCTGTCAGCAGCCTTTGCTGTGGTCAGGGCAATGTCTGCACTGCCCCAGGGGAACAGCTACAGCTGGCCAGAAGTTGTTGTGCTTGTACAACAGAGAATGTGCTATTGCATCCACACTGGGGGGCCAGCCAGCTGAGTTACCCTGATGGGATGGGGTTTATGCTCTCTTTAACCCCTTTCCTACTGGAAACTGCTAGAATGAAGGCACTGTGATGTCTCAGGCTCACATTCAGCTTATCTACAAAGGCAAATTAAAGATGTGCTGGGAGAGGGAAGAACAAAACAAAGTACATTTTCAGGAGCAATGAGGTTTGGACCCACAAAATGTTCACCATGAGAACAGTTACAGATTGGAATTGTCTCCCTAGGGAAGCAGTGGAGTCCCCTACATTGGACAGTCTGAAGCCTCAGCTTGGCAGGGTGCTGGGCCAGCTCATTTCAACTCCACTCTCACCTAGAAAGGTTGGAGCAGATGGTCCTTGGGGTCCCTTCCAACCTGGCACCCTGTGAGTCTGTGACTCTGATTGTTACAAGCACTGGGAAATCCTCACAATGCTCTGAGACACTTGGGAAATCATCCTCCAGTTAAGCCTCCCAACACTCAGCACCCACAACCTCAGCCATGCCTACAAGTAACTGTCAGAAACTGCTTTTGAAACTGGATCCTACTTAAGAAGATTTCCCCACAGCCATGGAGTAAGCAAAAGGGCATCCCTGGCTGTAAGGCAGGAGTTCAGCCCTGGGCACAGCTCAGCAGCCACTGTGTTGCCTTTGTGTGTGGCACAGCTGCCATCTAGCAACACTTTAGTGATGACTCTAAGGAGAGCATGGAACTCCCTACAGCTCAGGGGAACAAACATCACCATGTTTTAATGAGCCCACCTCATCCCTCCTGCCCTCCCAGAAGGTGCTGGATGTCCCTCCTTTTATAGTTTTGGTATCTCTGGACAGATGCTTTCCTGCATCACCTGCATGTATCACTTGGCAACTAACAGGATGGACTTCTGGCATAAGACAAGTCTCAAAACACCACCCCAGAAGATCACAGAATGGTTTGGGTTGGAAGGGACCTCCAAAGGTCATCTAGTCCAAATCCCCCTCAGTCAGTACTAGATCAGGTTGCTCAGAGCCTTGTCAAGCCTGACCTTGAGTGTCTCCAAGGGCGGGGCCTCAGCTACCTCCCTGGGCAACCTGTTGCAGCGTTCCAGCAGCCTCAAGGTACAGAACTTCTTCCTAACATCCAATCTAAATCTGATCTTCTCTCATTTCTCATCCTATCCCTGCAGGCCTTTGCAAACAGTCCCTCTGTAGCCTTCTTGTAGCCCCCTTCAGGTACAGGAAGGCTGCTCTAAGGTCTCCCCAGAGCCTTCTCTTCTCCAGGCCAAACACCCCCAGCTCCCTCAGCCTGTCCTCGTAGCAGAGCTGCTCCAGCCTCCTGATCATCTTCATGGCCTCCTCTGGACCTGCTCCATCAGGTCCACGTCCCTCCTGTGTGCAGCTCTGGAGCCATCAACACACCAGGAATCCGCAAGTTCTGGCAGTGCAAGTGTTAAAACCCTGTGACCCCTGCTTCCTCCCTTGTGCTTCCAGCACAACTTTTCCAGCAATCAAAAGGAGAAAGAAACTTTTCTGTATCTTTGTGCTGACCTTGGAATAAAACCACCCACTTAGTTCTCAGGCCACCCTTTAACAACTGGCAAGATCATGCTACTCAAATTAGACCCAACATTTAGGGCTGCTCTTTGCCCCTCACTGTTGGGTGGGGGTTTTTTTTGCCATACATTTTATGCCTGACAATAGCACACAGGGAAAGCAGAAAGGTTTTAATCACATTCTTTCAGGCTGCAAGGAAAGAAATGGTCTTCACTACTGCACTGTCCCAGTCTGGACTCCCACTGACCCATGTGTGCTGCACTGGAGAGGAAGGAAAAACAAAGCTTTGTGTGTGTGCTCTGAGGACAGGGCTCCTCCAGCTTCAGCTCTGGTAGGCAGGCAGGAGCAGAGGAGGAATTAAAATCTCCCCTCTCCGGAAGAGCCAAGAGAAGTCAGAAGTCTCACCTAGCTTCCACCAGTGTCAGAGCAGAGAAATGAAGCACCATGTCCTGATAACTGCTTTCTTCTCCAGCCCCTGCTCTAGCAGCAGCTCCTTGTCAGCAATGGGGAAAAAAAAGAAGAAGAAATCTGCTTTTGGACTAACCCCCTGCAGTTTAAGCCAGAGAAGTGGAAAAATCATTTGTGCAAAACTCCAGCCTCCTGGCCACAGCATGACCACACAGTCTAGCTTGTGAAAGCCAGATCAACACCCCCAGCTGCTCCTGCCAAGGCTCAGAGCCTCAAAACCTCCTCTCTGGTGAGAAGAAGTTGTGTAATGTTAGAGAGGTGAGCACAGGAGCAGAGCAGCCCCGGGAAATGCCTGCATGCAGCCAGAACAGGTCAGAAGGGGAAGCCTGGCCAGGCAGCCGTGGGCTCACATCATTCATTACTCACTGCACTGCAAATTCGTCTCCTCAGTCCTTTTTTTTGGCTTCCTTCAACTATTTTCCAGCTCAAAGCTATAAAACAGAGAGAGCTACTATCCAACTGTCCAAAACTGAAGATTAGGAAAGGACTTTTGCAGCTCTCATGTTTGCAAAGCCTTCCAGGGACCATCTCCTGTGTCTCTCCAGCGGGAGCCAAGGGGATGCATGGAGCTAAGGATTTAACATACTGCAGTCAAGATACCTTTAGAGAACCTCTCCCCAGAAGCAACTCAAGAATAAGAGGGATAAGAGTAAGAGAAGAGCTAACACACACTGTAAGTGAGATCTGAGGAAAGCTTCCCTCAAGAAGAGCTGAAGCAGGTGAAAAATGCTGAAGATATCAACAGCTCAGGACACCAGAAGTCAGATTCCAGGCTCCCAAAGGGCCTACCTAGGGGACCTGTAACAAGCTTGGATTTCCCTTGCCCATACTGTGGCATGCCAGTTTGCAGCCTGCAGGCTTGAGAGCCCTTCCTCAACTTCCCTGGTATGCTGTGTGCTTTTTTCTATGGGACTGCATCCCTGCAGTGTGCTGGAGCACGCTGCCCAGGCCATCACCTCCAAAACCACCATGCCTTCTGCTAGCATCTCAGAAAGAGCTGGGCTTGACCCTGCACCCTCCAGATGGAAGAGGGCTATCCAAGAGGCCTGCAAGGAGCCTGGGACCACGGCACATAGCCCAGAGGCAAACAGGCACCGTAACAATCCCCAACAAAAGGCTCCAAGGTTCACAACAGGTTGGGACACAACTTCCCTATCTCATGGATTTGATCTTCCTCCCACTGCAAACCAAAGTCCACCTAAGCAAACAGTCTGAATGGAGGGTTGGAACAAAGTAAGAGTGGTGTGCCACCTGGACAGCTGTGCTATCCACAGAGCTGCAGACAGCTCTTCCCTGTGCAATAGAAACTCTGCTGCATCCAGCCAGGCTTGGCACGCTCTGAAGAATGCCATGCTGGCCCCAAAGCTACCATCTCCTGCGGGGAAGTGAGGGATCTTGGGCTTCAGCTTTGCAAGCATCATCTGCCTGGAGAGATGAGCTGGAGACTACTTAAGATACTCACTGTAGTCCACACACATTGTGAAGAGCTGTCCCAGAGCTCCAGCAGAGCACAAGCATCCCCAGCCAGGAGCCAGGACGAGGCTCGCACCTCGCGCTCTCCTGCCCTGGCCTTGCCCCGTGCCCAGCTGCTGCAGGAATGTGCCATGCAAAACGATGCTGCTCACAACTCAGTAAAGAGAAACAGAGCTGCCGAGTGGCTTTGCCACGCACCCCACAGGGATCTTTACCAGCGGCTGTCATCACAGAGGCAGCCCAGGTTACAGGTGTAGCAGCCCTGGGGACAGCATCCTGCCCGGAGCTATGTGTCTGCGAGTACTGCGCGGCGGAGACTGCGCACAGAGATCCCAACCGTGCCCGGAGGTGGATGGACTTTTCCCTGCACACGCCAAAGGACCCTCCTCCATTCCTCCGCGAGGCTTCTGGCTCCTGGACCCTCAGTCAGGGTTTTCCCAGGCTCCAAGTCAGTTCCTGGTCCGGGAGGACCTCACGCACGGATGCCACCAGCACTCATCCCGCAGCAAACAGACGGCGGCGTCCTGACTCCCTCCCCTCGCCGAGCCCACCGGCTGCCCCGGACCTCCCATCCTGCGGCTTCGCTCTCCTCCAGCTCAGCCGGGAGCCACCGCGGGAGACCCAACCCGCAAATCACGCCGCGACTCACCGCACCGCTGCCCTCCCCGCGGCCGGGACAGCCTTTGGGCGCACATGTCCTGCTCGGCGAAAGCCGCAAGCAGCCTCCCGCATCCCTAGAAACCTCCCGCACCCTCCCGGGGTGCCCGGGACGCCTCTCCCGCCGGGGCGGGCTCAGTGCGCGGCGCCGGCAGGCGATGGACCCCCCGGGGGCTCCTCGGTCCCTACCTGTCTGAAGTCGGCGGTGAGGGTGACGAGCGCGCCGTCGGCGGTGCGCAGCTCCAGGCTGATGCAGTCGAGGCGGCTGTCGGCCTGCAGGCTCTCCTCCGTCACCTGCCCGCCGGGCAGCCGCACCCGCACCCGCAGCTCGGCCCTGGCCGCGGGGCCGGGCGCGCCGGGCAGCGGGGCCAGCGCCAGCCACAGCAGGGCGGGCAGCGCCGACAGCCGGCGCCGCGGGCCGGGCATCCCCCCGCGCCCGCCGCGGGCTCAGGGCAGGGCCGGCATGGGGCGGGGGGCGCGGAGCGGGCGGCGAGCGGGCGCGGAGCGGCGAGGGAAGGCTGCCCGCCCCGGCACCAGCCCCGGCCCCGCTGGGGTGGCTCGGCGCGCCGCCCGCTCGCCCTTTTCATTCAAGCCCTCGGCGGGCTCTTCCCTCGCCCCCCGCCCGTCACTTCCTTCCCCCAGCCCAGGGACCGGCCCCACGGAGGCAGCGCACCGCCCCGCCGTTAAAGGGCCAGCGCCGGCCCGCGGCCGCCGTGGGGTCGGGGCGACGAGCGCTGCCCGAAGGAGCGTTCCTGGGCTGGGTGCCGGGGGATGCAGAGGGGCTTCGGCTCCTGCTATCTCCGGGCTCTGCTGTGCTCGCTTTGGGTGGCTTCGGGTTTTTCCCTTGGGATGCACAACTCTCCCCACATTGCTGTTGGGAAGGAGAAGGGAGGGCAGCGCTGGCCACAAACTCCAGCTCTGCTGCTTGAACAAATACACAGAGTCCTCCGAACACGAGGTGGTTGTGAAGCAAACTGCAGCTGGGACCTGGTGTCCTTTGCAGGTCACTTCCAGCCCAAACCCGTTCTATGTTTCCATGAGTTACGTGATTGCTCAGGCTCTCGCTGTTCCAGGTCTGTTGTGGGCATGCTGGATGTGTTCTTGCCCCTGACGAGGATGTGATGTAGGACACTTCAGGTTTTCTTTTGCAGGCATGTGGACCTGGGACGCTTCAGACTCTGCAGTTCACAGTCAAAAGGCTCCCAATCTGCCCTTCACCCACCCACTTCTGCAATCACTTCCAGATGGGCAGATGCTCGTGAAGGGTCCCTTTGATTTCAAAAGGTCTCTGCAAACACAAAGGTCACTGTGGCAGCAGGATCAGGGACTTAGAAAGAGCCTTGCAAGGAGAAGCAGTGAAATAAATAGAAGCAACCATTTAAATGCACACTTCCAGGCAAAGAGATCACTCTTGTCCAAGTAGGGCTTTTTGTGGGACCTCACACAAGTTTTAACCCTAAATCCTCACATGCTCTCTCAGACAAATTGAGTCTCTTTGAAACACTTTTCAGGGTAATAGCAGTGCTAAAAAAATGCAAGCAGAGGAGAAGAAAAAGTTAAGAGGTGCAAAAGAAAACAGCTTGGCTCAGATACAAAAAAAAGAGAGGCAGAGCCCACAAGGTAGAAACATAGATGAAAAACAGTTCCTCATGACAAAAGCTGACAGGGAGAGGTTCTGCTCCACTCACAAGATAGAAGATACGATGCCAAAAAAGGCAGGAGGATCCCAGCACAGGCTGGAAGGAAGAGTGCCACGAGGCACAAACAAGCAAATGTGGCACCTGAGGACGTGATCCAGTGCAGATGGAGGTGTTGAGTAGAAGGGTGGATTTGGTGCTCTTAGAGCTCTTTTCCAACCTTAATGATTCGGACACATTGATTCTATGAGGACAGGGGGCACAAATAACCCTTGGAAGACTTCCAGTCCAAAGGGCCATACTTGCTTCTCAGCCCAAATCCACTTCCCTGTTGCTCTAGAGTTACTCCAGGTCCATCAGCTTGCAGCTGAGTCCCTGGCACCAGTGCACAGCACGGTCCCATGTAATTGCTGGAGGATCAGGGGAGGTATGGCTGCACTCACTGCAGCTCTACAATGTTTGTGGGAACACATTCTCCCAGCTGCAGGTTTTGGCAGTGCCCAGTGGGTACCTGGATCCTGGAGCGAGAGAGGTGATTCAAGACCGTCCTTCACTGTGTTGCTGAGCTAGCAAAGTTGGCTTGGAGTGAGTGGTATCATTTTTCTCCTGGTACCTCCTAGAGCAAAGGAAATCAGAAGGCAGTCTGTCTCAGAGAGTTCCTTCCGAGGCTCAGCACCTTGCCAGGAAAGCTGTAGCCCTGCAGACTGCAATCTGAGCAGGGCACAACCGAGCCTTGAATCTGACCTGGGAATGGTAGATTTGATCACACTCCAAAAATGAATGGATGCACAGACAAGAAATGCTGGAGGCTGTGGAAGGGATTCAAAACTCTGGGCAGGCAACAGAATTAAAGAGCAAGCAGCTCTTCAATAGCAGATGACAGAAAAGTAACTGGGGAGCACAGGAGAAAACTTTGCTGAGGTTTGAAAGAGACTGAAAGGGACAGAGAGTGCTGGTCAGCATTCCAGCAAGAGGCACTTCAACAAATGAGTGCTGGGTAGAGAATCAGTGGCCATTAAGGGTAGCCAGAAGAGTAAGAACAGCTCAAAGAGTTTTGGACAGGTCCAACTGGCCAAACCGATTCTTTGCTGGTGTCAATCAGCTTTCCTCCCCTTGCTGTTTTGCTAATACGGGGCAGCTTTTCACACCCATGATCTCTTCTCTGAACTGTAGGCTAGGTGAAACGTGTTACAGTTCAGTGTTCCCACTGCAGGATCAGCTGCTGAGCTGCATTTAGTTTTACTCAGTGTTAATGGTCCGAGTCAAGAGCATTTGGTATGTGTGCACACTGCAGTCTTTTTACTGGGAGGAAATTTCCATTAAAATACCTCAGGCCTGTTTGAGAATAAGGTTAAGGGGGAAAAACCCATGCTGTTAAAAGGAAAAAAACCACTCTGATGGACTTTGTTGTGCAGTTCCAGCAGGGCAGTGCGTGGGAGCAGGGAATTAGAATGTGACACAAGGTTTGCCTCGGTGCCTTAGATGCAATCCTTTGTCATCCCTGGGGGAAACCACTAATATTTGGCCAAGCTATGAACCTCCATTCCCTCTTCCTCACCTCAAAACTTCATTTACAGAAGCTCAGTGTCCCACTGGCACCTTGGAAAACCAGGAAGGGATCAATGCCCACAGAGACCTGGATTCAGAGACAGCTTTTGCTGTAAAAGCTTAGAAGTTTAGCAGGCAAGGGAAGAAGTAGAAGGTGTGAGAAGTCCTTAGCATCCCACGCAAGGCTCTGTGGGTAAACTGTTGGAAGAGCCTTTACCAGGCAAACAACAAAGTTTGCAGGCACTCTGTCTTCACCACTTTCCACCCACTCACTGCTCTATGCATGCTGTCAAGCTTGATGGTGCGTAAGTACCTGCACCGTTCTCTCCCCTCATCCATTCCAGGAAAACATCTGCCCTGTCTCTCCTCCTTCCACAAAAATCTTTCTCCTCTTAGTGCAAAATCAGCTTGCTGCAGCTATCTCTTATGTGGTCTAGGATGCTTCCTGCCCAGCTCCCTGAACACAGCAGCATTTAAGACCAAAGAGAACGAAGGTCCTTGCTTTCCCCTCACTGTTTCACCCCAACGTGAGTAATCAGTCAATACTCTAGAGGCCATTAGCATCTGAAGTTTACCCTCCCATGGAGGAGAGAGCAATAATTACTGCTTCTTTCTCATCATCTTACAGTAAGGCTCTGTGGCCAGGTTTCTTATTATGAGCACAAAACCCGAGGTATTTAAAACACCACAACGGCAGCACCACCAATACATCAAAGAGTGAGGCTGTTTGTTGTGAATGAGATGCTTATTCTAAGAAATGATCTTGTTAAACTCAGTGGGGAGCTGGGCAGTGGGAAAGGGCAGCTTGCTGAGAACTGTTCTGCTGCCAGCAGCTCCCCTGCAGGCCTCAATTCTGGAGGGACAAGAGGCATGCCTGCCATGCTCTGTGGCAAGAGAGAAAGCAAGCCCTGCCTGTGTCTGGTACCTGGAGGGCTGCAGGGGGCTTTCCTGCAGGTGCAGCACCACACCTCTTCCAAACCTCAGCTGATCTTAGTCCCACACAACTCTGCTGTTGCAGAAACAAGTTTATCACTGCCACCGTGGTTCCCCCCAGACTGCTGAATCAACAGCCACAGTGGTTCCCAAGAAGCTCTAGTTCCTCACAATGTCTCTGCTTCTTCCACAAGGCCTCTTGTCTGCCACTTCAGTTGTCTTTGCCTCTATCACCTCTATTGAACAAAAATCCAGTGCAGAAGCCATGAAGCAGCTATGAAGCCCAGGAGACATTCTGTCACTGCAGCCCCAGGCCTTATGCCCTGCTCACACTGCTAATCCACCCAGCAAATCCTGAGAGCTATCCCTTCTCCCAGCCTTGCCTGTGGTTTTCCAAGGTTTTCCACCCCCTGCCTTGGCCTCATCAGGTTTATTTCCTTTGCTGGACTGAGAGCCAGGCAGAGCTCTCCTTCCAGCACTTTGCCTAACTGATTGCACAGACAGGGCAGTAATGTGAAGGTAAGGGGAAGGAAACCCAGGCTTTTGGTTGTGCTCTGCACTCGGCACTTGTTGAGAGCAGCCTGAGCAATCTAAGCCTTCAAAATGAAAATCAACCAAGAATAAGGTTTTGCTGCATGTTCAGACCCTGAGTTTCTCTTCTTATTTACACTGGTGTTAATCTCAACTGAAGATGGTGTAACTGAGGTCGGGGATCAGACACAAGCGTTCTGCCTTCTCTCCTTGATCTTCCATCCTTCGTTTTAATGCCAAACCCTGGCTTTCAAAGCTACATGAAAGAATCAGCAGTGCTTTTTGAAGGACTCAATCAAGGCAACTATGTTTTGGAGATCTGAACACACAAACCCCCAGCTTTTTAGTACTGTTCATAGCTCCTCAGAACTGAAAGAGCTCTGGGAGAGTTAATTGGATTGTTTGTTTGTTTGTTTGGGGGTTTTTGTTAGCATTCTCTTGGTCCCCCAACTTGTTGACTAAGTCAAGAATATTGCTACAGAGGACCTATAGCTTGATCTGAAACTCTGGGAAAGCTCTGAAGACTGTGTCTCCTTCAGTAGAGAACTCAGAGAAAGGAATTAGGCTTCAAGTCATTTGTCATTAATTAAAACCTATTGCATCCCTTTTGAGTGTTCCCTGCTGCCCCTCCTGAATGCCCTCCTTTTCTCAGCAATTACATAAACCAAGCTTCTGAATGGTCTTTAAAACCATCTTTACTCTCTCAAAACAAGGCCTAACATCTTCTATTTCTGACCTGTTTACCACATTCTTCTCTGTCCTGAGCAATTAAAAGGTTGAGGAGGGGAGCAGCTTGGGTGTAATTAAATGAGCAGGCCCCAGTGGCAGAGCACTGGGAGGTTAACCGAGTGCTCAACCTCTCCAGCCAATGCAGGCTCTTCCAGAGATGCCGATGTCCTGATTAGATGAATGTTAATTGAGATACCATGCAGAGGTTGGATGCAGCTGCAGGGAGGATGAGAAAGGCAGAGGAGGGGGGGAGGTGAGGAGTTAGCATTTCTCAGGGAGGGTTCTGCCCCTTTTCTCCTGGCTAAATTCATGGGAAGGGACCCAAGAGCATGACCCTGCTCCTGCTGTGGTCCTCGTGCCCTGCTTCACAGCTGGAGTGGAATAAGGAAATACCACCAAAATAATGTCCTTGGAGCCACACTGTGCAATACAGATGAGGATCCCTCCCACGAGGTATGAGGGCCTAGGAGAGAAATCCTGAACCATGGGAGCCAGTGGGGACCATCCACTACCAGCAGTCCAGAGCTAAGTTGCCCTGCTTCAGAAAGGCCACGAGAGCTGGAAAAGTCTGGTCTGGCTGAAGCACAGACCTCGGAGTTTGTGCTGATGGTGTAGGTTTGGGAGCTAAGAGGAAATGCTTGGAAAATCTTCCCTGTGGCCAATACTGTTCTACAGCTCCTTAGAAAAGTAATAGCTGCCTTTGTGAAGCAAGCTCATGACTAAGCATTGGCTGTGAATGCCTTCTGCAGAAGACGCCTCTCGGTGTGGGCCAAAATACATCACAATGGAATGAGAGTGTAGAATTTGGTTGGTTTTGCAAGTCAGCCTTTCTCTTACCCTGAAGACCTGGGCAGGCTTCCCTTTTTGTTGAGCTTCTGTCCTCTGCCAAGGGCAGAACAGGAGCTGTACCTGGAGAGTCAAACTTGCATCTATTTGTGTTCAGCTGCTCTAACTGGCAGGCCAGGCTTGGTGCCTCTTACTTTCTCCTGCTCCAGCTATTTTCTGTCCCACTGAAACAACTCTGCTACTTCCCTGAACATCTGGATTCAACTACCAAACAACAGCCTTTCTGTAGCACATTCCTCACCTCCCTCCCTGCTTCATGCCTGATGGGGTTTGTCCTCTTCACAGAGGGAATAAACACAGAGAGAGGGAGGTCAGAGAGAGACAAAGCAGGACGAAGGCATCAGTTGGTAAAAAAACTTTCCCCTTTTCCTCTCCTGAACCCAGCTCTTGGCCTGTTTGAAGTGGGCTCCTAAACACAGGAATCTCACTCAAACCCACTGCAAGAGTCTGCTGAAACTGTGCCCTGAAAGCTGCCCTGCAGAAATCACAGTGAGCAGCAGGGAAACCTTCCTGCCATTTCCAGGGCTGGGGAGGATGTGCAGCTGCAACCAGGCAGTTCTGACAGGCAGGTATCCCACACAGCCAAGCCCCAGGTACCCTAACACTGCATGGCTCACAAGCCTGTGATATCTCTGGACACACAGCAAGCTCCAGTGTCAGGTTTTGGGAAAGAAGAGATTCAGGAGGTTGGGTTTGTCTGTGTGATACCTCTGAGTGAGTGCAGCCACCCCTGCCAAACTGGGTGCTGATGGCTGAAGACCTCGATAGAAACTAAACTCCATCAGCTCAGGCCTTCCTTGCCTTTGGAGATCAAACTGGCTAAGGCCTGAGAGCAGTGGTCCACTGTCCTGCCCTCCAACAGAGCTCCAAATCATGTTCCCAGAAAACAACCAAACATCCTGCTGTGACCATCTGAAAGAAGAGCCCTCAGGGACATCTACTGACCCATCTCAATCAGAGGTTGGCTTTTGCCCTGAAGCATGTGGATTTAGATCCCTTCTAGCTGATCTCTTATGCTGATGTGATCAGAGCTGGGCAGAAAATACAAAGCCAGGTCCCTCTGTGGCTGGTAACTGGAAGAGCAGCTTCTCAGGGCACTGCTGCTTTCCTCCTGCTGTGGTCTTGGCTGCAGTATCAAGGGACAGGCTCTTACACTGCCATTTCATGTCCTGCAAGACCTCAGCTCAAAACAAGGAGTCAGGAGGCATGGCCTTGCCCTCATGCCTGCTCTCCCTGCAGAATTACAGTCGTGGGAACACCAGCAAGTGGGAAATGCCTAGGAGGGAGATGCTACTGTGCCTGAAATTACCAGGCTCAAGTTCTCCTTAAGCTGTTGGAGCATTTTCCTGGAAGGAAAGTGGAGAAGGAACTGCTGCTGCTCCCTCAGCACTAAGTTGCTTCACAGATTGTATGGAGTTGGAAGGGATCCTCAAAGGTCATCTTGTCCAACCCCCCTGCAGTCAGCTGGGACACCTCCAAGTAGATCAGGCTGCCCAGGGCCACGTCAAGGCTGATCGTCAATGTCTCTAATGATGTCTTCATGTTGAGGGCACTTGCTTGGACAGGGAAAGCTTTGTCTGGAACCTATGTCACCCAACAGGACACTGACCCTGGAGTCTTGCTCTCCCCTGACCCCCTGCCATGCTGACAGCCTGTGCCCAGCTTGGTGCCTGATGGTGTGATACTTGGGAAAAGAAAGGAAGAAAAGTGGTGTCTCACTAGCTGGACTCCCACTGGGGATTCTGAGGAATCCACTTAGTGTGATGATCTCCACTGCATTCCTGGAGAAGAGGAGGCTCAGGGGAGACCTTATTGCTATCTACAGCTACATGGAGGGAGGTTGTAGACTGGTGGGGGTTGGTCTCTTCTCCCAGGCAAGCAGCACCAGAACAAGAGGACACAGCCTCATGCTGTGTCAGGGGAGATTCAGGCTGGATGTTAGGAAGAAATTCTTCCCAGAAAGAGAGATTGGCCCTTGGGATGTGCTGCCCAGGGAGGTGGTGGAGTCACCATCACTGGAGGTGTTTAGGAAGAGCCTGGGTGAGGCACTTGGTGCCATGGTTGATCAGATGGTGTTGGGTGGTAGGTTGGACTTGATGATCTCAAAGGTCTTCTCCAACCTGGTTAGTTCTGTTTTCTGCATTCATTGCTGGTGCTGACTTGGAAGAGGTTAATTTAAATCGGCACAGTTTATGCTGGAATGATCCCAGAGGAAATTATGGGGGCTGGGGGGAGGGGAACAGGTAGTGAGTTCTTGCTTCATATATCTAATTGGGAAGCTGACCAAAGTCTAGCTAAAGCAACATCAGTGTTGGGCAACATCCTTTAAAACAAAAAGGCTGTGAATCTCCCATGCAAGACAAGCCTGGTAAAAAGAGATAAATCTAAGTGAAGCCCTCAAATTCTAAAGGGATATAAATCTAATTAAAGTGATATAAATCTAACTGAAGAAATACCCTGTAAATCCAGCCAAAATGATATCCATCTAAGGAAAGCAATGCAAATGCACTAGAAACACCATAAATAAAACCAAAGCAATGTATCAGATGTAATGGAAGCCATCTGAAGCCTGAATCAAGTGATATAAATATCCCAGATTGATATAAAACTAATTAAAGTGATTTATAAAATGGACATTTCAAAAAGAGTCATGGCCAACAGGAGAGGAGAATAGCTGAAAAGAGGGACTAGGGTAGGTTTATGAGCAATAAAGCTGCCATCAGTGATCCCAGCTGGGATCATCCCACCTGCCATGTGAGGAGAGGCTGAGAGCTGGCTTTGTTCAGCCTGGAGAAAAGAAGGCTTAGGGGAGACTTGATTGCCGTGGAGCAGAACTTAAAGGGTGACTGCCAGGAGGATGGAGACTCCCTTTTGACAAGGAGTCCCATGGAGAAGACAAGGGGGGATGGGGACAAGTTACTGCTGGGGAGATCCCCATTGGACTCCAGAAGAAAATGTTTCCCCATGAGAATAGTTAGAGATTGGAATCATCTCCCAGGGGAAGCAGTGGACTCCCCTGGATTGGGCAGTTTGAAGCCTCGGCTTGGCAGGGTGCTGGGCCAGCTCATTGCAGCTTCACTCTCACCTAGAAAGGTTGGAGCAGATGATCCTTGGGGTCCCTTCCAACCTGGCATCCTGTGATTACCTACAGCAATAAAGAATAAAGCAAAGCCAGTTAGGTGCTGTGCATCAGGGCAATCTCCAGCTGCAGAAAGGGTCAGGAAAGCTGCTCTGCTCTGAGTACAAACCTGAGACACAGCTGCTTCTGACCCATGTTACATGAATAGCAAGAAGTGAAGAAAATGACAGCAGTGCTCAGGGGAACCCCAGTGTCTTCCAGCCCAAGGTCCTGTGAGCTTTAGGGGGCAGGCAGCTACGCAGGAGCTGGTGGGAATGAGCATAATCCCCTGCATGGCTGAACGCATTCATCCGACTGGATCAGACCTGACACAGCAATGTGGCCTGGGAGAGTCACCCCCCAGCTGAGGGTGGCTCTGTCACCAGCTCAGGCAGGTTGGAATCTGAGCCCAAAGCAAAAGGTTAGGCACATTTTAGCCATGCTTTGCTGTGTGCTGAGTGCACGGAGCCAGCACTGATGGAGCCAGCACTCAGAAAGGACCTTGAGCCCTCTGAGCTAGTGGAAGGTGTCCCTGCCCTTAGCAGAATGAGCTTCAAGGTTCCTTCCAACCCCAACCAATCTATGAATCTATGCAGCAGTTAATGTAGCAGGAGGGATGGGCTGTTGGGTGGTTAATGGCTTCCCCTCACCCCTGACCTCCAAGGGGCCAAGAGCAGAGTCAGCCAGCACAATCCTGTCTGAAATTTCTTCCCCAGGGATGCTCATTTCCATTTCAAGCTTCCCTGTGTACAGAGAGGTACAAAAAAATAAGATGATGTGGAGACTTTTCCCACTTCAGTTATGAGCAATGAACCTCTCCCTTGCCCCTTTGCCTCCTGTGTTTAAAGGCAGAACTGCCCCAGTTGTGTTTGCAGCGAGAGGGTGGTGCATGTTTTTCTCTCCAATTGGAAGAAAACCTCATTGGTTGTTTCCCTTTTCATCCTCTTTCAAAGACAATAAATGCCTAAGGAGCTTCTGGGCTGCACTTGAGTGATTTAATAATTGACCTAATAAGACTACAACCCAACTCATGAAGCTGTTGCTTGTCTTTGGAAGACCAAAAAAAAAATCAGCTTCAGAAAGCAGCCAGCTCTGCTCCAAGTTCTCTCTTCCTTTGGCTAAAAGGAAGCTCTTCTTCTTCTTCTTCTTTTTTTTTCACCCTGAATCATAAAATGCCCTTAGTTCAGCTTTACAATTGAGCTCTTTCCCCTTCCAATCCTATTCCTCAGCAGAGTGCCATATGTTTCATACTTATGGCTTCCAAATTTTCTCGTGCTTGAAAGCCATTTGGCACTGGAGCAGCTGCAGGCAGCCTGGATTGCAGTTTATTTTCTTCTCCAGAGCAAAGGAAAAATCCCCATTTTGTGGAAACTTACTGACACACAGCAAGCAGGAGCACAGGGGGTCAGGGGTTGGAAGGGACCCAAAGAGATAGAATCATAGAATCAGTCAGGGTTGGAAGGGACCACAAGGATCAGCTAGTTCCAACGCCCCTGCCATGGGCAGGGACACCCCACACCAGATCAGGCTGGCCAGAGCCTCATCCAGCCTGGGCTTAAACACCTCCAGGGATGGGGCCTCAACCACCTCCCTGGACAACCCATTCCAGGGCTTCACCACTCTCATGGTGAAGAACTTCCTCCTCACGTCCAGTCTGAATCTCCCCACCTCCAGCTTCATTCCATTGCCCCTAGTCCTATCACTACCTGAGATCCTGAGCAGTCCCTCCCCAGCCTTCTTGTAGCCCCCTTCATATACTGGAAGGCCACAATAAGGTCACCTCAGAGCCTTCTCTTTTCCAGACTGAACAGCCCCAACTCCTTCAGTCTGTCCTCATAGGAGAGGTGCTCCAGCCCTCTGCTCATCCTCCTGGCCCTTCTCTGGACACCTTCCAGCACCTCCAGATCCCTCTTGGAATAGGGGCTCCAGCACTGGAGGCAGTACTCCAGGTGGGGTCTCAGCAGAGCTGAGCAGAGGGGGAGAATCACCTCCTTTGCCCTGCTGGCCACACTTCTCTTGCTGCAGCCCAGGATCTGTTTGGCTTTCCAGGCTGCAAGTGCACACTGAGAGCTCCTGCCAAGCTTCTCCTCCCCCAGCACCCCCAAGTCCCTCTCCTCAGAGCTGCTTTCCAGCCAGTCACTGTCCAGCCTGGATTTGTGCCTGGGATTGCCTCCACCCAGCTGCCAGGACCCTGCCCTTGGTCTTGTTGAACCTCATGAGGCTGGCTTGTGCCCACCTCTCCAGCCTGTCAAGATCATCGAGCCCAACCCTCCAACCCTCTCCCCAAACCCCCAACCTCAACAATTTAGGTTAGAAAGCAGCCTGGAGGAAAATGCAAATGTTTTTATTGTTTTGTTGTGGGTTGTTTTTTCCCTTGCAGCTTTAGCTGGAAAGGTTTCCTGTGCTTTCCTGGAACATGACTGTGAAGTTTGGCAAGTCCTGTTGGTCTGCTGAGCCCCTGAATCAAATCATGATCACCCCTCAAGTTAACCAAAATACCTCTTGACTTCATCTAGGGACAGATGCAGTGCATTCTATGTCACCTCATCTCCTGTGGTCTTAAAATTCAGAGCAGAGAGTTTAGTGAGTGATATTAGATTACATGTTATTATCCTAATTGTGTTTGCTTCCCATCAGAACCCCTGTGTGGGGTCTAACCGTGGGGAGCAGCTTGCAACTGGCTTAAACATCTGGGGAGAGTAGAATCATAGAATCAATAAGGTTGGAAAAGACCTCAGAGAGCATCAAGGCCAACCTATCACCCAACAGCCCATGACTAACCAAACCATGGCTCCAAGTGCCACATCCAATCCCTTTTTGAACACCTCCAGGGATGGGGACTCCAGCACCTCCCTGGGCAGCACATTCCCATGGCCAATCTCTCTTGCTGGGAAGACTTTCTTCCTCACCTCCAGTCTAAACCTCCCCTGGCACAGCTTGAGACTGTGTCCTCTTGTTCTCGTGCTGGGTGCCTGGGAGAAGAGACCAACCCCCACCTGGCTACAACCTCCCTTCAGGTAGTTGTAGAGAACAAGAAGGTCTCCCCTGAGCCTGCTCTTCTCCAAGCCCAGCTCCCTCAGCCTCTCCTCATAGAGCTGTGCTCCAGACCTCTCATGAGCAGGGGGAGAGTGACTGAATAAGCCACCCTGAGCAGAGCTGGTTGTATCACATCTCTATTTTAAGGGCCCTCCAGCACAACCTCACAGAGCTCATGACCAAGAATGGAGGAAGTGGGGCAGACATTCAGCATCACCAGAATTCAAGCCTGATTTAGCCCAAGCTGGAAGGAATGAGATGTTACACTTGGAATTAGTGAATGAGGTGGAAAATAGGTCTGGTGACTGACAATTAGAAGTTCAGAGAATCATAGAATGGTTTGGGTTGGAAGGGACCTTACAAACTATCTAGTTCCAATCCCCTGCCATGAGCAGGGACACCTTCCACCAGCCCAGCTTGTTCAAAGCCTCATCCAACCTGGCTGTGAACACCTCCAGGGAGGGCACATCCACAACCTCCCTGAGCAACCTGTGCCAGTGTCTCCCCACCCTCAGTGCAAACAATTTCTTCCCAATCTCCAGTCTACATCTCTCCTCCCCAAGCTTCAATCCATTCCCTCTCCTCCTATCACTACAAGCCTTTGTCAAAAGGCTCCCTCAGGGTTTCTTGTTGAAATCCACCAACTCCAGAAGTGAAGTCAGTCACAGTCACCCCACCCTGGGGGCTTCAGTGGAGGAGATGAAAGAGAGGGCTGGTTCAGGTCCAGGTAATAGTGATAGCTTCACCCACTGAACACAGCTCTTGACTAAGGCTTGTTGTAAATCTTTGAGGGCTGCTGCCAACAAGCCATCAAACTAGAGATGATGGAAAGAAATCCTCCCTGTTAGTTCCTGCAGTCCCTTCCTGCAGCTCCCCAAACAAGCTGCTTCATCTCCAGCTGCTGGGGGCCATTATCCCAACGCCTGACTCCTGGAAACAGTCCACTCTTCCTCATCTCTGTCTTCCTAGCTCAAGGTCCTCCTGCCTGATGTCCCTGCCAGCAGATGAGATGGAGGCAGGCCAAGGGACAATCTGTTCCTCATTGAGGTCATCCTGCAGCTTCCAGCTCGCTGCTGATGTGGCGTTTGGGGGGTGGAGTGGGAAAAAAAAGAAGATTAAAATGAAAAAGTCTCTTCCTGGCCTCACTTCCAGCACTGCTGGGGGACTGAGGAAGCAAGAGGAGCACAGAGCCAGCAAAGCAAACCCAGCTCTTCCAGGTAACCCCTTACACACCCCCATCCTCCTGCCAGACCAGTGGCTAAACCACAACAACTCACCAGCTGGGCACAGCCCCAGGACTTTAGAGGAACATTTTCTCTCTCCCCATTCAGTCTTTCCAAGGCCTTTTGCTGTGCTTGCCTCTCCCCCACTTATTTCAGAGCAGGGGCTTCCCCCAGCCCTGCTCCCAAAGGCCCCTCTGTGCTGGGGAGCTCCCCTTCCCCACAGCCCAGCCAAGCTGCTGTGTCAGTTTAATGACCCAGCTCAAAGTGCAGCTGCCAAGTCAGGCAGTTTCTCAGATTCTGGTGAAAAATCACAGCTGTCTGAGAGTTTCCTGTTGCTCTGCCTCCCCTTGTTTGTCCCCTGACTAAGGAGGTGGGGAAGGTCAGGCTGCAAAAGCTGAGAAGCTTTCAGTGCTGGGAGGTTTGGGGTTTTTTCCCCTTCCTTCCAGGGCATCAAAGGCAAGGTGCCTCTGCCTCCCTTTTCTGTAACATGTGGGAGAAATAAGCAGCATCTCTGGAGAAGCTACCTGCTCCCAAACCCCAGAGCTCCCAGCCCTCCCTCGTGGAAGAACTGGGCTCTGAGTTTCAAACCCCCCCAAAGAGGTTTGGCTCAAGCTGTTATCATGGAGCTGGGAGGGAGGCTGTCAGCCCTGCTGTGCTGCAAACCCAGAGCCCACCCCATTAGATGGTGTTTCATGGAAGCAGGGAAGTGTGCAAGAAAGCAGAAAGAGGGCACAAGAGCTGGAGTAGGACAAGAGCTACCGCTGGGCAGACTGCAAAGCTCCCTTTGTGTGCCCAAGGCACCGTGGCACGAAGCTCAGAGCCTGGCTAAGGACAAAACAAGATGGTCCTGCTCTCAGCTGCCCTGCCAACCACTGCCAGGCTGGACGAGCCCACGAGTCACTGAGAGTGCCAGGCCTGAGAGGATGCATCATGCTGTTTGTGGGGCTCTGCTGTGAGGAAGTCTGGAGGTCAGAATTAATTGAGCAGCTCCTAGCACTGCTGGAGAAATCACATTGTATTCCCTTCACAGCTCCTGGGGCAGCATTGTGAGAGAACAAGAATCCCTGGCTGGGCCAGAGCCACAAAAGGGTCAGGGCAGTCTTGTCTGTATTAGTGAGACAAGAGATACCTTTTGCTGGAGATAAGAGGCACTAACCACAGCAGGGGGGAAGCAGAGCCTGGCACTTTGTGCTCTGCCTGTTTAGAGCAGAGGCAGGAAAGCAGGAGCTCATGAGGCACATGCTGCATCCTGGTGGCGTGCACAGAGGGGCTCCTGGCCCTGCCAGCAGGCTCAGCAAAGGCTTTTACAACAGGGGGGCTGAATTAATGGGGAAAGCTGCAGCCCTGGGGATGCTGAGGGAGTTTGCAGAACCACTGGCAGCAAAGCCTGGGCTGTGGAAAAGAAATGTTCTGCTTCCTTGTCACTGACACTTCTGCTAGCTGTCCCAGGGAGCAACTGGGGGGGCTGTCACAGCAACTGATACTGAGGGTTTCCTTGGCTGCTCCCAGCTGTACCAAGAGATGAGGAATGACCCCAGGTCTCCAGCTCCAGGACAGCATCCCACTGGGTTATGATTCACAGTTACAGGAGCGAGGAGGCCGGGACGTGCATGTAGCTTCTTGCGTGCTAATCACAGCTGAGGATGGAGGTAGGGGAGGTAGGAAGTGTAGGGGGATGAATTCCCATTCCCTGCTATGAAGAGATCCAGACAGCCCACTGAGTCAGGGTGAGGTCAGCAGGGTGAGGCCAGACAGGCTTTGGTTCCCCCAGCAACTGCCTTTCAGTTGATGCCTTCTAGCCACAGCCCCTGGCATAGGAATCACACATACCAGGGGAGCCAGCTTACCCCTTTGCCTCTCTTTCTCACCCTAACCTTAGCTGAAGCCCTTCCCCACAATCACGTGGCAGACATGGCTCCATTTCAAGGGACAAAGTGCAGGAGTTTCTCATTAACAGAGAATGAAAACTGCCTGCTGTGATCCAGCTGCAGTAACTCTGTTGGAGGAGGGAGAAAAAGTGCTGTGGGGGAAGAAGGAGGTAGAAAAGGAAATCAAACAGGCACAGTTGCCTCACAAAGCCTGAGCCACGAGCTCTGTGCCTTGTGGTGTTGCCCCTGTGCTGCCTTCCTGATGCAGCTTGTTGAATGCCCACTGACCCCAGCATATCACACTGCAGAGGATCTTGCTCTGCTCCCTGAGCTTCTTGGGGTGTCTCAGCTGCAACGACCTTGACTTCAGCGTAACACCCAGCAAAAGGCCCTCTGGACACACAACAGCTATCTGAGGCTCCCCTGTCTCACCCAGACATCTGCAGCCCATCCCAGGATGTTGGGAGCAAGGAGCAGGAGCCTTCCCAGGCTGTTTAGGAGCGGAGAACTGAACGAAAAGGAGGAGCAGGAGCAAGGGAAGTGGTTGCTGCAGTGTTTATATCTCCCTCTGCTCTGCCCCCAAAAAGAAGCAAGTGAGATTTGATTGCCCCCAGGCAGCTCCCAAAGAATGTCACTGGATTTCAAAGGAAAAGGCCTCTTTTTTTTCCCCCTTTTTCTTTTCTTTTTCCCACCTACAGAGCTGGCTGCAAAACCAGCCAGGGCAAGAACAAAAAACCACCAATAAACAACCCCCCCAACCCATACTGTTAGTGAGAGCCCAGTACTGCCAAACAGGCAGAGCCACGTGGGCCAGGGCTGGGAGCAGGAGCGAGACAGGGAGGGAAGAAACCAACCCTTTATCTGCTGCCCGGGTTGCCTGGGCTGGGGGTGATGCATAGTTAGCATAACTGGGAAGGTCAAGTTTCATAACAGCCTGCAGAGAGGGATCTTCCTTCTTGGAGGAGCTAGGGGAGGGATAAGGAGGAGTGTCCGAGGAGCAAGCAGCCAGATGGGCTCTGGCACGTGGAAGCCTTTGCCATTCCGCAGGGAAAAAGAGGAATTTTGGCACAGGGCTGTGTGCATCACAGAGCCTAGGGAGAGATGGGAGAGCAACCCAGGCGACCTCCTTTGACGGCAGCAGATTCCCAAGCTGGGGAGATGAAGGAGCAGACAGGGCAGAGGTGGAGGTGGGGAGCCAGGTGGCTGTGGGAGAGGTAGGGTGACAGCAGAGGGCAGAAGGGAAGAGGCTGAGTTTGGCTGAAGCAGGAGCAGTGTTTTCCTTCCACCGCACTGGCTCAGCACCAGAGAAACCCAGTCCCAGGAACTGTGTTTGTAATTGTTTATGAAGTGAAACAAGCTGCTTTCCTTCTACCCCAACACACACATTCACTTGCTGGCACCTCGTGCAAGCAAGCTAATCTAAACTGAGCAAGGACCTGCCAGCATCTGCTGCAGCTTCCCTGAGCCTCCCCTTCCCAAGGGAGCTTACAGGCGGTAGAATCATCTTCGCCTTGTCCTCCCGGGAAATGCCTCTGCTCTTCCCCAGAAAGGGCTGGTGGTGTGGCTAGAGTGGCACAGTGTTCCCTTCCCACCTCCTGCTAGAACCTCTTGTTGAGGGTGAAGGGCAGGTTGCAAGAGACAAAGCCCTGATCCTATTGCCATGGAGATGTTAATTCAAGCTGAGTTCAAAGGAAATTGTTCCAGCTAAAGCTAACAAGCCTGGCAGGAAAGCCCTGCTGTCAGTTGAAAGAGGCCAGCTTCTCATAAAAAGGGAAAGGAGGTGGGGTCAGAAAGAGGGGGCCCCCTTCAAAACCCAGCTCCAAATAGACACAGCCCTCTTCCCTGCCTTTGAGCAAAGCCTCTCCCCGAGCACCAAAGCCACCAGCTGTGAAGCAAGCCAGCAGGTGATGCCAGGCAGTCTTCCCATTCCCGGACCCTTACAGAGCAGCAGCAGCAAGGCAGGAGGTGGAGGAGGCAGGAGAGCAGCCTGTGCCACCCAGGGCAGATGTGGTGGTGGGCAGGCACTCAGGCTGCCACAGCTGTGCTGGGTCCTCCCCACGCAGGTTGCTCTGCACTGGTACTTGCTGATGGCCACACACAAGGTCCCACACAAGGCTGGCTGCCTCCTGCCGTGCACCGGCAAGCACGGCGGGCAGGGGGGGAGAGGGAACCCTGAACAGCAGTGTCATAGCTCCTGCCTGGCTGCTGTGCAAACATTAACCACAGCATGTGCTCTTAGATAGAGATTAGAAAGATATTAGGTAGCTATTAGGAAAAAATTCTTTAGAATGGGGGTGGAGAGACACTGGCACAGGTTGCCCAAGGAGGCTGTTGGATGTCCCCTGCCTGGAGGTGTTCAAGGCCAGGTTGGGTGAGGCCTTGAGCAACCTGGGCTGGTGGGAGGTGTCCCTGCCCATGGCAGGGGGCTTGGAACTGGATGATCTTAAGGTCCAACCCATTCTGTGAATCTATGGGATAGCTGCCACCATGCTCAGGAGGCTGCAAGGGACTGGTTGGGGACAGGGTATGAAGCCCAGGGCAGTGAAGGTCTCAGTTTGTCACTGCTGCCACTCAGGTTTCCATGTAACCCGTGCAGCTCCAGGGTTTAGTGGAAGTATTTCAGTTGGTGTAATGATTAATTCTGGCAGGTGAGATTTGTTGGCTGGCACAATACCTGGTGCTCCTGCCTGGTGCTAAGGGAGTGCTTTGTCTCTGAGAGCTGAGGGTGACAATTCACAGCCTCTCTGAGAACGACCCTGTCATTATTTAGCATTGGTGGGAGGGGCGAAGGGTCCACTCAGAGAGAGGGCAGGTGTGCCCTGGCACACAGAACACCCCTAAGCTGACCCTGAGCAAGGGAATTGTGGGGGTGTGAGAAAAGCAGGGGCCAGAGGCTGGAGTGGACAGCAGAGAGCACAGAGCTGCAAGGTCAACAAACAGCTCTGAAAGGGATGATGAAGCAACCAGCTGCCAACCTCCTCTCCTGCCCTGCAGGGGCACTTTGAACAGCTCCTACCCTGCATCGGAGCAGGAGTGGGCCTGCTCAGTGCAAGAGCTGGAGAAGAATTATGAGCAGCCCAGCTTAGTATTAGAGAAATTAACTGTGGTTAAAATCAACAACAACAACATAAAATAAAATAATAAAAGGAGGAACAAAACCCCCAAGCTCAGAACAGCTTTTTCCAACTGAGCTACAGTATCTCCCCATCTACTCCTCCAGTGCCCAAAGGAGAAGTAGCTACTGGAGCTGAACTGCTCCCTGCCAGCCAGAGCAGATAGAGAAAGAGAGGAAGGTTTGTGTACACCAGATAGCCCTGGAGAAAGTCCTGGCTGGCAAAGAAAGTTGCTGAGGGAGTCCTCTGCAGCCCCTGGCCACCGCTGAACACGGAGCTGCCTTGCAAGACTTGCAGGAAACTGCCAGCAGTGTAGCTCCTCTCTCATCCCTCCACCTCCCTTTCCCTCTTTCCCTTCTCCATTACCTTCCTTGCTGCTTCTCTGCAGCCCCCTGCTTCTCCTGCAAGCTTGCCCTGCTGCTGGGCTCAGAACTGCTGCCAGGGAAGTGGCAGGGAGCAGTAAGAAAGCGCTGACAGCCGGTTAGTGCTGCGGCTTTCACGTCCCGCTGCTTTAGCAAGACTTGAGCTCTCTCCCACCTCTTCCTTTTCTTTCATCTTCCCCTGCTTCTGGGCTGTAGCTGGAGGCTGCAGCTGCTGCAAAATCAGGTGAAATTTGCTAATGGATAGCAGAGAGGTTTCCCACAAATCAGAGCAAGAACTATTTTCTCTCCTCTTAACTTTTCCTCTCCTCCTCGCAGGATGCCTTCCCCCTTTTCCCCCCACCTCTCCCTCTCTCAGACTCCTTTCCTTGCCAGCTGGCTCTTCTCCACCTATGTCACTGCTGAGAGCATGAGGGGCTCCCTCCTGAAGCAACACTGACTTGTGGCCTGCTCAGCAACGTGCCTGAGCAAGAGGAGAGAAAGTAAGGAAAAGGGGAAGAGCACACTCAGGTTACTATTCAGGCAGTGAAAGTGTGTGCAGTGAAGCAGAGCAGGAGACCTGAATGTTCTGGGGTCAGAAACACCAGTAGTGACACTTGGCATGGCTCTAGCCTCATTCCTCACTGCCCTGCAGCCTCAGAGAGGGTCACAGCGTGCCTGTGGCCTTACAGCCCTGTGTGGGGAGAGCAGAAACCAGCCTGGTCTGAAATGCCTCTTTGCTGTGCAGTTCAGAAACCTCCAGATTCTGAAGGGCACTGAGGTCAGCCCAGCCACCCCCAGCCCCCTTTGGCACCACTGAAGAGATGGGCAGCACAGCAAACCCTCCCAATGACTCAGCTGGGAACCTGCACAATTAACCTGCAGGGTGCAGCCCTTCCATGGGCACTGCTCCCAGCACAGCTGTGCACAGGAGCTGAGGAGCAGCAGCAGCACTTCTCAGGAGCTCTGTCTGCTCCTCCAGGAATGGGAAAGGATCTGCTGGAGTAGTATTAGGAGAAATTGCACACTGCCTTCCTGTAGGAAGAGAGAGAGGTTTGGGGTTGGTTTCCCCCCACCCCCAGCTCTGTCTACCAGTTTAGAAAAGAAAAACTGGGCCCTCCTGGGTGGCCACAATTAATTCAGTTCCCATTTGTATCTAGCCTTTATGCCCCTCTCTTGCAAAAGTTGCTCTGACATCCTGCTGAGCGAGGTAGCATTTCTGGAGTCATCTACACTAATCTCTCCCCACACCATCCTCTTTTCAATGTAGGCACTGAATTCGGTGCTCTGGTCCTGTGCTAATGCCGAGATGGCACAGACTTGCTAAAAACCCTGATGAAGGATCCAGGATCTCCTCCACTCTCCTGGACCCAGAGGGGAGAAGGTTTTTCTCTACATCCCCCCCTCACCAGAAAGCAAGCCCTGAATTTTGTTTCTACCAGGAACTTGGCAATTTAATACCTTTGCCTTCACTTGCCCCACATTCAGCCCTTTCCCCCACTGATGATTAAGTCCTTCTAAGGCAGTATTTCGACCCACATTAATCCCTACCTCGTGCTGACTGCAGAGCATCACTGTCTCTTCCTTCCTTGCTTTGCTCTTTCTGTTCTGCATTCAAAGAACTTGGAACTGCATCTTTTTAATGCCCATTGCAAGATTAATCAGCTTGGCTTTTGAGAGCTCTCACTGATTCCTCCACATGCCAGCTTCTAAGCTTGCTGCTTTCCTCTGCTGCTCTGGCCTGTTCCTACATGCCTTCCAGGCATTCTGATAACGGTTAGCATCCTTTTGAGGTGGCTATTCACCCAGCTAGACCTGGAAATTTCCCTTGGAAGTCATTCCCACCCCCCCACACTTTTGGTGGCTTTTTTGTTCTTTTTGGTTTTGTTGTTGGGTTGTGTTGTTTTTCTTCCCCTCTGAGCTCCTGAGGCCAATTTTCATTCCTGTGGATTTCTCTCAGCCAGCAAGGACTCGCTGATTTGAAACCAGGAACTTTATCTGCAGGATTTGTTTGCCTTTCCATTTAATTTTAATGGAATCAGCTGTTAAGCTCTGAATCCAAGGTTGCTTTTGCAGTGCAGTGCCCTCATTGCTTATCAAAATCCAGGCCAGGGCAATACCTTTCTTTCATTACTGGTTGAGTGAGTGCTGGGGAGGAAATCCATCCACTGTCACCTGCCACAATGTATTCCCTGCAGTTATTAGTGACACTGGTAGAATAGAATAGAATAGAATAGAATAGAGTAGAGTAGAGTAGAGTAGAGTAGAGTAGAATAGAATAGAATAGAATAGAATAGAGTAGAGTAGAGTAGAGTAGAGTAGAATAGAATAGAATAGAATAGAATAGAATAGAATAGAATAGAATAGAATAGAATAGAATAGAATAGAATAGAATTGATGAGGTTGGAAGAGACCTTCAAGATCATTGAGTCCAACCTATCACCCAACACCACTTAATCAACTAAACCATGGCACCAAGCACCCCATCCAGTCTCTTCCTAAACACCTCCAGTGATGGTAACTCCACCACCTCCCTGGGCAGCACATTCCAATGGCCAATCTCTCACACTCTAATCTCTCTCTCTATGAAGAATTTCTTCCTAATATCCAGGCAACCATCACCAGAACAAGAGGACACACTCTCAGGCTGCATCAGGGGAGGTTTAGGCTGGATGTTAGGAAGAAGTTCTTCATAGAAAGAGAGATTGGCCCTTGGAATGTGCTGCCCAGGGAGGTGGTGGAGTCACCATCCCTGGAGGTGTTTAGGAAGAGCCTGAATGGGGTGCTTGGTGCCATGGTTTAGTTGATTAGGTGGTGTTGGGTGATAGGTTGGACTTGATGATCTTGAAGGTCTTTTCCAATCTGGTTGATTCTATTCTATTCTATTCTATTCTATTCTATTCTATTCTATTCTATTCTATTCTATTCTATTCTATTCTATTCTATTCTATTCTATTCTATTCTATTCCATTCTATTCCATTCTATTCCATTCTATTCTACCCTACCCTACCCTACCCTACCCTACCCTACCCTACTCTACCCTACCCTATCCTATCCTATCCTATCCTATCCTATCCTAATGGTTGGACTTGGTGATCTTAAAGGTCTTTTCCAACCAGAGTGATTCTCTAACAGCAGCCACTAGATACATAAGTGCAAAAAGCTGACAGCACCAAGCATGCTGTGGACCAGCTGCCTGCTCTAATGCCCTGAGATGGTGCAGAACTCTGCTCCAACATCGTCAGTGCAAGACACAAACCAAAGCAATCAGTGCAGAACAGCAAGAGAGAATCTTCTTTTCTCTTTAATCTGCATTTGAGTTCCTCTCCAAGAAGCCCTTCCATTTCACCTCCTGATGTTTCTGCCCCCTCCTTGATCTTTAAAGCATTACTTCAGCTTGCTCAGGTGGGCAGCAGGCCAGGCTGCTGAACGATGCTGTTTGCTTGGTTTAGCATTGGCTCCTGTCAGGAGGAGCCCTGCTGGCTGAGCACACCGTTTGGGGCCATATGTGGTGTTATTTACACGAGGCAGGGAAGGCAAAAAATACATCACTTGGTGAAACATGAGTTGAGAGAAGAGAGAGATATAGGCAGAGCAGGGGGGGAATGTGCCCATCTGAGGAAACCAGCCCAGCCCACAGGAGGAATTAGCACAGTGCTCACAGAGAGGAGCACTGCTTTCCAAGCAAGCTGCAAGGGTCTGCAGCAAAGCCTCATAATGGGAGAAGAAATTGGACAGGTTTCTGGAATGGCTGCACAGAAGCTCTACCACCAGCTGAGAGACTAATTTAGTTTCTGGGTTTTTTCCTCTCCTCACCCCCCTCCCTCTTTCTCTCTTTGAATAGGAGAGCAATGTGGCCAAGGGCTCAGCTCCAGTCAGATTTCAGAGGCTCAGATGGGGCAGCCTGGGTCACTCGGTGGAGGAATAAACATCAGGGAAAGCTGAAGAGCTTTCTTAGGTTGTGCTTGAACTAGAATGCTTCAGAGCAGCACAGGAAGCACTTGAAATCCCCAACAGGTCCTGGCCTGTCTGCATCCATCTGCATTACCTGTTGTGAGGTAGAGCAGCCCCAGGACTGCACTACATCCCACAGCAGCTGGAGCAGGTAATGAAAGCAGAGCCAGGCAAGGGGCTGAAGCTGCCAAGAGCTCTGTCATCTTCCTGCTGCTCAGCACAGCAGTGCTCTGCTCTTGGACTGATGCTCAGCAGCAGCACTGCAGTTCTGCCATCCCCACTACAACCAATCTCTCCCCAGCACAGCCTGTCCCAGTACCCTGACACTCTTGCTGAGGGATGATGTGCCAGTGGAGGTGCCAGCTTCTGGAGTAAGATGTGAAACCAACTGCCTGACAGCCTGGACTGTAAAACTCCCCTTGGCATCTTCTGCCAGCGTTATCTTCCTCCCTCAGCCAAACTCCAGGTTAGAAACTGAACAAAGCAGCAGTGATGAGCTGCCAGGATTGTAATGAGCAGCTCCTGCAGACGCCTTCCTTGCCTCTACCTGTGATCACTCTCCTCAGAGCAGGTGCAGGGGTGTGTGCTCCCAGACAGGGGCTCTGTTTACTCCTCACTTGTTCAAATAGCAGCAGTCACAAAACCCCTCTCTCATAACCATCACTCAAGCAGGGAAGTGGCTGATTTGGCAAGGAAATTGTCATCAAGAGCAGTTTGCTGGAGCTGTTTACACTGTGTTTCTGAGGGTATAATGAGCCTGCTGATAAGATAGTGCAGGAACCAGTTGAATTGAATGAAGGTTGGGGGGGGGATATGGTGATGGGAAAGCTGCTGGCTGTATTCTGTCAGGTGGCTGGGAAATACCCTGCTGGCACTTAGAGAGGCATTTGCTCTCTGCATTTGTTTCAGGACCCTTAAGAAGAAGAGCATTCTGCAACGGGAAAGCAGGCCTAAGAGAGCTGGGATTTCCAGGATCATGTTTTTCTCCCCCAGGAGGGAATGTGGGGTGATTTCCCTGCTGTAAACCCAACTACCCCTTCCCAGCACCTGAGGCATTCCAGCAGGGAGGAAGAGACTAAGAGGCTCCATCGAACCCCCAAGGAGCCCTGCTGAAAACTAATAACGAAGGCATTCAGCCTGCTGGGGACCTTGCAGGACGTGCATGGACCAGGGAGCAGTGCAACAGAGAGAGATTGTCCTTGCTCCTTCTGGGCTGCAGGGCCTAGCCCAAAGCAGGGCAGGCAGCATTTCAATAGCAGTGCTTTCACCTTTCTAGCCAGGAAGATTGTATCTGGTCAAGCTCCAGTCCTGTCCTCTGCCCCTGACCTTAGCACAGGCACAGGAAAAGCTCTTTCTCCTCCCTCCCACCACACTTCCAGGAACACCAGGGGTAGACAGGTCCAGGCATCCACCTTACCATTAAAGAGCAGAAAGGGGGCTTGAGGTAACATTCCCCTACCTCTGCTCAGCTCCAACCTCTGCTGGGACAGGCAGGCTGGGGGGAACTGGCCCTGGCTGTCCTGTCCTGGAGGGGTATTCCAGCATAGCTGTGTTTTGTGGAGGTCCCCTTCACCTGGGGCTGCCACCACACATGTGTGTGCCACGGAGGACATCTAGTGGCTGGCAAGCCACGCCGGGGTGCCCTCACCCCACAGCTCCCTGCCTGCTGGGGGCAGGGCAGCAGGTTGCCCTGAAGATGCTTGTCCCATGGCTCACTCAGGGTGGGAGCAGCAGGGCTGAGGGCTGCTGGGGCTTTCTCTCTCCCACAGCTGTCTCTCATCTCCTCTCTCCATCTTCAGTGTTCACTCACAAGCCCTAAACCCATGGACATCATGCACTCCTGTAGCATGGAAGGGGAAAGTGAGGCTCAGTACCTGTGGCACCCTCCCAGCCCATGCCCTCACACAGCAGGCTGTGTGGGAGGTTGTGCCAATGCCACATGCTGTGGGCACATGGCAGAAGTTCAGCAAGGAGGGGTAAGTGCCTCCTGGGTACTCCCAAGCTGGACTTCCAGCTCTCCCCCAGTCCAGTGCAGGGCATGGGGATGAGCAGGATAAGGGGAGCTGGAATGGGCCAGAGGATGCTGGGGGAAGTGTGAAGATATGGCATAAGGAAGGGGGCATTTGGGTGGCCAGTAGGGCTGGGGGTCCTCTCCCACACCACTGGGATGCTAAAAGGGCCCTGTTCTGTAAAAAGCTCAGTGAAAGCATTCTGGGAGGGACCTCTCCACTCACTTTTTCTTTTCCCCTTGCTGTGTGGGCAAGGTGTGACCCCTGAGCACAGGGCAAGCTGAGCACAGCAGTCCACCAGGTGAGAGACATTGGAAGCTTCCAGCAATGCTCAACAGCACTGCATCCATCAGAAACACTCTTTAGCAAATCAGCTGCTCCTCAGCTAGCTGCTGATCAGCATGCAGGCTCCTCAGCAAGACACTGTACACGCTGCCTGCCTCCCTTTCCTGCTGCCACAGGGCTGGATGGCCAGGAGAGGGATGAGGAAGAGGGTGGGGGCAACTCCCTCTCTCTCCTATGGTGGCAGAGGTGCCTCTGAGTGCCAATATGTCCCCCTGTCAGGGGGAAGCCACCCTGGCAGGCTGTCCTAGCCAGCACAGAGGGTAAGATCATTGCAGGCAGGACACAGGGAGAGAGGCAGGGGCTGAGGCAAGGGCAAGCGCGCCCTTCCATTGCCTGCAGAAGAGAGCTGCAGCTCCTGCAGGCCTCCACCTTTCTCACCCAGCCTTCCTCCACCCTCTTGGCTTTCCTTCCTGGGTGCCAGCCAGCCCCATGACGCTGGGTTAGGCTGAGTTTGGACTTGATGGAGCCTCAGACTTCAGTGCAATTACTGTAATAAAGGCCAGGGGCTCATGCGTGCGTGGAGCCGACTGGAGGAGCGCGGATGGCTCCCTGAGCTCCCCAGGCTCCAGGGGCTCCCTGCCCTGCACAGCAAGCATCACCCCTTCTCCATCCACTCCCTGGCATTCCTGGGGGCCGTGGAGCTGCAGTGCCAGCACATGGCTCAGAGCTGCCTGGGAATCTCCCCCGTTCTTTGCCCTCTTTCACAACCATACCACCAAGGAGGAGGCCAGATCCTGCCTCTCTGCCAGCTGCTCCCTGCCGGAGATGCAGGCTTTGCCCGGAGGGAGCAAGGTGGGGAGGCAGGAATGCATGAGCTTTTGGGCCCTCTGGCTGCTGGGCACTTTCCAAAGCTCACATGCAGCTGCAAAAAAAGTTTTGCAACCTGAGCAGCCTCCTGCTCTGTGGGGCCAGCAAGCAGGCATGGGGACGGTGCTGGCTGGCACGTAGGGAGAGACCTGGCCTGAGGCTGTGCCCCTCGCTGCTCCTGCCACAGTCCAGTCTGCTACCCTGCAACTTTGTTATGGGCACTTAACTCAACACACAGGGCTGCTACTGCAGTGACAGAGCTGCCACTAAGTCCAGAGGAGAGCTCCACATGCTAGCCACACAGAAAGCCCTACCCTGGGGAGGTAGGTGAGAGGATGGGGTAGGCAGGCATCTGTGGGCAAGGGTGCAGGGGGTGGTCATGTCTGTGCCACTAGAATCTCACTGTCTCCCCTGAATTTGAAGCAGGCCCTGCTATAGGGCTTTCTTCAGCTGGAGAACCCTTCAGGGGGTTGTTCTGCAGGGTGAGGGGGAAGAGGGGAAGAGCTTTTTCTGCCACCAGGTCAAAGATGAGTGAAGCAGAGGCTCCAGTGCAGTTGGCAGGAAGATGGAGGCTGGTTACAAGGGAGGCTGTGAGGGGGATTCAAGGTGCAGATGACCCTCTGGGCTGCCCAGGGCAGTGAGCATGAATCTGGAGAGAGGCAGGAGCTGGGACAGAGGTGGGATAGCAGAGTGAGATCCTGAGCTCCTGCCATCTACCACAAGCCTTGGAAGAAGGCACAAACAGGTGCTGGAGGGCTGTGAGCTCAGTGCCAGTGACGTCCAGAGCTGCCATCAGCAGCCTGTCCCTAGATCCTTTCCAAGGCAAACATCAAACATTTTCCATCAGATATTGCTCTCCTTGGGTGCCAAATTTCACTCCCTTTTGTGCAAGCCAGGGCTGGTGTCCACATGCTCCCATTTGATTGCAGAACCCTTCCCAAGCCCCAGACACTCAGCAGCCCCTGGATAGGAGCAGACAAGGGACCTGGGAAGGCAACCACTGCCTGCCCCCGAATGCCAGCAACCAAAACACAGGCTCTGTGCTGCTGCCTGATGGAAAGCAGCCTTGCTGACCTTCCCTGGAGCTTGCTAGGCCTGCTGCTTTCACCTGGAGAAGGGGATGATGTGACAGAGTTGTTTCCCAGGCAGTTGCCACCACTCCAAGAGCAGAGGGTGGGATTCTGCTGCACAGGGATTCTGCTGACCAAGGACAAGCAAGTCCAGGCGAGGCACACAGCACAGCACTGCTCCTCATGAGTAAGAGTGGTGGGTGCTATCCTTCCTCAAGCTCTGGTCCTGACCCTTGCCCTGCCTGGGCTTCTGGCAGGTTGTCCTGTAGCCATGGCAGTGACCAAGGAAGGCTCAGGCCCCAAGGTCACTTTCTTAACTATGTTTTGTATTTCTCTCCCAGAATTGTTCAGATTTGTATCTCCTTCTCCCACAGGAGAGTGATCAGAGGCCTGGCAGCCCTGCCACATGAGGAGAGGCTGAGAGAGCTGGGTTTGTGCAGCCTTGAGAAGAAAAGGCTAAGGGGAGACCTTATTACAATGGACCAGTACATAAAGGGTGGCTGTCAGGAGGATGGAGGCTCCCTTTTGACAAGGAGTCCCAAGGGGTGATGGGGACAAGTTCCTGCTTGGGAGATTCCCATTGGAATTCAGAACTGAGGACAGTTAGAGAGTGGAACCATCTCCCAAGGGAAGCAGTGGAGTCCTCTCCATTAGACAGTTTGAAGCCTCAGCTTGGCAGGGTGCTGAGCCAGCTCATCTCAACTCCACTCTCACCTAGAAAGGTTGCAGCAGATGATCCTTGGGGTCCCTTCCAAACTGGCACTCTGGGATGCTGTGTTTTCACTCTTTGTCTCTCCCCTTTCACCTTTGCCTCATTTTAGTTTTGCTATCCTTTTTTTTTTCCCTTCTGTATTTCCAGGGGAAGGGAAGAGGGGAGTAAATCAAGAGGCACACAAGTGCTCTCACACACAGGCTGGATGTTTGTCTTGCTCAGTCATTGAGTGAATAAGCAGCCTTGTTCCAACATGTTTTCCCATTTAACTTCCCAGGGGCTTTTCAGAATGAGAATTCCTCTGAACAACCAGACACAAGAGCTGAGCTCAGAGTCATTTGCTGAGCACGATGGCCTCATTCCTCAGGCTTCCCCCCGCCTCCCCCCCCCCCCCCTCCCCCCATCCTGTGCTCCTGATTTCCAGGAACCCAACAATGACACAGACCAGGGGCCCACCCACCTCCCATCTCCCTTAAAGCCTCCCCAGCAGGCAGGGAAGCCCAGCGAGGTCAGGCTGCAGCTGAGCTGTCTCCTGGCATGATGGAGCAGCAACCCTGGCACAGACAAAACCTCTGATGGAGCTTTCTGTGCAGGGAAGAAGCCACAGGCGGCTGAGACCTTGCCTGCTAGGGTCATGCACATCTGTGAGACTGCTCAGACCAGCCCTGCTACCCTGGGCAGGTGATGACTTCTCATCCCTCTAAGCAACTTCCCTGCAGGTGGACCTGTCTCAGGAGGCTGAGCCTGCTGCAGACATACAACTCCAGACACTAAGGCTCTTGCAAGAGGTGAAGAAAGATTTGGGGTGGGTGGGCAGCACTTGTTTGGGGTGATGAGAGACTGGCCAGGGCTAGAGCTGATCCCACAAGCCTGCCAGCATGCTGGCACCAGCACCTGCACTGTGAACAAGCACAGCACAAGGGCAGGAGGCACCCTCCCCTTCCTCAGCCTCACCTGCAGTGCTCTGTGGGGCAGAGGTTGCCCTGTCCTGCTCTCCCTCCCACCATGCTCAGCAGCTCAGTGGCCATGCAGGCCTGGACACCTTGGGAGGGGCAGAGACACATTTTCTGTCTCCAGGGGAGGCCAGGGCAAGGAGTGCTTCTCCATGCACACCTTTTTGTGCTGCCCTTGCAAGAGACAGCCACTGCCTGGGGAGAGGCTTGGCTTGCTATTGCCAAATCCACAGGATTTCAGAGTACTTTGTGTGCTCCAAAGGGCAACTGCAAAGTATGCTGAAAGTTAACATTTCCCAGCATTAGAGGGAAAAGAACATCCTCATGGAAGAGTACACAGAGGTCCTGGGGGCTACAGAGCCACTTACACCCCAGGACCAAGTCCTTTCTTTCTGGAAGGAGAGCAGCCTGGTGCAGCTGTTCAGATATCAATAAATTCAGTTCTGCCAGCTGCAAAGCAGAAAGTGTTTTATTACTTCTTCCACAGCCCCCAAACTCATAAGATTGTCTGACCTGTCAATTTTACATAACTAATAGCTGCCTCTTGTAGCCTGCTTTGCTCCCAGAGATCCCACAGCACTTTAGAAGCTTATAAAGAGGTTGGAGCAGAACAGAGCACAGAAATCCTGGTCCCCAACTAAAGAATGTTCCTTCCTGGTGTGAACAAACACCTGAAAGGTGCAACCAGCTCCATCCAACTTCACCCATTTCAGCTTGTACCAATCTCCAGTGCATGAAAAGGAGGTGGGAAAGAAAGCAAAACCTGAACACCAATAGAACAGAACAGAATTAACCAGGTTGGAAGAGACCTTTGAGATCACTGAGTCCAACCTATCATCCAGCACCATCTGATCAACTAAACCATGGCACCAAGTGCCTCACCCAGGCTCTTCCTAAACACCTCCAGTGATGGGGACCCCACCACTTCCCTGGGCAGCACATTCCAATGGCCAATCTCTCTTTCTGGGAAGAACTTCTTCCTAACATCCAGCCTGAACCTCCCCTGGCACAGCTTGAGACTGTGTCCTCTTGTTCTGGTGCTGGCTGCCTGGGAGAAGAGACCAACCCCCACCTGGCTACAACCTCCCTTCAGGGAATTGTAGACAGCAAGGAGGTCTCCCCTGAGCCTCCTCTTCTCCAAGCTAAGCAACCCCAGCTCCCTCAGCCTCTCCTCAATGACACAGAAACCAAGTTAATCATCCAAGGAGGTGGAGGGGGGAACAAAATCCCTCCTGGCCTCTACAGGCAACCAGCAGAAGTCTTGAAACAGAGGCTTAATTAAATAATTAAACCCAACATGGACATGGTGCAACAAGTCTTGTAAGCAGGCTGAAGGCATGCAGTATCAGCCATGCAGTTACACAATCTGCTGGTGACTGCAGCAGGCTCATCCTGAGTCCACTTGGGGATCCTGGTGTCCAAGACTCTGTTTCAAAGGCCACCTGTGAACTCTGCTCCTGTGATGTTCAGAAATCACCTTCTAATTCCTAGCTCAGACTTTTAAATGATGAAACTCACCCTGGCTGATCTTACACTAGCACTGCCCTTTAATTCAAAGAGATTTCCTTCTTTAGCTGGAATTCCCTTTCCTGCCCTCAACCTGAATTTAATGCTGACTACTCCTTTTCACCTTCAGCCATTTCAAAGTTGAAGACTCAGCATAACCACTAGAAAGGGGTCCTCCTCCAGGCAGTACATATCCTCCAGTCACCACCTTTTGTCCTGTCACACCCCCTCTCCCTCCCTCAGTGAATCACCTTCCTTCTGCACGCTCGCTGAGTATCGTTGTTGCACAAGAGGCCTTTAGAGCCTACCTGTAACTTCTTCCAATAATTAAGATTCTTCATTGTCCAGCTCATAGCCTACAGGCCTATTTAAGCCCTGGGAAGCTTGTGTTTGGCCTAGCATTGCGCCCTGGAGGAGCTATTCCAATGCTCATGGTACCCTAAAAATCCAGGTCTTTGTGTTCTGAAGCCAGGTCCTGACCATCTTTACTGAGCTCTCAATTCAGCATGCCAAATGCATCCCCCAGGCAACAGGATCCTCCTGGTTCAGTTTTGCTTCCCTTCATCCTTGGACTCAATGATCTTAAAGGTCTTTTCCAACCTCAATGATTCTCTTCTCTGAGTTTATTCCCTTACCACTTCTGGTGCTAAAATCTTGCAGCATCTGTGGATTTCTTCGGTTAAAATCACAGAATCACCAAGGTTGGAAGAGACCTCAAAGGTCCTCAAGTCCAACCTATCACCACAGACCTCATGACTAAACCATGGCACCAAGTGCCACATCCAATCCCCTCTTGAACACCTCCAGGGATGGGGACTCCACCACCTCTCTGGGCAGCACATTCCAATGGCTAACAGCTCTCTCAGTTTTGCTTCCCTTCATCCTTGGACTTAATGATCTTAAAGGTCTTTTCCAACCTCAATGATTCTGTTCTCTGAGTTTCTTCCCTTGCCACTTCTGGTGCTAAAATCTTGCAGCATCTGTGGATTTCTTTGGTTAAAGTTACCTTCCATTTGGTCCCATGGAACTGAAAGGTGGGTCTTGAGTGACCTAACATGTCCCTGCCCATGGCAGGGAGGTTGGAACTAGATGATTTGATAATCATAGAATCATAGAGCTGTTAATGGAACTATTTGATAATGGAACAAAACTAGAAATGGGGAGATTCAGATTGGATGTTAGGAAGAAGTTCTTCCCCAGGAGGGTGGTGAGAGACTGGCACAGGTTGCCCAGGGAGGTGGTGGAAGACCTCATCCCTGGAGGTGTTTGCAGCCAGGCTGGATGTGGCTGTGAGCAACCTGCTGTAGTGTGAAGTGTCCCTGCCCATGGCAGGGGGGTTGGAACTGGCTGATCCTTGAGGTCCCTTCCAACCCTAACAACTCTGTGATTTTCAAGATCTCTTCCAACCCAAACTACTCTATGACTCTACTCTGAGACACAGAGCTGATCATCACATGGAGGCAGTGAGCCCAAGTTGCCACAGACATCTGAAGTCCATCTTGGATAAATCTCAGCTCTGGGAGTACCTCCCAGCTTTAAGCACACCTGTAGCATCCTTGTGGGTTTATTTCTCCATGGGCTCTGTACAGGACAGCTGTGTACAGGACAGCTAAGCACAGGACAGCTGTGTACAGGACAGCTCTGCTGAGCTCTCTGGCTGCACTGCTGGCTGAATGTGATCCATGTGAAAGCAACACAAAGCCTTGAACTCGTTCTGCCTGCTCTGCTCTTGCACTGGGAGCTGGTTGGTGCTTGGTCATTGCCCAATGGCATCTCCATGCTTGATGGATTGATTTCATGTGCTCTCTTGTAGCAGGGCTAGCCTGCATGCATTTCAGCAGACGTTTGCTGGGCTGTGGGTTTCTCTCATTTCATGGTGTAAGAAATGAGAAAGGACTGCAAATATGTAGGCTGTGAAAGGGAGTGTGAATTAGTGGGCAGAGCAGCAGAGCAGGCAATCAGCAGGCAGGTTGCCTGCTCCAAGCTGGGTTGGAGTTGTTGTGAGAACCAGGGCCAGTGAATCATGGGCTGGTTGATCTAATTCTCTGTGATTCTCCATGACTTCATCAGTCAGTGGTGTTTGCAACTCTGCTCCACAGCCTGTCTAAAGGAGTGCCCTGGGGTTGGCTTAACTGTTTCTGTCCTTCTTAGCTTGCAAGGGACCCAAGTTTTTCACTTCTCCCATCCTGGGGAAATTTATGTTTCAGGTACCTCCCCTGTGAATATGTTTTGTGCAGCACAGTGGGAACACTTTTGGTACAAGCAATAAACTACACAACATTACAATGAGAAAAAAAAACCTGAGGTCAAAACAAGGACAAAATCATCATGGAATGTTAAAATCATCATCATCATCACCAAGAATTGCTGTACCTGAAGGGGACCTGCAAGAAAGCTGGGAAGGGACTTTCTACAAGGGCTTGTTGGGATAGGATGGGATAGGATAGGATGGGATAGGATAGGATAGGATAGGATAGGATAGGATAGGATAGGATAGGATAGGATAGGATAGGATAGGATAGGATAGGATAGGATGGGATAGGATAGGGTGGGATAGGGTGGGATGGGATGGGACGGGACGGGACGGGATAGAATAGAATAGAATAGAATAGAATAGACCAGACCAGGTTGGAAGAGACCTTCAAGATCATCATGTCCAACCTATCATCCACCACCATCTAAATGAGATAAGAGGGAATGGATTGAAGCTGGAAGAGGGGAGATTTAGACTGGAGATTAGGAAGAAATTCTTTGCAGTGAGGGTGGGGAGACACTGGCACAGGCTGCCCAGGGAGGCTGTGGATGTGCCCTCCTTGGAGGTGTTCAAAGCCAGGCTGGACGAGGCCTTGAGCAACCTGGGCTGGTGGGAGGTGTCCCTGCCCATGGCAGGGGGGTTGGAACTGGGTGATTTTAAGGTGCCTTCCAACCCAACCCATTCTATGAATCTATGACTGTAGAAGGCTCACAGTCATGAAAAACAAGAGAAAAAGAACAAACAAAGACAGGCTGCATGGAAATCCGAGGGGAAGCTTCCTTTTTTTTTGCAGAAAAACTTCAGCCAGTGGCAGAGTCTCTGCCTCAGTTTCCCTAATTGCTACATGGGGCTAGCAACACAGAGGCTATTTTGCAAAGGTGTTGTCAAGTTTAATTTGTGAACCTTTGAAAAGCACTCCGAGCTCTGCAGATGAAAGGCTCTGCAGATGCCAGCCGTGGGTGGATGCTCTGAGTCAGAGGCACAGCCGTGGCCATGCTGTGCAGTGCACTGGAGAGATAGGAGACACTTGGCCTCTGCAGAAGAGGTAGGGGTAGCTGGTGCAAAAACAAAAGCCCAGATGATGCTTATACAAGTGTGAAGTCATGCCACAGAAATCGGGAGCCACCCTCTGGGAGGTGCAAAGACAAAGCCTGCAATGGAGACATCCGGGCTGCACTTTGGTTTGGCTTCTGAATTGGATGGAATACATTTGTGTGCACCAGGCTGCTAAATGTGGTAGGGAGCTGAAGCAGAAATTGTCTAACAAACCATCCTTTAACTCCAGGCCTCCTCCTGTGATTGATTCCCAGGCAGAATTAGCCAGCACTGGCCCTGGTTCTGAGCACCAACAAGGTCCTGCACACCTCAAGTTTCAAACAGGTGTGAACAGCAGGTTTCCCAGAAGGGACCTGAAATAACAAGCCAGAGGTGGGGTCCATCTGCAAAGAGGGTTTTTTTGGCATGAAAAAGACATGGTGAGGTCTGAGGAGGTGCAGCAAGACCATAGGGAAAAGACTGGGACTGGCTTTTGGCCTCAGAGCAAAGCTACAGTCCCTAGAGGCTTGGCAGCAGGAGTGAGGCATTTAGCTCTTGCTGGTCACACATGGACCTGCTGTGGCTCCACAGGTAACTGTGAGCAGGCCTTGCTCCAGGCACTAATGTGGGATGCTGCGAGAGTGAGCAGAGGTTGAAAGGGGACTGGTGAAAGGGACATTACACACATCTGACTGGCAGCAGCAGGGAATGTCCCTTGCCCACACACCAGTGACTTCCTTTCCTTCTGCAGACTTGAGGGAGGCTCAGCCCAGAGTGCCTGCAAACAGATTCTGCTTCAAGAAATCCACTGTGCACTTGGCTGCCTTGGTCTGTGTGTGTTCATGCACCTGAGTCCCCTCTTTCTGCCTGACAGAGAGCATTTCACCTGAGGATTCTCCACTGCTAAGTCTCCATCTTTTAGTCTGGAGAAGAGCAAACTGAGAGGAGATCTTCTTCATGTTTATAAATATGTGAGGGGTGGAAGTCAAGGAGAAGGGGCCAGGCTCTTCTCAGTGGTGTCCTGGGACAGAACAAGGGGCAGTGAATACAAACTGGAACACAGTAAGTTCCACCTCAACATAAGGAAAAGCTTCTTTGCTGTGAGAGTCCTGGAGCCATGGAGCAGGCTGCCCAGAGAGGTTGTGGAGTCTTCTTCTCTGGAGACTTTCAAGACCCTTCTGGATGTGTTCCTGTGTGACTAACCCCTAGGTGACCCTGCTTTGGCAGGGCTTTGGACTTGATGATCTTCAGAGTTCCCTTCCAACCCCTACCACTTCATGGGTTGTCCAAGGAGGTGGTTGAGGCCCTGTCCCTGGAGGTGTCTAAGAGCAGGTTGGATGAAGCTCTGGCCAGCCTGATCTAGTGTGGGGTGTCCCTGCCCATGGCAGGGGGGTTGGAACTAGATGATCCATGTGGTCCTTTCCAACCCTGACTGACTGACTGATACCATGATCCACTGATCAAGCAGCAAGGACAGAAGAGCAGCAGAACCTGCAGCTTTATGGAACATACCAACTCTCATGGAGGGCTGACAACAGTCATCTGAGTCTGACTAGGGCAACCTTAGATCACAGACCTTGCAATGTCTTACATCTCAGGTATTGCCTTCATCATGAACACTGCAACAAATGGAGGAGCTCAAGCCATGGCTGGCATCAGAGCAGGCCAGGCAAAGCACAGCCTAACCTGCCTTATTGGAAGGTCTCAGTCTTGTGTGTGCTTTTACACGGTCAGAAGAATCCAGCTCAGTTACTCCCAACTCTGCCTAGATTGACTGCATTGAACTCATTGCCTCTAAGCTTTCCATCACTAAAACCAAGCTGAAAAAAAATTCAGCCCTTAATCTTTTGGCTGCCTTACCCACTCCAGAACCTTAGCAAAGTGTCAGAGAGCAAGAGAAACCAAAGCTGCCTTCTTCCACGCTAGACCTCTGTGCACAGATGTTTGTTGTTAAGTGTTAATGCCAGCTTGGAAAAACTCTGCTGAGTCTTTTCTGTACACGTGAGAACCAGCACCTCCACCCTCCAGTGTTTTTAATCACTTGGAGATCTAGAGGACTGTTGATGTTATAAAGAAGGCAGGCAGGCAGCCCAGGAAGCCAGGGGAAAGAAATATCTCTGTGTCAGCCAATCTCTTTCCTTTATGAAATCTGGTGTTAAAGACAATAACATTGCCCTTTCCTATGCCAGAGAGTCACTCCTGGCTCACAAAACCCTCTGCTCCTCTTAATAAAAACCTTTGTCTGATAGAAATTACTGCAGAAGGCCTTTCCCAACAACCATTATCCACACCAAATGCTCCATACTGAATCATTACCCCTACACTGAGAGCCATAAGAACATACAGGCAGCAAGAGGGGCTGGATCTAGGAGTCAAGGCTCCCACTTGCATTTCAGCTGAGGGGCAAAACCTTTCTCTCTTTGCTTTTCTCTCATTTTGCACAGCCAAAGCCCTTGGAAGCCCTATCAGCAAACCAGGTGTTTCCTGGCTGTCTCATTCTCCTATCAGATCCAAAATGTGCTCTGTTGCTGTTTTGGGCTGCACCTCTATTTCCTCCACACCTTCAAATAAAATGAGGAATTATTACAGGCTTAAAGTTACATTCTGCAGCCACACCACCATTGCACCCTGCAAAACTTAAGCCAAGCACAAATCCTAGGCAGGGCTCATTTACAACCTGGGCATTAACCTCACAACAACCTCACTGAAATTCAGAGCATATTCTACACTGAACTGCTAGGATCTGAGTGGAAGATCAATCATCTGCTTTTGAAGTTGATGAAATTCACCAGTGTTTAGGAAAAACCTTTTCCTTCTGAAATCTGCTGTGATCCCAACAAGGTGAACACTTCCCAGGAATACAGCCAGGGGAGACAGATCTGTTTACAAACCTCTTGTCAGTTCTGGTTTTTTTCTTGCAAGAAATACTTTGGCCACCCAGCTGTAAATTATTTCCAGGTGTGTCCCAGGTATATCTGTCAGGGGGCATTTAGACTGGAGATTAGAAAGGAATTCTTCCAGTGAGGGTGGGGAGACACTAGAACAGGCTCCCCAGGGAGATTGTGGATGCCCTCTCCCTGGAGGTGTTCAAGGTACAGGCTGGATGATGCCTTGAGCCTAGTGGAAGGTGTCCCTGGCCATGGCAGGAGGGTTGGAACTGGGTGATCTGTAAGGTCACTTCCAAAGCAAACTATTCTATTCTCCAGCATCTGAAGGGGGCCTACAAGAAGGATGTCAGGTAGTGATGGGACTAGAGGGAATGGAATGAAGCTGGAGGTGGGGAGATTCAGACTGGCTGTGAGGAGGAAGTTCTTCACCATGAGAGTGGTGAAGCCCTGGAATGGGTTGTCCAGGGAGGTGGTTGAGGCCCCATCCCTGGAGGTGTTTAAGCCCAGGCTGGATGAGGCTTTGGCCAGGCTGATCTAGTGTGAGGTGTCCCTGGCCATGGCAGGGGGGTTGGAATTAGCTGATCCTTGTGGTCCCTTCCAACCCTGATTGATTCTATGGTTCTATGATTTATGGGATGAGCTACCTAGGAGACATAGAATTGTTAGGGTTGGAGGGGACCTCAAAGATCATCCAGGTCCAACATCTGAACCTTTATCTCAGTGAGAACATGCAATGAAGTTGGCACTGGGGGTTTTGTTTTACTGGTGACCTTAGTGGAGACTGCATGGCCTGTGGGGAAAACAAGCCAAGGCAATTTCTCCCTTCAGTCAACTATGTTCTGATACACAACCGGGCTACTTCCAGCTCCGGATGGATGGACTGGCACAAACTCAGCATCAAGACAAAGACAACAGGGTCCCTTAACCCCAGCATTATCCATATGTTTCCCCTCCCTGTCCTGCTGAATACAAGTAAGCCCTGAGGGGGAAGCCAGCTGCAGAATGCTTTATTCTAGGCGTTCAGGTTAATTACAACCATCATCACTTTGGTCCAGGGCTATGACCCAGTTAACAAACCCACCCACAGCATCTCCATGGCCTCTCCCACCCTGCCCATCTCTGCAAGGAGGTAACCTCAGCTCCTGGCAACGAGGAGTAGAAGGATTTTGGAGCCAAGTGGTTGAACTGGTTGCTACATCTTAATGATTTTTTTTTCATAGGGTGTGTTTTTTGGTGTTGGTTTTTTTTTTTTTCACCCCATTTCAATGTATATAAACAGCTCTTCCTCCCAAACCTGGTTAGACAAGAACCTTCCTGGGTGTGCCTTGTATAATTAACAGCACAGCTGTAGCTTCAGATCTGTCTCTTTCCTTCTGCCTGCGTCTCCCCAGCACAAGCCAGGCGCTCTCCTCCTCCTCGCAGGAGCTCCAGGTGCGTCACTTGGGCAGAAACTTTCCTGCCTTCCACCTCCCTTCCTTGCTGAGACAACGACCGGGCAAGACCCACCTGCTTGGGAGGGACAGGAGCTGGAGGAAGGAGTGAGCAGTGAAGCCCTGTTTAGACAATGGAAACAGGGAGTGCAGCAAGGACAAATGGGACCGCTGGGAAGCCAGAGGATGTGAAGAGCCCGTCGGCCCCGAAAAAAGAAGAAGAAGCGAAGAAGACCACGAGCCCTGGTGGAGGTGAGAAGGAAGCTCTGAAGGGCACTGGTGGTGGTTCTTTGGAGACAGGGCAAATCAAGAACTCCCTCTTCTCTGGGAGTGACTGGAAGAGGCCCATTATTCAGTTTGTGGAGTCGTCTGATGAGAAGAGATCGACCTACTTCAGCATGGATTCAGCAGATTCAAAGAAGATGCAATATAGCAGCGGACAGATAGGAGACATGAGGAGACCAGCCCTCTCCTTTGCAGAGAAAGGCGATCTCAGGAAGTCCCTCTTCTCCTTAGATTCCAAAAAGAGCTTCCTGCCTAGTGAGGGGGAAGGGAGGAAGTCATTGTTCTCTGCGGGGCAGATAGGGGACCTGAAGAAAACTTCCCTTCCTCTGGTGGAGACGGGGGACCTGAGAAGATCCACCTTCAACAAGCCTGACAGAGCAGCTGGGTCACGGCCCAGGGTGAAGCTTGAGGATGTTCTGTGTGATTCCTGCATTGATAACAAGCAAAAAGCTGTCAAGTCCTGCTTGGTGTGTCAGGCTTCCTTCTGTGAGTTGCACCTCAAGCCCCATCTGGAGGGAGCAGCTTTCCGAGATCACCAGCTTCTGGACCCCATAAGGGACTTTGAAGCAAGAAAATGCCCTGTGCATGGGAAGACCATGGAGCTGTTCTGTCAGACAGACCAGATGTGCATCTGCTACCTCTGCATGTTCCAGGAGCACAAGAACCACAGCACAGTGACAGTGGAGATTGAGAAGGCAGGGAAAGAGGTAATGCTCTTTTTATTTTACCTTCCCATCAATCTTTTTGATGGACCTCAACTTTTGCTCTCCAGCCTACAGTCTCTTTTCAAACCATGTCTGCAGTGTGGCAGGGGTGGTGGCTGGGATGCATGTAGTGGAGAATTGATATTGCCCAGGTTCTGCTGCAGTGCTCTCCTGACTGCTGGTGACAGCAGCATAGCGCTGGTGGTGTGCAGCAGATTGGATTGGGGTGGTGGAGGACCTGGTTTCCACCTCTGATTACACCACTGACTTTCAGCAGAAGCTGAATCAAAACCCTGTGTGGCAAGTTTAAAAACAAACAAACAAAAAAGCCCACCCAAAAAATCCCAAACTCTGTCAAGTTTTGAGAGTGTTTGTGTGGTGCTACCCCAAGCCAGAAAGGTGGAGAAGTTCAGGACCTCCAGAGTGCAGGCAGTCAGAGCAGTGACTGCTCAAGCCGGTGGTGGCTGCTTGGCTACTGCTGGAAATTGCCATCTCAGGTACTTGGAGTGAGATCATGGGGTTGTTGTTCTGTTCTGGATAGAATAGTGTCAAGCCACACCTAGGGGAAGAGTCTTTTGAAATTTAGATGAAGAAAAGAATAACCCAACCCTGGTGCAAACACAAAACATTATCCTTTCCCCTGCAGCGTTACTACCTCAGGGTTTAGAGGATGGACACCTGGGGAGATGATGCTGGCATGTGGAAGAGTGCTCACTCTACTGAAAAGTCTTCCACCTCTGTTTGCTTTAAGTGTCATGCTGTTTGCTTTCTGGGTGGAGGTGTGGTGATTCCACTAGCTCCAGTAAAGATCAGGGGCTCCCCACGTTCATTGCTGTACATCCCCGCTCTAAGAGCATGTCCTGGCCTAGAGACCTCCTGAGCTAAGCAGACAGGACAGGAGATTACAGAAAGGAGACTCCTGAAATGATAATGTAAAGCTCCTTGCCTAGAGACACACTGCCTGTGGCAGGAACTTGAAGGGCACTAAGAGCTGCTAAGTCCTACTCTTAGGCACAGCCCAAGCTGGTGGCTCTGATGTGGTGAACAAGCAAACACAAGTACCAGCTGCTGGAAATTCTTGAGCTGCTCTTAACTGGGAAGAAGATCTTAACTCTAAGGTGCTGGGCAGATTTCTCTCTGGAGGCTGAAAGAGCATCAATATCTGGAGCTTATTTCTGCCTTCCTGTGCAGGTTTTGGGTGTTTTCTTGTAATGCCATTTCCAACTTGCAGCTTTGCTGGAGCCAGACAAGGTTTCTGCCCTGTTTCAGCCAGTCTTTCTTTAAGGAAACTCCTGCAGGGCTTGCTAGCCTGCTGTTTGTTTCATAATTGCTTAAGCTCGTGGTTTTGATGTCAGCTGTGAACATAACATCAGCCTAACTCTCACCAAGCTGTGTCTAGTGTCTGCCAGGTTGTCAGATCCCTCTTAGGCCTGGAAAGAGGTTAACAGTTGCTCCCTGAGGAACCAAAGCTAATCAGAGCCTTCTTTCTGTGGCTGGCTGCACCTAGAACACCTTGCTTTTAATCAGGCAAAGATGACTTCACTTAAGATTAAAATGATGTCTGATTTCTTTCTCTGAGTCCTTGTGCCACTCCATGCTTTTAGATCCTGTTAGATCCTGTACTGTCCTGTGCTGTTTCTGCTGCTCTAAGCCTGAAGGATTTAGGGCTTTATCAATATGAATCATACACATGTGCAAGTTTCTCCTCACAACAAGTTTTGATCATGTTGTAACTTGAGTGAGCATTCAGGCAGACAAAAACAATTACCAGGGTAGCTGTTGCTTACAAATGATTATTCCTAGCCCAGATTTATTCACTTCAGGTGGAGCCTTAGCAAGAACCACAAAGGGGAATGAGCATTTCCAAGTCCCTTGTGTGCACCACCTATCCTTTTCAAGTCTTGCAAATCAGCTGAGCTGGAATGTGACCACAAATTGGGAGAGGAGGGAAGTGTGGCTGGTGCTGCTGGCCTTTGTGGAAGGAGAGAGAAAAAAAAACTCACATCAGGTCATCCTCATCCTGCCCCATTTTCACAGCCTGGTGTCCCAGCAGCTCCAGGGTAGAGTTAATACCTCCAAATTTGCTAGCTATGCCACTGGACTGGTGACCAGAATATAGCTGTATCCAGACGGACCCTTACACACAGAGTGGGTTGTCTAGGAGCAATTGGCTTACCTGCAAGGGTTTCCCCTTCCCTGGCCCTACAGCAACTCCAAACCTGGAGAGGAGTCCAGCAGAACTAGAGGGGGATTCTGTGCTGTCATACACTTAAGCCTGGCTGTCAGTTGGGGTACTCAGCAATTTGGTGGCACAATAGTGTCCATAATCAGGTGTAATGTGCTTGGTTCAGGTCTATCTATCCCTTTACATATTGCAGTATTCATGTAGGCCACAGTCTCTTTCATGACCTTATTTTTGCTATAAGCCTGCAGGGAAGAGAGGTGCTGGACTTCAGTGTTGAGAAAGCAAGGAGCAGTGTAAGATCCTTCTGCAGAATTAGGTAGTTTTGGCTTGCTCCACACTGCAGAGACAGTGCAGCTTAAGAGAAGAGGAATGCAAACAAGCCAGTACACAGACACCTATTAGGCAAGCAGTGGAAAGCCTGATATCTCCTCTGTCTGTGAGACAGAGCAAGAACACTGCAGCACTTTCCACTTATCAGGAGCCTGGGGTAAGAGTCACTCATCCCCCTTTTCCTGATGAGCTGCTGAGAAGACAAGAGAGAAAGGCTTGGGGAGGAGCAGGGAGACAACTTGGCAGGGAAGACAGAGACTTTTTTTCCCTGAGTTTCCACCCAGTGCTGTTTGTGTATTTTACCCAGCAAACCTCTAATGCCTTCCCCAGACCCACTTTGCATCAGTTTCCTGCTGCAGATTTAAAGGAACATCCCCAGGAGAATCAGTAGAAGAAAGAACCAAGAAGAAAGTCTGTGAGGCTGAACAATAACCACACACAGCTGAAAAATGAGAAGTGCCCATAGCAGCCTGTAGGCTCAAATGAAATGCTCTGGCCAGCTTGGTTTGTCAGCAGGACTGGAGCCCTCCACCCTTCATTTTGAAAGGGGATCTTTGATTCCAAACCTGTTTTCAAGGCCTGCTCTCAACACCAGACAACTTCATAGATGCCCACCAGCCAGAGAGCTGTAAATAACCCCCTGCTACTACCCAGCACCAGCCTTAGCACTCAGCATGTCAGGTCGTTTCTAGTGGCAAGCACTTGGAGTCTTTTCTTTCTTTGGCTTCAATTCTTTACCTTGAAAGCAAAGTTCACATTGCACAGCAGCTTCCAAGAGGCAGCAGAGAGAACTCCCATGCAGAAATGGAAGCTGGCTGGGTGTTCCTGGTTTCAACAAAGGGAATTTTTAAAAGGGGAGACTTCACAGAGTTTGAGCTGGGCTTTGAAGTCAGCTGCCCACGGAACTGGATCCAGAGGGATTTCCACCTGAGCCCTCTCTGTATTGCTTTCGCTGTCTGAGCAGAGAGCAAACAAGGGTGCATCCATCTGGCTGTGGAAGGATTTCTGGCCTTCCTCATTGATGCACAGCTAGGGTGCAATGTGGCTGTGAGACCTTATCTACACAAGCTGTGGTTGCTTTGTGGACACAGCTTAAATCAGGTGCCCTTTCCACAGAGATGATGCATGGACCTGCAGGATGTTCTTCCTAGCTGGAAGGCTGGGGAAGCTAACCTGCTGCAAACAGTGATTCAGGCTGGATTTGCCTGTTTGCCTGCATTCTCCACTTCCATTCCAAAAATAAGCTCATGAAAGAGACTGGAACCTCCATTATTAATATTGCAAGATGAAAGGGGTAGAGGGCAGAACCCAGAGAAAAGCTACCAGTCACAAGTAAGGAGTTACCTTTCAAATGGTGCAAAGCAGAGAGCCTTTTCTGGCCGCTGGGCACTCGTGGCATTCATTCTGTGACATTCAAGACCTGCCTGGATGCATTCCTGTGTGATCTGGTACAGGTGGTCCTGCTCTGGCAGGGGGTTGGACTGGATGATCTTTTGAGGTCCCTTCCAGCCCCTGGCATTCTGTGATTCTGTGACTTTGGCAGGATGCTGGCACATTCTCCAGAGGCTGGAGCCCACTGACCTCCAGCTCTGTTTAACAAAGGCTTAGCTGGCCAAACCTAATGACAAAACCAGCAGAAATAAGGTCTCAAACCATTTGCTTAGTTCTCAGCCATGTCATTTCCAGGCCCTGTACTGGAACAACTAGTTTAAACACTTCTTCTCTAGCTTCATTATTGCATTTGGTTGTTGCTGTCAGGCAATTAGCATAGCTCTCCCAGGCTGGTGACACAGGGGTGTTCCCTGATTCAGGGCCTAGGTTCCCAGGCCATTAAGACATGATGATGCTTGTATTGCTGGCTTGCAAAAATGAGTTGCATCATGATGCAAGACTCAATCTCACATAGACTCAATCTCACATCTCTAGGCCCTTTACTGCACAAGGGCTGGGTTCAGTTGTGGATGTTTAGGTGTACACTCTGAACACAGACTTGGGCCTCTTGACTGTCCTAGTTAGCTTGGACTCTTAACAGGAGATCCTCTTAGCTCAAAGACTCTCATTTGTCAGCCTGCTCTAGACAACCCAAATGGTCTAACCCTGTATTTCTTAGACCTTCTTCTGTGATGTTGTTATTTGTGCACTGCAGGGACTCCCCCCCACAATGGGTGGAGATGATCTGATGTCCTGCAGTAGGACCTTCTGAATCCCAAGTCTCACCTAATGGGTTTAGTTCTGGGTGGCTTATCACTGATGGGGATCTGGGAGTGTTGACCCTGGAAAAGCTGAGAAACACAAAGGAAGTGAGGAGAGAAGTTTCTTCATGAGGGATGAAGCTGAGAAGTTGACTCTCCCTGCTGTAAATGTAACACAGGATGTACATCACAGCAAAAGCAATCTCCCAGCCAGCCCCAGAGTGAGCAGGGATTTAAAAGCCTTATGAAATCACCTTTGCTGAACCCCTTCAGTTGTGGTGCATCTCCAGAGCACCCCCACTGAATCTCCCTCCTTGTGCCCCTGCCATAAGTTCTTCTACTATCCCACAGCCTCCCTGAACTTCTTTTTAACATTTTTAGCTGTAATGTTTGTCCCACCATGCAGTGAAACACCTCCCTAGCTGCTGTCTGTCCCACGGTTTCCTCCTGCCCTCAGTAGGAGCGTTTTAACCCATGCCAAGCCCAGATGACTTTGGTATTTGCATTCTGACTATTGCAACTATCTCTGTAATTTCCATGTGCAAATCATAATTCCAACTCTAAATTGTAGTGTGGGGCTGCTCTCAAACAATTGTTGCATCCCATCCCAGAGGCACTCCAACTACCTTTCTAGGTGAAGGGATGTTTTAACTGCAACAAGCTGTTAGGAGTCAGCTATCACTCTTGGGCAAGTAATAGTTTGCAGAAATCCTTTGAGAGCCATCTTAATTAAAAACTGCTCTAGAAGCCTAATATTGTTATCACCATCTTCCAGCCATCACCTGGTTATTCCCCTCCCCTGCTGCCTTTCTTTTCAAATCCCTTGTGTCTATGTGGCTGTGAAAGGTCTGCTCCTCTCCAAAAAACATAATCCTCCAGTTCTTCTCTGTGTGAATTCTCCTTGTGAGAACATTCTGATATTAGGGATGAGAAGGAAAAGAAGACCTCCCATTGTTTAGGAGGTGTCTGCTTTCCACTTTGCTAACAGTTCATGCCACTTGGATGTAGCTGAGAGGGGCAATCTGCATTCTGGTGTAATTTCTCCCATCAGTGACTGGAGTGCAATGGGAGTACTTTCATCTCGTTGCACTCCCCTGCTGTGCCAAGATGGGTGCACACCTTTGTGGCTTGATGCAGAGGACAGCTCCCAGTGTACATGAGAATGGAAAAAAAGAGAAAAAAGAGCATTCATTCCTCCAAGTTACTGTCTTGAAAATGTGAAAGCTACAGGATCAAGCTCATGCCTTTACTCTCCTGATCAGCAGCAGAGCAAATTTTCTCATCTTGGTACTCATATGGCTCCCTGATGAGCCTGTACCATAAACCCCTCCCCTGTCTCCTCTGAACCCATGCAGGAGTTTCAGCTCATGATGGCAGACTACCGGGGGCTGTCAGGGTGTATGGATTACTTTTAGAGGGTCAGTGCTCTTCTAACTCTCAGAAACAAGGACAATTTCAATGACAATGTGAGGAGGCAGCTCTTCTGGCATTGAGACAGCTTTGAGTACTTTCACCTCTTTTGTTCCCTCTTTCTTCTGTTTTCTATAGCAGTAAACCAACTCTCAATTTGCTTTCCCTCTATAAATAGAGATTTTTCTAAATTGGAACAGCTAGAGTCAATGGCTCTCAGATGCAGATGTGCTTGATTCAAGCTCAAGAAGAGGCTCAGACACTACAGTGACTGGCACCAAGACAAGAGCCCTGATGGGCAGATTGCCTTGGTCTGAGCTGGCTGACAGCTTGTTGTCTGCTCTCCTTGAGTGGAGAAGTGAAAACTTTTAGACTCCCACCCTGAGGGCAGCTATGATCACAAGGGAGGACCTGGATTTTCATGTTGTATTAGGTTCTTGGATAGGCAGAAAAGCAGTGAGAGCTACACCTGGTGTTTTAACAGCAGGGAGACTGCACTGCTGCTGAGGTTGCTGTGGGAGGGTATTCATCCATTTCTCATTTCCCCTGTCTCCAGGTGTTGGCCTAAATGTAAGAGCCTTGGGTTAACACAGCCATTTGCCAAAGCATCCCACAAGAACAGGGACTTTTCAGAATTTTCCTAGCAGGGCATAGCTCAGTTGTGGAATATTTCTGCCAACTGAATAGTTGAGGCAGAAGGCTCTGGGGAGACCTCAGGGTGTCCTTCCACTAGCTGAAGGAGGCTGCAGGAGAGCTGAGAAGGGACTTCTTACAAGGGCTTGTAAAGACAGAATGAAAGGGAATGGATTGAAGCTTGAAGAGGGGAGACTTAGAAGGGAGGGTGGGGAGACACAGGAACAGGTTGCCCCTGGAGACTGTGGATGCCCCTTCCCTGGAAGTGTTCAAGGCCAGGCTGGATGAGGCCTTGAGCAACCTGGGCTGGTGGGAGGTGTTCCTGCCCGTGGCAGGGGAGTTGGAACTGGATGGTCTTGAAGGTCCCTTCTAGCCCAAACCTTTCTATGACAGTTCCTAAACAGCTCTTGGGATGTCTCCTATAAGCAGATTGCCTGTGGTTAGAGCTGCCCTGTGAGGCATCTGTACACACATGAAATGCAGGCAGATCTTGAAATGCATGAGCAAAGGCTTTGTCATGATGTGTTGGGCAGGGATGTGGTGAATATGAACGACTGAGGGAGGGGCTGCCCAGAGTTAACGGCGCGAGGCACTGCCGGGCAGTCAGGTGTTGGTGTGACCCAGCGGCCTGGCATGCACACCAACCACCGGGTGGCACCAGGGGCTCCTGCTCTGGGAACTGCCTTGCACTAGGACCTTCTGAATCCCAAGTCTCAGCCAATGGGTGGTTTATCACTGATGGGGGCCTGGGAGCGATGCCCCTGGAAAATCTGAGAAACACAAAGAAAGAGAGGGGAGAAGTTTCTTCATGAGGGATGAAGCTGAGAAGTTGACTCTCCCTGGTAGCTGCTTCTGAGCTTCTCTGGGAATCCAGTGCAAAATGAAATGCAAATCCCAGCGAAGCTGCTGATCTAAGCCAAGCACAGTTGCCTCTACCTCCTCCCTCCGCTTTAGTTTTTGTGTTGTTCTATTATTTTCTTTCTTTTTTTCTTTCCAAGCAGTCCCCAGCTTCATCAGAACATGAAAGCTCTCAATTCAGAGCAAATTAATCCACGATCCTGTCTAAACAGAATCTCTGCTGGAGGCATCACCCTCCTGTTGCAACACTCGTCAAACGTCATTCCTTAATTACATGAAAACTGTTACTGCTGCAGAGGCACACCCTGGGATGGGCTCTGCACTGCATACACAGCTGAATTTTGAAACAGGCCTCTTCCCCCCTCCAGCTAATGACTGCAAGGTGATTAAAAGCGGCTCCATGACAGTAGCCTAAGTAGGTGGGTGCTGCTCTCTTTGCTGAGGGAGCTGAATCCCTTGACCCAGCCGGCAGCGCTGGGTCCGTGCCCCGGTGTCAGCACATGATCTCCATTTCAAGCAGTGCCAGCAACCTGTACCTGCCAGCTGTTGTTGTTCAGGGCCCAATAGCTAAGTGGGAGCACAGTGCCTCTTTGAAGCTGGCCACCCTCAGCCACAGTTCACCAGACTCTCCTTTTTCTCACAGGCTGAGCTCTCGCTGCAGAAAGAGCAACTGCAGCTGAAGATCATTGAGGTAGAAGATGAAATGGACAAGTGGCAGAAGGAGAGGGACCGTATCAAGGTGTGTATGGGCTTTCATTGCAAGCTCTCCTCTGTTTTTCCTGTACTTGTCACTTTCTTTCCACTCTCTCACACCTCCCCCCATCTTTCCTCCATTTCTCTGTCATGTCCAGCTCTTACTCACTCTGTCCTTTACCTAGTCTCTACCTCATCACTTTAAAACTCACTGATGCCAGATCTTGGAAACAACAACTCCTACTGAAGTCATCTTGCAACATGCCCTGCGGGAGATCAAGAGGAGGCAGCACAGCCTCTTTATACCACCATCCAAGGGCACCTCCCTGCTTTGAGTCCCTTGGAGTTCTTCAATCACCTGCAGCCAGGCTGATTCGGAAACAAAGGTGTGCTGCTTTCTTTCCCCTGCTAGACCACACATGAAAATAAACTCCAGGAGGGCTCTGGATTGGCCAAACAGAGATAAGGCAACAGGAACAGACACAGGTACACCAACAGATGCCTTGTTTGGAGTGGAGCAGCTCATCTCCATACTGAGATACATCTCCCTTCTAATTCTTTCACCATGAGAGTTAGGCAATGGTGTTATTGATATGTATGCTTTTTCCTGCCATAAATGAGCAGAGCAGTGAAAACACTATTTGGAGACACCCCAGTAAATTTGCATAATATTAATAGCCAAAGCCATCCTGCTCCCTTTTATGTGGTACATGCACACTGGCCTGCCAGTTCTTGCTTTTGGTTTGCTTCATGATGATGATTGTTACCATTCTTACCATTATTACTGTTGTTGTTATTATTGGAGGCTTGACCTAGAAACTTTCCCTCTGAATAGAGCTGCATCCACAGCCCTTCTGATGAATATTTCAGAGGGACCTAGAGTTCAGGTTTCCAGAATGAAAGGGTAGGAATTTGGCTCAATAATTCTTGAGGAGCCAGCTCTGTGCTTTAGAAAGTTAAATAGTGTTTTAAAGGGCCACCTGAGAGTGCTCAGCTCATGAACTGAAACAAAAGATATATAAGTTATATATAAGATATATAACTCATATATATGAGTTATATAACATATATAGGTTATATAAGATATATAACTCATAGATAAAATATATAACAGCATGCCCTTTAGATTCCACACACACAATCATGGCAAGAACAAGGAGAAACTCTTCTGACACAACATCTCTGACACCAAACCTGTAGCCACATCCTCCATGCTGAGAATGCTTGGAGCTATCCTCCCTCCCCCCATATAGCCCTCTTTAACAAACCACTCCCTAAGGAGTTTAATGGTTTATTTCTCCTGCATCTTTCCTGCTGCCTCTTCTTTCTGCCCCTTCCCTCCCCAGAACTACACCACCAATGAGAAAGCCACAGTGGACCAGCATTTCAAGGAGCTGATCCGTGACTTGGAGAGGCAGAGGGATGAAGTGAAGGCTGCCCTGGACCAGAGGGAAAAGATTGCATCAGAGAACGTGAAAGAAATCGTGGATGAGCTGGAAGAGAGGGCAAAGCTTCTGAGGGAGGACAAGGAGAACAGGGAGCAGATCCACCAGATCAGTGACTCTGTGCTCTTCCTGCAGGTAACTGAGCTCTCATTTTCCCTTTCTTTTTTCTCCCAAAGCCAAATCCTCAGCTGGTGTGAGATGCACCAACCTTCTCCGGCTCGATGCACATGTATGGCCAGGACCAGCTCTTGCATTTGAAGCTGAGTCTGCTCTGGAAGGTGCAGAATGAACTTAGGTGTGCCAAGGCCTGGCTCTTTTCTGGATGGCTACAGCTCACTGGCAGATCATTTATCTGCCCTCTCCATCTTCACTGCTCTCTTTTGCATTTCACACTACTTGGAACCTAACCTTAGCCAGTTCCCTGGGGTACAGCCTCCATATTCCTCACTAACCTCTCTCTCATTTTTTTTGGCAGGAGTTTGGGGCTCTGATGAGGAATTATGTCCCACCTCCATCTCTCCCAACATACAGTGTGCTGCTTGAAGGGGAGAGCATGAGCCCATCCATGGGACTCCTCAGGGATGACCTCCTAAACGTCTGCATGAGGCATGTGGAGAAGATCTGCAAGGCAGACCTGGGCCGCAACTTCATAGAGAGGAACCACATCGAGAATGGTAGAGTGTCTTAGATCTGCCCCCTGCCTCCCCAGGCAAAGCCTAGCACAGAGCCAGGGGAGATGAAGTGTGATGAGTGGAATCATCTCCCAAGGGCAGCAGTGGATCCCCCTACACTGGACAGTTTTAAGTCTCAGCTTGGCAGGGTACTGGACCAACTCATTGCAGCTCCACTCTTACCTAGAAAGGTTGGAGCAGATGATCCTTGGGGTCCCTTCCAGCCTGGCATTCTGGGATTCTCTGAGTGTGCTTTCACAGAGGAGAAATTATGCAAGGACCTAGGGAAAGGAGGAGAAACATTAGCTCTGGCTGGAATTCCTTCTGGAATGTCAGAGCTATCCTAGCAGACCTATGTGGGGATGGAGCCAGCTGAACTAACAAGGTGTGTAGGGAACCCAGGGGTCCAAACTAGACCCATTTCATGTTACAGCTTTGCAGCACTTCTTTGTGTTTGAGAATGGTGACCCTCCTTCAAGAGGCCAGCAAGGACACTGCCTCACACCAGGCTCCAGCAAGCCCCTGCAGGTTTAGCATACCAGGTTCTCAGCAGAACCCTGCAGAGATGCCCCAAGGCAGCTCGGCGGCTGGCTGGGTACGCTGAGAAGGTGGTGGCAGAGATGTGAAGGTACCATCCCAGCATGGCAGTTCTGAAAGCCTGTCATTAGCCTGCTTGTGGAGCTCAGTTAGCACACGTGCTGTGCTGGTGTGACATGCCATTTGAAAACAACCCCTTGCAGCTGCTGCTTGCCTGGCTGCAGCATGAAACACGCTGCAAGCAGCTGTCACTGGGAATCTGATTACAGATTTGCCAAGGTAAAAGGTCTTCCTTTTAGCATTCAGGTTAAGCTACAGCTTGAACCAGCATAACTCTCTCTGATCATATGTCTGGCTGTTCTCACCTGCCTGATGTGTTCAAGGGACATGCAGGACCAAATGGTCCTCATGTTTAAGGATGGCTGATCTATCTTCTGTGGACAGAGAATTCACTGTGAGGAACCTTCTCATTTTCTGTGTCTCCCAATTACTTCTGTAGAAAGGACTTGATCTGGCTCTGTGCAGCCTGATGTAGTTAGAGGTGTCCCTGCTGACTGCAGGACAAGATGGCCTTTGAGGATCCCTTCCAACCCAATGCAGTCTGTAAATCTTTGTCTTGCATCATAGAATCAAAGAACCATTAAGGTTCGAAAAGACCTTTGAGATCATCGAGGTCACACATAAGATTGGCAGGACAGGGCACTAGAATGAGACTCCACAACCAAGGTTCACTTGCCAGCTCTCCCACAAACAGCCTTTGTAACCTTGGGCAAGTTACTTAATCCCATGAACTGACCTCTTGCACTAAGAATAAGGTTATCTCACCAGGCTGCTGTAAGGATCTCATCTATTAATTATTGTGGAATCCTAGCTCCTATAAAAACAAAGGTCAAGAAGCTGGATAGGTCACCTGAGGATAAAATGCACCTTGCTGCTCAGGAGGATGTGTGACTCCAAAAGTGGGAGTAAGGTCCCTTCACACCACACAAGCAGCTGAGGAACTCTGCAAGGGCACAGTGGTTTCCTTCAAACTCACAGTTCCCATGCTAACACATCACCTTTTGCTTGGGCAACAGCCATGCAAAGCACTTCCTCTTCTTTCCAGAAAAGACAGATCCATGTTACTAGTTGATATGATAAAGAAAAAGGGGAAATAACAACAACAACAAACCCCCACCCAAACCTCCAAACCCAGACACAAAGCAGCCCAAGAAAAGATACATAGAGATCAAAACACCATAACAAGAAACTGACCATCATTTGTTTTGCGACATTCACCACTGCAACATCCCTGCTCAGACTCTCAACACTCCATGTGCTAAGGTCTGATGAGAAATCTATAGAATCATAGAATCAATAAGGTTGGAAAAGAGCTCCGAGATCATCAAGTCCAACCTATCACCCAACACCTCCTGACTAACTAAACCATGGCTTCAAGTGCCACATCCTATCCCCTCTTGAACACCTCCTGGGCAGCACATCCCAGTGGCCAATTACTCTTTCTGTAAAGAACTTTCTCCTCACCTTGAACCTAAACTTCCCCTGGCACAGCTTGAGTCTGTGTCCTCTTGTTCTGGTGCTGGTTACCTAGGAGAAGACACCAACCCCCATCTGGCTACAACCTCCTTTCAGGTAGTTGTAGAAAGCAAGAAGGTCTCCCCTGAGCCTCCTCTTCTCCAGGCTAAACCACCCCAGCTCCCTCAGCCTCTATAATCTGGCTGTAAGCTAATTCAAGCAGCTGACAGCCAACTCAGAAGCAAAAATCATTTAGGGACATTTTTATTTCTTCTTCTTCTTTGTTCATCTGAGGATTTGCAGCATTTCCAAAGGGGTTTTGGATGCCTGACTGCCCCCAGCACTTGTGAAAACTGGAAGAGCAGCAGCAAAGCACTTTACATTCAATGTACCATAAGTCAGGGAGTTATCTTCCACCTGCTGAGCTGGGCTTTTGCCCATCCTGAAGCAACTACTTTTTACTTGGCCACGTGTGGAACCCAGCAGCAGTGTGAATATGGTCAGTTCTAGTACCTCTGGATAAAGAGGTACTCCTTGGTCACTTAGAATAGAATGGAGTAGAGTAGAATAGAATTGAATGGAATAGAGTAGAGTAGAATAGAATAGAGTGGAGTAGGGTGGAGTGGAGTGGAGCAGAATGGAATGGAATGGAATTAACCAGGTTGGAAGAGATCTTTGAAATCATAGAGTCCAACCTATCATAATGAGGGTCCCCTCCACGTTACTGATGTCACAAGCCCTCAGTGGTACTTGAAATCCATGGGATTCAAGCCCCCAAATGGTTCAGAGCAGGGCAAGAATTGAACACTTCTGAAACCTGGCCACTTTGTAGAGGCTTTGCCAGAGGTTTAATGGCCACAGCTGGGACTCAGCCTAATGAGTCCCAAGGGATGCCAATAGTGGCATCCATTCAGGTGGGAAATGTTACTTATGGTGAGTCTCAAACTTCAGGACTCTCCCTTTTTCAAGCCACAGTTACACTTGAAAGAGGACAGCACTCTGCATCTAGTGACTGCAAGGAAACAACTCCACAATTACTTAATGGATTTAATTAACTCAGACTCCCCCTGAGTCATTATAACAAATTCATTTGCGACCAGCTTGATCTTCTAGGGTGAAAAAAAAAACCAAAACCCAACCACACAAATACTTCCCAGGAAGAAATATTGTATTAATGGAATGAAACCTGCTTAATAGCAGACTCCAAAGGGAATCCACTTTCTTCTAGTTGTCATAACTCAGCAGTGTGACAAGGAGGCAAATAACAAGAGAGCATCCAGGGAGTTTAAATAACACAGAAATAAATTTGGGAAATAGAATAAAAGTTTGTTCAGTGATTTAAGAGTGAAGAATGGAACTGTTTAAACATTGGAGCCTGCTTTACCCCTTTACAGCCCTTCAGGCATCTTTATGAGCAGCTGTACAGAATAACTTCTCACAGATTGCATTGGGTTGGAAGGGACCTTCAAAGGTCATCTTGTGCAAGCCCCCTGCAGTGAGCAGGGACACCTCCAACCGGATCAGGCTGCCCAGGGCCCCATCCTGTGGATCAGTGTTAGAGAGCCCAAACCAGGCTGTGCAGGACCTGGCAAAA